>NW_022882994.1:0-1372351 GCF_011952255.1 Bombus vosnesenskii
TAACGTTATACCATATAACGTAATACGTTATAACGTTATACCATATAACGTAATACGTTATAACGTTATACCATATAACGTAATACGTTATAACGTTATACCATGTAACGTAATACGTTATAGCGTTATACCATATAACGTAATACGTTATAACGTTATACCAGATAGCGTAATACATTATAACGTTATACTATATAACGTAATACGTTATAACGTTATACCATATAACGTAATACGTTATAACGTTATACCATATAACGTAATACGTTATAACGTTATACCATATAACGTAATACGTTATAACGTTATACCATATAACGTAATGCGTTATAACGTTATACCATATAACGTTATGTTATATAACGTAATACGTTATAACGCTATACCGTTTGACGCAATACGTTATAGCGTTATACCATAAACGTAATACGTCGAAACGTTATACGATACAACGTAATACGTTATAACGTTACACCATATAACGTAACATGTTGTAACGTTATACCATATACCGTAATACGTTATAAGGTTATGTTATATAACGTAATAAGTTATAACGTTATATCATATAGCGTAATACGTTTTGGCGTTATACCATATAACGTAATACGTTATAACGTTATACCATGTAGCGTAATAAGTTATAGCGCTATACCATATAACGTTATACCATATAACGTAATACGTTGTTGCGTTACACCATATAACGTAATACGTTATAACGTTATATCATATAGCGTAATACGTTATAACGTTATATCATATAACGTAGTACGTTATAACGTTATACCATATAACGTAATACGTTATAGCGTTATACCATATAACGTAATACGTTATAACGTTATATCATATAGCGTAATACGTTATGGCGTTATACCATATAACGTAATACGTTATAACGTTGTACCATATGACGTAATACGTTATAACATTATGTTGTATAACGTAATACGTTATAACGTTATATCATATAACGTAATACGTTATAAGGTTATACCATATAGCGTAACACGTTATAGCGTTATGCCATATAACATAATACGTTATAACGTTATACCATATTACGTAATACGTTATAACTTTATGTTATGTAACTTAATAGGATATAACATTATACCATATAGCGTAATACGTTATAACGTGATACCATATAGCGTAATACGTTATAGCGTTATACCATATAACGCTATACCATATAACGTAATACGTTATATCGTTATACCATATAACGTAATACGTTATAACGTTATACCATATAACGTTACGTTATATAACGCTATACGTTAGAACGTTATACCACATAACGTTACGTTATATAACGTAATACGTTATAACGTTATACCGTATAACGTTATAAGCAATAACGTTATACCATATAACATAATTCGTAATAACGTTATGCCGAATAGGGTAATACATTATCGCGTTCTACCATATAACGTAATATGTTATAACATTATACCATATGACGTTATGTTATATAACGTAATATGTTACAACTTTATACCATATGACGTATTATGTTATAACGTTATACCATATAACGTATTACTACATAACGTAATACGTTATAACCTAATACTACATATCGTAATACGTTATAGCGTTATAATATATAATATATTGCGATATAACATTATAATAGATACATTATAACGTTATACTAAATAACGTAATTCGTGATAACGTTATACTAAATAACGTAATTCGTTATAACGTTATAACATATAACGTAATACGAGGTAACGTTTTACTATATAGTATTATATCAGATATCGGTATTCTATATAACTTTACACTAATACGTTATAACTTTACACTATATTACGTAATACTATACTACGTTATACTATATAACGTCGTACTGCATTACGTCCTGCGTTATAACGTAATACTGTATATCGTTATGCCATATAACTATATATCCATATAACTATATAACTATGTAACCATATGCCATATTTTATATAACGTAGTACAACATTACGTAATACTATATAACTTTGTACCATATATCGTTATACAATATAACGTTTGACTATGTAACGTAATACGTTATAACGTGATGCTGTATAACGTAATATGTTAAACTTAATACTATACAACGTTATACCATACGTTATACCATATAACGTAATACTACATAACGTAATACTATATAACGTAATACTACATAACGTTGTAGTGTGTAACTTAATACGTTGTAACTTTATACCATATAGCGTTATGCCATATAAAGTTATTCCATATTGGATAGTACTATATAACGTAATACTATAATACGTTCTGTTATACAGTGTGGTTGGTATCTGATGGTACTAGCGTTAAGGGTGTGATTCTACGCGAAAAGAGAAGTCGGAAATATGGAATAAACATTTTTATTTTTAATTTTTCCATCGAGGCAACCATCTACTGTGAGATCCGTTATAACCTACCGCATACGTACTGAGCGAAAATTTAAAGTTGATTTTCTTGATAACAAAGCCTCAAACGAAAAAGTTTTATTCTATATTTTCGACTTCTTTTTTCGTGTAGAATTATCCCCTTTCCGCTTGTACCACCAGTTACCAACCACCCTATATATTTTAAATTAAGTAATAAATACAGAGAATGTTCGTTAAGACACTCGGTACTAACTGATTCGTTAAAGACTGTGTATTGATCGCTAATAAAGTCGCTCGAGGCTGAGACTGAAAAACTGGTTGCCTTACGATCGTGTTCGTTTATTTATACTGGTCGAGTGGGTACCGATATGTTTCCAATCGCCTTTGTTTAACGGTTACACGTTGCGGCGACATTGTTTTGTCCGGAGTTGGTTTATTATTACATTATGTATATCTTAACAATATTGGTACTTCAAGGCAAAACAACAACGTGGCCTGAATTGTCCTCTAGCTCGTGTGCCGCTACAATTTTAAGTATTCCATGGTAAACTACATTACCTGGTGTTCATAATCGTTCGAACGGCTTGAAATATGGTAGACATTGCTTGAGTAATTCAAATTTCAGAATTGTATAAATTCTAATTGATAATGCAATCCAGGAAGAGATCGCTGTTTCGATAAAAGAAGAAATAGCAAGAAATTATTTGGCTTTTATAGTACTATAGGAGAGAAGTAAAGAATAACAGATGTACAATTGGGATAATCATGAGCGCTACCGTATGTACAGTTACAGAAAAGTAATGAACTAGTGTCCTGAATTGTGTCCATTTTTACAATCCTTTAATATAAATGCTATATAAACATTTCGCGATGAATTAAACAGAATTCTCCAAAAAGTCTATCCGCTTAACATGCATATCTATAATTATATATAGAAATATGAATTTGCATAAACATCCGCGATGTAATAACAATACGATACGGACATACTGTGCTCAGCATGAAAATGTTCGCAATAACAGTACAGCTCAATTTTTTAGACTCTCCTTCATTTTCATCTGCGTGTGTGACCATCGACGGATCGTTCCTGTAACACGCGAATCAACACCGCGTTTCGCGACGTTCTCGCGCTCTGTCATTTGCCGGCGTGCTGCGAACGAAACGAGCAAATTTCCACGCGACATGTTTGCAATCTCTCGCCACGGTATCCGCCGGACGATGTTTTAATGAAACGATGATTCTCGCGTCGAACGGATTAAAAATCCAAGCGGCGCGTTGCGACGCAAACCGCCAGCGTGTAACCGGTGTAAACATCGATGCAACCGTGTGATCATATAAAATCGAGCAACGTAACAATTCAGCGAGCGTCAAAACGCCACAACCCTTTTCCGCTATTATCAAATATCGAAAAATAACAGGAAAACAAGGCCGCTCGTCTTCTTTTTTTTTTATTTCTAGCATTGATAAAACGAGCAACCGCGTGAAAAATTGCTGAAACAACGAGAAGAAAAGGGTACATGCGTTAAATGGCAGAGGTGGAAAGAAGATTGATGAAACGTTCAGCAAGTTTCACGAAGAGGCTACATAACGATTTCATCGTTTGTCGAACGTTCTTCGTGGTAATTCAATTTCGGGGTGAGATACGATCCGAGCATCGCGTTAATTAACACCGGTTACGACCTTTTACCGCGTTTCGTGTGTAAACATTGAGCATGCTAGAAGATTTTAACGATGCCTACTGGGAGTTCACGAATGGAAATTGATAGGTTCGTTATTGAAAGCAACAATTAATGCTGGTGAACAGAATTCGATGACTAGGGAGAGGAATTGTAATTGTGTAACACGATTGATTTCGTGTAATGAAATTGTTGAATCCATTCCAAAACGTTTTAACGCGTCAAAACAACGCGGCAAGCGTATAAATTTTCTTGAAAGATAACCGATCGGCTGGTATCTGATATATTATGCGCTGGGAAATTTATTCGGTTAATTATGCAGCACGCTTTCGAACAGATGAATCGTTAATGACACCATGAATTTCAATTTCGAATCATGCATTAATTTTATGACGTACACTAGAAAGATAAAAAAGAAGATTATTGCGCGAAGTATATAAAAACAAATTTGTGGAACGTACATTATGCATAAACATAGAGGATGCAAAGAAGGATTTATCGGGAGCATGTTACATTTGAATCTAAATTAACTATTAAAAGTCAATCTACGACGATTGCCAACACGCGAGCCAATAATTCAGGCGATAATTATCGCGCTAGCCGGAATTTAATAATGAAACGTGATTAATTTCCAATCAGCCGTGACGCGGATTTTTGAACGCATCGAAATTTCAAAATAGCCAACTTACCGATACCGATCGAATACCGATTAAATGTTTTCTATCCTGAAATATTTATAATATCCGCCGGTTTCGAACCAAAGAAATAATACAAATCATGGACACAAGGCAGGCAAAATATATTGATGTCACGATCGAAATAAGCAGAGTATTAATTACATAAATATTAATTCCATGCCAAATTCGTTGCATCGAATTTTTCAATCTTTTTCATACTAGGCTTTAGGATTGCCATTTTGTAGAAGATAACAAATGTGACTTGTCGCTTTTATGTTTTTCACATATAGCATTCGTATTTCAGGAATTCGAAGACTGTTTGGAATTTTACAAATTTCACGCTTTACTCCTCCAAATACTCGAGATTTGCTTTTCAGACTATCTCCACTAGTGAGTATACAGCTATTATCGTAAGAATTATCGCAGCAGGTTTGTAAATACGCGAAACGCACGAGGACAAAACAACATCGTTACCCCGTCGTTTGAAAATTCCGTTTCGAGAGCGCACGAACCTACCCTGGGAGAATCGTTTCATAAAGATTCAACGTGGAGAAGAAAAAAGAAAAGATACGAGAAAGAGAATAGAGGAATCTGGTCGCGGCTAATGGTACGCCTTTAACTGAAAAATCTACTTCGAAGCTAGGACAAAGAGATTTCGACCGACCGTGTAACGAGTTTGTTACACTACGCACGTTAGTGTAATGAAGTTTCCCGACGTGCTCGTGGCGCATCGTGCACATCTCGTGTGTGTAAACCAGCACACACGCTTCCGGTCTGTTTCCGATGAAGGCGGCGGCGGTAACTTCTGTTAAACTACAGTATAATGCCACCGTATTATTAGAGAAAGACGCAGAGCGCAAGAAAACATTGGCAGCCGTTAGAGCTGTGCCGTAGAAGTTATGCACAAAATCTTCTAATATTTTTCAATGTGTTGTGCCTCGAAAATCGGCTGGTAACTTCCACTGAACGCAGTAAAAGGTGGAACTAATTACTGTACCAGATTACGTGGTTTACTTTACAGGCAATTAATAGGTTGTAACAGGTAATAATCGATGATCCTTTTGCTGATAGCAACCTGTACATTATAATCCTGTAAAACTCATTCCTTTCGAATCTGAGGAGCTTTTAATAAGTAGAATGTACTACCCGCGAAAGCATATCTTTATAACACTTCCGACACCTTCCAAACTTAATAATGTATAATTATCTGGCCATTTATAATTCACTTAGAAATTAGTAAAGCTTTTAACAATCGGCGTGTACCTCAAGCAGTCTAATATTATTTAGAGCTTTAATTATCCTTTAATTATACATAGCGCAATTACAGAATCAGGCAGGACTCATCAAATCAAGTCATTGCACAAATAGGACTACGATATCCACGAATGGCACGATAATATACATCTCTCATGGGGGAAGAAAACACTATAAACCAGGAGGATTTAATAAATGGATCGAGGGTGTATACAATGTTGACAGAAAAACTCTAGGGAAATATGCGAGTATATCCACTGCAAGCTGTCTTTCGTAGATTATGGTAAAATCATTCGTGTAGATTCATAACATTTCGTTCATAGCATCCATTGATTTTTTTACTGTTTTATTTAACAGTAGTTAATATTTTTTATAGGATACCGCATGAAGTATGCAAGACGCGAATTAGCGTCTCCCATCATCAATACGTTAAGAAACAAAGTACAGTAAGTACGTCATAGAAAGAAACGTATCGAACGTTTCAACTTCTTTTTTAACTTCCTTAGAATTCGTACGAGAGAAATCATTTCGATCGGTCCAAGAGGGTCCTTTGACCCTAACATCAAGGAAGTCGCTGGCGATCTGTACCGAGTGATTTCTATTCCTGTCCATCCGATGGAAATCGATATCGTCACGTAATGCGTTCGTGAGAAAGCCGTAGGAAAAAGGGAAATATATTGGCCGAGCGTTAGAACAGTGGCTGGGGGTCGCGTCGAAAGATCTTATTCCACCTAACCGACGTTCTTCGACCATAAAGATAAATTCGAATGGTTACGAAGGAAAATCCAGTTTGTAGCGTGGGCCACTTTCACGGATTTTCTTTCGCGATAAAATCAATGTGAAGAGGTGAAGCCCTTTCCGAAAACGATTTAGGCTTGTCCCTGTGACACGATCTTGTCAGCGAATGAAAAACCCCCGACGATCTGCTGATTATTTAATTGAATTTAATTCCTAACTTTAATTCGTAAGGTAAAGTCTATGAGACTATATGCTGTGAGATGCAATCAATGTCTACGAATTATTGCATATACAGAATGTCTCAAAATATGTGGAAAATATTTGTAGGATTCAAATATAGTAATCGAAACAATAAAAATGATTCACGAACAAAAAATGTCGTGTGAGAAACTAATAAGCATAACACGCGATACTACGCATTCTCAAATTTTTTAAATTTCCCATAAATTTCTAAACATTCCTGCGATATTCTATGAAGCGAATGACCATCGTTTAAGTTAGAGATTCATCGTACAAATATGTCTTTAAAAACTCTCAAACTTATCAAGGAACTCGAATTGTGTATCGCTTTTGATATTTCACAACATTTAAACGAAATAATTTAATACGCGAGCTGGGCTGTATTTAAAAAAAAAACACAGAATATAAAGCGGACCGTTTAGCGTCCATTATCGTTGTTTCAATAACAAGCAAAATGTTCGCCCGCCGTTATTAACGCAATTTCCATGCCGTAGTTTGATGTTTGATTTAGCTTTGAAAGCCTTCGTCTACCATTATCGTCCATATCAATAACTTTTTTCTCCGCGTCAATGCTTTTAACGCGCCAAACATGTCAGTAAACGCTATTAATTCGCACGTTCGGCGAGCCAAATTATCGATGAGGGAGGGCAGAACGTAAACCGGAAGTGGAAACTGCCGGACGAATTGTTCCGGTCGGCCCTTAAGCCATTTGGAACAGATGTTCCGAACGATGCACACGAATCTAGGAGCAAACAGCCTCGAAAGGGCACGTTTCTCACAGAGTTTCAGCCACGACACGAGCCAAGGATGCGGAACCACGTTTTTTACGATGGAAACGTAGACCATTGAACATTGTCCTGTATCCAGCGTGGCGTATATATGATCAATCATGCGACGCTCTCGTACTTTGTCCGCTTGTCGATTATCTCTATATGTCTACTGGCTCTTCTTTTCTTTTTTCAATACTAGAGGAATATCATTTTTTTCGTGGAATTATTGGCGAATTTTGAGGTTATTGGAGAATTTTATGGAATTAGTATTTTGTGGAATAAATTTAGCAATATATCTTTGACGAATTAATCAGATATCGTTAATTAACTCCTATCTATTTCTCATTCAATTTCATTTCATTTTTACTTTTTCAATTTCATTTTTCTCTTGGGTAGGAAATTAACACGATGGTACGAAATGAAAAGACAAATGATTAAATTTGGGATCAATAAATGAAACTGATACAAGAGATACATAAAGCCAGCACGAGGAAAGACAAGTTCAGTTTTGTTAACTTTCTGTTGTCTCTATCACTTGGTGACTGAAAAGAAGTACTTTAGTATGAGACAGTTATGTTGGCGAATTATCCGGTAGATTCAAAGATATTAATCTTTTGAAAATAGATGTTATATCCACAATCTTTGAATAATTTATTTTAATGGGTAGATTTGATAAGAAGGTAGTTAATAACATATTAAATTTAAAAATTGCAAATAAGAAGCCAGAACCGCTGGAAAGACATTAGAACTATTAAGGAAATATTTGGAATTCGAAAATATATGTAAACAATTTCTAGAAAAAAGGGTAAAAGGAAATGATATTTCACATGACAAACTTCATGGTAGAGAAGAGAAGATAACAGCTACTTGATACTTCGACTGGAATTGATCCTCTGCTCACGTGACAGTGTTTGCGAAAAATTTTATTCTCTACCGACGTCGATACGACGATATCGCTGGAATCGGTAAATGTTCGGGCGGGAGATTGATACGATGTCAAAGGATATTGATCTCTCGTACGAAACGTATTGGAATCGTGCGACGATTCAACGAATAGCCTGTTTCTTTCTCGTCCTGTTCTTGATACATGGTTCCAGGAATTATTGAACACCCGGTCGGCGTCCATTAGAACATCGTTTAACTTTGAAAGGAAAGATGAATTCGCTTCGAATGTGGATAATTTTTAATAATTCCATCACAAGTGGTTGAATTATTCGAAATAATGCTATTATTTAAGCTTCCGTTGCAGAATGTAAATCCTTTATAAGCGATAATAGTACATCCCATTTTTTAATATCATTCCTATTAATAGAATTTAGAAGCCACAATGAAAAAGTTGAACTTTTCAAACTTGTTTTAACACTATATTTACCGATGAGTACAAAAAGTACGAAATTTGTGTCAAAATGTACATAGAAAGATAGATATCTCCAGAAATAGATTTAGCTCCTAGAATATATGAAACATTAAATTTTCGACCCTTATAAGATCACTTTACTCCACTAAGCATACTGCAAAAATAATTAGTCTTACCTACTGTCATTTCAATCCCTGTAATCAACGAAGCTTCCCACATCGCATTAAAATCCGACACGTTTGTCAATTGCCAAAATTTCACTAAAGTATTCGTAAGAAAGGCAAAGTAAATTTCCCTGAATTAAATTTTTAATCCTAAAAATCATTAACTAACTTTCCCTATTTATTATCTCCTCTGATCAAAGCCCTCTGTACTCGCCACAATTTTAGCAAAAAAATTTCGTCAAACCATCTTCCCTATCGCAATAAGAGTCAACACGTGACTTTTCTCAACTGTCAAAATTTCATTAAGATATTCGCAACAAAGCTAAAGTAAATTTCCTTGAATTAAATTTTTTATCTTAACAAGTACTAATTAATTTTCCCTATGTATCATCTCCTCTGATCAAACCTCTATACTGGCCACAATTTTAGCAAAAATTTCGTGAAACCACTTTCCCTATCGCGGTAAAAGCCAACACGCGACTTTCTCATCTCTTGCCACGTCTCCTCGACTTCCGGCGCAGCGTGAGGTCGTCCAATTCCCGTCGAGGCGTTCTTCTGTGGACGGTAAACCTACCGGAAGCCCTTCAATTATCCCGCACTCTTACGTGATCGTTGTGTTTCCTTAATTAGCCGCGTGGAGAAATAGAAAGGGAGAGTGAAGCTATGAGGGGGAAGGCGAAAGGATGACAGAAATGAACTTACCGGGAGCAAAGGGCGTCGACGTTGGGTCACATTGTGTTGCCTGTATAGGATGCATGAGGCGGGGAACGTGATCGCACCTGCGACGACCATGTAACTGGTCAGGGCTACGAGGATCCCGGTCGGACCATATAGCAGATGGATCACAGGCAGTCGAACCAGCAAGCACCAGATTCCGCTCGACAACAACGTGCACGACATGGTAAGGAGGAACGTGCCAGCAAAGAACAGGTAGAAATTAACGAAAGACGTACTCTCTTGGTGAACCTGCGGCCCGTCAACCTGAATGATATTGATGGTAAATAAGATTTATAGAGCTATGGTGATTTGAATTAATCGAATTAAAGAAGGGTCGTGTGGTAGCTTAAATTTGTGTCGAGTGATGAACAGGTTTGAACAGTTTTCGTTATTCTATATAATATATTTATATAAAATTTTGCTATTTTATTTATTTGCTATTTATAATTAAGGTGTTCGAACGATGGCTTGAACTTATGTCGAGTGATAGGAAAGTTTGATTAGTTAGGGTGATAGTTTGAGGACGAAGAGGACATTAAGTTATCGTAGTATTGCAAACTAGAATTATTAATAAGGGAAGAGCAATGGAACGAATACAGTATATAGGATAATTGATTCTTCTTTTATTCGTTGTTATATATATTGAATAAAATTTTCAAAAATTTGCAGTTAAGAATATCTCGATACAGATAATTCTTCGTTTTAAACATTGTTATACCAAAGATTAAGGACTGTCGTAACGCAAGGAAGTGAAGGTAATACACAAGACGAATCTTCGCAATCTTTAACAACTTCGAATCTTACTTATTTACAGTTGAGTACGACAAACTCGCACCGGTATCAGCGACAGAACTTTCTCGAGAGGTAAAAAAGTAGAATTCTAACAAGAAGGGAAGAAACGCGGTAGATTCGTAGATAGAAATCCTCGATGTGCTCCTCTCACCAGATGAATACTGAATACATTACCGACTGTAATGCAGTTCGCACATAAATTAACATACGCGAGCCGTGGAGTCGCCGTTCTGTGAAAGCTCCTTAAACTTTCAATAGACCGCGAAAACTTTCCAACGAAATGAAAATTTCCCACCGCGCACCCCCCTTGAAGCAAAACCTTCTCTTTATTCTTACACGAGTCTCGGGTTATTACAAGTTCGTTAAAATAGAGTCCGGAAAAATTGAACTTATCTGCATTCGTTCCATCGATGTTCCTCTTTGAATTATATGAGAAATCTCAGCACGGTGGAAATTATAACGAATGTAACCTGTTGGTTATGGTGGAAAAATTGCGCATGGGAAGGAGAATAGGATTTAGAAATTTGATTTAAAAATACGTTGGATAATTAACTAAGCTAACGATCTTTTCTTCGTAATGGTGGTGGAAAAAATGTGTGAGAATTTGATCCGAAAATATACTCGATATTTAGTATCAGAGAAGCGATTTTTATTACAATATTTTATTTTGATATTGAAGGATGAAATGAATAATATGAATATTCTTTCAAATTTTTTGCTATCATATTGATCTACCCAAATTTAACGGAAAACGTTTGGCAAATATTTATTCGAATATATACCTTTGATACCGAGTTAATTGTTTCCAAGTTTGGAAAAAAAATCAATTTTAATAGCAGGAAGGGAACGAAAAATACGACGAATAAAACACGATGACGTTTACGGAAATAAAGATTCGGAAGTGTCGAAAATAAAGGGCTCGTTTAGTTCGAATTTTCGGAGCGTAGAAACAGGTGGATCGTAAACGTCACTCTCGTCTTAACGTCAGTGTTTGGTCACCTGGATTATGACGCGATAATGTAAGTGCAAAAGACAGTCAGAAATCCCAGATATACTTTCATAAGGAACAACCATCGCTGTGCCGGGAATGTGAATCATTAAAATCGTGGTTGCTGCGATTCGTGTTGCAAAGATTTCGCGAATGTCAGAGAAAATTCCGCGTGGAGAACGCATACAACTTCTGATAGCTGACTTGTGATATTTTTATACCGTTGCAGAAACATTTGTACCATATAGATACATACACATAGGCGATTGTACATATTATGAACTACATAATTTATGAGAATATTTCTTAGGAAACAAGCTGGTCAACTATACTTCTCGTACAATTTTCAATTTCGTTACCCAAATACATAATTAATATTCAATTTTTCAAAAAACAAATGATTTCTTCCCACGAATTCGTTCATTATGAGGTGAAATTAAATAATCATAAATTGAAAGATGAATTTTAAGGAGTAGTGTTTATAACGATGTCACTTTCTCTTATATATTAATTAATGTAGTTGACTGATGTAATTTCTTTCATAAAAACAACCACTTGCGTATAACCATTTACCTTAACCAAATATATAAACCATACGTTAAAATCATTTATTTTAACTCAAGACTTATATTAATCGTATATGAAAACTCACATACTTCAAGTGATCACAAAATCAAGATACCTAAAACCTGTGACTGAAGCAAGTTGAATGATTCTACCGTTGCATAATTGGAATTCCAAGCCAGGCAAATAAAAATCCTAAAGGACGCTTGAAGCAATCAACAAATAATAACAGTTCTCATAGCATATGGTAAGCAACCGTCTTGGCTCGATTGATTCTCGGATGCGATTGAGTGCTATCGATACTCTAACAGGATATCGCGAACGGTACGTTGTATCGATCTCCAACATCGTACAAGGATGTGCTCCGTGTATGCATTAAGCCGTTATGTCGCATTTATAGGTATCTGACATTGATTCTGATTCGATCGAATTAGATTAGCTGAGAGGATCGTGAGAAGCAACGGTAGGTGATAGATGGTAAGAAATATTTAATATCATAACAATACATCAAATGGCTTGTAAACAAATGCCTGAAAACAAGCTTCACTGGTTTTAACAACGCTGTTACGAATGGTTGATGTGAGTCCACTGTTAGCTTGCAGAAAAATAGAATTTTTATGTAACTTATGAGGCAACTATACAGGGTGTTCCACTAAGAATCTTGAATATCTCCGTTGTTTTTGGAGATATGAAAAAGCTTTATGGACAAAAGTTGTTCGATATAAAAGGGACTATAATATGGTAGTAATCATTTTTTCCAGCTGCTGGACTTTCGGAGATTACAAGGTCACTTTCTTTAGATGGAATTATATATCCTTTTATGCACTGGTCGATGCAGCTCGACATTCTCTATAAAAAAGTATTAACCTATGTATGCTATGTAACGTATGTCGAAAAATGATTGTTTAAGCAGATATTTCAACTGTTAAGCTTGAGTCAGACTAGCTGTTGCACTATTCGGGAGATTTTCGTTTGACTTGATCGCCTGCTGTGAATGCTCTGATTGGATTACGTATAAGCGAGTTTGACTCTGATGTGACGCCCGACTTGACGTGATCTGATCGTATACCGTGATCTCGAGTGTGAATCATCCCTAATTTGCCAATTTACCGTATGAGACACAAGGACAACGTAAACACAAGAATACCGCTTCACGTCTTTCTGTGTCTTTCATACATTAAATTCGACTAATTAAAACTAAAATATCTCCTAAACTAACAATTTTTCAACATACATGGATTAATTCTTATTTGTAGAGAATATGGAGCTGCATCAACTAAAGCAGAGAAACGTATATCATACCATTTAAAGAAGTGGAGGTGGCCTTGAAACCTTGGAAACTCCTCCAGCTGCAAAAAGATTATTATTGCCATATTATAATCCGCTGTACACCGAATAGCTTTTCTTAATACGATTTCTTCATATCTCCAAAAACAGCAAAGATATTCAAGAGCTAATCCTTATTAGAATACACTGTATATGGACGTATATTCCTCATTTTGCAATAAAAAACGCGATCCTTTTCGTTGCATGCGCAATCGCTGTATTTGTTGACGCAGTCGTTTTCAACATTTTTGCCAACTTTCTGTTAACTCCACCACACCCTCGCGATATGTCAAAAATCATTCAATTTTTTGTGAAACAAGTTGCTTTCCATCCGTAGCTGTCCCTAAGTTAACTCTTAAGAAGTCCAATTTTAGAGAGTGGTTTCAACCCTTAAACTCGAGTTACCGCAGCTAAATAAAAGACACGCGTGTAATAATTTTGGCTGTTTCCTTCAAGCCCACTGTGTTTCATTCAAATCGGAGCCGGGCCGTTCACGACCTCCATTATAAATCAGCCGACATCCACGTCTCCTCCGGCTACAGCCCTGGCTCGTCAAATATTTACCAGCCTCTAAGCACGAAGTTTACGTTCCACCTGTTACTACCTTACTTGCCTCATTCATTCGTATCCTGTAATAAAGCGAATCGATCTGAATCGCAAACAGAGATCGTGATCCATTCACGACGAATGAAAACGGGATGGCTGAGAAGACAAGAAATTATGGGAAAGGAAGGAAAGTTTGCGGCTCTTTAATGTCATGGTCGAGAAGGAGATGAAACGAGGAAGTTTGGTACTGAGAGAGATCTTTCGGGGATATAGAATACTATTGGTATTCAATTGGGAGGAATTTCAAGGAGATTCCAAGGAATCGATGAGATCTCGTGGTGCAAGTCTGAGAAAGGATAATTATATTGAATATAGCACACTTTCCATCCATTTTGAACTATGTTATTTCGTGTAAACTTACGGTATAATAAATACTAGATCTGACCGAATAACATGTAAAACGGAGGCGTGTTTTCTTGTGTAAAAATATGACAAAGATATGGAACGAAATTTCTTCGTTCTCGGCTTAGTCTTCGAGTAAATCGAATTTGAAAGTTTATCAGATATACTTGAGCATGACTAATTCAGCACCTGACTTGTGCGTATTCAATTTTCTTGAAAATGTTACCGGAAAACTGCTTCACATTTTCGATTTATTTTCAAACGTGGAATTACGTCCTATCTTACTTAATCCTGTCCAATGCAGAATTAGCCATGTTCAAGTATACTTGATAAATTTTCAAACTCGATTTTCCTGAAAGCTAGCAGACAATGGAAAGATTCTATTCTATATCATTTGCCTGTTTTTCCACAAGGGATTATGTCGTGCCCGATTTTATTCGGATGGATCCAGCATTATAATGGCTCACGAAAGCATTCAAACACTTGTCATAAGAAATTTTGATGTCTACATTGTGTGAATTAAATGAACCATTTGGAATTTCATTGACACTATAATGAAACGCGATTGTCATGATGATACCGTTCAAGTTCAAAACTAATCTGAAAACATATATAGAAGTTACGACAGGTGTATCCAATTGTATATAATTACCAGAGATAATACGTTACTAAGAGGAGTGCCTATTATACAGCAAATTGGAGAATTTAAAAAAAGAATTTATTATAATTTAAATCGACGCTAGAGAAAGAGACTTGACGTAAACAATTTTGATATTGGCAATTATTTTGAGCTGGTGAAATTTAATGCCGTGAGTTGAACTCAAGGAACTCGATACCGACAACCCTTGATTTCAATGACCTGATATCGATCTGCTTACGTACAGGGTTATAGCATTTCCTGACTCAACAATGGCCTTCACTTTGTTCTACTTTGTATTTTTAATAATTGCCTTGAAAATTGTTCGATTTATCGAGTCTGAATTTACAATGAACGCGGCCGGAACACAGTTCCGATTTACAAAGCAATAATATCATGAATAATAATAGGGCATTTTTGCAAAATTTTGCTATGGTTAAAATTACAGTTAGTTGACAATCTCGCCAGATAGTATCCCTTTGAAAAGCGACAGCTTTAATGCAAGTAGGTAATATCGATGCGGTCGATAGCGTGCTCGCGTGTAAACCACGCGCTTCACTCGCTAGGAACAATGAAATCATAATTTTATAAAACGGTTTTGCATTTTGAATGGCTCCGAATGAAGAGCTACAGTTATTGTTGAACAAACGTTATTCGAGTATTTTGGATAAATTTAATTGAAACCTCTGCTATACTAAAATACGTACTTAGATATTAACAATTATTCGAGTCAATAATGTATCCGACAATTGCATAAATTCTTCGTCCTATGATCTTTTTAATAAGATCCACAATTTTTATGGATTTATCTCGTTTTATCCTCTCTTTAGATCTAAATACGTATCAACAGTAATTAATACAATATTATACGTATTTGACGAGCATAGAAATTCATTATTTATTATTCATTAACCTATCCTTGCTAATGAAATCTCATTTTGTGAATTTATCTTATTTCACGCTATCTCTAAATCTGAATACGTAATAACAGTAGTTCAAGTGAATAATATATTCGACAAATACATACATTCCTTATCTTGTAGCCTATCTACGATGAAATCCCAAAATTTCACACCGTCTGTAAATCATTTATAATTCAGCCCAAATCTTAAAAGGTACGTATAAGGTAAACAAAAAATTGTTTACAGTTAAAACAATTTTATACGCTCCAAAAGATATAAATTCAGATCGATTAATTTGATTAATTGGTACAGATGGAGCTTCGTCTCGTTCTATATCAGCAACTTCGACGATATTTATATTACTATTCGTTTAAATTAATTAATTGTTTCATTTTTACCAATAATTGCTGGCTTTATGCATTTCCACGATGATAAATATCATACCGATGCTCAACAGTAGTTACTAATCTTTTATCTGCAATGCCATACTTTGAGAAATTGCCGATAAATTTATCGTCGAATGGATTCAAAAGGGATATATTCGATTAACGATGCTACATTAAATCGATATTTTTCATTTAACCGAATTTACATTGAAATGGATCTTCGGATCGCGAGTATATTTTTGATTCTTCATCGAATACCTCCACGTTAAACGATTCCCTTCCTTCTCCTCGTCTTTCTATACTTATGAAAGGTTGAAGTACGCAATTTCGAATCACAATTCCTTCAAAAATCCGGCGCACGTGGCTGGGGCCAACCATCCGCACTGATAAGGTCGTTTTCCAGGCGAACGATCAAGCGTTCGCATGGCGGTTTCGAGAAGCGAGCGCAGACTGCCCTCAGTATCCAATTATAACACGCGCATGGCGTGTCTACCGTTCGATAAATAGGCTTTGTTGTATCGCGCGGATCCTCCCGAGGAGCGACGACGTCGTTAATTATTATTTATTGGCGAGTTATTGGACGCTAATGACTAGCCGCCTACCACACAGAAATCAGTTGACGTACGAGTCAACTTTTTGGAGAAATTACATTCGAAATGTGTTCAGGGTTGCTACACTTGGCGAAATGTATTTTATGAGCGTAATTAAAGAAATTATGAACGTTTTCCGAACTTAATTATAGAGAATTTCATCTCTGTAGAAATCTTGTTTCGTCCATTAGATATTACAATATGCGGCTTACTTCGAATATTTTATATATTTTTTCATAATATTATATACATCCTGCATATGTTTACAATTTTTCCATAAATAAGTATCCACAGTCTGTTTATCCTCTTGCGGTCTATTCATCATTCGCAAATAAATGAATCATTCAGTCAAGACACTGTGAAAAAAATGTCCTGAAAAATGTCTAAAATGGAGCTGAGCAATGCTACAACGTCAATTTTAATATAACGTTTTACGATCCTGACTAGCCAATATGTGTCGTATAGTAAAAGAAAACTAATTGATATGACAGAATATTGGGTTAATAAATGGTGTCCAAATTTCCGGACAGTGATTCGAGGTTTCTAAATAGATTTGGTTGCGATCAATATCTGTTACCGTCACGTGAAAACATATGGTGTCCAGTCGTTATTAATATATCTCAATTAGTAACTGTCAGGGTTACACAACCTGGCCGATATCGTTATTATATTCCAGGTCGCGCCTTCATCTTTGCCGTTCGTGTTATTGTTATTGCCGCCGCAACCTAATCGCGCGATATTATGCTACCCTCGTGAATGTGTGCATATATCACGGAGTATTAAACGCGCTGTGTGTCGAGATCGAATTTAAGCGCTCGAACTCGCGTGCTCTTGAAATTCTAACTACGTGCAGCCAATCCTACGCGTGTTGCTCTTCGCAACAGCGCTTTCATTTATTTCCCTCTAAGATGCTCAACGATATTGTCGATATTTAATGATAGCAAATGAATGCAGGTTCGTCGCGTGTAATCCGTGTTAATTGTCCAAGATTCAGATTCTAAGTTTTATAAACATCTTATAATCGTTAATAAGTTAATAAGTACTTTAATCGCTCAACGTATGTAATCGTCATCATCTTTTCGAATTCCAGAACCACGATCTTATGCTATAGATATGACTGCAATATCTATATGTCTTATAAACAATAATTTATACATCCATTTGTATTGCTGGTTATTTTCCTTTTATAGAAATGATTCATCATTTTCATAGATAAATTCAGAAAAGCGATGGGCCACTCATTTGGAAAATGAAAGATTCGGTTTCGAAAGCTGCATCAGGGAGAGCCAATCTCCTGATTTCTTTTCCTCTTGCATCTTCAATCTCATTTCATTGCTATCCCATCTGCATCTTATCTTAGGTTTGGAAAATCTTCTGGTTTTTTGGTCACCATCTTTCCATCCTGTCTATCTTCAGCTCTATATAATAAATTGTACTTGAGATTGTTTATTGTAAATTAGCAGTAAAAGAAAAACTTCGAATGAATCAGTCTAAGTGTATTTTGAAAACGCCTGTATAATTTACTACACAATTTTTAATGTAATTATTATTATAATTTAAAATTAGAGAAAACGAGAATGTAAGTATGTTATAATGCACTGCGCGAAAAATGCGTACCTAGAGCTTAAATTTCACACCGTGACGCTAATACCACATCATATCCAGCTGTACTTTATATTCTTCAATTGTTTCTAATACATTTAACCATACATAATCTTACATAATCTTGCTACAAACTATTCACTCTATTTTATACTCATATGTTTTCACTCCTCCGAAAATAGTTCGCTAAAAATGTGTTTACAATTAAAATCTACGGAGAACAGTCGCGCGTAAACGTAACAATAAAATGATATCATCTTTTCTTTTCTCACAGATTGAAACTCGGTGCTGATTGCATTAAAAACAGCATAAAAATCAATTCTTCTAAAAGTCAATACCTGTAACGACAAACGATACGCAGGCTATGAAAACAATTCGGTGCAACGAAAGGAACAACGTCAAACGCTAATTGGATCCAGACGATCCGGAAGCATCGAGCCACAAAGAATTAACCAACTACGAGAGCTCTCGTGGCACGATGTTCCGCGCTCTCGATGCTAGAATAGCAAGTATTAGAGCTATTACTTGTCCTCACGTTCGTCAAAATCGAGACTGTGTAACGTAGTTTCATCGTTGTTCCCGTTACGTTGAGTGTATCTTGAATCAAAACGGGTTACGTCAGCTACAAGCTTACATACAGGAACTGGCAAAAGCTGTATATACGTGACGTGGAGACAAGGTTTCCTACGCATATCGTGAATACATATCATCGTTTGTAATAGGATCGCTTTATATCTGGATATAATACGATTGAAAACATTTTATGGTTAGAAATATTAGGATAGATGGAACTAGGCATTTGGAATCTTCTCAATAGAAAAAGTGGTTGGATGATGTAACCAGCGGTTGTTTCCTGGAAAATAATAGGTTTCAATGAGAGTTTCGATAATTATAGTTTCGAACATATTGAAATGTTCTGCATAATTTGAAAACTTTATTTGAAACTCTATTTCTAAAATGCATGTAAAATTCGGGCTTCAAATTGAACGTATTACAAATAAAATCTGGCTTCATTAAATATAAATGTGCAAAAAGGGCAAACATAAAATTTCGAAATTCAGTAACAAGTTCAAGTTTTCAAAAATTCCTACTAATATTTAAATTAGTTTAATTAACATCTCCTTCAATGATCGATCTGGCTTGGAAAGTAGCGCGTGAGAACTTTTTGTCAACGAAATAAAATACACTAGGACCCTAAAGCGCTTTTAATCCTAACCGAAGCATTCCCTGTCTTCCGTTATTACTTTTTTCTCAAAGGATAACACTATTGATAGGTTGAAACACGAACGATAACACGTTCCACGTGTCGATTTATCCGTCGTGTCATTCCCGTTTAATAAATATCACGTTTCACGCGGCAACGTCCTCTAGAAAGATGAAACCAGCTTCGATCTCGACCAATCTCGTTGATTCAACGTAGTTTTTCGTCGCGTTCCAGTTTCTCTGTGATAGCTAATCGACACCTTCGTCGACTGTATGTATATACATCCATTTTTCGCAAGTGTTAGAACGCTAGCTGGTTTCATTCAAAATGTAGTGATTAATCCAAATCATTGAGGAAATTAATCAAAGTTAATGATTTTTTGTATTTGTTGAAGATTGCGATCCGATAAATATAGCAAAATTAGTTGAAACTATATATTTGAAGGAGTTGCAGCGATATAGTAAATTATAGTAGTTATATGTTTCCTAGCGTTCTAATCCATTTTTTATTAAATATATCTTTACAGTAAATATCTTGTAACTTCTATATAAATTTTTAGATTAATTTCAAGTATCAGTATAATCACGATAGTCGAGTGCTCATAGAACTTGGAAATGTTTCATATAACGTACGCAATATGCGGTACATATGACTAAAAGTTTTTTACAGTAAATATTCAAATTCTCGCGTAACCCAATGTATATAGCCCGGCATTTTATTAATACATCACAAAAATTCATTTTCGTTAGTGCGAGCTATCTCGCAGGGAAATTTATACATTTCCATCCACGGCTATTAATTAAAATTACAATCACTTATGAAAACCGATCGAGAGGTAAACAAATAATCGAAAACTAATATCGAATGAAAATCGAAGGGGAGGATCGATGTACTTTCGCCGATTTCGAATTTAATTTATGGTCGGACGCATTTGCCTAGCTGAGCCGATTGTGAGAGCCATCGCCCTCTTTCGGGGCGCTTCCACTTTTTTAATATATCAGTCACGTAATGAAGGCTGAAATAAAAATTACGAGAGATGAAAAAATATTCCACAGAGTATTGATTTTTAGTTTTCCTCGTGTCACAATTGGTTCAGTCAGTATATTATTAAAAATTCTTCTACTTGTCGTTCTTTGATGTGTTAAATTACGTTCGAATTGCGTTTGTTTTAAATTTACATATCATAAGAACATTGTGTATAACAGTTGCGCAATTTCCAGTTTCCAGATAAACCGATAAATATAACTTGTCGATTTGAAAATGTTCCATCAAAGTGAAACCCAACTGACGGAAAACTGATCGACAATATCGAGGTTAATATTTCCTTTTGAAAAATTATACATTCAGAAATTTTCAGTACCCAATATATTTTTTCGTATAACGCTGTTAATTCTAATTTTAGACTCTGCTATTAATTTATAAGGTTAATCGTGTGGTTACTATACAAGTCAATTATCGAATATTTCATAATATTAAAATACCCGAGTTACAAAAAGGCAATAAATTTCATGTATAAGAGTTGATTGAACCATTTTACAATAATATCGTTATATCGTATAAAAACAATGGATTTTATGTACAAGGGTTGGCTGAAGAATTTTGTCGCAGAATCGACAACGAACGTTTTACGGTCTACGCGTGAGCCAGGAACAATTTCGTTTAACGCGACGCGACAATTTTGCGTTACGGCAAAAGTAATTAGCAGCTCTAACGTGTCCCTTTAAATAGCGGTAACCGCGAATTCTTGAACCGCACCAGAGTCAATTGACTCCACATTTGCAACAAATATTTACGCTGCGATGCTTTCGTATTTATTATAAAACGGTGTGAATTTTAACGCTCGTTTATAAATCCGATCGCAAAGTTTCGAACTAACCATGAGATCCACAAATTTTACACCAACACGCTTCACAGACTGTTTATTCAATTATCGGTAATGATTCCAACGAGCCAACGGTCCAATGAAACGAATTAATTCAGAAACAAGCAAGTATGATAGGCGCTTTTATACGAATTATATTCGATTCTTTCAAACTGCAGAAAATTGTAGAATCTAAATTGATATATTTTCATGACTGCAACATTAAACAACAAAAATCAGTGATATAAACTGACTGCAACAATTATTGTAAATATGCAGATGTATAAATTGTGGTTGTAGACAACACATGACGTTAACAGAAAGTTCACCCGCAGCGAATCGAAGAAATAAATCTCGTTCGAGTCAGGTTCCATTAAAACCAACCCTCGTTAAAGCGATTCGTGCGATATCCACGAGTCACCCCGAAGAAATCCAACCATGAAATGAAAAACTTCTCGAAGCACATCGCCATCAGTGGCAACACAAGCTCGAATACGTCTAAACATCGTCCATGTGTCGTTTATCAACGATAAGATCGCGGCATGAAATACCAGGGCGAGAATCTTCGACGAAGATCGGGGAGGTAGTTCGGTGGTGACGATTAACGGACGATTATTAAAGCAGCCCCTTATCGCGGTAATTGCGTGGAATAAATCCAGGTAGCGAACGAACAGACGAGCGAACGACGTCGCTGCAATTTTCTGGCTCGGCGAGCCTCCGGATGACGATATTCTCTCTTTCTCTCTCTCTCTCTCTCTCTCTCTCTCTCTCTACTTCGATCTTTGCTTCCCTTTTTCTCTCGCCCACTCGTTGGCCTATCTCGTCAAATACCACCAGGGTCTAGACTGTCTCTTAGTCAACACGCGATACGATAATCTTTTTAGCCGGCAGGTCGTTAATCGCAGATCGATTTTGCACCCTTCGAGAGAGCGGTTGCTACATCGTGTTTCAAGGGTGAAATAGTATGAGGGTGTGTGGACTCGGGCGAAAATGGCAACAGTCGCGTGGGTAGGACGTGTCACGTCGAATGGGGTTGTAAGTAAATCCGACAAGCTCCTTCTTCGAACAGACCCGATGCTTTTTGCGCGAAGCGTCGATCTTATCGGGCACCCGGGGAGTGATCGATGCTGACACCGCTTGTTTCGTGCACTTTATTGCGTTCCACGGGTGTACAGGCCGATCCGTTTTATCGGAGGTTTCCGAGACTACCGTTTCCCATGTCCGTCACTAGGTGGAAACCGAGGACTCGATGGTATTGGTAAGAGGGTTCGTTTCTGCGGTTTTAGGGCGAAGATTTTGACACCTGGTTGAAATGGTAGTTGGTCTGGCAGTTTAGGTGAAATGCCTACTAGGTTTTTTATTGTAGCGTTAAATCATATTCAGGGCATGGATTGCAGTTACGTAAGTTGCATTCGTGACCAGATTAATTTGTATTCTAACTTCGATATCAGCTCTATAGCCTGAGAGGTTATTGAATGTAAAAGGACCTAAAAATGAAATATTTGTTAGAATATTCTAAATTATAGCATATTGAATATGCTCGATATCGATATTATATCTTAAAATTTAAAACTTTACGAAGTGTGCACGAGTTTATAAGTGTTTATCTTGTTATGTTTCTAATAATTTACTATATTACTGTAATAAATTTATTATTTTATTGTTTTTGTGTTAAATATATTCTATAATATTATCCTGCGTATAAAAAATAGACCGTTAAAATGAAATTTTCACAGAATTGTTAATCGTGAATATTTTTAAAATGCCGACAGCCGGTATTACGATAGCAAGGTAATAAAAAGTCAAATTTCATGCAAAATAAAAAACAGAAACAAGGAACAAAGTACGTGAATAAGTGAAAATAAATATTAAAATAGATTAAATATTTTGACGGTCGTTCGGTTAATTTCAAAAAGTGCGAAGAACAAAGGGTTGTCCCAGGGCTGAAAATCAACGAAATTCGATCGAGCGCGTCAGCTTTGAACGATGCTGAAATTAATTAACGTTCATGGAGTCATTTACAACGGTTAGATGTAATTTTTCGTCGTCACCCTGCCCGATGGCACAGGATGGAGGAATACAATGCAGTCCACAGCATCGATAACAATGGTCGATCGCTCGTCGGTTCAGTGTACCATTCGCGGCAACAATCAATCTTGTCAGATGGCTCGTCTCATTGTCTAATAACAATCATTTACGCTGCTGACGCGATTAATCGGCAGCTTAATAATCCCGCAAACACGACTACAACGCTCCGAAATCATTAACGCCGCATCACCGTTTAAACGTTCATTCGTCTCTGGCTAAATGAGCTTCTACCGGGTGTCTCTGAAGTACCTATACATCGATATTTCCGAAATATTTCATTATAGAAAGCTGATAATTGGTACACGAAAATATCTTGTTACACGGAATACGAAAATTTGAAATATTTCACTGCTTCCTGGTAAACTGGATTATTTATGTTCAGCTGACATTTTTTATTGTTTCTGACCTTTAAAAAATCCAAACAAGATTTCCAGAACTCTTTTCCACATTTCCACTATGATATTAAAGTCGAGTCAAATGCGTGAGACTTTTTTTAGTAAAAGTGAGAATTCTTGCTGGAGAAAGTGAAGAGTGAATTATTAAAAACTCAGTTCGTGTACGAAGGGTCAATACTATTGAATTGATCTTGTTTACGGATACTTCAAAACACCTTAAATCAGAATGTTGTTAACTAGAATGTAATGGGAATTGTATTTGGTTACGAGAAAAAAATCGCAATTCGATATAGTTTCGTAATTTCAGTCACAATACAAGGAATTAATAAAAATGTAACAATGAAACTGCTTGTTATCGATCAAATGATATAGCAACAAAATCGAATAATGATTACATTCTAATTAAATGTTATAAATTTTAAGATACGAGAAAGTATTAATTTGTTGAACCACACGCAAAGCGTATTTATGTACGTTCTAATGTGAGCATTTCCAGTGAAATAGCAAGAAAATCATAGTCATAGAAGTTTAAACCGAAATGTTCGTGAAACTGCGTTTACGCGACTGGTTGGCATTCCACAAATGCGGCCATGTTTGCACGAAATTATTTCGCGTTCAAGTTCTGGGGACATGGTGTATAATCGAGTAGAGCGATGATCAATTTGCACAGGGAAACATTTTCATTTTCACATCTTTCCTGGCAACACATGTCGCGATAATATTTCCAGTCCGCGTACGCTAATGGCCCGATCGATTTTCCAATCCTTTTTAATACATAAATCATTGGCTTTCAACCCGGCTGACGATGTATCGCTACAAAATGCACTCTTTGTCTTCTTTAATCTAGCGATGATATTTTCCACTTTTGTTCGCCCGTGTTGATCACCCATTGTTTCACGCGGCTGTTTATTCGCCTCATTTGCTCGACTGCCGAATTGCAAGCTTGATCTAATGCTTCCAGAAACGTTTAACCTCGTTGAATTACGACCCATTTCCTTTTTATCGAATTTCCAGTTTAAAATATTTACGAACCTGTGAATTTCCTTTTCCATAAACGAAACTTTCAAAGCGACGTAAATGTTAAAGTTGCATTGAACTTAATTGGAAAGTTTATTTAACGAGGATCTTCGGATTTTTATGATCAACGGGGAAAAGCTTTAGTTGATTAATAAAATTTAAAAATCGAATACTAAATGTCTAATGAAACGAGGAAATCAAAAAAGGTAAAATTGATCAGTTTGGATTGAAATTATATAAAGATCCGAATATTGACTCCGTTTGATACGTAACATCGTTCCAAACGAACGATAAAATATATAATGACGACTGTAGAAGGCGACGTGGTCTTGCGAGGACATTTTCTCACTGACAAGAACAAACGCGTCCCGATCAATGGACTCTAATTATCGAGCGATTCCAGGCCGATCACGTATGCGGTTGAGATTGGATGGCATTGTCGAACACGCGTTCTTGCATTCGACACGTGCTCCTATCATCTTTTCGCTCGACCGGCATTAAGCGACGTCGCTAGACGATGCGCTGCCTTCGCTGCTGATGGCGTTATCTCAATATTCAATGGTGATTCGCCGTCAGTTCGACGTTCCCTGTTCTTTCGCTCGAATAAAACCAGCCCAATTTCGTGCAATTAATTTTCGATATTAGACTCTGTTCCTAGGTAGGTAAATCGCATTTTAGATTTATGAATTATACTTTGTGAGCGGAGTAGGTTCTTTCTCATTTGAAGTTGGTGAAAAATGATTGACTAGGTTCGTTCAAAGTTTCTAAAAAGTAGATTCTTGCTTGTTTAAGATTCGTGAGAAAAGATTAGGTTAAAGAAGGAAAAAGAGCAATTTATTTAAAGTTTATTTAAGATAAATAGATTCTTTTATATTTAAAAATGACGAGGAAAATTGAGTTGATTTAATGCTACAGTGTCTCGTATAGCATAAATTAAAGATCTTGCCTATGACGTGCAAATAGTTGAATTCACTAGCTCAGTTACAACGTAATTATTTCAGTATCAAAAATTAACAATCTAAAATATGAATATATTATGATTAAATGAAAATCAATTTGTTTGCTGGAAACATTTTTCTTCATACCTTGCATAAAAGAACCAACCGTTAAAGGTTAATACGACAAGTGGATGTATATAAAATTGTGTTATTTATCATATTTCACACCTGAATATGACCATAATTTTTTTAAAAAACCTTGACATATTAGCTCGTAACGAATTGAAGAATATTGCTGGACTGAACAATTTCATAATTAAATTTCGTAATTTTTTACTCATAAAATTACATCTTTCTTCTTGCTATTTCACTGCTGTTTCTAATATTTACCAATTCCCATATTTATCTCGAGTTTAGTTTAAATTAAGTTTAAATCTTTCATCGAAATTACGTAATATCACGATATAAATCATTCTTTACAATTTCTTCTGTTCATAGCATACTTAATTACTACCATCAAACTTCGAAGTAATTTTTCTCAATTTCATTTCTCACTGGACTGTTTCCTTCTTGTATAACTCGGACCAATTAAAGATTGAACCCCACGTTTCCGCACAAGTCTATCCAAGTACAAATTTAAATTTCCTACATCTGCGTGCACTCGTCGAATTAAGAAAATTAAAGGCCCGTTTGTCTCGATATTTTCATACAGAATCACAGAATGGTATGACCGTGAATACTATCTGCTTTTAAGAAGATTTCTAATAAAAGTATCAAACCTTCATCGTTGGTTGTCACGAATAATTAAAATATTCGTATGATTTTGTTCTATGAATTGAGATTTGAAGAAAGCGGCATAAACGATGCTGGAGACATGAATTATTATTAGCATTTGGGGAAAATCGAACGCTTAAACAAGTTTCTAATGTGCAAAAGAAGAAACAAATAAAGAAACTGTTACGATTCCAATCGAAGAATTTGTTTTTAGAAACGGTGATTCGACAATTCTTGAATAACAAAACTAATTCATCACTAATTGTCAATATTATTATATATTTCTATACTATTATTATTTATATATATATAAAGAATTATTATATACTATGTGTTCTTCAAATGATTCAGAGTTTTATTTGCACCAACCCAACAGCTCATTACGGTGGACAAAAAATTTCAAGAAATTTCGTATGACACGCACGTATTGATAAAAGCTTCCTAATTGTTCGCGAGACACTGCAGAACATGGACGATATTAGTCTCGGGGCTCTTAATCTCTGACGCGGGAATATAGACGCAAACGAGAAAATAAGAACACGCCGTGTAGTCAATCTCGATTCGCAACGAATTTCGCATTTCCGGCAAGATAATTATTTTAATTGCATTCGGTTAACGACCTCCCTCCATCCTCGTCCGTGTTTCCGGTTCCGGCCGTTTGTCCCTTTTACAAGTGGCGTGCCGTCGGAAATACCGCGTTTCTTTGTCCGCGTATATGCTTTTAATTACGCGAAATCAGAAAAATGTTCCTAATTAAACGCGTATTGTGGAACGGCAGCGGACCCCTTCATTGATTTTATTTATCGCGCTCTTGTTGTTCAACGTCGAAACAACTGGCTGCAATCGATATTGGCAAATGTCAACTCGTTACTCGAAATACGGGGGAAAAGCGGTTCTTTTAATTAATTTCGCGGACACGAAGTTAATTTCGATTCGTACTCTCTATTGCTACTCGCTGTTGAAATGAAATTTTCTTCTTACTTCCAAACCTTTAAATATGTTGTTGTGCGTTTTATTGATCTAATAATGCGTTTACTGGATACGAATATCGTGGCAAATTTTACCCTCTCTTTCAGATTGATTCACTCGTCAGAAATATATTAAAAATAAATTTCGGGCGTTATTTTCGTTTTTACTCATCAGCTCTTTAAAACTTAAGGATTTCTATATATGATCAATTACGACTTGTAATATTTATTTTTGAGACTAAAAGTTTCTTTTCTTAAAAAAGAGAAAGTATTATAAATAGACGGCAGATTTTCATACATTCATGGGACATTCAAAAGTACAAAAAATGCTCGTATATAAAATATTAAAAGTACAGTACGCATTATAATTGTATTCGTTAAAATATAAATTTGCGTGAACATTCGCAGCCTGGTTATAAATTTAGTTACACAGCCTCCTTTCCACTCTTCTCTCGTGTCAAAAACAAAACTAAATAAATATTTTCACAACACCAACGTCGCTTATCGGTTTCCATGGATCGGAAGCATTACTTCTCATTCGATCCCCGTATAGCAAGAATTATATCAAGCTTAACCTAATCAATCTACTTAACTGACCCAGATTACCTATCAAAACAGTCATATCATCACGTTCATACATTATTATTCGAGCACATAATTATTTACCTATGACAAAGGATCGTTATCCAGAATGGCACTCGGCGAAATAATTATTCCGCAATGAGATAATGACCATTTTGAGGGATAATGTCGGTGAATCGTCTCTCGGGCCGATTCTCCATCCCACGTTCGAGGCAATTCGTTAAGTCTCGTTTCAATCCCAGTTTGGCGTGTCACTCGATCTCTAATTACGTCGAACGAGAGAGATAGAGAGAGAGAGAGAGAATTAGCAGAGAGCGATATCCACCAGTTTCGAATCGGTTCGGACAGAATCAAGATCGAGTTGGTATTATCAGGTGGAAAAGCGATAAGGGATGGTAAAGCTTGTCTACCAATTAACGCGAGACCCGCGAGTGGGCTTAAATAAAATTAACGGCTCGATAAGTTTTCGAGAGTCGCGGACCCGATATAGTTTTTCTCACGTTAAGACGTACTCGTCCTCAAGAGGAATCATCCTGACAAAAAAAAAGCACTTTTAATCATCGTCCCTTGATTCAACCTCCGTTAATGATCATCGAAAATTCCAGAATATGACACTTCGTCGCGATAATTTTCCGTTTCGACGTATGTGTTTCGTCTGGTCTGTGTAAAACCTACTTTATAAACATGTTGAATCTCTAAGGGATGTAATAGGATTTCAGTGTGCTAAGTGAAATACATGCGAAATTTTGCGAGGTTATAACTACATAAAATAATAAAAAATAAATTAGCAAGTTGTAATATGGAATTGTACAAAATGTACAACTTCGTTGTATCAATTTTCTAAATATTTCTTTCCAACAAATGTTTCTACTTACTATTAACACATACTATTTACTATTAACTTTAACACGTATGATAATACAAATAATAATATACAAATTTTATGTTCTGCTGTTATTTTTCAAACACAGAATTTCTCTGATCTATAAATGTACCCACAGATTGATGTAACATGAATTATTATACGCGATCATGAACTGCTATTATCGATTCCCGATCGTATGAAGCTATCTGTGTATACTTAGGATTCATTCATACTCATATTTTATTCAAACACAACCATCCCAAATGATTATGGTTAGACTCATCCATACTTTCATAAACACTTGTCACTCGTAGCTATACAATGCATAAGAATTCATTCCCCCTACAATACCAGGTTTTGCAGTTTGATTTGACTCTCGTTTAACTCATTATTAATGACTAATTATTAGTTAGATAGTGTTTACTTCTACCTTGAAACGACATTCGTCTATTTTGCTACGTTTAAGATTGACGTTTTTATTGACCTCGTTGAATACTTAATGAAGAACTTCGACTGCTTCAAATTACACGAATAAAGTTTCTACAGATGCCGAGTCGTGGAATCACAATTGGCAAACGTAAAATTTAAATTGGGAATTTTGTAGTACTGTAGGGAATCACAAGTATGTTTAATGATATTTATAAAGCTCTGCAAAAATACTGCAAAGTATTGTATGCAAACAGATATTGGTTTATTCAATAATTGACAAGAAAAAAGATTATAATACATAACAAATACAATATGTTATCGTTCCTAAAGAAAAATCCTAATCCTAAAAGAGATATACTATATTTCCATCTAAACAAATGTAACGTAATCTACAAATGTTTAAAACATCTCCACTTTGGAAAGCTCTTTTTGCTTATCATCTGTCTAATACGAAACCATACAGCTTCCTTATTATCTATTTTCTATTACAAATAATAATACTAACGTGAGTTATGTATGTAATTATATAATTCCAAAATAGTCGAAATTTCCATTGATTCAACGATACGTAGACGTAAAATCGTAATGGGGGCGCGCCTGTTAATACCCAATCGAATTTACAAGCACGATATGCGGTGGCACACGAAGATAGGAAGGAAGGAAGGAAGGAAACGAGGCACGGTCAGTGTCATTTCCGGAACGAATCTACATGGGGGACGGACCGGTGTATGGCGTTGATAATTGCTGCTCTTACGCAATCTGAAAACACGTGAGGCCATTCAAGCCCTCTACCACGTTACGATTAATTTATTCCAGCTATCCCATTCGAAATCGCGATAAATATTGATTCTTCAATTTCTATTTCGCGTTATCGCATTAAAATTATACAGATATTTTATTTATAACACGACGTAATAAACTATTTAACTGATTTCGCACGAAACTCCTCGTCATCTTCAATTTTCTCCCGCTAAAGATATTTTACCGCGTTAAATAATCACGCATTATTTCCTGTACGTTTACAGATTACACGAAGGGGCAAACTTATTATGGTAATTTCGCTCTCGTTAATTGCGTATTCGGCGCGGAGGGCAAACAACGAGGATGAATCGGTAATCTCGATCAAAGTGAAAAGTTTTGTTTATTCACTTTTTCACCTGTCTCGTTAATGCGCCCTTTATTCGTGTCCATAGGACTTTTCACGGATAAATGGAAACTCGTGAAATGGACACGACCGATCACGATCGATTGGAATATTAAATCGAATAAGAAATAATCAAATATGGCGATCACGGTCGCGTTGTATCGAGGACCTGTTAATTATTTCGTCTGCTCATTAGCGCGTTACTTTTCGATCCGAATCGTACGGCAGAATCCGCTGCGTGAAATTCCAATCAATTCCACTGTAGCATGGACAATCCGATCATTTTAATAATCGTTTAAAATAATGCCATTAATTCGCAGGCCACGCGTCGAATATCGTTGGCGATCGCAGGGCGACACGATCCTTGTCTATCAAAAGTATCGCCTCCCTTTGATACTCTGGCAAATTATTCAGGGAATTCTGTGCATTCTACGTAAATTATAAAAATTAACGAGCTTAATTAATAAAGTACTCAGTGGAAAAATCATACAAACGCATAATTGGAAGAAAACAAAGCAATGGAAAGAATACAAAATAAGAGTATAGAATAATAAATAATAATGCAGAATGGAAACAAAGAATACCTATTAACTATTACACGCTCTATTTTGTACTTTAACACATTCACTGCCAACTATGAAATATCTCGTAGTTAACGACAACACGCGCCACGAGGACACGCATTTATCGCATCCCAGGCGCTGTCAACTTGTCCCACTTGCCAAGGATCACATACCATCTGGATTGTGATATCTTCAAAACCAAATCCCTTCGCTAGCGCCTTCGAGAGGTCAAACGAGCATCCTTATGCATCAACTGCCTCCGGAAGGGACATACAGAGCGAGATCGCCACGCCGGGTCACGTCGGGCGTGCGGAGAACGACATTATACGATGTTGCATAGGGCAAAACACCACTCAGGATCTCCTTCCAGCACGCCCAGTCCAAAATCCTCTCGATCAAACAGTAGACCCACAGCAAGCTTCCTCCGCAGCATCATCTTCACAGAAAGTCGATCTAGAATCGAAACCTACGGCAGACTCTCCAAAATCCACGATGATCGAATTATCCAGGAACAGGTTTTCCTCGATCAACACTTCGACGGTTAATAACCTGTCCTGCATCACGTCACCTGTTACACCTGATATAAACAACATATCGGAAACTCATTCTTCGGGACATAATGTGAAGACTCCTCCTTCTTCATGATCGAAAGGGGCCATACCTGCGAGTGACCCGTATTGAAATAATATCTACGTTATTGCCACCGTGACTAATCACTTAATTGATATCGATAGTTTTCAGAACATCCCTTCGGATCTCAACACTTGTCCACTGAGCCCACATATCACTACATCGAACAAGTCTCTGATTTTGTCTTTTGCGGATAGTTGGACCACGCCGGTACAACCACCAAGCATCATCAAGAAGGCGCGATACGGATGGGTTAGCGGGGGGAGCCCTGACTCCCAATCAACCGTAGACCTCTTTCACGCCTCCAAAACGCATCTACATGCGAATTTCACTTGCCTTTGTGAAATCGACGAAATGTATAACGACACTTCGTGAACTTCAACGGCAAATTTCTTGGTAATGCCGAGGACCACGGCGATTCAGACTACAAGGCAGACAACGTACCCTCAACGCAACGGCCTTTCGGCCGTATCATCGAATTCACCCTGGCAACGACGACGTCACAGATGAAATCCGACTAAACAAAGCGACAAGATAGCGAAGCGCCTTAGTATGAGTGACCATCTGGATAACATCCGGTTACTCTATTCGTTCTCAGAAATATATGATAAATACGATCGAAGACTTTTCTCACTCCCACGAATAAAGGAATTTAAATACTCCTTCTAAAATCATCCAAGTCAGTCTTGAACAGTCACGCTCCGAGCTCGGAAGTGTATTGTAAACCAGAAAAGATAAATGTAGTATCGTGGACGAAAGGCCTAAGAAATATCGGGCGAACTATGAACAATGTCGCGAGAGCCGAGGCGTCGTCGGGCCCATCAATGTGTCATCGGTCTTTTCAAGTGCATAGTTTCGTGGAAAAGACCTACGTGACCCTGGCCACGAGCGCTTGCAGAACACGTGTGCGGTGGGCCTAGGAAAAAGACAACGGAATGCGGCAACGGCCAGAGCGTTAGTCGAAAAGCAGAGTGCGAGTCGAGCGGAGACAGAGGTTGCGAGTGGCGTTGCCGAGAGAGTGTGGATTGCGCTGTTTTCTGCGCGTTTGGCGTGAATAGTTCAGGTTGAACAACAATCGTCTTTTTCTGTCTGATTAACATCTCTATTGTCCACTCTTTGTAAACACATTATATCACGATATTACATAAAGTTTCTTTTTTTCTTAAATTTCTTTTTATTTTACGTGACAACGGCCTTGTCACGTAAAATTGATACTTGGATTGTAAGAGAAAAGAAGGCTGAGTCGTAACCTAACTATTAATTCTCTTTTATCGAACTTTATTATAAATTTAGCACTTACAATAATAGAATAACACTGAACCGGAGGAAGGGGTTATACAAGAACAGCGACTAGAACAAGAACTGCCCGAGCTGGGTGAAGTCTCGCTTTATATACGTTTTGGTTTGAGGATGTTGAGGGGGCTCGGTGTAGGTTATGATATGGAAAAGTGTCCGAAAGTCGGGGGTCGATATCCTATCTCTGATATTGTTACGCCACGAGACTTACTATAGGCCGTATTTCTAACCGTCGCTCGCGGTTCTGCAGTTTCGCAAACGGATCGTCTGATCTGTCCAACGGAGGGTATACAATATATCGAGTTCTAGAAACGTTAATTTCGGTCCGTTATTTTTGCCACGCAAGAAGGCGGCATACGTGATATCATAGGCGTGAACGGTGGCGTGACCCGAGCGTAGTAGGGGTCGTCTCCCAGAGAAAACAAAGAAATGATCGAAGGGCAATTAGTTCCTTCTGAAGACTCAAACGCTGTACATCGCTTAGTCGAACGCATACATCGAGAGATATAATAAAGTCGAGTCGAATCCTGTATCAAACTAATTATAATTGATAAACAATTTGTGGCGTGTCTGTTATATTATTTTTAAATATTGTTAAATATACAAATTTATGTTAACCCTGTTAATTCAGTATTATCCTCATTTGAATCACCCCTATTATCGTAACAGAAATCAGGGGATCGATCAGTTTGTCGCGCTGATTATCTAATCGTAACGGGAATTTATGACTCTCGTTGACGTGCTTTCTCGCGATCGCATCTCTCCGCGAATGGTCGAAGAAACAGATGTGGACTAAGGTGCGTCACAGCCTTAGTGTAGGCTACGACGATGAGGTGGTGATGTGTCCAAAGGAGTCCGAAGGTCGGGGGTCGATATCCTATGTCTAGTCTGGACTAAGGTGCGTCACAGCCTTGGTGTAGACTATGATGACAAGGTGGTGATGTGTCCAAAGGAGTCCGAAGCTCGGGGGTTGATGTCTTATCTCTGATGTAGGTTGAGATGTGATTGATGTCGCAGTCTCATCCAGACAACTACAATTCATACAGCAACGAGCATCGTGGATCGAGGTGCCACGCAGCTCGTCCCTTTTTATTAACGTGAAGGAAATCCGCACGGACACCAGGTCGCTTCTGGGGAAAAGCGGCGTGGTAGTGCCGGACTCCAACCGACTAAAACCTCCACGATGACCGTCCCGGTTGCAATCGAAAGGGGCCCAGGAACCGGTGTGAGCGATACACCCCGACCCAGCAGAATACGGACAACCAGCAATCGACAAAGAGTTGGACGGCAGAACTTTTGATCGGTACCCTCTCAACGGAGGGGAGGATGTTATCTACCTAGACCAGGCCGCACACCGCGGGCAAGATGGGAACCAAATGTTCGCTTACTGCGTATCCTCAATAGTCTTAAGAACCCATCATAAATCTCAAGAACTTTCTAGCTAAGGTCCTTCAGACCGAACAAACATCTCTTTACTGAATCGTTTCTAAAGCTTATTGTTTACTACGGGAAGACGCGGGAAAGTTAGTTCTCCTCACATGGTATGACTATGATACTTCACACTAGCAACTTTCTATCGAGGGCGGCTAAGACCCTTCCTAGTCCACCAACCTTCTTTTATCCAATCAGAAACAATGTCTATTGCTCTCACTTTCCTAACCAAAATTGTCATCAACAAATTCAATGGTCCCTTGCGTTAGACACACCCATCACTAGCTTTCCTCCGACACAGCATCGTCATTTAATTATTCTTCATCGTTAGAATAGTCAACATGTCATTACCGGGTTTCTATCTTTAAATTAATCACTTACTTAACTTATACATAGTGTATCAGTGTAATTATCTTCTTCACAAAATTGTTGGAATAAACATTAATTTATACCTGTTAATTCAGTGTAAACTCAATTGAACCACCCCTGTTATCGTAACAGAAATCAGGGGATCGATCAGTTTCGTGGCGTCGATTATCTAGTCGTAACGGGAATTTACGACTCCCGTTGACATGCTTTCTCGCGATCGTGTCTCTCCGCGAATGGTCGAATAAACACATCGTGTGTCTTCTTTATAAAAATATTAAATAAAATATGTTCCTATTGTTAATAATTCCCATTTATAATGATCCTCGTATTAATAATAACTGGTAAAAAAATGTTTAAGACTAATTTGTGATTGTAATGGTAGAATTGCTTGCATTTAATAGAATTCAACTTCATGGAAGCATAATCAGAATTTAAGTAGAATAATCGAAAGATTCCCGGAAGGAGGTACATCGTGCACGGGGAACTTTCGCCACAAACTTCGGTTTTAAATAAAGTTAATATAAACTTAACCGCGGGGAAGTTTTAGCCGGGAACTTTTATTAACCCCTGAAATATCCATCATCAGTCAAATACCAAACGAGTTCTCAAAGTCGGTAAAACTAGCAATTTGAAATTTCTTTATTCTTTCCTATATTCAATATTCCCAATATTTTCTTATGAAATATCGAATCGTTAATACTATCTTTTTAGAGCTTCTTCTGCAACCTTTTAACCCATCAACTACGAACACCCACGTTTAAATATATGATATAAAAAATATGCAAGCATACAAATATCAAATTTAAAAACTCAAGCTAAAGCTAGACATTACCTAGAGACATCCATATTTATACGTTTGACATAAAAATATCAGATATGCGTCGTACAAATACAAATACAAATACAAATAGCGTCTCAAACAAGATTAAATCTCGTCCAAAAAATCGTTAGCCATTTCGCAATCCATCAAAAAGGAGAGATCCATTGGAAAACGCATTCGATCATGCTTTAGAATCTTTTCATCGAAATCACATTCGATAATCCCCTAACCCACTCCCCAACGAAAAATACAAAATCCCATTGTCTCACGTATACGCACGTATCGCACACCACGTTTCTCACAGTTATTTTTTCCAACTGTAGTCGTGGATTTATGCCCGTGTACCACCCAACGGGATTAACTTTTTAATTAATCCCGACCGCTGCTTATCGTTATTTCATTCAACCAGGATCCAACCATCGCGTCGAACGAAAAGCTAGCAGAGGGTCGTAGGGAGAGTCGATCATTAAATGAAACCCGCGAATCGATCTGCCTAACAATGTCGAAAAGCCCGCGTAATCTATTTCGGGGACCGATTTCGCGGAATTTCCACGAAACGCGACAATGAAGCTCGCCATTCGCGGTGGAGCACGTCCTAGGAAATAACGCCGCCTGAATCCTTCGTGCCAAAGCTGCTGAATGGTCACATATCTCTGGACATCGAATCAAAATCATAAGAATTTCGAAATCACGAAATCATTCGAATGATATCATCGAAATCATTCGAAATGAATCATTCGAAATCATAAGAAATCACGAAAGTATTCGAAGAGATGTAGAAATCTTTCGCGAATATATCGTGCGTATTATACGAAACTTTCGAGGTTTCATTGATACTGCAATGACTATGTAATGATTTTTATCCACGTTTATAGCTCTGTGGACTTAGCTAAAGAAATGGGCGCTAAATAGAGATTTGTTTCATCTTCTAAATATTATAACGAATATCTTGCCTTATATAATTTACGTATTTTTGTACGTTATACGTGTTGCGACGCACAACTTACTAACAACCAGTCGGATGGCAACTGATCGGTTGTTTATCGCGAGCCTTGAACGTTATTAGCGTCCAAGGTGGAGGAATACGATAAAGGTAAAGAGCGAGGTTTAATTCACCTTATTTATTACATTCAATACTCGCATTACACTGATTTAAGTTGCTATGTTACACGTTCTACTCTGAATCCACTGTCCGTAAGTGTACTGATTGTCCTGTTAAATATACTGTTCACTGAGTGAGTACTGGTAAGTGTTGACTCTTAGAATACTGATGCAAGAGTCTGTCCTGTCCGTAGGTTACGGAATATGCTGTTCGCTGGTACGTGTTGACTCTTCGAATACTGCTGCAAGAGTGAGTCTTGGGGCTGTTGCTGTTGTAGCGGAAGGTTCGTCGTGGGGGTGTCCCAGGTCTGTTCCTACCTGGTCCTTGGGTAAAGCCGTATGTTTCTGAATGGGCTGGCTGCCTTAGTGACGGTTCGCGCGGGTGACCTTACACTTGGGGAAACCCGCATGTCCCGTCTTCCTGAGATATCGCATAAAAATATAGGTGTTTTATGGTAGGTCCTAAAGTATTTGGACTGTACAATAGGCCCACTATTTATGATGGGTCCGCATTACGGTATCCTTGACGGTCGTCCTGCTCGAGGCTCGCGTCCGGTGGTCATACCGTAGCGGTAATTACCAGGCGACCCCTCCAAATCTCGAACAATACGCATTGTGTGCATTTTTGCACCTTTAAATTGCCCATAAATACATAAAAATGTGCAGTCCGGTATGATTATATTGGAAAAGTTCGAAAGATATTTAGCGAAATAATGAGAATATAAAATATACAACATGACGATGTACACAGTGCAAATTGTGAAGGACATGAGCTGTAATGAATGCAAAGGGGAAAACAGAAATTGTTATCATGCATATATGTACGTGTACACCGCATTAATTAATAATTAATTAAGTTCGTTATTACGATTCGCTCGTGTCATTCGATTTTAATAGAGAAGTGAAAAATATTGAAAATTTTGAGCGATCAGCATTCGATGATTGGGAACTATGTATGGCATTCGTGAAATGGACTGGATCGATGGTTCCAGAGAACAGATCGACCCTATTATTTCTTGGCCAGTTCAAAAAGAATCGTGCGTGATTAAGACCTCGTGGAATGAGGAAGAAAATTGATTTCGAGAGATAATCTTTTGGATGGCGATGGATTTAGCAATGGAAAGGGGTCCAGGTCTGAGGAAAAGGAAGCGAAAGAAGAGGAATAGCTCGTTCGTGAGATTGTCAGAGGTGTTATCTGTGGCGTTAAGTAGCCATCTCTCTGGTAGGGTTGGATACTAAGAATGGCGAGAACTCGAAGATAAGAAGGGTTCGTTTTCTTGACAGCGATATCAGGGTAATTAGCGAAGATCGTGGTATTCTTGGATAAAAAGAATGATCAGTTTGATGCAATAAGACTTGCGAGATTTGTAAGATTTGTGAGAGTTGTTAGTAGATGGCAGATAAAATATTGGAGAATAATGGCTGCGACTTTTGCGATGAAGATCGATCGTATGGGGACGTTCACAGATGAAAAAATCTGCAGATTTCTATATTTTAGAATTTTCAATGTTCTAGGAATTTCGAGATAGTGCGAGAATTATTTTGATTCAAGATTGTTCAATCGAAAATTAGTTATCTACATAATAAGCTTATCATAAGCTTATAATGAGCTTATAATACAATGACGCGACACTAAATTTTGTGATACTGAAGTAATTTGCAATATTCGAACCAGCTCCTTCTAAATGGTCTCGGAATTATTATTATTTAAGATCACTAGATGGAAAATTCGGATGATTTATTTGCGTAATTCTATAAAAGAGCTCGTGTTCCATTAGATGGCGCAAAGCCGGTGACATTAGACGACTCGTACTACGTATTACGTATTAGCGATGTTACGAGTTACCCTACAGCCTCTGAGATGTTTCCTCCATGCACATTCTCATTCTGAGACACGTGCACATCATGTCAGCTCAACGCATTAGGAATTATGTACATGCTTTGTCGCCCATACTCTACGTATACATGCATATGCACGCTTGTCACCTTGTAATCCCTCTCTCACATTCTTCACGTCAAAGTTTGTTGCAACACAGTTCAGCCGTATTTAACACTTCAAGAATCAGTTTAAGTTAAATGACAATTAAGAAGTTTGCAAACATGAACCTTTGTGTGGTTTCCTTTTCCTTTATACAAAGGGGAAGGAGATGGCACAACATATGTATACTGTCCTCAACTTTATACCGTTGTATTATGTCACCGTCCAAAGTAGCACTATTCTTGAGAATATAAAGATATAAATATTCGCGAATATGTTCTTCTTCTTTAAACATTATCTTTTTAATATAATATCTATGTGTCTAAAATATTATAGTACAGGTATCCCTCGCATAACACGGTATTCTTACACACGGATTCCATCAAATACGATACATTTGTTAGTTTAGTTCAATAAATCTTGTGAGATATTAATACATATGTGTCAAAAGAAACAAAAATACAATAACTATATGTACATATTATTTTCATTAGATATTTTAAAATTCTCTCTTATTCTCTACTATTATACTATATACTACTCGATAACGAAATAATAATATAGTAACAATTTAATTACACACTCACATTTGCTCTCTGCAAATGAAATTTCGAACAAATGGGCCATGCATTCTTTATTCATACTATAACCTCAAATATTCTGCATTCGCACGTTCAAAAGTCTCGCCTCGTCTAATCTCTCCCACACAACACAACCAATCAATTCACTTACTTAACACGAACTTAATTAATCAAGGCACGGAATTAAGAATTCTATAAAGCCACCATAACTCGATTTTAACGTCAACCGAATGACTAAAATGAAAAACGCGACTCGACGTTCGAAGATCGTTCGTCGATGGCTGGAGCACGCGAGCACGATTCGTTCGCATTAATTTTTCGCTCGAGGCGGCGCTCGTGCGCCGATTACGCGATTATTAATTGCGATTATTTATCGTTTGTCGGGATCGATGCACACGTATAACACAAAATATCTTTCCACAAATCTGACCCGTGTCATGCGACGAAAAAAGGTGTTTGCCGTCTTCGAAGAAACGAGAATATATATAGAAGGGACGATTAAGAACATATGATTTAGAAGAAAAGACTCGAAGACCGTTCGAAAGGTGAAATGCAAGTTACATCATATATATTAATATATAACAATATAAGGACTGCTCGACTCGGTAAGTTTAATGCGACTCTATTTATTTGCAATCGTTTAGTGACGTTAAAGTTTGAGGTTTTTAGAGCGTCCTCTTCGAAGATACATACATTTTCTATTAATGTTGCGTTATTGTATGTAGATCTACTCATGAAATGAGTAAAAGTAGAGTATGTATTCAAATCACTGAAAAAAGTATAATTTTATTAACACAGTTATTTAAACTAGCAATCTCAAACATGACATTGGATTATCCATTTAATAACAACTATCTATATATCTAATTCTCTTAATAGTATTAAGTTATTAACTTAACCTCTAAACACTATGTATGTATGTACATATATTATTATATCCTAAGGATGAAAATAAGCAGAAGCAGAATGTACATTTAAATAATTGCAAAATAGAATTTTATTAATATATATAACCACATGAAGCAACCAGTTAAAATACGCTACTGAATAATTCATTTGATTATAACTTTGGTAATATTGTTCATAAATCATGTATTACGTTGAATATTATCCTAATATCTGAAATGTACTTGATCCCTATCTGCAAACAATAATATTGGAAGTATGAATATCAACGTGTAATATCATGAATATCAAGCTTTACCACTCTAATCATGATAATTCTCTTACTTCAGTATCGTTACCTATATTAATGGAAACAATAATGTACCGTTAATTGTACACTGTATCGATGTGAACATAGCTGCTGGTGGAGAAATAGCTAAGTCGTAAATTATGTATATCGAATAATAGGTACCGATTAATATCGTCCATGTATTTCCTACAAAATTTCTTGATTGCATTCATAACTCATAAGAAAAATTATATTCCCTCTAATATAAGCCATTCTTAATGATTTAATGTAAATTACCAATTGATGGTTGATAATTACCAATTGAAAGGAAAAGAATTATATCGTCTCGTAAATTCCTCTAAAAGATTTATAAAGAAATCGTATATTAAATTGTAATTAAAAATAGTCTGTTAGAAAATGTACGATATTGTGATAATGTACGAATAAAAAGAGCTTACACAAAATTTTCTGCTTAACTGACTTTACGATCTCGCTATATCTCCAGCATTTATAAACACCAATTCGTGCATGGGCTAATCCACGTGAAATAACACCATAAAGAAGACAAGTTTTTTATAACGAATCTACCCGTAATACTTTGCCACGTGCGTGTCATCGCTAGCATCGTATTCGTAGGTACATTTTCAACGCGTATGTCGTCCGCGCGAAATTACACGCTCGCACGCGAGTAGATGCGTGTACCGCCTACCTTTCAACCAGGACAGAACATTACAAAACAATCCCGCGGTTCTCAATTTCATTCTGTCGTTTTTTCGTCGCCGCTTTATCTTTTTTTGCACATTCGCGAGAGAAACCGTACAAAATCGGTTCGCGTGTCGCAGGTTGCCGACCCCGCAACACTCTCGTGTTCCGACGTATTAACCCCGAAACTCGCATAGAATGACACTCGCCAGCTCAATTACCCAGCTGTTTTCTCGCGACAACAGCTTCGATCGCGCAACCATAAGTCGACATCGAAATTTAGAAAAAACTAGAACCTCGAATTTTTATTCAGATAGTATGATGTTATTTTCCATAAAACCATTAAACACATCATAATTCCGAAAATTACAAATTTGCTAGCCTTCCATAAATTTGGGTTTCGAGTCTTTATTTATTATATTATTTTAAACCGAAGTATATTTGATAGATACATATTAAATTGTACCAATACCAACGATTTTATACCGAAACTTGTAAGCTGCAAGTGTAACACTCCTCAAATCAATAGTCTGCACCTGCAGAATATAATTTCCAATAATTTTCATACGATAAACGTAACTAACTGTTTAAGAAAGGATAAGGAGATAACAAGAGCTAAGAAACTTCATTACTGTCCGATCGATCAGCATGTTCGGCTTGAATACGTAAATTATGATAGCCCAAAGTTGACGTCGCGAGTTGAGCTCGAAAGAAAGGTGCTCATACGCAGTCGAACGTCCCAGTGGAGCTCAGAGTATGTCAGGAATATATATGATGTCGTCCGTGATGATGACGTCAGAAAAATATCCCTCAGTTGCACTTTGTCAGGTTGATAAAACTTTTAGAAGGTCTATACTTAGGATGAACATTTCTTTAAAAATTAAGGTAACATTTCTTAAAAAAGATTGGCTAGATTATAAATGATCGAAGATCAGTGATTGAAAATTTTTCATTCTATATCGTGCAATAGGTATACACCTTATCAAAGTAAGAAATACTTTAAGTATTAATTAAGTATTAATTAAATACCTTAGTACCTAAATGGACCTTCTAATTTCTAATACTAATCTTATGAAACGAACAGGGGGAAATCAACGAAGGACAAGGATGTAGTAACAAAAACGTTTTAAAGCATTTTTTCCCTGTCGCTTGTTGGAGATTCTTTATTCGGCGAATTTCAATTTATAAGACGGGGTAATGCTTTCTAATGCAGCTGGAGGAATGTTGCATTATGCATACGGCTGGCATTAACTTCGTTATCCAATTCAAAGCGTTTCTTTCTTCTGCAGGCGGTTACTGGAGTAACGTATTAGGGTTTAGGAAAATTGTATCTGGGAGAAAGAGGGATCTCGCGTAGAGGAATGGACAAAAAATATGAGGATAGTAGTCCAAGTTTAAGGAAAGGAGACGATCTACGACTACGAGCGTACTCTCTCCGCTACTTTCGCCGAATAATTAGTATGTATTTATTAGAGCATATGTGGCATTGTGTTAGCATAAATTTACAAGTTTCGCTCCATTTATTCCTCTAATGTACAGCTTCTCATCACCTGAGCCAACCCCTTATTTCGCGGCTGGATATTCGGTATGCTGAGCTCTCAGTTTAATGAATTGAATATTCTTCAAAGTGTTAAGCGAGCATCTGTTTCGAAGTTTGAAGAGACGACGGAAACTTTTCGGCGAGGACAGATAGAGATAGAATTGCTGATATGCGTATTTCCACGAGGGTAGAATCGATAATAATGGAATTTTAGGAGATTTAGGAAGAGTAGCACCTGAGCTTTTGAAGATTGATTATATTAATGATCGAGTTCTCGAATAATGTTTTGTCTCTTTGTTAATTGCATCTACAGTCACTCATATGGTTTTTTAATTTAATAGGCTTATAATCAGTTAGATGCTCGATCATTCCAATGATTCCATACTTGTAATAATTAAGAATATTTAACAAGAATTTAACAAGAAAAATTAAGAGAAAAGTAGTAATTTTCAATATATTATTTGAGGAGGAAGTCTTCTTTCAAACCTTTTTTAAAAAGGCGAATAAGAATAAACTATCTGGAATAAAATTCTGCTCCCATACGCATCTTTTAAGAAGAAACCTAATTCATGACTAAGAACCATGAGAGTCAAATTTTCGTTCCTAACAATAGGTGCGCGAGAAAAATGTAATAGCGACGGTTTAACATTTCGCGAAAGGGAAGCTAAACCTCATCAGGCCGTTAAGCACTTTCCCAAAATGGAAACGATCAAAATAACCAGGTAATGGTGTCCCTTAACCTCTAACCGGTTTAACCTGCATGTAAAATGCATTGAATGGCTGAACTGCAACGGTCGGTATGTGTCGGTGAATGGGCTGGTGTTTCGTACGAATATTCGTAGGAGGACGTAGGCGCTCGTAATAGCTGCTAAATTACGACCCTATCCTCGAAAAATGGACAGGATCGTTTAAACGGAACTTCTGTTATCGTGAATTCGCAGAATCGCGATTATATCGCCTAAGTTTTCCACGATGCGCTATGATAAACGAAATAGAGGATAAAATGAAAACGCTCGGAGACACTAATCATCTGAAAACACTGGGACGAATGCAGTAGGATGGAACAATATATCCATTAATCAGCCTACATCCCCGTAACTTGAGAATGAGATTAACCGATTGTCCCAAGCGGCATTAAAGGAACTTAAATATTTAAATTAATTCATCGAACCGATAGTTCTTCATTTTTTTTTTTTTTTTTTTTATTCACATGAGTCTAGTGAAGCACCCACGCGTTTTCGAAACATCGCGGCTCGAAATTATGCTGGAAATTATATTAACGCGAGATTGACGCAATTAAAATGCAAAACGCATTTCGTGAGCTCTAAATGAGATACAAATAAAAACGATTGCAGGCGAAAAGGTGGCGGTGACAGATAGTACCGTTTCATGGGAGGGGAACGGTGCTAAAGAAAGCTGCAAAAAAGAAATTGCATTCATGATTCGGTCGCTGTTGGCGAATATATATTTCCACGAAGCTTTTCGTCGGGCTCTGGACCGCTTAAGAAATTAAAAAAGAAAAAGGGAAAAAGAAGTAAAAAGGATGGGGAAAGGAGGAAAAGGCATACGTCATGAATATTCATTCGTTAATGCGGCATGCGTAATGATGAGAAAGTTGTTCACCATTGCTGTGCTTTCCGCGAGGAGATATGCGCCTGGTGTATACGTGCCCACTTCACGCGCGTTCGGCTGAAGTGCCACTATAAACTGATATACGAGCGTCATAGTCATGCTTGCTTGCGGACCGGATATTAAAAAATGCCTTTAACGCGAAATTCATCCTTTCGATATGGCGACAACGCGAATTTCCTTCGTGTGGTGTTTGTTTGACTAGCTGCGTCCAGAGCTAAGGGTTGGTTACGTCAAGAGTAAGTTGATACATTGAGAAAGTGGATTAAAATCGTGCAGACGAAGTGAAAGATTCGATGGTGAGGATCAAAGAACTCAGAAATTCATATATATCATGTACCAAAGACTCAAATCAGTGAAAGCTTACGCGTTAACGACGAGGAAAATTTGAAAATTTTTACACAACCAACGATAAATTGATAAGATCCAACAATACAGTCATTAATGATAGAAAAATTCAGGAAATTAGAAACTTCATTGTGAGATGAATATAAATCACGCAGATTCGTGTGAACATTTTCATCGTAAAATCGATGAACGAGCTTCAGATTCCAAGTAGGCGATATTTGTGGAATAAAAACGATGGAAAAACGAAATCGTTTCAAAACGACAGATACCATCAATCGTAACCCGTTTCATGGTGGTCTTGCGGATGTTGCTGAAATATTCTTGATTTCTTTTATCCGCTTATCGATGTGAATCGAGGCACAAATCCCAATATTTACCATACCAGCGTTCCACATTGAAAGTTAACCGCCTTCTCGCGCTCGCCAGCATCTTCCTGCCAACTTTCGTTATCCAAATTTCCGCATAAGAATCGACTTATCCCCCAGTCGATATCGGAAAAATCCTTGAAAAATCCGACTTCCCGAGATAAACAGATACTCGATGCGCACAACACGATCCTCACCGCAAGCATCGTTCTCCGGTCGAAACGACTCGCGTTACGGATAGTTATGGTTGATCGAGTCGCATCATACACGAAACGAGACACGGAAAGTGATCGGTTTCCGATCGATTACCCCGTAAACGAAACGGTTGATCAACGACGTTAATTATGGGAATAGGATCAACGATCGATCGCGTTCAATCGCTCGTATTTCGTGAGCTTGCTTGTCGCTACGTTGGGTTTGGTACACGGCGGCGATGCGAGTTCGCCGTTGTGACGCTTTGCAATTTGATAGTTTTGGTATAAATGCATGAACATTTGCTCCAGCACAGAGTCTATTAGACATGTTTAATGATGTGATACATACGAGAGTATTACTATTGAAAATATATAGAAGCAATGGAAAGTTATAACGACTAAGAATCGTTCGAATGCATCGAGTACCTGAGTCTTGCTCGGATTACTCAAGATACCTTGATTAAGATACTTTAGGACTTAAATTACAAATTTAAATTTCAATAAAAATTTAAGTTTCAATACAAATTGAGAATCTCAAGCGTTTTCTTTGACTGGATAAAAACAGGAGTTACTTGCTAGATAACGTAATATTATTTCTAATTACGTGCTTGTCGATATCGATCCCCTAAACCAAATTGATTTCAGATACGCATTTCCCGTTAAGCTAAAGTACCGTGAAAAGCCAATTAATTAAATTCGACTAATTAAAATGAATTTGATTTTAAATAGGATTTGAATTTTGGGATTCCAACATTAAAATTTAATATATATTTAATATGTTTCTAATTCAATATAAAACTGTTACATGCTGATTGAGTTTTCGAAAACTAGCTTTCTATAAAACGATGACATTTTCTGGCTCTGTAAATATCTATAAAAGCAACTGCAAACGCAAATACTTACATCAAACTCAGAGAACTTGAGTAATCTGAACAAGATTCAACGCGAGTTCGCGCGAATCGGTCGACGCGAATTGAACGACCATTCACGTGACGTTGTTCTTTGTACTTTTTGTTTCAATCTATCTTTCTTTTGCTTTTTCTAACCTGTTCCGCCGCAACGATTACTTGATTTTGTAGCTGACCCGATGGAACGAAAATGGGCAACGAGCTTCCGCTTCGAGACCACGCCTTTGATTCCTTCTTGCGCATTTCTTCTCGCACGACATTCGCGTTCGTATGATCAATCTCCAGCGAGCTCTCGGATCCGGAATCCATGGCCAAAATAATTCCAACAACAGAGAGAGCTACTCGAACGTCTCGAAACCGGAAGTAGAATGATACAGATTTTTGATAAAAGACATTCTGTTGTTTCTATGGAATTTTTAGATATGTGAATGGTATGACCGTTTTTGAAATTATTGAACACTAGAATAGGACTGATAAGATAAAACATTGTTATAAAATTGGTATATGAGAATAAATAAACGTACAGGAATATTAGATGAAATTGTATTTTAAGATCGAATGTAAGTGGTTCTTTTCTGATATTTTTTCCACATTAACCCATTCGTTGACATTTTATTTAAAAATACTGAGAATACGAAAATTTGTTGTCAGTTTTATACGTACACTTTGAATGCATTTTCTTTCGTTCTGCAAAAAAAAAAAGAAACATTTTAAACGTATCGCTTTCTTTTACATTTCCACTCGGCGTAATAATAGCTAGTACGAAAGTGATGGTTTTGCGTTCAAAATTCGTGCTGAAATTTCTAAAAAAAATAATTTTGTTCCGGGACACTTTTGCTGCGTAACTTCGTTTCAGAATACTTTTTTCCTGCGAATCTAGAATTAAAAGAAACGTTCGAATGGTCCCATTTAAATGCACCGCTTGTGCCTGCGGGTACCAAAATACCAAAACCGTAAAAACACAATTTTTGGGCTAAGCGAGAAGTGGCGATAGTGTGCAGTCGAATTTTTGACCTGATAAAAGTGACAGAGCATGTAAATTCGTTCGCGCATTCGAATAAAACAAACCAGTGGAACTGTCGTTTCCGTTTCGCTAAAACATTCCTCACTTTCCTGTAATTTATGACTCAAATTTCGGAGTAATGTTTCCACGCATTTCGAAATAGTTTCGCCACAATTTTCGCGTGTATTTTATCGTTTGTGTTTTCTTGCCACAATTCGACTAATGTTATTAGCGAAGTTCATCGAATTATAAAGTGTAAGTTGTTAGCAATTATTAAATCCTTTTATGACAATGAAAGAAATGAGAACAACATTACAAGTGATATTTTGCAAAATTACTAGTTATTTGACTATCTTGTTTGACGTACAGTCGTAAAAAAATAGTCTATATAATTAAAAAGCGAGATACTTGAATGATGCAGTGGTATTATTCTTTGTCATCGGTATCATTGACATTATGTATATGAGTTTTTAAATCAACTACAAACCAAATTTCGTACTGCATTTCGAAAGTTAATCTCGTTTAAGATCGTAATCGAAAATTAGGACAGTTACTTGTTTTATTCGGGTATAAATTACAAACCCAACTCATTCTTTATTCGAGAAATGACAAGTTGGAATCGTTATGTGAAAGCACAGTTGAACGATTCGTAGATAACGTTATTCAGCAGCAAGGAGAACAAAATGGAAGCCACGCGGTTTCGCGTTTCATCCAATTATCGACTCTCGTCGACATTGCATGTTTTCTTCAGTTTACGTTACCAGAGATTGCGCCTGATCGTTACTAAATACCTTTACAAAGACTTCCGTCTGCTATGCGCTCTTTGCAGTTACCTTTACCGTGAAATTTGCAACTTGAAAAGTTTTGCGAACTTTTTATTCGATAAAGCAAAAAGAGGAACTATTCGAGAAATTACGATTTACGAACTCATCTGACGAAGTTTAGTTATTTACGTTGTAAATTGCTCACAGCTCTCGCAGCTTCGACTTTACTTTCAGTTTATTAAGTTTCTCGGGTTCTCTTCCGCATAAAGACTTAAGTTTTCTGGACGATACTCAACAGCCGTTCTTCCTCGCATGTATTAAAAATTTTGAATCAAGTTTCTAACATTGTTGATGGAAGCCGGAAGTCTTCCGTTGGAGCGAAGTAAAAAATTCCTGTTTCTAAAAAAGTTAAAATGAAGTTACGCGAGTTGATGTTACGCGGTCCACGTTTCAGAAAAAGTTTCACAATATATTTTTTGCGTTGCTGACAAGTTTAGAAGAAAAATAAGCATAGATTGTGTGAAACTTCGCGCGAAAAACCGGAAATCGATCGGCTGTGACGATTTTGGCGACGTCTACCGGCACATTTTCGAGCTAAGTTTTTCTTACGCTGCTAATATCAACATTCGATACGGTTTCTTTTATAAGAGAAACAGACACGTATTTTCTTCGTAAAAGACAAACTGCACGAATGCAACATGGGACGATAACTATGCCTTGTAGTTTTGAGAAATAAAGTGTACACCTTCTGTGACCTCAACATATTTTATTTTACTTCACATACGATTATAATCTTTTCAATGGAAATAATTTCGCTTAGAACATCTCTCGAATCTCATGGAATTTTAATCAACGTATTGCAGCAATTAATTTAGTACGAAACAAAAAGTTCGAAAATCATTTTTACAATAATAAACAATCAATAATACCACATAAATGAAGATTAGAACATTAAAGTTAATGATCTGAAAGACACGATTTTGGATCACTATAAAAGAAATGAAATTAAATCCTTTTCCATTTGTGCTCGTATGCTTAAATGGAGGGGAGTGTGAAATGAAAAGCCAGAAATCACAGAATCTCAGAGAAATAACAGATAAGGTGGATGTTCTCTGAGAGTCTACAGTTGCCTGGGCTTCTCACGTCCCCTGCTTAAGTACAATAGATATAATATATTTCATGTAATAACGTAAACAAGATGTTTTTGTACAAATATCCCTTATATAAATATGGTGCTTGTCTGACGGCTAGGCACAAATTTCGTGACTTGCGTGTCTCAATCATTTTTTCTTTCGCCTTTTTTTTTGATATTTTTCTATTTTTTCTTTTTTTTTTTTTTTTGACTAGACACAGCCCCACCGTAAGTATATTTTAGGCTAGCAAAGTCGACTGATCAGTAAACGAAAATAATCACGTAATTACAGAGACGGACGATGGACATACGCACAAGACATTGATTAGGGACGATCATCCAACATTAATATCGTTTCAATTTGCATTCTTTTTTTTCATCTTTTTTATCTGTTATCTTTTCTGAAAAATATGGTCTTCGCGACGTTCGTCATAGGCAATCTAAAGTCCAATGCGGATGAATGTGCTTACAAGGATAAAAACTCGAGTGTCAAGGTACTTTCGATTAGTTCTTTCTTATGCGCTAAATGTTTCGCTGTTTCAATTTCTTAGAATCATCGTCCCGTCCAGAAAAGGTTTAATTGAGAGCAGAAAGGCTCCTTTATCGTTTTATCCCTACAACCTCGACAAAATTCTTTTCTATCTAAAATTGTTTCGTTGGCTATGAGAAAGTTTCCGCATCTATCGCCGTAGTTCATCGACCAAACATGGACCGTTCGTTTCAAATCGATCAATACCCTCAAACTTCACACGAGATGTGGTCCGAAATCTTGATTAGGAACACCAATAATTTCTCAAAAACGGACGTTCGCTTCACAGCATCCGATATTATCCTCCGAACAAGACGAAGGCTACGGATTTCTTAACCAATACGATACAAATACCCTGAATCCGGAAGCTAAAGTTTAAAGCGATGAATATCGAAAGGTACCAGCTCTTTTCGTCAAATATTTTCTCTCGAGATCGATAACTTTGTAATAAGAATATCCTCTTGTAATAATATAATATATTATAATATAATATAATATAGTAATATAAAGGATAATATATAATATTATCCTTAGAAATAAGAATAAGTAGAATATTACGATTAAGTACAATGACAATAGAACAAATCAAATCCTAGTAATAATTTTCTGAAAAGTCCTCTCTGTAGGACCTCCGAACACAATGTCTTACAAAAACATTTCCGCCTGTCATAGTAAAGAGATATCTTTATTACAAAATTAATTTGTTAAAAGGAGAAGATACTGATCGAAAAGCAGCTTTCTAGATTCGCATTTCGAGATCCATCTACACGATCGTCTGTCGTTGCCTTTCTTATCGAGTGTTATCTGTCGTATTCGTATCCAGGGTTGGTGAACACCGTCGCCTTCAACGTGATGGAGGGCGGTTGTGACAACGAACTGTTCCTAGCTACCCAATTGCTTATAATTTCATTCCTTCTGTGCCTCCATAGTTTATGGAGAATGAGAGAGACTTTGGTGTGGTACGCTGAACAAATTGATCCCCTGGCAAGTGCATCTTTGGGGCATTGACGACACTTGAGCAAATTTCTTCTGTTCTGTTGATTTCGATACCTAGCTTTCATATCTATCAAGGTGATAGCCCTGGATGGACACTTCTTTACAGAACTGGATGTCGTTTCTTCTAGTTTCTTGTCCTGGTTCTCCCCCTCAGAACAAGTTGAGTCCTCGTCATCGAACTCCTGGACCCCTGTCACCTTTCTGGGCTGTCTCTGCTTCCTCGGTCGCCTCTCGTGCGGTTTGCTCTGGATGTTTCTTAGCCAAGGAAACTCATACGGCTCCGTGGCTGACTGTCCCTTGCTCGCTTCGGGAACGGCTCGGTAGCTGTGCGCAAAATCACGATTAAGTAAAGTAGAAGTAGAGTCACGACTGGAACAACCGGTGCACGGTTCGTCGTGTACATGACGGTTGTCGTGTTGCTCGACGTTCGACGAGTATACGGCGTAAAACGAAACGAGGTCGCGTCTCAGTATCTCGGTTTCATGGTGATCGACGATCTGGTTGGCGTCGTGTTGACGATGACGACGACGATGGTCGTGGTCGCGGCCGTGCTCGTGCCAGCTCGACCGCCTCTCCTCCTCCAAGGTCGGGTACGCCATTGTCGCTGCAGTTGCAGGGGAGTTTACCATCTCGTGGCTGCAACCACCGCGGCACTGTTCCATAAGTTACGTTCGCGTCATTTTTCTACCAACGAACGAGCGCTCGTCGACCGTGCGACGAGAAGGCAAGAAACATTTTTCTTTTCTTTTTTGGTTTTTTTTGTTGTTGCTTTGTTTATTTATTTTTTAAAGAAGAAAAGTATAAGAGACAGTGACAACGAGAGAAGAACAGACAACGAAAGTGAAGCACGGGAACGTGCACGACACCGCGTGTCCTGGCGACACCGAAAGCAAACAAACGAAGCGTGCACACGGCGCGAAAGAAAAAAACTAAAAAATGACGCTGCAACGTAACAGAAAATGGAGAGGTAGGAGGGCGGGCGAAATGGTGAAGAGCAGTTTCAGTGGCAGATTGTAATCTTTTTGTTCAAAATCGATCTATAAATTTTACAAACGACTTTTGTTTAGCAGACAGTAGTTGTTGAGAGATGGTCTACCCTTTTGAAATTCGTAGGAATTTATGTTGCAGAACGATTCAATCTACCACTGAATAACGTCGACCTGGTACAATGGGCGAATATAGAACGTAATATAAAAAAAAAGCAAGCGCAGGAATGGCACTCGCAACTTACGAGCACACACGACGTCGCTAATGTTCGTTTAGGTATTTATTAGTAAAAGTACTTTAAAGCGTTAAACGACGAACTTTAATTTGCTACAAATTCGATTTCCACTGTCAGAATATGTATTGGGTAGATTAAACGAATTACTTGATATCTAGTTCTCAACTGAGCACTCTGGCACAATTGAATTAATATATTATTAGTGACATTATACGAGTCACAAATTATCTGACTATCCTATTTGATAAAAGATTATAAGACTGTAAAGGAGATCTACAATTTTTAGCTTGGAAATTTGGATTGATTATTGTGCGAGAAGTATCCTGATATCTTTGGTCATGGGTAACTACGGCGATCTATCTTTAATTTGGACCACGTAGTTCAACAAAAAACTCTGTACGAATGACTGGAAAACCGAATCGATAAAGTCCATAATGTAAAAATGTATATTTAATATCAAAATGTACGTATTTTATGTTTTATCAATTTAAAAAAGGTGGTGTATAATTAGGTTTCTGTATACTTCAATTATTCTCGTTATATAAAACATAGAATTCAATGCAAAATTCAATCTTCCCAAAATTAAATAACATAACCCAAACTAAAATAAATTACTATCTATAGACTAATAATACCGATCTTGCAAATAATAATATAGCTGATAATACCGAAATTACAAATTCCAACAGTGGACATCAAATCTACATTTCTCTCTAAAGATTCAAATATTAGCTAATAGAAACTGGCGTAAAATCTCGTTGTAAAGATTCATGCTATTCGACATACAGATTCCCGATTAAAAAACATCAAAAACTAGCATGTTTTGTCTGTCGTACGGGACAAACGAGCAAACGAATTCGAATTTACGAGCGGAGTTAGCTTCGCCGATCTCTGTGCGCCAACGAGCGAATTACGGACGGGCAAAAACAAAAACGAATAAAATAGCTTAGGAGCGTGGGAATCAGAAGGTTAGCGAGATGCTTACCCGAGTATCGTTGTCGGTGGTATCACAGTGGTAGCAGGTGCGATGGCTGGAGCTGGAGCTGGAAAAACTGGTGGACCAGGTGGTGGCCGTCCTCCTCCTGCGGGACTGTAAATTCGATAATTAACCATGTATAAAGCACATATTACAGCGAATTGCAATATTATTATTCAATGAATAAATCGTAATACGATCATAATTTCAAAATGTAAGCCAAGTGAAACAAACAATTATGCGATCCAACAACGTTGTGCAGACTTACGAGAGCCTTTGATCACTTTTAGAAACATTTTATGAATATATCATGTACGTTAAGCGAAACAATTTGAAATTTCATAAACATTATAACGACACCTAACGAGTATAATTATATATAGGTAACGTTTGCAACAAATCTGAAAATGTGCATCAGATTAATTTCTACTGGTGCGCGAAAGCTTTTCGTTTGCAGTTATCTTCCATAGAAAAATAAAATAACAACCAATCCTCCAAAACACTACTCATTTTTAACCACATCATTTTTTAGTCGATATAATCGAACAATTATGGGAAATATTTAAATACTTTCGTGAACCACTGTTCATCGATTGAATAGAAGGAGGTGCAGTAATAAACTGCTGGACGAAAATGATTAATGACGAGAGTTTGCACCAAAACGTGGTATAATATACGAAACCAGCGGCGAACAGATACGGATAAACAAAATTCACATCTTTCCTCTTCAGCGATCAGTCGAATCCCAATTAATTCGTAACTCATCGTGATCGATATATACGTAATACTTTTCTCTAATTTCTGTTAGCGCAACGGTTTTGTGTAAAGATGGCTAACGAACTAGAGAAACGGGGCAGGGAATCGAAGTTTAAATCCGGCTCGGCCGCTCGTTACACACTTGCTTTCCCACGGGACGCGACCGGAAAAGTAACGAGAGCGCGGATTAATCGCGTCCGATCGGCTTCCAATTAAATCGTTTTAATGAATTTCCCGGTTCTCGTGTGTCGTGGCAAAACCTCTAAACTAAACAGACCAGCGCACTGCGGTTCGATGAGTTTTACAGGGCGGAAGATGCACGAGAAACCGTCCGATCCGAATTCGTTTAACAGCGCGTGAAGAAAAATGTTGCGCGAATTTTCGAAGTTCGGATCGAATCGTGTGAATCACGTTTTCGTATGGTTCGACACGACTTTCTGGGCGATTGGAACCAAATGAGTTGGAAGATGAAGCAAAGAATGAGTTTGTAGAGCAGTATGTCGAATTTATATATTGTAGAGATTATGTGAAATTCTTTAAGTGTGCCTGTAATAAGAATGTTGTTCAGGACGATTATTGAAAATATAATTGATACGTGTGAATAATTTCCTGAAATATGTAAATACGCTCTACGTCTTATAATTATAAAACCATAGCAAATTTTCAACTCTACGAGGATACAGTGCAGCAAAATCTGTGATACTAGAAGTATGCAAAGTCGAATAGTCAAATTTGTAAATCGCTATCGTTACTATTTCATTTATATAATATCTTTTTCCAGTGAGTATAATCTATCCTTTTTGGGAAGAAAAAGATACATTGTTTCTCATAATCAAGTTTTTAGGTGATTTTGTAGTCATAAGATGCAACGTAGATCGTCCACATATAAAATCTTAGTCAATTGAAGAATTTCACTGATATGAATGGTTATCAAGTAAATCCAATTCATATTTCAAATCAATTAAATATCACAGATCAATTAACACGTTCGTCGCCACGTCGCACATATTCGTGCGACGGGTATACTTCCGTGGGGGCCCCGTCACCAACGTATGGTGACGCTCTTCTTGTTCGAGTTCGTCGCCCAGCGTGTTTCGGTTATGTTTCTTGCGGGACCCAAATCCGACTGTGGCTTCCTCAATATTCGAACTCGATGAAATTCTATTTATAATTTTTTTTCTAAAATTCACTACTTCGTCATCACTATTCTCCTCACTTTCAAATATATTTTCACACTGTTTACTGAACATTCTCGACTAAATCGAAGATCTGAGATATCTGCCATGAGATCCCTCGGAATACTCTAGCTGAAAAGTTTATCGCTTTCTCCATTTCAGAACTAAATATATTTGTCGGAGATGAAAGGACAACGGGATTTCCCGTCTGGAATGTTGGGAAAAACCCCAATACCCTAGTCCAGACTTTTACTATAGCTACACTTAAGTAATAAAAATAAGAAATAGTTTTAATGTTCCAATCTGGCTTTATGACGATGTGTTCGGGCTCGAAGTGCCATAGAGGATCACTGGACGTAGCCACGGTCGGATTTGGGCCCCGCAGGAAACATAGCTGAAACACACTGGGCGACGAACGTGTTAAATAGATGTACTTCTATAACATTCTAAAAATGTTTCCTTCTTAATTATCCATTTTATCAACATATCTCAGCACCTATCCAACAACTCAAAATCAACAACTTTTCTCGCAAATCATCCTTCATACTTTTCTAATCCATTATCTCTCATAAACAAATCTCGATTACTGCATCACACGGATAACGGTTAACACAATTAGGACATCAATTACTGCATAATACGTTAACGAAACAGATAGAAACACATTCTTACTGCAAAGGTTGTTGATGGCGATTAGTAGGCGGTGGTGTAGCTTGAGTAGTAGAGGTCGCGGGTGCGTTAGCGCTGCTGACTCGATGTACATGCAGCTGGTGCATCTGTAATTGGGCCGCATCTTCGCCAAGGAAAGAGCACCTTGAGCATTGCCGTCTGTTGTGCACCTTGAGCACGTGGGTGGCTAGGCGTTCGGCACGCGCCGCTTTATACTCGCAAAGGGTGCATGCAAACGGCTTCAAATGTGTGTTTAGATGCCGTTTCAAACACCAGTTGTCCACACCGCTCCAGGAACAGTAGCAGCAAGTGTACCTAAAATCGATGACTGTGTTAATCGGTTGTTAAGTCAGCCTATTGATTCGAACGAAACAATCTATTCACCTGAGCTCTACAGGAAATTACTCCAGCCATTAATAAGAACAACAAATTTCTTATATTACATAATCAATAAAAATGAACGATTTCTAGCCACAATTTTAAAAGAGTATTCTTTTATCATTGATAAGAATGCGTTATATTATTTAAAACGAATAATCTTTAGTGTCAATTCCAAGAGAAAATATATTGACAAGAAGAATTATCCTATTAAAAGACGAAAAACTTTAGGCTGCATTTAAGAAATAAAGTCCTTCAATTATTAGGAAAATCTTTAATTATTTATTTTTCTTGTCCAACTCCTATATGTACTATAAAATCATCAAATTTTCCAAAGAAATCTCACCTTCGTTCCTGAGCACCTTTAGAGCTTCCCTTAAGATGGCTCTTGCTGTTACATCCACCATTCTGTACTCTTCTTCCAGTGGCGCAGCTCGCTGCATCAGGTTGCATAATACCCGGAGCAGGCATCGATGTTCCTTGATAAATTCCCCCCGCGTTAGTAGCTGCATTATTGCCAGTATTCGGCTGCAACTGGTAATTTTTGTTATTATTAAATCCTGACGAGTAATTTGTGTGCTGTTGCTGCGGTTGGCCATTCGTATTCACATTTCCGGTATTCGCGGTTCCTGCTTCTTGTTGGAGAGGCTTTGGTGGACTGGATCCAGCTGGTCTGCGTATCCTTGATAACTCGTAACCGTGCTCGCGATGCATCCTTAAGAAATGCTTTTTCACATGATCAGCGCGGTTGAATGGTTTGTAACAGATATAGCAATGGAACGGTTTTTCCTCCCGGTGGATATTTTCGTGTCGTGTGTACAGATCGCGGCGATCCGTTCCATAAGGACAATATGGACAGCTATACCGCTTCACGCTCGGTGTCACTGTCACTGAAGACATCGTGGTGGTGTTCTGTGGAATTAATAAAATTTGAACACTACTTGTTAATTAATTGAGTTACTATCGAGTCGAGAGAAGATTTCATCTTATCGTCAAGACAATGGATTTTAGATATGTAATTTTTGCAGTCGCTAGAATTAAGCAGACACTTCTTTAAAAAATTAATATTATTTGCTGAAACTTTCGAAAACTTAATTACTGACACGCAACTGCAAACAGAATCACTGTAGTGGTACCGGCAGTTTTTCATGAATATCTCGGAAACTAAGTGAGTCCACCCCTCGCGTGTATAGAGAAAAGTTGTCAGAATATAGTCATTTATGCATAATATACAATACATTTTGGTACATGTCAACCTTTTATATCTCATCCCGGAATATAGAATATTATCGGAGTAAATATAATTTAGAATTCTATAGGATTGTATAGACTGTAAGATATTTAACACTAAACCTACCGACACTTCGTGTATACCTATCCTTACCGTGTGCGGTCAAAATGATCGGTGATTAAAGAAGTAATAGTTTTTATGATTTAACTTAGATAATGGTTAATTTATCACTAAATGTATATAAAATGATGAACTTTCATAAAATTTCGTTCAAATTTACTTTTGTTTAATTTCAATTATAGACTTAAATGGAATTATACTTTTATTTATATAGAGATATATCTTATTCAACTTCGCTGCATTTTTTACAAATTATCTTATTATCAAATGTACATTTGCTGCATAAATATTTCCCGCATCTTAAACAAATTTGACCTTAAGGTAGCCTTTTCTTTGTACTGATTGCATTTATTTTAAGAATAACTAAAATATTTTGTCGAACAGTCAAAATGACCGCTCATGGTAGGTAAGGCAGAGTACAAATTTTTCTCAGAAAATAAAAGAGTAAACTAAAAGTAAATACCGAAAAATATATTGTATTGTATGTTTTAGGAAAAGTAAAAAATTATGAAGCGATATGATAAAGTTTAAATATGGTTTAGTTTGTGTAGAAATTCGAGAGCGGTCAATTTGACCGCCACTGGTATGTTTAATGTTAATTGTGTTACAGAAAAATTTTACGTGATAGAAATAAACTATGCTCACTCATTTGACTTCAAGGATTTGAGAATAACCATGAACAGAGACATACCTGATGCAAATGTTGTGGTGCAGGAGCTGATGGTAATTCTTGTAACAGAAAGGTGGAGGTGACAGGTAAGAGTGCTGCAGGCACTGTTTGCGTTTCCTGAGTTCTCCTGGATGGTGGTGCCACACGTTCTACTCGTTCACGCAGCCTTTCCAGGTAGGAAATCACATCCTCCACTTTTAATTCTTCGGACTGTCGATAATCCTGTGAGGGCGAATGGTGTCTGTTTCTGCTATCGTCTCCAAGAATCCTTGACGAGTGAAGTTCCATGAAATGTTCAGCTACATCCCGTGGTCCACCACCCATCAAATCACCTGGAGAAATAACGTCATTCGTAAATTTATCCGTTAGTCCAGAATATCGGCCTAGCCAATGAATGACCTGATCTGGTAAAAGTAACTCCAGAAACTTTTTGTTTCTTTAATTTATGGTAATAAACTTCTGTAAAATATATCTATGCCTTTATTACTTCAATTTGCACAGAAGATACGATAGTATACATCCTTTGATAGTATCGCGAAACTTCGTCAAACACCGTCAAACACCGTCAAACACCGTCAAACACCGTCAAACACCGTCAAACACCGTCAAACACCGTCAAACACCGTCAAACACCAATTAACTGTTTTCAAATATCGTCAAACGTTGTAAAACGTCTTCAAACGTTGTAAGCGTCTTCAAGCGTCGTCAAACTGTTAAACGGCGTCGAAGGCGACGATCACTCACGAACTCAAACTCCGTAATGAACGGACGTTGAACCACCCGGAAAGCCATAAGCCCAAGAAAATGGGCAAAAGACGGTAAGACGGGTCAGTACTATTCACGAGAAACTTTCCATTTGCAAGGGACAGTCACGAAATCCGTAACTCAGGTATTACTAAGGAAACATAGTACGTCATATAGTGTTCGTATTGGAGAAGGAACCAAATATCCCCATAAACAGCGAATTGCATTCACGCATTGTTTATACAGGGTGGTTGATAACTGGTGGTACAAGCGGAAAGTACAAGCGGTGGTACAATAAACATTTTTCGTTTGAGGCTTTGTTTTCGAGAAAATCAACTTTGAATGTTCGCTCAGTACGCGTGCACTTTATCACGTCTCGTTATAACGGATCTCACTATAGATCATTGTCTCGATGGAAAAATTAAAAAAAAATTTTTATGCTATATTTTCGACTTCTTTTTTAGCGTAGAATCACCCCCTTTCCTCTTGTACCACTAGTTACCAACCACCCTGTATATTGAACTCTGTGTCGATTTGTGTATCTAGCCGTGCCGTCGTGCTCGGTGACCTATTATATCACCACATAGCGTTACATGTTTTTATATAGCTCATGTTGTCCTCGATAACCGACGTCATTCTAATAATTAGACAAATAAAGAAATGAATTGTATTGATGACTATAAATTATTACGAATTCTATAATGTTCATAATATTTATGAGTCCCTAACTCTATTAATAACTAATATGTATGGGGAGGAATATCTAAAATCTATAAATCAAATTTATCAAATAACCTATATCCCCTCTAGCATTTTTAAAAAAATTTTATTTTATGTTTTATATCTAAGATAAGACAGTTTAAACAGAAGTGGTGCAATTTTTTAAAATTTTACTAGATGTATTATACGAACCGCATTCGTAGCACCTCCATGTCGCTTTTCCAGCGTGATAAGCAGCAATACGACTTCCATCGGTGCCTTTCAAAGGCTCCTCTTCGCAGGTCCAGTTTCCATCATCACTATCGGTCCCGTTTCCGGTATCCTCTTCGGTCTTGTACGATACAGAAGTTTCGAACTCGTTCTGAACGCTTGAGGCTATGATAAACGAAGATAATAAGCTACATTCCCTTTTGCTATTTTATTTTACAGAATACCAAAGCATCTTTTGTTTTCTGCGGGAGCATCATTACGTTTTATGGATTTAAATATTAAAATATAAAATAACGATCTCGATGCACCGAAGCAAAAAAGCGTGCTACGTTTGAAGTATTTATGGTACCCCGCTGGGGGTAGCCACCTACATGATAATCAAACAGCCAAAACAATTCTACCAAATGTTCAAATTGGACAAATTGTGAATGTAAACAACTAAAAAAAAAAAAAAAAACGTTTGAAGTATACCGTAATCCTCCAGAAATATTTATCTTGCTTCAATTAATATTGCAATACTTGCAATTACTCCTTACTTTCATGAACTTTTACTGCGATAGTATATTCAAACCGTTAAACTTGAATTTTAAAGGCACGCTTTAATATTTATACTCAATTTGAAAATTATTACCTCTTCTTTAAAATATGATACACGCCTCATTAATAAAAATATCGATTCCTTTACCGTAGTGATACATGTTAATCTAAACCCTTAATATAAACCTTTAAGCTTGAGAGAGTTTTCAAAGAGCATACTGTATAGTATTTCTAGTTTATTTGAAGACTTCTTTTTCTGTTTAAAATGCAGTACACAGTTCAATAAAAGATACTTAAAATTTTCTACCGCAGTAACACATACACAAGTTATTAAATCTATCATTTTAAAGAACACATAAATATCTTTAAATTCACTTACTTCTATGATCAGGATCTTCACCGTACAATTTTCTGGTTATTTCCTTAAACATATCTTCGTAGCAGTCGAGCCTGCTAATTCCTGCACCGCTACCCTCCATCTTCCCAGTCCCCGCCGGTCACCCCCTATCCTTGGAACAATAAACCTTCGCCTACCTGCGAACCGAAAGATGCCCGTAAGCAGGGTTGTAACTAATAATTCCTCTTCCAAATGTATTTTCCTCCCGAATTTTAAAAGGTTGGGTTCCTCCCTTTTCATACTTGGACATTTACAGACCCACCTTCACCCATCGTTATTGCTTTCGTGCTTTCTCTCCTGCCTTTCCTTTTTCGGTACTCGTTTAAAGATATGTCTTTTTTTAGAATCGCTCGCACAGTGATGTATCGACGAAGGGAGCTAATTGACTCATTGAAGCTTAATGAAATCTTGCCAAAGCGTTGCCCCTAATCGTCCACAAGATTTAATCTTTCCGCTGGCCGGCTTGAATGGCACATTTATATAGAGAACGGGAGTTTGTCGGTACTAAGTGCGATTCAAAGAAAACGGAGGAGATTGGTGATAATTTGCCGAATATTCTAGCGCGAGAATAACGAATATAGTTTTTTGAGATACTGTTCTGGATTTTGAACATCTGTAGGAATTATATTATCAAAAAAGAAAGAAAAGAAAAAAAGGAGAAAAAGAACTGAAAACTAAAGTTTGAATAGAGTTAATTTTTCTTGATGCTAAGTGGAGTCATATTATTGACTGTCTCTGTTTTATGAGGGGGGCCGAGAATGGTAAATGAAATGTCGTTTTCGCCGAGCGTTCAATTCTTCGGAAATTCTTAACGTCGAAACAGTTTGTAGAAGGAAAGATATATAACGCTAGAATTTGACAGTCGGATATTATGTTTCTACGTACAAACATACCCGGTCACTGCCTCTGAACTCTTCGACAAATTGGAAACGTGAGAATAAAAAGCTGCATTTCCTATTAAGTACGAAAATTACTTTCTGTTTAACGAACCATTTATTTGATAGTAATTTAAATCACAAATTGAAGAAACCTTGAATAAAAATCTCAACGATGATAAACAAATATTAATACTATAATTTCATACTGTGTAACAGAATTTAGTTTTGTATAGTGTAATCATTCTATATCATCGCCGTTAATGACCACAATTGTGAAGGTTGCAAAAAACAATTGCTGTGCGAATCTAGAGGACGATTTTGTTTTTAGAAGACGTGATCGCTTCCGCGTCATCGACTTTTCCCCTATCTTCTTATCTTGTATATATTCAGCTGCAACGCTGCCGACTAAAACATCTTATTCCCTAAAGCCGCCTTCTATCTTCGTGTACCTGAAAAATCGATTCACCCCGGTCAGAAAACGTTAAGAACAACTCGGGGTTCTCGGTGAAGCCGACCTGACGGGCGCTTAAGCCACGTACATACCTACGAAAATGCTTCGTAATGCAATCTCATCGGTTAACGTAATTGATGATCGATGTCTCATTCTACTGCGCTTTGATTTCTTATAACAAGTTTTTAGTTATGTACCTTCTGCTCTGTGGACGAAGAAAGAGTCACTGACAAGGAATCATTAGACTAAACCGCGTTCGCGCTTGATAAAAGTTTCATGTTGATTTGTATTTAAGATATTTGAATTTAAGATACACTATATTGACCATAGAAAGATAATAAAAAATAAATAAAAAGATATTGTTCAAAATTATACTTTCTATTCTATTCTATTTTATTTTCTCTGTATCTCTTTCTTGCTCCAGGAAGCAAAGAGTTTCGAATATTTAACTTAAAGAAAGGTTGTATGATATAGTAGTGATATTCATAAGTTTCACAGAAATCTTCCAGACTTTTGAAATCTTAGAACAGTAACAAATATTAGGAAAAATTCCAGAAAAATTCTACGATACTTATTAATGTCTCTATTATATTATACAAATCTTCTCTTAACTGAAATATTTGAAACTTTCCCAAGAGAAATACAAATCCAAAAGAAATAAATTAAAAAGTGAAATGTTCCTTTAAATTCGCGTATTACTCTCAGAGTATTAAAACTAAACATATAATTTTGCAACACGTTGTACAAAAATTAATAAGATTCTATCGTCTATCTTAGACATTTTTAATCACTTTGCCAACGTGTACTAGGCTTAAGGCAATCGCAGCGTTCGATCGTCAAGCGCAAACGAGGCAATGGCAACGTAATAGCAATTCCAAGCTGAAAGAGATTCTGGCCGCGTACGAACGTAAATACAGGGCTAATGTGTGCTAGGAAATCGCGGCTGGTGTTCCATCACGATGACAGGAACCGGTGGTGACGCGAAACTCTGTATCGGAAGCGTTAACGACTTCTCTCCCTGGAGGTAGACGCCGCGATGGAATTAGAATCGAGGCTGTTATGGCCCGTTTAGAAGCACTGATCGTCGTTACGGATCTTCAATTAAGGGCACTTTGAAATCAAGCATGCAGAATAATTATTTTATTCGCACTATACAAGCGTTTTGAAAACTGATGACTAGGCTGCAGAATGTTTATGGATTTATGGGAAATTTGTAAATACAAATGCGTATAGAATGCGCATATTACACAGAAATATATGTTGTGAAATACTGAAAGTGCAATATGTAATAGACAAAATATTTTTCTGTCCAAGTTCGATCTTGTAAGTAATTTAAGTAAGGAAATACGAATTTCCATAAATATCGTAGTCTAGTGAAGAGACTGTGGGGAATGAATTTTACGATTCAACAATTTTCAAACGAATAGAATCTTCGTTTTTCACTTTCAAAGGATAATTTACCACGAAAAATGCGATCTTCCACGTGAAAGAATCTTTCACGTGTTTGCGCAACTTCCAGACGTTTTGAAACTAAACATTCTGACGTAATATTCCAGTAAACTTTTTAATCGCATATCTGTATTTAAAGAGCGGCGGATACTTAAGAGGCGCGTGAGAGAATATTGTTTGTCAAATTCCGAAAGATAATTTACGAGGAAAAATGGAATTCTTCACGTGATAGAATTTTTAATGTTCTCACCAATCGTTGAATGGTTCTACGAAGATAAATGAAAAATTCTGAGGAAAGGCCACGAAGTTAAATACTCTGGTAAATTGTTTAATGCCTGTTCTCTTCATTTTCCGAATGTTTTCAGAAAGTAAGAAACCCTCGAGAGTTGGAGCATGTTGGAAAAGCACTCGGCAGGTCGTGATGTCCTTTGAAAGCGAACCACAATGAATAAAAAAGGATCGAGGAGCAATTGCGAACGTGCTTCGAGGATCTCGAGAAACTGGATCGAAGTTAAGACCACTTTACAATTTGCTGAAGCGTGAGCAGTCTTAACTCTTCTTCTCGGTGTATCTCGAGGGGATGAAAGGAGAATGAAAAATCCGCCTTCGTGTTATCGGCTGCTAAATATTCATGAACCGGGAAATCTTTCGCCTTTGAACCGAGTTACAATTTAGAAGGCTGACTAAAAAGAGTTATCGATTTTCACTTAGAAGTGGAACAAGAGTGAAACCTGCCGTCTCGAACTCATTCACGCGACATCAAGGAACAACACTTCCTTTTCGCCCCATTAACGAGCGCGTTTCCCATTCGTGTCTTTCTTCTTTGAGAAACAGCTGATCAAAGGATAAGAATTCCTTCGAAATAAATGAAAAATATGGAAAGAAAAAAGACAAATTAAATTTTAAATCGGAGGCATTCGAAATAAATGCAAAATAAAAAGAGAGAGAAGAAAGATGGAAATTAAATTGAATTATAAAAATAAAAGATGAAAAAGGAAATGAAAATGAAATTTTTAAGAATCCTTTGCCCTGTTTAATGAAATTGCAAACCTTCTAAATTTACATTGAATCTGTAGATACGAACTATTATAAATCTAAGATTTGGAAAAATTGCATTAATAAATCGTAAAAGCTTAAAATTCTATTAACGAATTGTAAAAGTTCAAAACTGTATTCGTTTCTATGCGAGATCTAATATTGTACTAAATAGCGCGTAGAATCCTTAAAACGTACCAAGAAGAATCAAATGGACAACAATAATTTATTGGACATAAAAATTATTAGCTTGGCTATACTCGAAAACGTGAAACAAAAGAGCAGAATGTAATAAACACGGCCGATGCCAATTCCATTTACTACCCTTCAAACACAAGGGAAGGTCTGATCGTCGCAAGGGATCCTTGAAACTAATCGAGCATAAAGACGAGCAGTTCTTCATCGAGCCCTATTGTGAATAATGAAATCCACAACGTCACGAACAGCTCCTCCAATCTTATAGAACACATTGAAAACGCTTTTGAACGATATAATCACGCTGAGATTCCCATAGCACGTTAATTATTCTAAGTAGGAATCTTCGTAGAAGTCCTATGCCACTCTAACTGGCACGGAGAAGGAAAAACTCATCAGCCACATGGTTTACCGAAAGCAAAACTGTTCTAACAGAGGTATTCAGACATTCAACAGACCTCTTTTCTCCCCAATGCAAACAGCTAAACGGCTAGCACCTACTGTTCCCAAGTTTTCGATTTTCCAGTGTCTATTTAAGTGCATACATTAAACGTAGAATTAGTCGAAACTGAATTTGTAATTCAGGTTGAAACCATTTTACGTTTATTAAGAATTAAAAATTTCCTTAACTTTAAGCAAATTTCAACATCGAATCTCAACATCGATATTTCTCATAATACGTTAAATTTAACGATTCTAAAATTAACATTAAACACGTATGTAAAATTGAATTACACATCAAAGATTGAGACTTATATCTGGTCTTCGATTATTAAAAATCATTTTAATGCTTCAAAATATGATCTTACTTATCACAAAATAATGAACCTTCGAACAATAAATAAAGATTGTATTATCAGTTGGGATCGAAACTACCCTTTGAGTATAAAAAGTTATTCCATTGCTCTTTAAAACTATACTATAAAAATTATATTATACCGTAATCACAATTAACCCAACAATTCCTAAAGATAAACTCCGTCATTAACGGAAGAACGATCTCCAATTAATAGCCCCACCCCATAATCGTCCAGAGCGCGAATAAATTACCCATTGCCGAGATCCTAGCGCTTGGAAGCAACGCATTCCAGAAGCAACAAAATCAATCCGTGAGCAACGCGTAACGCGGCTCGTTAACCGGCCAATCGACTCTGGAGGGGGTGAGTGCCCTGTCAATCGAACTGGATCCTACCCTGTTAGAGCATAGATCGATCGATTTCGATCTCCGCGGCGACGTAACTCGCTTTTAGGGGATGCAGCGTCCGGAAAGAGGAAGAAGGAGCCTGGTCGCGTATTGATCGAGCCACGGTTGCTGCCGCGTGAAAACTAGGGGGAGAAACAGAGAGGAAGAGATGAGCAAAACAGAGAAAGACAGGGTGCCTCTGGAAACCCCAAGCGACGGTACCATACATACTCACACACAGATCATACAGTACACATACACACATACGTATACATACGTACGAAATATGTACACATGCATGCTACTCATATATTATGTACACGTGTATAAGAACGCATACTATTCAGTGTATCTCGGTATACGTATTATAAAAGGGTGGTGGCGAGAACGATCGCGCTGTGTGGAAGGGGTTAGACCGGCGACGAATAAATCAATATTCCCCTCCGGAACGATCGAGGACATGTCCCGAAGGCGACAGATGGCGAGGGTGCCTTGATTCGTGTTCTGCGCCGGTTGAGCACCACTGTCTCCGAAGAAAACCTAAGCTTGGTGGGGAGATGCGGGTGGGTAGAGCATAGGGAGCTGTCGTATATACAACGAGGAACGTTCGAGGGAACGAAGAGCGGAAGAAACGAAAGAAGAGAAAAAGGTTCAGAGGGAGAGAAACGGTATTGGGGAGTGCTGCGATGGAATAAGACAGAGATATGCAAGAGTGGGGAGATTGTCGAATGGTGGGAGTGAAAAGTAGTGGGGGTAGAGAAGGCGCGCGCAGTGTGCCATTCAAATTCATCCGGAAATTATTACCGACTAACCAAGGACGGCGAGCGGGTCTTGGCGTCGGCGCGCGCGCGTGCAACTCCTCCATGCGTACAGGCATACATACGGCGACACACAGGCATTTATAAATATATAGCGGTGTCTGCATAGCACTGTGGAAGATACAGTAGCCGCGCAGGGACACATAGCAACGAAGCGTAGGTGATTTCCCATTACGATCGAAGAAATTCTACTGGTTCGGTTCTGGTCGCTGTGAGAACATTTCTCGGTGGCCATTGCGTTTCTTCCGCCTCTGGTAGGCCGATCGAAGGCGCGCACACACGTCGAGCGAGCACGCGAGTAATCGTCGCGATCCGGCGAGCGATACACGCACACGCGACGCATATCGTCTCGCTGTTCTCTTCTCGAGTTCACTCGTACGCGTACCGCGCACCATGATACTAGCGTTAACCACTCGCACGCGAGCCGGCGTTTTCTTCTTTAGAGCGCGTTTTTTCTTAAAGTTGGATCGTGTTAGAATACACCACACACTCGGATAAAGTGTTCGAGCTACCTACACGAGGACAGGGTCGCTATCTTCTCGGCGGCCACGCGTGTAACGTCGTTCCGCGATGCCCACGATACATGCTTCCTCTCTGGACGCCTGTTCCGCGTCACACTCTTCAAGTCACTCTGTCACTCTCGCTCTCCGATCGATCGTGGCTGGTTCGTACGTTGGTCCGTCCACTCGTTTGATTCGATTCCTCGTAGCACGAGCACAGTACGCACGTTACATACTGATAGAATCGAGGGTCACGCCGTGTACAGTTCAACTCGAGGAAAGTTCTAACTGACACGATGAAAAATCATGAAGAATCGAAGTCCAGGAGTTGTCGATCTCGGTGAGAGTGAAACGAGCGGTAGAAAGAAGGACGGAACGAAAGGAGGAGAGAAAGACGCAGAATGGGGGGGCCTAGAGAGTGTAAGGGAAAAATTGAAGCGCGCGCGAACGAGTTCGCCCGTATGAGAGGAAGAAGAAGAAGAAGACGACGACGGATAACGAAGGTGATGGTGCAGATATGATACGTGTTATAGAGTACTCACTGGATGTTGTTGCGGTGTGACGAGAACCAGCCTTGCCCAGGATGGAAATTCGTTGTTCGAGGAAACGTTGTGCTGGTTCGGTTGCAGGTTGTTTCCTCGACGGCAGTCGGGTGGCGAGTGGGTGGGCAGGCGGGGTGGCAGGCGGACAGAAGTGGGTGGTGCGGGTGGGTTGGGAGCTAGCGGCGTGTGGGTGGTGGGAGTGGGGTGAGGGAACCCAATACCACCCTCCTCGCCCATTCAATCCTGCAGTATTAGGGGGAGCAGTCGAGCCTGTTCCCTCCCCTCCCTCCCTCCCTTCCTCCCACCCTCTTCGTCACTCTCTCTCTTTCTGTCTTTCTCACTCAGCACATATCCAGCACAGGCAGAGAAACGTCTAGGACGACGAGGATGATGTCGGAGTCGACGACGGATCGTTGTACGCGTGTTGGTGCATACTCTCGACGCTGTATGGAGGTGTTCACGCATGTGTGCGTGCCTCTGTGGTCGCAGTGCCTCACAGTGTCGGCCTGTCTCTTCCTTCTTCGCTACACTCACACGCACACACGCATACTAAGAACCGAAGCGAACCTCCCTACACGTGTTCACAACGAAGCAGTCAGCCGGTCGAGGGGCGGATTCGCTGGGGTGGGAGGAGAATTTACGGAGGCCCTTCCGAGGTCCTTGTCGAGAAAACCATTACTTGGAAGGGTCTGGAACATTGGGTCTCATGCAGGTCCGTATTTTCGAAACGACAGAGGGTCCGTTGAATTGAGAAAGTTGCAGGAGAAGGGTGACGGAAGTTGCTTGCCGGATGCTCGTATCCTTGGAACGAGGGTGCTCTGCTCGCTTTCGTATGGGTTGTGGAAGGCTCGTATCGTTTCCGGATGGATATCGTGAAAAAATTTTGGCAGAACCCATCTTTTAATTAGAAGAAAGATTCCGTAATTTGCAGCAGGATAGAAAGGTCGTGAGTGGATGATAGAGCAGATTTGTTCAGATTGGAAATGATTATTTTTAACAATGAGGAAAGAGAATGACTATAATAGAAGAGAAACTGTGGAATTCGTTCCGCTATAAATACTATTTTTTGAGATAGCTTTTATAAGAAATATAGGTAAATTAAAGGTTACAGGGTGGAAGATCGAAGCACCGGGCGTAAAGCGTGAATCGGAGCGGCTAAGTTTTTAGGAGCTTTCTATTAATAGAAAAATTCGATACCGATAGGATCAATTTCTCCATAGAGTCCTTAGAATTTACCTCGTTTCCGATTTTTCTCTGAATTTTGTAATATAAAATACATCACTCTATATATGTTTCCTGCTTCCTATTGAAAATTCTACATTACTCCAATAATAAGTGAAGTTATAATAGAAGTTGATATAAGAAGGCTACTGATTTGCAATAAACATATAAACGAATTTCAATCAATTTGAAATTCTGATTTTCACTTTGAAATACTGGTTATAGTTTTAAAAATGAACAGGATCGGAAGTCACGTATTGTTCTCTGGTTAAAATTAGTTTGTTGTATAATTCTGTGTAATGTCGAGAGAAGCGATGTCGGAAACCAGTAAATTACAGTAATCTGCGTTATCGACGAAAATCGAATAGCTATGCGATGGTACAGACGCAGTATAAGATAATCCGTAAACTTAACATATTATGAAACTTCACATGTTCTGAAATACCGATCGACCAAAAGTACATAGGTTTTGTTATACCACAGACGAAGTATGGAATAGATGTGAAATACAATGCTTTTTCGTGTCCCAAGTTCTGAAGATCACCTAACCAGGCATACCATTTTCGTGTCACATGCGACGTTATCGATTCAGTGGAGTGCTGGCACACACGAGATAGTACCACAGACGACATGTAGAATAGACGTAGCATACAATGCTTTTTCGTGTTACGTTTTGGGGGTCACCCAGCCCCTTTATCATTTTCGTGTCACATGCGACATTATCGATTCAGTACATAGTAATGTTTTGAATTAAAACTACATAAAGCCTTGTACATATGACATTGGAGTAGAATAATCGCAGGGAATTATAGAATTCTGTACTTCCACAATATTCTAGAAAATTCTTATACACTATAAAAATAATAAGATACTGTATACTGTACACACATTACGTACATTACATGCAATGATGCTTAAAATTAATGATGCAACTTAAAGCTAAGACTTAAAACTAAAGCTCAAAACTAAGGATTAAAACGAAGACTTAAAATTAATACTTTCAACTTAGACTAATACTTAGAATTTAATACTTTGTCCCTCGTCGTCTCTCACTAGTCATGCCAAAATAAGGCATAAATTTAACTTAATAAAAATCTTAGAACCAAAACCTACCTAAACAAGAATATATTAGATCGTAGCCATACTGGTAGCCTTTCGGATCAAGGACTATAACTTGGAGCGAAATTTAAAAACTGAAAGTACAAACATTTTGTTAAATCGATTGTTTTGTTTGATAATTTGATATTTAAGAGGATTAAATGAAGGAGCTTCTAACTTTTGTCTCCAAGTTAGACAACATATCTTTGTACAAAAGGCACGCATAATAAACTTAGCCCAGATATATTCATCTTAAAATTAATTAAAGCTGTAGCGTGCATCCCACGACATCCTGCGATATCACACGGCTTTCCACGACAGGTGCTTGTAATTTATTAAGATTATATGTTTTATGATTAACTAAAACTAGACGCATGCATTTCACGTTGGCTGTGTAGCTGAAAATTGGAACTAAGTTTTAAATATAAAACTCAGAAATAAATATACACCACTTACCATCTCCCACAGGAAGATTACACAGACGTTCACAAACTTAAAAGTAAGTGTACATCATGCGACATCTATCTCCTACAAAACGATTAGAGAAATCGCTACCAATCGTAGATTATAGTCTACGATTTTATAATTAACTAAAACTAAGACGCAAGCATCCCACGATGTCCCTGCGATATCCCATGGCGTCCTATGACGAGTTGTTAGCCTAGTCTAGATCAGTCAAGGACTCTGCAACAAATTTTGGATAATCGATAGTCTAGAGTGCATTGCATTAGTATAGTTCTTAGCTTGGCATCGTTTTCCGAAGATTAATTAACGAATATGAAAACAATGTGAAGATTAATCTCTGGAAAACGATGCCAATTACCAGGTCTCGCCTATGTATCAGCCAACATTACGCATAAATTTCGACATTCAAGCTGTTAAGAAGAATGTCGAGCTTCGACTCTATTGTCCATGATTCTGCGTAAAGCGAGATAGATATTTCGTAATTCAAATTGTGAAGCACCTACCTCCCACGTAGCGTTAACATGAATTTTAACAAAATTAAAACAAAGCATGTTACAGCGCGCTACATTTATCTCCGATAGAACGCTTACACATATCTTCGCAAATTTAAAATAAGGCACATGCCACGCTACATCGATTATCCCGCGCGACACTCACACGTATCTCTGCAGACATTGTACAATTATTTACTTCTGCTGGCACCATTCAGTATTAAAGTTGGTCTAAGTTGGAACGAAGGAAAGGAAACGAAGCAACTGACACTATTCGCAATTTCGTGTCTTGCAAAAAGGAAATACGAATCGTTGTGCCAAGCTCTAATACCCTGCTTTCGCAACACTAATACGTTTCAAAATATCGAAAAATTACCTGGCCTGAATTAACTGAACTTCCCTTAAAAACAGGAATGCGAATAGAACCGCGATCGGTCAAAGAATAAAATAAAAATCGATGAAATTTTGAGATTTCGAAAAAATTTCAGAGAAAGAAACGAAACGATCCCTCAAAAGAACCAACGAACCTACGCGACGTATTTCCGTGCACGTGAAAACCTTAAGTTCCTGTGGTTGGGAGATACCTAGAGTTGGGTGATACATCTCCAAGAGATATCTTTCAAATATTTTTCGATAAAAATATTACAAGTTGCTAGTTATTGAAGTGTGCGTGAGTGTGAACGGTAGAACTAGTGGAAGTTGAGCTCGTATCTGAGCTCAAATAAACATGTCTGAACATTGGACCCATCACCAAAGAAACTAAACTATGCGACTCACTAATCCTAGCACGCACGATTGAACGAAAAAATCTCGTTGCTTACGATTTCATTGCATTTGGTTTTTTTTTATTATTTAATTTGTACTCTACAATTTGTCCAGCTGGACATTTGGTAAATTTGGCTTTGTGAAGAAACAGTAAAACATATTTGATTCTAAAGAAGTAGTGAGTATTGAAATTTTTCAATTACGATCTGAAGGTATTGGCAGAGGTTATAATATAGCTTCAAAGTTTTGTTTGAATAAACGGAGCTCGCTCAAACGTATAGTTCAAACGGATTTATAATCACAATCGTCATGACGCAACGTTGCAAATTGTAGAGGGCGTGAAAAACACTGATTTTTTTCGAGGTCGGTATTTCAGAACGTGAGACACGAAGTCCCATTTAATGTCACATGTATCCTGTCTCTAGTCAATGTATATTTATTTAATGTCTACGCTACGTCTCGTTTATCGTGGAGGATGTTTTCTCGTCGACTCTTTTGATTTTCTCTTTACAAAATTGATTTCTTCGGTGCTAGATGTCCGTAGCTTCGATTCGAAGGGATCCGCCCAACTTTATCACATCACCAACTTTACCAAGTTCCGGTCAATTTCCGTCAACGAAAAAGATTTCAATGGACGAACTCGATGAGCGCACAGTCCAAACTATTTTGAATTAACATTCGGAATTATTACTGTCAGTCAGAGACAAATTTATCAATGAAATAATACGTAAACTCGTTGTTTCATTTTTATTTCTTTAATAAAATAAATATTCTCATCAAAACCATCCCTTCGTATATATCGGTTTATCGCTTTTCTCCTAATTTAAATATTCTTAATTTTGATGCAACTATTTGGCCAAAAGCTTTTAAATTTTTAATGATGAAACATTTTATGTGCAGTTATGTAACGAACATACGTACATAGGATCGTGTAAATAAGCGGAAGGAAGGTTCACTCTAAGGAAGGTAAAGGCGCTTCTTCTCGCTCGAGAGAAGATACGTTGTGACATATAAGTATATGTAAATGCATGGGAAGATTATGACACACGTGTAACTTCCTTCGCCAGTAAAGGAACGTGTGAAATTGGGGAATCGATAGGGTTACGAGCGGAGTTCGCCAATTATGATTAAGAGGAGCTAAAAATAAATCTTTTATTGGACTTAGTTTCCCTTTTTAATTACAGTCAGCGATATTCGTGGAAAATTGTATTTGTCGAAAAGTAAGGAAAATTTAAAGTAACTGTGGATCGAAGCACGTTTTGAAAGAATGCAAGCGCAAAAGCGATAACACCAAGTACGCTTGGTCGACGTCAAACCTCGACGTCATCCTCCGTGGCACGTGGTATGCGTCATCGCTTATTATTCTCACGTAGATCACTCGCCTATTGTTGCGCGCGAACTACGGCACCTGTTACAACCATCGTTGTTAATCTACAAATACTTTCCCAATAACAACCTCATTAATTACCCAATAAATTAGACCAGAAGGAATAAATAATTAAACTTTAATAAACGAGAACACAATTCTTTTATGATTGTATAAAAAAGTCATATTAATCCTGGTGCGGTCTTTTAAATTTGTTATTATAGATACGTAGATCGTGCTGTCTGTTCATTAGAAATAATTTTAAATTTTAGGAGACTCTGTTAGAAATAACTTCAGTTTTGAAAAAAAACGTTCTTTCATTGAAAATAATCTCAAATCTGGAAAATGGACCTTGGAAATTGGAGAACCAATAATAACTTGCTTGTACCTCCCTAAAAATTGATAAAAATTTTGTATCAAAGGTAAAAGAAAATTGCATAAAAAACTAGCCTAGAAACAATAGAAGGGTTAAAGTTGAATCTCGGAAGCCACCAAACCATCCATTCATGATCCTCACCTCATTATCTTTCCTTCCTTCAGTAAAATATAGGCATGAATAAAGGCTTGTATTATGGAAATTACATTCCCTCGTGAAAAGGATCCCTTACATTACGTATTATATTATATCACGTATCTTTTATTTCTTCAGTATAAATTTCATACATTAATCGTCTCTCGCCGTACTTTTCCCCATTCGCCAAAAGTCAACGTGGAACCGTCCAAACTCGTAAAATTCGCCGGGGCTCATTGACACTGTTCTCTCTTTTCAACCCTCCCCAACCCTCTTTCTAGCCGAGAAAGCTAAAAGGACTCACGTAACGCGATCGACGGAGAGAAAAGGAAAAAAGAAAGGCGTCCATCAGTAGGTCGTTCGCACGCAGGATCGCGAGCATGAACCCGACGTCCGGGCTGCGTCGGCGTCGGCGTCGGCGTTTTACGGTGTAGCGATGGCGCGGCGGCTAGGATGGTGTCGCGACGCCTCGCGTCAGCGTCGCTGAGACCATCGACGACGGAGGCAACAGTGGTGGCCAACGCATCGCGTCAGCGCGGTATCCGCCATATTGGCCGCGAGGAACCTGTTTAAACTACGCGAGGAAGAGAGAGATAGAGGGAGAGGGGGAGAGAAAGAGAGAGAGAGAGAGAGAGAAAGGCTGCTCTCTTACGAACATTCGTCCGAGATCCGGCCGTGGGGGTGAGAAACGAGGGTGTGTAGCACATAGAAGAGCGTGTGTGTGCTAACGCGATTCTAAGTGTGTGCGCGACAAGGGAAACGAAGAAGGTGGTCGGTGGTGGTGGAGGAAGAGGGCAATCGCGTCGTGGGACACGCCGAAATACGCCTCGAACGTTTTCCACCACGCCACACGGTGAAACGGGGTGAAAGACGGCCCGGCCCGTTGAAACATAGAGAGGGAGAAGGGAGAAGAAGAGAGAGGCTGCAAGGAAGTGTACACTCTGGTGATAGTGGCTAGGAAAGTGTCAGCGCAAAAAGTGTCCCGTGCTTCGAGCCGGATCGGTGGCTACGATCGTAGTACCACCCTTGGCCTACACCCCATCGCTCCGAACAACTCGATGACCCTGTTCCGTTTCTTTTTTATTTCCGACAAACTTGCGCCATCGATCGCCGATCGCTACTGATCGTTGAACGACGTGTAATATAGTCGATGCATAGTGCACACGTTGATAACTCCGGTCAGCCAGTGTAAAATTCTTTCCATGCGACCTTGTGTATAAACGAGAGCACGCGTTCACGGAGTTCAGTAACATCGTTCGACCAGCAGCTACCACTCGATTCGATCGACAGAACCAACCCATCACATTCGTATTTCGTATTCGCGATCACGTACGATCGTCGATCGTCGAGAGTGTATTCGATAGGAGGGAGAGAGGATCAAATTGGAGAAAAACGTTCTGGGTAGTTCCGGTGGAAACGACGCGGCTCGCGAGAAACTCGAGGCGGAACGTAAGCGGGTTAGCTGGTCGGTGTCCAGCGTGACAGCGCCGTGGGCTTGTCTCTCCCTCTGGTCTCGACTTCTGCCAATCAATAACCAGCGCACCGACTCGTTCACGCTCTGCTCTCTGCCTTCCTCTCCCTTCTCTCTCTCTCTCTCTCGCTCTCTCTTTCTCTCTCTCTCTCTCTCTCTCTCTCATCCTATCCGTTTCCCTCGTTACCGTTCACCGTTCAAACTTCCCTCTCTGTCTCCCCCAGCTCACTCGATACGCTTGAATGACAAACGCAAGCCCGATAGCGAGTGGAATCGAAAGGGTTTAAAAGAATTGCCCGGATGAATTGAGAGGCTCGTGTTTGCTCCGCGATGCCTTTCCGTTTCTCTCTTCCGCCCGATTCGCGCCGTTCTCCTCTGCCCCTGCGCGCTCCGATCGCGTCTCACGTTTCTTCTCCCCTCGCTTCCACTTGCTGCTAGCTTTCGCCGCCCTTTCAGCGGCTACAAACACGAGACTCTCCGTATCCATCCTTTACTATCCTTCTTGATAACGATACACGGTGAGCAGAAGCAACAACAGGCTGTGCGTGTTTTGGCGCAAAAGGACGAACACGAGGACGGCAACTTGCGACGACACGAGAGCGGAGGCAACGCGTCGCGACGAAACGGAACAGCCAGAGGCGGCGGTAGCGGCGCTCTAGCTGCTGGCGGCGCCAGCGCCCTGCACGCAGCACCTTCAAACAGAGCCACGAAACCTATTTATACTCCGTCAACGTAGCGGACGACGCGACGTAGCGAGAACAGCGCCGTGTTCTGGCCGCCCACGCGAGCAACAGCCCGAACGAACCGCGCCGTGAGCTGCACGACCACGAACCTCGAGAGAAGACGACCAAGACGAGCAACAGCCAGCAGACACCAACCTACTCTCTCGTCCCCGATCTACGTGTTGCTGCTCGTTACTAAATATTCGCCATAATAGTTCGCTGCCGTCGTCATCGTATCGAATCGTCGTGCCGAACCGTGGCTGGAGGACGTATCGTAGTTAACCGGTGGAGCAATTTGGTGGAATTCGTGAAACGCTCGTCATCTATCCATCCATCCATCCATCCCGTCGTACACACTCCTGCTTTCCAACGATTCGAAATTAGAATCGTTCTACTGGTTGGCCGATAGAGATAGAGAGAAAATAGAGGTTCGTTGGTCGTCGTGGTGGTGTCGATGGACAGCGACGAAATCCTCATGGGACAGGATCAACGACAGTGGAGTCTGGCTAGCGGCGCGGCCACCGGAGCCCACCCATAGGGGACGCCATTGAGAGTCTATCTTTCCCTTGGCGTGTGATCGACCGTCGCGCATCCGCCTTCCCTTCTCGCGTCGTGTGCCGATCTGCGCGCTCTACACCACCGCGGCGGTTGCTCTCCTGTCGCCGGAGCTGCTCCGCTCGCTGGATGGGGTTGGGTGTCGTCGTGGTGTCGCCTTGCTGTTGGGTGCCGTTGAACGCGTCTCGCTGGTGATCGTGTTGCCGGCGAACGAGTGGAAGAAGAAGAAGAAGAAGAAGAGGAGAAAGAGGAAGCTCTGTTTAGGGAGCTTTTCAAGGCTGGACGAGCCAGCGGGCGGGAAATGGCCGGTGGTGTACTGTTATAATGCTTGAGGACGATCCGCTGGCTGGACCAAGGCGCGCCGATTCGTTGACCGATTGTTGTTGTTCAAACACCGACGTTGCTACCGACTTCGTTGAGATCAACGTTGATAGCATAGTCGTGGAGAACATCGTCGAGGGAGTCGGTCGCGAACAGACTACGAAGAAGAGCACAGTGACGAAGGGGCGGCTCGCGTAGCCCAAGAGCATCGTTGTGCGTGTGGTGCGTGGTGCGCGCGTATGTGTCCGTCCGTGAGTGAGTGGCACGAGTGAAAAAGGTTGAGGCGATTGTAACATACGCGACGAGGGCTGCGAAGAGCGCGTGCTGGGAGCATGCAGGGTTCGGGCGAGGCCCGAAGAGGCCTGAGTCCCGCGGGTGGACCGGGATAAGGTTTAGCGATACGATTCACGAGTACCGCACCGGAAGTGACGAAGAGGATAACGAAGTTCGGATTAAACGGCTGCTTGGTCGCGTTCGCTCGACCAAGTGAACGTCCTTAAGCTGAGATCGCAGGGACGCGGGAAGCGAGCTGGACTCGCTTTCGGGCGCATGGAACATGATAGAGGTGAGGCGATGTGATATCGATTGAGAGATGCCCTGTCGATGGTTGAGATGCGAGCGAGAGCTTGCGTCCTGTGTGGCTCCTTTCTCTCTTTCTCTCTCTCTCTCCCTCTCTCCCTATCCCTCTCTCTCTCTCTCTTCCCCTATATATATATACATATTTCTCCCTCTCTCTCTCTTTCTCTCTCTTTTTCTCTCTCGCTCACTATGCGTCTGCTTTCCGTTTATATTTCGTGGATATTTTATTGTTCGTTTGGTAATAGAATTTTTGATTTTCAAATAGCGATTCTCATGAGCGTTGGAAAATGGGAGAAGAGATTGAAGAATCGTTTCATAGTAGGAACAGTTAACAGCTGGAAAACGTCGAGCAGTGGCGAGGATTTAGGTTAGCTAGATTGTGTCGAGCCTGTTGATCCAACCGGGCTTTATATTCGGCCCGGATGAATAGTTGTTGCCGACACACGCGCCAAATCCAGGTTTCGCGATCCTCGCGACACGAAAAATTCGTGTGCTACTCGTTATCGGTTTATTGGACGAGGTTAGAAGAAAATTTATTTTCGAGGTTAGTTATTGCGAGTTGGAAATAATTGAAATCTAGGTCACTGGTTTGAACATCCAGGTAAAGTGCCCCTAAGAAGCTGTTATTGGAAGTAGACTGCGGTTGTTTACGCAAATTCATATTTTTATGAACACTTCTATGAACGACAGATATAATCTGTCAGATTTATAATATATAATATATAATATATAACAGATATACATATAATCTAGATATTATAGTGCGAGATCTAAAATACTATACGCATATACTATACGCATTGCCCGTATACGTATATTCCGTATATTTTTACAAATTTTACTCCTCATTAATGCATAAACATCCGCAGTCTAATAATAAATTTATGAAATACGATGAGTTTGTGGCATAATATTGATAAACAATAAATCTCAGTCGACATTTTTTAACGTAAACTTCTTCCACGATTTTCATCTATTTGGAATCTATAAATACTGACTACATATCTTTTAACACTCTACATAAAAGTCTAAATATTCACAATATCATAACTTTCGAACACAGTACCCTCGATCAACTTGTACATTCGTTTCTCGAATATCGGAAGATACGTGGAACGATGATTCGAAGGAACGAAGTCGGTTGAAATTGGTAAAATAAACTCAATGTACAATACAAACGGGTTTGACATACTTTGGTCAGGTTATGCACGTGCTTTGGAATGGAGCAATTCGTCGATGGGGTCGATCCTCTTGCACATTAGCGTCGATAACGTTTTAACGTTTCGAGTCACTGCCACTCGATGATGATACGTGCATCAACAAGTGTCTGAGCTTGTTGCACTGGTGCACGAATGCTGTACGATGTTTCGGAAAAAGCCTTTTCTCGAACAAGGTTATAATATCGTCCGGAGAATACGGTATTCAAAAATAGAAATGCAGCCTTTGGGAAAATCTTTCTTTCCTTTTTTACGCGAATGTTTCACAAATGAAAATGTTTTCGTATCTTTCGGAATATGTAAACGTTGTGCGAATGCACTTTTAGGCAACGTTCCAATAGTCGCCGGAGATCCCTCGATCATTTTGTATCCACGTTTTCCTTATCGTTTTATTGGCAAACTTTTTTCTCTTCATCTTTTCACGTTTAATTAACTTTTTCGTTATTTACGTTGCATAATCTCGATTTATTTGCATACGTTCGTTTTAAACTCGAAGAATACAACGCTAAAGATAAAAAATTACCCCTTTATTTTTAGTAACATTGAAGAATGAATAATTTTATCGCTTTATTAAATCGTATCATTACTTGCAAGCAATCGTGAAAGATACAGCTTGAATTTTGACATTCTCGAAAAAGGGATCCTCCCCAATCTTCCTTTTTTCTTCTCGTTTCTTTTTTAATGTACCACATTGTATACTGAAATAGTTCCAAAAATAGCTTTCAATATATAAACATTTTCCTCTTTACATCTCTAATCTAAGTTCTTACAAACAATATCTTCTGAAACCACTCTAAACCACCACCCTCTTTTATCGCATCGACCAATACAGCTTAACTTAAATAACATTTACAACCTATAAATAAATTTCCAATTAATTATTAAACCAAACAAAATTGTTCAACGAAATTAATATATCCTAACATCATCTAACACGTCCACTTCCCCTAAAGTATCCAATTTGAATTAAATCAATTAAATCGACTGATCCTTGCAACCATCATAACTTAATCTGAGATTAAACGAACCTTGGTTAAAATTAAATAGATAATTTTCCAATTTATAAGTACACTGCAATTTTTTCCAAGAAAATTCATCTTCTAACACTCGCTGAGTTGTGAATTCTTCCTCGGAGCGCCGTCTGACGCGCTTTTCTCGTGGTAGCTTCGATTTTCACCCCTCCACTTCCGCCTGTCCGCTCCGTCATCGGCAAAAATCGCGTTCGCGACCGCGATTCGCAATGGCAATGAACCGGCACGCGTTTTCGTCTCCAAACGCTTCGATCTTCCATCTTCGTGCACGCACACGCGCCGCACGAAGGCCTGCTGTTTATCAATCGGTGCCCACAGCCCGTATAAGCGACTCTCGAACGCGTTATCGTGGCGAAGCTGCTCGCCAAGCGGATCATCGATATACACCGCCGCGTAAAAATAAAGCGAATAGGGAAAGAAAGAGGAAGAGAGAGCGATTGTGATCAGTGAAGAGGCGATCCACGAGATTTCGCTTTAGTAGAGGGGTTAATTCCTTCGATTCAAGATAATCGGATACCTCGAGAACTTGTTGCGATCTCGATAGTCTCTTTGGTTTTGGAAATTTTTCAAATTTCAGGTACTTCGATACTCTACAAAGCTTTCAGAATCTTAATTGTTGAAATTTGATAAAATTCTTTTTAGAACATTACAAAGATTTTGTAAGTTTAGGATACTTCGATACCTTGAGATCTTGAAGACCTTGTAGAATTCAAGTATCTTAGAATTTTTGTTAAAACATAGTCAAAGTTTTAAAAATTTTTGGCTACTTCGATCACACCTTGAGAACCTTTTGGAATCTTTGCGATGAAAACATTTTACGATCTTTTTCATGTTTGAGATTTTTTATAAGTTCTTGGGGTCTTTTTGGAATCTTTCTATGTAGTACTCTTTTAAACATTCTTTTCGGAATTTTTAGAGAAATTCTTCAAAATTTTCAAGAATTTTCGTGGCGTCCAGCGTTTCACGAATTTCACACGCTTCCTGTGAGATTTTGAATTCATCGTTTCCGTGCCCACTTCGAAGATACGAACGGATCGATAGGTGCAGCTGAGCGTGCGACAATCGTATCCAAACAAATTGGTTGGCTTTTGAAAGCTTATGTGTCAATTACCGTACGGTCAGGTTGTTTCAATTAGAGCTTAACGACTTTATCGTGTTTCCGCGTGCGAGCCGACTGTGATGTTTTTCGAGTGTTCAAATACATATGGGGCGAGAGATAGAGAGAGAAAGAAAGAGGAAGTTTTGGTACATGCCATACACTAGCCCATATTTAACCCTTTTCCTTTTTTTTTTTTTTTTTTTAATAAAAGCTACTCCGATACGTGGGAGCGGCTTCTTTCTGGCCACGTCGATTCAATGCTTTGATATTCTAAAATAGTGAATGGAATCACGTGCGTGCTTTCTACCTTGATTAAATTCGACTCCGAAACTTTCAACCTATTCAAACCTATTGCCAAACGAACAAGAGTTTCCTTGCCTTTTCAGAGAATACACAGTCTTCTTTATTAAATAAATTTCTTCGCTTGCTAAATAAATTTCTTTACTTAAGGAAAATTCTTAATACTAACTCAGAATAATAGTTGATGCAGAATGGCAACTGCATTTTCTTTATTTTTGAAATATAATTATATTCTTATCGCTGGCCCCTCTAACTCAAGAACCATCGACCTAAGCGTATCGAAGTATTCTATATATAAATAATTTGATTTAAAATACGATAAGTAATATTAATTACAACCTATATATATATATATATAGAATATATATATATATATATATATATATATATATATATATATATATATCTAGTTTTCTAATTTTGTCAAATTTTGCTAAATATTGAAAGAAATGTAAAATCCCACATTTTGATAGACTTGGTAGTTCTACCTACAGTTAAGGCTTTGATGTAATAAGGAAACGTTCATTAACCACTTTCCTTATTACCGACTGTAGACTGTAATTAGCACACATTTCTATAAGACGGTATATTCGTAGTAACGACATTCCTCTCTTCGTCGATTCCGCGTTTCTTAATCGGATTCCCCTAATTAAAACTCTCTGGAGGATAAATTCTTCATCGTTGATACTAACGTAGCAATCGGAATCTACAATGTGATTTCGAATCGTCGCTTTCGAGCGCACACAGAGTTCCGTGGTCAATCTTCGCTCATTATTACCAATAGTCACACTGATTTAGAATCGACTCTACCTAATATCACCTAATATCCATAAGGTTGGTCTACTCGTGTCTCTTCACTCTCCTGACAAACTTCAAATTATTCCATTTCTCTACATTCTCCATTTAGATACTTCCAATTCAATTTACCATCCCTATCACTTTTTTCCCTTATCGATTCTTTCACGCAGTGTCCAAAATTTTAGAAGAAGATCACAAATATCCTCGTCTTCTATCCTTTTCTTACCATCTTTTTCTTAATAAATTTCCAACGTTCTAAATACCATTTCCGTGATCTCTAAAGAGAATTCCAAAGAACATTTTTTTCTTCAAATGCACTTATTCTACTCATAAGTTTTCCCTGTAAATCCAATTTACCGTTCCTTTCATTAATTCTGTCACGTTTCAAAGGGGTATTTCGAAACTTTTAAAGAGAAACCTAAAGAGCGTACCACATTGCTTTTTTAATTTCCAAAATTTCAAAGAAGATTCCAAGGGATGTTCCCTTTTGTAATTTTCTCTGTCCCGTTTCTAAGCCCTCTCTTTCAATTCAATTTACTCCCTCAACTCGCCATTACTCAGCTTTCATTAATTTCGATCAGAATTTTTCTTATCACGTCTCTAAGTTCCCTTTCCAAGCCAATTCGCGTTTCCTACCGCTTTTCCTCAATTAAGTCTTGCACATTTCAAACTCTTCCCAAGAATATTGCAAAGAATATAGTATTCTTTACCACTTCTTCCCACCCTACCCCTAAGTTTTCTTTTCAATCCAATTCCTCTTTCGCCGTTTACCGTTCCTGCTTTTCTTCCATCAAGCTATTCATATTCCAAACTTGTCTTTCCTAACTTCCTCGAAGACTATATACCATTCCAATCTTCTTGATTCCACTCACACGAGTACTTGATCCAATTCATCGTTTATTCAATTCATCTCAGCCTGTAATTATAGTTTATACGCTGCCTCTCAATTAATCCCACTAAACATTCTCGTAAATATTTCCAAAGAAAATTCTAAAAACTATACCATCGAATTTCTTCCATGCAAAATGGAATACACCGTGATGCTAATCCACCGTAAGATTGTGTTCTCGGCGAATCGGTGACAAAGAAGGTTAAGGTCGCGAAAAGGCCGAAGAGCGTCGATCGGTTGCTCCAGTGACTCGGCGTGCGCGCCTGTGTATTTTTAGCGAGATGGAGCGATGATGGGTTCCGGAGCTGGGGATAGGGCTGGCTGACCAGCGCAGATATCGTTTGCAGATGTCGAGCGGAATCGGTGCAACTGCAATGGGGATCGACGTTAGTCACGGGGCAGGGGGTGGCGAGGGTGTCGCCGGTGGGTGCCGGCTCCGCGCGCAGAGCCAAAGCCAGGCGAGCGGATCATCGGGCAACTCGCAGCAGTCCTCGCAGCAGCAGCAACAGCAGCAACAACAGCAGCAACCTTCGTCGCAGCAGCCGCAGCAGCAACAGCAACGCCAGTCATCCGGAATCATGGGCCGCTTGAAGAAGGACAACTGTTGCCTGTGCTGGTGCTGGTGTTGTAGTTGCTCGTGGTATTAATGTGCCTGTCTACATCCCGCTTTTTCTTTTCACCAATGGTTTGACAAAGTTTGTGGAAGGTCACGTAGTTTTTCTTTACAAGCCCTTATCATTTTGTCAAAATTATTATCACGGGAATGGTTGGTTAGGTACGTTTCGTTTTTGATTTTGGGCTGGTACTGGCTGATTATTTTCGTTGTTGGTTATTATTCAGCTGCCCCTTTTATCGTAGTAATTTTTTTTTTGTTAGTTGTCATTTAGAGTTATATAGAGCTATTAAGCTTCAATTGCCACTGTTACATAGGCGATGTTGGTAATTTGAAACGAGTTATCTGATTTTATAGTAGGTTAGTTCACTTACGTTGCGTAGTTTATGTGATGAAAACTATTAGCGTCGTTTGTCTCAGAAAATACGGACTACAAATGAAAACTGGCTAATCTGAGATTAAGTAACTTAATTTAAATATAATTATAAAGTTACTTTATGATCATCTAGATTCTTATGATACTAGATGAGCGTTAAATTTAAAGAGACAAAGATTGTTCGTACGAGAAAATAGCGATTCCCGTGATTGGTAACACTGATGTCAGTTGCATTGGTCAACTGCTAATATTAGTTATATATTACACGAAGACTAGATGTTTTAACTTGTAATAATTAATTCAATGACTGTGCTTATACAGAAAGCCATTACCTTTTATTCGTACCAGCTATTCGATTTAGTTAAATACAATTCTCAACTTCAATTATTAATTCCACAACTTTCGTCCTCACGATGCTTCATGCTTAGTACATGTCACTCTTCCTGCAATGCATCCACGCTTATGTCCCGAGCATCTCATTAAAGACAATAAGCTGACCTCGACTCGTCATAAGCGTATGAAAAAGAAAGAAAGAAAAAAAAACGTACTTTTACTAGAAATCTCGAGTTGAAACGCGCTCGACTTGAAAGCAACGAGTCGATCGAACGTTTTCATCCGTCCATCGCGGAAAAGAAGAGACGGTGGCAACCGACGATCGATCCTCGAAACCGTCCCGCGATAACTCGCGTATCCTGCCGCGTGACAAGCCATTATCGCCGCGTTTCGTAATATAATCGTAAGCGAAACGACGTCAGTCCATTGTCTTTAAAACGGAGCTACGACCTATTTATCGAAGAACAGCCATACCTATATACACTCTTTCTGTGTTTCATGCTGCACGCAGGCATAATTGGTAAGCAGGCCATCTGCGTTCGTTCAAATTACTTCTTCTTTTCGATCCGTAGCATCTTACTATATTTTAACGCAAACGAATGGCGCAATTCCTCTCGATTCTCACGAAAGAAATTGAAAATCCCACTTAACAAGATCAACCTCCATTCACATTGCTGAAAATATCGGAAGAGATTTTGGTATCTCGCCTAACTTTTAATCGACAAAGAGAAACTAAAAATACCATCAGCTTAATACGTTACTTAAAATTCCTACCTTGAAACGTAGAATCTAACAAAAATTAAGTCCATCAAGTTAAAATACCCTCGTGCTGAAACTTTTCATTCCACCAATATTCGTCACATCGTCTATCGATTATCTAACTTACAGCTGACAAACAGACACTGAAGATATCATAGACCCAAATAAGTTTCTGCGAATTCATCTCCTCAAACGAAGTCGATGACAAAATTTAAACCACGCTCGACACTAAAGCATCTCATTCCGCAAATACATATTCGTACCAGCATCCCTTAACGTAAGCGACAAAACGGAACCACAAATATCGCCGACTCGATAAATTCAAAATTCATATTCCAAGAGGAAAGAGATAATAAAACAGAAACCCGTCAGCTTAAAGCAAAACTTCTTATTTCACCGATATAGCAGCATCGATCGACTGGCAAACTTTTTTAGCAACCTCGAGAAAATCCACCCTAATGCCCATTGAACATCCACCAATCTCACGCTCTTCCACGCGAAACAAACAACTCGTAACCATAGATCTGCCTCTTTATACACGAAGAAACGGAACAGAGTCTCTGTGAATATCCCCTCTCGAATAAAAAGGCATTCGTACGATAAGCAAACGGACTCGCCGCGGCGTTGGTCGAATTTTTTGGAACGGCAGACTGTTTCAGTCGGGCGATAACCGCCCCTGGGTCGATAGATTACGCGGTGGCTGGCACGGAACCCTCGCCGGATGCGTAACACGTGTCCATTCTCGACGGAAATCTGGTGGACTGGGGGAAATGTTTTTCCGACTGGATGTCTCGCGCGTCTTTCTCCATCGCTATCTGCTTGTTTATCCACGAAACTCACGGGCTCTTCCAACACGTTATCGTCGTCGACTGAAACGAAACGAGCGAGCTTCCGGAATAATGGAGCTCGTTCCATCGCGCGGAGAAAACCGTACAAAGTCTCCTTTATTTTCGTTCGTTCCGTTTCGTCTCGGTTTGTAGTTTTTTATCTGGCAAGCGTCGCGGAATCTTTACTTTTCTTTTCCACTTCCTTTGTGAATTTTCCCCTCCTTTGGCCTGGTTTTTACGGTTCCGTGGCCATCGTCGGTCGAATTGCAGTGGTTAACCGTGGATCGTTTGTTTTACGAGTTTCGAGTTTGTGAATCGGTGAAATGGGCATTTTGAGGTAATTCCTGGTGGTTTTTACGGTATCTGGTATCTTTCTCTTTACTGTTACTGAAATTACTAGTAAATGAATGTAACGAAGAAAGACACGCCTGCATGGTTCGTTCATTGTGTAAAAATTCGCGGAGGAAATTTCAGTTTTTGAAAGAAGGACCGTTGCAGTTCATGGTTTATCACTCACGCGAGTTGGATTGGGAAAAGAACTGAAAGTCGATTTTCTCCTCCTAGAAACTTTACTCGAGTAAAATAGTCCATCGACAAAGGAACGTATTACATTAGCATACAATCGCATTTAGCACCCTCGCGAAGAAGAATCTTTCAAATGGCAATAAAAAGTCGATTCTACCCTGCAAATAGCCTCGCTTGAATAAAATAATCAATCACCAAAAAGATCTATTATCGTAGAATCCACACCACATTCGCACTAAAAGAAACAACCCTCAAATCACTCCACAAACTCTTCTCCCCCAAATAACTTTACTCAGATGAAATAACCGGCCAACAAAAGGCTGTATTTGCCTTGCCGTACAATCATACTCAGCACCCTCACCGAGAAGGAAAAAAACAACCTTCGAATCACGGTATAAAATCGATTCTTCCAAACCTACCCCTATGATCACACTGATATTTGGATATTTAACCAATCTCATGTTTCTATAAACACAGAAGTAAGAGAGATAAGATCCAAGCAGAAATCAGTTCACCTACGAAATATTATATAATAAGCACTCTACCTCAGTTATTTCCTGTATCAACGTACGTCTCTTGCACTTTGAAATTTCTCATAAATGCGTAAGAATTTACCTACGATCATCCAACCCCCGAAACTTCCGAAAACTATTTCGAACGATTATCGAAATACAAACTAAAAGGAATCGTAAATCAAAATTAACAGTTTGTCGGCGTTGAGGGGAAATTCGGCAGGCGCAGGAGGCGCGATCGATCAGGGGAAGAAGAAAGGGAACTCGGGTGTGGAACACAGCGAATTGTGCGACACGGGGAACGGACTCGACGGCTTGGATGGTCTCGATGGAAACGTGGAGTGCAGCCTGGAGGAGATCAGGTCGTGGGGCTCGTCCTTCGATAAACTGATGAGGAGCGACGCGGGCCGTAAATTCTTCAGGGAGTTCCTCCTCAGCGAGTACAGCGAGGAGAACATCGCGTTCTGGCTCGCTTGCGAGCAACTGAAACACGAAAGCAATTCCGAGAAGATCGAAGAGAACGCACGCTACATCTACGATCGTTACATATCCACAGTCTCGGAGAAAGAGGTTCGTGATGCTTGTATGGCTCTATTATTTAGTTTCAGGCTAGATTAACTAACTAAATTAGTAGTAAATTTTCTACGGATTTTTAGCAATTTCATTTATCAAATGATTTTTCGATTAGAATTTAGGTAGCGGATGGAACTTTGCAAATGTGAATTATAAAATTGGATCTTTGTGGAATCAAATTTTATAGCGTGATATTAGCGAAGCGAGAGCGGTGAATATTTTTTCGATAAGAAGTTTGTAAAGCTGAGCCAAGTTAACGAGTTAAGTTGGGATGAAGAATTTGATTAATTTAAGGCTTAGCTATATTAAACTATTTGATTTATTATGACGATATCCAGGCTTTGTTACCAAAGGTCTTTCATTTTTGTACCTGGACGTGAGAAGAGTATGATGGGGTTTCAAGATGAGAAATTTAATTTAATTTAAATTTCGAATAATTTTAATTTAAATTTTTATTGGAATTATTGATAATGTAAAACTTGACACAATTCAAGCATGAAAAGTTTAGTAGATTGGAAGAAAGAATAAATACTGGTGTCTTTTCTTTAAAGGCCTACTTAAACTTCCTTTGTACTATAATAAAGTGTGTTTTTGGTGAAAGAATCGAGTAGGCATCTGCCGCCCTCGAATACGCTCGGTAAATACCGTAATCTGTAGAATATTGTACAAATGACCGATCGTCTGCATCGTTATCGCTTTCGTTATCGAGAGTCAAACATCGTCATTGCTTCACCTGAGAAAGCTTAGTTCAAACATCTGTAGGGACAGAAATTTCTTTAACAGATATATCTCTTGAAAGATTTCAAAATTTCTTCAACAGAAGGAAATTACAATATTGTTTTAGCAACAATTATCTTATCGTTTTGATCATTGACAGATTCAAATAGTCTTTCAAACTACAATAATTAGACTTAAAGAAATTCTAAAAATCTAAGCTAACAGGTATTTATGCAAATCTAAAAATCAACACCAAAAATTAATAAAATATTGTTACAATTATGTTTACATACTCCTAGCTTGCATTTTTCTTGCATCTTTAATGTTCAGTGCAGACGAACAACGCGACATCATATTATGACGATTTCACAGCATAAACGCGGCATTATATGATCTCACAAATCACACATCGACCTTTCTAGCCAGAGATTCAAAATAGCAGTAATTTTACACATTTTTTAATCACTGAGTAAAAATTAATTTTTATTTCAAGTGAAATCAATTATCAACAAATCATTTTTAAAAAATTAAATGATTAAAAAATATTAATTCCTAATTGTTTTGATTGCGAATAACCATTATGAATGATTAAAATTGTTTTCGGCTAGCAGTAACCATCGTCGATGTCGAAAATTTAATTTTAATTATCACTAACCAATACAGATGATCGGAATTTTTTTTCGTTACTAGAAACCATTATCGATGGCTCAAATTTTATTTTGGTTACCGGTAACCATTATCGATGGCACGAATTTTTTTTTCGTTACAGCTAACCAATATCGATGACAAAAGCTTTTTCTCGTTACGTTCGATTATAGTCAATTGTTCCTAAATTACTGACAATTAATATTCATTGACAATATAAAAATACCCAATTATAAAATTTATGTATTTTATTAAATAAAAGGAAAATATAAAAATATATGAAACAATATTAATACAAGTGTTAATACAAATACTCTACTGCAATATCTTCCACCCATTTTTTGTTTCATATATTTTCATATCGTCTTTTTTCATTGTTAATGAAAATATACAAGTTTTATAATTAATATCCTCTACGTTGTCGACGAATATATACCAATTATCAGTAATAACAATCGACAGTAGCCGAATACGTGAACCAGAAAGAATTGTTGCCGTCGATAATGGTTATCGGTAACCAAAATAAAATTCAGTCCATCGATAACGGCTACTGGTAACTAAAAAAAATTCCGGTCATTTATATTGGTTACTGGTAAACAAAATTAAATTTCCGTCATCGATAATGGCTATTAGTAACCAAAATAAAATTCCTATTATCGATAAAGGTTACTGGTGATCAAGAAAAATTCCGGTTATTTATATTGGTTGCTGGTACGCAAAATTAAATTTCCGTCGTCGAGAATGGTTATTAGCCACTAAAATAAAATTCTCGTAATTGATAATTATTATCAAAAAAATTTATATAATAGTAATTATTATTCGTAACCAAAATTTTCTAATTAAACACACTTTTTAGCTGTTATACCATGATTTAAAAAATTTGCCGTATAACAATTGCGACGTCTAGCTGTAGCGAACAACGCTTCTAACACACGCCTGCAATTTTCAGGTGAGTCTGGACTCGCGAGTGCGCGAAATAGTGAACCGTAACATGGTGCAGCCAACGCCGAACACCTTCGACGAGGCCCAGCTGCAGATCTACACCCTGATGCACCGAGACTCGTATCCCCGTTTCGTGAACAGCGAGATCTATCGACGGGCGGCGAGACTGAGCAGCGGAACGACGGGATCGAGCAATCAGGAACACGGCAACACAGCCAAGTCGAAGGGGAAGAGGTCCACCACGTAATCGCTCGTTCAACGACCAAAAAAAAAAAAAAAAAAAGGACGATGGGGTGGCAGCGGACCAACAGCCTCCGACTCTCAGTAGGTAGCCCCGAGGCGACATTGGGGACGCCGCGACGCTGTCAACGCTGGCCGATGACGACGGAAGCCGGAGGACATCGGCGTGAAAACAACAAGAAATAGTATCAGCTCTAAGGTGTCGCGCCTCGACGAATCTCTCTGCCCTCATCATAAAGCAAACAAAGAAAAGAAAGAAAATGAAAAAAAATAAAATAAAGTAAAATAAAATAAAATAAAATAGAATGAAATAAAAATCGGGATCTCAAGCGTGTGGAGATTTCGAAGATTTTCTCCTCTCGTCGGAGAATACAGGAGAAAGAGGAAATAAAAAGTTTTCCGAGGCGAAACTCGCGACTCGCTCTTCCACGCGATGCCACATCGGGGCCAACGTGCACGAACTTGACGATGGACTGAACTAAATAAATAAAAGTAACTAGATGAAGAGGAACGACGAGAAATTGAAAAGAAAGGAGCAAGGACTAGGATGAAAAGAGTAGAGAAAGGAAAGAGCAGCATGAAAGGATCGCGTATACGTTGCGTTGATCCATTGACTCTTTCTTCCAGGACACTATGGACACACGCTCGTTCACGCGTGACACACGAGTATAGATCGAAGAATCGAAAACACAGAGACATATACACACGCGGGTCGGTCGGGGATGACGTTCATCTTTCAAGGAAGTTCCTAATTTCCATCGTCTTTAGCGACTGATCATCGCCGATGATCTCTCTCTTTCTCCCCCCTCCTCCATACACAAACATAACCATAACCACCCCAACCCCTCGCTCGATAACGAATTAGTCGTGTTTTTCTCTGTCTCTCCCCGCTCTCGAGCTCTCTTCTTTCTTTTTTCTCTCTTCTTTTGTACCATTGTTTTTCTTCGTCCCCTCGTTTCAACCCCTCTCTCTTTCTCGCTCTATTCAGTCGAACCTCTTTCATCGTACGAGTTAGGGAAGATCTAGAGATTCGAGGAATTTCCTGCGATAGAATCGTTTGGAACTTGGGTCGCTCAGGATGATAGAGTCATTCAAAATATCAGGATCCTGCACGATAATGATATTAGCGAATTTTGATAAGTCACAATTTCTAGGTTGTAGACAAATTTTATGGTATCACGTCGAAATGATTTGTAATTTGTAAAACTCTAAATGTTTTCATTGCCAAGCTTACATTTGTCAAACTGTATTCGTCAAACCTGTGAAATTGCGATTCGTAGAATTTCTCTAATAATATGTACTCGGTTGTGCATGAGCATCCGATATTGTTCAATCCTACTTTTCTGTGATTAAAATTGCACAAGGCAGACAATGACCCGAGTTCTCGCAGCACAGGGGGCCCTGCATGTTCCAAGAGACGCGCGAAGAAATGAAAATCGCCGAAGCAATTCCATCGCTGGAAACGATCGTCGTTGATAGAATCGATTGTTGGATACTTAGAATCCCCCAAAATATCAACGAAAGAGTAGCGAAACGACGAATATTCCGTGACGAGGCTCCCATTAAAAGAAGACACTCTTTTCTCAATGTCTTGTTGACGATGAAACGGATCTCTGTTAATAGAGGCAGAGATTATTTTCATAGAAAAAGGAGTGACATTTCGTCTGGTCTTAGGGTGCCCTCAGACGATCAATAATGTCAATATTTCAAGATTCTCAACATCATTGCGGCTTGTCAATAAATATTGATGATATCACCAATGATGACGTATCGTCAATATTTATTGCGACAAACCGTATTTTCTCGTATGTTCAATATTTATTGACGATATCTATCGATCGTCCGAAAATCTCTTTATACGTACAATGATATTGAGAGCCTTGAATATTGATAATAAATATATACATATATATACATATTGCACGTTTGATGGCATCATTACTTGTAATCTGACAGACGAACTCGAAAATCGGTGACGTACGGTTCGTCTCGTCACAAATCGCGATTTCTGCAACGGGACCATGAACAGACCGAAGTAATTTATTAGCAAATAAATGGTAAATGGGCCTCGTTCGTGGAATACTCGTTCGATGAAAAGTATGTCGTTCGACTGTAGAATACCAGGTCAAAGAATATCAAAGAGCGTTAGCATAATTCAATTACGGAGGCGTTGTGAAGTATTTTATTACCATCGCACTAGCATCGTAGAAATTTGTTTGTCAAATTCATGTACTCGATCTTGAATTGCTAATTCAACGAACCCTCGACACTATTCTCTGAACGTTCTTCCTCGTTTAATCGCCGTTTCTTTAAACATGCCTCGTTGCATCGGCGATTCGAGATCGACCCAGAGGCTACGCGCCTCGACAATCCGATTGCTAATTGAGATTTAGTTAATTCAGCCCTTTGCATTCCGACATCCCTTCGACTTTCTCCGTCTTGCATCGATATCTTCCAGCAACAAACGAAAACTCTGTAAAGAACTTCGTTTGAAAAGAGTTAGAGAATACACAGATACCATTTTTATTATCTAATACGCATCGGAACACAGCCAAAGATCAACCAAATCAACCGATCGAATCGCATCGTGCGCAAGTAGAAAATTTCTTCTTTAGAAGGATGCAAAAGACGAAGAAGAGAGAAGAAGAAAGAAATCCTCGACGATCTTCCCTCATCGACGCCTGCCACATTGCAAACCTGGAAGCCGTTTCACTTCTATTTTCGCGTGGATCGTTCATCAAGATGGCCTCCATCCTAATGAACGAAGCAGCTCGTCGTCCCCGAACAGCGTACACCAAGTTACTGCCAGCGAGACGTACCTGGATCGAACACGCCTCACGTGGATGACCAAGAAAGAAAAAAAACGAAGAGTAAAAATGATGCACGATCTAGTCAGAATCGCTCGAAGACGATAGCGTGGATGAAAGAAAAAGGCCTAAGCGAGAAAGTTTTCAACTTGGACCGCGAGTTCGAACTGACATTTGGAATATCGTTCGTCATACTATCGATGCGGCGGCGAGAACAGAGTATCACGTCGCGTGACGTTTCTTCGTCTCCTATTGTTGCACAAAGTTATCGTCCTTGTTAATATAATTTCGTTACTTTATCGATGAGGGAATGTAACGGATACCTTTCGTTTTTCATTTTCTTTTTTTTTTTTTACAAAGATGGCGAACGATCGAAGAAGTTGGAACGCGACGCGATATCTTCGATTCTCGCGCGAGACGTTCAAGCTCGCTCGGATACTGTTCGACGTTGTGTAAACGACCGAAAAATTTTTTTTACACCCGCGATTCATTATCGAAGGTACTTAATCGATGTTTAAGGGTTGTTACTTTACGCGGTCGAACGTTCGACAAGTTGATCTCACCATGATGGATCTCACAACAGCGCGCTCGAAAGGAGGAAAAGATAAGAGTAAAATAAAGAAAACGAGGAATGAGTGTGGAACTGCGAAAGCGGAAACGAACCGAATTTAAGCGTGTCTCGGACGAGACACGCGCTCCAACACATGCACATGAACAGACACGTGACCAGGGTTCCATATCGCTCTTGTGAACCTCACAATTTTACCCATCCAACGACCACGAGTAAAAGTAAAACCGATGGACACCTGAACTGGAGTCACGTTCCTCTGTGTTCGCGCTGTTTCATCCCTGACCTTGCAAACCAAAAGAAACAACAACAAAACGTAAGCATTAAAAAAAAGCGAAAAAAGTAAAAAAACGATTAAAAATCTGAGTCTACAGTTCTTTATATCGACACTTTCATTTGATACTACCATTTTCTTCTTGTTCCACAAATTTTCTATAATCTTTACTTCCCCGTGATAATGACGTAGGGTTGACATACGCCCCTGGTCACGTGGCTGCGCCAAGAATAAAAAAAGGAAAAAAAAAAGAAAAAGAGAAAAATCGCTCGCTCGAAGCTCGTCGATCAGCGACGCTTAGGGGAAAGACGCGCGAAATCGTCGCGAGCCGATTGCACAGGAAAACAAGCAGAGAAAAAAAAAGCAAAGAGTGAAAAATACTAAAAAAGTTCGCACAGTCAGTCACAGCGGTTGGCTACTGCCCTGTAGATAATATTCTAGATAGTAAACACGATGGCGGAGGAAGGAGGATAAAACTAATTATACATGCGAATATATGAATATACATAATATATATATATGAATATAAAAGGAATCTAAAACAAGAATATATATATATATTATAAATATATATGAAATCTCACCTACACATAAACAAACATACACGCGCGCGCGCGCACACACACACACACTCATGTGCTACATATGTTCGGCATTATAAATATGGTGGCAGGGTGCGAATCGCGCGCACGAGGGGGAGAGAAAGGGCGGGAGAGAGTGGGAGGGAGTGAGCGTAAAGGTGAGAAAGAGAGACAAATATCGGACGATTTTTTCATTCTTCCGTATTCCATTTCCATGCGAGAAGACATCATTCGCGATCGAGCATTTCACAGGCAGAAGCTGACGCTTTACAACCCCCGTCTCGTTGTTTTCCACCCTCCAACTGATCGATCAAATAACGACGAAACGGTTCACCCTTTCTCCTCCCATTAACCACTGTCGTTTCACGTGTGATCTCATTTAAACACATCTCTAAAACGAGAACAAACGTAAGCTTCGTTCATTCTCGAAGAAGAGAACGATTATGGTGGACAGAAACTGATTTTTATATACGACCACATCCAATCATTTCCTCCTCGCCCCTGTTCAGTCGTGAAACAATATTGACGTATACACGAGGTATATGACGATGAAATATGAAGGAAAAGGCGACTTCTACCGGAAGCAACGAGACACGAAGCGATTCTTCGCGAAAGCATTTTCCCCTGGAAACGGGGATGGAAAAGAATGACGCGGGGGTTGATGTGCGTGAAGACGGGGCAAGAAACGAGAAACGTCGGTGGAAAAAGAAGTGAATGAAGAAGAAGCCGGTGAAATTGGTCGAGCGTCATCTTCTCTAATAAACGCACAATTTTTCTGAACCTTCGATCCCCTGCTTCTTTCTTCCGGTAGCCCTTTTATAACATAATAAAAAAGAAAAAAGAAGAGGAAAAAGAAGAAGAAAATCGTCGTTCGATTTCGATTACGCGATTCCTTTTGTATATCACTTTGAACGACAATATTTGTACAGCACCGGAGGACGCCCATCGCGGAACCTTTTCGTTACCGCACACGATCGTTCATTTTGTGTCGATTCCTTTAAGAATCGTGGAACACCTCTAAGTTTTTTACCCCGAACGTTTTCGCGACTGGACATACGACGGAGTTCTCCTCCCTGCTTTTTTTAGCTCGTCACAACCGGCGGAACTACGGACAATAGGCAATAAGAGAGGGATGGAAATGTGAGGGTTAATAAACTGGTGAAACATTGAACGTTGCCTGGTCTTCGAGTGTTCAATTATATACATATATTTACGAATTCGTCTGATTATGAATTTTAAGGGGCTGATCTCAATTAGCGAGGATCGATGAGCCTGAGCAAATTCTCGAATCTCGAAGGTAATTCGTCGAGAATTTTTATATTCTAACTTCTTTTTTAGTTAGCTCATCTTTCGTAAATTTCTTTTTGATCGATTTGAAATTGGTAATTTAAGTTTCAATTTAAAGTTAATGTAAGTTTCAATTTGAAGTGAAGAACGATCGAAGTCTGTTACGAATTGTTGCGGAATTTGTTCGTGTCCATTGGTGCTCGCAATTTGAGTTCAGTTTTATGGAAATAATGCTCAAACGCGCTTATTCGTTGTAAATTAAATTTTCCAAGTATTCGATACGAAATTTGCAATTCTTTCGGATTACCATGAATTCTTATCGTTTGTTTATATGGTCGGAAGAATGATGCGTATCCTTACCAGAGACGCCATCTACACGATCCACGAATCAACAGCTACATCATTTCTACCTACTTCGTTTGAACATTTTCACTACACACAAATAATCAACCAATAAGATAAAAGACTCGAACGAGGAGATGTAACATTTGTAAATTTTTTACATAAGAAAAAAGAAAGGATAATCAGGTAAGTACCATATTTTGTCTTTCTCTTCCCCTTCCAATATCCTGTATTTCTAATATCAACATTAGAATTACCAGCTTTTAATATGTAAGTTTCTATTCCTGAATCTTAGCGCATCTTTTTATTTTTAGTAAAATTTCGATATCTGAAGTAAATTATGAATTTTCAATTGCACGCGAGTTTCAATAAAACTATTAACGTTTATTCTGTTATCTTTATTACTATTTATCTATTCATTTAAACTAACTATATTACGTTATAATACATAAATACATTATCTAACTTGGATCAACTTATACCTTACCATATACAGGGTGGCTGGTAACTGGTGGTACAAGCAGAAAGGGGGTGATTCTACGCGAAGAAAGAAGTCGAAAATATAAAATAAAAATTTTTTTTTTAATTTTTCCATCGAGACATCTACAGTGAGATCCGTTATAACGAGACGTGATAAAGTGCACGCGTACCGAGCGAAAATTCAAAGTCGATTTTCTCGAAAACAAAGCCTCAAACGAAAAATTTTTATTCTATATTTTCGACTTCCTTTTTCGCGTAGAATCGCCCCCTTTTCGCTTGTACCACCAGTTACCAACCACTCTGTATATCTGGATTTACCTATTGAATACTTGATTTTTTCCAATTTAAAAACCGACATAACAACTATCCTAAGACTCCTAAATAACGATATATCTAGATGTACCACACATAAATGATTATAATCAAATCAATACGACTTGATGATGTTTCCATTTCCAACAAAAGACAAAATTAATTTAATCGAAAACATTTGCACGATTGCAAAGATTAAAATATTATTAGGGCTACTTTGCAAAAATGATAAAGCTTGGTTCCTCCTAGTGTTGATATTCCAAAGAAAAATGGGAATCTCTTTCGATGTGTTTCTTTCGTTCTACAGAGATCGATCATTACGGGGATTCGATTGTGATTCCAACGAGTTTGTGCGAATGGAAGCGTAACTCGCGCCATGCCCTTAATGGTATCAGCCTCATCGTGGCCATTTAGGGAAGAGGGTCGTTGAATGTCTTGCTCGTTTATCGATCCTCTTCGGGACGATGCCATTGTTGGACTTCTTCTTCTGCCTTCGATTATCCAGAAACGCGTGTTTTCGCGAAAAAATGTCCACGCGGATCCCGCGTCGCCTTTCTTCTCGGCCGTTTCGCTGTTGGACTTCCCTCGTAATGCGTTTCACCTGAGGGACCGTCGCGACTGTAAAACTGAGAGGCGTGTAAAGAATTTTTCCGTCTGTCAGCGGGAAGGCTGAATTAATTTGCAAAAACCGTTTAGTTACGCAAATAGATGCGTTAATCCCTTCTTGTCTGCAATCCACGATAGAATCCACGATGACTTCTTTCGTTGGATTTGAATTAATCACCAACTTTAGCGTCATCAGATTTAAATATCAGCAATAAATCTCATAGGAAGAGAAAATTGATAGATCGATGGGAATAAATTTGAATACTTAATCGGTACTGGATAGATAGGAAAGATTCTTCGAGGGTGAATTTTCGCGCAGTCTTTGGATTTCCTGGTAGATGGCGCCATCAGGGTCATCTGAAGAGTCAACTGATACTGCGTGAATTGGACGAAAATGAGAGAACTTATATAACGTTTTGATAAAACGCCAAGTTCCATTTTTTATACAAAAGTAAGAAATCCTGAGTTTTTAGGTACAGATTAAGTTTTCTTTATCCTTTCGTTGAATGATATTAATGGATTCCTTACTAACTAAGAGAAGGGAGAAATCCTCGCCTTTAGTGGAGCTACTTTTTAAGAAAGATGAGCGATCTCTATTTACTTATATTACATTTCATTCTCTAATAAAATACCTAGCTAACCGATAATACAGATCCCTGCAATTGCATGCTCGACCAATAGAAATTGAAAAAGTGTCCATCTTATTGGTACACCGTTTCAATCACGATAAAGGCCAAAATAAAAACACGATTCGAATGGAACCATCGACTCGTCCGTAAAAGCTTCCTCATCGCACGTTCAACTCACGCAATTAATATCAAACATCGGGCCAATCAAAGTTAAACCTTTTCTTTTATCTCGTTTTCTTGCAAAATCGTTTTCTTGCAATTACAATAGTCGACATTCGCGCGTCCATTAAAAAGGAACTGTAGGAATCTTTGAAAAAGAAAGAAAAAAATGAAGAACGAGGAGAAAAAAAAAGAGCCAAGCATACCCGCACAATTTCTAAGCAAAAGCGAGCAGCTCGTCACCGGCCTAAGCCGCAATTTCCTCGTCGAGGGGTTAATCGCGGCCATTAAGTTTCCGATTACATCCGAGCCAATTTATCTGGTAATTTCGCGTGATCGGATCAGCTTGCGCGCTTCTATGTCTTTCCTGCGCCTCAGTCTATCGTATCTTTTAATAGAGAGAGATGGTTGGTCGCGGTTCATCGTGAGTAATTACTTACTCGTTGATAGGGACAAGCGCGTTACACGTATAAGCGAGCTGGTTTTCGCGAAGAAATCTCGCGTTACGCGCGGTTGCTGGCCAGGACGCGAGCCAAGGGGAAGGAACAGCGTGGGTCTAGCACCGAGGAAGCGGACGTTGTCACGCTTTATGTACTAGCAAATCCTACGCGTTCGCGCCAGCTGCAGCTGCGACAAGCTAACTTTAGTCAGACACGCTCGTGTTCCTCTCAACTGCCCACACGAGGCCGTCAGGGTAGTACGCGTTACTGTTCGAATTTGTTATAATACTGTTTGATCAGTTTTCAGAAGGTTTTAGCGTTGCATCGTGTGGGTGGATGGGTGTTTTATGTGTTGGATTCCTTGGGTTTGAAATGGTTGGCGGTGAATAACTTTGGGATTTTAGAGTGATGGAGCGTTCTTTTTTTTCTTTTTTGAACGAGTAGTGGATTTAGTTGAAATTCGTTCTTTTGAGAGTGCGTGTTGGAAATTCTTTTCAGTCGGGGATTTTCTATTTGAGAGAATTTTAATATTTGCATATTGGAACATCGAGACAGTAAATATCGATAGGAAATATTAACTGATCGGAGGATTGATTAGGTTTTGAATCAGAGAAAAATATCGGGAGTATTAGAAGCGGAAAATATAAAGATTGGGTTTTTTCAAATCGGAAACGATATTAAGAATATTCGAATTGGGAAATATCGTTATCGCGAGCCTTCGCATCAACATAATATCACGCTACAAATAATCACCCTGCCAGTATGAAACTACGAACGTGAGAAAGGAAGTTTCCCTCTACTATCGTACCTAAAACGCATCAAACCATAATAATATATCCATGCATAATAGCCATTAAAGTCCACGAGGGAGACGTTACTCGTCTCGGCACGCAACGTGGCTCGAACAGCCTGATTGAGATATAAGAATCAGCGCGAATCACGGAACGAACCTGTCGCGATAACCGCAATTTCGTACGCGAAATTCCGCATCGAACCTTCTCTTCCCTCTTCGTGCCTCTGTTTAAGCAGGCTAATTTCCATCGTTCACAGTTAAAATTACGTCGAGAAGCTGCGATGGACGCTCGTAACCGTAACCCATAACCGGGGTATCCGTTGCCGGACGAACCACAAACGCCACGTGAAATCCGATGCGATACGTGCACGCCGCTCCCTCGGCGCGTATATTCCGCGAGCTTCGAGGAAAGAGGATTCCGCCGCGTTGAGATCGCGCGCGTTCGCTTTCTTCGACCGCCTCACAATGGCCACAACACGCCACCGCGATTATTTTTCATCCGCGGTGATCAAAGTCACTGGTGTGTTTCGCAAGTAAACTGCGAATTTTTTTGCGTCTCTGTGAAATTCGAAGATACAAATATGCATAGAACGTATGTAATTAACAAACAGATACGGGCTGTCCTCAACTTAAATGTCAGAACTTCGGGAACGTGTTCTTTTTAACGTGAACGTGGAAAAGCGTCCTTTTGAGAGATTCGCTAATTTTTGCTGCATTTTGGAGAAAATAAAAGAAGAAAGAATGGCCAACAAGTTTCTGTTTCTCACTTATCTATTTACGTTTATTTATGCATGGTATCATCCATTTAACGAAGATACTGTGATAACAAAATGCTAGGCTCTTGCTGAGCTTTAATATTGATCTGATTTGATAATTGCAGTTTGACATTATTGTTCTGGTGGTGTTTGGTGCACTGCAGCTACGATTCCGTTTGTCAGGATAAATAAGTGAAAGAACGTGAACTTTATGTCATTATCTTTCGCGATTTCCTCTAAAATGAGGCAAAAACGAGTAAATCTCGAAGGATCTTCTTTCCTTGTTCTTTTTTATCGGCCCCTTACATGCCCCCGAAATTTTGACATTGAAATTGGGGACGTTCTGTGTATATAAAATATCCGAAGTATAATGTCCGTTATAAAGTTTAATATAACAGATAATTTTCTCGCTGAGTTTCACTTGTTTAATTATCTCCATAAAACTATAAAGTTACATACATATCTGCTATCTATTTATAAGTACATGTGAAAAGAAAAGCGTATACATGGTGTGTATTTCTCATTCGAAAGTTTGAGCCACCTACCTTTTACAAATTCTGTACATTTTTCTGTGAAATAAGAATATTATAATTGCGGGTGTTATTTCTAAATATACATAATGAATTGCAGTTTCAACACCGTAGAATAGTAATATTTATTTTTGCTTTTAATGAAGTAGTTACTTCTTTCGAAGCCCTAACATGCTCTAAACTTTTGAACAGGAGTGTATATGTGTTCGTATGTATAGGGAGTTGCGAGGTTTGGAACTTTCTCCTGTTTGGTGCAGTTTGAAGATGAATGGACGTTCTTGGGTGTTCGAGTTTAATGACAGATTGTACTTAATCCTCTATAATCGGATTTCTCTTTGCTCGTGAAAAGGAGAAGAAATTATAGTTGATTACTGTTTTTCATTTTATTGATTGAATATGTAGGTATGCAGATTAGTGGCTGGACGATGATATAGTGACTAAAACACATAGTACCGTATTCAGTATACGAATTATTATAATAATAGATGCATATATATGTATATACAGACTGTTCATTCTAATGGTTCACGCGATTCTTCAATCGTTTGCGACAACACGTTGTTGATTAAAATTAACGCGTTGTCGAATGATCATGCTACGTATGGTAATAAATACCTCGAAGATATTCTTTTTCTACAATGAATTCAAATTTTTTCGTTTCTCTTCCGCTAAAATCTTGATATTGAAAAAGCAGTCTATCTATCAACTTTTTCAATCATTTCCGTATAAATCAATCCGAATCAAACGGTTAACTTCGATGAGATCAATTATTTTTCCTTAGGGTATAACTTAAGTAACCAACTATGATATGTACCCTTGAACAAAACATTTTCAAATTAATATCTTGAAACATCTTCGAAAGAAATTGAACCTCTACTCTCCGTTTTTTAACCTAACGTAAAACAAAGGGATAGGAAGTTCGCAAGTTGCACACAATGAATCTCTCGTAGCTCGAGTGGACGCACAAAGGGATGCATTCTGGGAGCCACGACCGTGTCTCGGCGAGACTCCCCATGCAAAAATCTGCGCGCGGGCTCGTGAATATTTTTCCTTTTTTATTCTACGTCCAGCTACCGGCTACAGATCGAGGCGATCGAGATCGCATGGGCCGAGGAGAAAACCGAACCCGGTTAAACTCTTTCACTGCCCCCGCCTCCGTTTGTCTCCTCGACCGTGCTGACATCGTTTTCACGGCCTTCTCTCCTCTCTTTCTCTTTCTCTCTGCTCAGGTGACCTGCCTCTTCCATTTCCCTCCTTCGATTCTCTCCACCTCAAAAGCTAACGCGGACAATGCAACTTTAATAACTACATTTCAACCATCCTTTAGCTTTTAACGAATATAAAGCCTATAATGGAGCTTCTAACGAAGACTCCAAATTGTTGAAATTTATATGTAACTTGGTTGTGATTCTTAAATTTATACATTCGAATTTTGTTCCTGCTTTAAGAGACGAATAAAATTGCAATGTTTGACAACGGGAGACTACTTTTAAGAAAAGCTCGAAACGAGAAATTACACGTATCGGTAATAATTCTGTATCCTTGCCTTAATTTCTCAACCATAGAAAGACACAATTGGCTTAAAAACTACAAAACGTCGGCAGAGTTAAGAAGAGGATCTATCGGAATATTGAAAATTTATCCTGGACAAATTTCCTGAATAACTGAAAGAGTTTGAAAGTTATAAGCGCCTCTGCAATATCGGGTCACTATAGCCAATTTCGAATTAACTGGTCGCTCAATGCTACGGTAACACAACCCCCACCACGCTAACCATCCTCGCTTTTCACCCTTCACTTCTATCGCCAAATTTACCTGAACGAACCTCCACAATTCAACGAGTCTGAAACATTAACGTAGCCTCGATATACCGAAACATTTCCCAGAATCGTACCGCTTGCATATTAAGGTAAATCCTTAGGTCTCTTCCTCTTCTTTTTCTCTTTTCTTGCGGTGATGCCAGAGTACCGAAAAGAAGCGATCGAGTTGAATTATCGTTAACACATTTTTATCCTGCACGTACACTCGGCTTTACGTACGCCTTCGAAACTCGCGTGGTGTTTGGTGCTTTCACGATCGAACGACGGTAATCGGATACAAGACGCCGCGCGGGGAATCGGTAATTAGCCAGGGATCCGGCGCATCTTCGACCCGGCGTCGCCGGGAATTAAAGCGTTTACAGTAATTCGGGGTTACAATATGGCGAACCGGCATTGGGTAGTTCACGATCCTTAGCTCCTCTCTCCACGTCTATAAACAGCGTTCGTTATTGCCGTAACTGGCGGCCGGATTATCGCGATTAATATTGTTGGCGTATTCGGAGGGAATCGCCGAATCCCGGCGCGGAAATGATAAAATAAGTTAACGCGCGAGTAAAACTCGCCGGTCGGATTCGTTCGTTTTAAGGCGAACTCGAATTTATCGCGCCAGAGTTTCTTTCAAGCTGGAAATTGTAGGAACTGTAATTTTTGTAGATGCGACTGTTTTTGGATGAGATTGTACGTACGTTTTATTGAATGTGGAGGGTCTAAATTTAGTTTCGAATGTAGCAGAAGATACTGATCGTGATTTTAATAGTTTGGTACGAGCAAACTCACAAAGATTGTTTTCTTATTAAGCGTAGAATGTGTCTTGAATTCAGTTTCGGAAATAACAGCAATTTTCCGATCGTGGTTTTAATAAATTGGTGTAAACGAAAGTTTTTCGGGCAGATCGTGTGTTTTCTTGCTAATCGTGTTTTTTAATTATAGTCCCACGAAACAATAGAAATGTTTCACTTGTAGTTTTAATAGTTTGATGTGAACAGACGTTTTGTGGAGTAGTCGAATGTGGAAAGTGTTTTAAATTTAGTTTCGAAAATAGTAGAAATTTTCTGATTGTAGTTTCGATCGTTTAATACGAAAAAATATATTTCTGATGTTTCATTCAATGTAAATGTGAATTTAATTTAAATGTTACTTTTACTCGTACCATTTTATTCGCCATAATATATGCTTCTTGGAATAATCTCGCGTGTAGCTGTTCTTATTAAACTCTGTAAATAATGATTCAAGCGGACGCTATCTTTTAAAAGAAAGTAACGTAATAGCGTAAAGAAATTGTGAATTGTGTTCAATTTCGATATTTGTAATAAAAGAATCTTGGATAAAATAATACCGACTGTTTCGAACACATAGTGTTACGGCTGAAAGAAGTATGGAAGACATTTTCGGCTCGGGACACCGTGTACATGTAATCGAGGGGATGGCCTCGGGCAGGTAGTTCTTTCCAGGCTGCGTATCGAGAAACGTGAGAAGCGCTATAATATAATCCGCGAACGTAAAAACTCGAAGGTCGGGTCGATAGCTGTCCTCGGTTGTGATAATGATCCGAGGAGGCTGGCTTTTAAGGGAACGAACAAAATTCACCCGGCAGGCCTTCTTTATTGTCATGCTCGGCCACCACCGATTCGGATTCTGCTTTTGTTTTCCAGGGAAAAGAGACCGCCTTCGGCTTGTGAAAGTTTTCAGAAGGCCCACAAACCCAACTTCGGAAAGTGATATCGAGAGCACTAACTTATTCACATTCTTCCAAGCTTCAAGAACATGAGAACAGTTTTAACATTTTATGGCCTGATCTCACCTATGATTACAACACTTGAAACGTTATACGTTTTATCTTATAATGAAGCTTGATTCCTATTACGTAGTTTTGATCATTTCCCAACCAATTGTGTTTTTCTATCGTTAAAACGTTTTTTAGGTACGTTGTTAATCTACAACTTCTCGTTGCGATTTTAAGAGAAGTTTTTCTTCATACAAAGGCTATAGAGCCTTCCTTGAATCGTTAAAACCGTTTTTGTTTGTTGAAACGGGAATGGTATCGAAACGTAAGAGCTTCGAGAATTATAATGAGATATTGGCTTGAAATTGATCCGTCAAATCAGCTACGATACTCGCATAACGAGAGTTATTTCATGAATCGATTCCCAAGAACGTCACCAACAACTAAATTTATTCGTTTAGCAGAAATAATTGGTCCGATATGTTCACGATCATGGATCTATATATCGACTCACAACATTGGCAAAAAACTATGTCACCTAAAATCCACGAGGAAATTTGTCGGTTTCTGGCAGAAACAGGTGGCTCAATTCGTCCACAGTTATAAATCTGTCGATGGTTTCGCGATACAGTCGAAACTCGAGTCGGTCGATCTCAAAAACGACCTCGATTTCCAGCAGACGTATCGTAACTCGGGATCTCTTCAAGGCCGCGCGTTACCGCGCGAGACCCGGAATCGTCTTTAAAGATGCTCGATTCTCTTTCTAGAGTAGAGAATCATCCTTTAACCAAAGAAAAGCAACGATCATCGCGTAAACAGGGTTCGTTACGGAGAAAGAGACGATTACTATCGCGTTACTCGTTAATTATCCTTTTAGTGGGGCTCGTTCGGGTGGTATAGCCGACGTTCGAACGGAATAATCGATTCACGACGTTACACTCGATCGTTCGGGTACCTGAGTTCACCTGAAACAGTCTGGCTAATTGCTGTTTGACGAGAGCAACGCGATCTGCCGCGCGCAACCGCGCCAATTTCGTTTTTCGTCGTTTTGAGATCGCCGAGGATAAAGTCGCGTTCACGTTTGATCATTTAACGCGGATCTCCGGCGGTTATGATATTCTGAACGCAGCATGGTTGTAATGGAGCGATGATCACGTGGTGATTCGAGTTACAAGATGCCGCTTAATGACGTGTTTGTTTAAGGGAGGGTCGAAGGGTGGGGAAAAGTGGAGGAAGGGTACAGATGGGGATGTCCACGGTTTGATAAGAAAAGTTTAAGCATCCTCCTATTATTTATCGTAATTCGATCTTTATATCGTGGCTGTTTTATCAATATTTCGATGCGTTATTAAATGCACGGGGAAAATGTAGTTTACATTTCGAGATCATACGTGGCAATTAAATATATAATTAAAATTTGATATTTAACGACAGTAGATTTTAGGTTACTGGTTATCTATCAACTTGATACTTTTGTCGAGATACTTTCGAGAATTTTGACAGCTTCTTTTTTTACTATTGCTTCTTTCTATTTTGACACTTATCGTGTTCAAGTTCACGCGACTCGATCGTTTCTTTAGACCAACGTTCGATATTTCGTCGTATTTCTTTAAATTGATACTTAATATTTTTTATACGATAGATCGCTTTGGATTTCGTTTAATAGTAATGATAATTTCGCTTGACACACGATCAAAGGCTCTTGAAATCTGCGATGAACTTTGCTAAAATTGGACCTTTTCTAATTTTGTTTATACGAATAATATATAAAGCGGAGAATTCTATTTCGAATAGCGAATATGAAATATTCTGTACTGACTGGTTACTTCTGTAACCAATCGTGTAGAATAACGTAGATGAATTCGATTCCCGCGGCGCAAGAAGTCGTACGCAGCGTGGTCCCCGGATGTTCCGGTTTAATTGGGAAGAAATGTCGGTGAGTTTTTAACGCGAGGACCGCCTAACGAGTGGTGCCGGCGTCAGCAGCATAATTACAGGGCGTGGCGGATACGGCGCCAATGCCAGGCAAATACTTTGCCTTAGGGAATGAAATTAATCTACATTAAGGGAAGGGATAGAAACTGCGGCCCATTCCACCACCGATAACGAGGAAAACGAGAAACTGCGCAGTTGCGACGACGATTTTCGTGTTTACTTCGGTAATAAACATCGATGTACAGGGTGTTTCACTATTCCTGTTTAAATCTTCTTTCTCATAAGAACCTAGGGAATCGTATGATTTGATATTTTATGTCACCCGAGAGCCAATGTCACTATTAAGCGAGATTGCCAATAGATTTCTCTGATACAGTGTGTTCGAACCAAAAATCAACCTGATCCAATCATCTACCGGTCTTATCGTAAATTAGATTCGATCGTAAATTTTCGCAGCGAAACAATTTACTATTTGTCGAAAAGTAGAATTTCTTGTAAATGCCAGGCGTGTCAAGATCGTTTAGAATAAAATTTATAATGAGACACTTGTAGTAAATATCTCGAATCTTCTGTACACGTTTTTGCATTGCTTTCGAACTTCAGCAAAATAGTTACTTATTTATTTACTTATTTACATACAGGACAAACCCTTTGATGTAACAGATCAACGTAGGAGACAGAAAACAAAAGGAAAAACGAGCAGAAGGTACAAGTATAGAGAAAAGAAAAGCGTCGTAGAAAACGCTCAAGAGAATGTCTGAAAGGTACTATAGATTGGTTCGGAGATATTTATGTTCGTGTGGCAAGAGTTTACGTGACTGACCATACGATTTATCCAATTACAGTAACCACACAATGTGCGATGTTATTGTGTATGGAACAACAGGTGACTTTTTAAGTCTCTTTGAAGGTGCATTGAGCAAAACCAACTATATGATATCCGAACAGTCAACGACACACGTTTAGCTATTTCACTAATGACCATTATATCAGATATCATCTTTCTCACGCCCTGTGTAGAAAGATATCAAGCATGAAGGTATTGTCACAATTTCGAGAATCGAACGTCATCGAATGTCCACGGTATCTGGCGGCGAGGTTCAACGAATTTGTGTTCAACATATTGGATATTACGGCTGTAAAACATACAAACACGCGTATAACGATCATATCTCGTTACATTGCTAATGAAATTTCCAAATGTTTCGTATAACACGCGTAACGTAATACACATAAATATTTTCTATGTTTAAATACTTTCATGAGCAACTGTATTTATAACCGTCTCCTATTTCTAGCATCCTCCACCCTTTTCCCAGGCGCCAGGTCGAAGGAAATTTCCTCTGAAAGGAAAGGCGCCCTTGGTTCCCCTTGCAGGCTATCTCGTGAGCTCGCACGCAGCAAGAAGGGCGCATGGTGTACCACGTTCTTCCTTTCTCCGTGTTTATCTCTCTCTTTCTGTTTCGAAAAGTCGCAGGAAGGCCGCCGGCAGGGAAGAAGACAGGGCGTGGTCGCGATCTCCCGCACCGCGAAACGCGTTTATTTGATCGAGAAATTTCTCTGCACCTCCCTTCCCCCGCTGTTCGTATTCCTTTCTTTCTTCATCTTCTTTCGTCATCCTCCTCCATCACCCTTGCACCATTTACCTCTCCCTTTCTCTCTCTTTTTTCATCTTAATCTTTGTCTTCCTCTTTACAATGTTTTTCTCTCTTTCTAACGAACCGTCCCTGCTCCCTCTCTCTCCTTTTCTTTCTCTCTCTCATACAGATACACACACATACACATAAACATGTGCACACACAGCTCGATCTCCCTTTTTCTTCGTCGTTCTTCCCTGTCCCCGACGTTCGAACGGAGGCTCCTCTCTTTTTCGTCTTTTTGCCAGCCGACGACTAGGAACGCGCGTGCGTGTGTCCACTTCTATCGAAAGGCGCATCACGCGTCGAAGTCTCGACTATGGTTGCGAGAAAGACGGCTTCGAGGAAGATTCGAGGAGAGAATAGCACGGGGTGTGAAAGAACAACCCTTTCTTGTCTCGTTCTCGCTGTTACGATAGAATTTTTTCTATAGGAGCTATAGTGGCTGCAGTAGAAGTATTTGAACAGTTATATTATAGAATAAATATAATTATATTATATTATAGATTAAATATATATTATGTCTGTGAAGCTTTGAACACTTTGAAATTTCGGTAGTACTATAACGAGGCACGATACACTGTTTGAAATCTAGATAAATTCTTTGGTATTGATAAAGTCATGGAGTGAGTGCACATTAATACACATGAGTATTTCGAGATCGAGTATTTGGATTAATACCATGAATTAATACCGTTTAAATATTAATTGGAGATAGTTAATATTTCCGAATGCCCGAAAATCAAGTATTTCAGTTAATATCATGGATTAATACCGCTGAAATATTAATTGGAGACAGTTAGTACTTGCAAATACTTGGATTAATTAAATTGGATTGACAATATGATCTAATGTCTTTGAAATATTCAATGCGATCAACGAAAATACAATTTAAGATGTTAATAATTCAATCAAACGGGTTAAATAGCTTTTTAAAGATACTTAAAAGCAACTGTACGCAATTTTCTTCACACAATATCGCAGGAGACGTGGAAAAGCGGTTCAACGACCTACGGCAACGCGATCTTTACCCGTCCTTGAGCATGAAAATCTGTATCACGAGAGAAATGGACGCGGCTGTGGATCGACAGCGCACCTGTTCCTCGTGTATATCGAAAATAGAAGAAAACCGGCAGACGTACGTGGCCGATACAACATTATTGCATGATGCCGCCGCGCCATTGCTCCTTTTAATATCATTACGACGTATTTCTTGCGAGCGACGTCTGCTCGAGATCGAGAGGAGCGCGAACCTGAACCAAAAAAGGCTTGGGAGCAAGAAAAAAAGGGAGGAGGACACGTCGGATATGAAAAAACGACAAGAAACGAACGGATGAACGAAGAACGAGAGAAATGTCACGAGCAAAACATTGGAGTGCTGCAAAATCTTCTTCAGCGATCGAAGTTCTCATCGTTTTACGTTTTATTACCGTGAAATCGCGATTAAAAAGGAAATGTATCTGATTGGTTCGTTAGGCTGCTGTTTATTAACTCAGATATGCTTCAACTTTTCTTGCGATAAAATAAAGTTTTCTGAAAAGAATATAACCTGTCCTTTATTTAGTATCTATCAAGTAGCTTGAATATTCTCATGATTGCTTCTTGGAAAAACTTTTTCCACATAATAAATTCCTTCAAGTTTTTAAAGGCTCTTAGTGAATTTAGTTTTGTGACGTTAAAACGTTTTGCGAATATCAAAATAAACCATATTCGTACCACGCTCCTAATTAAGACTCGAACCTGGCTTCTGGATCTAGTATTTAATGTAACAGTTAAAAGCCAAAAAACAATATATTTCGTTTCAAATTACCCATAGATAAAGAAACACCCGCAATCTAATAACAAAATTATATTTTAATCATTCTTCTGCAAGAATGATAAATATATGTAGGTTAAGGATCTAATAGTAGAAGATAAGTGTACTATCTAGATCTCGAGAGATTTAACGAAAAGTCTTCAATGTCTACGCCAATGGGGCGCCTCCCTTCGCTACCAGAGGGATCCTTGAGACTTTCATTCGTCTCTTTTTCGCGTACGCTTAATGAAAGTTCCGAATATCCTTCAGCCTCGTTTCCGACTTACCCTTTCGGTACGAAATGTATAATTGTGAAATTTTGTCTGGTTTCTGTGGCACGGAAAAGTCGCGGATGTATCAGACGATGATAATAAAAACATCATAATCGTACAGTTATATCGAGTTAAAGATAGTCACTTTAATTAGTGTTTAATTGTAATAGGTTTATTAGCGTTCTGTTAACCATAGGAAAATTACGACCGTTCTTTGCTCGAGGCAGCGTGGTCTCTTTTTACTTTTACGACAAATTAAATCCCTTTATGACCGTGAATATTTCTTGTGTTCTGTTATTGTAAGCCAATATCAAGCATGTTTTATGATAATTTCAAAATCTAATATGGATCAATTTAATATTCAATTTTTATCTCAACATTACGAGAGAAACATAGTTTTAATAATTGGTAATTGTACATGAAACATAGATAATAAACGCCTCAATTCATTCCTTATCATGGATTTGTTAAAGTAATATTCAATTTTCATTTCAAGATTGTCGCAAGTGCCTACGTAGTTTCGAGAGAAATATTATTTCAATAATTAATAACAAGTGTATAAACGATAATATGCAATAGTATTCCTATACGATTAATAAAATTCTAATCTCAAGTATTTATTGATACCATGTAACGCTCGATAATACAAGAATGTATAAAAATCCACCTCTCATTGCAACATTATCGTTTTCCTTGTTCAACGTTCTTGTCAAATATTTATAACAAAGATTATTATTCATAAGGACTTGTTTCGCTTCGATTCACCTATCGTCTAAAGCAATCTGCCTTATCAATCTTGCGACGTTTATTGCGGTCAAGCGCCATTTATCGCGTTTCTCCATTCATTATCGGGATTTTTTCATCGAGCACCCGAGATAGTATGTCGGTGGAAAAGGTCGTGCCGGCAAATCGATTGAATGGAAATACGGTCTGATCCTGGCTGACCTTCGCCACGCGATGCCTATTTTTCGCGCCATTGTTGAGAGTCCGCGGCGAACCGTGACGCGAATGGTCGACACTATAAGTGTATTTACAAACCTGTTTGTTGGAAATCCATGACAAATTTTAGGCCAATTATGTTGCGATTATGACAGTGAGTGTCTGATCGAGGTTTTGATATACAGTAAGTGAAGGTTCCACAGGAAAAGGAGGATAGTCAGGTTTCAGCATTTCTTGATACATGAAAGTTTATTTTTCAGTATTTAATGTCACAACTTTATATTTTTTCGCAGATACTATGTCAAAATAAAACGTTCTACTCGTCATTTTATTCCGCATCATTTTCAACTTTTATTTATAATTTTAATTAATATATCACACGTTAGATTGCAAAAAGTGAAAGGACATTGTACGCCTCGTACTGTAAAACTCGAGAAATTTTAATTCAATTTAGTACGGCATGGCCAGTGATAAAGATCATAGAGAGTACGAAAAAATGTTAAACTCAAAATTTGTTAAAATACATGTTCCTCTTTCACCCGTTGGCCCTTAAATTGGGCCAGAGTGAGATTTAAAAAAGGAAACCGTGAAACTTTGTTTTTTTTCAGACTTTCAAACAAAACAGTAGATAAGTACATATTCTTAAAAATGTCCAGTAATTTGATAAAGAAACATTCTTTATCTTTTTTATCCATGCTTTTTATGAAAATATAACAAATATTTGAGACCAGCAGACCAGAAACCAGCAGAAAATATCGTAAGTATGACAACTTGATCATAGTTCCAAATTATAAGAAATTAAGAAGTTTGATATAATCGTTTAGAGTAAAAAGAAGTTTAATATAATAATTCCATGGAAAGATTGCGAACATTTTCTGGGAATGATGATGCCAATATTAAGTTGTAATTTCCAGCTCTTCAAAAACGCTTTAAGTTTTTTTGGCAATAGAAGCCATGCTTTACAAAAACCGGAATATAAAGGCTTCCAGTTACAGAATAAAAGATACCCTTAAGGCAATTATCAAGCGAGGTTAATTTGTCGAGGCTCTTTCTACACGTGTAAGTCCATCCAAGTATCTCAAGAGACGAAATTCAAAGGAAATCACAGCGTGCACCTGCATCATATAACACTGGTTCGAAGTAACAAGTGCAACCTCGTATAATTTTCGCCCAGCAAAGGCTGTCCACCGCAAAACAACCCCCTCAGGGAATTCGAGATCCCACCATTCTTGGCTAACGCGTTGGTGATCCTATCTTGAGATATCGTTGGCTTACAACGAGAGAGAAAGAACGAAAACACGACACTTTCTAATACTCGTGGCTAGTGGACCGCGTCTGAGATACTTGAAATTGTTGCTCGAGAAATGTTATCAATTATTCAGGAGCCACCGATTATTCCCTCTACTCTTTGCTCTAGGTTTCCTTAGTACAGTTGATAGACACTATGGATAAGATAGAAATAACGTTGAAATCAACTGCACACCTCTTTATTTTCTATTCTATACTTTATCGATGGTTTTAGCGTGGAATGTAAATTCGTATCTTCTTGCGAAGATATTTAGTTGTAGGGACATGATGAATGATGTGTGATCTTTGAATTATGGCAGCGAATGGGAAATGGATGGTGTAAGGAAGGAATACTTGGAATAGAAGAAGACGCATTAAACATCTTGTAAAGTGTGATCATAAAATTAAATATATATTTTTGCCCGTTCATTGACACGAACAACTTTTTAACTATTTTCTAGATTTAATCAATATGTGTTTTCAAACTGTGTCGCCACGTAGTTACATCTTACTCCAAGAGAATCGATTGTTTCGTTCATGATTTTGTTCTTTCCATTCTTCCACTTACGCAATTAAAAAGAAAAGAAGAAAAGAAAAAATATAGATAAAGCTATTCTACAAAGAATAATTTCAATAAAAATACGTTCTCCGGTTGTTCAATCAGCGAAAACAAGAAAACCGTTTAAAAGAATATAAAAATTCGCCAAATTTGGTTATGAGCAAATTTTAAGCGACGTATGATCATTGTATAATTACATCGTATAAATTCTTCTGAAGTCTGAAGCCTGTTTAAAAGCCTATTTACAAAGCCTAAAACCAGAAAGCAGCTAAAGTCTATACTTGTAACAAAGATCACACAACACGTGAAACATGTTCCTCGAGAGCGATCACTATGATAAAGTTCTCGAAGATTCTCTATTTGTAAACCGGTGAACAAGAATCGTGGAAATCGTCGCGCGTAATCAAGCATTCGCCGGCCTGGACGGAAGCGGAATCCGGGCGGGCAGATCGTCCGCTTGGCGAACGGAGAATTTCATTGAACAGTTCTTTGCCCGCGGCCGATCCGGCCGAGCCGTAATAGGTAGGAAAATGTCTGCAGGACGTGGCAGGATATGGCAAGTGGAGCCACTCAATTCGCTGAACTGGTCTGGCGTGTGCTACCGCGGAATCAGTCGCAGCTGACGTTGAATGCCTAAGCTGACGTTTTTCCGTCAAGCATGTAAGCGAGGAGCCTAGAGTCAACAACCCCCGTGTCCCTGATGGCCTAAGCCCCGTGGCTGGCCAACCGTGTGCGCGTGCAAACGGCATTCAAGATCACGAGAACGAACTCGTCGCGCGACTATGCTTGCTTCATCTGATCATAGAAAGGTATCCTAAACACGTCGAACACGTTCAAGGGTTCTGCACCCTTCTGCTTCAGATTATTTAGAGAATGTGTTGAAGGGATTAGGAGTTGATAGATTGCTGTGAAGAGTTTATTGTAGGATCTCTATAGATGAATTTGTATGTTGGTTGTGCGAAAATGGCAAGTCATCGCAGGTTTGGTTGGAATCACGAGATCTATAGAATTGCGTATAATGTGGTACGGTGTGAGATGTAGCAAGATAACTTTTAGGAAGATTGCTACTACGTTGCTATAATGTTCCTTGTGCTATTGATATCTATTGGAATACTTCTTTGGTTGAAACTATTTAGAGAATTTGTTGGAAGTATCAGAAGTTGGTAGATCGCTGCGAAGAGTTTATTGTAGGATCTCTATGGATGAATTTGTATGTTGGTTGTATGAAGATAGGTAATCGTTGGAGGCATAGAAATGGTGGCTTATAAAATTGTGCATAATGTGTATAACTTTTAGGAAGACTACAAGATTGCTATAATTCAATTAAAAAGCAAAGATGGCTAGCATCATTGAGATGTAGTGCGATATAGATAGTTTTCAATTTTTGATTAACCTACATATTTTTAAACTTAATAGTTATTATAGTTTGTGCCATTGTATTATCGTATTCATTATTAAAAGAAGAGTTCGAAGCAAAACCAGTAGGTGAAAGATTTTTGATCGTCGAAATAAGATATCTACGTCAAAGATGGAAGTTTCGTAATTACATTATGTAAACGTTCTTTAATCAATCAATTTTATTCAACATCGAAATTTTATTTGATCGTGAAAGACTGAAATTCGGTAGATTTAAAAGATTCTTCGTTATCTCGCTGGGTTGTACTTTGTATAGTAATGAATTAATCAACCAGTTATCTGTGTAGAAAACTCAACTAACCAAGTATCCACGCGAAAGATTAAAGTTTTGTGGATTTGAATGGAGGATTCTTTTTTAAGTCTCCGAAGTATGGTCGCAATTTATATAGTATCAAATGTTCATGCGGTGGTAATGCGATTTTCGAATGCCATGGATTCCCGGTGTAAACAGATTTCCCGTAATACGGTATGCATGGGTGTGTCCCTTTCCATTTCGCGAAGTCTAACGCGTATGCCTTTCGCCAACGCGCTCCACGCAACTCCAGGAATGTCGTGCCGATCTCCTTCTCGTCGATCCGTGGTGTTTGCGTTCGGCTCGCGGAATTTCATTGATCGTCACGACCTCTAAACCAAAACCATACATTGCTCATTTAAAACTGGACATTCAATATACGCCCCACTTTACGTCTCTTCGATTCAATGAAAATTTTTATTCAATCGACAATTAATTTATTGCGTATTTACCCTTTGCTTAGACCATGTTGTAGCTTTCTGTTTAAAGGCTTGGCGCATAACTTCTAAAGTAGCTCATCGTCACCTAACTATTAAACGTTATGATCTTCGTCTGTGAGCTATTGATAATCACGATCTATTCTGTCTTCATTCATAGTCTCAGTCAGTAGATTCCATTCACTGACAAGTAAAAGAATCTTCTTTCATTCTGTACCGTTTTCTGCTTTAAACGCTAAATAGATAGATAGTACCTCGATTAATTAATTTATTGTTGATAAAGCGAGAAACATTGAAAGTTTTACTAAAATATCCAGTCAAATCATTTTCAATAACCTCGTTCTTTCAAGAATCGCAAATAATTTTGAACACCTAGCAGTTGGATCACTCGCATAAATCCATATTTCTACCTGTCAAACGAACATTAAAATTTTTCATAGCAGCTATAAACGTGAAAATATCAATAATATTTTATCAACGTAAATATTTGCACAGAATTTCTTCTCAATCTAAATAATTTCCTATCTTTCTCTTATCAGTGTTATAAGCAATCAGCGAATATAAGATTTAGACGGAAATTGAGGAATACCAAAAAATCTCCGATATAAAGATTCTTTCAAACGAAAAAATAAAACGACTCCGGACTATAATGAACGCAGCAAAATTTGAAATCGATCAAATGACACATAAATTTCGATTCGACGTGGATCCACGGGATCTCTCAAGGTTAAATCACGGATGGTCTACGGGGTTATCAAGACTCTAGGCACGAGACTGCTCGCGCGTTCTGCTAGCTGGTTGGGCGCGCAAAAGACGACGTCTCTTCTTCTTGGGCGACGGTGGTGGCAGTGTCGCAGCTGCAGTTGCACTGCAGTGTGGGTTACCGCACGCCACGAGCAAGGTGAAAGAATGTCAAATGATGATTGGTCATTGCGGTGGCCAATGGGTCCACGACTTCTCGGCTGGTAGGTAGGCGCTCGCCGTTGTACGTACCGGCGCCGCCTCCTGGTGCATCGGGCTATCAGCCTGCACAAGGAGTTGCGTTAACATCGTAAACGACGCCTGGATCACTCGAACGAGTCGTGTTCGTTCGATCGAGCCGAAGATTCCTTTGACTTCGTCACGATCGATTTTTAAGGGCAGTTTATTAGGCGGGAAATTCATTTTCAATTTGATTAGCGAGGCTGATTCGGTCAATCACGAGGAAATGTAAATGATTCTGTATTCTTTGAATCTATCGATCGAAGCATTTTTGAACCAGGAGTTTTTATAATTACGGCATTGATGTCAACGAAGATGAATCAATTTGAAATAAAGTTGGTTCGGTAATTTATTTTTAATAAAAATGACATTTTTATTGAAGGTAGAGCGTTCCTGAATAAGCGAATTATTCTGACTGAGAGACTGGTAAATCGAAGTGGCGATTTAACTCGTCTTCTCTGAGTCACAGGTTAAGAGGATGATGGATAAGATATAATAGTAGACACACAGGTTTGCATATTATTAGCAAGTGCTAAAGGAGTTTTTAAAAATCTGAATTTTGAAGGTGATGATAAATAAGATACGACAGTAGATATACAGGTTTGAATCTCCATAAAAGGCTCTAAAGAAGTTTCAAAAAATTCGAGTAGTTTCAAGGTTCTAAAGTTTCTTAATCGTAGGTCATCATACAACACGCCGACGTGTCGGACATCGCCTAATCTACTACATCACGTGACATACTGCGAGTCCCACAACGCATGGCATGTCTCACTCTAAGGAGCCTATACTACTTTATACGCCGGTATGCACCAGGAGAAAAATAAAAATCGGATTCATCGACGAACGTGTTAGGTAAATATTCTTACAAATGATCTTCCTCTTTAAAACTTAAATATTCTTATGAATTTATACGAATAATTTTCCCGCTGTAAAGATTTAATTTCCAAGATCCACAGCGCAATATCCTACCGAACGCCATAAACGGCTCGGCCGTGTCTAACCAGGTAAAGAAATTACTCCTCTCGGTAAGTACACGTTACATCCCACTAAAAACCTATCCATTACTGAATTTAACACCCAATTTCATAGGAAAGTAATAAAATTCCACTAACCATCTACAGTAAAGTGGATAACTGTACCTTATGGCCGACATCAACGTAATTATTCAGGCCGTTTCCACTATATCCTAGCTTTTTCCACTATCAGCGCCGAGTCAAGAGGAATTTCCACCAATTCAAACCGTAATCATTTACCAGCAAATTATCAATACACCTATCCCATTGGCAAGCACAGCGGGTAAGCGCGTTTCGACTTAGCGGAAGACGACGAAGCAAAAGGAAACAAATAAAAACTATCATCGTCCAAAGAAACTAAAGATTTGCTATATTAAGTAGTATTCCGTGGATGATATCGGTTGTAACTAGATCGCGGATATTTATGAGCAAAGTCACATTTTTATTATTATTATTTATGTATTCAGCCTTTGAAAAAGGATCCTTTGGTACATGCAATGTAAAGAAAGGGGACAAGTACATGAAACGTACATTATAAAAGTGTAAATTGAAGGAAAAAGATGAACAAAATTTAGATGCACATGCATCTGTAACAAGCGTATTAAGGGATGTTTTAATGAATCAAGGGATGACCGAACAGATCGATCGTCGAATGTGCGACGTTAGTATAGTCTAGTTTGAATAGCTATGTGATTTACACGATTAAAATAGGCATATGTCGTACGGTGCTGTTCAGAATGAAACAAATTGAAATTCCTTAGATTTCTGGAATCCAGAACGAATAGCAGAATAATGCAAATAATGATTGAATAATGCAACGTGCGAAACTCTTGAATACCGTGCAAGCAAAAATGATATTAAATATAATACTTCTATTGCTCAAAGCCTGAAGATTCAAATCACTAAGAACTACGTCATAAATGTGACAAACAAAAAGCACGAAATAGTCACAATGTTCAGCACCAAATTTAAGGAATTTATGTTGAATACTCTGAATTTTCTAACTATGCAATCTTTATAAATATAACTAAAAAAAAAAAAAAAAAAAAAAGAAAAAATAAAAGAGAAAAAAACGAGATCCAAACAGAAATTCGTTTCACCTATCAAATATTATAACAAGTACTTTACTTTGAATATTTTACACATTTTTCCATATTGCACGTTATCGTGTGCACTTTTACATTGAAATATGTCCCATAAATGCGTAAAAGTCGATGCAATTTAGTCATGACTAACTGTTTGCTAACTGACAGCTTGTTCCCTCCGCTTATAATTGCTCGTGACTGTGTTCCTTCTTGTCGCGAATATCTCGACAAGAGTATTTACTTCTAGCACGGTTCCGATACCGATACACCGGTACCGTTAACGTGATATCAACCTGCCGTATCGTGGCTTGTTGACGGCCCACGAACTTCGAGAAATCGTCGGAACAATGCGGCCGGCCGCGTATGTACGCCAAACCGGACGATAAATCGGAACGATCCCAGGAACACACCACTTTCCATACACCTGGACTTCTCTTTAATGCAACTTCACGGTGGTCCGTTAAACCAAATGTGTTATGAATATGGAGCGTTCACTTTGTGAAAATATAGTTCTCTCGAAGATAGTAATTCGGTCTCTTGAAGAATGTTACGCGAGAGTTTTCGGTATGGATTTTTAGGTTTATGTCGGAGAACTTTGTGGAAATATGGAAGGATACATAACGACTATGACTTGTTAAATAATTAATAAATTTAATTACACAGGGTGAAACACAGAATTTTTTGTTTGCAGTATATTTTTATACAGTAGATCGGCAATTTTAGAACTTTGTTTACGAGAGATTACGAATTGTAGAATTTTTGTATAGTAAATCTCTCTTAAACGACAGATTACACCTAAATATGTACAAATTTCTTTCTTAAAAAGATACAAAGCAACTTCATCCCTATTTACCATTTTTATCACCACCTATTACCAATATCATCAAAACGAATCAATGAGAAATTAATTATTCCGACTACTTTGCTAAAAACAATGACGTGTCTACTTCTAAAGATACCGTATAAGGTACGCACAGGACCGATTCCCAAGAATTCACACGAGTCGCAAACACACGTATATATCCATGGAAAAGCCCGTGCTCGTTTTCTCCGGTAATTCTCACGCGATATGCTGCAGGCGTTCATCTACTCGCCACGCGGATCGGAAGCTTATAATTCGACGTAGCGAGCGTATCGTTGCCTGTAATATACCGAATACCGATGCACCACGGAGCCCCTGAGATCCTGTCTCGGGCTGCGTGTACGTGACCATCATTCAGGATCGTTCGATAAATAATTATCGATATGTCCCGGTGATGCGAGAAGGGGATGATGTCGGTTCGAAGGAGGAAACTGAAACGTCTCCTCTTTCGCTGTGGCTCTATTATGGCAGCGGCACGGTGCTCGCATTATACAGACGAACCATTTTATCGGTTTTCACGACGTATTTTCATCGGCCGACCGTATAAATTCCATCGATAGGATCTCGACAAATGAAATTACAGGCCGGCCTGGACCGAACTACATTGTACGGTGCGGTATCACCAGGTCTCATCGGCTGATGGTGACTTCGTTGATCCTTGGGTCCCATCTTCGGTCAACCGTCGACGTATGAAAGGCTTTCAGACGCATGTATTTCAAAATGGATCATTTGATAATTTCGTGAGTGCTTTCCTTGTTGTCGCTCGATTTCTGGAATATTTGATTCAAGTATATTCTGTCGCCTACAATTGTTTGAACGACATCGATAGTCGGTTTAAATTTGAGATACGCGGAACTTCAAACGCAAATACGAAGAAAACAATGTTCGCTGTTTGTATAAAGAATCGTGAGCAAGAAGCTCCTATTTAACTGTTGTATTAAAAGCGAAGTAAAGTAGGAAATCTGTGTCGTTTGAACAGTTTTAAATGGTACTTTATATCTATGAAGTTTGATGGAGATTTAATATGGTTGTTCATAGTCGAATGACGACGTGTGGCAATCTTCTTGGAACGATTTCAGCATTGGTGAGAAATAAAATTTTAACCTTGATCGAAACTGTCTTTCAATATTTCTATTCAATTCAGTTATTCTTATATAGAATATTAATTTATTATTGTTTATCATTGCAGTATCTGAAGTATTCACTGTACAGTATTGTATCAATCATGTTTTTAAGATTAAAAATTTCAATTGTAAAAATCAAAAACTTTCTACGTCGCAGTTTACATTGCTCAATGTCCTTTCAGATATAATAAATGACCTTGCAACATGGTAATCTGTATTGCGACTACCTAACATTTATCCTAACAATTTAATTAACAGGTTAACTAATTCTCCATAGTTAATAACTCAGTAAATTTAGATCACGCACGAAGAAAGTGACGTTATTTAAAAAATCATTCCAAATATCTATCCATCCAAAAGATGGAAGCTTTTAATATCAACCGTGTAGAAGTGCCATCGGATTTCACTCGGCCCATAAATCCTAACCTCTTTCCTTCTCGAACATCCTCTTAACTTTATCAACCAAACTACAACACGGTGCCTTAAGGAAGTGCTAACAATACTCGTGGCGTTAACAATTTTTTTCCTAAGCGCGGTATCAGCGAGTAACAATCTCGTGTCCCATAACAGCGAGCGGGATGCGCCGTTCATCGACGCCAACGGCCTCGAAACGGTGAAGAATGGCGGAAATTAAAAGCGAGACGGCCGAACGAGGTATCGTAGAACGTTGGACGGTGACGGAACAGTTTCGTTCGAACGACCGTCGTTCCGGTTGTCTCGATAAATAATTACCGATGCTTAGCCACCTCCTAAAAACAGCCGTACCGTCGTCGAGTGAACGCCATTATCCCGTTGGCCGCGATAGCGACGCTATACGAGGCCATATTCACTCGACATCGCCCTTATAAATACGGACACGCAGCCGCATTCGTTTCGTTAAGAGCATCGTGTCGTTATTTCATGGTGTTTCATGATGTGACGATCCTCTTGGCCTCTAGCAAGGGGATCGCTTAATTCGGATGACCGTGGTAACGGCGTCCGTCGTCGCGCTACAAGGAGGAGCTGTGGGAAGAAATGTTGACGCACTTAACTTTGCAACCGGTGCGCATGTTGGTTTTACGTTAAACACGCTAGGATTATCGGTGTGCTTCACGTTGTGCAATTGGAAGATTGATATTCTGAAGAGAAATGGTAGATCTGGAGATCCTGGCGAGAAAGTGATTTGTTATTTACAAACTATGGAAGTCTAGAATCGAACACGTAGGCTCAGTTTGTTCGAGTTTAGTATGAACTTGATTGATGGTTATATCTTGACTCTATTTGTCCATTTAATTGTCGCTTTATACGTATATACTCACGCGTACAATTGTCAGTGACAGTGTGAATTAACTTTTCAGTAATGCTGAAGTGAATTAAGTCAAAGGTAGACGCATCTTCTGAAATTGACAATCTCCATAACAAAGCGACATTTCCGCGAATATTCAACCAAAGATAAGTCTATGATGTGACATGTGACCAATTTCAACCATTCACTTTCCATTAAATCACATTATGGAACACGTCTTACGATTAAACATAGTAACTCCACCAATGTTCCTCAACTAACGCGTAAATAGTATCGATAAACTATATGGGGTGGTGGAAAGCCTTCAAAGAAAATAAAATAAAGAAATAAAGAAAGTAATATATCTCATTTCAAACTAAAACAAACTATTTAGCAAAAAGAATTGTATTAAAAATCACAGAATCGAATAAAAGAACCTGTTTTCTCCATAACCCAAATTCAGTACGATATTCGTCGGAAGAGGTAAAGCTCGTTTACACATTGTGAACCGATGGCATCATGACATACGTATATGCCACAATGATCGACGACAACACGTCGTCGCAACATATGTCATCGGTATTCTCAGTCAATTTTCAGACAATTACAGTTACAAATAATATTTACACCTATTATATAATAATTCTATAATTTTCTCATTCTTGAAATAAATATCATTACCATTTACGTGTTTATCTGTCTGAAATTTTAACTAAAACCCCATTTTACTCGGACGACACACGCGATGTATCACAGAGCAGTACGTTCAAATAAAAATGGTCTAAATGGCGTTTTTTCTATTCCCAAGTCGATTAGCTTCGCTTAATATAAATGCAAAAAATGTTTTCAGTCATTCAGGAGAGTTTCGTTCAAAGTCATCGGTTTCCAACGTGATAATAAATAATCGCGCGAAGGCACGTGGAACGATCGCCGTTACACCATGCTCGACGATCCAAACACTAGGTTTGACCCTGTGTATCAACAATGGTGTAAATCGCGGTGGCGCGCGACGTGCCAGCACGAAATCGGCGTGGATCGCAACCGATCGTGCGTACAGTCGTTGGTTCGACCGGTTCGCAGGTCAACGGGGGACCGTAGCCGCCATTATCCGGCAGTCTGGTTAATTTATGAATGGATTATGAATGGACGGGGAGCCGAGTTCGGTCGCGGGCCAAATGGAAAATCGGCTTAAACGGTGCTAGCTGGCCGGGAGATAAATGATTCCGCCTCTCGGCCGTAATGAGGCTTCCTTGTCGCGCGACGCTTTTTGCCTCACCGCCTCGTTCACTACGCCGTGTGATTTATCCACGATCCGGTGAACCGTTTTGGTGGTGACTAGGGCGGAGAATAGAGGTTTCCTTTCGGTGATGAGTCGTTCTTAAGGTGATCGATTGCAAGTCGACTTTTGGAAGTGGCTTTTTGAACGACGGAGATTTTTTGTTGCTAAGTTGAGGATGAAGGTTGTTGGAGCAGAGAGGTTGAAGTTTTGGATGAGGTTGAGGATGTTGAAAACCACGTTGAAGCATCTGGTTTAGGAATACTGAAAATATGGATGAATAAATTTAGACTGCGAATAAGAAGAAGCAGGAAGAGATTTGGATAAAAATAGACTGAAAATGTAGAGAGCGAGTGTATGGATAGATAGACTACGAAGAGATGAACGAAAAATTTTCAGGAAGAAACCAGGAATGTAAGCAAACAGTATGAGTTAAGAATGTAAATAAATAAACATATTAGTCAATGTTATAGGGTTCTAAACTAAAAGGATAAATATGTATTGTCAATACAATATTGTGAATTTAAGATTTTCGTTGAGAACCTTGAAATTTTGACAATGTTATTGATCGTCTTAGAGCAGCCTCAGAACTCCAATTTTGTCACGCCCCTGATAAAGATTTAATAATATTTATAGAGATAATTCGTACAAACCCTTGTATCTACTAAATACATAAAACTCTCCAATAATTTTAAGTATGATCAACAATTTTGAAGTGATCAAATTTTCCTTTGTCTCCATCTCTATCCTGTAGTGAAATTAATAATCCAACAATCACGTATCCCAAACATATTGCACCATCAAAATTCCCTCTAACCAACAGAACACGATGTTTATTTTCCACTTTACACTTCGAAACGGCAATCTTTTCCAGAACGTGTCCATTTACCATCAAACGTCGTACTGTTACGAAAAAGACGAGGAACCGGATTCGGTTCGCGTTGGAAAAAAAAGAAAAAAGGACAGTCAACGGTACGATTAAACGACGTGAGGACGATTGTGTGCACGGGAAAAGGATATACTGTTAACCCGTAATCACCGTTACGCCGTGGTTTAACTACCAATAGTTGGACAATCCAACGGAATTCATAATTATCCAATGACGCGTGGAAAATTACACGCGTTGTCGATCGAGAGCTAATTTTACCAATCGCTACATAGAATGACTGGCGTTTGAATCGCGCCGCCTGTCTCGATGATAATGAATTGTCGATTGCCTGACATGCACCGTAGATGCGATCGTTGTAAACGTTTGCAAGGAATGCAAAACGCACGCTCCATATCGTTTCGTTATAGTTTTGTAACGACTTTTACGATCGTTTCGAAGTTGGTTCAGGGCGAGAGGCACGTGTACAATTTTCGTTCGTTCTTGCACCTTTCGTTAGAGTGGAATTATTATTTTACCGAGGATCTATACCTTTTTATGGAAAATTTCGAGAGAGACTTGTATAATAGAATGCATATATGTAAATTATTCATCGCGCTTGATCTTTACCATAGTATCATGCTGAATAATACGTTAATTTTCTGTATCAAGCCTGTAGAAGTGAAAGCATTCATAGCAACGATCTACCAGTTATGTTATACACAGTAAGAATATCAATTCGTGTAAGCGTTTACAATCTAATTATTACGAAAGGAATACACGAACCCAACACTTCATTGAAAAAAAAAAAAGAAAAAAGGAGAGATCTATTTGCTGATATCCCAATACTTCGAGTTGTACGGTAAAAGACAAAAATATATTTAATTGTAAGACATAGATTCCGCAAATGAGACACTGCGATGACTATCTTAAACCCTAAAGAATTCATTTTACTCCTATTAACTTACCCATCGCCGCACCTTATCTTCCACTTTATGTCATCAAAACTTCTCGATTTTCCGATCTAGAATGATAAATCCCTGCCCATACATCAACCAGACGTTTCACGATAGTTCGAGCATCTTAATTGAGATGCTTGCCCGCGTAGGATGTTTCCTTTGCTCCTCTGTTTATACCTACGTTCCGAACGAACGTTGTCAGTTTCGTCGTCGATATTGTCCTCGAGAAAAATCGTTATCGCTACGATGTTCTTAAACAAGCTCGCGTTTTACCACGGCCATTCGACGTTGTCTCCATGCGCCATTAATTTTCAGACTGGATGATCGTTAAAACGCTGTTCCCGGGACGCGAAACGAGCAAGAAGAAGATCTTCATCCCCGGTGTTCTCGAGAGGAAGGGGTGCTGGCCGTAGAAAGAGGAGAGGAACGCGCTTCCTGCGAATTCGCGATCGCGAGAACGATAATAGAGACACGTACCGGTTGCCGAGGGAAAAATCGGCAGGGTCCGGTATAATAAGGCGTTCGCATTAACGTCGTGGATCATTTGAAAAAGCGATGGAAACAAAAAGAATCGGCTGGATCCGCAGGAACTGAACCGCCGTGCGTCATGCAACAAGTAAATTAAGTTTCCTCCCTTGCCTTTTACCTCGTTCGCTTTCTCTTTTTTTTCTCCTCTCTCGTTTCTTTCTTTTAACGTTTTGCTTCGCCTCGTGAATGTTCCGAGAATATTTCTGTTTTCCCTTTAGAGTCGCTAATAGGAGTTGGTGGATATAAAGGAACATTTATTAGGTGGAGGGAACAAGAACGATGGCTTGAACAAGTATCGCGTAGTGATCTTTGTTGTCAGACTTTCAGACATTAAGTCGTGGAGATGACTGCTATTTAATATTATAATGGCATATATACGATATGTCTTTTAAGGAAATCCAAATGATTATTAGTTAACAAAACTTTAACTTGGAACGCGAGTATTCTGCGTTTTCATATTTTAATTTCTTTCGGTATAAAAGTTATCGCGTGAAAATTTTCGAACAACTTTTCACCGAGTGCGTTTGATTTTGTTTCTGTTCATTCGACGAGCTAAAGATGCAAATGCATTGAGAACAGAAAATGCAAACGCACATAGGAAAATGCTGTGTGATAATATTTAAAGAATATACCGCGTGTTAATGTTTTTTAAATACGAAGGTTCAAACGCAACAACGAAAATATTCATTTCAAATGACAAAACGATGTCGTGTCCTACCCTTAAACCAATTTAATCGATAATCAGGCTAGACTAAATGAAACGCAACAGTTTATAGCGAATCGATACGCTATGATCTAACAGTTAATAATGGCTACGTTTATCGACTTCAACCGAATCCCTGTTTCCGTGTTAGCCGTGCAATCTGAAGCATATAATGCAGGAGAGTAATAAGGCGAGCATAATGAAGCCTTCAGACCGTGACAGCAGGAATCAGTCAAGGGAAATCGAATCGGATCGTGTTAGGCGAATGCTGGCGAATCGATCAATCACTAGCAGAGACAAGTGAACTCTGTTAACATGGTATATCTTCTGAACCAGCTTTGGCAGCCCTTGAAAGCAGCTCCAGTTGAGTAGTATCAGAGATTGTTGAAGCTTAACTTGCAGGTAGCTATTATAGTCAATAGAGGAAGGGTAAAATTTGTCTATTCTTTCGATTACTCGAGTAACATTACATGTACATTACAGTACATTAATACATTATCTTCGGTTATGTATGTGTTCTAGTTTTATGATTTTGTCAGATAACGTCGCTGTTACATTATTTTATTATTTATTTAATTATTTCAAGATCTATGTCGGATACGCTATTAAAGTTTTTTAAAATGCTGTTAAGTAGTTCTTAAAAAATAATCAAGGCGGATAAAGAATGGTAGGCAGTATAAAAGTCGTGAAACTAATTAAACTACAATATCTTCCAATTACTTCTTTGAAGAGCAGATCGACATGTCCAAGTTATCTCAGTCTGGAATCATCATAACGTTATTAATCAAAGTTGGAAAAATGTTGGTAACATCAAATTGAACTGATTAAAGCGCAGCACGTATAGAATTTAAAAAGAGCCTTGATCTTGATCTAGGAAAAAATAAAAAAACTCTTCAGTGTCGATCACTCCACGAAATTCCCCTTACGTGAAACTAATAACAATTATTAAAAATAATTCTATAGCAAATCGAAATCAATCGGAGCATTGTATCTCTCAGAAGCAAAATTGATCAACTTCACGTTCTACCAATTCCTCGATTTCATTACATGAACACACAGTTAACATCTGTTATCTATGTTAAAAAAGGAAACAAATGACTTACTTCTATCAGTATACTTATCACAAGAACGCATCGTAATTGCCTAATTATAAATTCCAAGATAAGATTCAAAAAGCATCGTTCGTAGCATCGTCACTTTTCCCTATTTCTTGATTTATATTCAGTTCGATGCGGCTTCCGTGAGACTCGATTATACTACAGGAATCTTCACATCGAGGAAGAATATCGAAGAAATCATCTTCATCTCCGTCCAATCTTCCATCCAAACTAAATTTCATCGAGTAATCTTCAATCCCGAACGTATCACCCTGTGCGGTACACTCGTTCTCGGAACGGAAGTACACGTTGAGCGTACTTCCCGATGACTCATCTGCGCGTTCGACGACTATCGTCATCGACCACCGTACGTTAAAGAACGCGGCACAGTGTAACCGTCGCCGGATCAGCCGAGATCTCGAGGCCAACTGCTAGGCGATTTTTCTTTTCCATTCTTCGAACGGTTCGAAGGGCCAAGCCACGCTTATCGGGTCCGCTTCCTATGTCCAGTGTCCGGTTCATCCGGTTTTCCCATGGCCCGTTGTCGAACCGCGGCTGAGCTTCGTTACGATCCTCGTGTGTGCGATCTCGTCGCGAACGTATTTCGAACGGTTTCTCCATTGTCGCGTTTCGTTTGGTCGTCCTTCTTCGAGCGTGCGCGACAGAGACGCCCGCGATCAGGTTTTCGTTCCCACAGCACCCGTTAAAAAGAATCGAGACGAAAGAGTAAAAGGAACGAGAAAAAAAGAAACGAAGTCGCGCAACCCCTGCGTTATCGATGGTCATCCCCAAAAAGGACGACGCTGGACAGAGGTGTTGGTCACTGTCCCTTTGCGTCCCTCGAGTCCCTTCTCTCACACCTCTTCGACAGGTTGACCGTGTGTGGATCTTCTGCCACCTTTACGGAAGGAACCGGCTGACCCGCCGATCATCCCCCTTGGCTCGTTATTGTCGAGAAACCGGATTTCGACAGAGGAGATGGACAGAGGCCAGCGAGGGGCGACTTTGAGAAATTTTCGAGCCGAAACTACCAGCGATGGTTTCACGCGTGAGATGGGGACGTTCGAGAGGGTTGGAAACGATGGAAAAGTTTTATTTCGGCTTCTTTCTGAGCTACCAGCTTGTGTCTTGGGAAGATCGTGGTGTAGCGAAACGTTGGGGCATTTATGTTTTATAGCTGCAGCGAATTATGAACGGCTTGCGCGATAGTATGTATGGGCTATGGAAGGCTTTTATGCGATGTTTCTGAAACTGGTATTTATATGATAGGTTTGGTGGAAAATGAAAGGAGCAAGTAAAGAGTTAGTGCGAAAAATGTGAAAGGGATGCTTAAAGGAAATTTAAAAAGTTATGTTGTTACCTAACAGCATTAATTTAGAGAAAGAGACATTCGTCTATGCGGATTAGAGACTATAGAAGGCAAGAAAGTTTGATAGAGAATGACAGAAACTGCTACAAAGAAAAAACTGACAGAAGAAGGGGTAGTTAAAGTAAGTCGGCAATTAAATATACATAGTTAATAAATATGTTAGTATTATTAGCTAGTAAGCCCTACTTCATGCAAAAGGTATTTCTTTATATATTTTTCGTTTAGAATGTTGAAGTATACCAAAGCTCACCCCTTCGATTTTTCTATCTTCCAACACTTTGTTTCGACAACTCGTTTACTACAAGTTCCTATTTTCTATCTCAAATTCGTTGATAAATTGCTTCTTTGCAACTGCAAAGGAGAACAGATAGATTTCTTTGAAGCGTCTAACAATCGTCGACTTAGGAACATTCGTGCGCTATAAAGCGTGGCGATTCTCGTCGCAGGTTCCCCTTTCGTGTCCCCTGCGAGGTGAAAAGTTTGACCCTCGGTTAGAATCGCGTTCGAGGGCACTAGGCGTCAGGCATTGTCGAAAACCGGATTTCGTCGACGATGGACAGTCCTTGGATGCATTAGGATCGCCAAGAGGGTTGGAACCCCGTCACTGTAATTACTATCAGTCACAGTTGAGGAATCGAAGCTTAGAGGCTACGTGATGTGCACGTGAAACCTACCCCTTCGATCTAATTTAGAATTCTATGGACGGTAGGGAAGAATTGTGGAGTGGAATCTGCTTTCTGTCGTTTTGTGAGACGAGTGGAGAATGGTTCGGTGAATTTTGTTTCGCTGCTACCGCAAATCTACTTGAGATTCAGATACCAGAGATTTGTATTGGTATCTCGTATTGTTCTATTCTTTTCATTTTTTCGTGGAGCTTACATTCGTTATGATGTTTGAATTCCCTACCAATGTCTTTTCAAGCACCATTTCATTCTGACGAAGAAAAAAATATGAAATATTCTTTTTCGTGAACTGACCAGGCCCCCTGTATCTCCATATTAAGCTCATATAACTTGCCAGGAAGAATATATTTTTCTTCTGCATGAATCAATGACCAACCTAAATCTGCACAGTCCTAGCGGCGACTTCCTTCCTTAGTACTAAAAATTATTTAACTTTTAATCACTAAACTCTCAGCCTCTAATTCCTTCAGTACTTTCTTAATAATTCCCAAACTTAAGCTTACCTGTAGATCAAGCCACGCTTAAAACCCAATCACGAAATTCTTACCCCTAAATTTCTCTACCATTTGCTTAACAATCCTCAGTTCCATTCACTGTCAATACCACTCATCCCAAACACCCCAAAACACCCAAAATGTTTCAGAAATAGCGACTATCTCATTTTACGTCTCCACCAAATCATCATACTCCCAAACTCTACCGTACAAAGCTGGGAAGAGGTATAACAGGATTATGCAAGAAGAAAGACGCACTCTCTCCTCTTCCACTCGCTATCATACAATGCCGCGTAATTTTCTCTGTGGATGAAGCACTTTCGGTCAATACTCGTACTTATCTTACTCTACGATACCATTGAATCTATTAGAAATCAAACGCCCATTCCTCCCAGCTTTGTATTTCTTTCAGCCCTGTACGGTACGTGCCTCGTCTAAAAATCGCCAATGTCCAACCCCCCTGCTGGGGTCCAGAGGGTGATTCTCGCGTCTCAGCACGCGGCAGGTATTGTCGAAAACCGGATTTCAGGCCCAGGATGGGCAGAGAGCGCTAATGTATGCGGATGGGCATCGTACGTGGAAAAGGGGTTGCTTAGCGGACCTTTGCCGTGTTCCCTCTCTCACGGAACGAGGACAAGTAAGTCGGACGGGGGCTGACCACGGTACCGCTTGGAGCAACGGGGTCCCGCCCGATGACCCGCGGAATCCGGAAACCCGCTAAACCGGATCTATTGGTCAGTTTCACGTGTCTTACGGGGCCCCGTTTACCGGCCTCCCCTCCCCTCCCCTCGATGCTCTGTTTGCCCAGTCGGTTGGCATTGAACGCGGCCCAAGGGCCTTCTTCTTCTTCTTCTCCTCTTCCACCTGTGCACGCGCGCATGCCACTGGACATCTGCGTAGTTTTGGTTCCGGCCACCGATGAGAACCGGACAACAACGCGAGTCTCAAGAATAGCGTTCGCCATCGATTGTCCCAGGCTATCCGTTTCTACTGGCCGCTATCTTTTTCTTTTTTTTTTCTCTCGATGGTTTTAAGCATCGGAGAGGGAGAGTTGGTTGGGGTCTTTCTCATTTCAGGGTGAAAGAAGATGGACTCGTGGTACGTTGGATACTGGACGATGTTATGATAGTCAACGGTCGTAACGTGGACACAGGAGAATTGGGGGTATTCTATGGAGCATGTAAGTAGTTCGTTGAAGAATTCTACGCGGTTTCGTACTTGGGTCCTGATTGAAGAATTGGGGATGATTCTATAAGGAATATATGTAGGTACATATTTGTTAAATTTTACGTAAGAACGTATATGATTCGCAAGTACGAAGAAGAAAGAGTTCTGGGGATGGAAATATAGGGATGGTTTTCGGGAAAAATTTTTTTTTAACAATTTTCCATAACTAAATACGGAGAAAATTTTTGCCGATGATCCTTTGAGAGGTAGGTACACGTATACCAGAATTTTCCGTGAATAGTAACTATATGTACGTATAATAATAATTTATAGACACAGCAGCGAATTCTGGATGAACATAAGAATTCTCAGTTAAGAATTATATGATGATACCCGGTGGCAAATTTCACAAGTTCAAGATGATAAGGTGAACAAAGCAGGTAGGCTATTTTGGAGTAGTTTTTGACGCTATAAGTATCGGTAAGGGTGAATTTTAAATACAAATTCCCTTAGAATCCAGCAGAAAGGAAGGTTCAGGTTTTGGAATCTTGTAGCGGTAGCTTTCTTCCGGTTCCTGAATCGGCATCTTCATACAGTAAACAGGCTAAAGGGTTACCTTTCACTCGTCGAATGAAACTGCCAATCCATCGAAATCGGCCCATTTACATATCGCTCATTTCAATGCGTTCGTCAATTCGCACACGCTCGTGCAGGCGCCGCTCGTGCATTCGATGCAAATCTCGCGCTAATTGCGTGTCATTGTTAACCGTATTGTTAACTTCATAATACGCAACTGCGACGCGGAAGAGAATGTCAGCACGCGAATAATAGAGCTTTGGCTTCGATATTGCGAAGTAATAACAAAGAGAACGCAAGGCAGATAATTATTTCTCCATAATGGATAAAGATCCAATCTTTTTCACCCAACATTTTTCGGAATAGATGGGTTACACGATTAAACAAACGAGCATTAAAAAAAGATTCTTGCACATTTAGATCAATAATATCCATACTATACCGTTATATCTTACTTCAACCACTTTAAACGAAAGTACGGAAGCAAAAGCTTCCGCGGCAAACTCTTCTGTCAACAGCTCTTCAAACATAAACGCCACTTTCTTCGTTCAATTCTCGCAATTCAATCACAATGTACTCGCGACAGCTTTGCTCCTGAGCAACATTGTTTCGTACGACAACGGTAACGCAATCACGCGGCGCAGTTACGCGCGCTATCGACAGTAGGAAAGGTTGGCGAGCCGTCGACCTGTCAGACAGGTTGATCGTCAGCTCCTTTGAAGTGTGAACCAGCTGTGCTGCTGACAACTATATCATAAGCGTCACGAGCTCCTAACTGTACGTCTCGTTTCTCACATTTTTACGACCACGACGCGTTTCGATGAATCTTACGATGGGTTTTCGGGCGAATTTCCTGCAGTTGAATCGCGAGAAATCGAGCAGCGATCGAGAGTTCGCGTGATCGTCGTTCGTGAGCCGCTAGTCCGACTATACGCCAGAGATAGCATATTTTTTTTTACAAATGTTTTTCGTCGTCTCCTTATTGACGGTGGTCGCTGATACGGTCTTCCTCCAGCTCGATGCACGTGTCGATATTTCATTTCGCGGACGTGCAAGGTAACTTTGATAAATGGAAGTCCTGTTCTCGTAATGCTCTCAGGTCTGATCTTCTTTACGGGTTGGAATCACGGTATATTAGATGAAGAAAAAGCGGTCCGAGCGGGTAAAACTCGGTTTCCGAGTCTTTTGGAGACTTTTTGGTTGCTTTCTTATCAGCCACGATTGGCTGAGATTAAAATGGTAAATTGCTGATTATTCGTTCGAGTTTTATTTCCACTGACTTTCAATCGAGACGAGAGATCTTAGGTATCAGAAAAGAGATAGCGGAATTAAGAACGAGAATATTCTTCCGTTAAAAGTGTTCTTATTGTATTTTTCACCTAGTTTCGTATTTCTATGAAAATGATATTTATTCTCGAACCGAATCACAGGAATGAGAATGAGAAATTTCATGCGAAGCTGACAAATATTCGGATTAAGTTTTAGAATGAATTACGCACGAGCTGTTTTGCGTGGTAAATTTGAATAAACGCGAGCAATGATAAAAACGACGATCGTATATCAACGGTGGCCGGCAATTCATTCGTATAATTTGTTGCTTGAATCTACAAATCGGCGTTCGTGTAACTTTGTCACGTTGCACAATCTATGGCACCAGAATTTATCGACAGCTTAGGAACTTCCTCTTTTAACGCGCTTGATATACATTCTATATATTATAGCAAATTATGGAATAAAGTTTTCGCGTCTCAATCTAAATCTGTAGTTTGCAATTTTGCAAGCAACAAGAGATATTTCAGAATGGAAATACATTCCGCGTGTTTCAAGAAACGAATCGTAGAAAATGTCATGCTGAATTTAGTTTGAATGTCAGTTTGAATTTATATCGACGATTTCGAACTTTATGAGAATTACAAGGAATCTTCAAAAGTAAGATACAACGTGTGCCCTGAATGATAATAAATAACGAATAAAAAATAATTATATTACACTTTGTGACGATGGAAAATAATTTCTCTAGTGCAATTACGATTAGAAGAGCTTAAAAGCAACGCTTTGAATTCCGTGTCACGCGATACATCGTCGACGAAAATAGTCATGGAACGCGTGCAATAAAAATGATAATTTTATCAGCCAGTGTCCTTCTAGAAGCAGGAAAGATCTTGATCAGGATAATTTATGGATGCATTCGGATCAGTTTGCATTTCTGCGCATGGAAATTTTGACATTTCATTATCTCGCGAAGTGTCGCTTCCGGGAAAGAGATCGCACGTTTATGCGTGTTTTTTCACTCCTCCAATGAGCAGAAAGTACTCTAAAGCGAGAATTGATTTTACTCTTCTCGCATAGACATTGTAAAAATAAATTTTTAAGTGATGCTATCGAGATACTTCATTTTGATCGTGGAATACGAAATTCTGAAAACATTTATATCTTTAGATTTTGCTAATATTTACAATCCTTTGAAATCGTGAAATTCATTCTATAAATTGCGAGAGTATAATGAATTCATCTTTAGGCACTGTCTTAAAATAAAAACCTTAAAATCTACTTAATAAAAATCAAAAGTTTTAGAACTAAAAGTTACCACAGTGAAAATTTTGAATATATCATATTCATATTTTACGTTTATATTCTCACGTTTCATATTTATATTTCTAATCAGGAGAACATTATGTTAAACTCGAAACACTCTAAAAACCGGAGAAACTAAATAAGATATTAAAAACACGAGTATAAAGAGATAAAATATCGAATAGTTTTTACTCCACACTAAAAGTATCGAAAATAAAAAAATCTCCAACTCTCGTTCGAATTATGTTATCGAATTTAAAACACGCGAAAACTTAAAAGTCGAAAAATAAAACTGTTAGATAAAAGGAAGCGTATTATAAAATCCCCACACCGTAAAAACTTAGAATTACAAATAAAATATCGCAGCTTTAGAGAGTCTTCAACCTCTATTCGCAAACTTGAAACATTTTAAATTATACTGAAGCGCCATTACACTCCATAAACGATTCTTTATATTCAACTTTTTCAGCTGAGGCCTCCGTAAACACTTTGAAACGTTTCCACATATCAGCCACGGGACCACTACGGCTCGGAAATTTCGGGAATTTGGTGTCGAAACGCGACGTGGACGATTCTGCCGTGTTTTCGTTTTCTCTTCCCCTGGCTTCTCTTTCCTTGTATCGCGAGCACGTCGCCGAACGATGCGTTAAGTCAGGTCATGTTATGGGCTTATCTCCCACGAGACGACGCGGAGAAACTCAAGAAGGTCCCGACGACGGTTCCAGCGGCGCTGTTTCATTCCGGGCCCCAGGCCGCGTCGTCCTTTTGCGGATTTAATTTATGGAGCGATTTTAATGCCTAAAAATACCGCGCACCGTCCCCGCCTCGAGATTCCATGCGGTTTTTGGCCTTTCCAAGTCCACACCCCTTTCCAACCAAATTTTCTCTTCTCTTTTCAGTCCATTCCTTCTTGTCCTTTTTCTTATTCTTATATTAGTCTGTTTTTGCCACGTTTTATTATTTGCTTGTTTTATTTGATAGCGAAAAAAGAAAATCAGGGAAGACGGAGCGGCGAAAACAATATTTGGAGAAAAAATGTAGAATTATGGGAGAGCCGGGTAAAGAGAATTTCAAAAAATAAGATATCTAAATAGTGTTAGATTTGTAGGATACTACAGACTGAACCTTTATGCGTTATGTAGCTCTGTTTTAACAAAAATGTTTTATCGTATCTTCTAATGTTTTATTATTTAAAAGTTTAGATAATATTTGGAACCTTGTAGGAAATTAAGAAATATTTCAAACTTTGCGGGGACTTGAAGAATATTTGAAATTTTACAGAAACGTCGTTCGACTGAAGCTAGCGATCCGATTATGATTTCTTTCGGTAAAGAGATGGTTCCAGGGGTAAAGACATTTCTTAAAAGAATCTCCGAATTTTTACGTTGCGCACGAGTATGCGTGTAAATGCACGGAGGCTGACACTTTGCCTTCCATCGAACTGCAACTGAATTGCAGATATCATAAATCGATGATACAGCCGGTGTATATCGTACACACGCTGCAGGCTTTTCAACGTCTTTCGCCGGGTTACGTTAGCGAGGCAACAAGTTATAGGTTTCGCCGTGGCTAAGTATGATTTATCGTGACCAGTTGCGTGCACGGACGCTGCTTAGTTCAGTCTTCTGGCCCGAAACGTTTCCTCTCCTTTTCGCCGTTTCGTACTGCTTGCTTTTATTAGATGTCGATTCCATCGACGCACGAGATCCTGAATTATCATAAAACGTGGGAGCCAATGATAAATGCCGGCACTTCGCTGGAAAACCGGACAATTTGCATGAAACGCCATGCAACGAATTTTAGATCTGTCTTTTTTAGATAAAATATCCTATGTAAGCAGCACTTTTTCGTTTATCGAGATATGTTTATAATCCCCTGTGCTGTATCAAGTAGATATATGTTATGCAGTTTGATACGAAATAATGATTAAATATTTTAAATTTCACAAGGAAAGACAGAAACGACGCAGAGAAGTAATAAAACCCTGATTTTCTTCAATGATTTAATGAAATAATATCTAGGACATCATAGTTACAGAGTAATGGAGATATATTCCTCTCGTTGATAAGATAGAGAAGCAGCGAAGGATTCTAGAAAGCAATATTATTTCTTTCTCGCTAAAACGTCATCCACTTATCACTTATTTCCAAAAGGTTTTTGTCTCCGAACCCAACAAATTATTCCCTTTCTCAATTATGTAATACTAACTCTGTTACGTTTAACTTAATTATATTTTTTTAACATAGCGAAATATTTTTAGTTTGGACGAAATATGAACAAAGACTTATTAAAATTATCTTATGCATAATTTCTCGTTTTAATTTCAAGTTAAACACCTTGAAACATTACAGATTCTTGTCGTTTTGTAAAATAAGATCAAGATCGAAATATAAAAATTCGAAGATCGTGACAGAATTTAGATGCTTGCTTCTAGCCAGCAGGTGGCACGAAAATAACAAAAATTACCATACTTTCGCCGTGAAAAAAATATTTTCCATCGAGATTAAAATCCAAATTCTCCAGTTCATTCATCGAAGCTCGAAAGCTTCCGATTCCAGAGACGCGGAAGCAAACCACCCCCGAGCAACCTGGAACCGGTCCACGGATCCATGTGATTAATTTGTGGAAGAGAAGCAATGGGACGCGAGTTCGCGACCATCGCCTAGCGATTCGTTCGGATAAAGGCGAGATTATTGAATTAAGTATTCCTTAAAATCTCATGTACCCCGTTCGCGGCATTAATACACACTAAATTACGTGGCGGAACATTATCTGCGCGCCAGACCTGATAAATGCCGACTATACCGGGTCCACGATAATTCCTGCTGGACCGACGATAAATTATCGCGGCGAGTGATATAGCGGCGTTCCACACGCAGACGGTTTTTCTTTGTATCGAGAGCTACCGTGAGTTTTTCCGCCGTGAATCGTTCCGCGATTTCGATACCCGATCGCGTAACCGATCTATTTCGAGAAAAGATAATTCACAATTATACTGGTTTCTCGCGTAACCGCGTATAATTATAGCGACGTCATAATCTACGCAACGTAATTCAGTGGCATCTGGTCGAATCGTGACGAGAAATTCTCCGCGTTGGATCGAGCTCCTGAGACCTCTATGAGAATTATACGGAGCAAGGTAGGATTGCTCGAGTCAGTCGATCTTCGACGTCTTAAAATTCAACTTTGATCATTGCTCAGAATGACGAAGCTTCTTACGCGTTATGAAATTTGAAGTGCAGCAAGAGAAGATATTGAAAAAAGGAAAATAATTCGAAGAACTTTGTGATAGTGTTTGGACGAAGTTAGATAGAAATTATAGTGAGATATAAAACAAAGGAAGTGGAAGTTATATTTAATAAATCAGTAGTACTTGGAATAATGATGGTAACAGTGACTCTCACCTATGAAGTAAGTGCAGATAAATTTGGAGGAAAGGGTTTAGAAGAAAGATCGATTAAGGCAATGAAATGTAAGCTACGTAAAACGTTCGATATACTTACATCAAGATGATTGTATTCAGCAGCAGTTTGTTGACGCAGAAAGTTTCAGCCTAATTATTTGAACCACAAAATCCACGAAAACACGAAATTCTGCATTTCGAGATTATCCACAAATTCTCTGTCATTTAAACAATCAAAAAGCTTAACAAAAGACACTTTTAACTCGACGTTCCGACACGGTCCACAGTTAAAATCAAGGATCAAGAAAGTTATGTAACTTTTTAATACATAATTCTACTTAAAACATTGATCGTGGAACTTTTTTAGAAATTGTTCTCGCATTGTAATTCCGCTGCGAACAGATAAAGAAAAATTCTTGAAAATGAAAGTTTTAGTTTGAATAGAAGTTAGAATAGAATTAAATATAGAATGAAATATTTTTCTATAACAGTAACAGATATTTTGTTCATCGATGTTAACAAAGTTTTCAGTTATTGTAAAAAACTATTGAATACTATTCATATTACAATACTACGAAAATATTAAATAATTATTGCAGTTAAATTGATATTCTGAATATGTTATTTGTAATCATTACGTAGATAATTTACAGTTCAAAACCCGTTTGCGTTTCTTTTTGGAACGAACACTTAGGAAAATACAGACGTTTGCTGATGTTCTATTATAGAAATGTACATTATATATCGTATTACATACATATGTTTTATTTATTGAAGAATTGTTACGTATTTCAGTAAATTTGAATGATGAAAAAGTGTTATTTAGGTAATATTCCCGATTAATTATATTTTCTGCGCAATAGTTATGCAACTATTAATTACTTATTTCATGACTTTTATATCTTTTATCAATATGATATTGCACAGTTAAATAAAATTAGTACCTAATAGCCTAGTACTTTTATTCATCTTATGGGACCTTTCTAAATACACGTTCTAACGTAATTTGTTTCCACGAAACTTTCATCGTACAGATTCTGAAGTATCTGCTGCGTGAGAATGCATTTTATAGTTCCCAAAGGCAACATTGCCTTCCATAAAAAAAGGCATTTTTTAAAACATATAAGTTGGAACAGAATTTTATTAAACACGAAAGGACATTGTTTATTTCAAGACCGTAATACGTACCGAGGTCTAAATTCGCTACAGCGCTACTTGAACCAAAACTCATACTATCTCGTCTTAATCAGTTTAGGTTCGCAGTTCGATTAAAAACTCGATTAAAATCCAAGCTACAACTCATCTGGGAAAAAGGGAAGAAGCAAATTGAAGATCCTCGCGTTCCAGGATCGTCGACGGGTATCAAGATCGAAGGTGGCTATCGCAGAATCGGCGATCGTCCACTAAATCATCCGCCGTCATTCGCGTTCGAGGCGGAGCACGTTAAGAAGATCTCGCGAGAATCCCGCGGCGCGGGCAGACTCATCGATCGAAGCTAATTAAAGCGGTCTCGGCCGGTTAATCTAATTAAAGCGGGGTCAGCCGGTAGCTCGGTGACAATTCAACAGAACGACCAGGACGAAGAACACGCACGCAAAGCTTGGTGGGTTGCAACTGCGGCACCAATGCGCGCGAACGTAAATCATAATGCTTAACCATGCCCAAAGCAGGCTCCACCTTCCGATACCGGCGGATACAAGCGTGCACGAGCTGCTAATGGTACCGGGTTTTTCATCCGCGGCGTCGCTTCGGTGAATTCTGGGACTTTGGGCGAGAAAATTTGGTGGAAATTGAATGATAAGAGTGAAGAGATGAGGATGAATTTGATTTCTAGATTTTAATCTTTCATGCCGATTAGACGAGATATCGTGATCTGAAAAAGGGGCCTTTGTCTAGAAGTTATTGGACATTTGAAAGATTTAAGAATACGGTGAATTAATTTCGCGAAATTATAAGAAGCTTGTTAGCTCTTTCAAGATCGAGTATCTCTTAGGTTCTGAGGCAAACTTGTTTTTGGTTAACGATTATCGATGGAAACACGCTTTTTCTTGTGTTTCTGTGAAGATGAACATCTACCCTGTAGATGCAGAAAGAATAGGCAAAATCTGCGATGCTTTTATGTCACGTTTCTGTGCAACGTTTTCCCGATTTGCAACGATTCGATTCGTCGCGAAGCTTACAGATGCGTAAATTTTCCCAATTTATCCGTGTTCGATGGAAAAGTGCGATTATTTGCTTTGTCCTAAACGTACAAACCGAATATCACCGGGAGTCGCGTTTCTTCGTCTCATTCCGTTTAGCCTGTTTCAAGTTTTGACTGCTTCTAGCACGCTTGAAATTGGCAGTATCAACAATCTATCCAGAAAACGAATGTTTCTTTTTAGCTGGGGGAGAGGGTTGACTGCCGTAGACGGCAGGGCTGCACAGCTTCCATAGTAATGCGTTAAAATTAGAACTATTTCGAAAAGCTCGATATACAGGGTGGTTGGTAACTGGTGGCACAAGCGAAAAGGGGGTGATTCTACGCGAAAAAAGAAGTCGAAAATATAGAATAAAACTTTTTAAAAAATTTTTTTTTAATTTTTTCATTGAGACAACGATCTACAATGAAATCCGTTATAACGTACCGCACGCGTACCGAGCGAAAATTCAAAGTCGATTTTCTCGAAAACAAAGCCTCAAACGAAAAATTTTTATTCTATATTTTCGACTTCTTTTTTCGCGTAGAATCACTCCTTTCCGCTTGTACTACCAGTTACTAACCACCCTGTATATTTATTTTATTATTATTTAAGTACGTGACATCGAGCAAGAAAGGCTTAATTGCTTTTAATTATAAAACAATATATATTCCTAAAAATCATTAGAGACTTCGGCGAATGACTCGTTTAAAATCGAATTTAATTGTTTAATGCAAGTTATAGAGAAGAGCGTAAGTTATAATGAATTGTCGAATAATTTGATAGAATGTTTCTTAAGACATTCAACAGGATATTTGATGAAAGAATCGGCTGTTGAAAGGATCAAGCCTTTTAATGGGCAAAAGTAGCAAAGATAAAATCGGTAACAGGATCACGAAGTACTGCGTTAAGGCAATGATCTGATAGAGAAGTGAAAGAAAAATCGCGATAACGTTTATAGAGGTTACAAAAATACGAGGAATACGCTTGTTGCGGCCATATCTCAGAGTGAATGATAGAGGCTTAAAGAAAGGTGGCCGTCTGACTCAGATACATGGAGCATAAAAGTTGATTAATCGAGCAGTTTTCGAGTCTCTTGAGAGACGACGGGCTGAGAGACCAGACCTGAACAATACCATTAACACGAACTTAAACTTAACAAATCCTAGATGTTACATATCTAGAGTAGTCTTTAGAAGAAATCAACTCGCCGCCCAACGATCAGCAAAAAGATCTAAAAATAAATAGAGAAATCGATAAATGATATAAAACGCCCAAAAATTAATGCATAGAAAAATAAAAAAAATTCTTCTCCTTTTCAATTTCATGATCAAAACAATCTTTCCCGATAGACAAACCATTAGGTTTCACCGTTTGATCGTCCCAAAAGAATTCTCCTACCTGCAATCGTCTCCATAATATAAAAACGTAAATCAATAAACAGTATGAAAGACATCCGATATTAAAAATATAGAAAATCAAAATATTCTTCGCGAATTAACGAGTGCCCCTCGACTATTCAGTTGCTTGAAAGAAAATTCTCATCGCTTCTAACAGCCCTGGAAAGGTGAACGGCGCCTATGCTATGGTGAGAAAAGCTGAGATTCCTCGATTCGGCTGGCGTTGTACGTTTTATCTGTGGAAGTGAGGCCGACAAGAGCGAGCTGTCGGATTCGAGAGCAGCGTAAACGTAGTTACCGTGCACGGTGCCTCTCTTTCGCAGTGACTAGTCGTGTTGCTCCGGTTAAATCCTTCGGTGCTATCTCGAGGCGGGCCTGATAGGCTGTCCCTTCGCGAACGATAACGCTCGCGAGAGATACGCGACGAGATTACCGCGGCCCGAGCTCGTTCGAATTTTGCAATGCAGATCCCGGCTGAGCGATACGCTGAATTGATGGAGCGGAGAAAAAGAGGCTCCGCCTATAAATTGAAGGACGTCGCGATTTTGTCACGGAGGAGACGCGCGTAACGAGCCATAACGTATGCAAATTACATAAGAGATCGCTTGACACGGGCCTTTAAGTGTCTTCCCTCCCCCTCTTTCTCTCTTTTTTCAAATCTCTTTGATTTGTTATGCTTCGGAGAAGAGACTTTTTCGTGACGTATAGAACTCGAGATGAGATTGGAAATTAATCTCGAGTGTGGGTGGATGGAGACTTTAATGTTCTTTGCATCGTATATGAGAAGCAGTTGTTGGTGAACGATTTTTGGTTTTAGGTTCGAAGAATCTCGTATTTTGAGTACGATGTGCTCATCTTTATAGGAACAATTCCTAATCCTTTCAAATTGGATATTGTACTTTATTAAGCTACTAATTAATCAGTTAGCTATTTTTGACGTGTATACCCGTCATAAAGAAATGACAATATTTTGTTTTATGTGTTACGAGCCTTGTCAATAATAAAATTAAAATACGCATACTCTGTGTTTGACGAGTATACTCGTCATCGCTTCCTTTTTGCGACACGTTTTAGGTACACGCTTTTCAAAGAGGTCGCAATAGCTAACTTGTTAACTGAGCGATAAATGCATTTGTTTGTATGCGTCTCCGTTATTCGTGATCGATCGAAAGTAATTTTTCTCGTTACGTGAAAGATAATTCGATTTTGAAAGAAGGTTTTTAAAGGTTTCATAAATGCAAGGAAATATCGTTAATGCATGTTTGAAAAATTTAATCTTCGTTTTAAAAGATCCATGGCTGCTATTTTCGGATCAATCACGAATCAAATAAAAGCGCAATCTTTTAAATTCGCCATTCTGTCCTTTCAATTTTATTAACACATAATTATTTTAACACACATAAAATCCAAATCCGCGCAATCTACATTATGAAGAAATAAAAAATTCAATTTCCAAAGAACATTTATCATCCCCCTTCGCTAAATTATTGCTTAATTCAAAAATATCATCTTCTCAAGTCACGACGACTCGTTCGTCGTATTTTTCGACATTATTAACGACACCGATTCATTAACATATTTTTATTAAGCAAAGGAATTAAAGCGACAAGCTCTCCGTCTCTTATCCAATCCAATTACAGGCACGGAGAGCAGGAACGAGGCAACATCGGGAACGAACCGCGAACAATTTCATTTTTCCATTGCCGCGTAACTTCTTCGATCTCCCTCTCCACGCTTCCCTTCTCTAACCGACCCAGTGCGTCGGGACCATTCATTGAAATTACACGCGACGTAAGTTACTTCTCGCTGGAATTTACATTGAAATTGTAATTAAGCCGCGGCGATCGCTGTTTTATCTGAAATTAACCGACAGAAATCCTGGTTCGGGATGCTCCAACGTATATAGATGTAACCGGTGTGTCGCATAGAACCAGTGTTTCTCAAAGTTTTCTTCTGTTGAATTTCGAAGCTTGCTCATGGAATACTATGGGACACGAAAAGTGGCAAATTTCGAAGTCTACTCGTCGAATACCGAGCACTCGAAAAATAACGAATATCGAATTCTACTCATCTAGTGCCGCGGTATGATTCTCTAACAGTAATGAATTTTGAAATCTATTCGTTAAATACTATAGTCCTGAAAAAGTAATAGATTTCATAGTCTGCTTATCGAATACTATAGCGTTTGAAGATTAACGAATTTCGAACACTACTCATCGAGAACTTTAACAGTCAAAAAAGTAATAAATCTTAAATTTTGCTCATCCAGTGATATAGTACTGAAAAAGTGGTGAATTTCAGAGTTTACTTTACTATCGAATACTACAGCGCTCAAGTATTACCGAATTTTAAACTTTATCCATCGAATATCATAATACTATGAAATATAAATAATAGTTTAATAATTTTCGATACTTTAGAACGAAATTTAATCAAAATTTCCCCGATATTAAATTACTCTAGAATATAAATATCTACGCAGCAGCAAAGTAAACAGGAACATAATGATTATAAATGCGTTTCTTAACGCCCAGTAAAATTGCAATGTTTCTGCGGAAGTGCTAATAATGGTTATCCAATTTAACATCTTTTTTCGAAACGTCGATTATCTAGCGTAAAAATGTTATCGTTATCGTAGAATCATTCGATGTCGCTCGATGTTCCCGCGATTACGTATGTATTTATGCGATAGGTTTATGAGGATGTTCTCTTTTCGTCCAGATAGGATGTTTTATCGGTGTATCTAGATCCTAGGCACGTTGATTATACGCAACAGTATAAATACAGAAAAGGGTAAAACAGGCGCATCTGCATGCTACGTATCATGAATATTTATTCGAGAACCGCGTGTCTTCATTTTCCTCGAAGCGTCGTCGACTCCTTGTCCTTTTGCGTTCTGCCTATTTACATTCCGCCACGAAGAGCTTTGACATTCTACTTTATTTATACTCTGTCGCGAGGCTTTACGATTCTACCGACGAACGTTCATCATCTCTCGACGTACGCGCGATGTTTCATTAAGAACAGCCAGTCGAACCAGAGATTTAGCAAGCTGTGTGATTTCAAGTTGGAGCTTTTGAAAAAAGAACAATCTCATCTGGACATCGTTCCCTTGAAAAGATTTCTACGAAGAACGTTTTTACAGCATAATTGAGGAAGGACAAGGCCTGCGTAATATGGAAGTCGAGTAGTCGATGTTTATTATAATTATTGAGGAAGGACAAGGCCTGTCTAGCTAATGTAGCAATCCGTGTTTGTATACTATAGTGGTTAATAAAGAGCAAAGTCTGTGCAATGTAGTAACAAGAGTTTGTAGATTATCGTGATGAAAGCCAATATCCGTGTAGTGTTGTGATCGAGCAGTCATTATAATCTAGTAATCCAAACGTAATCCAAACCAAACCCAAACTATCTCCAAACAATTGTACATCGGGAAATACAAATATACTAATTTTCTTCAATCTACTAAACAGATCAATTCACATGGGAATAACACCATTTAATACATCTTCAAACCTTCTCCAAACATCGTACTACAATTCACATCGCTAAGTACAAATGTATTAATTTCCTTCAATCTATCAAGGAGATCAATTCACATGCGAATAACACCATTTAATACATCTTCAAACCATCTCCAAACATTGTACTACAATTTATATCGCTAAGTACCTATTTACGATGTATTAATTTCCTTCAATCTATCAAACAGATCAATTCACATATAAATAATAACATTCGATACAATAAATTCAAAGCATCTCCAAACATTATGTCACAACACTACATCTTAACAAACTTGTTGAACCACCTTACCAATGGAAACAAGCAATGACTAAAATACCATCGAATACGACATCTACAAACCATCTCCAAACTATCTAACATTACACAGAGCGAAACAAACTTGTTGAACCAGTTCGCTAATGGAAGAAAGCGATGAGAAACACTGTGTGCTGAGCTGCTTATCCAACGTTCCGGAAGCGACAGATCCGCAGAATTGATATTTAGATTAGTTATCAAGACGAGCCGTACCGAGCCACGTCCCGCGTTATTACCATCGATTATTTCTACTATTTGCACGCGGCCAGATCCCAACCGAGCCGTAACACGCTTGCGAAAGGGGACGCTTTCCTCGTTCGATCGGCTCGATAGCCTAACGCACCGCGGGCGTTTGCAATGCTAAACCGGGAATTCGCGACAAACCACGGTTCCGATGTTCCGGAACGAATGATAAACGCGTTCGCGACCATTCTCCGAGAGTTCGCGCGAATATTTCTATTCGTATTCAAGATGATATACGTACATAGTTTGGTGTACAACGATTCGATGATCTGGGCGTTGCTTTCCAGGCGGGAAAACCGGAATCGAAATCAACGTGTTTTTCGAATAAAACGGGACGATTCTATCGAGCGGATTATAGTAGCGTACGTATGTATGTTAGTGTCTTGATATTCTAAACGCGTAAATTACTCGAGGAATGCTGCGAAATCGACGAACCGCGCATAAATCAGAGATTATGGCGTTTCGCGGATGATAATTCGTTGCCACCCGTTGCTTGTTATTTTGTGAAAGAAACGAGAAGCCGCGATGTTATTCTGGATTTTGTTTTCGCAATTATTTATGGAGAAACTGTGGTTTCTTGGACGTTGGAAATGCTGGTAATTCGAAGATGGATTTAGAATAGTTCAAGGATTCTTATGAGAATTAATTTAAACGGAATTTAAACATATTTTCAAGAATTTGACCGAATTTTTGTAAAATGTATGAATAATAGTTTCCTTTCTTGCGATTACGTATCTTCTCGCATATTTTTTCATTTTGATTCCTCTGATACAAGTTTCGCACTTTAGTTATCGGATGTTCCATCGTCATCGATTCACCATCGCCATCGCGTTATCGAAAACATCTATATTTATATGAGATAATGACAAAAAAGGTGCTTTAAAAAATAGGGTTGAAAGAGGTGATAACAATTATTCGAATAAAGTAACGATATCAATTGGAATTATTCGTAAGAAAATTGAAATGTTACAGGAGTTGCAAGTCTTTTGTAATTTTAACGATGGATGTGTTCTATAATCGTTCTAGTTCTAAGAAGGCAATCAGAGGATGTAGTAACAGTAACTGAAATGGAATAATGGTAAATAAGAAACGTCCTAGCGACACGCGACCATAAAACATCGATTCCAACAAACGAATTAATGACATTCATATTTCGTAGCCTTCACTTCCGCCCTTACATTCATTTCTAGCCCGTAGCAACAATCGTTACGACTTCATCCCGGTGATCCTTATCGTGGCGTTCGCGTTGAATAAATCCCGAACCTGATTATCGTTCGCTGCCGTGGGCAATAGAGGGGTTATGCGCAACTAACGAAATCGCTAGAACATTGTTCCACCTTGATAAGATTTGTGCTTGTCGCGAAATGATTTAAGAGCGGTTTAGCAAGAAGGAACAAAAGGGTTGCTAATGAAATGGTAGACTCTGATGTTTGTTTCGACACTTGGAGCTGTTCAAAAATTAGATTATTGTATGAACGGAATTTTTATTCGCGCTGTTAACTATATTTATCTTTTAATCTTCGAGTTTTGTTGTTTCGATTTCGGATAATCATAACGCTACATCGTCTCCTGAAAATTGTCAAGATTTTCATTATCATCAGTCGGAATAAATAAAGTCTCTCCAAAAATCTCAGCTCGTAATTGACCTTACAATTTTTTAACTACCTGTCTTTAAAATTTAGTCCTCCAATTTACGCGATTTTAATATTCTCCACCCGCACAGAAACTTCTTAAATATTTCGTAACCTTCTTGAAAGTTTACTCCCTCGGTCTACAAAAGATCTTCTCAAACGTCTTCAAACGAATCTTCACACGTCTTGCCTCTCTTCCTACCACAGCAGCAATTTCAAAGTCGACTACGAAATACGTAAGTGCTATAATAAATACAACATTGTATCGATACTTTTTGTACCCACTGTACATGTTAACTACTCTGCCTAAGTTAAGTCACCCTTAAATCCCGCAAACATTCGCCGCGCAAACTGTCGCGCGTAAACGCTCTCCAATTCATCTCTCTTACAAGCGAACGTTCTTCAGGTCTGTTTACACCCAGCTCGCCATCCATCGTCGATCCATAAATCGTCGGATCGGCTCGTACATCTTTACACACGTAGCTACATACGTATACACGGGCGTGGATCTTAGCCAGGCGGATCGGGCACGAAACGACGCTTGGCCGATTATTATTGGCGGAATAATTATGATCGGTAGGCTGTTTCGTTGGGAAACGAACGCAGCGTATACGAATCGTCTCGCATGCTTGCTCGTAATTAATAATGCAAAAGGCGTCCACAAAGCTGTCAGCCGCGCGACGCCGCTTCGGCTGAAGCAGGAGGAGAAGAGGAAGAGATGGAGGGAGAATCGCAATTTGCCGATAGGGGAATAGGAAACGCCTATACTCGGCCGAGTCTCCATTCCAGTCTCTCCTTTTCTACTCTGGACGCACGACTTTTCCTTCGTTTTACTTTTTGCCCGGCCACGCGTCGTCTCTCGTATTTTTCTATCGTCATCCCCTTCTGCGCAAACCAACCCCGACCTCGTGTTCGAGCTTTCCACGCGACGCAGTTCTCCAGACTTTATACATCGCTGGCTGTGTTCGCTCGCGTGTTACCATTCCAGGATAATATTTCCCGCGTGTACCTCGTTGATTTACGACGCGAGTCTATCGCGAGCTACCTTTTCGCGATTCGACCTTATTAAAAAGCGAAGATCGCAATTGGAAGCGGACTTGTAACTGAATGTCGGAGGAGTGGTTTACTGATCTGACGAAGGATGCGTGGAAAGAGAGCTTTTTGAGGGAGTTTTTGAACAATTACGCTTATGTAACCTTTCTGGTCTCGTTACTGGATGTGATAAAGCAAAACGATTGTTTCCTTTCGTCATCAAGATTTTTAGAAGGTACTTTTGATGTCAAATATGAAAAGTAATCGTATTATATTTTGTTGCAATTACTGTACATTTCTAATCTCGCGGAAAATGTATTAGTCCACGATAATGCAACAACGAATGAATAATGTTTTACTTCAGGAATTGTACGATTATTTGTTTCGCATTTCGTCGTTGAGAAATTTCACGAAATTTCCAATCGTTGAAAGAAAGTAATTTCACTTAGGAGTAAAGTTCTTTAGGATAAAAGAACGAAGTTGATCTTCGACAAGGATTCTCTAGTAAAGTTCATGCCCATATGTATATTTCACGTTTTTAAATAAAAAATAGTCTTCATAAACTACGTTATATTCCACGAAACTTTCTCCAAAGGTTACCAAGCCAATCCCATCTTCTACATCGTGGCTGTCAAACAAAATACTTGATTCAACGCTCTCCAAACAGTCACATAAAAGTGCTACAGTCCACCTATAGTCGTTAAATATTTCCTTACATTCTCCAAACAATTTCTCCCCTAAAATGTGTTCCGTCGTCAAAGAACATATAATCGGAGAATCGCAAGATCGAATCACGTACACGTGTGGACTTCTTCATTCTCTTCGGTGGAAACCCCGTTGCTTTATACGAGCTGCCAATTAACATTGCCTCTCCGCCAGAGATGCCATCTCAGTCCTTCATTTTCTTTAAGTGTAAGAAATCGCGACTGTAAACTAATTATGACTAAATTTAACTTTCAACCACTCACTACCAGAGGATTCCCCGCGGATGCAATTTTTCTATATAGAAATTCAAACGGTCAGATTAACTGCGTCGAGCTCTTGAGTCTCGTCGACTTTCATATATCACTGTTTTTTTTACCAGATCATCAAAGCTGTTTTATGCAAACATTTTCAGCTACAGATTCCGGGATCACATCAACACGACAAATAAAATATGTGAAGCAGGGAATAACTTTGGCGATCAGGTAAACATCTTCTCCACTGTTCAAAGATTTACGACCTCTTCGCGAATTTGGAGCACCGATCAATCCGTAATTTTATGCATCGGATGATTTGAAATTTCAACTGATCTGTTTCCTTTTTTTCTCCTATTTTCTTGTATTTTCCTGTACTACGCTATATTAAGTTTCTACGAAGCTATGTATATCGACATATATTTTTGTATAATTTCAACGTTAGAGAGGTTTCCCTGTTTATCGCAGTAAATGAAATTAAAATTAAATTCCGTTTATTATTCGAGGATCATCGAGAAAAGCTTTCGTAACTTCATACGCGAGGATCGTCGATCGATTTGAAAAGTCAATTTTTCACGACCTGGAAAGTTTCTCCGTGTGATGCAACGGCATTTCGTCCCGGAGGCGATTGGGTAAAAGCTTGAGATCGATTAAACGATCTATAATGGACGCGTGGCCGTTTCACCATTGCAAGTCCGCCATTAAGGAAAAAAGGAAGAAGCGGGAAAGTCGAGGCGATTTACGCGCGGCATTTTATAGCCGCGAATAGATAACTGTTTGTAATTTAATAAAACGATCGAATGAACGATAATTCCGATAATTCGTCGCGATTTTTAGCGACGATTTAATCGACGCGCGCACCGGGTGGCGCGCAATTAGAATATCGACTATAAGCACCTTTGTGTTGCTTTCGTTCGAGACGATTTCACTACGAGTCCAGTTGGGAAAGCGTGGATAATAATCGAGCCGGGATAATGACGAATTTTTGCTTTTGTTTTTTGGGCGTTAGAATTCGACGTTTCGTTTCTGCAAACTTTTTGTTTTTGGCTGATGCGGGGATCGTGATCGATTTGATACAGCTACGTGCACTTTGATGCATTCTCTCGCCATGGGGCACGAAACCTTTCACTGACGTCTTCTCACCTTTAACCTCCGAGGAAAAGTTCTTGACGCTGGAAGAATTCCCTTTCGCGCCGCGCTCCTCGCCAAAATAAATACCTTTCACCCTTCTCTAGCCAAGATTAACATTCACGAATATTTCTAGGCAAAACGTTAAATATTCAATGCATTCCTCCTTTTCATAGGGCAAATATTTATAAATAGTACAGTGATTTCTGTATGGAATACTTTATATATAGAATAATATCGTTATATCGAATTGTATTCCTACATATTCTCATTTTAGATACTCGTACGAGATTTATCATTTCCAGGAATTTTCAGAAAAAGATCAAAATAATTTAGTAGAAAGCTTGGATTCGTTTAGAATCGGCATCAATGTAACAAAATTATTTTTTAGTCATCTAATTTTCAATCATCTCTATTTTTAGGTGTTGTGATATTCAGCCTAGCGTTGACAGAATTCTGTGAACCGTATAAAAGGGAAATTCATCCGCTCCAATTAACGAAGAAAACTGATGATGTTACGAGCGTTTCTCTTTTAATAATAAATTTATTTTGCTACTTAATATCACGATAAATAAGTTCATGAAGATAAGTATTTTGTTCCTTATGAATCGAACATACGAAAGAAAAAAATCCATAAAATGTTCAGCTATTTAGTTTGGTTTTTAGAAAGTTCATGTACGAACGTAGTACGCAGTTATACGTAAATATATTAAATATAAAATGTCTTGTCGGAAATGAAGATTCGAATTTACTGATACTTATCCTGAAACACCATAAACCTTGAGGAATTTTACGAGACGTTATATTGAAATATAAGACGCGTTTCAGAAGAATTTCTATAAGAAGAAATAAATGTAAATCATTGCTCGGCACGTTCTTCACAGCTCACCTGTGGCAGGTTGGAAAATATATACTCCTCTAAACACGCTCTCAAGCATCCCTCACGAAACTGATACAAATCTATGCTTAAGGCTAAACAGGTTAAGTCTGTCTCAATGGGACTGTTTGTATTTTAGACCACCCACCGCATGACTACAGGATTAAACGAGGACTCGACACTTAAAAAAATTCATATTTTCCTATTGCACCTTTTATGCATAAACCGCCAATATTTGCTTATAAGCTTTAAGAACTGCCAGAAAAAGTTCAATTTTCAACTTCATCCCTCTCATTTGGATCTCTTTAAAAGGATTGAAAGTTTGATTCTAAGGATTTCAAGGATTCAAGATTTACGGAATCTAAAGATTGAAAATTTAAGGAATCTAGGAATTCAAAATTTAAGAAATCTAGGAATTCAAAATTTAAGAAATCTAAGAACTCAAAATCTATGGAATCTAGGGATGCCAAATCTAAAGAATCTAGAGATTAAAAATTTTAGGGATGTAGGGATTCAGAATTTAGGGAATCTAGTAATTCAAAATTTAAGGAATCTAGGAATTCAAGATTTACGGGATCTGGGGATTCAAAATCTAAGGAATCCAGGGATTCAAAATTTAAGGGATGTAGGAGTTCAGAATTTAAGGAATCTAAGGATTTAAAATCTGAAAGGTCCAAAGATTCTAAGCATTCAAAATTTAAAGAACCTAGGAATTCAAAATTTAAGCGATCCGGGGATTAAGAAATCTAAGGATTCTGAGGATACGAAATTTTCAAGATCATACACGGTCCATCTTTTATTGTGGAAATATGTGAATATGTAATGACATACAAAGTTCCTAAATAAAATATTATAACATTGTCAGAAATTCATATTTTCCTACACTAATTCCATAAAAACTTCGAATCTATTTCCCTGTAATATATATCCAACGATATAACACCTTCGCAACGCAATGTAAACTCAAGATCTTCTAACCTACTAAAGGGATGTCCTATATCCTTTTTGTCAATAGCTTCCTACACAGATAACGGTACACAAAGGATTATAATACAGGAAGCAGGTCGATGTCAAAGAACCGAAACATCGGAAGAAGGGAGCAGTTCTCACGGCTGGAATGTACTTGGATGATTCTCCTCCTAACACTACGAAAAAGTTACGATGCCGGATTAGATGAGGGAAACCCATGTCCTCCCTTTCTCCTCCCTTTCAGGCGAAGTGGTAAACGTTTTTTGGCTTTTTACGCTCCACCAGGTAAAGGCCTGACGGGGGTGTTCCTCGACCTGACAGGTGCATCTCTTCTCGACGTTTGACCATGGCGCAACATCCTCAGCCAAAATGCATTCAACCTCGGAGCCACGCCGAGTATCTGTCCGCGTATTCGTTACAGCGTGTTAGAGTGTTGGTATGTGTACATATATAGGCCTCGAGATAAATATAAAGTCGCCTCAGGTAGATGAAGGCAGTGCCAGGATCGAGACAGGCAGGTAGGAAAGTCCCGTATACCTACAGGACCCTTTGGCCGAGGTCACCGCGATGACTAAGAGGAAAAACGATTATCTGACTGGGCAGATACTGAGATAGCGCAGGAGACACACGTGGAAAACCCAGGTGAATGATTTCGTAATAGGATTGTTTTCTATCTGTATTTATCTTTTTCTCTTGTTTACTTTCTTTTTTACTTATTTTTGTGTTACTTATTAATGATTAAGGATCGAAGGAATGACACGTCTTGTGGCGAGAAGAACAAAATTGGCGACACGAAAGTGTTGTGTATGTCGAGGATGAAATTTTCAGGGTAGTTTGCGAAGGTGTATGATGGAGGAAGAGGAAGGACGAAGGATTAAGCGCTGTGGTGTTATTGAAAAGAAACTGAGCGAGAAAGAAGAAAGATTAAACAGACAAAAAGCACCGATAACATAGAATTTCGAGGCTAAGAACATAAGAACGTGGGATTAAATAGCTTTTACGATTTCCTATTATCGATTACGTAATCTCTATATCTGGTAAAGGTTAAGACCTAGCACAGAAATCAACCCTTTCTTTAATCCACTCTCCAGAACCTCCACGACGTAACAATCTCCCCAATCAAACTTTAATTCTTCTCTGTTTAACCGACCACATTGGAACACACCAGTACCGAAAGTTCTCCTTCGAATCGAAACTTCTTCAAACTTTCATCAACCATGCTCTGCCTGAATAGGATCGTTAGGATGTATCTGATAACTCGTCGATTAACATCGATACTTCGATGTTACATACTTCGATATTCAACGATGTCGAGAACACTTGGAGAACGCGTGCCTTCGACAGGTTTGCGATTGTCATCGTTTGGTTACGCAATCCAGCGGCTAATTAACCTACCTCCACGAAACTACGACGGATTGAAATTTTCAGGCGCACGACGAGTGATCAAAGAGGCGGAGACAGGGAGGAGGCTAATCAGCGTTAATTGCGTAACCGTCTAATGATAAATTATTCTCGACACTGGTGCACGCGTCATGTATCAAAGCAGCAGAGATGCGTCTCGGTGGCGTGGAAAAATTGCGCCACTGAGACGACGGTTGCAAAAGAGCCGCACAATGGCGCATCATTAATATTCGTTCGACGATCGACAGCGATCGAAAAGCGCGCCGCGTCTGTGCCTCGAGATCATGATTTTTCTTGTGGTATCTGGCTTACTTTTCTTTTTCGATCAACAGAGGTGACGGTGGACCGTGTACGAAAGTTTCTCTTTGGATGTAACCATATATTTTGCCATGTCGGGTGGCGCACTGTAAATTATAGCGATACACGCGCGAACTATGCTTGGCGGTTCGCTGAACCAGCGAAATTCGGAGCTTTTCAGTTCGTTCGCTTTCTAAATCATTCTGACGCGAGTTGGGTGAGTGGAAACACAGTTACGAAAACGTTACTTTTTTTTTTTTTAAGAAGAGAGAGAGAGAAAGAGCTATCTGTTTCGCAAGAGTTTTTGAAACTGCGTTCTGGAAGGTTCTTTGGGAGATCAGTGCGCTTGAAAATACTTGTGGCTTTGTAAAAGTTTGTTGCGGTGATTGGATTTGTTCTTCTTTTTATCTTTGTTTCTCTTTTTTAAATCGAAGGAAATATTTCTTGTCCATTGAGTTCAAGGAATCTTCTTACCTCTCTTTTCAAGCTCAAGTTTCTCTTTTCTGAATTGAGGGAAATATTTGTTATTCACTGAGATCAAGGAATTTTCAAAAATATATGACCGGAAAAGAAAAAGAAAAATATTCGAACTTTGTTTATTCAAATGAGATTTGAATTAAAACTCAAATCCATTTATCGAAACGTGAACTCCTATTGAGTGAACGAAAAGTTCGTCCCTCGGCGTATTCAGATAAGTGAAATTCTACAGTACGACCAAAAGATATTCGTTTATTTCGACACTTTTTTCTCAGTTTCTTATATCTGACAATTACGATAAACAACAATTTCTTTCACTTTTACGTACAAATACGTTCAAAACAACCCATCGAACACACTAATAAGATGAAGATCTAAAATATTATTCGCTTCTAAGAAGATTCCACCTGCAATCTCCGACTTTCTCGATTCTTTTGCTTTTGGTCCAGCATTCGAATCACCAAGCGATATCAAACGCGATAAAAGAAGTCTGCCGCTTGGTTTTCGGGGCTATCCTCGATGGCGGGTTCTTCCAATGGTTGTTCACGAATCCACGATGGCTGAACGTGTTCGTGTTGCGTTGGCGACACACGAATCGAGAGTGCACGAATGCACGAAAGCCGGGTCTCCGCGTTTCGCACACTTTCGTATTCGTCTCGTGCGTGTTCCCTCTTTCTGCGTGGCCGTTGATTGGGCATATCTGGGTCCCGTTTCGCGCCCCTCGTCCACCAAGTCCCTCTGGATATCTTCTAACGAAGGGGAATGCAAATCTCCGCGAACGCAGCCTCGATTTGACTCGTGTGCTTTTTTCGGCGATGACCAAAGGAAATTTTCGACTGCCGAATTCTTACAACCTTTTCGTTTATTTTGTAAGGGAAAAATGGTTTCTTTATTTATAAAATAATTAAATTGGGTCTCTAAATCTTGTCTCACAAATTGGAGCGGTTCCTGTTACGAACTTTCGATGTGTTGGAAATGGATATGAGTTTCGAACTCGTGTCCGCTTGAAATTGATGTTCGATTCGCTGTAGTGAAATTCTCTAACGTTGTAGCATCCCGTACAATTCAATCAAAATGGAACTCCAACCAACTGATTTTTCATTTTTCAAAAAGCTTCCTAACGTTGTATAGTAACGAAACTAACTTAATTAGGAATTAAGATTTTGAACTTTGCCTTCCCACGACTTCTAAACTTTGTATCTTAACGCTACACTGATCGAAGCTTAATTTCTCAGAAACAGATCTGATAAAAATTCAACTTCGTTCAATTGACTCTTAATTCCTCCGAAACGTCTAAATTTCAAACTGAAACATAATACCATATCTAAAATCTAGAACAAATAATCTACCTTCCAAATAATGTACCTGTAACCTAATTAAAATTAACTTACCATCGCCTGACAATCTGAATTCCTCGAAGGCTTATAATTTTGACATTATGTAACCGTCTTGTAAACATAGTACCTGATCGTCGCCGAGATAGCATCTCGTTTCACTGCCATAGACATTTCCACGTTCTATGCTCAAAAGGGAGAAAAACCACATAGTCAGAGGATAGTAATCGAAAGACGTCGCTCGTCCGGTCGAATTTCCTCCGATCGAAGAGTAGAGACAAGCGTGGCCGCCGCGAGGGATTTTCTTGTCGGTTTCGTAGCAGCTCCGTGCCGGCCATTAAGGCCCCGGCAGTGGAGAGTCAATGAAACGCTCTCCTTATCCCCCGGCCGCTGCATGTCTGAGCGGGGTAACTGTTTTCCGTTCTTGCGAAAAGTTAACGGCACGGAGCGGCGCAATTTCGCCGGCTTCACGGAGCCAACGGATACACGCCGCGCCAGTAAACGGAGTCGCAAGAACGACCCTCGGGCATCCGCGCGATTTTCGCGTACCGTTACAGAAACGCTGCCTTAATTTGTTCACCGAACGATCTATCGGGACAGCGAACAATGTGTTAAAACGACCGGCCGACCAGAGAACAGTCTAATTAAACTGCAGATTTTTATATGTTTAAGGAGGACTTGGAAGTGGAAAAATGCACGGAACGAGCATTTCGGTAACGTTTGGTAGGCAAAGCAAATTTTCGCTTAGGTTCTGTTGCTTTACGTGCTTTCATACAAATATGAGTCTGCATAAGTAGACACAGTCTGGCCGTAAGTTTTATCATTCTCTATTACGCAATTCGTATTCCTATTTTAACATTCTAAATCGTTAAGAACCCTTAACTAGAATGTTATTAGTTAGTATGAACGTTATTTAAATAGAGTAACACGTACGTATGTGTTGAGGTTAACTGATAGAGGAACGAGTGGATGAATTCGTAATAGAAAAATGTATTGAAATAAGTATAGGTATAAGTATAGGTATAGTGTATGCTGATCCAGATCCTCACTCTTCCAGTGTTACAATACAATAGGAGGGATGACACGTTGATATATTTATAGCAAAGGACATTGGCAAAAAGTTAACCTTGGTGTGTAGCTCTAGCTGAAGGCTATAAGAAACAGCAATAGAAATCTACTTATAGCTCTTTTGTTTTTCGACCTTGTAACCCAAAACAAAATTTATATTCAAGGGCACAATAATATGGACCTCTCCTTATTTTGAATTTTTTTCACTAAATTCTATTCTCTTCGTAACAGCAATTTTCAGGTCACGGATATACAAAAGAAAAGGTGTAGAGTTTTTCTTGAAGTAATTACTTCAACAATATGCATCGGGGAAAAGGACATAATTTTCGTCATTTTCTATTGCGTTAATGTGATACTTAACATAGATCGTCTTACATTATTACGAATTTCGTAAAGGAAAGTGGATACGTGAAGTTACAATAAGAAGTTAAGTTTTACAGTTTCTAAAGGCGTGTACTATAATCTGGTTCGTGAGGAAGCGAAACTTCTCTAACGTTGATAAATGACGTATGATCGTGACGTGTGAAATAATTATACGTATTTACAACAACTGGAGAGCGGTAAGCTGCGTGCACTTTGCACGAGTCAGGCGATCGTTCATAAGACGTGTCAAAAATATTTCATACGGGATCGTGTCACTGCCCGAATATTATTTATTATGGATGAACGTACAATTATTTGATAAATATCTGTCTGGTTCGATCGTAAAAGATCGAAACGGAATATGTAGCTACATGAACAATGAAATATACGAAAACAATAAATAAATTTAAACATCGAGAGACATGCATTATTCATGCGTCATATTTCGTGGAGCGCGCAACGATTACGATTTTACTTTACAAAAGAGTCGCGTTGTAACGACACGCGCGGCGCGATAACACTGCCGTTTGCTTTATGTATCTCCACAAACGTACCTCGCGTCGCATACTTAAACCGTGCGGCTATTTTGCATCGATAACGTCAAATGCGCTTAACGCCTGATCAGCCACGTTTCCTTCTTGTAAGTACCGAAATTTCTTAGTACGAGTATCCTCACTAACTTTTTCACAGTTTATCCGTATTTTTTTTCACGAAACATATGCCAATGGTATTCTCTGATAAGTAGATTGCGGATTTTTACGCATTCGTAGGAAATTTAAAAGCGTATAAATATAGAGAACGCGCACGTAAGACAGAAAATTATATAAAATTTTCAGCGTGAGTACTCGTGATATTTAATTGCCGAAAAAAATTGTTGCTTAGATTCGATTCCTTTAATTTTCATAAATATCCGCCGTCTATTAATAAGCACATCTTTTACAAAGATCGTACGAAAGAAAATCGACAACATAATCATTACGTTGGTGAGTATGAGATGTGACTTTTTTAAGATTTAAGTTTCGTGAGCTAATACTGCTTATTAAATTTTTCTTCTATCTGTTCAATTATCGACTGCATTAACGAAGGAGCAGTCTGACGTAAATTTACGTATGCGCAATGTTAATTGATACATGAATGACCAAAAGAAATTGCAAATTAAACGTTGCAACGTTGGTCTTCGATGTGTTATACAAATTAATTGGCAGGTTTTTACACGGCGCGTCGATCGATGCATATCGATCGCGTGTGCGTGAACGCGTTAATCGACGAATGACCGAAAGACCGCTGGAAGTGCGCCGTTAGAGAGAAGAAAGTTCTTTTTCTGGACCTCGACAGCTCGGCCTCGCCGCACGCCGCCGGCATCTCCGTCGCGACGTCGTTTCCTCTCGCGCGCGCGACTAATCGCGTCCATTAATCGTGACTCGATTAAATGATTTCGATTTGGACACGGTCGCTTAACAGGCCAGTTTTTTCACGCTATAAATAGTCCTCTGGCAAGACTCGCGCGCCAACCGACCGCTTTGTCCACGGGATTACACAATACGATTGGGAAGAAAGGAAAGAAAAGGCGTCTCTGACGATTTAACGCGGACGATAAAATGCGCTCGCCGATTCGCGCCGGTTTCACTTCGCCGACTCTACCGAAGTCGTTTAAAGAACTGGATCCTCCGAGGGAAAAATTAGAGATAAGAAAATAAATGAGAAAGGACAGGGTTGCAGTGGATGCGCCTTCTAACGAATACACCAGAACAATCAAATATATAGTAGCTACAGGAAACATCGACAAATACCTTTCGTTTTCTAACGAAGCTTTTTTTATCAGGTTCTATATTTCATTTTCGTATTATCAAATTTCTGCAGTCATACTATCGTAGACCTACTAAATCGGATGAAATTTAATATACGTGGATAATTAATTAACATGTACGCGCTATAATAAATACAATGCTGCATCGATGGTTTCTTTGTAGTCAATGTACATGAACTTCCTCTAATTGAATCCTAGAGCCCGCTAATACTTCAATTAATGATATTTTAAACTATGTTCATAAAGGTATCTATATGTGTACTTTCAGTTTGTTGTTTGAGTTTGTATAAATATAATACAACAGAAAAATCATAAACTTTAATGATGCTATTCAAAACATTTAAATGAGCTTTGAACAGTATTCAATTTAGAATAAAGTATGGACGATTACAAGCTGGTTTTCGCCCGTGCGCGAAAGTAACGAGGAGAAAACCACGCGTGTGCACGCCTCGGCTGGACGAGAGCTCGTTCGCTTTCCGCACTGACCGATTCTCAGGAATGGGAAAGTCGGCGATAACAATCGCCGTTCAACAATATCGTGCGAGCAATAAGCGTTTCATTACCTTGCAGCTTATCGACTGTCATACGCGCGAATAATGGTCATGGTATTGCAGAACCGTAAGCAATTGCGTGGATACACTCTTTCACGAGGAAGAAACGAATGAAATCAACAATAACAACGGACTGATACTTTTCGGTAATAAATTTTGTTTTATGGCCTGATTGTTATCCTATTTGAATCTCTCACACTGTAATGGGCGGTATTGCGTAATGACCTTTCCTTCTATATCGTATTTCACTTTTTTTTATATAATACCTTATAGTGAGTCAAATATATCTTTCAGTGAGAAGAAAAATTACTAAAAATTACAGAAACCTGTAGGGAAAAAAAAATATCAATAAATACCTTCACCTTGTTTTTTGTCAAACTAAGCAGATATCCTATCTTTTGGCAAATTAATTATTAATTAGGAATGAGTTTCGACGATGCGTGTAAGTGTTAAAAATATAGGATCCAAACTTGATGCGTACAAAGCATTCAACAAACCCTAAACGCGACACGCAACACGATGCGCCACAAAAGTTAATTATAACTTAGGAAATTTATACTACGTATTAGATTTTATAAATATTCGTTTAAATATAAAAAAAGTTAAAAAGATACAGAAAGACGACCTATCTCAGGAAAAAGTTCTCAAAACTCAACGTAGCTAACCCCATCTTTGGTGTAAGAAACGAAGGAACGTATTATATTCGTAACGAATCCCAAAAGAATATTCCCGATGATATTCCTTCTTCAATTTCTTCGAAAGTCTGCGGCGTTGCATCGTACATCGTGACGCATGAAACAACGACGCCGCAAAAAGCGCAAAACAAACAGGCTGTTCATTCACGCCAGTCAAGTTCACGCAGTCCATCATCGCGGTCGCGAAACTTCTCGACCCAAGGTAGAAAGCTCTCGCTCTCCTCCTTTTCTCTCTGAGAGAGCTCGATTAACTCGCCAACCTCGCGTCGGCTATAAATCTGCGAAATTCACTGTACTCTCAGTCCCATTGGACGCGATGAACACGTCTCGGAACACGTCCACTCGCTCAACCTTCGACTAATCGTCGAATCGCTCGTAGCTGGAAGCGGGGATCGGTCGCGACTACTTACACGCGGCTTCCGTGACACGGCTCGATAACGGCGCCAACGGGCTGGCGAAAATCGTAAATTTTCCGCGCGATTAACGCGACTCCGCGGCGTAAATTAACGGAGGATCGCGCGTTCCGGCGCGACGCACGCTCGAGCAGATAACCTCGCGTACACGCGTAACACTTTCGATACCGTTATCACGACGCGTTTCCTGTCGCCGACGATTGGAAACGCACGGAACGGCCGATCAACGGCCGCCGCTACACGCTTCTTTTTCCACGGATTTGTAATTAACTGGGAACGAGCGCGGCCCGCTTCGACGAGTTACGCGCGCAACACAGGCTCCCGGTGAAAGTTCCAGCCGAGCGTTACTACGCGTCCAAGCAACCGTTTTGCACTTATTTCTCCCGTGGCTACGTGTATAAGCTGAATGGTGTGGGCTGCATGTAGTTTGGAAGTTTGCGTGGGATGAAATTTTTTGTAACTCGAACGACTTCGAGTAGCAGCGGCGTGTGGTGGAGTTTCGGTAGGTTGGTACAGTCGAGGAATTTGAGATTGGATTACGAGAGAAAAATAGGCAAGCTAAAATTTCTGATTAGCTACATAGATCGAGAAGCTAAATTTGCCTTGAAATTTACGATTCGTTATGCCATTTCCTTCTGACAAGCAAATTTATGGAAATGTGTCTTTTTGGAAAGTTGAACGATAATCATGTGTGAGTAGAAACAAAAACAGCAGTTGATTGGTTCAGATTCTGAGTAACTTGCATGTTAATTTATCTCGCTAAAGATTATTTTGTGTTAAACAACTTCGAGCTGTGTATCGAAGTCTTGGTAGGGAATGTTAGGCAAACATATTAATGTGTCAATGTGTCTCTTTAAAGACGAGGAACGAAGCAGACGAATTTTCTAATGTTAAATAATTTTAAGTTACGTAAAATTTTAATAGGTAATATTTAAAGAATATCGTTGATATGATTTTCTCTCAAGGGAATATTGTTTATAAGAACGGATAAAGAATGAAGTTTGCTTGGAATTTATTCGAGTTTAATTATAACGAACATTTCTGCAAAGTATAGTTGACTTGCTAAGCGCGGAGGCATAAAACTCGCATTTGTGCTCACGAGAGGCGCCATTAAACCACAATGAGTCACTATCTTCTTTCTTTCGTAAAGAAGACGTTCGTTGACTTCGTACTTAGCAACTTCAACCTATTCGCGTCCTCACAAACCGCACTTCAAAGTTTTATTAACGTGACAAAATTGTTATCTTCCCGTAAAATAAATCCTAGAAAACTTTCTTTAAAGCAATGTCCGACGGAAGAAATATTCAAATAGTAATTTTCCAATATATTCAAATACATGTACCTTATGAAGTTCCTCTTAAAGATCAAATATATAAATAAACAACGTATATTCGATATTTTAATTAATACCAAACTCTTACGTCCGAATTAATAAATTGTTAAATGAATATCCGAGAAACTTCTCCAGAGCGATATAACGAAATACTTGATATCCATTTCTATTTGTCTAAACATTCTCGATAAAAATAAACAATGAAAAAGAATTATCTCGCATTAAAGAATGAAACAAAAACGAACGTAGTGTAATTACGTTGCGACACGGAAGAGTTGAATGCGAGGTCAGTGGCGACAATCGAAGTCTCCATGAAGATTCGGCGCGACTGACGACTTATGCTGGCGTCGAAGTCACCGCTGCGATTAAACGGCGCGCTCGTGTTCTCGCGTATAATGGCCGGCGACCGGTTCACGCGTTTCATTCAGAGAGACGTCGATGTTGCATCTATTCACGTGCACGGCCACAATACATCATAAACTACCTGTTCGACGAAAGACCGGTCACTGGTCGCTCTTGCCCGCGTTTCGAGAGTAAACAGAGAACCCGTGAGGGATCGTGCGGATCGAACAGAGGCGGCTCGTCGATCGACAGGTATAGAGGTGTTAAAAACCTTTTTACAATCAGCCGAGAAAAAAGATTAGCATCTCGACGTGTACATTAGGATCAGAGTATTATTAATCTCTGCTACTTCAGATCAGAGACTAAAATTAGAAAATTTAATCGACCCAAATTACGCAGAAAAAGAAAAGGAACAAACACAAAGTATTCCCTGATATTTTTCTCTTGATTTATTTGGCATTTGGGGCGTTACGTCTGCTTCAAACAAAATTCCAGAGAAGCTAATTCCAAGTTTTCAGAGAGGAATGCAATTATTTTTCATGCGATTCGGAGAAATCTGCCAGGCTAGTATAATCCACGATCAAACGACTACAGCGATGAGAGGGAGAGAGAGAGAGAGAAAGAGAGAGAGAGAGAGGAATTTTCGTGGTCAATGACAGATGACTGTGCTGTCGCGGAGGACGCGTATTTCAGAATCATACACGCAATTACAAGCGACACGACCTACGTCAAAGTTTGTCGATATTTCTAATAAAACGACCAATCTAATGTATCTATCTAAACAGCATCTAACTAAATTTATGTGGTTTATTGTAATAAACGTTCGAATAAAATGTACGAATCATTCCTAATTAACATAAATTGAAATTTTCTCTTCAGATGTCCGTGAAGAATTCTTTCCCTCATTTTCATGAATTAATAAAGAATTTTACCGTTCTCCGTTAATCGCGATGAATCAAAGAAAGTTAGCAAGTTCATGTGAAATAATTCCACGCTATTATATTCGCTGCATCGCGGTTAAGATGGCACACGGAGCCGTTAAATCATACATTTAAATCGAACACATGACATACCAAGTATATTTAAGTAAACTCATTAACTTGAATGACGTTTCCAGGTCACCTTGACTTTTTAAAATCTTTCAACTTCAAAGAGGAATTCTGTGACCTACATTATCGTAACCTTGACGAGATACCGAACTTTAACATCCCTAAATTACCACTGTATAATTCTTCCATATATCTTTCTGTCTCTGAACAACGAGAAACCTTTTAACAACCAATTTACATTTCTCAAACGAAATCTATCAAGTATACCATACATTACTGTGATCTAAAGAATATTCCAAATTTAAGTATCCTTAAATCAATTCTATATAATATTTCCATATTACTCGATGTCTGTGAACAAGGAAACGTCGAATTACATCTTAACAGCGAATGACTTACGTTTCCTTCCTAAAAAAAAAAATACCTAACTAACATACTTTATCAAGAGAAAAAGTTGGAGATAAGGATCTTGAACATCTCTAAACTAATTTGTCTAGGTAGCTCTGTATCTCTAAACAACGAGAAGCCTTTCAACGATAGATAAACTACTCGCAGAAAGTATCTATGAAAAATAATTATAATCTACACTAACAATCGATCACTCGTCAAATTGACCCTGTAACACATCGTATCGTCCAATTTCCTCGCGGCTCGAATCCTCAGCTCTCGCTGGATTCTCTCCGAAGGTGAAGAAAAACTCGAGGTCGTATCGTCAGAAGAGAACGCCGTCAACCGAGCAGAGTCCCCTCTCCCCGACGAAAATGTCGTCGTTCCTCCTCCTCCTTGGCGAAGTCGATCCGCCCACGCGGTTGCGTGCAGCCACCCACGCGGTAACGTGCACGCGTAACGACCAGCGACGATTCTCACGGGAAGGCGTGCGTATTCAAATGATCCGGCCTCGCGTTTCGCCCGGTGCCGTCCGCGGCCGGCGCCGTCACAAGCCCACCGATCCCCTAATTACTCCCTGCTAAACATCGCCGGGAACATTCGGCGTCAGCGCGACGCGGTGCAACATCGCTGCCGCGCGAGCAATAATTTCCTTTCCTCCTCGCTGAAGCTTTTTACTCGCGCCCGCGCGCAACTTTATATATCTTTTAAACGAACGAACAGCAAGATCCCTCCCTGAGCAGGGTCGCAGCGCGCGACGTAGCCCGAGGCTGTCTTCTCTCGCTGGCTGTCCATTTTTCACCAGTCTCCCTCTCGCTTCATCCTCGTCTTTCCTTCCTTCTCTCTCCTTCCTCCTTCTTTTTTTCCTCCTTTTAATTCCATCTCCTCCTTTTTCTCCTTTTAATCTCTCCCTCGGTGCGCAGGCCTAAGAGGACCAAACAGGGAGGAGAAACCAGAGAAGAGAAAGAGGCAGAAGACGTGTAAGACAGAAAGGGAAAGAACGATGATTTCTTCGTCCTGGTCGCTCATTTTCTCCTCTGCCTCTCGTTTCTCCTATCGAGGAGGGCTCGCCACGCACTCTCTTCTCTCCTTCTCGGCCTTTTCTTCCTCTCCTCCTCCACCTCTCTGCCTTCGTCTCTCTACTTCCACCTTCTTGTCCAGCCGGCTGACTGGCCGACTAGCCGCCTCCCCCTCGCGCGGCATCCCGAACTTCTCGCTCTTTCGATCCGGAGTCCATCTCCGCTCGCGTAGCCGGCCGCCGCTGCCGCCGGCACCAGCAGAAGCCAGCTACGGCAGCTTCGTTTCTTCTTCGCTGTGTCTGCCTCTCTATACCACTCTCCTCTTCTTTTTCTCACGCACAGAGAAGAGAGCACACACAACAGAGAATCAATAGCCACGCACATGTGTCTGTGACTATATCGATGCACGGACCGCTGCCTCCATATCTCGTCTCGTTCCTTTTCCATTTTCTCCTTTCTTCTCTTCCCTCCTCGTTTTCCCTTCCTCTTCTTCGTGCGCGTTTCTTGTTGCTCTTCTTCGTCCTCGTCTTCTTCCTCTGCAAGGGTGTCGTTTTTTGCCAACCGTCGAACGAGCCTCATAGAACGTCCACGAGGAATCTCCTCCTCCTTTTCTTCTTCTTCTGTCGCCGATAAAAAGCACGATAAAAGAAGGGGACGCCGGTATCGTTCACCGTCGCCGCCATGCCTCTTCGCCGGGAAGACGCGATCTTTCTAGATCACGTACGGAGCAGAACTGAGCAGAAGAAAATCGAGTATATCTTCTGCAAAAGCATATCTTCGTACGGAAAATTATGTCGGAAGCTGTATAGAACGAATAAACCGAATGGTATAGAAGCGTACAAATAATCACACGTGGATCGAAATCCACGTTCGTCTCCGTTCACCTTGGCCGCTCGACCTTAAGTCTTCATAGGATGTCCACAGGTATCTCGCGGATATCTGGACATCCTTCTCAAGGTGGGAGAATACGGCGAAGGTGAAACGCTTCGGGGATCGAACGAGAGACCAGGACGGTCTCCGGCGTCGAGGGGAGAGGAGAATTACGATAATCTACGTACGCGGTGTCCTCCTTCTTTGTCTCCTCCCGGCTGGACGGCCAACTCCCGGGAATATCCTTCTCAAGGTAGCGAGACGGACAAGGAGAAAGCCTTAGGAGGCTCCATTACGTGTAACAAAGACACGAACGCACGATAACGTTCGAGCGTACGTGTGTGCCAATGTCTCCGTTTCTCCTCCGGTAAGGTAGGCCAGGTATCCTTGTCAAGGTAGCAAGCCAGAAGAGGAACGAACGACGAATAACAGACAGGAGAGACAGAGACGATCCTGGAGACACGATAATGCCGGGTGGCCAAGAGCCCTGGCTGCCTGGCTGCCTCGTCGATGACTCGATGCTCTGTTTGTATCCGTGCAGGTCGCCGTAGAGAGACGTTCTTTCTGTCTCCGTCTCACCATAGGCCCATCGTATTCGCCTTCTCTTCGTTCAGCGTTGGCTACCTGCGCGCCGACTATCCTGTCTCCCGATCCCTCTCCTCTCTCTTCCCTTTCGCTGCTCGTGTCCTTCTTTCAGATACGGCTCCTCGTCCCACCTGAGCTCTCTTACCTTAGCCTAACGTCGGAGGAGAGAAACGCAGAAAAAGAGATAGAAGTCATGTGGAAGAATGAGAAGGGAATATCATCAGATAGCTCCGTCTCACCACCTCTCCACCGCAAGCTGCTGGTGTACCTATTGCTTGGATTCTCTTCGAGAGGAGTGGGAGTACGGTCGAGAAAACGCTACAGGTAGGCGACGAGAGGGAGCAGGAGCTCTGTGCGTGGTGTCGAAGAGAGAGGGATTCGTGGTGTTAGAAAAGGAAGGTGGATCAAAGGAGAAAGAGCCCAAATGGGGAGGCGTCGTAGGGTGGCCAGGTAAAACGACGAAGAAAGATATAGAAGACGGGTGGAGCGAGAGGTAGAGAGGAGATTCGGGAGCGAGGGAGGCTTACACGAGATGGTGGAGAAAAAGAGTGAGGACGAACGCGTGTCAGGGAAACGATCGGTGGTACGAGAGAGAAGGAACGAGAGCGGGAGAGACGAGAGGCAGCTTGTGGAGTCGAACGTGTGTGTTGGAGGAGAGAAGAGAGGGGGGTACGAGACACGGAGCCAAGAGCGGGATGCTGGGAGGCGGCGGCGACGGCGGCCATGTTGCCGTATCCCGAGAGAAGAGAGAACGATCCGAGAGAGCACCGTGAGGCTGCTTCGTTTGTTGCTTGCAGCGGCTGCCTAAACTTTGGGTGGTTTAATTCTACCTGTTGGGCCGCACAGTTCGGGGTGTAGTGCATCCGTTCCACCCTCGAGTTCGCCTCGCCAACACACGTTTCACGTAGAACAAAACGAGAAGCTCGAGTTCTCGTCGCGCGGCTTCGACACACGACGTCGGTCGATCTGTCGCGCGCGGAGGTATAGTACGCTCGCGTTCGCGATTCCACGGCGACGATGTCGTCGTGCTTCCCGTACAAGCCGCCGTTCACCACGTTCACGTCGTCGCGTTCGTTGTCGCCGTCATCGTTCTCTTTGCCGTTGTTGTCGTTGTCGTCGTCATCGCCGTCATCGTCGTCGTCGTTGTCGTCGTCGTCGTCGTCGTCGTCGCCGTTGTCGTCGTCGTCGTCGTCGTCGTCGTCGTCGTCATCGTTGTCGTCGTCGTCGTCGTCGTCGTTGTTGTTGTTACTACTGTGGTCTACGTCGTCGACGTCGTTAAAGCCGCGGCCTGCGCGAACGTGCGCGTGTGCCTGAAGCCGGTGTACAAGTGTGAATCGTGGACAGACGATCCGGTTTGGAAAAACCGTTCCCGGTCCGGATCCTCGTGACTCGTCGAAGAGGGGTGTGCGCGAAAGGAACGATAGCGCTTGGTGACTGGCTAAGCGGAACGCAACGCGGAATGAACCAGAAACGAGGATAATGAGGTGCGCGGAGTGAATTTTGTGTTTTCCACGGTGCTTCTTTCCTACATTTCTTTCTCACTTGTGCGTCTAGTTGGAAGCAAACAACCGATCGATCCGATAACGAACCATATCGTGTCGATATCATTCGTGGAAACGGACAGAAAAAAAAAAAAGAAAGAAAGGAGGGAAGAGCCGTAACGACGGTTTTTGTGCGTAACCACCGAAAAACCGTGTACATACATGTGGTGGTAGGTGAAAAACTAAAAAAGAACAAAAAGGGCTACCCGCGACAGTGGGTTCGCCCTTCGACGAGGAGAAGTCTCGAAAATCTCGTCGAAACTCGCGGCAGATTCACGTTTGGTACGGGTGGATCCATCGCGAAGGTGGTGACACTATCATCCGTGGAGATGTGATCCGGAACACAGGAGGGACGCTTAGTAGTTTGTAGTTGGCCCCCTCCCCCCTCGCCACCCCACCAGCACCCCACCAACACCCCTCGACCTACCACCTACCACGTTCTCTACCACCTTCTTCTTACTGCTCTCCACATACGTACACACGTCTACACGCGCGCACTTTCAAGCCATCGGCACGAAGATCGTCCATCAATCCATCTTCTAAGAAGAATATCGACTTTTCTGTATCGAATGCACAGAAGACTTCCTCCCTTAAGATCCAGCGAGATACACTTCGAGATATACATCGAGATACCCCTCGGATACGTTTCTCTTTGTACGCTAGCCCCGACAAAGTGAGTATCTCGTCTCTAACCGTGGGATATCTGTCTGTGGGTGAAATGTCGATCGTTTAACCGCGTCAATGCTGTGCACCTCTTTTCCGCGGATGTTCACCGGCTACCTGCACGATGACGCACAGGTGACGCGCAGGTGAGCCGCCGGTAAACAACTTGCACGTCGACGACAAGTGGGATCATCCGGTTCCCGTATATCTCTTTTTCACATTTCTTTCGTCCAATTGACTCCAATCGATTTTTTCTTTCCTATTCTATCGCCGTAGGTCGTTTTAGATTAGCTTTAGATCAACTTTAGATCAGGTTTTTCCTATAATCGGTTTTTAGTCGAACTGTACGCTACAGCCGTGTGCAAGCTAGAGTTTCGAAGGATTACGTAAAACGGTGCACGTTCGACTGGTAAAAATGGGCTCGCGTTCAGAGCTGCGATTGCGTGCGTTCAAACGAACGAGACGCGATCAGCATACGCGTTCCTGGTAGAGCGAGTGAATGGAAGACTCGCAAATATAATTGGTCCCGGTTTAATGGTGGCTGCTAATGGAATCGCGTAGTTCTATACGCAACGTAGATTTCTTTTGGCTTTACATAACGACGTTTCATATCGCGACCAGGAGCATAGATATTTGAAGAACATTCTCGAATGGTCCATATCTACGCACTTCGTCTCCATTACCTCGTCTGTCCTTCTTCTTTCTTCGTTCGATTCTTCATGGCCAAAGAGACAACACGTGTTAATCGCGAGAAAGGATGCTCAATTCCCACGGTCGAAAACTCGCCACTAATTCTCACTCCCGAAACACTGCACGAGGAGGACAGCACCTCTATAAAGTTGGAACGTTCGCAGGTAGTAAAAAGGAGGAGCGTAGTTGACTTCGTGGGCCAGGTAAGCTTCGAGACGAGCAAACATCTCGTTTTCGAAGGCCTCGAACGGTCCAAACTTCTTATTCCGATTGGATCCACTTTTAAGTCGATCCAGTCGAGAAATTCAGAAGACACCTGAGACCTACGGACTCTCTCACACTCTTCTTCTTTCTCTCTTCGATTTCTATGTTCACTGTACGAGATCACTACGGATCAGTCGAATCACTTGTAAAAGGCTTTGCCCACGAATCGATCGGACCCAAAATGCCACACGATAGACACCACGGAGCCGGTTAACGCGCCGACGTGCCTAGTGCCTCGTCTTCGAGACACCAGCTCTTCTACCAGCATGTACTCGAGCTCTCCGTAGAGAAGCTTGTTCCTCTTCGCAAAGGCTCGTCGAGTCCTCCGTCTCCGAAGGCATCGTCCACTGACGCGAAGCGAGGGAGTACAGGTACTTGAAATACAAACGGACCCACGGAGGTGGGTCCAATCTGATGCAGGGTTCCCTTTGAGAATCAGGTTAGACCGGCCGAACCTGCTCCTCTGGCTTCTCGTCTCCGGTCCGCGGTTGTATACCGGCTTCGTGTACCTACTCCTTCTCCCCAGTCGCCCCAATCTCCTTCTTCCGCGTAGTAGGTAGGCAACCAACCTACCTACTTCCCGCCACCCTGTTCCCTGAGAAGTCTCGCTCTTGCACACGTAGGCCGGTTCATCCATCGCGTTCCTCTTCCTCGCCACCGACGAGTTCGCATAATCTTCTTCAGCCCCCGGTGTCTCGTCTTCCAGGAACACCATCCTCCTGCTGTCAAGCCTCGAGAAAACGAAGAAATCACGGAACAAACTGAATAGAATCGTCCTCGTCGGAGATACACGTCGGTTCTCCTACGCTTTCCTACGACCAACGACGGTGTTCACGGTTCTTGCTTCCTCGTTTACGTCTATTATTACACCTGTCTATCCGTCAGACAGGCGGTCGCGGGTTGAATTCCAGTTTTACGCGGCCTGCCCTCCTTCCTTAGCTGGCTACCGGTAGCCACGCGGTTGTAGTAGGAGGAGATGAACGAGCCGGGAGAAGAGGGAAGCCAACTGGTTTTACCGACTATCCACCTGGTGAACGACGACGCGGCGCAAGGGCCCGAAGACGGTGGAATTCGTGGTGTCCGACTGGTTTGGCCAACATCCACGGATTCCCTGGTTCGACCGGCCACCGCGCACGTGATAACTGAATCAACCAGAGCCATCGAACCTGCTATTCTGGCTTCTGAATCCGGCTCTCTCTTCTTCGTTTGTCCGCTCTTTGCTCGTCCACGAACAGTCGCGTGGATTCGCGTGGTCTCTCAGCCACCGCCGCCCTACCCGATGGCCTTCCTGATTCCTCCACCGATCTCGTTCTTCCGCCTGGACGTCACAACCTGACTTGCCAGGGCAAAAATGCGGCTGCAGCTTCCTGTTCGACCGCGACTTCTTCTTCTTCTTCTTCGTCTTCTTCCTCTTCTTCTTCTTCTTCTTCTGTCGGATACTAAGGCGACCGGTTCAACCGCTTGCGTTCCTCTCTATGTTGTGGTTCCGTTGCGGCCAGATTGCCAGTTTCGCTTCTTTCTTTCGCGGTTGACGTTTAGGGAGTCTTTCACCGAAAGGAACGTGTTCCAGTATTCGAGAGACGAGACAGGAACTTTTCACTCTCGGCTACCTGGCGGCTGGGTCGGTCGGTTCGCTTGTCTGACTGTCTGTCTGTCTTCGACGCCGGTTTATTACACCTGTCTATCAGAGCCGCGACCGCGAAACCGTTTCCAGTTTGACGTGCTTGTAGCCGGTTCAAATGAATGGAGGAGAGGCGAACCAGCTGGTCCCACTGATTGCACGTTGCGTAATCGTAAACGCGACAGAACGCACAATACAAGATTGACGTCTTCGCTTTGGTTAGCTCATTTTGCAGCATGTTCAGTGAATGAGAAAAATGAAACTTTTAAATAATATATTTTCACGTTGGTTATCGACGTCCATCGTTCGGCTTCTCCTTGTCAAAGGAGCTCTAATGGTCACCATTGGACCCATGTTATTAAATTTACGATGATTACAATAAAACATATATTATTGAGCAAAAACGGTTCCACGTAAAGAAGTAGATTATTAGATTGTAGAATTAAAAGTGCTCCAAATTCTATTGCAATGTAATGTATTTAAGAAAATTAAATGTTATGGTATAGGATAGAATACGTGAGTTTATCACAAGCTAAACCGATCAACTCAATTGTTTATACATTTCTCAATGTAAATTTTCCTCGGAATAAATAACGTTCTTCCATACGCGCTGTGTATCGCGAACAGATGGCATAAACAAACGGAAGTCTCAAGGCAAATTTAAAAAAATAGCGCTGTGACATCATTACTTTTCTCTACTGCCTGATACACGCAGTTGATCAATATGGCCTTTGTGAGTGACTCATATAAAATTCGCGTGGCAGTCGACGTGTTAATTACTTTTTTACATTTCTTTTTTTTTACCTTGACAATCCGGAATTCGACTGTCGAATATTCTCAATGACACAGCCTGACACGATCAAAATTGACTCATTAACGATACAATCTGCTTCTTACATCACGCATAATGATCTCATTTTTTTTATTTTACCCTCGTTCTTTGTTCGTAGTTTTAACTTATAAAAACGAAGGATTGTTACATCTCTCTTTTTTATTTCTCGTCCGTTTCGCAGGTCCTCACTGGCTGCTCCTCTTCTTCCGTCCAATCACGTGCCATACAACGCTCAGCAGAAGACTGTGATACGCAACCCCGCATGCTTAGAACCCGTTCGTTCCCGTAGAGGTTAGTAGACGATATTAGTCGACCACTAGAGAGGATCGAAGCAGAAAGGGAGAACTTTGGAGGAGGACACGACGTCGCGGGATAAGAGGCTCGTCCAGCGGAACGCCACGATTAGACGAACTGGAAAGAGAAGTGGAAGACTGCGCGGGAGAATGTCGACTTGCACCGACGAGGCCGACAACGCACCCCTGCACATGCAGGAGGCTCTGTCCCCGGTTAGTCTATTCTTATTCTTTCTACGTTACCAACGATTTTTTACTTTTCTTTCAAATCGTAATTAAAAAATTATTTACTATCCCACGATATTGCATAACGAAAGGAATAATAAAAAATTTAATCAACCGATAATTCTCCATGTAACTTGGAAATTTCGTCTTTCACTCTTCCATATGGAACTTTCACTGTTAGGTAATATGTCCCTTACATTCATATAATATTAATTTTGTTTCTTGAACACTCTCCAGTCCCTTTATAGAGACTCGAATTTTCTTTCGTTGTAAAATTATTTAAAATAATTTCATTTACACTCGTTATTTGGAGTGTACATTGGGTCTATTAAATCTTATTATATCAAATCTTTGTATATAAAAAACAAGATTAAACGCGATCCAGTAGTCGCGAAATAAAAATTGTAAAATAAGATTGGACGAGGGAAATCGTTTAATCCATCTGTGAGGCAGAGATTATTTAGAGCCGAAGCGATTTCATCAGCTTCTAAATTCAACGAAATCTTCGCTGTACCACGTTAATCCCATTTACAGAGAAATAAATTTCTCGTAAAATTCCCAAGAAAAGAACTCGAGAAATGCTTATTAATGCGCGGCAGGCTCCGACAAATATAAATTCTACGATACGTGTAAGATTTTGAAGATTTTTTGGTAGATCATTTGAGGGATGTTCGTGATTAACGTTCTCTGAAAGGATCGCGCCGCTTCGATTTCGACAATTCATGGAATGCATTGGCATGTTGCATGGGTCTCTTCTCGTGTGGGTCATCGTTTGACCTTCCTCCCTTTCTCTTTCTTTCTCGCCTCTCTCCCACCTTTCTACCATCGTTTCGTCGGTACCACCCGTTGCGTGAAATAACGAGAATGGCGGACCGACGAGATTATTGCCAGTTGCGTTGTTCCAGCGTGGAACTTCTGGAACGACCCTGAGACGCCGTCCAATGATGGACGTAAATACGTGGACCAAGGATTCAAAATCGCTCGAAATCGATTTCTCGAAAAAAAAGAAGAAAGAAAAAGGAAATGAAAAGGTAGAACGAAATATGTTTTTCTTTTTCGTCTTCTTTCTTCCTTTCTTGGGTTGATTAGGATAGCTAATTGCACGAAATGGAAACCGAATATCATCGAGGTTAATTGGGAACAAAGGTAGATAATCCGATTGGTTCGTAATTGATTCATTTGGCGGTTTCAAATTCTCTAATACGAAGAAGATATTTTTAGTAGAAAGAAGATATTATTAATCGTACGAAATTTACAAAAACTAACTTCTGTATTTATTTTTCACCGTAGTGGTATGTTTGTTGCATATAGTATATAGCATGGCCTATAGTATATAGTGTAGGATATAGTATAGTCTGATTGGTACGGAGAGATCGACTAATTTAGATTTGGAACGTTCTAATTGAAAGAAAATACTGGCGAAGTAAGAAATTTTCGAGAAATGATTCCTGCGTTTATTTTTGATCGCAGGTAATCTGATTGGTTCGTAGACTGACTGATATAGCTTTGGAACTGTCTGGTAGAAAGATGTTGCTTCTTTATCTTCGTACTTCTTTTTTTCTTGATTTAATCTTCTGTGTTTATTCTCGATCGTGTGTAATCTGGTTGGGTAGACGATTCATTTTGGTTTCGAACTCTTGTTTGAAGAGAGTAAAATGCTGGAGGATTCGTTGACCTCTGCTAGTCACGCTGTTGTTTGTCTTAACGAAGACGCCTTGCAGGTCTGGCATGAGAAAAGGTGCGTCATAGAATCTTCCTTTCACGACGAATTTTTGGTGTTCCGGGAATAAGTTTAGAAGGTGCGTAGGAAGTCGTATAGATTCGTTGGTTTGTTCAGAAATTTTAGTACCTTGATTCTTCGTTCTCTACCTATTCTATTCTTCCTTAGAATAATTTCCTCTTGCACCACGCATATCGTAATAATTTTTATCATTCTAATTTTCACTTCAATGTATCACAAATTAAATTTAATTCAACGATGTAACTCATGGTACGGGCGATTGATAAATATTCAAGAACATGTCGAACAACTAATTAATTCATATATTCATAACAAATAATTATATAAAAAAAGAATTCACAAACTTAGCGCGTCGCAAGACAAAATTCAAAAAGGATTTTCTTAAATCCATTTTTAAGTTAAACGGGATAAGAAACAGAAAAGAAAGACACGGTGGTTTCTTAAAAAAAAAATATACGGTCTAAAAAAACAAAGATAAAAAGAAAATTTTGTAAAGGTATACAACGATTGACGCTCTCGCACGAAAGGAAAGATTCGAAAAGAAGATGAAATCAAGTTTCTCTGGATCCAAGAATGATTCGACGATTGTATGGTGTCCCATTTGAGGCGCAGGCCGAACCCTCGAAAAATCTAAACGAATTCCAATAGCTTATCGGTCTAGGGTGATGTGTATATCGTTCTGGGACGGCCACTCCTCGACACAGAGAAGCCTGAAAAGATTTTTACTGTCACCTGGCCGCAGGTTTTTAACCTCACAATAGTATACCTGTCGCTTAAAAGTGAAACTCTGTAGGACGAAAGCCCGTTATTTGCGTGGCGTTGCTCGACAATGGGAAGACCGCCGCTTAAGCGGCTCCCCTAAGAATCTTATGGGGCCCCGGACATTACGGAGACCAAATCCCTGCTGGAATTATTACGCTTAATCTGGTTCGTGAACGAGGTGATACAATTTACGGCAATGGAATGGAATTTGCGTCGTTGTGTTGGTAACTCAACACGTGGAATTTCTTTTTTACTTTTTATTGTTGTCGTAACAGAAGCACGTAATTATAATTAAGATAAGAAATTAAGATAACGTTTAGGAATGTGGAACTTCGTTTTTATTTTTTGTTGGCGTAACAGAAGTATGTAATTATAATTAAGATAAGGAATTAATTTAGTATTTAAGAAGCTGCGTTGGTAGGTCTGGGAGGAATACTTAAAAAAAAAATTTTGTTGTTGTTGTTGTATAAAACAGTATAAAAGTATAGAGATATCTTGTTAACTAAGTCTTCATACATATCCATTCGATCATCACAATAAACGTCAATCAATTTCCCCATTTATGTCGAAGGATATAAATAATTACGCTTGCTTCTTTTTTCGCGCATGACTGAGTCAGTTACAATGATTTATCGCTGTTGTCCAGCTCATAAAAATTAGATAAAAATGAACAGGCGCTAGGTTCTTGGTAGAATCGATTAAAATATTAAACAACTTTTGTCAAAGCTATTCTATGTAAACCTGGTCGACAGTAAAACTATACCTACATCAACCTACACGAATGGGGAAAAAATTATGAACTAGCTAATATTCAAAGTGACTAATCCGTAATTTCTAAAAAAAGATTAGTTTTTGCCAAACCCACCTGCACATTTCCATTAAAAAGAAAAAAAAATAGAAAAGACAGTAAATCTAAATGGTTTTAGCGTCCTAATTTAAATAAAATTTAGTCAAACCCCATTTTCTAAATTTTTACTAGAAATTTCATCAAGAAGTGACGCGAATTTCCATTTCCATGGAAAAATTTCCGTTTTCGCTTTACGATCGAGCAGTAAGAACGGTTGCGAGATTTTCCATCCTAGCCAGAATCTTCGACGAATACCGACATTCTTTCGCGAAGGCGAGCGGTACGTCGTCGTCCATTCGTGCGAGCATAACCACTCATGGTTGGAGTCTCGAACCAAGCCGTGTCTCGAACTACGGGCAAAGAAGGAAGAAGAGGAGAAGGAGGAGGAAGACGATTTTGCTGTGTACGATGACTCGCCGGATTTCGCGTATACCTGATACTTGGGTCGAAGGGAACGCACACTCACCGATCGTGCTATTCATTATCCAAGTAACCGGCAGAGATTACTTAATAGAATCCGCCAGACTCCCAACTTAGACTTTTTATTCGATTTTTTTTGCCGCGGTGTCGGAAAGGGGGAATAGAAAATCTTTTTGTTGCTTCTTCTCGTCCTGTTGATTTTTTAAGATATATTCTTCTTTTCTTTTTTTTTTTTTTTTTTTTTAGAGGCAATGGGAAAAGAATGTGTTTAACCCTTTCACTGCTTTTGAAGCTTAATATGTGTCGACGGCAATGCTCAATATACCGTATTACAGAAGATCTTTTTTATTCTCTTTACTCGTTTTTGTTGGTATGTTTAATACTTTGTGTTGAGCGAATCATGGCGATTTTTCGAAATTCCTAACTTTCGAATGTTCGGATTACCAAATTTTCCGATTGTCAAATACTCTGGTATACAAACTTTCCACTTTGTTAATTTTTGAACTTACCCATTTCTCAGATACCTGAGTCTTCAATCTGCCCGGCTCTCAAATTCTTTGATATTTTAATTAGGGAACGCATGATATTTATTCCTGGTGTACGCACTCAATACCGGTGGCTACACGCAGTTGAAGGTTTAACGGAGAATTTATTGTCGGAGACGTTATTTTCGACAGAAATTGGTATATATTACACTTTTAGCGATACTGCGTTAATTTTAGTGAATTTTAAAAAAGTTAAACGAGCCAGAATTCCCCATAAACCGATTCGTAGGAATAATATAGAAGATTTAGTGCTCTGTCGGCTCGTATTCGGAACCGGAGTTAGTGATGAGACTTATTATAATAAAGACGACTCGACGTCGAATAAAATATACAACCAATGAAATCAGCAATGACGAGAATCGTTCCAAAAGGATTACAGGAGCAACTGATTACTTTTCCTCTAGTAAAAAGCGTTGCTCTAACCGTTCTGAGTAGTGTATAATGGGAACGGAATAATGGTAGCAAGAAATGTTAGCGAGAGTTGTTTGGAGATATCAATCAAAGATAATGGCGGTAGGAGAATTTTTGTTTTCCTCTCCAGCTACCAGCAACGCGAACTACAGATATTGTGAAAAAAAATGATTTATTGCTCTGTACACTCTGGTCGGATGTTCGGTATACGCGCTAATTACATGAATAGTATCGCAGTGTCCGAGTGTCAACGATATTTCTTGCTTCTTATTCTTAAATTGTGATTGATGATGCAGCAATGATAATAAACGTTCGATGAACGGAATCACCAGACGATTGCGAAACTCTTCGAAGCGATCGATGATTTTCCGCCGACTGTTTAAGACTAGCTGTTGGTTAAGAAATCTTGAATGAATGAATTTTTAAGGTTTAGAATTTACGAGGTGTCTCAGTTACTGGGATGGAAAGATTTTTACAACAACAAACTTTCGATTGTTCGAATTTTAAAGATATTTCGGATCCAAAAATATTGAATCTGCAACGATTGAAATTAATTCAAATTGACATTACGAAAATTAAATTGTCAAATATTCGAAATCTCGAATATTTTGATTTTCAAGTACACAGATTTTCCTTCCGAAAATTCGAATAACCAAATTCTCAGATATTCAAATATGCAAACATTCCGTTTGTTCTATTTGCAAAACTGGAACTTCCAAATTTTCAAATGCAAATAATCTCAGTCATTTTCCGAGCCCATAAATTCTCAACCCTCTGCTTACCTGCATATCTCGAAGCTTGTTAATACAAAATTTCCAATTCTACGATTGGCGATTGGAAAAAAAACGTATGTAATTCAACGGCCATAAACCGAGCTGAAAAAGATTTGCATAAAGCGTAAGTGAAATAGCGAGCATGTTTATCGTGGGGAAAAAAGGGGAATAAACGATGGAGATATAGTGATACGATCGTCGACAAGCGTTTCTAGCAATTCCATTTAGCTTGGTTCGCCTGCGGCCACGTTCACGATGCTCGATACGCCAACAGGAAACTAAAAAAAATAAACAACGCATAGTGAACAATCGCACACAGTATTTCCATGATTACCGTGACTGGAAATAGCGACAGGAAGTCGCCGGGTGTAAATACATGAATATAATTAATAACAGTAATTTATTTCGGATCATAGTTGCGCCACTTTCGTTATTCAACGAAACTTAACACCGCAGTTAAACGCGCACGGGTCCACATTCTTCGCGACTAATAAACAATTATAAACAATTATAACAGCCATTCAGAGTGGCTACAGAACAGCCCTAACGTTGTACAATGATTTTCCACCGCAATATAAACCGCTAATTGAACATTCACGAGAGTCAAAAATGTATTTTAATAGGAGCTGCTTGGAAAGATCGCGACTGACAGACCGCGACAATAACGTATTTTTATTTTAGAAGTTTATATGTTTTATGGCGCATGCAATTAAAGCGTACCATGGACTAATGTAATCCGAAATATTTATATCAAGTGGTATGCTGTGCTAATAGGAACGAAAGGGATAGAAGGAGATACGAAAGGAGAATTGAAGTTGTATCGTGTGAGGAGTTTCGAAACGCCCGAAACTTCCAACTACCTAAATTTCCAAATGTGTGAATTTACAAAACCACGTTCCCCGAAGCTTCAATTCGCAAATGCGCAAATTCATAAGTATCTGAATTTACAAACTCTCGAGTCTGACCTTCCAAATGCCCAAGAATCGCCAGAAATGCCTGAAAATTTGCAAACTTCCAAATTTCCAAATTCTCCACGCAACTTATTACGAGCATACCTGACGCAAGTCAACCCAAAGGAAAAAGATTCGACGCAGCCAAAATCCGAGAAGAGGGCGAGAAATACAATAAAAAAAAAAAAAAAAAAGGAACGGAGAGCGAGTCGAAAACGAGGGAATGGAAGGAAAGGACGGGAAGAAATAACCGCGACGGGGCCGCAATAACAGAAACTCTGACAGGTGTTCCGCGAGCAGACGAAGCTGGATGCCCGGACAGAAGAGAAGCGAGGAGCGGCCCGATATAACAAGGATTCAACGGCGTATCGCAAAAACCTTTGGACGATCGTGTACATCGTCTTGCGGAGGGGGATGCTGCGTGGAACGACGAGGCAAGAGAGAAAGAGAGGAGTGCGGGCAACAATGAAGGTTCTCCGGTGAGCTAGGACGCGTATACGCGCGCAACCGCTTGGAAGAGCGAAAGAAAGGCCCTTAACGATTCCACGTATCTTCGAGCTGGCGGCGCAGCTGCGTATTCCAACGACGTGATCGGCAATAAGCGAGCGCGCGCGACCCGCAAGAAGAAATCGACGAGGACGCGAGAGCAGCGGTCGCGCATCCGCTCGACCGACAGACGAGCCAAGGAGTATCGTCCGACCTGGAACAGTCTCTCACGGCCAGCAGGCCAATTAACTGTTATTATCAGCCGGTTCTTGCGTGTAAACAGAGGCTAGTCTCTGTTAGAAGGTGGTTAGAAGAGGCAACTCCATTCGAACCCACTACCGCCCCTTTTTCCTATTATTATTAAAGGAATCGATGCAGGGGAGCGCGATGAATCGCAAGAAGAGAAGGTTTTAGGGAAATGCTTATATTGGGACAGTGATCAGATCGGGCGATGACTGGAAATTTGTAATTTTTCAGTGTTACGTGATCCGGCCTAGGACTCGAGCAATTTTGATCTCGGGTTGGAAATTGATTTTCCAACGCGATCGAAATGTGTTAGAATTCAAGAAGTTTCAATTTCAGGGTGGTTAATTGTATTTGACGACGAGTGGCAATTTGTAACTTTTTGGTGTAATGTGATTGGGAGTTAGAATACGGGAAATTTCAACCACGGAGTGGTAATTAGGTTAGAAAAAATTTTACAATTTTTCTGTATAATATGGTTGAGTTGAAGATACGAAAAATTTAATAGGATGGTAATCCCAGTAATCACAAAGGTTCAGCGACGAGTGGAAATTTGAAATTTTTGCGCATAATGAGATTGCGGTTTAAAGTACAGTGGAAGATTTAGAGTTTAGCGAACGAGGTTATATTTAGCTTAGAAAGTTTGGAGAAATTTTGATTTTCCGGTGATAGTTAGGCTGGGTGATAAATGGAAATCGGCAAACTGTTTTTGCTTGTAGCGGATAGTGATAAGTTAGTTTTTCTACGCCCTTCCGTTTTAGGAAGCTAGTTTGTAGTTTTGATAGCTTACGCTACGTTGGTTTTATTTGCGACACAGACGTAATGATACCGATAGATATTTTTCTAACCAACTTCGATTCAGTCTATTCCATGCTCACGTTGCGGATCATTGGTCTCTAACCATCGCTTTTTATTCGATCAGCTGACCGCATCAATGTCCACTCCCGGCAGTTTATACATGTTTTACGACGACTGCTTTTTCTCCCACGGAAATGCAGTAACCACGGAAAATGGAAAAATCAGCGCGAGAAACCAAACTTCTCGAACGTTCTGACCAATCCGATCCAATTGGAATCCTATCTTCACAGCGTGACTTGCTACCGCATCATGAGAATGAAGTTGTAAACCACGCTGCATCTATCCAGTCTCTTTTGCCCGCAGAACCTGATAACCTGAATTATCCTTCATTCTTAATCACTATCCACGTCGATATCCAAACGAAGTCATCTGTAATTATTCGCTCGTAACGAACTCATGCAGCATCGAAGCACAATTCGATGGCCATTCGGAATCAATTAGGTATAGAATTAACCGAGAAAAAGAAGAAACAGAATGAAATAATAAAAAATCACACGTTCTATGTCGACTTACCCAATACGACAAAGACTGTTCGAAGACTATCTGAGAGTTAAATTCGAAAACCATTCGAAATCAATCAAGGTGTTAAATTTAAGAAGAAAAAATATAAACGAGACAGTACGAAACCATTAAAGATCGCTGGTTCCAAACGAACCTACGCAACAACGAGGAACGTTCGATGGCTATACCGGACAAAAATTTTACGGCTGTTCACTGAAATCAATTACGGAATTAACTAAGTAGAGAAAAAGCGAGAAAGAAAGAAATGAACGAGGAATGAAAAAAGAGAGGAAGAATCAGAAAGTCAGGACACAAGCAGGTACAAGGCCAATCATCGTCTAATAACTCTCAACACGCCTCTGAAGTACTATCGCGATGCCCGTGGTTACGTAATCTTCTACCTTGACAGCGATACTAGATTGAATCTATGGTACAAGGCCGTCGTTCGACACCCGGTCGTGTACGAGTTATTCAATAAATAATCCCGAGATAACATCCAGCAGGAGCTCTGGGAAACCGTAAAACGCGTATTCGTGAGCAGGATAAATAACGAATATTTCCTTTCTAACGATCCTCTTCCCTTTCATCCATCGATGTCATTTTCGAGTTGGCGCGTGTAGAACGTCGTAAAAACTAATACATTCGGTCGCAGGATGGCATGTGAATCAACGCGCTCGGACGACCGCGATAAATTTTCCTGGCGATCGGCGATTAGATTTCGAATGAAGTTGGTATACGCTTTCATCGACGAGTGCTCTTAACGTCACGTCATGACCGCGGGAGGCTTCGTAATAGAGCTGATTAATATTCGTCAAACATCGGCCACCCTTCGTGTGGGTTATTACGAGTGTTACCGTTCGCACACTCGTTTAGGAGAGCTAGTGGGACTGGAGGGTGTTTCGAGTATAAAGTGAACTGGGCTTTGAGCCTTTGCACCTGCCCGAGCGATGCCTTTGGCGGATTAAATCAATCGAGGATTAATTCTTCACACTCTGACAAGTATTTTATAGGATTGACCAGTTACCATGGTAGTATATTCTCGTGGAGGCAGTTTTTGGAATCGTAAAGTCTGTTTCGGATGGGAATAAATTGCAGTTAATTCTCTGAATACGGCGGAGGTTTCTGAAGTGAGAAATTTTACTCCGAAAAGGAGAAGATTGTGAATGTGAATTGGAAGTTGGGTTTACAAGCTGAGAAGTTTTTGAACGAGATTGGGCAAAAGGATGATAAAGGTAAATTACCGACAAATCTCTGTATCTTGAAAGGCGTTTAACGCGATTGATCAGGATGTCCAACGCATTTCATGATACAAAAAATTGAGCTAGAATTTCTGATCGATGATATCGAAACTTTTTCGAAACTTCTCGTAGTACGAAAGATTAAGCGATTTATTATGGCAACAAAAGAGAAAAAGAAGTGCGTATCTAATATATTACATACATTCTGAAAAAAGTTTTTGAATAAGTTCAGCCTTAACAACTTGGAATGTCATTAATCAACCCGTTAGACACGAAACAAACTGTACCGGGTATTCCCAGAAAAAAATAACTTATCATGTTGTCTGACCGATACTCGAGGCGACGACGGTGACTTGCCGCCAGTGAAACTCGAATATTAACCAGATGACTCACGATATTGTTAATTATGTTAATGGACGGTGCACGATCGTAAATGACATTGCACGCTCGTTCGTCCGAGGACTCCGCGAGAGATGTGAGGAAGGGAGAGAGAAGATTCGCGGTAATTCGGCCTGATTCCATTGGAAAGCGCCATAAACCGCCATAAACCGACGACACGTGGGAAATTCCAAACGACGTCGTTAGCGTGATGGGACACACTTATTCACGAGACGGCGGCAACTTTCTGAGCTTAAGTCCCTCCTTTATTATGTCTTTCTTTCCACTCCTTTTTTAGACACTTTTTTAAATGACGGAATTAGTCGTGGTATGAGCAGAAGCATTTTGCATCCTTTCTTTGTGCGAGCATGTTTAATCGCGTAATCAGACGAAGGAGATGCACTCGAGATAATTCTTCCATCTCGAGTTTTTATTATTTCAAATTTATTCAAGAATATTATCGCGTTTTGTTCAGAGCGAACGTTTATCGAATAACATGGCAGGATAAAATCACGCGTATATTAATACTGGCGACGTTATTTGTTCATACGAATGTTCCGATTAGAAGAATATTATGTAGAAATATTCATCTTGTACTTCACGTGTCCATTTCAAGAATCGCATATGCTAACTTTGAATAACGGACAACACACGATGATACAAGATATGTTTTGGTTTCATGTTCGATAAATTTCATAATTTAAACAATTTTTAGAAACGTTCCTCATCCTGTTGAATATACAGTCGCGATTCTCGTTTCGTCAAAAAATTCCACCAATGTTTTCCAATGTTTCTTTATATATCATTTTATTCGAACAAAGGCATACTATCTGTCAAAATATTTTCAGCTTTCTCAAAGCCACCAACAAATCCTACAGCTTTTCAAGAAACCAATTCCAGGAATTCGAACAACGAACCTAACACTTCACGCTCCCTTCGACCACAAAATCCTTGAAACGAACTTGTTCGCCGATCGATCATAGTCACTTGACAATCTCAAACCAGTGGACCACGGATCAAGGAAACGCAAGAGCGCGATCGTTTGGTTCAGAAACTTTTCGCGATGGAGCCGCTTTCGAATCGCGATCCCTCGGCGCGATTAAATACCCGGCTTAACATTAGCCAACTTTAGATTCGTCTCGGAAATGAAAGTAACGCGGCGAGTTCTTCCCTGAATTTCGTGACGAAAAAGGATCACTTACGCGATGACTCCGTTAGAAAGTCGAGTGGACGTTGTGGTACTTTGATCTTTGCTGGCGCGATTAAAAATATTTGCCGATCGACGCGTTACCAGACACCTAGGGGATTAATTATTATTCGACTCGACTTCGGCTGGACTGGTCTCTACGGAGCGATTAACCAGCAAGATTTTTATTGCGGGTCGATTAGCATTCGAAAATGTTAAACTGTCGTTACGACATAAAGCACCGCGACGTAAATTTCCGTGACTAAAACCGGCGAACCGTGCCTCGATAAAATAATAATTTTGTGGAAGCCACGCGACTATCGATAATTGGCAAACGTTCGCGTAATTGAGAAGCTCGACTGGATCTTGGATTTAGAGATGCATGGATCGTTACAGGGATTATCGTGGGTGAAATTTCACTCCTTACGAATTTCTTCATCCCATATTATTGTCTCGTAATCGCATATTACAATTTAATTTTACTTGCAACCGTCGGGAATAATAATTTTTCATTTAGTCGTGGAATAATAATAAAATAATCACTCTGACATTCTTTGTTCAACACAGAATGGTGATAAAATATCGAACTGTATTTGTTAGAATTTATTGATCTTTACAGGAAAAAGGAAAGATACCGAGAAAAGGTACTGAGATGAAATTTCATCCATCAATGTGACTTTCCCTGATGATGGCTTTTATCGTGATTGCACTGGAGATTGTTTTAGTGATAAATTAGTAAATTACGAGTGATTGTACGTTTATGTAAAATTTAAAGGTACAGTAATATACAGAAAAAGTGTCTACGGTAAAGTACTAACTAATTTCATAATAACTAGAGAATGAAATAAATTTGACTACAATTCCTATAGAAATACGAATGTCATATAAGCATCTGACCTACTGATTATTGAAAATTCTAACAAGAGATATCTCGTGATAGTACTTTATTTATTTTGGTCCACAGGTCTATCGATATTCACAAGCCTACATACGCAACGTTATATAACTTGTTATTTATATAAGCTTCTAATCTCACACCATGTATCCTACTTCAAAGCTTTCACGAACGCTGTCCTTACTTTTCCTGTCACTTGTCGACAAAGGATTCGTTCCATTTTCAATTCCCCATGGAACCTGTGATTCTCTGTAGAATATTCGGACTATACCCTCGTCAACCAATCTCCCTTGAAAATTTGCGACTGAGTATTGAAACCCTAAGCTGAATAGGGGTTGACGATTCATCTTTTGTTCTCGATTACATCCTTGAACTCGACCAGTGTTCTTTTAGCCTTTTGTATCGTAGAACGAGGTTTTGAAGAAAAATTTAGTTTATGAATTTTTAATTGGAATCTTGATTACGTCGTATTTATAAAAAAAATATGGTTGAAGATTTTGGAGAGTCAGAGATGCTAACTGAGTTTTAACTTTATTTTTTATTGAAAATGTTAGAAAACGACGAATGCCGGAGTTTCGATCAAATGCGAAGAAAGTAATAATTTAGAGTTATTTAGAGTTATATAAAACAAAAGGTATATCGATAAGAGAGTTTCTGTTAGAGAAGAGAAATCTGTCAATCAATCTGTGTGAAAACTTCCTCGCAGTGTTCAGAACTTTTCTAATCGCTTATGGTAATCGTACTCGCGTTCGCTAATGGTAGAGCCTTGACAGAACGAGAGGTTTAGTAGCAAATAAAAAGGCAAGTACCATAATTGAACTCGTCGTCTTGTCTAGTTTCTTTGAATATTCCTATTACGACTACTAAGAGGTAACTCTAGGAGAGTAGCTATCATCACGTTCGCCGGCGGTTGAGGTTAGCAAAAAACTGAGGAAAACGTTTAATAAAGTTGCCATTCTGTTTGGCTTGCTCGTGTATCTATTCGAAACCAACGAACGGTGACAAAATATTGTACATTTTGATGTACAGACAGCAATTACCACCATACAGATTAGCTTTCTATAAATATAAAGAAACTGATCATGTCAATATTCTAAAAAAATATTCTAAAAAAGTTTATGTAAACAGAATTCTATCGCAGATATAATAATTCACCGCTACAAACGATAACCTTCCCTAACTCTTTATTATCACAATAACATTTTCTTCGAAATTCTAAAATTTTCAAATGCACAAATTACTATATTTCCACGTTTCTAAATGTCCAAACTTTTGGCTACCAACGTTTTTAAATATCCAAACTCGTAAGCGCGCAAATTTCCGAAAGCCTAAACGTTTACATTCCCAAATTGTCCAATACTTTCCATACATAATTTACAAACGTCTAAATTTGAAAACGCTCAAATTTCCAAGTTTCCAAATTTTCCCAAGCTACCCCAGGTTTGTCAGCTTAATCCAATCAAAGGCACTGGTTTATGGAAATCTTTGCTATTCTAGGTGCAGGAGGGGCCAGTGTCCCCGGCGTCCTCCTCGCTGAGCAACCAGAATCAAAACGAGAGCGAGCAACAGGTGTTGCTGGCTACGATGCAGCCAGTGAACGTCCTAGACCTGCACGAACCAGCGACGGTTCACTCTCTGCATCCAAAATACCACCATCACCACCACCGTCACCACCATCATCATCACCATCATCACCATCAACAACAACATATCCAAACTGATCCGGACGACGTTCAACAACGAGCGACGGACGACACCGATGGCCGAGTGACGCCTGGCACAGACGCAGCGGCCGCCAGCACGACGTTGAGCGTCGGTGAGCACAAGATGATCGATTTAATTTACAACGACGGTCAAAAAACCGTCATGTACACGCACGACAAGGAGATCATCTACGAGAACGAAGCGGATCGCGTTCAAGTGGTCGAGTATCCACCACCACCACCATCACCGCCATCTCCATCGCCACCCTCGGCAGTCACAAGAGCTGGATTATTGCCACCCACGTGTGTTACACCTAGATCTGGGTCAGCCACGACCGCGTTACATCTGCATCATTATCCTCAACTGCAGTTGCAACACGAGGATGATCTTCCACCCAGTGTTCGCCATGCTGTAAACGCAACGGTTCCAAATTGTGCGGCGGCCACTACTACGACTACCGTGTTGGTTCTGTCGGAATTGGTCGCTGCTGACCCTGCAGCTGGAGCTGCTGCTGCTCAACAACTCACTCTTACTGCCGCTGCCGCTGCTGCTTCCCTCCGTGCAGGGTAAGTGTTTAATGATTTTTGTTTTTATTGACAACACTGCGGATCTTTATGCAAATAGATATTATTAAATTTGTTTTATAGATACAATTTAAAAGATGAAACTTAGCGAAGCATTCATACCGCTCTAAACATTTTTCAACAATAGTGTTCATGTTCTCGTGGGTACAGTCGAAAGAATGAAATTTAATTAGAAATTTCTTTGATTGGTTAAATGTTATAATGGATACTATGCATAGGACAATTTATATATTTTTGACACATTATGTGCATACTATACGTTTGCATACTGCACCGCTAAAATTTCTATAAATGCATAAGAATTCGCAGCTCTTAGGTGGTGAAGAAGATTTTGGTTGTTAGGAGAAATCGAAACCTTGCGTGTTTTCTGAGAAAATACAAAAATTAAGATGATGTGGTGGAATATGGAAATGTAAGTACTTCCAAGTATTTTTGGTAAAGTGGAAATCACGTTCTATCGAAGAATTTAGATATATTCTTAGTTGATGAAGAGTCACGCTGTCTCATTATGATAATCGATGAGATTCATTTTACATTTGTTTGTTATGTCGTATCGAGTCTGTTATATCAGAAAGCGTTGTCACATTATACAAATCTGTGCCAGATCGAAGTCGAAGGCTGCATTAAGTAAAATGTCAACGAATAAAGTTCATTCCAAAAATACGCAAGAAACCGCGACAGCGTTAATCCATTTTAAATAACGTTACAGATATTAATTAACATTGGCATACGCGGTAATATTGCAAAATCTTAAGAAACAAAAATTCCCTCGTCCGTTTAAAGTAACGAGCTTCGTCGTCGCAGAAAACGGAACGAATCGTACGTGTAGAATTTAACGAGATGGAAAAATGAAATTCCGCGGCGGAACGAGTCACGGCGTGGCGAGGAATCGCGTACGAGCATTTCGAGGCGGCTCTATATCGAGCAAGTAACGTATCGTTGCACGGTGTCGCGCCTTAATAAGCCGTAAAGTAGCGAGGAAAGTGTCTGCACGTGGACAGTAGCCTGTTCACCGGCATGGAAAAATCGAATAGCTCTGTTGTGTGCGCGCGAGAGAGCGTGAGCACGTTGAAACGGCGAACCTTATCGGCCTCGTGTATCAGCGTCGACAATTAACAATTATTGCGCACACCTACCCGCGAGCACAGTCGCGGATAAGTCACGTTGCTGCGTAGAATTTATTATTAGGACGCCGTGTTGCTCGCGCCCGCGTGCCTATACAGCGTCACGCAGACGCAGTGTGCCCTGCAAGGACGTTCGCCATAGCCGAACGGTCGTTCTGCTTATCAGTTTGGCCTTATTGCAATTATTTGATCGTATTATACAAATGTTCTATGAAAGTACTGGACAATTAGAAGTTTTTTAGAAACATTATATGAACATATCGTATGTGTTGCACGAAACATTTTGAAGTTTCGTTGGCGACGAGCAGACTACGGATTTTTATGCAAATTCATATTTTGGAAAATTAATCAAAAATTAATTTAAGAAGGTAGAATCTCACCGGAATATTGTTTTACTTACCAAGTATTATAAAAAACATTGTATTTTGAATATCTTATATGTTTCCTCGTTTTATATACAATTTTGCACATACGAATTTTCTATAAATGCGTACAAATTCGCGATCTAGTAATGAAAATCTATCGTCACGACCATAATGATAAAATTTGAAACAAGATCTGAAAATATACATAAAAAGTACGAGATATTTAGTGTAAGTCGGTTTATGGAATGCAAGAAAGCAAAGACGCAACAGTTGCGTCAGTAGTATCAGACGTAATCAGACAATTAAAGCGGCGCTACATACGCTTCAGTAGTATTGTAGCCAGACAACTGAAGCGGCGGCGCAAAGTATGCTTCAATAGCAGCGAAACTCTAAAGTATCAAGAAATTGCATAGTGTATAGAAGTAGGGAAAAAATAATTTATTTATTAATTTGATAAGATACAACATGTACTAGGATAATCGATACTTACAAGAGACCACCAGAATCATGATCTTAAAAGACAATAGTTTATCATAGTAATATGAATAGTACAATTTTTAGAAAATTTCAATTGTAGCATTTATTGGACTGTACCATAAATTCCTGCTGTTTTATATTCATTATATATAAATAGAGGAAGCAGAGGAAATACATGTTACAACTTAACAAATGAAAGAAAATATCGTTCATTCTTCATTTCAAAAAAACATCGTTCGTTATGTTTCTTTCTTGGTCTTATCAATTTATTTGCTTTATTTTTATGATTATAAATTTTCTATTTTTAATTATAATTAAATTTTTATATTTATATTCATGCTTATAAATTATTTGTTCGACTATTGAATATGTTACTAAAGATGATAAATTATAAATTATCGCTATCGGTTCATCGATCGTTCGTTAATTATTATCATACTATTCTGTCGATAGACAGAAAACGTCGTTTATTTTCGCTTGACATATTTCTAACAAGCAACGTATTCGATGAGAAAATTGCCCAGCAATTTCCACTATGCTGCACCTGAATCATACGGTACACGCGTGAGAGCGTCGAATAAATAATCCACGTGTCGCTTACTCCACGGGCACCACCCCGTGCGCGAATTATTCCGAAGGATCCGTCGAACTCAAAATGCAATTAAGATCTCGATCAACTAATTTGTAACGTTTCCCTATCGCGCTCGTATCTCCATATATTCTCGTGCGAGCAAAATACCACTAAACGGGGGAACAATGTTTCTGCCTAGTATATTTAGAAATGACGTTCTTCCGCGCTATGTCGAACGCGCGCGCGCGCGCGCGCGCGTTAAACTGCGCGCCTGACCAGCCACCCGTGACACAATGAATAATCCGAAAAAAGAAAAAAAAAAAAAAAGAAAAAAATGAAACGAAAAAGGAACGAACAGAAGGAACGAGAAAATGCAGTGCAAAAATTATTACAACGGGAGAACCTGGAGTCGAATATTTCTAGAATTTAAGTGGCGAACGATGTATTTATGGGCGAAGAAAATAAAAAGTTGCCTTTTTAGCGGAGGAATGTTAGCGCGAATTTTATGGTAGATATAGTGGTGAGCGCCGCGGTCGCTATAGTAATTTATTTTTGCTTTTAAGACTTTACCAGATTGCGGATAAAGCTAAAATCAGTAGTCCTCGCTTTGCTGTGATTGAAAAGGAAGGCTACTGACCAGTAGCTTTCGATTTGAGGAATTTGGCACGCCATAATTCCATAATTTATTTCCTTCTCCTGAAATTTATAAAAATTATAAATTGGAAATCTACAGCCTTCGGATCGATGGACGGTATCATAATTAAATATCAAAATTAACGAAGATAACGTTCTTTATCTATATGAGAAATCTTCATTCGCCGTTCCAATTTTTCGGTTCACATTGTAACGCGCATTTAGAAACGATCTGTATGCAGTACACGCATACATACCACGAAATATCGCGAACAAATAACCATTAAACTCACCGGTCGCCGCACACCTTGCTCTTTTGCAACAAATAAAAATCAACTGCAATTAATCGGTCGTAAGATATGCACGTGGAGACCTTGGGGGCCTCGAAAACAACCGTGTCTCTCTTTCTCTCCCCGCCTTTCTCTCGTCTCCATGTGTTTCCTTCTCTATCTACGCCTATCCGTCTGTTTCTCTTCGCTTTTTATTCCTCGCTCTCGCGCTTATTATAAATATTTTCAATATTTCCGAAACCAAATTCCGCGGAATCCTTTCTTCTCTGTTCACCATTCGGTAGCAAGCGACAAGGGACCATCGGCGACAATTCTGTCGCTTTCACGTCATAAACATTTAAGGAAAGGAAAAACTTGTTGGCAATGTTTCGAGGGAAAAGGGGCAAACTGTCTGTTCGAAAGCTTGCTTCTACCTCAAGGCAACGTGGGTTTGCTAGCTTGAACATACGAGGAATGATTCTTTTGATGAAGGAAACGATTCTTTAGAATCGTTTCATTTATTTTACATTAGCAAATCTCTCCCTTTTTATTTGACCTTAGATATTTAGAAACATTTAGGAAACTTCGTAGATTTATCAGCTATTTCAGTTTCTTTAACAGACCGAAGTTGATCTCTGAAAGGATTTAAAAAATCTTCTTGCCAACTACATACAATAATTAAGATACTCTTCTAACCATCAAACACAGGGCCCCAATATTGTAAAAAAATGTATTATTATTTACTTTTATCTACTATCACATATTGTTTTTTACTTGTATCTTTCTCCGGTGGTCCTCATAAGTGTAAAAACATACTTCCTCCGGATCTTCGTAAAGAACGATCAACCCACAATCGATGAGAAGGCGATAATCAGATTAAAATGGGTGAAAAAGGCTGGCGACTGATGTGGAAGCTATTACAGATCAGATTTTTCCCAGTATTTCTCCGTAAGCTACTTATATCGGAGCTTAAACGCTCGCATCCACGAAATCCGAGCCGAACTCTCGATTCGTCGCGGCCGAATCCTATCGATAATCCGGCAGGCCGCGTCAAGGGAAATAACTGGACGAGCGGAACAACGGAGATGTTAATTTGACCTCGAAGCACGCGGCGCCATCGAGTTTGCCCGGCCACCGTTTATCGCCATTTTGTCCTTCTTTGTTGTCGCGAGACGAAAGAGCCGCGGGAAGCTTTGATACGTTGCGTTTGATTAAAATTCGTCCGCCTTTGTTTATCGAGCTTAATCGCCGTGTCACGGCATATTGAATATTAATGCATTCAATTTCGCGAGGCTTGCATATTTATGAATCCGTGGATCGAAGTCGTTGACTCTCGGAGTAAGCGTTTCGAAATGACGGTCAAGGTGTATCGAATATTTGATTAATATTATTCCGGGGAAAGTAATAGATTTGACAGATTTCTCTTCAGCATTCTTCGCTCATTTTATTTGGGTCACTTTATTCTTTGAAATTTCTTATCGTTATTTAAAATTATTAATAAGACAATTGTTTTACCCTTTGACGTGAATTTCTTCTTTAAGAATTAAATTAATATTATTCTCGACAAAACATATAGATGTTTCGTGAACTATATCTGGGAGTTCTATCGACGTTTGATCTGAATCCCTCGGCTCTTTCAAGATTATTCTCTGCATAGTTTAGCATCGATTGGTACTGTAAGCATTAACATTTTGAAATCACGACAGAGAATATATCGTCTACTTTACTTGGATATTTGCTTCGTCCGATAAAACTTATTAAGAACGAAGTGTAATGATCGATAGTTGGAATCGCATACGACTTCTCTGACTTTTCTCGTTATATTGCAGTAACCTGTAATGATAATGAATAATGTACAGAAACCAGAAATGAATTATTATTCGATGTAACTTCTACTGGATAAAAATTACATAAATACGTCATTCCTTTCTTTATCAACGGTTTGACTCTGCAAATAAAATATTTATTATCGTTTTGCTCTCGATATAAAATTATCCCGACTGTGTTTACGTGAATTTCGTTTAACCGACAAAATGAAGCGAAATTGCCAGTGATTTTTATTTTTCGAGTTTCTCAGACATTTTATTATCGAAGAATTACGTGGACCAAGTGTCTGTCGCGACTTCCTTAGGGGTTTGATACATTCGTGGTGCGGCAAGGAGTGGTTGAGAAATACGAAACTAAATTGCGATACGCGGCATAAAATTAAAATACGAGACGAAGAGCGCGATGCTCGGGACCGGCCGCGGTGAAATTTGCATATATTTCGCGCGATTCCTTCAACGAAATTACGGTGCGCTGGTTAACGTTCCTGACGAGCGTCTCTCACGCACGAAAATAAAAAGAGGAAACTGCTTTTTTCGTAGAAAACATTCTTTGTCCGCTTGATCGAACCGAAAGTTTCGCAACAAGGCGACGAAGCGTTTCCTTTTTCTTTTCGTTAGTTCATTCGTCGCGATTTTAACGCGAAGGCACTCGCGAGATCTCGCTGCCGGCACATTCCTTTTCCAATCAGCCAAATTATAGCCGATCCGTGGTCCGTAATTAAATTAACGTGAAAGTTCACCGCCGCTGTCGAGTTATTTCTATGAGTTAATTGTACCTCTGTCCCTCTCTCTGGATATCTAAATAAGAAAGGAACGCATTTGAATGCATTTTTAAACAAACACATGACAAGCTAAGACGATATTCGAAAACTACTACATTGCTACGTATGGAATCTTCTTCGAGATTTGCATATTGCTACTTTCGTTTATTGAATTCGCTTTATTAATTCGATTATCAACTGCATTAAAAAAAGAAGAAATTTGATATACGCGAATGAAAATATAAGTTCCATGTGCAACGTGCTGAAGCTTTTAAAGACATAGAAATCGTCTTGTCGATCGTCACGAACAATAAAAATGCTCGTGCGATTTTCTCGTATGAGATTAAACTGCGATTAAATTTGGACAATTTAAGGTGGCACCGTTGCTGAAATTTTTAGAATTTCGCGCGACAGAAAAGTATGAAGAAGATAGAAAAGCATTTGATATCCACTCGAAATGGAACGTAAATCGCGACAGAGCAAACGATATGCAAAGTTAATTTATCCAAACGACGATTACCTAACGCAATGTAAAAGACAAGAGTCGAATATCGAGCAATGAATCTTTATTCGCTCTAATAAGGATTCAAGATCGTTGAACCCGCGTTAACGTCGATCCCGAGGAATAACAAAGAACACTGTAACGCAGCAGCCTAGCGGGGGACCAGAAAATGGCCTCCGTTTAATAAATCCGCCGCGATGGAAGCGCGATCTGACCGAAGAAAAACGGGACCGCTCGAAGGGGAGCGCTCGTAATCTATGCTAATGCGGCGAAGGTGGGTGCACAGGGCCTGTAATAATAGTGTTTTCGAGGATGTGACGTCACACGGGAACAATACAGGCACGAGCCGTGCCGTGTACACGCTTTCGGCGGATTATTTATTTGACAGACCTCCCCGCGGGCCGTGTCTGCGTTTACGACCAGCTCGCAAACGTTTCGACCCGAGATTCGCAACGCGCACTTCTCCTTTTCCTTCGCCAGATGCTAATGCGATGCCTGCATGCAACGTATAATAGATTATATATTTTCTTCCTAGAATAAACTATAAATAAATATATTCGCAGTGACTCACCAAAGTATTCGGACATTTATGGTTGGAAAACATCGATGTGTATAGTTTCTGCACGTTATAGATAGAGTATTTCGAAATTTCATGAATATCTTCAGTCAAAGAAGAAATATCCAAATTCAGTAATGGATATAACATAAGAGTTAACAAACACCAAAACCCACTAGTTACTCAATTACTTGACACGTCGGATCAGATCCGCAGGCTAAAAGGACTAAAAAGGCTAAAAAGAATTACCCTTTAGATTTAAGCACTAGATTCAACTAGAATCATACACACGATAAACACTTATTAAACACGACATAGTGCCACGCCAGAAAAATTTACTTATAATTCTCAATGAGAATTGATTGTAAAATTCATCCAAATAAGAAAAAAAAATGAATTGAATCTTAAGAAGAGGCGAGTTTCGTAATTCTATGTATCGGTCAAATTTGAAGACGATATATGAGAACGTACGTAAAAGGTACAAGATATTAAGCGCAAACATTTCGAGAAAAATTAGTACAGTCAAATTGGAAATGATCGGTAATGTGTACTATCTCAATTCGTAACCAATTTACGGCATATTTAATTTGAAACGCACCTAATATGAAATGGGCCTAATCTGAAACTTCTTTAAATTTAGTTGAGGAAAAAGAACAGGATATTTTATAAAGTATTAAGTTGTCCGAAAAGTGTCTATCTTTTACAGACACGTTTTTTACAACGAAGCATCTTTATACAAACATGAAACATACGCTGTCGAACGTTGTGATCTTTATTTTGATAGAACAAAATGGATCATACGTAATTCGATAAAATAATATAAAACAGATGTTGTGCATCCATTATTTCCTTATAAAACGAAAGAAACTTTTCGGACGACCTAATACATGGAAAAGGGAAATTTATTCGCAAGCTATTCATCGTACCGACTTCTTCTATCAAAGGCGAGTTCGGTATACCATTCAAAGATATTAAGAAATCTATTAGATAGAGAAATTATTCGAGAAGCGGAATGAGAGATGGACTGGCATAAATTCTACAAGATCACATAAAACAGCAAAGCGATACTCGAATCCCTCCTCCACCTCCGAACCTCTATACAATAGAAACGACCAAGTGAAGCTATTCACTGCTAATTGAACACACAAGCGTAACGCACGAATTTCCGTTACGAACAAATTACGTTACTATTACAAGTTTCTATTACATCACCAGTCACGGTACAACGCATGATTCTGAAACGCACGATATTATAGGAACCACGGAACACATTCAAAACCCCAAGAAGCTCACGCAAGCGTTCAGTTCGAAACAAAAGTAGAGAAAGCCTCTGGAAATTTATCAAACAGACAGGCACATAGTAGAAGATCCTAGAGAAGATACAAGCGAAAACCTTCGCCAATGATCGTATTGTCGATGCGACGCGCCTATTCAAAGAATAGAAGAAGAAGAAAATTTTTAATCGGTACAACAACGACAAAAAGAAAAACACAAACATTTCAGAAAATTTCGCAAGAAGATCCGCTCAACGACGATCATAAAATTGCAATCGAACGAACGAACGAACGAAATGGTGGGGCTTCTCCTTGTTCGCTTGCAGCTCGAATTTTCGAGTTTAACCAGGGGCCGCGTTTCGTATGCGCGGCAAATTGCCGTAATGACGGTGCATCATGGTAAAAAGTTTCGCGTTCGCGGAAAGCAGAATGTAAACCGGACATATCCCTCGCTCTGTCCTCGTCTCGTTGTCCTCGCGGATCGCCGCACCCGCTTCTTGCGCCGCTCGGAGGCGCCTTTGATCCGTCGTGTTTTCAGCGTTCACCGCCTCCCCGCGGGTATACATATATGCGCGGTTCCCGAGTTTTTGCGGCTTCCGGGGACGCAAGCCCCTGACTCTCGAACAATGTCCAGAAGAAACGATTATGTCGCGGTTGGTTCATCGATCGATGAAAGTCTGACGAGCTGACTCGATTCTCCGATGAAAGGGGTCGCTTCGATTGGATCGAACGGTGATTAAAAATGAAACGCCGGCTGATTTTTGATACAAGCTCCGTTTAATCTCGGTCGATTTGGAAAAGAAAGGCTCGAGTTTCGTGACTTTTCGGAAAATTGTTCGAGTTCTAGAGTTGAAGAGTACTTTAGGCGGAGCGTCTGCGTTGTTTTTTGTAAATTTGGAAATAATTGGGTTTTGTAGAGACGGGGTTGGTTAGGATAGGGACGAATCCTGTATTTTGGAAGGGAAGCAGTCACTTGAATTACATCGAAGAACGGTTAAATGCAAAGGAAGGCCGACTTGTGGAAGAAGTTTCATCTAAATTTGTTTACTTGCGACATGATCGAAAATGGTCGGATTGGATTATTCGAAGAAAAGGGCGTATTTTGTGATTTCTAAGACAACGAATGGAGATCTATGGTTGAAGGATGCGTCATAACATCTCTGGATGACAGAGAAAAAGAGTGAGTTTTTGTATGGTTTTTAAGAGGAATATAGAGTTTGAAAGTTTGAATATACTTTAACGAGAGAAAGAGTGTTTCCTAGTAAACGATAAAAACGATTACTAAAGCGTTATCCTACATGAAAATAAATTACAGTAATTACTCGTGAGTAAATATAGGTAAATGGTAATTACATCTCGGCCATACGTGGTACTTAAAAGCCGCAACAACCGGTGCAACGATCTCCATCTTTTGCAATCGATAACATATGTAAATCAAATTAACATCCCCGCGTGCAATAAGTTAATATCCTTTCCTCGTAGAAATTATATCCTTATCCTTTACGGTCTTTAACGTGTCGACCTATCAGAGTATCACAGGGGAAGTCACTTTGCTGGTGAAACTTACTTTCTCAAATTCCAACGATGACCATCAATTAACGACGATGATCATTTATAACTTCGCGACTTCCAGACAATTTTAAACCTACCAACAAATAGCTAAAAACATATCTATTAGATCGTTCAACGTATTTGCCTCGTGGCCGCGACACTGACATAAAATTACAAAGATATTTTTTTCTTGTCTTTCAAAATACTTTCCTGTATGGAATTTAATTCTTCTATTTCTAACGTGTAAAATCTTTCGTAATTTGGAATTTGCTGAAAATTTTTGCACGAAAATATCAAAAACTATCCTTAGTCCTTATGTTCTTACATCTACAGTTTGCTGATAAACAAAGGAAAAATAAGTGAGAACCAGTGCGTACCTATTGCCAACAAATATTCAGACATCGTCGTCACCGTCACTATCTCGTTTTTGTAAAATGTATAAAACACATAATTACTATACTTCCATCATTCTGTCAATTGTCTATAAATTTTCACCATTAAAGATCGATATTAATTAGGAAATTATGCAGACAGGTAAAAAATTCTGCGAGAACCTCGTCAAGATTTAGAGCAAAAACGACAGATCTCATAATACGACTTAATATCATGGAGCAGAAAATATGAAACGAGACGCCAGCACTTTTCCCGAAAAAACTTTGATCAGACACTTTTTTACCCGTGCACAAACCGTCGGTTATTACGATCACCGGAGCGTAACGATCTATCGGTTCATAACACGCACTAAAATTAGAAATAAGATTTCCCAATATCCCTCGCGCCCCTTCCGCCCCTTTTTCTCTCCCCGTTAGCTCGCGATCCGGTCGCTACCGTATCGTAATCATTCAGCAATGGAAATCGGCTGACGCAAAGACAAATTCTGTTCGCGCCGCTGACTGATTACGATACGCGAGATAACAGGCCAGGCCTGCGTTCCACGTGTCGACATATCTCCTCGCGGTCGAACACGCAGCTCGTGAACTTCTTTTCGCCTGTTTTTCCGTATCTAGATCTCACCTAGATCCGCCAGCTGTCATTTGAATTCAATTTTGTTTACAGAGGCGCGATCTTTTATTGGTTCGCGAGACACGATTTCTATGTGAAATGGAAGTGTAGAAAGTAGAAAATAGTAATGGTCGAGAATTATTTATGGAATTCTAGACAGATACTTTAATTAATAGCGCAGATATCATAATCGCGGACTGCGATTTAAATTTATCTTGGAATTTTCTATCGCTTATATCATTGTCTTATGATGAACGAGCTTCTGGAAGTAACTTATGTGTTTCTTAAGCGTTGAATATTAATCGTGCACTTATGCAATGGAACTCGCAAATTAATAAAAAGTGAAGTCGATCAATCTAGCTTCTGAAAGGCCCGTATAATAAAATCAATCATCTTCGTATATACCGTTCTATCTGCGTTTCAGCTCGATTTAGCAGTAACAGCTTTTTAAGACATCGCATTAGCTTATAGAATACATTATATTTTCATGGCTAATAAAAATACAATACGGTAGAACTCGATTTATTTCAACTCCGTTCATCCGAACTGACGTCATCGCAATATCCAATTTAACGAATGTATCTCCCTGAACTCCAGTTAACCGACTCCAGGTTAAGGCATAGAAAAGATAAACACAAAAATACCACTTCTTATCTCTCATACGTTAAACTTGACAAATTGAACTTGAAATGGTTTCTCGACAGAAATATATTAATATCTTTTTGCAGGGGAAAATGTATCATTCTGTTTAAAAAAATGAAGTTGGCGTTAAAATCTGCTCCACTGTACTCGACCGGTAAGAAGACAATCTACACCATATGATGTCTTCTTCTCAGCAAAACAGCTTCTGTTGAAACATTTTTTTCATAGTTACAGATTACAGACTATAGAAATATTTCGAGTTTTCCAGATAAAGGAAACACTCTATATATATATATAATACAAAAAGAGGATTAACCCTCCATCAGTTTCACGGTGCAGACACGTTCCAACCTCATACGTACTCCCCTGATAGCAGAGCTGGCAGTTCACCAGGAACGACCGGCGTCCAGCTGGCGATTTCCCAAACGATTTTAATTGTACTTGAAATGGATGCACGTAGCTCGTCCCCGGCGGCCAAAGAACTCCAATTAGTCGTCGTGGTGGTGTCCTTATGTTGCCTTAGGCCGGTAAGAACTAATGCCGAAATAAGGGAAGGGAAAGAAGTGGCGCGGTCGGCGAGCGTGCGTGCGTGCACGCGGCGCGTGCAAGAAAAATCTCACTCGGCAGAGACGTGCCTGCGAACCTGGAGATCGGACATGCCTGAACGTATTACTCATACCCAAGCGTAGGGCCGCAGTCCCGGCATCCTCTCGCGAGCAACGCGCTCTCCAGATCGATACCGGTCCTCGATGAACTCTGCAAGCTGAATTGCGATGCGTTTCTTGCGACTTTACCCTGGACACGGTGGAAATCTCGATCTGCGAATCGTGCACGTGGGAAAAATTTGGGTTTCATGGGTGGAAAATGGCAATGGAAGTTGGTAAAATTCGTAGGCTCGGTTTATACGTAGATTCGCACAGACTTTGCACGTATACGATTATGTTAGAAGATTAAAGATTAAAAATTGATCGTCGTTCAGATTAAAGTATCGAGGTGAGAGATGATTTGCAGGTTGAAAATGCGCGAATTTTAGAGAAATATTTTTGACACGAATCGCGAAGATTTTTAGCATTTTTCTGTCATTTCCTTCGAAATTTAATGTGTCGAGATAATTGATAATTAGATATGGCTTGGTTGAGAAGAAGATGGATTTTAGAAAAACCTTGATATTTGGAAGTTTTGGGAATTATTGGACGACCTTTTTGTAAAAGATTGCTGTGCGGAGATCGTTAACATTCTTGTAAGTTTCTTCAGCGTTTAAAGTATCGAGATGACCGACGATCAGCAATGGTTTAATTGAGAAGGGGTGGGTTTTAAAGAAGCATTGATATTTGTAAAATTGTGGAATTATTGAACGACTTTTTAAAAGATTGTGACATGAAGTTTTTTCATATTCCTGTAATTTTCGTGGAAATTTAAAGCGTCACGTAAGAGATAATTAACAGTGGCTGAATAGGAAAAGGAAACGTTGAAATTTGTAGGTTTTCAGAATTATTGAGCAATTTATAGCATTTAAAATTCCGGTTTAACTAGAAAGAAATATCGATAGAAATTTATAGCATAGTTTTGCAGGAAAGTTGAAAGTGTTATCTGATAATTGTCGTTAACTTAACAGCACAAGCTTCTATAACTTTTTCGAGTTATTACTCGATAGTCTGGAGGATTGGTTTACCAAGAACTAGTCCTTGTCATTTTGTTTTCCATACCGGTTGCAAAAGAATTGATTGATCGAGTAGATTCCGTCGATTACACGCAACAATATGTATCGATTAAGCGCGTTGATTTCATTCGCTGGCAACGCCCTGCGCACTGGCGTTTAGCGTGATTAAACTGAATCTGTAAAAGCATCTATCATAAGCTACTACTACGCTTATTAAACGGAGCGTAGATTCAACAGATAGGATCGAGCCAATAACACCTATAAAACCGAGAGTCAGCGGCATTTTAAAATAGTGTTCCGCGGCGTGTATAAACGCGGACAAAAAAGTGATAGTTCAAACATCAATCAATGAAACTGTATCTGCAAACTATCGTTGCAACAAAAAGTATTCTCGATCGGACGCTTAAAAAATGATAACTTATAAATAATAAATAGAAAAATATCATAGGATGGCCTTGTGGCTCGACTTGGATGAAAAATCAGATAGAACCGTTCGAAAGTCGTAGCACGAACTATTAATAATCGTAAGTGGACCAAGTATACGACAGGAAATTTTTCTGTTAGCTTCCGTTACGATTCTATGTACGAGCGCTTCCCACTCGTTACCAAAACGGTACTCACACACATTTTCCACACGTTTTGCATAGCAACGGCATAGTACACCTCCGCATTTTCGGCTCGCGTGAAAAACAAACGGGCTTTATCTCCTTGTTACGTGATCTCACGGCGCGTAGGTGAGGAAGTGATCTACAAAGTGCGATCATAAGGAAAAGAAACATATAGAGTAGGTGCCTTTTACAGTATATGTCGATTCAGTGATAGATTTATCGAGGTTGATTATCGCTTCGAATAGAAGTTTACCAGATCTATACATGATATATATTCTTTAGAGGAAACACATTAGTATGTTGGAAATATCGAGGTAGAAATGTTCAAGCAGTATAATCATTGGAAATGTAAATGTACAATGTAATAGTTACGACGATTTGTAAATTAATGAATATTTCTAGATAATATTCCCAGATCGATACGATGTTTCCTAGGTATATATCGTTGTCCAGCCAATGTCTCTCTCGACGTTTCTCTAAATTCTACGTTTTCTTTTCCATGCCATCTCAACGTTTACCGCATAGAATTAACACAAGAGCAATTTTCATTACATTCGCTGCGTACTGAATTTCGAGACTGTAAAAGACCTACAATCTCCACACGCCTTTTGTATTCCTTTTTTACCCCTAAATCTCCGACAAAATAAGAATCTATAGTCTACATCGAAGGAAAGCCAACACCGTTCAACGACGACGACACATTCGAAAGAAAAAGGTTCGATCTGGCGTTTGACGTGCACACACGATCAACGAGGACGAGGAGCGGAGAACGGTAACGGAGGTGAGGAAGAGAAAAGGACGACGAAGATGAGGAGGAAGGGCAAAGATGGCCGCCATCGTGGCGCTGGTACGGGGAAAAGCGTCGGACCTCCGCGTCGTTCGTCTCTCCTGTTAATTCCCACCGGCGTGTCCTTCGTTTCTGCCCTCCCCTCTTTCACTCACTGCATCTTCCCTTCCTCTCCCTTCCTTGTCCTCTTTTCGAAACACGCGTTCGTCATCGTACCGAGTTCCCTCGATGTGCTTCCCTCGCGCATAAAAGCCTCCCCCCATGGCGTGTTTCGATCGCCATCATGCCACGTGATCGAGGAGCATTCGGTGTTTTATGCGACCGGCTACCCAGAAAACCAGCACAAAATCGTCGATCTGTACGTTTATCGAATTACGATGCTCGCCTCGCCTTCCACTCACCACCGATTTCTTCCTTTGTCTTTCGTCTCATCGGCCACTTCGCCATCCTCATCCTTCGTTTTCCCTCTTTCTTCCTCCTTAACGGAAGTCTTGTTCCGCCTCTCTGTTCTGTCGCCTCGTTTCTGCGAATATCTCTGGCGTTCCATGGATTCGATCTGTCCCACGTGGTTCTTCTGTTTCGGGCTTAAAGCTAGTACGAGGAGTAAAAGGAAAAGGTTGACCGACCAGGAGACCAACTGATCGGAATGGTCGAAAAAGATCGATTACGGCGGGATAGGGGGACAGTCTTGGGGAAGGGACCTGGTTTCGAACGAATTCTCTCCTCTCTCTATCTTGGCCTCCGCAGGGCCGTCGGGAAATTACGTGGGGAGATCGAGGGTTCTTTAACGAGACTCTCATTACCAGAACTTCTTTTGTCTCGAGATATCTTTTCCGCCTTCCCTCTGCCCCTCGTTCGCTTTGTGCGCTTCACGGCAAACACGACGTTCAACGTGCACGTTGCCCCCAAGGAACAATTAATTCGCGCGATCATAATAATTTCGGTGTTGGATCAGTGATCGGTATCAAAGTATTAAATCTAAAGGTGTTACATTTCGGAAAAGAGCGTTAAATAGCATCGTAAATGCGTTCGATGAGACCACAACCTCTCCTTCGATTTATTTTTATATAATTCGAGCGTGGGTTACTTGTAAAATGAAAAATCGAACATTTGTAAAATTAAAGGAGACATTAAAGGACTTCAGGAAATTAGATAAATTGTGACGTGGCGATCGTTGTTTTAATTTCGAATGTAGGATTGTTGTTGCGGTTGTAGAGCGCGATTGCATTATGCGGATGCAACGCGCATTTACATCGTAGAGCTGCAACACGATAGCAAGGTACAATGATTGCCATGTACATTGTCATTGTGTCAGGTACGCAACATGTATTTACAATATACAGTCGCATTGTACAGTTGCGTTTGAGATCACGATCTATGTGTAACTGTTGGCTCATCCATCGTGCAAACGTTGTTTCGTGTTACGGTACAATATCGCGGTATTAAAATCACAGGTAAAGGCGGTAGGAAAGAAACGAAACAAAATTTAACCTGTTCGGGAAACGAATTTGCAGTATCCGTCAAGAAATTAGGAAACATAATCGCGTCGTGTTGAAAACGATCGAAGACACCATACTGTTCTTAGTCAGGGATATGTAAACTTGAAACGATGAAAGAAATAGAAGCTTAAGGTGAGAAAATCACACTTTCACAATCATTCATCGATAGCAGAAAAACTGTGTCGTAATCGCAGCGATCGAACAAGATACTCTTCATCGTAACCATTCACACGTTAGCAGAAATACCTTCAACGATACGTAATTCTGCTTATCCATCTATTTTCTCCTGTTTGCTGCGAAAAAATAAGACGAACACATATACAACCGTAAGATCAACACTGAACACTCAAACGATTCTTCTACGCCAATTTCTAATTACGTGGATATGTAACGCATGGATTTGTATTTAATAACACGTAACTCCACGCATCCGTTTATTCTTCTATATCGATCACGAAAATGCAAAACCAACAGATTAGAACAGCAAAATAGCACCCTAAAAACCATCCTACACCATTGGCTTGAAACTATTTCTATGCAGTCTATTATACGCGTAATACAAGTAAACGTTCCTAAATATATCATCAATGGTTCTGGCAATTCGTTTGTTTTATACCTGTCACGAAGAAAATACAATCGACGTCTTGCAACCATACGAACAACCACTAAACCGCAGAAAAATTCTACTACGCTGAATGGAAACTATGCGAAACTATACGAGACTATGCGTTAGATAACGAAAGATAACGTTCTCGATAAAAGCAACGACCAAACCGCAAAGAAATTTTGCTGCACCGATCTGCAACTATCCGGATGTGTAATGCACATAAATTCGCGAAATCTCGATGGCGTGGAGGGGGGCAGTTGGCCTGAGGCTGGTCGGCGAGCCACGATTTATCTAGGAACGCGATCGAGCTACGTTTTTGCTGACTACGAAAAGCCCTGGAAACGTACGAGCTACGCCCCGCCATCGGATACGCGTAATAACACCCTTTAACGCGGCTCTCGCTAGAAATAATGTTGCAACCACGGGAGGAACGCGCGACTCTGCAGGAGATATGTGCCGTCCCTGGTCAGACAGGGAATAAGTGATTTCACGGCGTTCGAGGAACTGGTGGAAGGGAATTAAAGGGTCGAACACACGGATGAAGGGTTGTCCCGTGTCTTTTTCTCGTTCGTTTTCCTCTTCCTCTTCGTTCTATTGCTCCAGGAACGTTACAATTTGGACGATTGCCGGGCGATCTGTGATCCAATGGTTTCCTCGAAACGAAATGATAATCGAAGAGAAGGAAGCAATTTTCCCGGGCAGAACGTTTGGGAGCAATATCCGCGAAAAGTATAAATCGATTTTTCTTTTTGTCGTTCTTAAGTGTTGGTGATTTTTTGATGCTACGTAGTAATTTATAATGCGCTGTGCGTGGTGCCTAATTATGGGACTGATACAGTGACTTCGATTTTACGACTTCCTGCGTGTATAAGGTATATATTAACGGGAATATTTATGAGATAAACTGGATGGCGAGGAAGAAACGACAGCGGAATGCGAAGCGCAGTCGTGCGATTGTCTGTGAGAAGCTTCGAGTATATTACCATCTGACTATTGGGAAAATCTCATTCGAAGTATGGGAAAAAGTTCTCGGTGAAAGATTGGCGATTAATTGTTAGCGTGAGATGATCGAGTAAGTTGTCGAAACATAAATTTGTAAAACTGGAAGCTTCGTTCCTGATAACATATAAATCCAAAATATCTTACATTTAAATTTCTAAATAGATATATTCGCAAAGAAACTATTACACGCGTTATGGATATAATTTATGTAATCGTGACTGTCTAAGATTCGAGATAACCGTAATAATTTGTACGCCAGATAAATCTAACTATTCCACTAGTTCATCAAAGATTCGCGTCCTGTTCAGCTTGCACGCAGGGTATGCAGTTCTCCACCACGCCTCGCACTTCATTGATTAAACGAAGGCAACAGAAGCAAGAAAACCGGAGGAAGAGACGAGATTTAAAGCCCTTAAGTGCTCAGGCCGTGAATCACTCGACTCGGTTCAGTATTCTCCGATTTATTGGTCGCGCATAACGCGATGATCAATTCAAATTGTCGCGCGCGAAGGTTTACTACCGTCGTGCTTGCATTGGTCAACCCTTGGCTGATCATGCGAGTCGAGAAAAAGAGAAGGAGACAAATGTAAAAAGAAATAAAGCTACGAGAGAGTAGAACGATAACGCTCGTTCTAATCCATTCGAGCAATTTAATCGTTTTAATAGCGTAAACCGTTATACGATTAACGCCGTGTATCAGCCGTCGTAAACGCAAATTTTCCATCGACAGAACGCTTCATTAATAAGACGACGTTTCCCGCGAAGATAACACGACTCTCGAATTTTTTTCAATTATATTACTGCTTAATAGCGAGCTTGGATATTAGACCGACCGGAGAAGATGATAAGATTTCGCGAGAAAGATAAGAAATATTAGAAGCTACGTACAGTTAATCTTGAGTGACGTTTCTGTCGATGTTTAAATAGCCGCGATTCTGGAATCGTTCGATAGTATCTCGCGAAATCACGCGAATTTCTCGGTAAATTATTATTGGCCGATTAATCGTACGGCATTGCGTGCGTCACTTCCGCCGGTTGAAAGCACGATATCGCGGCGCGCGAATTTCTTTTCGGGCTTGTTGGAATTAGAGGCCGATCAAAAAGAGAATTTTTGCACGGTCGCCACCAGTTGATTTGTAATTGCACCGTTTATCGATAGTCCAGGGAGAAACCACCTTAGAGAAACTCATTTAAATTCCGACGGATCGACCCGGTTGATAGAACGTAACAGCGTTTCGTCATCGGTATCACACACTCCGAGAGATAATGTTCTCAATGTGTACAAGATTATGTTTGGAGAGAGATGTGACACTTGAATGACTGCCGGAAAAGAAAGTTTCAGGTCGGAGATTGACTTCGCAGTTAACTTTAATTGGAGCTTTTGATATCCGAGTGTTGAAATTCAAATATCAGTTCAAACATTCAAATCCAAATACTCGGCTTGAAACGCTACAGTTGCTAGGATTGACCTGAAATTCGAATATATAGGTTCACATATCTAAATTGAAATATAATTGTAGGTAGGTTCAATGTGAAATTCAAATATGGATTCAAGTATATTCAGATTGAAATATCTAACTTGAAAAAATTCAAATATTCAAATTCGAGTTTCCAATTGTTCAAATTCAATCTCCAGTTAATATACACATTAGTTTACATTTCTGGCATGGAAATCTAGATTCGCATAAATTCTGCGAAAGACAGATTGTACTTGATAGAATCGTGATAATGAATAGTAAGTCAAAGAATTAAGATGTACATACGTAGCCTCATCTAGGTTTGTGTACATACACGTTAAAGTGCAACAGTTATACGACACTGATATTTGATAATAAATTGATACTTGATATTTCCGAAACTCTCCCTGGCGAGTTTCAAATTCCTATCCCAACGATCGAGATACGTAAACTTTAACCTAACCCATTATTGTCGGCGTAAATCCACTCTACGATCTTGATACATTGGTTTTACCAAGTATACACGCATGATCGTACGCTATGATACCAGAAAAGGCGACAGACTGCGAACGCGCCTATTTAACAAGAGAAGATCACCATTTACCAACGTAGGAATCTACGATCTAAAGAATTTCGCGATTCGATCCGCGATCGTCCTGTAATTACCTCGGCAAACGAATTTTTTCAATTAAACCGCATTCCGCGCACATTGACGCGCGGGCGACGACGCGAGCGCGCGCGAGTTTCATCGTAAAAAGGGCCAATTTAACGCATCCGGCGAGTGGAGCCGAAGTGAAAGACGATTTCAATGGGACGTCTTCCTGCGTCGTGGAAAATCGTTTTAACGGTAAACGCCTGTTAACCGTTCGTTCCCTGGGAAATTATCGGGCGGACATAAATTGCTTTAACCGACGGATTCCTCCGCGTTGCCCATTTCCCTCGCAACAACCGGCATCTTCGAGAAAATCGCGAAAATAGAAGAAATACGATAGAAGAAAAAGGAAGAACGTAAGCAGGTAAGCTTCGTTCAAATTAATTAAGTTGCTTGAATTAACGTCAGTTTTAATCAATGCGAATTTGTTTCTCATTCGACTTGAAGTATCGCTTTCCGTGCGAATCGTTCGCTTCGAATCGACTCAAAACATTCAAAATAGTTTCATACACTTTAGTAAACGCGAACCTGTTATTTTACTTGACTTGAAGTATCCTTTCGTTGTCATGCGTAAACATTTGTTTCGAGTCGCTTCGATTTAGGCAAATCACGTTACCCGTGTCAACTTGTTTCGCTCGACTTGAAATATTCTCTCAAGCGAGACTGATGTTCTATCGACGTTGAAAAGGCTGTATGAAATACGAAGAGTAAGCGATAAAACTACGTATCCTTCTCCGTTTCAAATTGAATTTCATTTTTCGTCATTGCCGTTCCATCAAGTTCTTCCCTAAACCTCTTTAACCTTCTTCGAATCGTCGACGTCGTTTTAGCCATCCATTGCTTCATATCAGTTTACTCGAGTCCTTTCGACTTGACTGATCATGAACGTGACTTTAGAGAAAGGAAGAATTTCAAAAGGTAGGGAAGAAGAAACGAGATCAAAAGAAAGATAGATCGATAAAGGTAGATAAAGGAGGAGCACTAGAAAGTAAAAGAAAGAAGCGGTGGACGCGTCGAGTTTGTTAATGAATACCAAGCGTAATCGAACGATTGAAGAGATTGGGGCTCGTTAACGAAGCGAGGCGCGTTACCTTCTATTTACCACAGTTTCGCGGTAACCGCTTGCAACGATATTTCATCGATATCCCGACGATCGATATCCATCGTTCTTGATAATTATCAGTGGCCGGCTGTGTAACGTCGCGGCAATACTTTACGGCCAGCGCGCGATTGCCCTGGCAATTATAGAAGGCTGGTTAATGAATGAAGCAGAAATCAACGCGGCATCGCGGCCGTTTCATAACGCTGGCTCGTAATTAATATAATCAGGCCTGGATATCGGTTCGACCACCTCTCGTGTGTTCGCGCTTGCGATCGAGCTTCCAGCAACGTATAAAAATCATGCTTCGTATATTCTGTTATTCATAACGACGAGTTTCATCAATCTAATCAACGTTCAAACGCGTTTCTTTCGTGGTTCCTCCTCTGAAATCTCCTTTCTTTCCTCTTCGTTTTTTGATTGTTTTATTCTAACATATAATTACTGACATATATTTATTATTTAGTTTATATATTTATTACATTATATATTTATTGGATAATCGCGATGTGAAACGTTAGGGACGACGCGTGTTGCTAGAACGTTGATTAAATATAAAAAGAACAGTAAATCCATACCAGGATATCGTAAATCGTATAAAGTACAGAGAAGTTGTTAATAAAGAACCATAAAAAAAGGAAAGAAATGAATTCCGTGAGAAGTCAGACTTTCGAATTGATCACTGAGTCCACCATCTCATTTACATCGGACGAACTTCAAACAACGATTAAAAACTATGAACGATGTATTTTAATATTTAGTGCCTTGTCTAATCAACATTGAAATACATTTCCTACTTAATATCTGTGCTTCTTAGTTCTTCCTCGTTTCTTAAGATAATTCCAGAGAATAATTAATGTTGGTGAACAGGCTCCGATATCGATTCTATCGTTTCGCGTGTATTTACGCGATCGCAGCCTAAACACGATGCGAAAATCATGCAACGATATATCAATGACCGTTCCAATATCTAACGATTATTTTGTACATTTAATAAACGAGGCGCGTTTCTTTCTTGAACTTCTCTTTTCACTTTTTCTCCTTCCTTCTCCTTATAACTACGCAAAAATTTAATATAATCAAGCCTAGATACCGATTTGATCGCAACATGTAAGAACCATGTTCGTATATTTTAATATCTAATGGCACGTTTCGCGTATCTAATCGACGCCGAGACGCGTTTCTTTCGTCGTTTCCATTTTTCCATTTTTTGTCCCTCTTTTTCCGCTCGCTTCTTTTTTCCTCTTTCTTTTTTCCGTTTTTGCTGCTGCGAAACTTATTCGCGTAATTGTAGCGAAAAATTCGGTTTCATTAAATCGAGCCGAGCGCGACGAGAGGAAAATAAGTTGAAAAATAAAACGAGTCACTGAAGTTTTATCGGGCTTCTGAGTAATTTGATTTATTCCGCGATTGAACGGGGAATTAGACGTTTTCGCCCGGCCGATTTTCACGCTCCACGGATTAAACGGCGTTTATTACGGGTTAATCGGCGCGACCATATTTTTACCGAGGTTTTTGCCACCACCAGTCGGACTCTGTACGAGGAATGATCGAAAGCAACGAGCGTAGAACGATCGAGAACGATACTTTAAAAGCATGATTAGCCTGTCGTTTAGTCTAACACTCTGGTAGAAGTTTCACGTGTATCTTCTTTTAACGATCGATGCTGGTTTATAGACTCGAGTTCTACATTTATCATCTATATAGGTCTCGGGAACGACGAGGCAAATAAATTCAATCAAAGCAATCATATTTCAACTCTAATTGACTTGTTGTAAATACATAAATCTACGGAGCTTCGATTTAAATTAGAGATATTCGAACAGACGAAAAAGTTTGAACTGAAATCGTAAATTCGATATGATAGTTTTTAAACGAGTAAATCGATAGCCACGTCGAGAACATCTTCATTTTCTGAAACTGTAATTTTACACAACGTCTACGAGAATGGCTGTCCGGTGTTTAACGTTTATTCAGAAATTCAACAATCAACCTTGACAGATTTGAACTATAATAAATCAGCTTCCAAGCAAAGTTCTCCAGCCGGTATGCAAACGATACTCGTGTAAGCTACAGGAAAAAAGGAGAATTACGACTTCGATCAAACGCTACACGATGATTTTCTATAACATGATGTATGTATGTTTACAGATTTCTAGTTGAAAATTGTTGAAAAAATCTGAATTTTAAGCTTCTTATCTAAAGTAGAAGTCGAAGCGTGACAAGTCTATCGTCAAGCAGTTTCTCAGCCGGAAAATCTGGAAAGTTCGCGAATAATACGCAAGAGCGTACAAAAATAATACCTGCAACACACAAAACTGATAATTTTATTTCAAAGCATGCAATCAGCCAAGAGATTGCGTGACGCGCAAAATGCAACAAGGTAAACTCTTCGCCGTTAACAGAAACGAAAGTGAACGCGAGTCAAATTATCAAGTTGTCGGCGAATTGGATACCCCAACGTCCAGGACTTAAACGAGACTATCAAACCACGGTGTTTTATGCGTCGTTAAGCTTATTTGTACTCGCTTCAATGAAATTCCAAATCAAACAAGTCGCATACCGAAGGCTGGCCAGAGGAACGTAAACCGCGAATACGCCATTTAACATCTCTCAGTGTACATACAGTGATACTAACGTAGTAAAGCTCGCTGTTCTCGAGAAATGTTACAAATGGATTCAAACACGTACGTCGCTAAGGTAAGGTTGAATCTCAAGTATCGCGAGTTTTTCATGGAGCATGAAATAATACTTTTAAGTAGATCTGTATCTAGACGAGAACAGATTCAAACTCTTTAACTCTGTATAGTTCGAGAAACGTAGATAAATGGTACTATATTTATACCATAGTTAAATTTTAGTAGATTGGAGCTTTTTAAATGAATTAACGTGAACTGCTTATTACACGTGTTGTATCATGTACGTATATTCTATTCATAATATCGAGACCTCAGGTGCTCGATAAAACCTGACACTTTTTCCACCAATTGTAAAAAAAGGGTAACAAATAATTATGCAGTGAATTAGAAAAATACATGGTAATTTATAATGTTATCAGTTTCGTCTATTCGATGCATAAAATTAATCAGCCAGACTTCTGTTTGATTAATCAAGAGTCTGGTATGCCATAATCGCAAATAAAAGGAACCACGATGAAAGAAATAAGCAATAAGAAATCGATAAAAATGGACGTGTGCTGTTTCGAGGAGAGATCCCTTGAACGGCAATAAACGGCTGGCTCAGCGACGATTTCGACAAAAACACGGTGGAAATCACCGTGTCCGTGATTCATCGACGTCCCTAAAATAGACGTGATGCGGCATCCTCATTGGCCAAGATTTCCGCTTTAAATCTTGCCAACCGTGTTAATTGCCGATCGTGAAAATCCTGCCTGTAAACGTTTTATTTTTGCAAAGTGTTCCTCCCTGACGGTTTATTGGATCGTTCAACGACCGATTTGTCCACTTTTTATGACGATGGCGAAGCAAACCGGCGACGATACGGACGCGAATGATATTATGTCGCGGTGTAAACTACACCAGTTTGTCACGAGCTCCTCGAAACTGTCCTTCTAGTGATATTTTTTTATTTTTGTTTAGCCTTCGACGGGAATGACGTTTGAGAAAAATTCTTTACGACAATGACGTACATGCTGTCTCAAAGTAGCGATGCAAGCAAACGCAGAACGATTCAACGTAAAAAAGTACATGGAAAACGCTAGAACCAAATTTGTTCATAGAAAATGTTTCGTGTTTCAAAATTTATCCAACACAAGGTAATTTGTCTAATCAAAATGCTTCTACAATTGAAAATACGCCCCATTTCATGTACGAGTTATTCCATGTATGAAAGATACAAAGAAAAATTTCTGAAACCTCATTTTCGGGAGAATTATATTTGAAAATTTCTCGATTATTTATCCTTTTACATTTCCAATTGTACCGTTTACGAGACACCCTATGTAATTCTCTAACAACTCCTTAGGGAAATAGAAATATGGTTAATATCGTTACATACTTTCCCAACAGCTCGGTAAAAGTGACGTCTGAAACCTTGAACAACATTAGTATACTCGAACTTCCTTCCGTAACCGTATCGACCAGTAATAAAGTCGAAAAACGGCCGATTAAACTTCCATCGATGACATACAGTATCACGATACATAACAGAATACGTTACTGGATGATGGAATATTTTTGTCAAATTAATATTCATTAATTTCGTCCTCTATGGATTTTCATACAACACGAAAATGGAAAGTATGCAGGGAACGTGTTAGCTTCGCGGCGATGTACATAAACTATTAGCTTTTTAAGAGTTAGATAATTATCCGTGGCTGGCTACGATAATCGATATTGTAATCTACATCAGAAAATAAAGGGATTATGGAACATTTTTCGCGATTCTGCTGCAAGATGCCGGCTTTCCTCGCAAGATACTCGTACGCCTGTTCGGCCATTATCGCGTAGCCACGCGCATGATTAAATTTGACTCTCATAAATATGCATGCTACCAATCCCTGTTATTGCCCAGGCGTATTTTTCCGTAATTAGAAATTCAAATTGATACATAAACGATATATGAACGAGCGGTGATACGAATCATGGAAATGAAAAGCGGCAGCGGATATGGCGAAGTGGTTTTTGCGCCTCGCGGTGCCATCGGTACGTTAATTCGACGATAATGGCCGGTTAGAGAAGAGATAAATCATAGTAGTCTTTATGACACAGCGGGCTGCTAAATTAAAGTATTAAACGGTGGCATCGATTGATGCACTGACACCCAAGGTCGCTCGCAGCATCTTACTTGATGAGAATTTCAGGTTATAGGGGATCGAGGCTCGAGTATAGGTACTTCACGCTTGCAGCGTACCTTACATTATACTGATCTCAGTGAAATTTCAGACCTATTACCTCGGTAGATTTCTCTTAATTTATTCACGAAGACTGAATAAATCAACTCTAATACCTGAACGATTTATTAAGTATATGATTTTTCTTCATTGATTTATTAATTTATCGTGTGCTAATATAGTACCTGCGATGGTTAATGTACATAGAAGATGTGATAAGAACAGGTTTCGGCTACTAAACATTCTTATATTCGTGTCTTATTAAAAGAAAGTGAAAACTAGCGCTGTAAATAGAATAAGCCGGGAGTCGGACCATTTCTAATCTACTACTCCGCTTCTATTCTTCCCTCGTTTCAATCTGCCGCTTCCCACGAATTAAACTATGTGTTCCACGGCCTTTTTTATCATTGCAAACCCTTCTATCCGTAAAACATTGAACTCAATTACTGCCGGTCGAATTTTCAATATTTTACTCGCCGTGGCGTAATAGTATTATAAGCACAATAACTATAAGCTACCATAATGTTAGAAAAATGTTAGAAATCTCGCGAACGTTTCTCTAATTCAAACACTTCAACTGTTGATTTCATAGTCAGTGACCCACGCATCATATTACTGACAAATGTACGTAGCAATTGTACCAAAATCTACGGCCAAATCCAGTTACCTTCGGTCTTCAACGCGTTAAACCTACGACTGCCTGGCCCAAATGCTTTTCAAACGCCGTAAAATCGAACCACGCTCGCAACTATCCAACCAAAGTCTGAATCGAAGATGCAACAACCGTTCCTCGACAAGCGTACCACGTTACCGGAAGTTTTTACGCGTTCGCGCGTGTAAATGGCTGCGTGGTTCACGGCGGAGCCGGTCGTAGGTGAAACGTTCCGCGTCTGGTTCCCATTCATACGCGTGGCATCGGCAGTGTGCAACGGTGAACGATAAGTAAAGGGTCGGGACACCCTCGGTGCAGTTGGTAGCGGCGGTTTGAAACGAGACGGATGGATAGAGGAGGAAAGGAGAAACAGAGAGTCGGCGAGAGAGAAAGACCGAGAAAGAGAGAGAGAAGGAACGAGCGGTGCGCCGCGGAACAAGTGCAGGCCGCCTGATCTCGGCACCGGCTGCAGGCGGGCAGACAGGTTGTCCAGATTCCACGGAAGGTCGTTTGCTTTGCTTACCGCGGGTCGCGACAGACAGACTCGAACGCCGCCACTTCGGCCATACTTAGCGAACACACACCGACGTCGAGGAAAGGGACGGGAGGAAGAACGAGCGGAGGAGAATGCGGTGACACGTGCACGCACACGCGTAAACGCGTGTTTACGCGTCGATACGTCAAGCTTTATGCGTCTACGTGGTACGTTATGGCTGTCCAAATGGCTCATTCCACTGTGGTTTCCTTATTTGGTCCCTTGTTTATTGTCGGCTGTTGAGAGATCTTTTGTGGAACTTGACGAGGAAAATGATTCGTGTCGGTGAGAATTCGTGTCAGTGGAATTGCCGTCTGGTTATATTTGGATGGAGGGAACGAGGATTGTCGTTTATGCGAAGCTTTTAATTGTTGATATTAATCGTAAGAACCGTAGGATGGAAGAGTTGATTCTTAGTCGATGATCTCGGACGAAGTTGGAAGGTCAGGCGCCAGTGCGACACTATTTGTACGAGAAGAGTTTGAAGAATAATGTCGGAAGGGGAAAGCTTATACAATGGAGGAACAGCTTCCTGATCGAACATTTTGCACGAAGTTTAACGATATGGGCACCTCTGTGAACATGTTCGAGAGACTTTGAAGAGTAATAACGTATAGAAAATCTTTATGGAAGATTGTAGAATCCGATGAAAGAGGAGTATCTTTGTATACACCGAACAGAGTCAGACAACAAAAAGCTGAAATCCACTATGATACTCGAATCTCGCTGCTCACAATCGCCGTTTCTGAAATACACAATCGCGCTCCAACGATCTTCGCTCTCGCTCCCCTCGTTCCGTCTCCCTAACGAATTCAAGGTCTCTCCTATTTCCAGTCTGACATCCAGTCGGATTTTTCCTCGTATCAGCAAACCGTGTAACATCCGACGCACGCCCAAAGCGCTACGACACCGACCAGTGTCCACTACAGAAGAAAGCCGGCCAATTGTATAGCTCTCCATCGGGAACATCCCCAAAACGGGAAGAAGGGGAGGTCACGGGTCTCGTACGAGACGAAAAGGAAGAAAATAAAAAGAGAAGAGAGAAGAAATGAAAACGTCCGTGGTGTTTGGTTCTCCTCTGCGATGAGCACAATTGAGAGACGGAATCGAGGAGAGGAGCAGTAACCGTAAGAAAGGGAAAGATAGTTATGGCAAGAGAAAGATGCCAGCTGTCCGGACGAATCCACGGTCAGGTTCCTCTTTTTACGCGTACACCGTTGAACGACAGCCACGAAGAGAGCACAATCGGTCGGAATTAGCGAGCCTTGTGCTATCTCGCTCATTGTTCGTCGCGGCGCTTTACACGCGCCTAACATATTCCGTGGACGAACCAGCAACGCATATCATCCGACGCCTTCGTATATACCGTCCTGCAAGCAGCTGTTTTTCTTACGTCACCGTGTCAGAGGAACGCTTTTGATTTATGACCGCATCCAACCCTCTCTCTTTTACCCTCGCTCTTCTACCTTCTTTCACCTTCATCGTTCCCTCGTTGCACTTCAAGCCGCGACAATCGCGATCTCGCATGCACGGATGAAAAAGGGCGTGGATGCTTTTTAGCGTCGCTGGCTCGTTACAGAGAGACGAACCGTCGTTTTTCGTCGCGATCGTGCCGGGATTCGGAATGATCCAGCGAGAAGATCTTGCGGTGAATGATTTTTGTTTAACTTCGCTGGAAATTAATTCGGCTGTATTCGGATCGTGGTACAACAGCTTGGATCGATCGAGGTTTAAATTAGTTCCGTGTACGCGATTTTTTCTTGTATACCGGTTAATCGATGAGAGGATCGTGCGATACAGACGTTTGAAATCTTAGGCTGTATAGAAATCTGCTTTTCTCTCGGCAAGAATCGATATTGGAAAACTTGGTGCCGTTGAACAATCGTTCGAGATAAAAAGCAGAAACGCGATATTCGTCAGAAGAGAGACTTATCAAAAAGTTATTCGCAAACAAAAGATGGTTCTTTGTAACGAAAGAATATTGTTCCATTCACACGAGCGCACTCGATATTCCTCCCCTCGATCGATCAGCAGAACGAAACACACCTTGTGATTACGCACTGATAAAAAGGAAAAGGAAGAGATAGATTAAATTAAACTAATTGTAAGTCCAACGAAGAGGATTATGTATACACCAGGCCATTAAAACTTTGCTCGCAAAGTTTAACATGTTTCAAAGACGCGCTTCCTGCACGGACGATAAAATAACTTATAAGTAGAAGGTTATCCGGGCATAATCGCGAACTCATTTGAACGTTCACGATGCACGATATAATCCAACGTGATCGGAGTGAAACTAGATCCCTGTCGCATCGATCAAGACGTCGATTTGCATGGCCGTTAACGTTCCGTCAACGACACGTATAACACGACCAAACATCGAAGAAAATTTCTCTAGCGCCGGACGAACTTATCGCCGTTCGACCGATCTAAAAGATAAAGTATAAAAGTCGACTGTCGCTTTCCTCCGGAGCGAGAGTAAACGAAAAACGTTATTAAATCATGTGGCATGATATCTCTAAGCAAAGTGGACATTACTCGAGAGAGAAAAAAAGATACGAACGTGTAATTTCGCCGACAGTGGATAAAACGATCGTACGAGACATGACTTACTTAGTGGATGCGAATAGTAATTTCGAAATCGCATGAAAGGGGGATTGGCAGGAGTAGAAATATGCGATATGGTGACAAGCAATGGTTATGGGTTGGATAAGAGATCAGGGAAGTTGGAAACTGTAGGAATATTTAATTAACGTTAAGAAAATGAAGGCTGCTGGGCAGCGAGTTGTAATTTCGTTGGAATGCCAAGGATTTTAAATATCCCTGGTTCCATGCTTTCTATGATCAAGAGTTACGCTTTCCTGGGATAATTTATTTACGATTCACGGAGAAATTCCTGCTTATCCGATTGTTACACTCTGAACCATTCCGCTTGTAGCGACAGAAATATCTCAATATTATCGGGAATATTAACTATCTTCGATGTGAGAAAGACGAGGTCGTAGAAGATTAAACGATAAGATAGTTTTACGTAACACATAATGACTCTGCTGTACAATACGTACACTCGATACGTAACAAAAAATAGCTTTCACTCTCAATTCCATGCAATTACTCCCTTCGATGGCTACAACGTATAATACGGACACTGGAACGCAAAAATTTTCAATAATTCCTTATCGCTCTTGAATATCCTTATCACGCTGAAAAAAGCAACCGTCGGTTGTCTGGTTCCTAACATTCCTAGGAGTTCATGATCGCTATACAACACGGAGAAACAGTATGATGTATGATAATCCGTAGAAAATGTCGAGTGCCGCGTGTGAACCGATACTTAGGCGGTCGACCGTACAACTACATCATCTTCTAAACTTCAACAGAACCCGATCCCAAAGTAGATTATCGAAAGCGACGTGCTGTTCACTTGAACGTGGAACACCTTCGTGCACTTCTCGGACATCGTGGCCGGTGCGCTCGCGCAAAAAGCAACATCAGCGACGAAAGTCAAGGAACACGAGCTACCTGGGTCCCTTCCCGGCAAAATGACCACGAGCACGAGATACACGTTATCGTTCGGCCGCGACATAACTCTCGAAATACCAATACTCATCGAGGAAACAGGCAACGACAACTATACGCGGTGGGAAGGGAGCGCCACACGTCTATCCGCGGAACGAGTATTCGCTCATAAGTGTATAAATCAGGAAGAGAAATGCTGGCCACGTATTTTATAAGCGCAGCGCGCCGCACGCTAACAAGATCGCGTTAATGTAAATCGCGAAAAACATTTACGAAGCGAAAAGCACGGGAATGCACGGGAGAGGTAAAGCTCGCAGGATATTGCATATTCTCGGTAACGACGTGCGATCTGGTTGACAAAGAGGCTCTTCCAACTATCTTGTACGCCTGCAAGATTTTATACCTTCCAAATGATTCTCTCTCTCTCTCTTTTTTCAGTGATAGCGCAGCTTGTACGTGACATAATCGATCCGTCTTGTTCGTATCTCCCGATTAATCTGCCCTTTCGATTCGACGCAACAAGTCTCCTTCGATATAGTTGGGAATTCAGTGCGAATGTTCGTTACGAGTGATTAAGCGTTACGGGGACCTCGCAATAAGCAGTAAACTGACAAGAAATCAACTCGAAACCGATTAAGATCGAATCACTTTTTCAGACGCCCTATAAATTCAACTAATACTCGTGGCAATAAATTCGCACCGTTGAACGCGCACCTTGTACCTTCCTTTTTTTTCCAATAAATAGCATTCAGATATTGGAACTGTCTCCTCATTATCGTAAATCCTACTATCGTTCAGCCTTGCACTGCTAAAGGAGCTTCCTGTGGCAAATGTTTATGATGCGCTTCGCGGATCGCGCTGCGTCGAATCTAACGCGACAAAGGAAATTCGCAAGATGCAATAAAGAGAAATCATTTACGTTACTAAAAATCGCTACGGTATACTTGGCGAGACAAATATCAGCATTAGGGTGGATAGAAATCGATCGTGGATGGATCTTGCGACGTCTATGAGGGCTGGGTCTGCTGGACGGCGACGCGCGAGTGTGCGTGGAAGATAGGAGGAAAGGAAGCTAACCGGAGCTAAACCCATTTATCGTACGGAGCTGCGTGCTTTCAATGAGAAGCACGCTTGCTGGACGAGGACGGAGCAGGAAAAGCGGGAAAGAGATAGAAAAGGACAAGACAAGGAGAAAGAGGTAGAAAGAACCAGATAGAGAGGAACGCCATAAGAAGAGCGACACGGGGACAAAGACGAAACGACCTCGTGTAAAAGAGAGCAAAACGAGGAGGGAGAGAGTATAAAACTTGGAAAGAGACGAAGAAACGAAGCTGGAGAAAGAGGGTCTTATCTAGAATTCGAAAGTCAAAGAGAGATAGAGATACGGAGAGACGAGGTAGGAGCGAGAGAAACTGAAAAGGAGAGCGCAAGGATAGCGTGCACGCTGGTGTACGAGCGTATACGCGCCTCGGGGGAAAGAGACAGCGAAAGAAGAAGTGAAAGAGACAGGGAAGGGAGAAAAAGAGAGTAGAGCGGAGACAGGGCGTGGTCCAGCCTTGCTCTTACTTATAATTATATTTATTCGCGCAACGTACGCTCCTATAGCGATTGATATACGATCGCGTCGAGGTCTCGGCTTACCGCGACGTGGCCGCGTCTGTCGAAGACGTGGCCCCAGAAACGGGGAAGAGACGGGCAAGATGAAACGAACCTGGTGGTCGCCTTTTCGCTGAAAACTTTGGCACGGCGAGCATGAATGACGGGACGGCCGTTAAGAGCTCGCATTGGCAATTCTGTGTGATTCGATTACTCGAATGGGAACCTCATAGTGAGCAAAGTGAATTATTTGTAGAAATAGTGGATATTTTGTATTTCGGTGTGCCGTTGAAAATGCTTTGTCATTGCCGCTAAATATGTACACCTGAATATTTTATATTCAATTACGAGGGCTTCTTTATGTTTTCTATGAGGTAACAGCACACGATTCTGCGTATCGCCTTGTTAGATCGCATTATCGCAGCATGCGGCGCGCACAGATCCATCGAATCACACAGTGTCGTTAATACGATGATACGATACGAAATTGTACAGACGTAGCCGTAATCGTCTACGCCAAATCTTAAAATTGTATCAAATTTTCTGAAACGACGCAGCCCATGCAATTAACTACTCGCTGTTAAAAATATGAAGTCGTGGTGATTCTATAGCGTCTACAATTGAAAATCTCAAACGATAACTCGTCTGCATTATCCTAAAGCGACAAAAATTATCGAGGACAAAGAAAATTCGCGACATTCGGTAATAAAAAGCAGCGTCGTCAATGCAAAGTCACAAAAATTTCCTATCGTTCGACGCCACTAAACCGTAAACTGTCGCGTCGTAGCGATGGTGCATCATTGATCACCATCGTCGCGAAGGAATTTAATGGAGGCGGCGAAACGCAGTCTCCGGAGACCTGTCATCGCCCCTCTCGAAAAACACGAGAATCTGTGAGAGGAAAGAGCACGAGGTATTCACGGATGCTCGTAAAAATCTTGGACACTGTCACCGGCGAGATAACGAGCGCCTTGACCTTTCCAGAAATTTTTTGATTTATCACCGCGAGACTTAATGCGAGGAGACGGATCGAAGGATACCGCCTCCGGCGCTCTCGATCTTTCTCCTCGTTTTCTTGCGACTTTCCTGTTCTTCTTTTTTGCTTTGAATACACGAAAGAGAAATTGGACGCGTTTCTGAGAAATTGGAGCAAATGAGGACGAATTTTTCTATTTACGATTCTCAGGATTCCGATTGCGACCAATTTGGCCTGATTGACGAGCATTTGCTAATTTATTCGTGCAATGCGATCGATTCGTGAAATGAATTTTTCTGTTTGTAATTTGAATTAGAGTAGCGTAGTTTGTAGTTGTAGTTCGTTAATCATTATAATTACATTTGTTTGTGCAATCTAATCAATTCATGAATTGAATTTTTCTGAAAATTCCAAGTAATTTGATTCATTTGAGAAGAACGTAGCGTAGTTTATAGTAATTCGTTAATCGTTATAATTACATTTGTTCGTGCAAGATGATCACTACACGAATTGAACTCTTCTGAAGATTCTGGGTAACTCGATTCGTTTTAGAAGAATTATGATATTTGTCATAATCGTTACGATCATATTTGATCCTTATATTTCCCGTATTTTACAAAACAATGATAAAATTTCCTTCCTCGGATCTAGTCTCCAAAATCGTGCATCTTGTTATAAAATTCATATAGAACAAAGCCATGGCCAGTCGATCAAATTCGATTACATAAATCACTTGCATAACGTTAAAGCGACAACCTCACGCCAATTAAAAATCGGACCTGTCCGGGATCTTTCCGTTTTGAAGAAAATCTCGCCGACTACGTTTTCCATACGACGTTTCCGCATCTCTTATCTCGTTACAAAATTAAGACACTCTCGTAATTTACTAGTTTGGCTACCGTGGTACGAAGCACGCGCGTTCGCGATAACGCACGTCGAAACTTTCTCTGGAACGCGAACGCGTCCTCCGCAGCCGTCTCGATATGCAAATCGCCGGCTGGAAACTTTCCGCGGAGCAAACGGACACCTCTTACGCAAGCTGTCCGCTTTTACTGCTCTTAGATTGCCTCCATTTGCAAAAGCTTCGTTTTTTCCTGTCAGTGATTCGAGCGAGATATTTCTGTTGGATGACCGTGGACTCGTACGTGTATGATAGAATAAACGATCCGAACGATAAATTTGATGCAGATCAAAGGATATGAACTCCCCTTCGAACAACCGAAGTAACGCTATTAGTAGAATCTTGCAAGATAAAACTTATTAACATCGATAGATGGAACGAGATTGATAATAAAACAAACGAAATTTTATACGTGTGAATCTTGCAAATTACGAATGATTTCAATCGCGCTACTTCACATGAATTATAAAATTGTCAAATTGTAAAAAACGTATATAATTTTCTAGTTTCTGACTTCACTGGCATTATTGCTTGGTAAATTATTCCGCAAGAGATCCGCGATAAAAATGCCTGGTGAATCACTCACCGGTGGTGACACGCGGAGATATCGATGCACGTAGAGAGAATGTGTTATGCTCGCGAGCATCTATACAGATTGCGGTGTATGACCAAGAGGATAGAATATCCTGTACGAATCATGATATTTATCATCGATTAACGATTGTTCCATATACCGTTATATATTTTCGATATATTTCGATATTTTGGATAGTCAGAGACATCTCTTCTACATTCATTTCTATTCTCCTCGTGCGAATTCCAACTAGTTCACCGTTTCGAAAATCATTCTAAAATCGATCGGACAGTAAATCAACTGATCGTTGTCCGGTAATAGAAAACGACGTAGATCTTTAACACGCGCGCGCACACACATACGCATCTCGTGATAACTTACAGTGCGTCGTTACCTACTCAATAAGAGCGGACGGTTAACACGGTTTTGCTCGTTCGAGAACAAATTCGACAGAGCTATTCGTGAAACGACATCGCGTGATTTCGCGCCGTGGCGTTTCAAGCGCATCCGTCGCGTCGTCTACGCGGCTACCACGGTGAAAAAGCAACGATCGACACGTGCAAACGTCCTAGGCGATTTCTACCTAGACCCGGCGTGGATCGCGCGAGAAAAAGTCGGAGAATTCCGCTCTCTTGCCTCGGGAACGAGCGATTCCCTTCGACGAGAATCCGCCGCTCGATCGCCGCTGCTTTTCAACGAACCCGTTTTTCTCCTGGCTACCACGACGAACAACGACGCGACGACCACGATGGAGGAACACGGTCAGGCGTGTCGTCTTGGCCAGCACATACCTTCGTTCGAGAAAGGAAGACAGAAAAGGGCTGGAGGGAGAAAGTAGCCGAAGAAAGACGCCAAAGAGAGAGAAAAAAACAAGGGGGAGATTCGCGTCGTATGCTGGCCGGCTAACCTTCCAGGTGGCACTCATATACAAATTATGGTAATGACCGATCGATTCCCTCTTCGTCGCTCTTTGTCTCCCCTATTTTTGCTCGTCGATGGGCTCGCCGCCAATGGGTCTCTTTGGACCTATAAACTGTTCGCGTCCAATTGCTCGTGACACGGATACCAGGCACCTTTATACCTTTGTTATTTTGATCCGTATTGTAACGCGATAGAAAGATCCGATGCGAGAGAAGCGTCTCTGCGAACACTTTCGTTAGATAGAAAGTTTAGGTGTATTTAGTGATCACTTCGTAGAATTAGCAGGATGAAGTATTCATTGAATGTCCAAATTTGTCGCTGTTGTTAGTCTGGTGAATAGCTTTACATATCTTCGGTTGGTTCGTTGATGTATTTAGTCGACCAGAACACCTTTTAAAATGTTCTTTGTGTATCTGATGTTACAAATTCTAATAATTCGTACATTTTTGTAATTCGTTAAACCTCTTAATTCTCATGATAATCGGCCGACTAGACGGTATATTCAACATTACGAGATAAAATGATTCGTCAGAAGCTGGCTACGAAATTATAACGAATAATAAACAAACGAAAATAAGAGTAAATAGCGCACGTAATGCAAATAACAAATTATAATGTATTTCCGAATAGAATGCGAAGCGAAGTTTCCAAATATCCAAATGTCTTGCCTCTAATAGACGTAAACTTAAAATTGTAGATAAATTTTTGCGACTAATTAAATAAGGTGGAACTGCAAGGATTAAAAAGCGACAAATCTCGCATACGCCCGTATTATACACGATTGACCAGTCGATAAAATAAGATACCACCGTATCAATATTTTTTACCGACCATGAAAACTAAAAGTTCGTAAATATTCAAACGAAACTTCATATTTCACGTATGTATATATATAATATGTATATTACATAGAAGATACGCGTATATATCATTTTTGAAAGAAGGAACGGAGACCCGGTGGTGAGCCGCAGGCTATCTTTGATATTTTAATCCGTTTCTCTCGAGTCTGGTACGTGGCGCGTTTCTTAAACGTGATACGACATCTAGACGTGCGGGCTGTCTGCCGCGCGAGGATTTCATATCACGCGCGGTTAAATGTTAAGCGTTACTTCGCGCGTGAAACAGTTCCGCGTGTGTTCCGACGAAAATCGAGATATCGAGCCAGGTTATCTCGAGGCGCGACATTCACGAAACAACGTACGTACTTATTTGTCGACGAACTGATTCGGTCGTTTGTTCGTTCGAGCTGCTCGCGCTCGGCCTCATGAATATTTATCATCGCGAAATCCGCGTCGATTGACGATAGAATAGACGATAGGATTGATTAGAAATCGGGGATTTTTGGCCCGTTCTTGACGGAGTATATTCGCTGGCGAGAAATGAAAAAGAAGGAATACGGTGGAAAGTACGATGAACGCGTGTCTCGGTTTATTTTCTCGATTTTTCGCTTAAACGAGCCATCGAAATTTGCATAATTCGAGGAGAGAGAAACTTGAATTTCGCGTGCGATATTAAAAGCCTTGATTAAAGAGCAAAAGACAGAAAATGAAATTTTGTAATCTTTTAATATACGTACTTAAAGACTCACGTGATTGTTGAAACTGGATAATTAGGCTCTTTTAAGTCCTCTGAACAGGTTGCCGCTTCCAGATTTCCAATCCTGTGACACAGAAAATTATTATTTATCGTTATTTCGTCTTTATTAAACGGCGTGATCAAGTCATTAAAGAAAGGAAGAGAGCGAAATATACATTTTTATGTGCACGAGAGCGATTTAACTTTTGCTTAATTCGCCATAAAACGCTTCGCGTTTATTCTCGTGTTTCGTATCGTCCACTTCCCCTTCCAATCTCCGCTACCTCCTTTCTACTTTCCTTTCCACTTTTCTTCCCCTATCTATTATTTTCTTCTAGATATAAATTTCTTACACTTATAGATATATAAGGATGTTCTACTAAATATACACGAGAACCACTCGAATCTTTAATACAACCTAACTTTACGTATATCCTTGCATTTCATATATTTCATTCCCGCCCTTCTCTCGTATCCTTCGTTCTTTTTTTCCCAGAAACATGGAAATTTGCATTACACACGTATGTTAAAATCTATTACCGTATCCAATCAATATAATCTCGCGCGCTGGCAGCTTAATTTATCAATCAAAGGTCGATCGAATCGTACTATCATTCACTCCACCTGTTCGCGATCTATTCCACGAAACGCTTCTACATATCCAGCAATACACGATGGAATAAACTTTTGCAACGGAGACGATCGCATGGAAACGTTTCACCTGCGAACGTTCACTTCGATATCGAAGTGTCGATAGCGGCGGAAAGAGTCGCACGTGCTTCGATCGTTTCGCGGACTTATCGCGCGTTGCTGCGTATCGCACGCGCGGTCAACGAAAAGGTCAGCGGCGCGTTGATGCGCGGATGGCTAGCGTGAAATGGAAAAAACGTTGGACGCGGATAATTTCGAAAGGTTTCGCGGTGTAACCGCGGACAGGCGATAAAAATTCTTGATATACTGGCCGAGAGGCCTTTGGAGAACGCGTTTGAAACGGTCGGTCACTCGAGAGATACTCTGATCACCAGGCGCGTGGATGGCTCGTGGAATTGCTTGAAATGTTACTTTGCCGAGGATCGTTGAATTTAATTGATCTCTGTATCCTCGATTTGCCGCCGTATTACCGCGCAATAATGTCCGATATGAATTTTGTCTACCTATAAAGAGAAAAAGCTCGTAGATACCTATTGTGAATATATTATGCGCATTGTAAACAATATTTTAAAATTTCGTTAGCGTCGTTATGAATGTATCGGTGGAGTTTGAAACTAGCTTACAAGAATGATACTTAGAGCAAATATATGTACATAGAGCGGTTAAATAAAATAATATAATGCCCTGGATATTTAACTTTGGTAAGCGGCTGCCAGCGTGTCGTTGAATATATTAGAAAATGACAGTGATTGTATCAAGTGACTTGAAGTTTAAGCTACATGTGCTATATCAATTATACGGTCCAAATTGATTATAGCTCAGTCGTTGTAAGAAGGTGAAAAATCGGGAAACTGGCTTGCGTGAAGGCACACAAGAATTGTAACTAATAATTATGATCGACCAAACTGTTGCAACTAATAATCGACTCAGTCCACCAATTTTCTGAATAAATTGACATACGTCAAATTACCATAATGATCCAACACGACAGACAGTCTAATTTAGGCAACTTTATTTCCGTCCCCTTCGAAACTGCTTCTTTTTACAGAAATGTTAATTCAATTATAAACGCATTTTGATCGAGAAACACGATAATTTTCCTACGTTAATTACAGTGCGGATGGCACCTGACGCGACGCGTCATATCCCTGATATCAGAAAATAGATTAATTCGTTGAAAAACACGCGGAACGTTGCGGTGCACGCGGCCGATTAATCTGTCACGATAATTCTTCCATAGCCGGCCGTAAAATAAATAATTCTTGGCAAATGAGAAAGAAACGGACAAAACAAATTCTGCGCAGCACGCGATTGCAAATCATCGGATCGATTATCACGGTGCGTGCAACCGAACGACAAACAAGGGGCTTTCGTGCCGGCCAATGGTAGACGGTATCGCACTGTAATCTGTTCCACGTTGTCAATATTTAACAGAACCCCGCAGATTTATCTGCACGAACTGCCTTTCTTGACCACACGTTAAAACCATACGAAACGACACGATCGTACTTACTCTTTCCTTTTTTCACTTTTTCATAAAGTATATTTTTCCCCGCCATCGAACGAGAGAGAACCGTTCTGAAAGGATACACGTGGATGGATAAGGAGACGAGAGTCGCCAGTTATCAGATGACGGTGGACACAAAAAGATGGCATGATGTAATGCAATTGGTAAGCAGATTGTATTGAGCGTACGCGCATATAGATTGATATGGCGATAAGGCGATCGTTGGTAGCGAGGAGAAGGCCATTAAAGAAACAAATAGCGAAGGGTGTGCTCGGAATGAAGGAAGAGGCGTGTAAAATAGGCCGAGACAGGTAAATCGTTCGAGAAAATAGATAACGTATCGAGAGAGGTGTTTGAACAACCTTTCCTTTCTCTGCACTTCATTTCTCTGTTTCTTCCTCTTGTATTTTTTTTCGATGGATTAATTACAGTGTTTCATAGTATCGAGTGTTCCTGCCACCTTTCGCTGCTTTACGAAGGGAAATTCGTGGTTTACAGTTGAATTGCTTCGTTTACAGGTGAGTTTGCTTTTACTTCACTTCCCTTCCAGTTCTTCTCTCATTGGTTCTCTGTCGTTGCATTTTTTCTTTTTTTTTTAGTTGGATCAATTATGGTTAGACCGCAACGTCTACGCAAATTTATATTTTAACGAACCGGATTAAGGAAACAAAATATCAACAGAGATTTGTTTCATCCTTTGAATATCGTAACGGGTCTTTTATTTTAGATATTCCATACATATTTGCATGTTCTGCGGCTGCACATTTTTGCATGTTCTGTGGCTGCACATTTTTGCATGTTCTGTGGCTGCACGTTTTTGCGCACTCGTGTTTCTTACAAATGCATAGATATCAAAGAAGGAGAACACAGAACAGAGTAGAATTTCTCAATTTATAGTCTCCCGTTCTTCCTTCCCCTTATTTTTCTGTCCTTTTGTTTTTAATTGGATTAATTGCGTTATTTCGTAACGTCGAACAGCGCCATTAATTGGCTAATGAAGAGGAGGAAATATTTGTTAGGTTATAAATCAATTCGTTCTTTTTTTTCAGTATTTATTAGGAAAGTAATAACGAATTTAGAGAAGCGTCCCGTTATATCGATCTTTACCGAGATCCTCCTCGTACATGTAATATCAGCCTTCGTAGATTGACGTTAAATAACGCGACGCTCCTCCTCGTCCAGCTTTATTGCTCATCGACGGGATTTCAGTGAAACTACTAATAGATACGGCACATCAATTTAATCGAACCGCTATACGGCTTCTATAATCTTCCCTTCAGAACCCGGCAATATTATCATGGGCTGCTTATAACCTAGAAATATTAAAAACAACCTATAATTTCAACGAAACATAAATAAATGAAAGGAAACACGGAATACGGAATTCGTTGGCAATTCGAATAAATACTTTCGTTTCAGACATTGTCGATGATAGGGCGAAAATTTCGAAAGCTTTCCGTGAAATAGCCCTTAAAATAATCAAAGATATCAAACGAATTAAAGATATTAAACTCCTTATTCTTTAGAATCTCACTGTTCTGCATCGTTTAGACAGAGCGTCTACGTTGGTGACACTGAAGTAAAATCAAGAAGATTCGAAATAAGACGAAAATCGATAATTAAAAAGCTATACACTGATAATACTATATGAGAAGCCTCGTTTTGGAAGAAAATCAAATTCATAAGCTTGTCAAATGTACATGTATATTTGACTGTAATGATATACACGATTAAAAAGGTGTAATTAAAATATCAGCAAAGAGTAGCTGAAGTTCAACGAAATTCCACAAAGACAAACTTCGGAATCTTCCCAAACGTCCAATATCATCTTCCTAAGGATCGCAAGATCTTGATAATTCTGCCGAAAATGACGCCAATTATTCTCTCTTAATAATCGTTTATCTTCCCCGGGGTGAAATGAAATCACTTCGGATCGCGACAGACGCCAGGATGATCGCGCGTGCGCGCTCGATCGTCGCGGGATCGTTTAATTGGCTGGACGCAAACGAGCCAAGGCTCGTGCGTTCGCCGCCCTGATCGCATAACCGTCCGGGCACAATGATCGTTTTCCCCCGGGGACATTCTGCGTTTAATGTTCGGCGCGATCCGCGCCGTTCGTAGATCGTAAGCGAGCCGCAATGATCGTCGCCATTCCGCGAACAGATTCGCCTTAATGGCCCCGTGATCCGCTGGCATGCGATAATTAAGCCCGAGCGTTCGTCTCTGTCGCGCCTACCCGATACAACCGAAATAATTGTTCCATCGTTCGTTTGGCAAGGATGTGGACGTGAATCGATTAGACGGTGGAATGTGAAGGGAAGGAAGATTTGTTCGGCCGGATTTATCGTGGGTCATATCGCAAGCTGCTATTTTGTGTGACACTTGGTATTTAGTTCGGAGTAATATGTCTATCCTGGTAGGCTTTTAGCAGGGATTGATAGAGAACCTGCAACTTTTTAGGGTGACAGAGATATTATTTTAAGTAGCGGCTATATTATTTTGATATTTTAACTTGTAACGCTATAATTGTAGATGGTAATTATTAGTATTTAAGTAGCGGATAGTTAGAGAAATATGCAAGGTATTTTTTTATTTAAACGCCAGCTTCGTCTTTCAGCTGTAATGATTATTAATCGAATTTTCGTACGCAGATATTCGGAGAAATTTTTTAATGTTCCGATAGGCTCTCTCTCGTCATCATCGAACACCAATAGTCACTTTAATAACTTTTTGTATCAACTCGATTTAATTTTAAAAGAACGAGTTTTATTCGAGAAAGTAAATTTATGTGGGAAAAATGCTTGCATGTGAATATATGCGCACGTACAAATGTATATTGAACTAAATCTAAAATATTTCGAGGATGCCATGTAAACGTACATATTGTTCAGAGACTCTAGAAAACAGCGTGATTCTAGTAATTCACTTTAATACACGTTATACCACGAGTATGATAAACTATCGACGCTACAGATTGGTAAGTCCAACTTATTTCATGCGACTTCTCATATTTTTATCCACGTTTCGCGAGATACCAGGTAAGATAATCTCGACTCTGACACGAACATGCACAAAACTCGACTGCCCTATCGAAGAATAAAACCGAGCGAAAGCCTCGTTAACATTTCAATTACGCAATCCATTATATTCGACTTGTATCAAGCCAAAGCTCCTTAGACAAGCTCGACTTTTACAATGCACGGGAGTAGATAACATTCCACCGATATCAACGGTATAAACTTAATCCGGCATCCAACGAGCACGCAGCTTCCGTGCGTGGAAAACGCAGTGGCTGACGTCAATTTAATAAGCAGTGTCTAAAAGGCGATCGGCTGCCTTTGGCAGATTTATTGCGGCGATCGATAAATTAGCATTGCCACGGTTTCGATCGCGCGAATCTATTTTCGATACGGTCCTAAATCACTTATACGAGGTAGCGGACGTTGAATAAGTCGATATCATCGTCGATACGTGGGTGAAATTTATCTCGTGTTCGGTCGACCGCCGCACTGGTACCAACTGGTTCACAGGAAAGTTCTCCTCTTCGCCTCGATAACGCGATAACAGGGAAGCAGAGGGTAAATGTAATTACGTAATATTTATATGCCATCGTTCTCGTACGAAGCACACAAGCAGCACGAAATATTTCGTGTATTACTATTAATTCCGGATGTTATGCTAGTCTTCTCGAGGCGATAAGACGGTCATGGGACCAGTTTGTCGTTGGTGAAAATACGTTGGTTTGACGATAAACTCGAACACCCGGCCAGCACCGTGTCACAGGAAACACCGTAATAAAACCGACGGTATGCTTCGATAACGATTATTAATGAGCTCGACTAATTGTCGCGGTAAACGGATCGAAGGCGATTCGATATGCTCCCTCGACCGTGCAGCGATTATGGAATAAAATTAGACTTTACATGGTGGAGTTGTCGCCATGCTCTATGAGTTATAGCCACCTATACGTAATTTTACTGGCGATAGGTAATTCACGGTAAACCTTCGTCTTTTAGTTTTGAACGTTTTCATCGGCTACCTGGTGGCTTTAGGTTAGATGGAAGAGGTCAGTGATCCATTACTCTGATTTTATATCGGTTTTATCCTGAGTTAGCGAATTATCAGAGATCTAATCGTTCGCTGGTATGTAATATTTTGTCAGTATATAGTATGTGTTCAAAGCGTACGCGGTAGTCAAAATGTCACATAAATTACTGCTGAGAATTGCATCGCTTTCTACGCTTTGATATAAGCATCTCGTAACGACTCGATCGCTTCTATATCGTTAGGTAGTACTTTTACCGAAGTTCAGCCTACGCAACACTACGGGGTTCTCTTTCCTGTATCGAAACCATAGAAATTATACTTGAGAACCGTTGAACGATGAAAGAAACCTGAAAAGGACACCATAAGAGGAATCTAAGAAACAGAATCTATATCTGTGGAGCGTCTTACGCTCCAGCTTTCTCCAACTAAATACAATCCAATATCTTATCCCTACAAAATTTTAATTTATATCTGCGACGCGTTACGCATCTCGTCTTTGTCATATGAGAATAAGAAACCTAAGGGACAAATATCGTATCGCCACGTAGATATCACCGAGTGATATTCTCAAAATGAAATGAAAATCTCGTATAATGAAACTACTGCGAAATAAGGTCTACTTCAGCAAAGATTAAGAAAACCTCGTATCAAGAAAACACCACACAACCTGTATCTTTCCATCAAAATAAGGAGCCTAAAGTGCAAGTATCGTACAACCAGCGTCACATAGAACCGGCGAAGAGGATGTTCGAATAAATTCACACCTCTTCGCGACTAGCAGAGCCATTCCGCTAACTCGTCGTCGAGCTGAAAGAGGGTAATCGCGAGCAGTTACAGACTGGTTCCTGTCGCGAATCTCGCTGCAACGCGGGCAAACGCGATCATCGATGGGTATCTCGGTCGTTCCATGCGAGCTGATTCGTTTTAATGTTCGCCACTCATCGATGGCCGGGTCCCATTAAAATCTGTGCGCGCGCTATCCCAGCCTAACTCTCCCGTTTGCCTTTTGCATGCTTCCTCCGTGCTCGAATCGTCGATTAAGCCCAAGGAAACCGAGTGTTTCGCGCTATTACGCGTCGCGTATACCGCGATTAACCTGAAACGCTGGTTTTACCCGATCCAGGTTCGATACTATTTCGATTTTACTGGCGTCGAAACGGCGCAGCGAAGTCACCGAGGATCGATTAATAAGCAACCGGTTGATTATGGGAATCGAACCGCGTGGGCGGATCCCAGGCAACGCGGAGCTCGTTTGCAACGTTTCGTTTTCAATTTATATCGATATTCGAGCAGCCCGATGCCTCTGAGACGCTTTATGGTAGTAGAGATTCTGCGCCGTTTCCGATGGAAATCCATGGGAATGCTCGAGTTAGAACGGCGCGCTTGGGAATTCAAAGTTCCATCGGCCGATTCCATTCGATGTTATTGTAGCGAGAATTACCCTGCCTCTCTTCGTTTCGCTGTTCTTCGATCTGCTTGGAATTACCAGCGGCCGTATTACATGCAGAAGATTTGTATGCCAGTTTCACGACGAGCTGTGCGCATAGCCCCGCTCTGTTCAACAGGCAATTACTCCATCGATTATCGTACAACTTCTCACGAGCATGTTAACTAAAACTACCCGACATGGAAGACGAAACGAAACGATCAACCTAAATAAAATGCTTGACTTGCAGAAGTAATTACGTCCGTCGATCTGTGAGATACATTTTGACCAGGCTACGACGGGCAACTAGTTGCGTAGCAAGTAGAGAAAATGAATTATGAAACATGAATCTAATGTCTCGTTCGAATTGGTCACGTTACTAAGATTCACGTTAGAGCTTGAATAACCTGATTTCAAGTGCATGCATAATGCAGGAAGGAGATACGCGTATGTGAAATCTAATGTTGATTACAGCATTAATTATATTGTTATATGTGTATATTCCATACGTACTTTCTTTTGTTCGTTGTATTTATTTTAATTAATATTCATTCTATTATTATAATAATGATAACTGCTGTCCTTTTGAGTCGAACAAATGACAAGTTTCATACTATTAAAAAGATTTCAAATTGCTCAAACTTACGTATTCTCTGTCGAAAGTTCGGACCACTGTTTTCTCTTTGTACAAAAAAAATCACTGCCACGATAGAATATGTAGAAAATTGGCGAAAATTCTAATTTATTCTTTGAATGCGATTAACTACAGTTACGAATAATGTATTCGAATAACAATAAAATCCGAATGCAGGTAAATTGGACAAAGCTTCACCGCGAGGCTCATCTCGAACAACAGATAAGTCCGGCAACAATCTTCGGTGAAACAATAAATAAAAGCACGAACAGAAACGACGCTTATCGTTTATCGACGCTCCAGCTACCGGTCGTTCTACGATTTTTCACGGACTCGTATCCTCTTATCGACTGTTACATCTCGAACGCTGTATGTCCGAGCGTGTATCGCAGATAATTTCGAGTTTTTGCGCGGGACGACTTAGTGGGTGTCGGGCGTGGGGCAGAAGCAAAAAAAGGATCGATCGGTTTATCGTGTCTACGCGTTAGACGTCGCTTGTTCCGCGTGAAATGTTGCCACACCGGGTAACCGAATAGTCTCGTTTGATTTCAGGTGCCGGTAGTGAGAGCGGAAAACGCCGACCTCGCTCGTTTACTACACGTATTTCGTAGCGAACGAGAAATCTCGACACGTCGAGCAGATCGGTTCGATTGACCCGCGGAATGCACCTTACGAACCGAGTTGACACGGGGAATGACAGAGTCGACATGTGAAATTTAACATTTTTCCACAGGGTGATGCCCCGTGTTTGAAATTGGTTCAGTCATTATCAAACAAAAATGTATTGGCAGCCATAAACGAGACACGAAGATAGGTAAAATTAGATAAAAGATAGGTAAAAAACCGTAAGATTGTTGAGGAGAATTGGCTGCGTACTTCTTTTCGAACAATTGACGAGTCTAGATTCTCTCACGCGATCATAAAACTCTTTTGACAATCGTCTCTTTAGCGATAAGGAATACGCATACATGTTCTTTTATTAAAGATCGTAAGCATACAAAAAGAAGTCAAATTTTAAAAGACGAAGAGTTTGTTCACTGGTAAATAGTAAAGTAATTTTCTATTCGTAGCTTTCTATTACAAAATCGTTCCCTGAAACGTGTATGAACGCAATTACTTGTAAAAGAAAAATATCCGAGGAGAATTAGCGTTACTGTCCTAACAAATCGGTACGCAAAGCTTTGGCTGTTCCAGCTGTAGACAGGACCCTGAGAAAAATCTGCTAAATAATTTTCGTTTTCCAATGGTTGGCTTCGAAAGTGTTCCGCTTTTCAGATTAATTTCTGCGGAGCATTCGGCCGGAAAACGACACGTCTCGCGAAAAATTACGCAATTTCACACGACCGTCCGTCGAAATTCGATCGGTGGCGCACGTTGCGCAACACGATATAATTAATTCACGGTACATTTCTCTCGGATGATGTGGTTCTTTTTGTCTTCCCACTTCCATTTTTTTTTTTTTTTTTTTGGTTTATTTTTTTTCCTTCTCAGTTAGTTCGACCATTTTGTACGTTGGACATACGTGGAAATTAAGAACGCAAACATGTATACGACACGGACTATTTAATGTATTAATGTTTTCCGGATTTTCGAAGCGAGTCCACGAAAGGTTTAGAAGAAGTTTTCCGCAATTAGCTTGCAAGAAACATTTTAATGGAAGTGGACAGACCTTTGCGAGCGTATTTAGTATCGGAATGGAACATGGTAATTAGAAAAGATTATGCAACGCAGTTCGGTATAAATTATTATAAGGGTACGTGACGATAACGTGCTTGACAGGAAAAAGTTGTTTGGCTTTTCAGGAGGATTTAGAGATCTGTTCCTTGTACGAGATTTATATAAGGATATATCAAAATGTGTTCTATTACGTGCGTTAATTTTATAATAAATAAGTGATAACGACAGTGATAATAGACACAATTTTATATGATGTATTTATTATGCTACGTTTCTTGTAACATTATCAAAACATCTTACGATCGATATAATAGATTGACATAGACAATGATATTGACAATTGACAAATTTCAAACAGCTTTATCTCGCGTACGTAAATCAGTTTATCATTGTTCTAAATCTAGTAAGTATCTAAAGTTTTGTTGATCGATATTTGACATCTTTCTTTATATCTCAAATTTATTTGCTTACTTACATTTCCTATGCTTCTGCTTCTTATACTTTGATCAGATTTGTATTATTTAAATAGTATACATGTACATACATGCACTCAAAATATCAACTAACCAGACTAGGAAATTCAACAGAATTAAAAATAGAATCCACCCTTCAACCATTTCTTCTTTCAAACTCGTTCATCCAAGATTCCGGTGAAAACTTCATTTTATCTCGATCTGTCCCGAAAAGAAGAGACCGACTAAGCGCGACCATTTAAATTCGAGCCACGTTTCAAACTAAACTTCCTCCCATTCCCGCGCAAGAAATTCGAACTCACGTCACTACGAAGACGCGCGCTACTTTGGAAGAGAAAGAAATTATACGAGGAAGGACGCGAGGGTTTTCGATCAAAACCAGCAGAGGAGGAATCAGATCAAAGGGGAGAAAATTAAATGACGTTAAAGCGAACGTACGATTATTGTACGAGTGTAAATAGCCGAGGCAGACAAGCAAAATAATTTTTAAAAGCTAAAGAAAGAAAATTAAATAATTTTAAATGTCCAGAGGAAGAAAATTAATTGATCTTAAATGTCTAAGGGAAGCGAATTGAGTAATTTTAAATGTCTAAATAACGAAACCAAATAAGAAAAAGAGAGAGAGAGAGAGAGAATGAGAGGTGGAAGAAACTGGTGAGCAATAAAAGAGCATGGTTTGACATTACTGTCGCTGCGTACGCGAGGGGATACTCGTTTACTCGAGAATATCTGCGGTAGATCTCTCTTTCTCGCCGCGGTCCCTGGTCAGATACGATTGCCGGCCAGGCCCTTTTATTTACAACGACAATGACAAACGTAACGACAATTCACGGTTATACGCGGGCTGGCCGCGTCGCACGGACATAACGTGCGACGTCGTTTTTATGAAGCGCGGCAAGAATTCGAAAGGAGAGCCGATAAATCGTCCGAAGCGCTTCAACCGCGACGCGTGTAATCCCTGTTCCGTCTCTTGTGTGTTCGTTCGACTAAACCGCCCCGCCTTTCTACCTCGATCTCTTGCTCGCTCAACTCGTCGTGAAGAAGCTTCGCGGGAACCTTCGTAAAGCGTCACACGATTGTATAAGTGGAAAGGTAATTCGAGCGAGAGAAAATACCCGATAGCGTCGTTCGATGCGATTTCCGATCAAGATTGCCGATGATTTCTATCGAGAGGAATTTCACGTTACTGGATTTCTAAACTCTTTCGAGATTGATATCGCGCACAGTATTTTTGCTGCCAACGCCTGAAATTATTTTATGGTAATGTAACACATTATGACTTGTTATATGTAGCGTGGAACAGATACGATATACTCTTGGAAAATTCACAAGTTACACAAACGTACTCGTTATAGAACAATATGAGATGCTCAGGCAAAAGAATGGTATCTAGTAGTCAGAAATTCTTCAACGTGGAAAGCAATGGAAAAGTATATTAAGTTCACAAAAAAAACTTTCGGAATGTTATAGGATAATGAGAAGGACAAAGAGAAAGTGATATTTAGAGGCAATAAAGCGTTCGATTAAAGAAACGTATGGTTAAAATTTATGTTTGACGAGTTGCAAGAAAGCTGTCTAAAAAATTCTAAATTGAACGTTCTAATGCCCGCCGTACGTGTACTTTCAGAGAATATTTAGATAAGAATATTGTAAGAAGTTTTTTTTAATTGATTCCCTAATGGATCGTAATATATTCTAATAAGACTTGACGATAGCGGCGTTTCGCGATACGTCTGACCAGTAACAGGCGCTTACTACTTACGACCGCTGAATCAACATCAAATAATTCGTCGCTAACGGGGAAACTACACGACCACTTTCGCCAAGCACGATCAGGAAATAAAACTTTAACGTGCTCGATATGCCGTCTATACTTTGGCATTTAATTTTCCTATCTTTATTCCATAGACGCACGAACGCATCGTGGAACGATAAAAATAACCTATCGATCCGAATCTAAGTGTTAAGCGGCTGAGGTTTCATTAGACGTAACGATACCGTGGAAATGTCTCCGATGTAATTACCATGGCGAAGTCGAACTTAAGACGAGTAGAATTTTATACGACAAGTCAACGATGTTAACTAATGCAGGAAGTGTCGTTGGGTTCGTTAACGAAACCTGATCGACATCGATAGATTTATACGTAATTTACGAGGTGTCACTCGCCACTTTCTACCTACGAAATCCACTGGTTCGAAATCCAAACCTTCGAATCGTTTGATTCAGGAAGAAGCAAAGTTTGAGTACGCCAAAGAGCCTACTATTTCGTGTATAATTTAATCAATAATAACAATGATTCTAAATCACGATAAGTAAGAGTCGATACCGGAGAAGAACGATAAATAAAATTCGTTATTACTCGATAAAATCCTACTTTCTAGACACGTGTCTGTATTCAAGATTTTGATCTTTGAATCGTACTAAAAATTCACGCTAAGAATAAACGAATCAAGTCGATCGCGCGTGTAACTTATAAAGTGCTAAATACAACGGTACGTGGAAATACTTTCTGTATTACTGTATAATATTAAAAGATAATACGAAAATAACGCCGTCCTTTGCTCTCCATTTGAAAAATTTCGCTCACAAAACAGAGATGAGAGTCGGCTAATAAATACAGTGTCACCGGATCATTAACGAAACTGGTTCGAACAGGTCAAGATTTTACTCGATCAACAGTACCTAACGCTCTTCACCGGTTTTTTTCCCCTCGGCCTTCCGACTTCTCTTCGCCGCGCTGTGTTTCCCTTTTCTCTCCCGGGCCGGTCGGAAGAGCCCATGTCGGTGCTCTGGATCGGCAGCAGCCTCGTTATAGCTATGAGATCGGCTACGAGGACCGCATCTGTTATGGGCGTAAACGCGGATCGACAAGCATGGAAAAATGGTCGTCGAGCGACGAGCCGGTCGTGAAACTATCTCTTATTTGCGAACCGCGTGCACCACGGCTTCGTTAAAATAGCCTAGGTGTGCACAGCTCCGGCGAAGAGGTGAAACTCGAAGTCTAACGCGTTTCGAAGGCGTGGTGGAGAGACAGAGAGGGACATAGAACGACAAGAGGAGAGGAGAGGAGAGGAAAAAAAGGCCGAAGCTCGCAAGAAGCGGAGATCCGCGTTTTCCACGCCCGAGGTTCTGCTGAAACGGGCGAATTCAATCATTACGGGCGTGCTCTGGGTGACATAGAGCCCCGATGAAAGCGTTTTCATTAAATTCGAACGGATTCGTCGGATGCCGCGGCGTTCGCTCGCGTCAACTCCTCGCATTCTTCGATGGAAAGGTTCGATAGGCATTTAGGGGTAGACATTTAGGTTCTGTAATTAGCAGCAACGTTACACTGTGACATTCTTTTCTTTTCTTTTTTTTTTTATCTGGACTTCTAACTTCAATTTTCTCGCGCAAACTCGTAACATTCTTCGGTGGAAAGGTTCGATAGATGGAACAGAGATTTAGGTTTCGTAGTCGCTCGCTGTGATATCTTCTTCTTGGACTTTTGTCGTCAATCTTCTCGATTAGATACAATTGGATTCTTGGTTTTTTAATCGATGATTGAGCGCTTTCGAAACTGGGTATCGCAGAATTATCGAAGTTGAGACTTTTGCAAGGCATATACTTTGGGCGACATTGAGTCGAAACCTGGGTGGCGTTCTTTCGAAAAATACGCTTAAACATTTCGCAGGTACTGTTAGTTTCGACCAAATTTCGAATGGCGTACGATACTCAGGGAAAATTAATATCTACGAAATTTTCAAATATTCTTCGAGTTTTTTTTTTTTTTTTTGGTTCTAGAATCCTAAACTTTGATCCCTGAACTTAACTCCTCGCCTCGTAATATCGTTGCATATTTCTCGTGAAAATATCATGCTCGTACTACGTATCAATTATTACAGGCCAACGTTAAACAAACACGAGTATTGTAATTGCTTTTAACCGATGAAACGCAACTTCAAACCAAGATTATCGAAAACTGTTCGAATCGTCGGTATCTCTTTGGTCGTAAAACGTCCTAGAAGAACGAGGATCCGCCCAGATTTCACACGCATTGGGTCTTTGACCGAACCGAGATGATCGAGATAGTTAGCGGTGACATTGCAGAGCGCGAAACTTTCGACTCGAGTTTCCATCGAGGAAAAAAGATCGGGGGTAATGGAGATCGTTGCTTTTCCACGCCCGAGGTTGTTTTGCTGAATTATTCGTAGCAGAAGACGAGGATCTACGTGTCTGATCTCTTAACTCGTTCCACCAGCAGTGCGCATACGGAAGGTCATACCCGTTCTATAGCGCCACTCGATTAGCGGATCGTTTCGATAAAATCTAACGTTCGCTCGGTTTTGCAGACACCGACGTGTTTCGTGGTATTTAATCATAGGCCAATATATAGTTAACGCCGATGGCGCCCAGCCACGTGTGTTACGCGTCTTTTTCTAACTCCTTTCACTCGTCCAGGCTGTTTCCTAAGATCCGATATTCCACTATGCCGTCGTGCACAGCATCGAACATCGTGCTGCTACCTTTGAGAAAAATCCGATTGTCGGTGAAAGATCAGCTTTATGGAAATGTTTCATAGATAAGCGTTACATTTTCAATGATTATTCCAAAAACTAATATAGATCTTCGAGCGGTAACTTTGAATGGTGAAATAAAGTAAAACGTAAATATATGTTTCGTAAAATTTTGAATACTTTACGAGTGCTTAGAAGAGAACTGTCTCTTGGTTAAGGGTATCGACCCTTCGCGTACATGCAGACGAACCTTTACGTAATAACATGTCTCGTGATAAAACGTATCTTACGTTTTACTTCTCGCCTCCACGAGGCACGCGGATTCTCCTAACAGAATCCAACTATATCCACGACTGTTTCAAAATCTAAAGGTACCGTCACTTCTTCAATCACCAAAAGATCCCTCGCTAAATCCCATTTCCAACAATCTACGGCACGAAACGCATTCACCGATCAGGGACAAACAACAACAACAGAAAATATCGGTCAGTCACACCGAGGAATGCTATCATCGTGAAACCAGAAACACAACGTGGCGATCCAGTGGCCGGTACCCGACGTCCTCGAAGCTCACCCCCGGAAGAGCCTAATGAAAGAATCACCCTTTCCTCCCTGCTGTATAAACTACCCCCACCTTGTCCTCCCTTCTCTCGCCTCCTTCCTCTTATTTCTCCGTCTTCCTGCTACCGTACGTATGGAAACTGAAGCTCGCCAGGTGGGGGGATAGGACGCAATCGCGACACGTTAAACGTCCCCGCAACAACCGGAGTCACGCACTTACGCACCTAGAGAAAGAGGTGGTAAGAGGCATATAGAACGAAGGAAGAGGGAGTCCTAGGTTTCTCACTGGTTGAAGAAGAAGGGAGAAAAGCGAGAGGGAGCGAGACAGAAGTGGGAGAAGGAGAGAGACGCGTGTACGCGAGTGAACGAAGACTACCAGTGGTGTACGGTCGGCACACGGGGGTAAAATCCGTAGACGCGTGCGTAGAATGTGTGCGTGCAGGTAGGACGCGTGTAAGAGCGTATACACGAGACCCGCTGGCTCGGGGACCGACGAGAGAGTGCCGCTATCAAACACGTATGGCGGCGATCGTCGTTCCGCTAGCAAGAAAGAGACAGAAGGATCAACGCGAAGTACGTGGTAGGGATAGAGGCGGGCCCCGGCACACGCAGCGCTGCCGTGTGTGAGCGCGCGCGCGTCACGCACACGCACACGCTGAACGTGTCTCTGTCGTGTGTACCGGGGGACACACGGGTAAAGCTCACACTTACCTGACAAGATGTAAGTTCAGAAACTGGAAGGTGCCACTTCTGCACAGTCCAATACAAGACACCGAACCGGAAAGTTCGTCCCGAAAATTAGTCGGTGCGCTGTGTACGCGATTGTACACCGGTGTACGGCGGTCCTAAGTACGATTAGGAGGAAAAGGTCGTTGCGAGAGCAAAAGGTCGAGAAGGATCGAGCGGAGGAGTGCGAAAGGCGGTGACCTTCCGGTGGAAGGTGAAGGTGGCGGTGGAGAATCGTTCGGTGGTAATTAGTTGGAGAAAATTACTTAAGGTAGCAGGATACAGAGAGAAGGATAAGAAGCGGGAGGAAGAAGTACGCGAAGGCGTAGAAGGTAGTGAGGTGAGTCTCGCTTTGAGCGGAGAAGGGTGAAGAAACCTGGAGGTGGAAGAAGAAGAGACAGAGGACGAAGGTGGTGGAGGTGAGGTGGTAGTGGTGGTGGTGGCGGTGGTGACGGTGGAGGCTTGTGGAGGAGGAGAAGAAGCTGGAGGATGAGAAAGACGCAGGAGGCGGCGGTGAAGGCGGAGGCACGATAACGAAATAAGCGGAGATACGTGAAAACGTATCGGGACACGGAGAAGTGACGGTGAAGAGAAGGAAGAAAACGCGACTCTCGTCCGATCTCGACAAACGGTGGACGAGGAAAAAGGGAAATACAAGGAAATATATACACCGCTCTGTGTTTTCGTTCTCTTCGTTGTTCGAAGAAGAGAGGCGCGTATCGTGCGTGCGCCGCAGACCGCGGGAAACGCGTTGTCGTCCGCTTCTCGATCCGATCGACGCTGCACCGGGGCAAGCCCGCGATACTCTTCCGATACGCGCTCTCGATAATCGCGTCCCGTAAACTCTTTGCCCGCCGCGATATTCATCGAGCGTCGATCACAAACGTCACCGGTGATCTCGTTTATCGATCGTGCATCGACAAGTTTACGATGGTCTTTCGCCGTATAAACGCGCGGTCTACGGCGAGGACGATGATGAAGACAACGAAAACGATGATCGTCGAGAGGCATCGTATACGTATTGGATGATTATCATATTAATGAATGCGCATCGCTGCGACTCGACCAGCCAGTTCGCGAGATAGGCTGACGAAGGTGGAGCTTGGTGAGAGCCACGAGCTCGAAAACCCGTGCTCGATTTCATTCGCGGTGGAACGCTATCGATGGTCGATCGACGAATGCACCAATTTCCCGGTGACGCTTTTTCATCGTGAGTTCAAACTGTGTGAAAATACCTTGACCCGTACTTTAAGATACGAGGTGTTCGTGAAAAGTGTCGTTCGAAGAGGTACAAAAGTGACGGAACGTATACATGGAAATACATCCGTGCTGTATCTACCATCAAAAACTTGAGAAACGAAAGACGGCAAAGTGTACGTGTGTGTAAATTATTGCTGTCGTTCGTTTGAAAACTGCAAGAGGAATTGTTCGAACATTCCACGTGTCCAAGGAGTATGTTTTACCCAGGATAAACGATCTCGAGGCGAATGTCGTCGGATCGGTAGCTACCACATCGGTCGCTGACATTGGATTCGTCCGGAACAAGGTAGCCGTGAGTTTTATTCTTTGACCTTAATCGGATCATAATTTTTTGGAATAGCTGCAACTATCGTTGAAAGCCACCGATAGCCTACTGAGTGGAGACTTTGCCGCTCGATACGCAAGACATGTCGGAAGTTGACCGTTACCCCGCGAAGACCGACGTTACTTCTTTTTACGCGCAAACGATTTTGGCGCGAGTGCCGCGAGTCCTTAATGGTATCGCGTTTCCAACTGGCCTTGGAGGCTCGTCATCGTGAGATTTCGTGTTCCTCACCGAACGACTGTTTCTCGTTGCCGTCGTCGTTGTCGTCGTTGTGTTCCTCTCGTCACGGTGTTTTCAACCGTGCGACGTTGTCAGCCTCGCGAACCCGTGTTCTCCCCCGATATCCGGTCGAAACTTTCAGAAAACTTTGTTTTTCGTTTTACGGTCCCTACCGAGCATACCATTCCGTTCGGATCGGCCAGTGTTTTCTGTTTTCGAATGTGATCGCATCAACGTACCTTGTTTTTCACTTCGATGAAAAACGTTAAGAGTGACATCGAGTCTCGTGCAGAAATAAAGGCAAGTCGTTCGCATCGAACGAAGTTGGATTTCTATGTGGCAGTTTCGAAGGAAATTAGACTTATACTATGGATGTGCATTCGTTTATGAAAAGTTGAAAAGTGTAAAAATATTCAAAATGTGAATAATATACGAAAAAGTATAAAATATATAAACTATTTGTTATAATCGTATTTGTTATAATTGTTATCGTGTGTCCAGTTAGATTCCATTTTTCATAATACTATGAAATTGCATAGAAATCCACAGTCTACTTGAAATCTCGGTGGGAAAGATACTATTTCCATGAAAAACCATATGGCATTGATTAAAATATAAAATATTGGATTTATGCAAAAGGCAATTTTCTTCCGATCGTCAGAATATTTGACGAATCGTAAAGTATTTGAACTTGTCTCTTCGCAGAATCTAGCGATTTCAAAGATGCTCCCTTTCTTGAAATTCTCCTTCAATGTTCATGTATTATTGATTAACACTCGAATGCTTAAAAACGCGTTGTCGCTCGTCTCTAGGACTGTTCAGTATTTTTACCGTGTTTCGCTGTCACGCGCGAAACGCTTTCCCACGATAAAGAGTTCGAAGACGCAGGGTAGCGGAAAATTGAAATTCATTCTGATAAAAGTTATCGATAGCACTCGTGACACATCGTGAACGTTTTTGACTTCCGCCTCGTATGCATCGAATTAGCCTCGATTTGCGATACCGTCACTGTACGCTGCACGCGATTCTTCCATTATCCAAATTTCATTTTCTAAGACAACAGACATACGCTATAAAGCAAACGAGTCACAAAATATTTTATAGAAGGAAATTTCAGTGAAAAATATTCATCCACACAAATGGTGAAAATTTCAAAAACACGCTGACATGAGTATATTATACGTATAATTCACTAGACACTTGCTAATTTCAATTAATATAATCAAGACAGGTAGGCGATATTTTACAGGCACACTCACATACACGTAATTCAGAGAAATACATGCATACAATTACAGATTCGCAGCAGATACATCAACGATACACTATAGTTTAAACCATCGTATAACTCGACTTCCAAACTGGTCTTGTCGAACAGAGCCTAATTAATATTAGGTTGCCCGGAAAGTGTCTTTCTTTTACAGACACGTCTTTTACAGCAACGCATCTTTATACAAACGTGAAACCTAATCTGTCGAACGTTGTGATCTTTAGTTTGATAGAACAAAATGAATCATACGATGTTCGATAAAATAATATAAAACAGAAACTTTTAGAAACAGAAAGAAACTTTTCGGACGACCTAATACATCATCCTCCAACTGCAACAAATTTATCATCTAAATTTCTTGATCTTGGGCCGAGCGTTCAGTAACCTACGAGCGGGAATTTTTCTCTGTCCAGAATAACTTTTATTTCGCCTTATTTTATTCGATGTGTTATAACACACGTGTTACCTGGTTGAAAGGCGAGTCGAAAAACTAGAGAGCACACATATAGATACCTCTGACTCTGTCCGCAACGATGACCCTTTGCTAGTGCCCAGCTTATGCAGAGTCTACACAAAACGGAAAGCCGAAATAGGGTCTGAATTTCCCATGGGTACCGCCTAATTATGTCCATGGGACACTCGTTCCATTATGGTATACGCATTGAGCATTTGCTAGTTACCCTTTTATGCTAAGTGAGAGCAGAGCCAGTGGATGACCCTTGGAATGGGTGACCGCTTGTGGACGGTCTGGCCTGCCGGACACTTTCCTGATCATCCCTGTGTACCCACGAAGACCCGCAGGTTCCTTGCACTATAGGGTGTCTTCTAAATATACGTAACACGTCGTCGCACCTGGGCCTTTGCTGTACGATAAATAATTTACCATTTAATAATATTAGTAAACGAGCAAGTATAAATAGACGGCGAATGTTGATACGTTTACGAATAACTTGAATATACAAGATATTTATATTATTAGCAAACTTGTTCCTATGTTATTAATACGTAATTATGTAGGCATAACAATTCGGGCGATGATATTAGTGTGATAATATTAACAAGATGGTCGTACGATTAATGCTCGATGTAAGATACTACGTGTTAATCAGTGGAAAATTATTGGTTTCTTGAGAATATAAAAGCTACCACGTGAATCATTTCTTTGCTTCATTAAAGAAGTTTCCACGCTTTTTCTGTTTGATATGAGTCGGAAAGTAGTGGCCTCAGAATTTCCTTGTATTTATTGAATTTATTAATACATTACGTGTTATGAGATATATCTCGTGTTTTTTATTCAGTCACAAAAAGTTATTTACGAGGCATCTCAAATCTTACCCTGTTTTAAACTATACGAACAGCGATAATTTTATTACAAGTCGAATATAACACGCTAATTACTTAGATCCAAGTATTTTAAGATTTCGTTTTACTTAATACCATCTACGTATACGAGAATGTCCTATCGCGAAAATCAAATGTAGATACCCGACAGAAGAAACGTTTCATTAGAAAGCAGGGATGCGTGCACTTCATAACGAACCATAAAGCAACATTCTTGCACAAACCTACGTCAGAGACTTGAACGATCGATAATGAGCCACCCTGTATGCAGCGGAACGCGCGTTCCCGCGAACGTCCGTTGAAGCTCCTTGACGACAGTTGGAAAAAATTCAACCAAAAAGGTTAGAGGAAAAATGCACGAGCGAAATAATACGTGATTCCAGTGCGGGGACACGTACGTCGATCGAGTTTTGCTGCGAGAGGTCCCGGCGGCGGACGATCTCGCAAGCGGCCACCGTTTAATCGACAATTAGTCTGGAAAGGGCGATCAACGGCGTCACGAGAGCCGCGGGATAATCGCTGCCCCGGAGGACGCGAGCCGCTTCTCGTGATCCTCGTGCACGCTTAATGGAGCTATAAAGCCGTATTAAGATTAACTGTTCCTCGCAGGCCAGTGCTCCAATTGCGTAACGGAATAGCAGAGGAATTAGAGTTGGCCGCGCGTTACTCTAACTCTGCGTTGTCGGTTCGAGCGATAACGCGATCCATTTTACGAGATCGATCGACGAGATCGTGACAGGGGTTGGTTAGAGTTCGTGTTGTAGCATGTCTGCACGACAGGTTGCACGGATTTTATACGAAGATATTTCACGTGGAAAATACGCAAAGATCGGAGTAGACGTAGTAGATAGAGGGGATTAAGTAGTAGACCGTGTGTGCTAAGTAGGTAGCGGTGTTGTAGACTTTTTTTCGTTAAGCTGTTATTCATTGTTGGCATATTTTATCGTTGAGACGATGACGACGACGATAGTAATGTCTTTATTGCGTTTTGTTAGTATGCAAACAATCGAACGATATGTAGCGAGTTTCTATCGAACTGAAGCACATGCTGTTGAATCGAAGTGTTGTCAAGAACGTTTGAGAATAAGCGACTTCTTTAGAAGGCGCACAAGTTACGCTATGATATCCTTTGCTGTGTTAGATCGTACGATGAATTCTCTTCCGCGATGAGACCTTGATTCAATTGTATTGTTAACATAAAACGCTTGGACGTTTCGTTCACGAGGCTTTGATCCATAGTATCTTCTATTAATTGTACAAATTTCTTAAAGCAGTAATTTAGTACTTTATTTAAAATATTATCTTAGAAATACGCCATGCCTGAACTACTTTTTTCGAAAATAAAGCTTGTTCAAACTGTTATTATTTGATCAAAAATCTTCGTTTTAAAACAGGTTATGGTCAGCGAAAATACTGGTTTGGACTAAGATGGTGGATGTTTATTACGCAACGACTAAATAATCTTAATAGAAGAATTCTCTAGAATCGTTATTTAAATAGAACCACCCTCCCCTGACATGCAATAACCAATATGTAAACATCCAACAGTAGCTAAAATTTCACAAGCTATTAGTACTTCCTACATACACGCAGTAAACTCACGATTTCCTGAATTTAATCTCCCGCAATGGGAAAAGCTATTAGATCCTCGAGGATCGCCCAGAAAACCGGGCGTATAAATTGAAACGTCGCGAGTAAGGTAGAAATGAGAAGACAGAAAAGCGTTGGAGCTTCCGATAATCGGGCCTGAAGCCGGTATCAGCTGCTGGTAATCGGCTCGGAAATCACATTATCACGATACCCGTGCACCGCGTAAGCAACTCTGCGAAAAGAGAAAATCCAAGGAGCAACGCGGAGGGAGGATGGCAAATGATACTTTCACGGTACATTTATCAGCAAGAACTGGCAACGATAATAACCCAATAGGCAGATGTTATAAATTGTATTACCGTATGCTTCTTTATAGCGTGCTAATTAACCGCGTTCACTACCGGACGGAACGCTGTTGAAATATGACAATGCTCGCGCCCGCGGTGGACGCTGCGCAAAAAGGAACCCCGTGAAAACCGACAAACCAGTTTCTGCTTTATCCGAAGAACTTGGTGCATGCGTTAAAATAAAGAAAAAAGAAGAAAAAGGAAAAAAAGAGGAAAAACAGAAAAAAAGATAAATGGAAAGAAATGGAATACGTCGGTCACGTTCATTCGGTAACGAGTTAAACGTTTCGCCGATTCTGTGGAATCGCGTGACGATTCGTCCACACGCATGTACAGGATGTTGCGGTGATCCTGTTCGTGTGAGATATCTTCATTATTTTAAATAACGAGGCAGAATATCAAATATAAAAAGAATTGAGAAAAATATATAGCGACAATGGGACGCAGGTGAAAAGAAAATTTGTAAGCCGATAAGATAGATACTGTGTAAGCTCTTGGATAAGCGTATTTTAGTATTTCTATACTTTCAAGCGGTTATTCCAACTGGCTTAGAATTTACAGTTTCCCTGTACGCGAAAAATTTATTTCGTCCTCGAGGAAGAAAATTTTCTTCCCTGTAAATTCACGATAGATGAATAGTTTGATCCGGACAGATAAACGTAAGTTACCTATTCGTAAGAAAAATGTTATATTTCGTTGTGAATACGCGTGCGAATTTTAAAACATCAAAATTAACCCATTAGAAAATCATTAAAGAACGTTATATCAAATATGAACTGTTAGAAAAGCCACTATTGTCATAATACTATTACTACTACTACTACTACTACTACTACTGCTATTACTACTGTCCTTTTCTCGATCCTAAAAGTTTCACAAATAATATTCTCACCTATTATTTGAAGTAATGAGTTTATCGTGACAAGCTGTGTATGCGATACTGGGCGAAAATGATGTTTACGAGTACGACGACTTCGCAGTTGGACGAAGAGAATCGAAGTGGTCCGCAGAAACGTTTCTGTGGATCACGCGAAAGCATAATAAGAAGGGATTAACGGATATCCGTGTTTAAGTTGTCAGGGCTCTCGTTCCCGCGAGTAATACGACGCAGCAACGACAAAGGATCGGTTGAATTAACCCCTCGGATCCATCCGCCTCACGCGATATGTCACCTTCGGGAGAAACGATTTGTTTCGGATCTACATTGCGAATCAACGTAAATAAACAAAGAGAAACGTGCTCCGCGTGACGTTCCCTCGTATTAACGTTGCTCGTTGCCTCGTTAAACGTATTTTACGTTGAACGTAGCACCGTGCTGGAGCTGGTAATCTCTTAATCAATGCTACTTATATTAAACTACTAGATTATTTTTCTAGATAATATGATAGAAGCAAAAGATTGCATTACATGTTATAAACTATGGACAAGTTCTACGTTCATTTCTTGGATTTAATCAGTGATATAACGAAGAATATATTTAATTGTATAATTGTTTCTTTGTAAATGACAAACATATTGTTTACCGATCATCCGTCAAGATCGCTGTGCTTTTATACTTAATACAGATTGGTTGTTATACTCGTGATATTATAATTCCCCTGCAGACGAGCTAGATCATTTATGTCCACGTCTAATTTTTCAGCATTCTAAGCTCTCAAGAAATCTAGCAAAATTCCAACGTACCAAACGTCTCTGTTACTTCGTACGATCGTTCGTTAAGCCAAATACTTCGAATATTTTTCAACATACAGATAAGAATTCCTTTCAAAGAAACCATCGATAACCCATTTATATTACAAAGAATTAAAATAAAAGACAACACGAGTTTCAACAGCGTTTCACAGTGCAGACCACCGTAGAGTTTTGTACTCCTTACAACGCGTTAAGAAATTAGAGGGATTTGGACAAGGGCGTGCGTTTGATTTCGATATGCAAATTAACGCGTGGTCTCTCGCGGCGGCGTTAAATTGGACTCACGCCTCTTTCTCCTCTTCCTCTTCACCGGCACTTCCTTTCTCTCTATTCCGCCGTGAGACAGTCGCCAATTTCATTTGCGCTAATAACACGATCGTTAACCCAGTGAGAGTAAGCCACGGGGTGTGCGCCGCGTTTCCTTCGGCCGGCTGTTCACGCCGCCACAATGCCAATAATGGTGTGGCGTTTCCGGTGAATGGCAGCGAAGGGGGTAAAAGAGCCGCGAGGTAAAAGCACTCCCGTCGGGTATTGTCACGCCATTCGCTACTTACCGAGACCATTTCTTTTCACCGTCGTGTCTTCGTTGCTCTATGAATATTTTGCTCCTCGCCTCGAACGACGTCCTTTGGTAACGACGTTTCCGTTGCGAATCTTCTATTTCCTCGTGCGAAATGTTGGCGAGAAATTGTGGTACAATAGCGTTACGAAATCGGCTAACAAAGCGCTGATTGTTCCTATCGTATCACGTTGAATCTATTCCAAGCTCGAGAAAGCGAGTCGAGATCGCACTCTCTCGCAGGTGAAGTTGAATTTAAAAATTTGTACAATCTCGCGTTTCCAGGAAGATGTCCAGTTCTGACGTTAGAGCGTTCTTGACGTACGTGTAATTTCCTTGATTCGATTACGCTTTTCAGCCTCTTTCAGTTTCGTCGATTTCATTCAGGTTTCGATTTCTTTATTTCCTTATTTTAATTATTTTCTTTTTTATTTTTATTTCATATATTCTCTTAATTGTTTTCTTCTATTTCAAGTCGATATATTTATCGATTAACGCTGCAAGTCAGCTATTTCTCTCGGTCTTTCAGTTCCATCGATTTTACTTCGCTCTTGATCTCTCTTCTACTCGATATAATCGATATAATCTGAATGCTTTAACGAAACATGTAGATGCATTTTTTTACTTCGCGAAGGATAAGTTTAATATGTTTCCTCAAAGATACTTGGAAGTATCATATCTTGGAAGTATCGAATGGAAGAGTGTGGTGTTCGAGTTAACCGCAGGCGCGGTTTTTCTGCCGTTCTAAAAATACGCTAGAGCATGCTTAATCCGAGGCACAACTCGACTCGACGAGAACACCCGTAGGCGTATTGTCCTCCAGTTCTCACCAACGCGACTGCCTCGAGCCAACTTAATTTCCTCTGTTATCCTAATGAACAGGTAGAGCACCGTCTGTCAACACCTTTTACTTTTTTCCTCGAAATTAAACGTACTTGTCTGGATGGCAGATAAAAACAAATGATTATATGTTTGGGAATCTCTCGGGTTAACGCGAAATATCCGCAAAGGTTGCAACAGTGGCAATGAAATTCATGTTTTTGCATTCGCATCGAAGTAAGAAATTTTCGCTACCGATACTACAACTACTCTTGTATCTGTGATATAGTACAAGAACAGCTTCGTCTGACGTTCGTCTGTTTGATCAATTATTAAAATAATAATACAGTCGTAAAAAGTTTTTACAAGCCTTCAAATAGTTTGACGAGCCACTGTACTTGATCTCATGATTAGTTTCCAACAGATAGAGAACGAAGATCAACAAACGACGACCGACGAACGCTCGCATGAATCCAAACGATAATATTAACGCAATTTTCTGTGTTTGTTGGTACGACGCCGCAACGAGGCAAAAAACAGGCCAAGTAATTAGCGTAACACTATCGTAACCGGATGTCCAAGCGTTTTTTGCCCTCACTACCACAGGCTGATCCATCTTTTTGCCCGTGTCGTTCTGCAGTTTTTCGTATTGGTTCTTGACTGAGAGGTCTCGTGTCTGTCGTGATTTCGCCGATGATATAGTAATGGTAACACGTCGAAACGTTTGCACGCGATAAAGTAATGAATGGAAGAAAAGGGAAAATAGGACTTGCAATATCGTATCGTCGATTTGTTTATAAATTAGAGATAAACGTTATCTTAAACTCTTAATTTGAAATTCAATTTTTCTAGAAACTGGTTGGAAAATTTCTTATCATAGAAAATTATTGCTTCCCTATTTAGTGAATATTTTATAATCGATAAATATTTTAACGATTCATCTGACAGACATTTCGAACTTCTATCGAAATCGTTTCTTCTTCGAATTCGTTCGTATAGATATGTCGAAACCGATGATTTCTGAAATAGACGAACAGATTTCTATTTACGTATTTCTCTAAAGAACCGAAACATCATAGCCTGGAATTTTTGTAGAACTCTTGCGTTAAAATTGACTTGTATTCGTAAGAACGTATTAAACTAATGCCGTCGCTACTCGAAACGAGCCAACGAAGAAACGCCTTTAACGAAAAAAGACGAAAGAGTAATCTGTGTGGTGTTGTACCTTTGGGTATCCGCGTCTCGGTTTACCTGTCGCGAAGATTCCCGCCGTCGACGTGTGGTTATCACCTCGACGAAGAAGAAAAACGCCAACAAGAGAAAGGGCTGAACGAAGGATAAATCCATGCCGAGGATGGGACCGTTAGACGAGTCACAGAGAACACGTTTGGTTCGGCGAACAACAAAAATTCCTATCTCCCTTTTTCATACATTTTTTCCAATTTTTTTCTTCGTAATTTTTCTCCTCTGTTCCTCGTCCGGCTGTTTCATTAGCCGCGCGAAACGAAAAATCGCCTTAACAACGAACAATTTGTCCGGAGAAATTCCTCAAAGAAGAAGAATTCGCGACACGTACCTTGCTCATGTGGGAAAGCTTCGCGAGCTATTGACGCTACTAAATGACGCTTTTCATTTCTGCACGCTCAGCCATGCTCGAAAAATGAGGGAACTTTCCGCCAGGATCACACGAACGGATCCTTTCGTTTATAGCCTCGATGAAATCCCAACGTCTTCCTCGATTACGAATAATTTTGTATCTTTTAATGCAGAAATTAATCCTTCGCCATCTTTTTTATCTTCGATCATCGAGATACACAGATTCTCCATTTCGAATGCATCCGATATACAGGATACGCTTGATGGACGTACAGTAAGATAGGATTATTATAGTGACCGGCGCTTCGATATTCTAAAATTCTGAATTATGATAATTACAGCGGAGAATTTTAATATTACTTGGACGAACATTTCGACGAGTAGAGAAGTTATAACACGCACTTTCTAGTAAAAAGTTATAATCATCGAGCTGTCAACGTGCCCAATATATTTCGCCATTTACCACGCCACTAATAGCGTCGAATAACCAAATGGTCTATCTTCGGATATGAACTGCTAAAATCTTGTTGGCGATCGAACTGGCCGAGTTACAACACAAAATATACTTAGCCTGACTGGCGTAACTTAACCTCGCTCTACGCTAGCATTTAAATTTACTCGGGCAGAACGTCCCTAACTCTAAAAAGAGACCGAAACCTCCGGTGGTTCGTTAGCATAATGAAAGCGTTCCCGTAGAAATTAATTGGATCAGAGTAGCCGGCAGGTGGAAAAACGATGAAATCGGGACGGGTTAATCGAGGATAATGCTCGGTGTCTTTGAACGGTAACAGCCGCCGGTCGAAGAGGACAGGATCGAAGAGCCGGCGTAGCCGATCGTGACAATAAATTATTTTAGCCGGATGATAAGTGTGCCGAACGTTAACAAGCGGGATAACGCGGGACGAAGAAGGCTGGATAACGCGTATCAGATCGGTTCCCGTGGCGGGAAGCGGAAGAGACGAGAACCGAAAGATCGAAGATGAGGAACGCTCGATAATCGCAGCACGGTCGAAAGAAGGGTAGAGGCCGAGAGGTAGAAACGAGACGTGGAACCCGCGGCGGACAAGAGAACCGTTAACCGGTCTGTACGCACCGCCAGATATACTGCAAATTGATATTTTTTCGCCGCGGTATCGAAAGAGAACGAAAGAGGAGGTCGGCGTTAACGAGGAATGATTTGTCGAGCGACGGAAGCTCGCCTCAGGCTAAGGCGGTTCGAGATCTTCAACGGTCCGCGGACCATCTTCCGCTCTGAATCACTGATCGAAAGCTCCCAATGGCTCTCGAGCGTTCTAGAAATCGTCTACCGTATCTGGCGTTTATGACACGCTATGCCCGAAAGAAGTTGGATCGTTGCGATACCGATCGTATCTTTAAAAAGGGTAGGACTTTCTTCAGGCTCGATGTTTCACAGCGGGGAAATTTTCAGTGGCTTCCTTTTGCAAGTTGCTTTGATCAATCCGTATCGATTTGCTGGAATAAAATATCGACGAAGAGACGGAGAGGAAATCTGATGGAAGTCGATGACTTCGGGTAGCGTAGCTGAGGAACGGATATAGTTCTTTCTTTTTTCTTCTTCGTTGTGAAACACGCATTACGACAAGGAACGTAACGACGTTAGGACTGGCATGCCAAATAGATAACGTAGGAATTCTCTTCTCTTCGTGCAGAATTAACGATCCCCGTTTGGTATTGTTGAAGTGGTCACCACTTCTAAGAGAACTCTAAATCTGGTCTTTTTAGTTTTCTCAAGCACTGAAGCCATCGACAGCGTATAGACAATAGACCGGGACGAAGACAGACCATAAACAGTAGACAGGCGACGATGGTTTCGGGGCTTTCAGTTATAGGGTAACACTGCTAGCGTGCGGATCGGGATCGGCTCAAATTATATTCTTACTTGTACTTACACTTCTGTATTAAAATATATTTTCTACTTTACAATTTATCCACGCGTTCTTCTGTTCATACATCTAATAACCTCAACATGTATACCAGACAATCGACTATCCTAACCCTATTCGTAGAAAATTCATGCAAACATTTGACGAATAACATCGAAAATATTCAAAGTAAAATACCTGCGTAAAAATTCCATTTCTTAATTACGTCCGAAAAAAGATAAATTCGTATAAAAATCCTTCCAATTCCAATTTATTACGCTCGGCTTGGACTAAAAACTAGCGCAGAAATCACGCCCCATCCATAGCGGTCACCCTCACGACTCACAGATCCGCCGGGAGGAACGAACCCAAGCGAAAAGGAGAGGAACGTTGCTCGCACACGCGATGATGTATCGGCCGTGGAATCGAGCTAATGGAAGGTCGCCATAGGGAGATTAGTTAACGGGCCACGGATGTGTATTCGGGATCATAATGCTTCGCTGACTTCGAACTGGTTTTTGATATCCGAAGCCGGCTTCGGGCAACGTAGGAACGCGCGTATGAACAAGAAAATCCAGAGCACTTACACGCTAGAGGAATATTCGTGGTGTTTCGACGTGCTCGTTTGGTCCATGTGGCCCGTTTATTGGCCAGTCTGAATCAAATTATACAAGCCGCTCGACAGAGTAAGACACGTTGCGCAGAAACAAACGTTACCGAGCGTGTCTCTCGGCTCGGACGCTGGTGATTTCGATGCGTGCATAGGCGAGCTCGTTCGATTTCGCGTTCGAAACCTTGTTTGCGCGTGGAATGACGTAAGATTTATTGAATGGTCTGCTGGTTCTTTGAAAGGTACGTACGTTCCTTTAACGTGATTTTTGTTCGAAGAAACGAGAGGCTTGAATCGTGTTAGCTCATTCTGGCCAGATGTTGTGCATAAGCGACATTCTATTTGAATAAATTATTAACTAAGTAAACGATAAATATCCATAGCTTAACAGATACCTACCAATTTGAAAAGGAAGTAGGTATCATGATACGTTTCTTCAACGAGTTATTAACTGGCTAAATGCGGGTATATTTTCTCGGCGCTAATATTAGTGCGTTTCTTCTTTGCAGAAACTTCGGAGAAAATGTATTTTCTTCGCTAACGATCGAAGAGAACGAAATATTTGCTATGGTGGCTCGATCCTGCACGGCTGGACAACGTTTGAGAAAGAAGAACAAACTTGTCGTTCTAAAGCGTGTATCATATTCGTGTTAGAGGAATTTGTTAATCACATTTTTACGTGAAAGTTGATGTTTCATAAGCAGATTCAGAATCTGTCGATACGGAATAGATAGAAGAAATTCTGAACGTTCTTTCCGGTTTCTCCTATCACAAATTACTTACATATCTACGCAGGTACGTATGTGTAGGCAAAACAAATTTCTGTAATTTCGTGTCTTTAAAATTCACCGTATATTTTTCTCGCTACAAAAGGCTATTTCGAATGTAAATATTAACGTCGTAAGAATTCGCGGCATTTTAGGACGAACCTCTCGAGAAAGGGACATACCCACGCCACCACAAGCTGACTTGATGTATCGCCAGATATTTAACCGACGCGGCTAACGTACGGCCGATCATAAATTGAATTGAAACGTTATCGTTTCGACGGTGGACGTCATTAATCACCATAATATAATCAGATACGTGCGACTAAGTACTCGCGGATGTATTATTTTGATGGGCGAGCCGCGCGACGTAAATCAACAAAGTCACGGTGAATCTTGCTCGTCCATTCCAGCCAGTCGAAATTCTTCGTTCCTTTGAATTTTTTCTTATCCCACTCGATCGAGATTAATGTGGAAAAAAAGAAGGCGCGCGGGGCAATTTCCGGAATAAAGATGGAAGGCGGAACGAAGATCGTTTAACGAGCCACGCGGACGATACGTTGCCTCCTCGTTCGCGAGAGTTTTATCGGCTTAATTGTATCGATTAATCGGAGCCGGATTCCACGGTCTACGTATCTTCGAGTTTGCAATCGCGAGGGAGCGCCGCGACGATTGAATCCGCCCGTTGTAGGATTTTAAATATTAATTCCCGTGCAAGATGCAAATTTAAAGACGCAGTCGAACTTCTAACGACGGGCTATTAAAATCGTTTCCTGCAATCGCGCATTAATCTTACGAGCGATCGCGTTCGATAATTGGCAAACCGGAGTGGGGATGTTTGTCGATAGGTACTTTTGTGATGTAAATACGAACGAGAGATGCGTGTTGAGGGATTTTTTCGAGAATAAATGTCTACCTACTCGTGGAAACATTTTCATTTTAATCGTAAGATTGAAAACTGAGATATCGTTTCCTCAACATATTGGCCGGTCCGTAATTTTAATCGGGAACTTCTATGATTGCGAAATTAAGAATTAATAGATGACGAATCAATTTCAATTAAGTCGAGTTTATCTTTATACAGATAAATAAGCGGGTATAATTTATCCTTTATTTATGCGAAGCGTCAGGCGTGGAGAGATAGCGTCTCTAAATAATGAAATTATTATAAAAATGGGCGATTTCTAATTTCTCTGTTAATTATTTCCGTTTTCGCAATGAACGTCCTTGTTTAAATAAATACATTAGGATAAAAAGCGGAATATTTAATGACTCCTGTATCCGTTTTAAAAAACGAAATCGCGTCTCGAAAAACGTTATTATAGTACCGTTTGTGCGAAAAATGAAATAAGAAGTGGGTTAATACACGAATCGACGATTTCTCGGTTCTCTGTTCTCGCACAGATTTACCTATTTAACGCTGTAGAACGTACAGAATGATAAATTTGGACATTGCCTATCGAACGACGCTGCTTAGCAGGCCAATAAAAACATCGTAAATTTTTTTTACGATCCAAGAATACGTTTGTTCGGGGCATTGATTAATCGCGCCTAGGAGGCTCGTACGAGATATAAAGTACGCGAAGACACAAAGTTATCGTGAATATCGACGAATCGGTCGGTGAGAACGTAGGTCGTTAAGCTTGTTAACTTTCGTTCGAAATGGTAACGCACTGACTAGTTGATTATCATACGTACTTGGTCGAAGAAGGATCGCGTGGTTCTGATAATTCACCAGGACCCTTTAGACGATCGCGTTGATTTAATGACTACGTTGTCAGCTATACACTTGTATCGTGACGTTTCCGGCCCGGGCAAATCGCTCACGAAAATTGGCCCTCGAATTAGGGACAGACAGGTTAAACTTATTTATGACTCGAGTGTTTCGTCGAGTTGTTCGCCGTTGGGAATTCTTCTTTGAGTTACGACCAACTTGTTAAAAAAACTAGGAAATTGTCTAGAAATTGCGTAAACGTTATTGAAAGATCGTTAAAAGATTCAAAAACTAAGATAAAATCAAAGTAGATAAAAATCAAAGAAGCAGAAGAATTTCATAATTTAAAAAAAAATACTTTATATTTCTTCGAACCTTCAAACTTCATAAAGTTGTGAAATTTAAGCGAAGAAAATCTCTGCTGGACGAATCTCCGAAATTCCCTTTCAGATAAAACTCAGCGATGTAAATAAATTAAAAAAACAGGAATAAGGAAAAAGGGATCGCAGTATTTTGTCACGCTGAGAATTCTCTTATGGTTCTTATTCGGCTACGGAAATCTAGGAAATTAAGGTGTCTCCATGCTGTTGTAAAATAAAAACGTAAGTTAACACGTTAGAAGAGAAACTCGATTTTGCTGAACGTGTAACTTTCAGCGTGAAAAGTATCGACGCAGAACGGTTAATCAGGCTGCTATTTAGACGATTCGTCCATCGTGTCGCGTCCACTTCCACCGGACAGCCGAATTAATTGACGGTGGCTCGAAAGTGGCGATCGAAAGCGTAGATTACGCGCGGTTCGGAACGGTGTTGGCGATTCGCATGAAAAATGACAAGCCCCTGCAGCGCGTGACACCGTTACCAACGGGACAAATTAATCGATCGGGACCAGCCGAATGAAGCCAGATAAAGGGACAATGAGTTTCGAAAGCGTTCTCCCTGCGTACGATTAACAAGTCGACTAGACAGGAAGTAAAAAGCACGATTAATATAATCGCCGGTCAAAAGATCGTTTAGAACGAAATGAAGAAAACGTTTCGATTTGAGACACAGCTTCCGCGATCTGCAAGTTCGCCATCAATAAAATCGATCGTATCGACGGAATCGCCGTCTACCTTCGACGATCACGTAACCGATCTGTGTTCTTCCTCGTCTGCAGACATCTGCCTGGGATAAATCGTGTGCGAGTTTTGATAATTCGGTGAAAGATCCTCGTGAAAGACGCTCGCTAGCAACGACCTATTGCGCAACCAGGCAAAATGGTCAGTTGGCGATGGTCGATCGAGACCGGAGATGGCTAAAGTCTACCGTCGAGGCGACGATACTCGTCGAAACTGTCCAGGAAGAACCGCTGTGAACGAGACTAGCCGGTAATTGCGATACGACCGGGCACGCAATCGTTGAACTTTCTTCCCCAAAGGTAATATCGCCGCGTTAGGTAATAAATGCAGAACGTGTTGGCGATCGTTGGTTTGCGCCACCCCGAATGTACGTTCGAATACGTTTTTCTCGCGGAAAACGCGTACATGATCGGTGAACACAGAAGTGTACGGTCCAGTCGGTGATATCGCGACTCATCGAATCGCACGCATACCGTTCGTGGACTACGTAATTTAATCCTTAACCTGTCGAACGTTACGTCAAACGTCTATCTTTGATTAAGTTGATGCGAGGTACATAAATAGGATAATTTTTTGTGTAGCGTGTGTATAAATACGTAGAAGACAGTGTGATCAGTGTGACGAGTGTTAGATACCATAATTGCCACTTGTATTTGCGCGAAGAGAGAGGTAATGAATTTTAACAATATATCGACCGGCTCGTAGGTTTCTATGGTTTTTATCGCGTGTTCAATAAAAACCATGAGATTCGTTTGACGGATACGCGTGACAGTTACGTGGCAGATTTTGGTTTTTCCTTGTACATTAACGTCGTAATATGCAATTTTGTACATCGACGTTTGTATATTGAGATCGATTAGACACATTCATATCGGCGAGAGATATTGTTTACGTAACGTTAAGCCCCGAGGTGAAACGAAAATAATCTCCTTTCGCAACGTGCAACTGGGAAAATTCTTCGAAGATTGATATCGAGAAAAGTTCGAACTAACGTCGAAGCGTATTAGTTGATTAACGAACGTCGAATGATTATGAAAAAAAAAGACTAAAATCGAAGCCTAAAACACGAACTTACGAGCCAACATAACACAATCTTTACGGTATATCTACTATATAATTAGTAAAAATATGCATATATATCAAATAGCCCGCGTCGTAAGAAGTTTCGATAATCGAGACGGAGGTAAAGTGGGACGAATTTGCGACATCATTAGCGACGGGTTCCTTTGCGCGGTAGAAAACGAGAAATTAAAAAACGTTCTCTCGTTTTAAGAGGCGAGTTCTCGGGTCGGTCGTAAAACGTTCGCGTGCACGACAAGAGGAACGAGAAGGGACAGAGAGGAAGGAAAAAGAAAAGACTCGCAATGGGTTCGTATTCGACCGATCGTTGCAAGATTGCACGAAAAGAGGAGAGTTAGTATTATGCGCGGTTTGATTTAAAGGATGGCAGACGTATCGACGCGACTCGGTTTCTACGCGGAGCCTTGTGCAACGGCTCACCTCGAAGAAGCAGACGCTTTCCGTCGCGGCGCGAATGAAACCATTAAATCGGCCCGTTGCTCAGCGCGTAAAGGATAATATATTGGCCAGTAAATTTCATCGGTGTGTTAAACGGGATAGTAATTATCGGGTCGGGCTCGTAAGTAACGAGCCACTTTCTGACGTGCACGAGTACCGAGTGTGCAGTGCCTGGGTTTGTGATCGCGGCCAGGATGAAAATTTGATCATTTTACTGCCTACAAGACTACCTTGTTAAGCTACGCGCTCACCAATTAGCGAAACTGGCTTCATAAAGTATGCGTCGTGCGTCGATACGCCGTTCAACGATTACAAAATGCCCGCACCACTGTAATTGAATCCGTCTGGAATTTTTCCGCCTGGAACTTTAACCTCCGCCAGTTTCGATAAGGAACGTTCGTCGGTCGTTTCGACCATTGCGGGTTTAATGTTGTTCGATTCGGGTATTGGATCTTTTAGAAGCAATATTTACAAGTTCATTGTCGGACAGGTTTAGCGGTTGCATACCGTTTTAAGCAGAGACTGAAAGGGTACGACAAAGATACGTTCATTTTACAAAGCAAATGTTCTAGCAAATGAAATTACTTGTTCATTCAGAAACTCGTTTATTCCAGATTCTTTCAAACGATATACATATACCGTCTCAGATGAAATAGATCCAATCAATAAGTCATAAATCATCCAGAGACTAACCATGAAATCGATCTAATCAACAATCCATAAATCAAATTACTCGTTCGTCCAAGAACGAACTACCTCTGTTTCTTTCAATCGTACGTTCTTTCCCAAACGAAGTCAATCTACCCAACAACCTTAATGGGGTGAGATTTCTATTTCACCTCTGATTCTTCCGATCAATTTGCACCTAAACAAAGTCAACAAAGTCACGAAACAGCCCGAAATCTCTACTTCGTCTCTGATTCCTTCAATTAGTCGCCTTTTCGAACAAAATCAACGCGATCAACCACCCAAAAATTCCCATTTCGCTTTTCCGTTCCTTTAATCGCTCTACGCTCATTCTCAAATGAAACCAATCTATCGACTCTAAAATCCCCATTCAATTCCCGACGATTACTCCATTCGACGACCTTAAAACTTCCAATAATCTAAATTTATAACCCGTCTATCTACGTACTGCCCTCTATTTTCCACCCCGTGGCAAAAAACAACGAACACGACTCGATGCAACCACAACAACGATTCACGAATCGAACTCCGAACTCACCCCGACCTCACGCGCGTTACGCCACGATTCAGAAAGCGAGTGGACCGCGAAGATGCCATTAACCAAGGGCAGTTCTCCGTGTGTCGAGAGCGAGTCGGAGCACAGGAACGACAGACGGATAAACAGATCGACGCATTGTGCAGCGAGACGGTCGCGTGTCTACACGTGTCGGCGTGCATGGACACGCTGTGTGCGTGAACTGGTCACACGCGAAGCCAGCGTTCACCGTATGCACGTACGCGGCTGGCTCAGTTCCTATAATAGGTATGCAAGTGGCGAAGCAGGTTCCATTCATTCATGTTCGGCGCGCACTAGTGGTCTACCATTTACAATTTCCCATTTACCATTTACCATCCTCCTCGAGCGAACGCGCTCGAGCTTAGCTCTCTTTCTCTTTTCTCTGGGCGGGTTACAGAGGCGAGACAGAAAGCAAGAGAAAGAGAGCTCATAACGAGCGGGTGTACGCATGAGGTCGGCCTGCTGCGCTTCAGGACAATGTTCGACTCGCTGTGTTACACCGGATGCAGATGGTCTCGCGTCTAGAGTCGCTAGGATCGCATCCGTTAGCTGCAAGTGAGCAGGTATAGTTTGTCGTACTAGAAGAATAGCTGCTTTCAACGCAGCAAACGCTTCGAGTTGGGCTTTTTAGAATTCAAATTGGAATACGTACTTTATGGTATATACTATATATATATATATACATACAGTGGCTGTTCGTTGATTTAGCTCTACATGCAGAAATTTTGTTTCTTTCGTGATAGTATGTCACACACTCCTCGCCAGAAGATAGCCCAGCTGTGCAATCTTTAATTTCTCAATGACGCGTGCAAAGCTTTTCGTCTGTAACTGTATAATATCAAAACATTATGAGCTCAGAATATGCGGTTCGTTGAAAATAATTAAAAATATTATGAGGTTTAGTGTGTAACAAAAAAAATTGTTTTATATTAAGAACGAAGTAATAGCACACTCTGTTAATATGTTTAGAAATTGCTCAGTAGTTCGTGATCTATCAATGAGTAAAGATTACAGTATAATATTATATAAATTTGTAAGTATGGGACGTGAAAAAAAATTAAGGGAGTCTTAAAAAAAATCAAATTCTTGAACTAAAACAGCAACACTTATCGGTAGCAAAGAAAATATAAATCAATAACAAATAGTACAATGGAAGTAGTAAAAAATAAAGGGGGATGTACCCATTATTAAATAAATATATATGTTTGATAAGTAATTATTGTTAGTTACAATTTATGTTGATTATTATTTTCTTATTGTACATGTGTCATCATTTCGTTCTTAAAATAAAACAATTTTTTTTGTTACACACTAAACCTCATAATATTGTGATTATTTTCAACGAACCGCATATTCTGAGCTCATAACATTTTGATATTATACGTTACAGACGAAAAACTCTACACGCGACACTGAGAAATTAAAGATAGCACATCTGGGCTATCTTTTTTGCGAGGGGTGTATATGCTGTACTATGTGAGGTAAATGAAAAATTATCGTTAGTCGTTCCAATTACTATTGAATACATAGAAGATGGTATATATATGTTGTGAAAGTCTTTATTTCTTGGAGAAAATAACGTAAGAATTAATGATTCTTCCGTTATTAAAATTTTTTTCCGACCGAGTATGAATTTTTCGGTGGATTTATTTCTAAAGAAACGATATAGGAATCGATATAGGAAATTCATTGTAATTAAAACAGTCTGAGAAACGGAAGAAAATAAATGACAGCTTATTTTTCCTTTCTCTGAATGTTAATTTACTTTTCTCATCTGAATATTCAAAATCGATATCAAACCTGTTCTGTCGCGTCAATGGCCACGTCTAGATGGAGTATTAAGAATATCGTGATTACCAATCTACGCGCAAACGCTAAACCCCTGGAAGATATACCAGATACTTCAACTTTCACGAGTACGTCGAGAAAATGATCGAAAGATAACGCCACGAACGATAGGACGCTTCTGATGCCGGACGTGAAATCGATTATACATTTGCATTTTTTGCATCGAATACTTTGTACGTACGTAGGATTTGCAACGTTAATCCTCGTCGCTGTCAACTGCGCGGCAAATCGTGGAACGCCTCGTTTAATTTATCGCTTCTTGCAATTCAATTTCAAATAAAATTAACATTTTGGGTTAATCGAACGCCACATCAACTGCGATAACGGTAATTATTAGACTGTGATAAATAATTAAAGTTTCTATATATTTATAGGGAATTTAAATGGATATATAAAAACAGGAAACACGTAGGAAATGTAAATATACGTATAAAAGCGTACGAAATACACGCAGACTCGCCAAGTTTTCCGAAAATTTATAAACATCTTTTACGAGCATATTGTGCGTATCACACGAAATATTACGAAATTTCATTCGCAACATTCTGAAATTCGAATATCCTAATTACATTCGATGACAAAGTTTGAAAGCAAACTAAAAACGTATACAAAAATTACTACATAACTCCTTGCAAATACGAGTGAAGTTTATCTAACAAAGCGCCGACTAAAATTTCGTTCAGACAAATAGACGTAAAATTCTAGAAATATTAAGTCAATTTTAAGCTAAGCAGGGCAATATAAACAAATAGATAGATATAAACGAATCTAGCCATTGGAGAAACCTACGATAAACCTACGAGGAACCTAAGGAAAAACAGACAAGCGTAGAAGATAAACGGAAGACCATTCGTGGTTCTATCTTAATGCAATTCCAACAACGCCCTTTTATCGGGCCAGGCTTGGCTGATTGTCGACCGGTCGACGACATCGGGGACTTCCGTACGAGATGCTGACAACAGGGCAAAAAGAGGAGCGATTCTCGAAACAGGAGACACCTCTTATTAGCGTCGCATTAGCGGCGCGATAACCGGCGCCGACAATGCGCCGCGAGGAAGGAAAAAGGAGCGCCGTTTTGCGCAGCGCGAGACTCTTAAACGAGCAATGTCACGCATCGAATCACCCCGGTCTGTGCGTAACCGTGCTTCGCTATCGTTCATTTTTTACCGTTTCCCAGCTGTCCCTTCTTCCATCCTTCCTTTTTCTCCCCCTCGTCCCCTGATTTTCTTCTCCTTTTCTTTCGTCCCGCCGTCTATATCGGCCGATTCATTGAATTATTTAATAGCCAGGACGAAGGAGACACGGGCCTGATGGATTACCCAGCGATACACTCGAACGAATCGCGATTTAACGTTCGATGGCACGATATATCGGGAATCTTTACCCTTCCAATGGGAAATTGCGCTTTTGTTTCGCCGTGGATTCGTTAAACAGCGAATATCGTAGCTCGACTGCGCTTGTTACGGCATACGTCGATAACGTACAATTCTGCTGCAAAATACGTAGACTTTTGAGAAGAATTTTAGGATATTCACCGAAAGGGGCGCGTTATATCGAACTTGGTTGTATGCTCGTAAAACGTGTTTCTCATCGATCTAGTGGCTAAACAGCGAATATCGTGACTCGACGCGTTCGTATTACGAAGCACGTAGATTCGCCATGTTAATTTTAGCGAATTCGACGAGAAGGTTATATGGAAATTGATGCTTCCGATGAATCGTAGATCGGTTAATTGCATCAGTAAATAAGGTTCAGCGGAACATTGTAATACTTTACTTGAGATTCGATAGAATTAACATAAACATTTCAAGCGTGATAATCGTACGCTAGAAGAAAGCAAATTTCCTTAATTTCCAACGAACACGAAAGAAATCGGACAAGTACAAAGTCGAAGTAACACTTGTGTTTAAAGTATGCATAATGTAAATGATGTGTGCATAATGTAAAGTGCACATGGCGCAAGTGCATGCGAAAGGTACACACGTAGTTAAAGTAACAGAAACATTGGAAATGGGTTGTACAAATCTTACGGGTCAATGTCTCCTTTAAGCGAAAACGAAAATATTTCTCTGTTATAACCAAGAAAGCTATTATCGTTATTATTATTTATCGTACGCAAGAATTTCCTTCCTTTTCCATGGTAACCATCGCTGACAAGTGTTTTTATACCTATATTTATACTTACGGATAACTGGCCGTACGGTATCCCGAATGCAAATTCCAAGGCTCGTCCTATCGAAATTAAACGGCGCTGATTTCCCCCTCGATTAATCCTGAATTATGCACTTCGTGTTTTCATCGAGCTTCACTCGATTTCACTGGACTTCATTGGAAGTCATACAGTCGCGAGGAAGCGTCCTGTCGGTGGTCTAATAGGTCCTCAGGAACCAGTTTCGAGAAATTCAGTTCTCGTATTCTTAATTAGATTCGCGTTGTTCCCCACCTGCGAGCTTGTTAATATTTTTCCAGCAAAACATCCGCGAATAAACCGTGCGTCGCCGTTATCTGCCAGTCGAGGCGAATTAGCTCGGAAACTTGGTCGCAGAAACGTCCATCTAGATAACTCCTTCCACAATCTCGATCTTCGCCCTAGCCAAGCAGGCGCGTCTCGAAAAAAGCAACGAGCGAATTCGCACAAAAAACGGTCGAAAGAAAAACCAATCTGAATGTTAAAACATGAAAAAGTAGAGAAGAAAAAGAAAAACGGTCGTCTATAGAAAGAAACTCGGTAATCTCGCGAGGCAATAGAACCTGCGGTGGCTCGCAAAAGTAATTGAAAGCTTATCGTGGAAAACTTTTATACGTTATATAGAACATTCTGAAATTTTATTAACATTATAGATACGACTGTCACCATCATATTGGTCAAATTTGAAGACAGTCTGAAAACGTATACAGAATTATACAAGATATCGCTGCAAATGTATATTTAGTAGAAAAATCAATACACGGTGTGAACAGTCATCTCAAGCATACGAAAAGCATAAGTGTCATTGAACGTCAAGGCTTATCGATGCAACGTATAATCGACTGTTGGACTACTTTTACGACCCTTGCTGAAGTATATACTTGAACGAAATATCTCGTAGCTTCCAACGTTTTCAAGTTTCTTTCAAATTTTACCATCTACAATCGTGACAATGGAATCTCGTTGCAGTAGTAATGCGTACGAAATTGCAACACGAAAGCTTCCTACGTGTGTTCGAAAACTTTCGTGAGCAACTGTACACGATACCAAACAGAGTCCACTCTTGGGCATCATTCTCTGTGGCGAAAGAAACCTTCCACGTGAAAGTCCACGAAGGAGAGCCTACCATAAGCTGGTCGCTTTCCAATCGTATAAGATGAGAGTCCGGAGAAACACGCCCGAGACTCGATTTGCTAATTAGTGGCCACGTCGGAGCTAATTAATTCCAGAGAGCAGGTCGACCTGTGGGGTACGATAGAGAGCCTTCGCTGCCGAGGGATGCAGGACCCTGTAACGCTTTTTGGTACGCGTGCGCTCGTGTGCACGAGCCGCCGCGACAATGAGAGACAAAGGAGGCACTCGTTGATTGTGCCAAGGTTCCTCTCGCGCATAGAAGTGCAGGGAGGTGTGAAAGAGGATAATAATATAGAGTTACACTCCGGGGAATATTTCATATCGGTGCATCCCCGCCTCCTTGTGCACCTTCTCTCGCGCCTATTCTCCGTTGCGAGACGCGTTTCTTTTCTATTCACATACACGGTCTCTTTCTCTCTCTCCACGCGTTCTTTCTTCCGCTGCTTTGTCGACCCTTCCACCAGGTCGAACGATTCTACTCTCGGTCCAGCGCCTCCGACAGAACCGCAGAGCACGTTCGATACCTTCTCGCGCAGCAGGGTGCCCCCGTTGACGTATCTTGTCGGGCTTTAATAGCGATCCGCTTCCGTGCACGCGCGAAAAGTCACCGAGGGTCACGGCTCTCTGGCGACGGTGTCCTTCCGTGTTTCGTTGGGAAATAGGAGTCAGTAGAGAGGAAGATCGTACGCGTTGAAACGGGAGAAGTAGTTTGTCGGAGGAAGAAGATCTTTGGGACGAAGTTGGAAGTGATACGAAAGAGGAGAAGGAAGTCTGCTTCTTGTTTCTACGATGTTTCTTCGATTCAGCGAATGTCGCATTACGTCACCCTTCGTGTCTTTGTTATCGTCACTTTCCTTCTGAATAATCGAAGATTGTTCGGACGTACGTATTTCTGAATAGAAATATTTTTTTGGGTATAACGCAAATGACCGACATTGTTCTTGTCTCGCCACTTCCTTCGCTTCTTCATATAAGAGATTTCCCATTGACCAAAGATTGATTGTAATAGCTGAAACTAAATTATCACCGAGACCGCAAGAACATGAGTCAGCTTGACTGGAAAAATACGCTACCGCATGCGTATTGCAAAGCTTCCTCTTTGACTAACTAAACGCGGTACCTCTAGAACGCTTCATTTTGTAAAACCGCGGAGAACACGAGTAAAACACGATTCTATATCTCATAACGCGTCGATTCGTTAATGTTACTTTAAATTATTGCCTCAAAAAGTCCTGTACGCGTAAAGTTTCACGAGAAATATCAATTTAGTTGCACGAAAGAGCGGAGACCGCAAACGTTAGATGAAAACGTCACCCGCGACATAATGGATCGGCTATGAATGCCTCACGTGACCGATTTGCATAACGTTTAGCGGAGGCACGCAGCAAAAAGGAACTCGTTCCTCGCTCGAAATTCTCTATTTTTCCACAAGAAAGAAGGCTGTGTTTATCTCTCGCTCGTCAGGACGCGATGTTCGCAATCGCGTACATTTATCAGCCAGCTCGGATATTAACATCGCGATCAAACTTCGATTTCCACGACTCTATTCTTTCGTTTGGTACACAGCGCTAAGTCCGGTCGAGATATATCGATGTAATTGAATCAATACGATCGGAGGTCTCTGCGTGGCTATATTCCTCGTTGTCGATCGTATTCCTGGTAAATTGAGTTAAGTGGAGATTCTTGTTTCTGTAATGATAGCTCCATTGAGACGATCGGCCGAGTATTATAAAATAGTTTTTGCGCGTTATCGCGGAGGACGCATCGATTCATCGTACGAGGCAGATTCGACCCTGCGTTATACGGGTTAATTGATCCGCCGCCGGTAGCTTGGACCACTTGGATAATCGGTTAATCGGACAATCACGCTGGCTGCTCCTTTTTACGACTCTTCGGAGCTCCGGAGTTAGCATATATTAACAGGAAATTCCGTTCTGGTCTTCGTTTTCTACTAATTTCTATTCAGATAATAGACATTTATATATAAATTCCAATAATCTAGCGGAGTAATGAAAAGGAGGTATAATAAGTCACTTAGCGTGATTGGTCTGAAATCCCAAATTGATATATTAACATAATAATGATTCAATGTATTATAATTTCCGACTTTTAATCTCGTTATTTTCATATCGATTCTGCTCTTTCTTTTATTATTTTCCAATCAATTCACGGATACCTATTATATTTCGCTGACAGAATACATCAAGAACCGCAAGATACTCGATACGATTACTTCGAAACCTGAAGTTACTATATACATATTAATACCGAGTCCTCTATTTTCTTCTTAGAAGATGCTCGCTTTTTCTATCAATTTCGAGTCAACTGACGAACGCTTAAACACAGATGCCAAGGTTCTTGGAAAAGAAAGAGAAGAAGCCGGGTGGCACTTGGCGCGACCAGATCTTCGATAATTGAATCCCACAGGGAAATCCCCTAACTCGCGTTTACGATTCCCCCATAAATCCTAAATACACGGCGCACAAACCGGCCGTAAATCTCTTCAGCTGATTAATTCGTGTTTCCATTTTCGCATTCAGATTAATCTCTCATTACTACCTGTAATTAACCTGGGCAGCTGCTAGATACCGAGTATGTCGATCCTTCGTTCCAATCTCCGCGGCTCAACGACCGACCTCTCTCCTCTTCGATCCCCCACGAAAGGACTCACGATCTTCCCACGAAATAACTCGCCACATAGATTTTTTGCAATTTAACCTATCGAGCGATGGTAAACGGAAAAAAGAAAAATCGACCACGAAACTCGTCGTTCCGTTAGCTGGCAGTCGTCCGCTTTATCTTGTCGCGTTCTTGGCGATTACGCGAAGCCAACGCTAATTGTTCTCATCCTGTCCAGTTAATTTTCAAACGGCGTAGGAAGTGCAGGGTGACGCTTATCCTATCGCCAGTCACGCTGGGTAGCTACGTCCGTACCCTTTTCGAGATATGCGAATAAAGGAGGAAAGAAGAGAGCTTGAAACGAGAGCCAGATAGCAAGCTACGCTGAAAGGATAGATAACGGCCTGTATTGTGCACCTCCGCGCATTACCTAATCCGATATCCGCAGGAAAAGTCCGAGTGAACTAGAGTGCTGCATTTCTAGTCACTTTTAAACACGCTTTGGTGTATCGGTGGAGCGTCGTTGTTAGGTTTGCAAGAGCAAGAATGTTTGCGAGAAGAAAAATATTCGAAATTGGTATAATACAATTCCGACAACTTTCGTGATTGTCGTTGTTGGATTTGGAACAGTAAAAATGGTTGAAACTGGCAGATGTGGTTCCGAGAGGCTTTTTGTAATTCTCGTTGTTGCATTTGCAAGAGAAACGATGTTGTAAATTGATAAACATTGTTCTGAGAAACCTTCGTAATTGTCCTTGTTAGGTTTGTGATGTTTCTTGCAACAATGTTGAAAATTGCTAAATGTGATTCTGAGAGAATTTTGCAATTTTCGTCGTTTGCGAGAGAAAAAATGTTGGAAATTGGTAAATATGGTTCCAAGAAGCTTCTGTAATTGTTGTTGGATTTGGAAAAGGGAAAATGTTTGAAGTTGGCAAATGTGGTTCCGAGAGATTTTTTGTAATTGTCGTTATTGGGTTGGAAGAGGAAGAACGTTGAAGATTGATGAACGTATTTCTAAGAAGATTTTTGTAATAGCTGATTACTTGAAAATCGCAGTACATTAGATGGTGATCGAATGGTGTCTGAAAATTTGATTGTTGACAAACGACGAATCATCAGGTTCTGTGATTGACGCAACCTTTGCCGTAAAATATTTTTTCTTGGAAACTGGGTATTATATGCAAAAGATAATTGGATAATGCACGAAAATTTGATTATTAGAACAGTAGGAATGTTAGGAACGGATTTGCGTAGTTCTAAGAATATTTTCTAGGAATTTTTATTCCTTGAAAATTAATCTATCGAAAGCCAATTATCTGCAATTTATTATTAAATTCTGCCTTTATCGAAGGACGAAAATAAAATGTAAATTCCTCGAGATTCCAATTTTAATTTCTACTACTTTCTTCCTGGAATAACTCTCACCTTATTAGAATTGCATATATAAAAGATAAGATGATGTTGATATATAAAACATAGCTTGTAACACTGTTCGGTACTCAAGTACTTGGATAAATGTTTTGCAAATGAGACAAGTATACGTTACACGAAGAAACATATACTACATTGGCAACAATGTTCGAATAATAAGAAAGGACATTAATATATCGATAATACCACCCGAGTGAATGCTCCATGTAGAAAACTCTGTAATCTTTTCAACTCTTCCTGAGAGACAGAGCCCGCCCTTCGGCTGTCGCATTGCTGCCTACGTCGAGATTTACTACTCTAAAACAATCGCTCATCAAACAGATACAGAGGAGGTTGCACCACTCATCGTCAGACCAAAGAGACGTTAGTTTATACGGAGGAATGCGATTCTTACCGCAAGAGGTTGAAGCATCTTCGTCTTTTTACAAACAAAAATTCTTTACCAACAACAGAACATAATCTCTAGCGTCCTTCTGCTATGAGAATATTCATTCACCTTACACAATGATCATATTATACAATACGTGTACAGCACAGTTTGCATAATTATTTTTATACTTCAGAATCGACACAAGTCCGATTCGAAATGGCTGATAGTCGAACATTTACGAGATATTCGCGATCGTCCGGCTATTTTCATCGGTCAAGACGAAATTATGAGTACCACGCGTCGCGGTGCACCGATATTCGCGTTACACCGCGGTATTATCTTACGGTTATTGATATTTCGTTGCCGCGATCGTATTACTGAATTCGTTGCGCCTGTGCAACAGCCGGATCGTCGACCAGCCTCTGTCTGCGTCCTACGCACATATGCAGGCGTTTTGTTCGCGTTTTTCGTCCGCTACTATGGGATAGATCGCGAGACTATCGTTCAGTTTGTCGAGCGTTGCGTGACGGCCAGGGATTCAGACTAGCCGATCATCTGGCTAATTTATAGGGAAAACTTCTCGGTAAATCCCTTGGCGAAGCTTAGTTTGAATTTAATGAAAAGAATGATTTTTGCCGAAGATACGATAATTATTATTGTTCTAATCGTAAGCTGCATCAAAATTTGTTACGTATGTAGAATATGTCGTATCGATATATCGATATAAAGTCGTCTTATTTTACGTTCATTATCAACGAAGAAGGTGGAACGAATATATTATGTTACAATTTAATAAACGTGGAATTAACTTTTGAAAAATTAGATCCACAACCACGCATGACCCTTTCCAAGGTTTCCAATTTATCACCTCTCCCTATCTTATGGGTAGGTATACATTACATTTATTTCTGTTCGGTATACAATTTCGAATTCTGTGCGCGATTTAAGCTGCAAACTCGTATTATGTTCTTCCACAACGCGACATATATTTTCCCTACTCTTCAATTCTAAGCGCAATAACACTACTTAAACTCGTCATCGAACAAATCTCATTCCTTAAACAACATCTTTTTTCTCTCTCTCCTCTATTCGATTAATATCAAACATTCAAAAATATTAAATATGTGGCGTTCATCCTGCAGAACTCTATAATCTCAAATATCCAACATTCATCAGCCACGGCCTTTTTGCGGCGCAAGCAAACCTTGACCCTCTCAAAAGTAACACGCGAACCCTACGCATCGAAGAAAAGTGAAATTTCAACGCTTTATTACAAGAGCTGTGTTGGAAGTTGCGAGATCCAGTTTCCTCCGCGACGAGTCATTGCAGCTGCACAGTTCGCGGCTCTAAGTGGCGCGAGTGTGGACTGAAACTCCCGGTGCGTGCTCTCGCGAGCGCAGAAGACGTTACTATACACCGTGAGAGAGTAACCTGTCAGATACGCCGTTTTATCCGTGGCGAAAGAAAGAACAAATACCGATGGTGGAGAGCGAACAAAAACGGGGGTAGAGGGATCTTCGATCCATCAAAGTCAACGCGCGACACCTTTCTACCCCCGTGTCTCTGTTAACCCTTCCTTTCGCCCGACGTCACTCTGACCGATAGAGGAAACCGATTTTCACGGTGAAGCTTCACGGCGAAAGTTTTACGAGCATGTCGAACGCCACTGACGAACCTATTACCGGGACGGGGTTGGTTTCGCATCGAGGGTTGAAGAGAGTGTATGATCGTAGAAAATAGAGAACAGAGAATGGAGAATGTAAAATGCAGCGCGATGGATTTTTAATAGTTTTAGGAGAAGAAACGGAAAAGTAGAAGTTGCAACGCAGTTGCTTTTTACGTTTGATCAAAGTTCGACCAACCTCGCTGCGATCTTCGAACGTTTATATCCCGATCTTTGCTTTAATTTTACAAAACAGAGATTTGTAACGTTTTAAGAAGATATCTAACATAAAATTGAAGCAGAAGATCATGGAGGACAATACGAATTTATGTTTTGTGCGCGTTTTGTTCGAACTTGATACGTTTCTTAGCGTTAGAAAATTAGGATTGAATGAAAAATGGTCGAAAGAACGTAGCGGGGTTAGCTGAACTCGCGAAGGCTATTTCTCGCACTTTTCCATTGCACAGTCGATTACAATTCGTTCCTAGAATCTTGCACGCTTTAAGACCAGCGAGAACGCGTGCAATTAATCGTACAATTAAATCTTCTCTAGGTAACGCGGAATTTCGCGTTCTTTGCTACTTCTGCGTAACAAACGAACAATGGCCTCGTAAATCTCCGCTCTCGCGTGTCTGCCCACGTAAAAATCTGCTGGATGAAAACGAGAACAACGTTTGTAACAGCGTGCTTCGCATAGTTGTCGTGCAAGAATCGCGCTGTCGCATCTTTCCTCTCTTTACATTCCACCGATAAACCAATTAATACATCTAATTGAATGAAATATTAGTTTTTCGCTAGCTTCGACTTTCGTTTCCAATTCGAATCTGTTGGGTACTTACATTACTAAAAAACCGAATTCTAAATTCTACAAAAGATAACAGTTAATTCCGAGGAAAGAGGTGAAAAGTTGATAAATGGTGTTTTAACGTATCGATCGCAGAAGCTTCGTTTCGCTCTGCGACAAACAAACCTTAACGAACAAAGACGCGTTCCTTGTCACGGACGAAGAATCGTTTTCTTCATATTCTTATGTCGTTTTCATACTGCAACATCACCGTGGACCATCGATGAAAACGCAACAAGATCGATCGAGCGAGACGAAGTGGCTCGAGCTTCTGTTGTGTTCAGGGAGCATAAAACGATGAAGTAGTGCGGAAAATGATCGGCCGCCACTGGCTCCGAGGCAAATGAACGATTCGTAGCGCGATTGATCGTGCAAAAGGAAGCAAAGAGAATTGGTGAAAAACGGTAGCGATATTTTGTCTTTTTTCTAGATTGGAGAAGTAATAACAGTGAATTGGTGATCGTTGGCGCGCCGTAATGTTGGCAAATGAACGAGTTCCTTGACGAGGTCGGCCAGCAGATAATAGCAGTAATGAATTCACGCTTGAAACTGGCTGTATCGCTCTGTGAATACTATTTTACTTTCGATTCAGCTATTTTCCGCTGTCCTTGAATAATCGAACTCGCTTTGCTATTCGAGTGAGATTTATTACAGATTTGCAAAAAATAGTTCGTGTTTTTCTTCCCCCGTCCAAAAAAAAAAGAAAGAAGTTTCGTATTTATAAACCTGTTAGATTTTTTAATATGACTAGCATATATTACGTATATCATTGTTATTCCTCGGAATAACAAGAAATACGCTCTCGTGCATCCACCTGTAAGCAGTTACTTCCGGCGGAGGTAGCATCCAGCAGCCACGAAAACAGAAAAACCAGAGTGTCTCTCCATCTGGCAGAAGCTAATACGTGGGCACGTTTATGTCGACGAGACACGCGAGTCTCTGGAACAGCGAGGATTACTCCTCGCGATATCCTGTTTCCTCTACGATCGACCGACATACAGAAAGAAGGCCGTCCGAAGTGTAGTTTTTGTTGGTGAACCGAGAACTGTGTTTAGGTTTCGTCATTGATTGTTCGAATTTTCGAAACGTTTCTTTGCCGAGGAAATTGTATACGATTCGCGTAATTACATCGATAATGTAATTACTCTGACGCTTGGAAGGTTCGAGCGCTGCAAATTCTCTCATTCATCGACGCCCTCGACGTTGTTTTATATTCGGCAAAAAAAAGCTATACTCCACCTGAATCGAGGGATTCTATCGGAAGAATGGTGGCTGTTTTTCATAGAAAATCACGGTAGGAAATTTATTCACCCTTCGACCTCACACCAACGACCTCGAGCCGCGTAGAAATAGATTTATTTGTAGAATTAGTATGCATACCGCAGACAAGCTGGCGGCCGAAGCGAGAACGACAGGGACGTGTGAGCGAGCAATGGTGACATTAAATCGAGATACGTATCGGTAAAAAGGATCGCGGCATTCTTCTCACCGTTTCTCCTTTATAAATCTTATTAACACCAGCGATCGGCCCGCGTCGGATTATGGATCGAGGTTACAAGACAATCGAGGAAGTATTGAATGGAGAAAACGGTCGTCTCGTTGCTGGAGTTCCTTTTGGAATCGATACGCTTTTACGCGACTGATATTATTGCTCGTGCTTGGAAACTCGCGAGCGTAGGAACCGTAATCCCTTGCAGCCGTGAAACTGTTATCGAGAGAAAGTATTCCGAGCGTGAGATTTATCGCCATATTACAGGGAAACTATTTTACCTCCGTTTACCAATCGAGACTCGTTATTTATTTAAATACTGAGATATTCACTTTTATGTTCTTCCGAATCTATAAGGAAGTTTCCTTTCAATGTTTCTATTTCCCTGTTTTTCTATTTATTTCTTTGAGATAACTATCCGACGAATAAAAAAATTATGAAACTCTTTATCTACGAAGAAATCAGGGAAACGAAATTTCTTTTAGAGAAACAGAGAGATCGGAACGTTACCGTTACCGAAAGAAATAAATTGAAAATAACGTAGAAAAGACAATCTCATGTGATAATTAGATGTAAAAGAAAACAGGCGTGAATTTCTACGGATAATTCAATGAATAGGCACACCATTAGGTACATTAGAAAACGACATTCTTAATGGTTGTTAAATTCCAACCCGTGGAGACGCGTAATTGTAATCAATTAAGCTAAACGACGATAATGGGTTAATAAGGTGGATAATTTTCTCTTTGAATACTAAGGTGTTGCTCGGCTTTCTTAGAAACACACCTTTCCTGTCACTGTCACAGCTCGTTTAACTGCCCACGATTTTTCCAGTAACTCGAGGCATTCTCTGACATTCTAAAATTGCTACCTCAAACGCGATATTGAATCTGAGATTGTCCTCGTAAAAAAGTGCTTTACGATATTCTTGAACCGTGACATTTCCACGTCACGCTCAAGTTGAAGATTTAACGATTGTTTATGATAAGATGATCTTTTAGTAGTCTCTCGCTGTGCAATTTCAATGCAACAGCGAAGGATTATTGTTCTCTTGTTGTGTATACAACTATAGCGTTCCAACAGCTTACATAAATCGGACAACGATGGTTTCTTTATCGCAATGTGTTTTTTGCCATACCCAAATTATTCTTCCCAAATTTTTACGATGGGTTTAACACATTGTAATAATTTTATATAAAAGATATCCAAAGTCATTTGTCTTGAAAATCACAGCTTGGATGACAAAGTTTTGTTTCACGATACATGTTTTGCCGCTGTAGAATTTTATTTCCACATTTTCCTCGAAACTTAATTTATCTCACTTTTATGATCGAGCAAATTATTTTTGCATAAGAATCGCCTCCTATCTACAATGTAAAATACTTTGAGTCGCATCCGGTAAAGCTAAATACTTGACACATATTTTTTTCAAACTTAACAATGACCGTGGAAACAACCACTACAAACCGCTTCAAACCCTATCCAACATAAATCCAACACAGTCTTCGATCTAAACTCACGAAACGTTACATCCACGACATCACCATTTCCCAAACCACCTGCATCTCTATTCCACGATCCAAGACTAACATGATCGTCGGTCTGAATCGTTTCTGTCATCGCTTCTCGACATTACCGAACCACGTCAAGCCCTGTCAAACGTAAGCACGTTGCTTCATCGATCGAACGATGCCACGTGAATTCAACCACATAATAAATTCAATCTAATACGATATGCGATCTACACTCGCAAGACATCCTGTTCGTCCAAACATCCATCACTTTCGCTACTTTCAAGCCGCGCAAGACTCTTTCCAAATTCAGAAACACGCGTGATATGCAAAGACACAGTGAAGTGAAAGTCTGAGAGAAATATAAGATGAAAGGGCGACAAAAATGCGTGGAGAACCAGCCGCCAGGCAAACTGGACGTTCAGTTGAACGAGCGTGTATCCCGGGCGGAGGCGGCTTTATTGAAATGCACACGAGGGAGCAACAGGGTGGGTTCTCGGGTCGCGTGGACAACACTCCTACGGAATATTAAACGCGTCTGTGCGTGGCGCGTCCCTCTTTATCTCGTCACGGTGCGTTCCACCTACCTGCAATATTTACGCGTTGAGGTAGGTGCGCAGGAACGAGGATGCAACAGCACGATAATGCATTCTGACGATCGCGAGCCACGGATACTGGCCGGACGATGCCTTCCAGAGACTCCTTTCCATTCAATGTTTCTTCTTCGTTCTCTCGTACTCAAGAACGATCAACCGAGACGAATGACGCTCGCCAATAGATCGATCCGAGCTGAGAATAAATTTAGAGAGAATGAGAGAGGCATACGACTCGTCGAGGAAGGAAGGATTACGCGCTTTTTGCCGAGACTACTCGTTGCGCCTGCTTGTGATACAATTTGTCTTGCATAGTCGTCATTCGTCCATCGGCGTTCGATTATCTTTGCTGGATGAAGGAAATTGGATGAAAACGTTGCTCCCTCGGATGATGGAACAAAATTGTACATGCAAAGTATTTGTTTGCATCATTGTTGCAAAATATCGGATATGGGCTGTTGTGTAAAAAGACGAGGTGAATTATTATACGTGTCTGGTTTATTAAAGAGACGAGTGATAAAATTGTAATAGTCAGTGTATATTAAAATCACTTTAAATACAAGTACAGAGATAGTGTATACCGGTCGTTATCATCGCTCATTCAGTGCTACTGTTCAATTCTACGCTCGCTATTCAACTGTATGACTCGTTATAACTCGCTATAATGATCGCTATAGTGATTCGCTGTACTAGAGAGCACGTTCGTCTATTTGTATCGACAGGAGGTATTATAAAAAGTTCGAATGTAACTCCGGTTTACGATTACAAATAACCGCGACGAATATTTTGTCCGGAGTTCGTTTATCTTTGAACCTAGCAAACCAAAACTATGTTGACAGTCCAAGGCACAACAATATGAGTCATTCTCGATTCGAATCTTCCATTGACTCCTGTGCCGCTACAGACTTCTTTTAGAAACCACAATTACGATCGCTTTCTCGTTTTACTAATGTTAATAAATTTTCCTTGCGAAAGGAGTTCCTGCACGATTTTATTATCTTTCAACACGTTCACTGCTGGCCAATTTTACAACGCGCGTAATCATAGTGACGTAATTATCTGCAGTCTATTTACGATGCGACAAGTTGCAAATATTTCACTAACTCGAGTCAACCGCTTGATGTCGTATCGCCCATTAAAACTACAGCTTTCGTACCGAGAATCTTCCAACTTGCGAAACCGTCGACCAAAAGACGAAATGCGGTTCATCCAGGATATTCTGTTTGCCCATTCCCTACCGAGAAGTATCCACTCAGATGATCACGAATGAACTGATTACCCCGACTGTCGAGCATTATAATTCAAACGCGAAGCAACCCATCCATCGAATCTCGCGCATTCGCGCCCGATCCTCGCCGCGCCTGTGCAAACAGACGCCGAGGAAAATATTTGCACAGGATAACGCGGACCCCTCATTATCGGGATGGCTTGGTCCGCCGCGTTCGACCTGGTTTGGCCCCAGGTGCGCGAACAGCAGCGATCGAGAACGCGGCCAAGTTAGATAGAGGGACGAGGAAAGGATCGAAGTGGTGGAAACGAGAGGTGGGAAAGAAATGGAGGATAAGGGGAGTGTAAAGAAAAGAAAAAAGGAAGAGGGAGATTGATTCGACATGCATAAATTAGAGAGGATGAGCCTTTATTTCGTGCGCGAGGCTCACGGGTTCGGGATTGGGTTTGGAATTGGGATCCACGAGAGGAGTATAAATTGATGACTGTAGGCAAAAGGCAGGGGTTTATAATAATTAATCTTCGTGCGTGTATGTATATAAAGATGCCCCTCTCTGCTTCTCACCCTTCTCCAAGCTTCCTTCATCCTTCCTCTCGATCCCGCGTCTCTTCGTTCGTGTTCGAGGCATCTGCGTGCATCCGGCGTCGTGTATCTTTTTTTCATTATTTTCTTTTTTCATCTTTAGCGCTCTGAGGAATCTAAATGGAGCCGAGATTTGGATATCAACCGCTTGATCTGCCTGATCTTTCGTGAATTTTTCGTCGCTTATTACGATCCATGTTTTTTATTCGTATAAATAGATTCAAAATTCGGTTTCTTGGATGTTCAGTTTCTTGTATCGTTCCAATCGTTGATTCGTGTTGGAAACTTTTTTATGTTAGTTCGATCCATGCTATCTCGTCTTTAAATTCTCGACATTTAAATTCTTTTTCAATCCTCCGTTCTTTTTACATGTTTTTGATTCTGCGTCTTTCCTTTCGCATCTTGGCAACACAGCCGTACACATCCAGCGTCGTGTTCCGTGTTCCTTGAACGCCGATCTAAATATATCGAAAATTCTGTTCACTTCGTCCTCTTCGATATCAAGCAATTTTTATCCATCTACCCTTCATCCATGCTTGCGAAAAATTTTCTGGTTGATTAAATCGCGACCTAGCCGGAAAACCGAGCATCGTCCCCACCGGAAACGAAGTAATCTCGCTGACAAATATCCAGCTAGTTGGTCGAGCTTACGCGCGTGCAAACCTTCTAAGAGGCGATTAGATATCGCGACGCGACAAACGATAAATTATCGCTGCGTGCGTGTGTGGCAAGAAGGTGGCCTCGCGTCCTGGTGGCCATTGCCAGATTGAGGAATCATCAGCGAGTCTTAACGCATCGCGATTATAGTTAATTGATAAATTCGACGGACCAGCGGCGATTAATCGCCGCAAGACCGTCGCTCGTTTCTAACAGTTTATTGCACGGCGAATTCATCGGCAGGAGATCTTCCAGGAAATCCACGGAGAATCGCCTTGTCGAGACTTCTCGCGGATTAACCGCGCTTCTCGGCTACCGTCTAGGTACTCCATCAAACGTTTCTGAACGTACTGGAGACACGCGGAAATGTTCGAGCGAAAGGTATTCGCATGGATGTTGGAAAATGTAGACGCTTGCGATGTCGAGGAAAAGGTACTTTGACGTTGAACTATGCCGGACGAAGAAAACGATCGTGTGTGTTTGTAGGATTGTAATCGAGGTTCGAACCTTTCGCACGATAATTTACCAGCTAATGGCGTTAATGAATTAAGGTTAATGACAGGCTTCTGTTGTTGCATAGTTTTTATAATCGACGTCGGATAGCACGATCAGTCGTCTTCTATAGGAGCTCGTTTTATTACAAAACATTATTAATATTGGTAATTTGTACAATTCGTATTTTACTCGATCATCAAGCGGACCAATCTTCTCATAATAACACAACGAAGAAGTCTATCGAAAACTCTGACGATTCGAATATCTAACGAAAGATTACATGATTTATCGTTGATACGGATGAGCTATCGAACGTAACATTTACGTGGAAAGCCCATAAAACAAATTCAAACTTCATTTTATATTTCGTTTATCCGGAAGACTTACTTTCTATGTATAAATGTTCTATATTACAATCGTGCGAAATTTTTAGAAAGAAACGAACTTTTGAATTTACAGACGTCGAAGCCGCGGCGAGGAGGACACGAGCGGTGTAGACGAGAATTCTCAGCAACAGCAATCGGGCTACGTGGCCGGGCAGCGTGACACAGAGGAAGAGGAAGAGCTGGGGGCGGAAGAGGCGGCAGCGCAGGCGGCGCAGTCCCTGCAGAGCGGCGCCGAGGGCGCCGATCCAGAAGTACACAAGAGGGTTGCTGCCGTGCAGGTGCAGGTGCAGGGTATGGAGGGCGACTGGCGGACCTACTGCGAGCATCCGCTCTCGGTAGCGACCGCGGCGATGCTCAATCTCCAACAACAGCACCAAGTGTCGGCCGTTGCGAGCCACGGCGATGATCCAGCAGCTTCGTACGTCTACGAGTACTACAAAATCCCGGAGAAGAGCACCGCGGACGTCAAACTACCACCCACTCATGAACTCTGGTCCACGTGAGTCTGATTTCATTGCTCATAAATTTGGATTTAATTCTTTGTAACTGTAATTGTTTATAGCAACGAGAAAAGAGCGTAAGTGATTACTTAACATCTCGTGTGACACGTATACTGTCGGTGAAAAATTTGCAACCGCATTGCGTTTCCATGAAGAATATATAATAAGAATAAGGAAAATATGAATTTTCGCGACTCAGTATTCTATTTGCTTAGAAAATTTTGTAAAGAGAAATCTATTAAGATAAAGAAAGTTACTATATTGATATATTAATTTTGAATTAACAATACGAACAGCAGGAGATTTAATATAAGTACAGCTAGGAAAATTCAATTCTGTTTCGTTCTCATAATTGTATTTATAATCGAGGCGTTAAGAGATTAGCTTGAGATCTGGTGAACAGCAGTGCTACAAATAAATCATTCGATGCTAATATAATCGTGTACCGATGAAATACGATATCTCGCCAGTCACATAACGTTATAGAGGGTTAAATAGCTTTTGTCTGAGTGATAAACTGGCAGGGTGAGGAAAATACTTGTTGCCTCGCTGGCAATCTGAGCTCGAAAGATCTAATATCTCGATACGAGTAAGATGTATTGAATTGAATGCCTGATTAACGACGCTACGAACCAATCTACCCAACTTCATTTTCTGGAAATGTCTTAATTCCAGTACCGGAATATACGAATAACGTTCAATTTTTTTACAGATTACATCTTAATAAAGTCGATAAGATTAAAAGACACGTATACGTATATCGTTGTTTGTATAGAAATAAATTTTTAGATTCCAAGAATCGATTCTCATTGCGAGAAATCTTCATCGTTGCGAAATTAAAGATTCAAAGAAGGATTTAAATATTTCCTACGTAAACTTCTCGCTCGCGTCATTCTTCTGAACTGACTGATTTTATAATGAAAAACATGCATTATAACTTTAAATAACCAAGTTCTCAACCGTCTCCTACATATTCACAATCTACAGTAGATCATTCGAGCCACACCCAGCCTGTCGAAGAACAAAAATTTCCAAGGCTCCGATCGAATAATTAATTTTTCAAGAACACGAATCTTAAGTCCGCGAACCAAAGAAACCTATTTCTCTGTTTGCAGCCGCGCCTTTACAATCTCTTATAATTGTACCGAAAACGCCAGCTGCTCGCACTGTTCATTGCAAAAAGCAATTACCGAACGTAAGATTCTCTCCCTTTTTCAAATGAGAAAAAATACCGAAACGCATTCGCTCCGGGACAGCAGCGGCCATTGGAACTATACATTATCGCGCGATTGCATTGCTAATGCGGAATGACGTGTTGTGCCTCGCCGTTGAACCCATGGCATATTAGTATCTGCGTCTTAAGCCGTGCACAAAGATAAAAATCACCGCTTTCCACAGTTATCCCGCAACGCCTTCCCCGTGATTCACGTGCGTGGAAACATTGCATACAGGGTGTCTATCGATAACTGCGAAAGTTCGATCAATGCGAATTCAAATAATCGAAGCTTCGTATAATTGAAAAAATCCTGCTTCGTTGTTTCCACACGTGGAATATCGCGATTAGATAGCAGATCTTTATGCCGTCTTATATTTTCTACGAATACAATTACAGAAATAAAACTGAAAGTGATATTTGTTTTATCTAGTGACAACCATAACTGATATTCTACTTTGAATATCGTAGATATCTACGTATTATCTATGTGCATTTGTTCATTTTTGCACATTTATATCTCACGCAAGTTTATGAATACCTACAGGACAATGACGATATACATACATATTCTACGTTAAAAGTACAGCGCTTGTTATAATATTTAGTAGATAAAGCAACTTTCTACCTACGTTCCATTCTTTTCGATTACATTTATATAAATACGAACTTACATAATATCCGCAGCCCGATTTATCAGATTCTGTACGGAAAGCAACAGGAAAGATCTTCTTCGCGTACTGCTAATTATATGACAGCGTAGTATAATAATGGATATCTGAGTGGTTATTGATAGACACCCTGTATATGCGCGCGATTGCCAGCAATTGAATAACGTATTATAGAAATCTCCATAGCATCGTCATCTTCTGCCTTCTACCTCGTGTTTCTTTCAACTACGGTCGCATATAGGAAAGAAAAGACGTCGCCGGTGGTCGAGTAAACTTTGACGAATCTATTTTTTGCTTTGCTTAAGACGCGTTTTTGTGAATTATTCCGCGACCTCTTCGTCGCGATGCTTTTTACCGAGCGCCAGATGACCGACGTTGATCGAAATGTCTCTTGAGAATGGATGTCCGTGTGCCCCAGCGATTAAATCGACGAACTCGATTTTTGCCGCGCTGCTTTTTCCCAGCGTCGTTTGTCATCATTTTTGGAGTTCTCTTACCGGGAGAGTACCGCGATGTAAAGTCTGTTTTATATATATTTCGGATGGACACTGCGATTCGCCTTGCGAAGATGATCGTAAAATCATTCGCTTGATTATTGGTATCGTCCGTTTTCGAAAAACTATATAACTCCTGTTGTAGTACTTTTGTACTTTTATAGCGACATTGAATTGTTTACCGTGTTTGGGGAATATCGGCATAGATAATTTTATTCCGTGCTACGTATCGTCACAGACCATGCGAGTTTTGAATAAAATATCGCATCGTAACATAAATCTATTCTGTTCTTATATCTGTTGCAACATACATACGAAGAACACATCATACGTAGAAACTGGATGACTTTACGTTACAACCTAATGATTTCTTGCGTTCTGTCATCATACACTTGATTAATTATTAGCGGTTCGAGTAAAGATATTCCTAACAGTCGTAAGAGGAAAATCTACGTTATTGTCTACGAGGTACATGAATCATTTATTCTGTATATTATAATTGGAAAATAATGTTGATATTTATTAACCACGCGTATTATAAGGAGAACTAAGTTATACTGAATATTTTATCGTAAACATATCTCATTGAAATTTATAACACGTTAAAAATTAATAAGAGTCCCGTAACACACGAGCAACCTAACAACCAATGCGTTATATAGAAATTGGTTAATGCGCTTGCTAACACCTCTTTAATACAAATCTTTCGTAAAAATTTGAATATTCTTAGACATTCAGCATATGTAAAAAAAAAAAGAAAAAGCAAAGAAAAGAAAGTATCAGTGAAAGCATAAACGTTGTTCGGACAAAGCAACACGTTGGTAGAGCGTGTAAAGCGCGGGTCAAAGGGTTGGTGGTTCCGTAAACGCGTGCGTGACGACTAGTTGCATCGGAAGAGAACTCGATTAGCGTAGATCGCCAGATAGCCGGCGTGTAAACGTCGTTGAAAACACTTTCAACGCGGCACGACGCTTTATTAACATCCACGTTTCCCCGTATCTCGATTAATAGTCTCGCGTGCATAATTGAATGCTTGCGGGTAGCATAATTTATCGCGACCACGGACTATGTGGAACAATCGTACACGCTTCGGACACGCTCGAGAATTCTCTTCGTGAAAATGTAAATTCGTCATGAATCAAGAAGGAACCTTCTTTTCCTTCTTCTTCTACTTCTTCTTCTTCTTTTCACTGGTTCAGGGGATTTCGTTATTTTTTATCTTTATTCCTTCATTCTTTCCTTGCTCCCTCTTCGATGTTGAGAATCGAGATTAATGACAGACGACGATGTGCCTGTCGACGTGCCGCCAGATAGATTTTCTCCATAAGAGAAATAGATTTATTGTGAAGGTTTATTGCGCTATTACGCGAAATTTATTGCGCCTGGACACGATATTCGTCGGTGTGCTTGAAAACTGAAAGCTTGCAGGAAGTTAGACGCTAGGCAGTTTCTCCTGGTTCTTTAGTGCTAATACTACTCGATGGTGCTTAAAAAATATTCTTTCGAAGAGTGAAATTTACGAAGCTGATCATATATTTTTGCGATATTACAGATAAATTTAATCACGACGTCCTTGTTCTGTTTTCGATTCTTGTATCCATTATAGAAATCGATGGAATTTACGCGGAAATTTTTCTGCGTGTTTTTGTGCGGAATCAAATTTGCAAAACTGATATTCGATCTTCGCGGAATTAAATTTACGAAGCTGTTCGTGTATCTTTCTTCTTTGGGATAATTATTCTTTTTTTTTCAATTCTCGGTAACGATTAAAATTAATGTTTGCATAGCGACGTTCGTTTCTAGAGGTTTTCGCGCGGCACTAAATTTACAAAGTCGATTTTGTATTTATGTGGAGTTAAATTTAGCTACTATAGCCATAACAAATAAAATAAAGCTAAACGTATGTCTTTGTTTCACGAAATCATTGTTCCTCTTCTTCGATTCTTATTAATGGTAGAAATCACCTTTTGGAGATCTCCGCGATATCACCGAGACACATAAAGAACAAGGAGTCTAAGAAAAAAAGAAATTCTGCATAAAAGACCAATTTCGTTGCCAGGTAAAAAGAGGAACTGTCAGGTCGAACGTTAAATTTATCAAGCCTAATCGATCAATAAATTTCATTTATGTTCCTATCTCTCATGTAAATATAGTTACGCCGATGAACAGCTAAAGTAACACGCCTTGCCTAATTCATTACAGAAAACATTCCTGACTTCAATGTACCGTTTACTTCACGGATTCGAAGAATATTTACAATTTCCAACACTTGAAACATCTTCGTTAACTACTGCCTCTGCTTCTTCACGATAGAAAAATACACCAACCAAGTCAAACAACGATCAGAATTACGAGACACAAACTCGCACAAACGTTAAGAGATTCGTCAAAATCAGTCCGTAAAACCTCGTAATCCAGAGCAGAAAACAAATTGCAGAAGCGATGAAATGAATAATCAACGGGTGCGCGATAAAGAGAGAAGAAGGAAAAGTTGAGCAATCGCTAGAGAATCGATAACGCGTTTTTCACTGTCCGCTGGTAATTACATTCGGCCGGAGAGTGGAGTTTGGCGAACAGTGGCAAACAGTGGAAGATCGGCACGAGGCGTCGCTCGAGCAGAACGATCTTCTTGCATCGATCACGCTGCCGAACTGCATCGCACGCTCCCGAATCAAACGTAACCGCACTCTGTTTAATCACAGTTTAAAATCGCGGATTCACCCGGTGGAACGCCACGAAATCGACCTCCGTGACGACCCAGCCACTCGCCATAAATCTCCAAGCGTTCTCCCCGACACAAAAGCCAACAAACAACCGCTGTACTGTTTACAGTATACCATACTTGACGATGGAATCTTAAAATCTTTTCAGTTTCTTTAAAGTCCTGGTTGGCTTTGAAAATCTTCAGAGCTCTTGTAGGTTCTGAAAGCTCGACAAGTATTGAATATATTACGAGCGCAGGCAATATCTTCCATGTAAAATATTAACGAAAGTCTATAAATTTTAGTCGGTTAGCGTAATTCACCTGCGTTATTCGCTTTGCAGGTTGTAGTAAACCTCGTTATCGACTTGAACAAGACGTAGAAAATGAAGCAAATGGACCGCGAAACTCCGCCTGTACACGTAAACAAATCGCCAATTCGAATTTTATAATCGATACACCGCTATATCAAAGGGTAAATCAACGAACCTTGGCAAGAAGAGTTCGCAGCCTATATTTATATCGACGCCTTCCAACGAGGCCTTCCGGTCCATTTGCTCGGTTTGCAAACTCTCATGCTGTTCTCTCGTCCCGTGAGAGAGCGTCTGGTTGGATTCGTGACACGGGGCTCCCTCCTCTCTTTATTTTGGGTCTGACTGGTAGCAGCCAGCCGATCGAGAGCGCCCCTATCCCCGTGGAATCGAGAAACGGCTAAGAGTAAACCCCTCTCTCCTTCCTTTTCCTTCGTTCGTCTCGGTGTATATATATGTATATACATACCCTTGCCAAGTTTTGATTTATATCGGCCGCTTAGCATATTTTGTAATTTACTGTTGAGAATCCTTAACGTACGGATCGAACAAGGAGGGGAGCGCTGGCCAAGGGCGACGAATGCAACGAGACGAGACGCGAGCAAAGAGAAACGAGAGCAAAGAGACGAGAGAAGGCTACAGTGGCATCGAGATCAGAGCAGAGAGTCGTTCCGTGTTACCACCCCGTGGGGAGATGCCGCCCTAATCTTCCCTCGCATCTTCGCCAGGTTCTCCTCTCTTCGTCTGTTCGGCTGGCCGCGTCCTCGTCCCACCGATTCTATCTGCTCCGCTATCTCCACGACCAGCCTCCATCGCGTCGTTTCTATCTCTTTCGCCCGATGGCTCCCGCGGGGACCGCGTCCCGATACCATCTCGACAATTTGTACGCCGGTGGATCGTTAAAACTGCACGGGAAAGGGAGGACGCGCGAGAGCCACGGTAACGGCGGCCTAATCCAATTTCATTGTGTCGCGAGTTTGTCGAGGGACTTCTTCTTCATGGGAGACGCTACCAGAATCGTTTCCTCTTCGATGAGCTTCGTAATACCGCGTCGGTTTCGGTTTGAAGTAGTTTTTTTCTGTGATTCTTCTTCTGAGAGATGGCACGGGGTTGCAATACACTGACGTTTGAACGATCGTCTGGTTGTTGGTTTTAGCGATGGAATTATTGTTACCGATTCGGAACTTGTCACTTTGCAATTTAACTAAACAAAGTAGCTTGTAAATTTACGACGGCTACAGATAGTATTTGGACACCGTCGTATTTATCACGGCAGTTACGTTCTGAATAATCGAGTCTGATCGTATGCATGTTAAGTTTCGTTGCTCTCGAGCGATTACAAAAATTGAATACCACGAAAATAAAAGAAAAACGTTTCGACGTGTGCAAATTCTATTTCGTAGCCACTGTACTTTGCGCGTGCACTTTGCTCGTGAGTAGCTACGATTAAAACGGTACGATGAAAATAAATAGATATAGGTAACTATGACTATGAACGTGACACAAATCACAGACGATTAAAATACGAAGAATTGAACAATTGTACGAGAATAAATTTCGATATAAAATTCTGCGATACCTTCTCACGAGATTGGTGCGAGATTCCTCTGCGAGATTCTCACACTTCGAAAAGCTCGAGAAACGGCGTTTTTTCGCCACGACTAAGAACATCAGAGAAGTTCCGTGTTAAAAAGCCTCGCTGAATCGCGGAGGAACTCGAACAAGAAATTCGAAGAAAAACGAAAGATCGTTATAAGAAACTCAATTAATCGCAATCGACAACAACTTTCTCCCGGCAAATCGATGAAAATTCCGGCGACAGCCGGATGATTTGTCTTACGGTAGCGAAAGAATCCTGTCCAGACGTTTTTCTCCGTGTGTCTTCGCGATGATGTACGATTTTAACGGTGTGGCATTTGTACTCGCGAACGAAATACCTCTGCTTGAAGGCTTTGACAACGGTATATGCTTAACCCAGACCTTGCGCTCGTGGTTCGAGCGTATATCCTGACTATTAGCGAGCGATACCTAACCCCCGAGAAAATCATCCTCCAGTATCATTTCCTCCAATAACCATGGATAAGTCTAATAGCTTGTACGATGGTCTCTTTGGTGTAGAACATCTTAAAATTTAAATTATCTGCCTTTAATCTACGAAGTGCAAAATCATGGAAGAAGAAATACTATTTTGCTTGCGGTCGTTCGAAGTTCTTTTGCGAGGCTTCTAAGGTTGTTTAGAGAGATTGAATTTTGAAATTTGTGTTACGGCGAGCCTGAGAACGATAGGAGGAAGGTGTTGAGTTATTTCATTTGTACGCAATAATTCTCTCTTTATTAGCGATCGGAGTTCGATTTCGCCATCTTTCTACTGGTTGTATCGATTTAATCTTTGAATAACGACTTCAGCTATTGACGCGCACGGTGTGTCGATTTCAATCGTCTTACTTATCCTTCGATTCTAATTGACACTATCGCGCTTCGAAATTTGCGAGTTTCCGTAAAAAGATTCAAGAAGAGGAGCGTAACGATGACTAGCGTAATCGACCAAATATTATTATCAAAAATAAAGATCTTACAACGCTCGCGCGATTTCAAAGACTTCTTCTCAGCATTTCAAAATTCTTTCTCCAAAATTGAACTGCAACGAGTTTCCTATTTTTACATTCGCGTCAATATTAGATTCCAGCGACACGGAATCTTATCCGTTTGCTTTCCCCGCCGCCTGTGCCGCAACTTTTCTTCTTCCCCAAGAGTTTCTTAATCCCCGGCTTTAACGTCAACCGAACGAAAGGAGAGTTACGTTCATAAATGACCATAATTACGCTCGGTCCTCGCGGATCTTCTCTCGGCGATATCTTCGAGAAAACCACGATAAATTCACGCATTCTATGGGCCTCCTTAGGCCTGTGCAAAGTTTGTAAAGCATCCCGTGACGGTGCTAACGACAGTCGAGAGTTCTGTATATACTTGCGCAATCCCTAAGACGCGGCTTTAAAGTACATTTGAATCCAGTGAACGTATGGATTTTGTATTAATCGAACATTTCCCTAAGTTCGAACCAAGGATACATGCCACGATACTCAAGAATAAATCTATGGAAATTACGTCGGAAATTATCACTGTCCCGATCTATGATTCTGTAAATTTCTCAAGGAAGTTTTCTGAAAGATCGCGAACACGTGAAACGGTCGATCTCGATGCAGGTTCGTAGCTTAAAAGATTTCTTTTTCTTGTCATTTTGTTTTCTTTTTCTTTTGTTTTCTTTGGTACGAGTTAGGTGCGATAGAAGAATGACGAAATTTACGCTAGAGACAAGACTCGATTTCAGTGAAACAATAAATTTTCCAGGTTGATACGACGACGATCGAGACTAGGAATTGGCGTGGCTGAAATGTGAAAGTCAGCCACGGTACATTTTCGTACGAGCAGCGTGATAACACTGCGGAATTTACGACGTTAAAGACATCGACGCAGCTGCACAACGCGAGCCGTAGTATTTTATACACGAGTCTCTGCGAGTTTTATTTTCGTCGCGCTGATCTCTTGCGCGAGGAATGTTCTTCTATTAAACTTTAGAATCGAGTAAAAAAAGAAGGCAGGAAAATGTGAGAAAGTAGATGGGAGATTCATCGCTGTTTATTTCATCCGGCCGGTTATTTCAATTTAGAGGAAGGATATAACTTGGACACGGCTTTATTGTTTCTGAATGGTTGGAAGTTGAATGTCGATTTAACAGCAAAGAACGAATTTCATTGAGAAGAATTAATTTATTTGCTATTTAACGTTTTCTTTCGCTCCTCTGGCAGCACATTAGCGTTCAAAGAATTCACGATTGTAATAAATTAGCATTATATTTGTAACATATTTACAATTCTAATAATGTGATTTAATATATTTAATATTAAAGAATGCTATTTTTCCATTTATGTCCTCGCAATTTGAAGTTTCACAAAAATATAGATTTGCATAGAAGTGCCTAGTCTGACTGTTAATGACAACCGTGATCATTCGAGTGTCGAGAAAATCCTCTATGAAGATGGAAATATGGTGACACTAAGCTGGTTACGGGAGAAAATAGAAAGAAGGAAGAAAATAAGAAAAAGGGGAAAATAGAAACGGAGAGGAATAGAAACAGAAGACAAGCGTAAAGAAGAGTACAATTATTGCGAAATAAAGTAGAAGTAAAAGAAAGATAGATAGACAAGGGATGGTGGAAAGAACGAAGTAGTTAACGAATGAACGAAAGAAATGTGATAAAGAGAATGTTTATATAAAGATAAAGTATTTAAAGACAAAGAGAAGAGGTAACCAAAGAAACGATATATTTTTATATTATTCTAGTTATCTGTCAGTTAACACTAGAATTACCATACCAGTAAAATTGACTGGTTTTACAATTTTATTTTAAAATTCTTACTTTATGTTATATTTTCTCTCCGCAATGATGTAATGACTTTCGCAACGATAACTAAAAGAACAATATAATGAATTCTATTTTGTTTTTTTATGTATTCAAACTGAAAATAATTTTGCATCAAGGCTACTTATACCAATTACAGATAAAATGACTGGTACTTGTCAAAGTGCAAAAGGGTCCCACAATCTGTTTATCGAATCCCAATTAACCAGTTTCCTCGTTTTGTATAATTTCTCACTCGTTTTTTAAATTTTTTCTACGTATCATTCGATATGACAATATCAGTTATCAGGAAAATTCCGGATCGATCGCTAGATCGCTAGATGCTAACACTAGAAATACCACACCAGTCGAAATGACTGGTTTTACAATTTTATAAATGTGTCAACCTTCGTTTAGGGACGATGATCTCAGATGGATTAATAATACTAAAAATGTACTACATAACATGGAATTCCTTCTCTAAGAAAGTAATAAATCAATAAATATAAAAATATTCCATTATATATATTTTTAAAGACCAATCATTTTGACTGGCTTTGCTAGAAATAGCTTCGTGGTTCTAGCATCAAACTTTACTTTTGTTTTATGTTTATAAACCACGTGAAGCCAAGTCCAATTTCCAAATCACAGACTGAAATAAATACAATGGAATACGAAAAAAATACAACCACGAAACACGTACTTTTACGAGATATGATAGAGACATAATACATCTATATCTATTCTTATGGAAAGTAAAAGTGTCGAATAATTGGATAGATACACGAACGTCTATCTTCATCTGGCGCGGTATCGTGCGAGGATACGCGCAGACGGAGGCACGAAACGCGTTGCCCTTAACGACGCAAAATTATTATTATCCCTGACGCGGGACGGTGCCATTAAGCGGCGGGAAAGATTTTGCCAGACGACAAAAGCTCGGCTCGCGATCCCAGTGAGCTTCTCGCGAGATAATGTCGAGTAGGGAGGGCTGTTACGCTCGAATCGGGTCACTTATGGCGCGCCACGGGGTTGCAACGTCGGCGTACGGTTTCACAGCAAGCCGCCGCCGTAAAGACGGTCCAGGAACATCACCGTTTTAATCTAAACGCCCCTAGCCGTGAGTGACAACCGGGATACGCGACACTCGAACGACGAAGCTAAGGAAACCAGCAAATACTTCCTTACATTCGTCGACGATCGAAATTTCCCAAGATTATTCGCTCGTCCCTCAAATAACGCAGTTCCCCTAGTCATCGAGCATCCAATACTTCAGCAAACAAACTGCTTATTCCTGTATATTTATTTACTATAAGATGGTAGCATAAATAACTGCGAATTCTAAGGTAAATTTTGAAAAATAATAAATTTTGGTAGAGTTAAGTTTCGAGTGATTCATCCAGTGATGTTGAGTGGAGATTCGAAGAGGAAGGTTGAACTCAATTTTGTGAGGATCGAAGGGTAGAATTTCAGCTTAATCGGGTTATTATAGGAAAATAGCGTAACCGACGGAGTTATTCGTCCCATAAATAACATGATTCTTCTAATCTTCTGTTCGAATTCGCCCTAAGTCGAACTAGGATTTTACTTTAGCGACAAACAATTAATTTATCGAAACTTTTATTCGATTTGCCTGGCAACGTTCACCCAAGATTGATCTGACGTAACTGATCGTACAACACGAAATGCACCGTGAAGAGTTTCTTTCAGTTACGTTACGCAATTAACGATGGAAAGTTCATATTTCCAAGGATTAGCGTCTGAAGTATCGGCGTCGATATTGTTGCTCGCGTTCGGCGACACTACTTAATCGTTTCCCGCAATCCGGCCGGGTGTCGTTGAGTTTTTGTCGGTTCTTTCTCCTCGACACGCGATAGCGTATCATTACATCTCCGACTTACATAGTAACAAGGGATGCATTACGCGTTGTGAAATGGAATTCGAACCGATCGCTCACTCGCTCGCGGTGGATTTCATTTCGCTGTGCTTGCGTTTCCTGTCATTGGCGATAATAACGTTGTATCCGTTCGAATTGATCAATCCTCCATCACTTTCCAGAACCTGTTCCCACTCTTTCGTTTCTCTTTTTCCTTCTATTTTCTTGCTCTTCAAATTCAACAATCGAACAGAGCGAGGATAGCATGACTGATAGAAATTTCATTTCTCCTTCTATCGTTCGATGCAAACGCGATACTCGTGCAAGTTTCTTGCCCGAGAATCAGAAAATTGCAGTTATTCCGAGTTATCGTCGAGTATATTTACCTGGTAATTTATGAATTAAAATCGAAGCGATAACGTTTCATTAAAGAACTTCTTGAAAAGCATTTTCATTAAACGATATTATTTTTATTAATTCGTTCGCGTATTCCGCTGTTCCTTAAACTTCGAAAGAAAATGTCGTTCGTTTAAACGCGGAATTAAAAATCACGATGTTAACTTAATGTTTGAATAAAAAATGTAACGGCGCGATTATTATCGTGTACAATGCCGTACAAATAAATTTAAGGAGATAAAAAGATCCACGAATTTACTAAATATGTAGAATCCATCCCCTCTAAGTTCCTTTATTGCCTACTTAGAAATATTTCGCCATTTAACCAGCCTTTAAAATGTGCATCACGAGCGCGTTAAAACGAGACCTGTTTTATTATCCCGCGACCGTGTGAAAAAAGTCGAAGCACAGCCGCGTTATAAAAAGTCATTAAAAGGTCGACTTTTGACAAAGACGGGCGGCAGGCATTCGCAATGACCGACCGCGGTGTCGCTTTTTATTACACTGGCCGGTTATCATTGCCCGAGGATCTTGTAGAAAACGAATCCTTTCGTACACGATTCTTGCGTAGCTTCTATTTTCAGTAGCGCATGAATCATCCACCGGCGAAGGTGGTTATTACACTTGGCCATGCGTCATCTTCGAAAGTGGTCCACGGTTTTCGTGACTGTGGAACTTTCTTAAATCATTACCGATTCAGCGACGACAGGTCACCGAGAAGCGGAACAGGCAATTAGCTTTGTTAACTCGAAAGTCACAAATGAGGTGTAATGAAATGTTTTAGAGATTCAAAATGAAACGGAGTGGAACTTGAGTGAATTTTTAAGTGCTGATTAAATGTAAGAAACGGTCTGGAATTTTGCTCTTCCGGTATAAGTAGAATATATACGCACGTCGTATTGGCTTGTGCTTATCGTTGGAGGATTACAGAAATTCTGAAAGAGCGATAAGAAGCGAAAGGCTGATACGAAGGTCGAGGATGAGTATGAAATCAAGGCTTTAAGGAAACAAACGAAACTGTGATGTACAGGGAAGATTTGATGCATGTAACAAGATGCATAAATCTGATTTAAGAAGCAAAAAGAGCTAAAACTTCCAGCCTGAATGAGTTGAAGATTCCCGCGAAAAGAAAATGCGAGAGTATTAAACTGAGGATCGTTACAAAGAAGAATACTAAAGTATATAGCAAAGATCTAGAAAACATAATCACAAAATAAACATATAAACTTGGACTGCCTACAAAGAATTTGAATTGGCTATGAAATTGGTAACAACTTAAAAAGCGCAATGAAAAAGAACAGAAAAATACGAACTTAGGCGCACCGGAAGGAAGAATGCTAAAAAAGTTAACAACCTTAAAAAACGATGAAAAGCAACGCAAAAATGCAAACTTGAACTGACCACGAGAAAGAACGCTGGAAAAATTATTAATGATCTAAAAAGCGCGATGAAAAAGAACGCAAAAATACTCAGACTCGGACTCGCCACAAGGTAGAATGGTAAAAAAACCTAAAGAACCCAATGGAAAAGAACAACAGAAGGATCAGCTTAGGATCACCGCAAAGAATACTAAAGAAACGTAGTAAAAACCTAGGAAACATGGAACTCTCAGGAGTACGAAGTTATCCCTTCCAAGGATCCTCACGAAAGACGTGTAGCGCGGTCTTAACTCCTTATTACGCGTCTCGTTGTCCGTTTTATCGTTACGCGGAGATCTGTCGACTACGAGGAACCTGGCGTGCCTACTACAAGGATGGCCTCTGACCCACTTGACGAGGGCCTCGTGTCACGTCGTAAAACGAAACGGGCCCGGAGAACGAGAATCGGCCGCGGGACGAGTGGCATGGCCCGTTTTCGCTGTCTACCGGTGCTTTATGCCCGACACGTAACGCGAGCGCGTTCCCCTTTATTTGAATTTATGATCACAAAACGCCGTAAACGTTTCCTCCTTCTTTTCTTGCCCGACCGGCGTACACACCCGCGCTCGCTTTTACCTTCTTGCGAGCGCGCTTCGTTCGTCGCGCGATTCATCGCGTTTTCCTTCCTATACAGACGCCAACGTCGCCGCTTTTGAACGCTAGAAACCGGACTAGGTTGGGTTTTATGGGTCCTAGAGGAATTGCATCGGCCACGGCGTAACCGCGGAAGGAGGTAGATAAAGAAGACCTCGCCGACGAGAAAGGCTGTTACGATAAGACGTGAGATCTAAGAGATAAGGGGTTCCGTTGAACCGAAAGCTCGATCGAGGTGAACGTTCTTGCTCCTGGAAGAATAGGATAAACAAGCTGATGAAATAGAATCGGTTTGGTTGCTTGATATTTCTTTTCGTAATCGTCTTTGTAATCGGTCAATTAGAATTACTGAATTTGATTTTTTCATACATAGTTTGGTAAGGAAATATAGGTTTCAGGAACTTACTTGATGTTGCCATCGTCGATATCTTTACCTTGCAATGTTGTAAAGTCTGAAGAAACATATGTGTTTGTAGAATTATCATATAAAATAGTAAATCTCAGAAATTCCATGTATTAATTGTGTTATTTTCTTGCGATAAGTTCATTAACTTATGGAAGCAAGCTATCTGTTTGTCGGGAACTGGCTTCTGAGAGGCTTATGTGCAAATTAGTTGTACAGCAACGTTTCTTTTCTGCAAACAAGTTTAGATGTTCCTATTCCTCGAAATAAAAAGTCGAGTTATATCCACGCCATGCAATTGAATAATGTTATTATTTTCTACAATTCAGAGCCGGAGTTTTAAGTGGACAAAAGCAGCGTTATTTCTTTCGTTATATAGTCATTAATTCTTCCTTGTAAAACAAGAGCCGCAAACCTACAGAATAATTCCGGTTCTCAGGCTCATTTTCGAGGTTTAACACGTCTTCCTGTTTCGCAACGGAAAGTCCGGTTTCTCGCGGCTGGGGTCGAATCGCGAGACAGCTACCCCTGCGAAAACTCGACCGTATCGTGCTGTACGGCTCTACGAGATCGCGACAACCTCGACGATGTGTCAAGTGCGCTTTTGACCTCACGATCCCTGAGTCCGATTCCCCGAGTTCCTAGATCGAAACAAGTTTTCGCAGTCGTTCGACTGATCTCCGCGGACAAGCAGCTAAAAATATGGATTCTTGTTTCGCAACCCTGGTGTTAATATACTATAACATTTAACATTCGACATTTGTAATAAATAGACTCCGAATATTTATTGAAATTTATATTTTTATAAATGTAATTAGAGAAATGAAACTTAGATGAGAAGTTTCACCAGTTAGATATCACGACAAGTATCGTTATCGTATATTTTGAACATTTTATATATTTTTGCATATTACACACATTTGCACTTTCAAATATCCCAAAATTGCATAAAAATCCCCGCCCTAGTCATAAGAATATTTGCGCTTAATTTTATTTATTATCCAAATTATCCTATCTTTCTTCTTTTTTTTTTTTTCGTTTTCGTTTTAGGGAAGTGAATTATGGTAGGTTAAGTAATTTGATTCGTCGTTCGATCGTTACCATCCCCACAAAGTTCCAAAAAAGGGAAACGGAGCAGAAGTCACGCATGTAGAGATCACGATCTAGGCATGCCCGACATATCAAACTTCGCCTTCTTCCAAGAAGAGGGAAACGCTTCTAGGGATCTACACGCGGGATTTTAACATTATAAACATAGTTCAGAAACACGGCATTAAGATCAACGTCCTATGGAACGTTATGAAAAAGATTCGCATCAAAATCAAGATCCTGGAAAGCGACACGTGCCCGACATACCGAATTCCCCCAAAGTTTCTCAAAAGTTCATATACTTTACAAAAGTCGGTCTCTCGTGAACCACTGCAACCTTCTGAAACAGAAGGCAGTCTAACAATGGGAAAAAATATCCATTGCAGTTATATAAAATTTCTTTCCAACTCCCGTGAATCCATAACTCTTCGTCCGATAAGAAGAATCTCATAGAACTACAAGACAATTCGATAGAGAGCAAAGTCTGTTCCAATGACAGACCAATAGTAGATAGAAGTTACAGAAGTCTTCCGAAAAACAGAATTTCTCTTCATCTTGCACAAACCAATACAGTCCAAATCAGATAAAGAAATACAAGAAGAGTCGAACCATACGCAAAACCAGACGCAATTACCGATAAAATAACTATATACGCTCGAAGAAAGCAGAGCAATCTGCTTTACAAGCAAGATGAAGATCTCCAAACGTTCTACCGCCGCGTGTCCACCATACCAAGCTCACCCAAACTGAGAACTCTTCCGGGAACCGAACAATTCACGTAGGAGAAAGGGCGTGCGCGCGAAGGGAAGCTGGGCGAGGCGCGATGCGATGAAAGAAGTGGCAGAAGCCAGGCCTCGTCCACGTTGGTCGCATTTAAATTCGCCGACGCGGTTGAACGTCGAAGAACTCGCGTACATATGCGGACCACATACACGGGTGGCGCGTGCTGCGCGCACAGGTGACGTGCATGCGTGCGTGCGTGCTTGCCAAGGTAAAAAGCCCCGCGTGCGTCTTCGTTCGTTTTGCTTGCGTCACGTTGGAAAAAGCGGAGGTAAAAAAAAGAAAAGATAGGAGGAAAAGAAGAAAGAAGGTGGAACCGGCTGGTCCTGACAATAATAATCAAAACGAATGACCCGAGCAGACGGTAGAGCGCCACGCAGTAGCGAGACCTGTCTTTCGAGTTCGACCGCTGCAGGTCTCGAACCAAGCACGCTCCCTTCTGATACGCCCGATTTCCGGTTTCAGGAACGACGATTCCGGTTCCGAACCGGGTCCTGCATGGTACCGCAAGTTCGTTCGGGATACAAACACGCGTGCACGCTACCGTCCGACCCTTTCAGACTGACCTGCTCATTCTACGACTGTTAGGAGTAGACACGCCTTACTAGTTAGATGAAATTTGTTGGGATTCTTTTGGATTTTCGACGTCGATGAGGGAGTTGACTTTGTAACTGGTTACAAGTGATTGTTTGGAAAGCGTGATTTTTTGAAGAACCAAATGTAGCCAATAATTGGACATCTATATTATCTATTCTATAGAAAGTGGTTTCAGGAGTAATCTGCTCGAGAGAGAAGAACGTTGATGTAAAGACCTAAGATCTGTTTAAATAGGATTGGTTACTGTTTTACAGGATTTAGGAACTTTTGCAGGCTCCGATAGGTTTCGTCGAAACTTTTTGGATTTTGGGCGTTGACGAGGTGCTTTGTAATTAATTAATAGAAATTGACTGCAGAATTTCTCAACGCTTAAATACGGTTATTAATTGGATGTCCATATTATCTATACTATAGAGAGTGGTTTCAGAAATAGTTTGATCGAGAGAAAAGAACGTTGACGTGAAGATTCGTGGATTACTTTAAATAGGATTGATTAATTTATGGATCCTTATAGACTCTGCTACTTTGATTTTGTGCGTTCATTTAGGAAAATTTAAATACGTGGTTGATTAAAAGAGATTGTTTAGAAAAAGTGTAACTCTTGAAGAATCGATATATTATACAATATATTATAATAGAGAGTAGTCTCAGGAGCAGCCTATAGAAGATTTGTGAACTGGTTCAAACAGAAGTCGTGAATTTGAAGATAAAATTTTGCTAGCTTGATTGTTGGAAGAGCATAGAAACATACATATTCGATCGATCATGAGAATATTCCTTTAGATAGCGACAAGAGGATTAAGATAGTGGTTGATTACGAATAATTACTTATGTGGATTGAATGTATGTATGTAGTTGAATGAAAATTCTAGAATCTTGAAAGTTTTCACTCCGTTTTCCCGGAACCGCGTGCTTAATACCGTATCACTCGTTCGAATGACGAGCATATACACTCTAGTACACGCGTATACGCGTCTGTGAGCAGACGGTGACCCTCCAGCGACCTGGCGACCTCGAAGCTCGCATGGTACGTCTGTCTTGTCGTCGATAATGCTGCACCGTAAGCGCATAATTGCCTCTTTTGCGCGTACGAACGCAAACGGTACGCAAGTTGCGTGGCGACGCGGCAAAAACGGCGCGGTCGTGTAACGTTACGTGGAATAATTTGCTCGTCCGTGTACGGGGAAACAGCCGCGAATTCATGAATTCGTGGAAACCGGCTTGAGAATTACCGCATAGGAGGTGATTAAACTGTGCCACGGCGTCGATTTCTTCTCTTCTCGATTCCTCGCCGTGATTTGCGACTCTTTCGTGACAAAACTATACCACGATCTTACGTCATGTTTTAACACTTTCGTGGACAACAATTTTGGCAGGTATTTTGAAACATACCAGCTTGTCAGAAATCAAATCGAATAACTATGCTTTTCGTTGACATTTTAATTTCATTACATAAGTGCAGAATTAATGTTTATTTCTCGAGAAACGAATGGCTCACTTTCGCACATTCGTTTATCGCAAGAAGATGATCTGAATTTCAAAGTACTCAAAAAATAGAGTTTATAATATTATCGCCTTTTGGTACTTTTTAATTCATGAAATTAATTACTGTGACTTCCGAATGTCACGTTTAGTGAAATTTACATATTGTTTCGTTAAGATACGAAAGAGAATAGAGTTAAGAGACAAGTTAGAATAATAGAAGCTCACAGTAAGTATAGGTAGATAAAAAATATTGTAAAAAACAAAAAATTAGACATATCTGGGTTACGAAAAAAAGCTCGAGCGTGAGAATTTGTAAAACATTGCACAAGAAATGGAAGATATTGGTCGTCACGCGAATTCCTAACAGGAATTGACGCAACTGCAACGCAATTACTAGTTGCGTTATAACGGATCGTCTCGATCAGTCCTTGATTTCAGGCATCATAGGATTTTACGACTACGACGTTTTATAAATTATTGAAATGGAAAGGAGGAAATTGGCACGTTCTGACGTTAGATTCAATCGTAGCTAGCTTGCGAATCACCTCGGACTTTTACTACATACGAGCGTCGAGGTATCGACATTTTCCTTTTTCAAACCGAACAATCTTTGCCTCGAAATGCAGTTACTCTTGCGATTTCTACACTTGCTTCTATCTCATAATTTCTACGTTCAATTCTATTATGTAATTCCTATATCCGTTTTCGAATTTGTCAAAGCCTCATCGTCATAACTTCGCGGATTAAATGCTTCTTCTCTCCAACATTTAACGCCTTCGACAAAATTAAACATATATCTAGTGCTATATGCTAAAAAGTATCTTATACTCCACAAAAATCCACAAGCTTCCTCTGAAGCTGTCGAAAATATATATCGTATAATTAAAAAGTACGATGCTTGTAGCAAAATAAAGTTTCCTCAAAAATTCGTGAACCGCGGCCTTGTAATTCCTAAACGATACGTTAAAGTCGCACAATCCGGAAAATCCTACAACCCACCCTTAGCTGGCAAATTATAATAATATCATAAATTACGAAATACGTTAGCTGCAATACCCATCAACAAAAACTGTCCCAAAAATCCGACAGCATTGCCCGAGGCATCCAAGGATTAACACGTCAACGACTCATCCGAAAAGAAGCACGCGTGCCCCCGTCGATTCTCGCTCATGTCAAAGCATCACCCCGTAGTATATGCACCCAAAATATTCAAAAGAGAGCGGACTTAAACTGAGAGTATCGGTACGCGTAAGGTTCCCCGGGCGGATTCGCGATCTCCATGAATCTCAGCGATCCTACATCAGGGATTAGCATCGCATTACCACGGCGCGGCATTAAGAGTACGAGGCGTGGAACGAATGCGCGTCTCGACGCAACGACGAACAAGCTTGGATCCATTTCACGTAAGCCGAATTCATGAGGCTGTGCCGTCGTCGCCTCCGGTTATGAGACGAGCAACAGCTTTCCAGCGCGGAAAGGACAACAGAGAGCGCGCGGTACTCCTCTGGCTTTCACCAGCCGTTTTTCCATCGTCGTTCCAATCCGCACCTCTTCAGGCACAAGTGTGCCGAGGGCGACGACGTGTCGCGTCCCGTCATCCTTCTCTACTTTCCTATGCAACTCTTTCCTTCTCTCCTACCTCCGGTGTCACCCTTTTCCTCGCTTCCAGCGAACAACCTTTCTCTCTTATTCTGTTGTTCGCTCTTTCTCGCCTCGAGAGTAGACCAGACGATGCCAGAAAGGCGGTAGACAGAAAGCACGGCGTGTACAGAGGGGGAGAAGAGAGACGGAGAGAAAAGAGCAGAGAAGAGAGGGTTAGACGAGTGAGATCAGGTATCAAGTGTAAAAAAAGAGCCATTGTACGGGAGCATCTGACCGTAGGGTAGGTACCTCAGTGGCGATGTTCAGCGCGGTAGAAAAGAGAACGAGAGAGACACGCGGCCTGTCTTCGTTCGTTTAATAGAAAGAGATGGAATGAAGGAGGCCAGAGAGACCGGTGAACCTGGCGGAGATTGCCACGACACGTCGGGCAAGGACGAGAGCAGGGAAGGAAGAAAAGGGAAGAAAAGGGAAGGAAGGAAAAAAAAGAATGCGCGAGCAAAGTAAGAGAGAAAGAACATGCAAGTGCAAGAAAGAGAAAGAAAGGGAAGGAGGCTGTCGTATGCACCGAGAGCGTTGGCAGTTTATAAGGGTCCCCCGTATTGTGGATACGTATTATCATGCTAAATATAACATGTTAACTACTTCGCATAATGTCGGCCCGCGATCCTCTCGATTCTCTCTCCCCGTACGACCGTTCGGCGAATCGCGTTTCCGCGCCCAGAAAATTTTATTGCTGATGGTTCGGCAGATGCGACGCGACTCGCTACGATCCTCGTGCCGAAGGCGACGCGCTTCTCTTCCCGTTCCCAGAGCCCCCGGCTTCTGGAAACGAGAACCTCTTCTGGTACATACCAGGAAGAATCGCTGACATACGATTCGTTATTTATGTACAGTAGCTTTCTTATGCAAAATTCGGATGTCGAAGATTTATGATAATTAGACGTAGAAGCGAACTTGAATATTTTTATGGACCACGAAACGTGTTTAGCAGTTAGTAGAGGCGATGTTTATATCGGCAGATTGACTTCGCTAGAAGAAGCTTCGATAGCACTTCTTCATTGTTCCTAAGACTCGTTCAAATCAGTCGATTGTATTCGAGCAACATGAAATTTCTTCATCGGACGATTTGAATCTGTTCTCTACTTGATTCGAAATGTTCGTTTAAATTGCTGTTCTCTCAAATTGTTTAACCTGATTTTACTAGTTATTATTTGACTCCAAGTATTACGGTTTCTTCGAGTATCACTAAAGCTTGAGATACATTTTACAATATTACGTATGATGTACGTATAACACACGATTTACAATGTCAACTACAAACAATTATTTATAAAAGCAAATGCTTTTTGGATTTTAATGAAAAGCGAATCTTTCTCCTCGTTCCCAACGCCATTTCAAATATCCATTACTTGAAATCAGTAAACTCGACTTGTATATACACAAACTTCAATCTAAGTAACTTGTCGTGTAGAAACACGTGATTGTTCAAACAACATTGTTAGTTCTATAAAGCAATGAATCTACGCATAATCGATAGTCTATAGAAAGGAACGCGCCGACGCTTATCGTTTATATTTAGTAATGATTGGAAACTATCGATATTTATTCGTCTTTACCTGGTTTTTACTGAGAAAAGTCAACGTTGCGAAACAGCTGTGCCATAGCTGTTATTGATGAGACACATTACGCATTTATTCGCCGTGACGGACCTTGAAAATCTATGAATTAATTATACTTTATATACCCACGAGCGTCGCACGATGTCCGATGATATCGTCATTGAGACGCGGGAAATGACAAATGTACCGCAGTCATCGGCGCTGTCGATCCTACTTTAGCTTATCTTCGTCGTAGAACACGCTGCCGTACAATAAATCGCTCTGCTCGTTAGCTAATACCGTATTAACATTATTATAACTTCCCTCGGGGTATAAAGATTCAGCGCGAACGTTTCAAGTGCAATCGATTTAGTGGGAAAAAAAAGGAAAGAAATGATCGTCCAGCCCCCACCCCCTCCGGGGAAACCTGCCATTATCATATCAGTGAAACGTTAAAATCTATCTTTCCGAAGAAAAACGGAGAAAAAAAGAAATTCTCTGTAATCAAGCTATCGACGAGCACGTTTAATAAAATAGCGTCGTCTAGCATCGTTTGCATCGTAACAAAATTAAACCCTGTTTTAATATCGCTGACAACGAAAGCGATACGATCTTTTAAGTCGCCTCGTAATTAGATCTTTTTCTTGCGACATCTGCATAATCGATTCTGAACTTGTTGCTCGGAATTCTTCGGCAAATGTAACTTGATATAATGAAGAGTGGGCAGTTAAAGCTATAGCGAAACTATCTTTATAAATTGGAAAATAAACTCCAAGCTCCTTCTCTTAATTGGTTCTGTATCGATAATAAATTGCTCGGGACAATCAGAGGATGAAATATTATGGTTGCATTAATTCTTGTTTAATAGTAATTACGTGATTATATGTCGCAAGAGAAAAAAACGACAAGTCCATTTTTCTTGATTTTCCGATGTTTGCGTTAGCTGTTGAAAGGAAGGACGCTAAGCATGAAATTGCAACGAGAGAAAGTAGAGAAAATGCACATTTAATTACAAACAGTTCTCAATCTTCTTCTTAATAGGATTGAATTTTACAACTTACTTACACTTTTTCGTCAAGTTCGAAAATACTAACTAAGATTTAACGTGTTTTTCTCTTGCTATGTCCCACGTGTTTTTCTATAAGAGCCGATAAATCTCACAAAGCACTACAAGCAAAGTGCAAAGAACGAGGAAACATTTCGCTTGCGACCCGATTCGCCATGCGCACTTAGCGCATAGTCGATCGATCCCGAATTGATAATGTCGAGCTGTAAAGGGAACCGCAGTTAAAGGTCGATTCTCCACGGACTGTTGAAGGGGTGTGATGGGCCAGAAGCTGCTAGTGCAGGAGGCGCCTGGCTCCGGTTCCGGTTCGACGAATCGCATGGAAGGCGGCGAAGGCGCCGGAGGAGGGGAACTACACCACTTCCTCCATCAGTACAATCAGCCGTCCCACAGTCCTGGCCAGAGTCTACAGGGTGGCCTTCCGCTTCCGCTTAGCCCGCAGTCCCTCAGACATGACGGTTCCTCGAGCACCGGCATCGCCGGAGTCAAAAGGGAGCCCGAGGACTTGAGCTCGTCGAGAGGGGCGCAACAGTCCAGCAAAAGGCACAAACAGGCTCAGCCGGACAGTCCCACGCCACCGGGAATGTACCATCATCATCAACATCAACTACAGGTGAGACCATCGAGCAATTTGTAGCCATGATATTTTCTATAAAACTTTGCTGATTTTTCCTTTTGTTTCTTCTTGTCTTGTTTTGTCACATAATAGCATAGAAGCGTGAATTTTTCATAATATGGAGAAAATATGGAAAAACAATATCAAAGAAACAATTCATTTGCTACAATTTTACATTAAAGTACTTTGGTAAAGTATTTGGAAGCATTCAAAGATACAGTAAATCTGATTTCACGTATTTTTGGAGTTATTGCCTTTCTGCATAGTAAGTGCTTCATAAGAGAGATGGTTGATATTTGTGTTGTGATGATAATATTTAATATTAGGAAGACTAATGAACCTAAAATAAACACTTAATAAAAATTGACTTCAAAAGATCCAGAATCTCTCTATCTCTGTGTTTGGAGTAACAGCAAATTCTCAGATTGCTGTTTAGGTTCGTTTTTAAGGTGCAAAAAGATGTATTTAAGTGGGGGAAATAGAAAATCTAGTGCTGCCGTATTAAATTAAGGTGAAATCGTGAAAATTATTATACTACGAATATTTATGCAACTAAAGAAACAGAATACAATAAATTAGAGTCATTAAATTTGAAGAAAATATGAAAAAATCGTTCTTTCTTAGTATCGTTTCATAAAGATTTTTGTAAAATGTTCGAAGTTTCCTTGTTTGTTGAAATAAATCTCGTTTGTAAAAATTCAACAGTCACAGGAGAGTTAAATTTGCCATAAATTTTTTGCAAGATCACTGTAGCAGTAAAAATATATATAGCGATATGCTAGCAGGTAAAAGCTTTATAAGTTATTTGTCAAATAAAATATTATTTCCAATCTATATGATGGGGGAAATTTTTAAATAAGTACAGGCATTAAATTATAATATTAAAAGGCTTGATGTCAATGACGGCCAATCAACGAAAATATCATGTTGCCTTCATCAGTCTCTCCTAATTACATGCACAGGCCTGGCAACGAAACGAGTCTAAATCCCACAGAGATTATCGACAGTCAGCTGGAAAATGCGTGTTAATAACTTTCAGGATTCCAGTCCGCTCTTAGAAAACATGCTCCACACAGTACCTGTCCTAATAAACATACGCGACACTATCCAATCTGAACTCCATCAAATCCGACTTCGCTCCATTGCGATTAAAATACATGACGCACATTAAAAGCAATAAAGAAAAGACCCAACACTGCCTACCCTGATCTAGATATAAACGCAAGACACTAGCCTCGCTGATTCCGATACAAATAAGCGTCATTATCCCGATTCTGTTATAACAAACATACTTGACGCTATCTAATTCGATCTCGATAAAAATTCTGAATATTAGACCGCGCGATCGAGAGAAAAATACCCTATAGCATACTATATTCCTATGGAAATCCGGAATAACAATCTCGTCCAGTTTTAACTATTTTTAGCTAATAATAATAACTATTTAATAAATTAATAGTAACTAATTAAACATATTAACTAAATTGTTTTAAAAATTTTGCAATATTATTCAGTTTACGAACTATTTCAGGTATTCAATAAACGTGTTTGCGTTCGCGAACTTGACGATCGTTAAAAGATTTCAAACTCTGAGAGTTCAATTATGTCCTATGATTTTCAAGTTCTATGAAAAATGTCGTATCAGTCATTTTTACTCCGATAACCCTGAAATTCTCTGGAAAATTCCACACAAAACAATCACTCTTCTTTTCTGATAGTGCTAAAATTCTATGAAAAATTCTACGTTAATTACTCGTTACTGTTACGATTTTAATGTTAATAACGATTGCGTAAAATTTCAGGTGCAACAGTACGGCAGTCCCTACGACCCCTACAGCTCGTGCAGCCCACGATTGCAATCCACGGCGTACACGTCGACCTCGGCGACGGGCGCGGCAAACGCTGGGAACCCGAGCGGATTGCACCAGGAGGCCACGGCGGTCTACGTCACCGGCGACGCTCTACCACCATTGGCTTCGTCGAGCTCGTCCTCGTTGTCCACCACGACCGCTTCGTACACGAGGTACGAGGTTGTGCCAAGCTCTTACGCGACGACACACGCGATACGCTCATCCTCGAGCAGCAGCAAAGTCCTGACCGTTGATCTTCCCAGCCCCGACTCCGGCATCGGCGCGGACGCGGTCACGCCCAGGCAAGATCATCATCCGCCCACGGCGCTTCATCAGGTCAGTCCAAATTAAATGATTATTTGACACTCGAATTCGAAACTATCAGCACTTTAAAGACGGTACGTACACCGAGAAACGTTTAATGGAAAATAATCGCATTGCAGTGTGTAAGAATGAGACAGTTTTCGAGCAGTATATTAATAACGACGTAGATATATTAGGTCGCCCGGAAAGTTCTTTTCGCGTTCGCCTTATCTCGTTCTGCTTAAGTAAAGATACCACCAGATCACTCGTCAACCGTGAGATCACTAATTATCCTCTGTAGTGGCACATGAGTTAGAGAACAATTGAAATCATGTTGTTGTTTTGCCTCGGAGTATCAAGATCGTTAGGATACACGTAATGTAAGAATAAGTAAACTCCGGGCAAAACAATGTCGCCGCTACGTGCAACCGTCAAAAGAAGACGAATTCGAATTTTCCGACTCTCCCCCGACCAGTATAAATAAACGCAACCTAAAAGAGTCAGTTGTCGATCAGCCTGTTATCAACGAATTATCAGCGATCTAATTAACGAGTCATTAGCGATCTTATTTTACGACTTACACACTATCCACCACATCTCTGGTAAGGCAAGAGAACAGTTCTCGACGTTAGTAGAAAGTGTATTGAGTGTTAATTTGCGTGGAGAAAGATAGAAGATCAAAAGATGCATTTTTGTCACGTTATGTTTCACTGCTTTAAAAAAGACAGTACGCCTAAAAACACTACAAAGGAGATTTGTGACGTTTATGGTGATCGGTCTACAACTGTTTAAACAGTCTGGAATTGGTTTAGGAGCTTTAAAGCTGGAAATTTTAATCCGAAAGATGAAGATCGCAGCGAACGTCCATCCACCACTGATACTGACCTTACCAAGGCCTACCTCGATGAAAACCTAAGGTCTAGTGTTCGTGAGATAGTAGATACTTTAAACATTCCGCGAACAACGATTCATGACCATTTAATAAAGCTTGGGTACACTAATCGCTACGAAGTGTAGGTCTCCCATCAACTAACAGAGAGCAATTTCCTGAATCGAATCTCGACATGCGATTTGCTAATTCAACGCAACAATAGGGAGCCATTTTTAAAAAAGTTAATTACTGGGGATGAAAGTTGGATTCTCTAGGACAACACTGCGCACAAGCGATCTTGGTCGAGTCGAAATAAGTGTCCTCCAACGGTAGCAAGACCTAGACTTCACCCGAAGAAGGTGCTGCTTTCTATTTGATGGGACTGGAAGGGTATCCTCTACTACGAATTATTTCCAGAAGGGCAAACGATCAAATTGTTGATTTGTGATAATGGCTTCCTTAAGTTTTTCGAGTTGGGTGCAATATTTTTCACCCAACTCGAAAAATTTAAGGAAGTTATTATTACAAAACATCCTGCAGTGGTGAACAGACGTGGCGTTGTGTTCCATCACGATAACGCGAGGCCACACGTTTCTTTAGCGGTGCGAACGAAACTTCTAGAGTTTGATTGAGATGTTTTACCACATCCTCCATACTCTCCAGACCTTGCACCATCGGACTATTATTTGTTCCTCTCCCTAAAGAATTTTCTTTACAATAGAAAATTCAAATCAGTAAACGAAGTGAGAAACGGCCTTGAAGAATATTTTAAAAGTGAGCGAAGAGAATTTTGGAAAAATGGCATTATGAGGCTCCCTGAGAGATGGCAAAAGGTGGTAGAAAAGGATCATACATTATTTAAGAAAGGTACACTGAAGGAAATATATTTTATACTTACCTTCTATTTAACAAACGAAAAGAACTTTCCGGACAACCTAATAACAATCAAAAACTCTTTGATATAGCGAATAGAAGTATTTTTTACGATGTACGAAATTTTTGTATCGATATCTTAATTAGTTTGGAAGATACAATTTGAATAAAATTATCGTTCACAATAACAAGCGCTGCGTTTGTGAAAGAAATGATTTAATTTTAATTTCTAAGGTTTGGTAGAGTTAATTGAATTGAATCATTTACATTTGCATCTTCGTTTGGTTTAGATGAGTTTTCATATTTGGGAAAAAACTTGTTCAGTAGCTAAGCATTAGTTGTAACAATTACCTAGAAATTTTGTTTAATTTTTGGCGAGGTGAATTATGCAGAAGTTAGGTCTTCAGAGAAGAAAAATGTATAATAATTGAATCATGGTTACGAGATAAGAGTTGCAAGTGTTGAAATTCAATCTCTTTGTTCCGAGCGTAGGATATACACGATCTATGGACACAAAGGAGATCAATCTTACACCTCGAATCTTGATCTCGACGTTTCAATCTCGAGGAATGTTATCGCAATCTCCATTAAAATCTAATATATTGACCGATTAATTCCATCATAAAACAAGGTCGGTCAGTGTTCAAACGTTGTTTGAATACTAATTACTTCGAATAATTCAAATAGACTAGATTTATCCAAGGATCGTACTCTTGAATAACTGTAAACTTCAGCTGTAGATTCCAGCTTCAAAAACATTTCGTATATATCCAATTGATCGATCGCAAATCTCTATAGGATTAATTCATATTTGCAACAATTGTTAGATATAATTAATCCAACTAATTTTTGTAGTTCAGATAGCGAAAACTTCGTGAAAAAAATCACGCGAAATAGAAACTTCTTACGATCAAAACTTCTGACTGACAATAAGTTTTGGCAAAGTAGATTTAGAATTATGGTACTGGAGTTTGGCAATAAGTTACAATAATAACTTTCGGCAAAATAGATTCGAAGTGAAAGACAGAATATAACGATTCTATGCGAGGTAGCTCATTCTTGTTGACGTACTAGAGTTAACAGAAGCAAAGATATGTCTGCTACGAACACCTTTTCCTCTTCCTACCCTGCTTTCCTTTTCTATTTTCTTAACATCTCTTCTTTTCCAATTACTTCCGTCTTCCTCCTAGTTGTTAAATGGAAGGACAGCATTTGATTAGACAAGACTTAAACGTTTATCGCAATCCCATCATGCAGACATAAGCTCTTCCATGTTTGATAATTTTCTACGCACTCTCTGAAGCAGAACTACACGGCTTGGTAACGATACTGGTCGATTTGCATAATCAACAACGCATATCTATCAGGAATATCGTCACGTTTGTTTGTAATCAATGAGAATCGTGTAATAAGTGCCACGTTCCTCTCCCCCGCCACATTTCCATCTTATTTCATTCGACTGGAAATCGCTGTAGAAAAATCCATGCAACGTAAAATCAAATTGCTACGATTAGATTAATACGATTCCATATCGGAAATATTTGCTTCGATACAAGTTACAATTTAGTCCAAGCGTAGAAAGTTCGAAACGGAATTTTAATGCTGATTATCGATAGAAATTATCGATAGTGAAGTACACTTCTTACCGATAAAATTATAATATACAGGGTGGTTGATAATTGGTGGTACAAGCGGAAAGGTGGTGGTAAAAAATATAGAATAAAAATTTTTTTTTATTTTCTTTTTTAAATTTTTCCATCGAGACAACGATCTACAGTGGGATTCGTTATAACGTACCGCACACGTACCGAGCGAAAATTCAAAGTCGATTTTCTCGAAAACAAAGCCTCAAACGAAAAATTTTTATTCTATATTTTCGACTTCTTTTTTCGCGTAGAATCATCCCCTTTCCGCTTGTACCACCAGTTACCAACCACCCTGTATATATCGGCATACCATACATAATTTAAAATCGATAATAAATATTGATTTTACGTTTTGAGGACATCTACAAGCTCTTTAATAATTTTAATATCACGCTGATATCACAGACATTTATACCAAGCCGTTCACTATAAAGTCATTGGCCAGATTTCTATCAGATTCATATCGTATTCGATATTCAATTTTCTCCGATTAAAATTACATTACGAATCCAACATCAGCCAAACAAAAAGTACGACACTCTAAAATCTTCCTTCTATCCGGCCACAAAATAAAAGATTTCAAAAGCTGCATTCTTAAAAACGGAAACCACAAAGTAACTGTGAATTCGTCAGTTGTAGATCTGTCACGAACGCACAATTACAACAAGAAACCGTTCGCCATAGCGCTGCGAAAAAATCGCAAGTTCCCTTAGGAAGATTCGCGTGTGAAGGAAAACCGCGCGGAAACAACGAATCGAGCCGCGTCGAATCGTCCGTATCGTAGGCAAATTGTCAGGCCCTCGGGGTCTCGACGCATAATTTTCGCCGCCGTCGAAGCCGCGCCGGCCCGCTCGCCGTGACCATAAGCGATTCATCACTCCCACGTACTCTCGGTTGTCACGCGTAATCGGCCGCTTCCGGAAACATTAATCGTTCGACGGGGCAACGGGCAGCTTATCCGCGCGAGTAAGTCATTAGCATTGCGGTTGACATTACGAATTAGAAAGCACACGCGTTCCGTTCTGCTCTGCTTGCACGCGGCTGGAAATAAAAGCGAATCGTTTCGTCCGGTTTATCTCTCGCCAAGTTCCTAATTAAAATATTCATATGTATTTCGTACCGTGTTACGCGCTCCTTAGAATCCTATATTTTTCTCTCTTCTTTACGTTTCTTTGTCTCTTTCCGATATGCAATATGTGAAGGATATATCGCAATGTACAAAGAATTCTCATGAAACTATGTAAGACTATTCTATAGAATTTTTAATCCTCGTACGCTTTTCCTTCTTTTTTTTAGCGCATCCTCTCGTTCCTCTTTTCATTTCGATTTTAGATAGCTGTTTTAGTCTTGCGTCAGGAATAACGTAATTTCGGATAAACTCGACGAGAATCAATGATTTCCGCGATAGAGCCGAATGAGCCAGCTAGCAAAGCGAAGAGAACACGTTGCATTAGACACAGCAAGCTGAGAGGCTTGTAATTACGGATTAAATCTCCGACGGTTTTCGCTTGCACGCGACGTTCCAACGTGTCTACATGTGTACCGTGTAATATTCGTTACGGGCTGCGGAGATACCGAACCAACGCGTCCAATAAAACAAAAGACCATCGGTAACCGGACAGATGTGCAATTTCACGAATACAAAATTCTTTTCATTTCTTCTTTCTTTTTTTTAAGTTGAAATCGATCTCGGTATGATAGCCTTTGTCGAAACGTCAACACTAAGACCATTATCGAGGTAACGAATTTTAGATCCTTTTGTTTGTGCAATTAGTAATAAAAAGAATACTTTTTCGATAGAATTCATAGAAATTTGTCTTTGTCTTTTCCCTTTTTCGATGTAATAAAAGTCTTTGGTCTGGAGAAGAACGTAAATTTGGTAAAATTTGCAAGCTTTTTGTGCTTCTTTGGATTACCCATTTACGTAAAACATATATTAAAACCACCTGATTCGATCGTTTTATTGGCATAATTTGAGTAGCGTGCAATCGCCAATGGAGTGGAACAGATTGACTCTGGCAAAGATTAAAAGAATATGCTACGATCGAAGCATAATATAACGTTCTTAAATCGTCCACGATTAAAAAAAGAGCAGCTTTCAGTGACAATCTATTCTTCGTAATCGAAAGTTCTCGTTTTAATATATCGAGCAGAACGAAAAAAAAGGGGATAATCGAAGGTGCCATAATTTTGAACCTGTTTCGCCATTCGAGAATAAATGAACGACTAAAAATACTTATTAAATCGATGGGGAAGGGAAAAAACGAAAAAATCAATCTCATGACAGGCTCTTACGCACGTGGAAAAATCACTGTCACTAAACCGATCATTAAGAGTATTTATTAGACGAACGATCAGAATCTATACGACAATTTAGCCATTTTCCTGCGTTTCGTAATTTCGTATTATAAGCAGGTGCTTGGAATTTAAACACGATCGTTCACAGAATCTTTCGACTTTTTCGTTCAGGCGATCTTAGAGAATTTCACCCATTGCATTCGTACCGATTTTGTTCAAGAATCTAGCGTCCATTTAACCCTTTGCACTCTCAATTTTATTTCAATTTTGTTACCAGCAGCTCCCAACGCTTTTAAGTGTTTTATTTGAAATTTACTTGAACTAAAAAATAAGACAATTTAAATAAATAAAGGAAGAAACAAATTCACTTAAATACCGGTTTTATTCACACTATTGTTGTATTTTGTACCTTTTAAGTGTATGATATATCTTGATACAATTTCCAGAATGCAACCCTGGTTTTCTTTCGCACGTTTCACAAAAAAAGGTAAGACTGAAAGAATATCGAGTGGGACTCGACAAAGGAGATCCTGAGATAAAAACTGATGTCGTGTCACAATCGACATAGGAGTGCAAAGGGTTAAGACGTTCATTGAACAACAGAAATCCTAAACCACCACGATTTGGTCACCGAATCGTGACAAGGAATAGGACAAAAGATGAAAAAGAGTCGTTGCTCGATAATAAAGCATATATTGGCTGATCAGACAAATCGGGAAAAAAGTTAATTACGTTGTTTGTCCACGGTAAGCGCAATATTCATAATTACACGGCAAATGTTTATGCAAATTCACATTTCTATGAACGTAATTAGAGATATTGAACCTAAATTACATATTTATTTCAAATAGTGTAATACGTATATTTCACTTGGGATATGTTACATATTCTTTCATATTATATATTGTTCCATGTAACCTCGACATTTTTGTGCCTTTTTCCCATACCTAAACGTAGAAGCATCATCAATCTACAATAACATAACAAGTTAGAATTCATCGTGTCATGATCGCGCAGAATCAAACATCTATATCGCAGAACTATTGTAGGCAAAAACACGTGGCGACGTGTACGTTACACACGCTCCAACATCGTATGTAGAAGATCAATTATCAGTGAATACTAAGCAATTATGCAAAGAGTGAGAGACGATCAATAACAGACCGCTAATAAAACTCCGCCTTGGAACGCAATTCAACGAATCGATCGAGCGAAAAAAACACATAAAAAAATTAGATCGTCGGACGATATTTAAGATAATCGATCGCGTTGGCCGCGTACACAAACGCCTCCAAAGCGGATCGATCGTACGATCGTATAATTCGTTTTTCATCGTTTGCTCTGCTATCTGGTTCGTTCGTGGATCTGCTATAAATTCAATTAAACCGGGAACCATTCGAGTAGCACACGCTTCCCGGCGTAATTAGTCGAGAAATCGTGGAACGAATGAAATAAGGATGGAAACGCGGGGATGTTATTATTTCTAATTATGGATGGCGGTTAACCACGTTATTGATTCAACAGGATAACGTGCAAGGTAGACGGGGGTTGTCCTGGTCGGCGAAAAACCGCGGCAGACGCGATCTCGTTGCTTCTCGGTTCTGTTGGCTTCTCGTCGGTTCTCCCGGCTCGATGGATGGCTTCCGCGATGCCGTTCATCAGGTCGAGTAACGAGCTGCGGTAACCGCGTTACGTTCCTACCCAATGTTCGTCGAGAATTCTCGCATGAAGACGTACGAGGGAATAAACCATTCGGTTGGGCCGCTTATTAAGAAACCACCGGTGGGAGCGCGTGCGGCCAGTCCTGCTCAATTTTACGAGACCGCAATGGCCTATTCTACTCCTGGCCTTCGATCCTTTTCTTCCAGTGAAACCAAACGGCTGATTGTGAGAAGCATGTGTATGTGAAAACAGTTAGAATTGCCAACAGATTCTGAATAAGCTTTGTAGGTCACGTAATTAGAAAAATTGTCCAATTTTTTGCGAAAGTCGTTGATGTATGGTCAGGAGGAATATGGTCAAAATTGAAAGTAACAAATTAACTCGGTATACAGATAATCGTTAATTGGACAAAGTGCTGACGGGTTTCATCGGACGATTTTTGTAGATTAACTTATCGACAGGTTTGTAGAAATTGTTGAACTTTTGGAGAGATTTATTAATGTACACAGCAGAGGTCTACAATCAAGTTGAAAATGACAAATTAACTCAATATTGAAGTAAGCGTGGTAGCGTAGTTCGTTAAAGTTCATCAGAGAGTAGTCGTTACTGGGATGCTGCTAGTTATGCAACCAGCGTTTGACCCTATCAGTTAAGGGTTAATAATTGAGGAAACGAGCGTGAATGCTTGTCAGCGTTTCACGGCAGATTTCTGAGATGTATAATTTCTATTTAGAAACCGGCAATTATCGAATGCTGGCCATAAGGGAAATAGGAAATGTATGATCAGACTAGGTAAATTTGTTATCTAGTTAAACACAACCATGGGACTTTTGTTACTTCTTATTTGATTATATGTTAACGAATTACTCATGGAAAACGTGGGTTTTTTACGCAGTCCTCCTTCGATTACACGGAATTATGTCCTGGTGGAACGGCTGCTGGAACCGCTGTTGTCCTCGAAAGCGGCGCGGTAATACACCATCAACCATTGCAACTGCAGCTACAGCAAAGCCACGCACAAGCACAAGTGCAACGCGGTGCTTTGGTTTCCTCCGCGGCGACCAACCCGAACCCTAACCCGAATCCTCCGAGGTCGCGACCTTGGCACGATTTCGGCAGACAAAACGACGCGGACAAAATCCAGATACCAAAAATGTAAGTATTTCATATGGCATTTCTATTATTTAAAAATTATCTAAGACGTCTTTTACGTTCAAGCAAATTTTAAAAATTTTACTCGTACTATTTTTTACAATCCCAGAAGACTTGGAAGATATTACCATAAATGAATTCTATAAATTTTAGTCAATAGGAATTTGGTATAGGTAGCATTACGATGTAGCAAAATCTTCGATCATTTCTGAACAGAAAGTTTGCAGCTGTACAAATGATAACTCGAATAAAATCTTATAAAATCTTCCCTAATTCCCTATCTTACAAACAATCTTAAACTTTCCCCAAAAACCCTAAAACCTTTGACGTGTTCAAAAAAAACATCGTCATTCTCCGCCAATGAAAACATTAAAGAGTCTACCGACAGCGAAAATTTACAAAATCTCCCCTGTCTCATTTATTTCCCCAACAACATTTTGAAACATCGCCAAACCCTAAAACTCTTCACGCGTTCGAAAAGAATGCTATCATCCTCCGCTAATGAAAACAAGTAGAAAGAATCTCTTGACATTAGGAACAGACGAAGACGTTGGTTCGTAACCTACACAGAAGTTGTAATAAGCTTACCAAGTAGGCGTCGCGCGTCGGTGTGGAGAACAGGAGCAGAGGGGCTCGCAGGCCGTTCACCCGGGCCAGGCTCGGTTATCGGCTCGCACGCACCGCACTGTCCCGGTTGTTCTCCACCCGGTGACCAATGCAACGGAAAAAACGCGGCGAATACAAAACCGCGACGCGTGTCGTCGCGCAAGATAAAGATAATAGGTCGGCGGCAGAAAGTTCGATGGTTGCAAGCGCGATAGGCCGCCACCGTGGAAAAGCTTCGCTCGGATAAGGATAATCGTGCCTTTTATTTCACTTTTCGCGCAACTATATTTAGAGTGGCTAACCTAGGTTAATCGCGTCCTCGTCTCGAGAGAAACTGGTAGCTGGGCACATATTTGTCGCGTAATCGGTTTTAGAAAATAGCTTGGAAATTTTAGTCCTGAAAGATGAAGAAGATAATTCGCTTAAACTTATTGCATCATGAATTTTTTTTCAATGATATACGTATATATTTATATACATATATTTAGCTATTTTGCTTCAGCATATTCAGATATAACTTATGCCCAGTACTCTTCAATTTTGTAATTTGGCGATCAAAGCCGGAATTATAATTGAATTTGATCTTTAACTCTTTATTCGAGGGAGTACGAAATTTGTTTGCTTTTTAAAAATGCCAAGTGAAGATTTCAAGATACTGATCGTAATGAAAAACATGGCATTTCCTAGTTTACACGTGAATCGGTATAAAAGATTCGAAAACAATTAGATGCATGTTAGTTCCGTCGCGCTGACTGACGTCATTCGTGCGGGATACTTGCGACGAAAACCGCAAATATTCGGATTCGAGAAACGATTTCTTAAAATTAAGATTATATTAAAACCATATAACACTGTCAACGTCGTATAATTATAAACTCATTATCTCTCTGTTTGTCTAGGACCGATTAGAAAAAAAACATCACGTTGATTATAAGCGACGTTACCGTAATTATATCTTAATATATGAAGATTAGAGACTTCTTAAGAAAATAATCAGTAAAACCATTTGCACACGCGCTGTGGCCATGATCGAATTCTGATACATTTTTTACAAACGGTCGTTGATAAATCAATATGTTATTAGAACTGTCAATATATACCTACGTCAAATTATTCAAATCGATACAAAAACAATTTGTAATAATACGCCGGTCTGAACGCAGATTCTCCGCCTATGGGTTCAAGTATCACCTGGAGTCACCAATTAGCACGTCGCAGCGTCGCGAGGATGACAGAATCACATACATCAACAAGGGACAATTCTATGGAATCACGTTGGACTACGTTCCTGATCCGGACAAGCCAACTCTAAAGGCGGGGCAAACAGTTAAGGTAATGCTAAGCAACATTTAAAAGGAAATTTTGTATCTTTGATATTTACCATAAATCTGTCATCAATTACGTGAGTAATCATATTTACTGAATAATAGGATCATAATTATTCCTTATTTCCGGATCTACTTTAAAAACTTTAATTTTCAATCAGTTAATCGGTCACTTCAGAATGATGTAAGCTTAATCGGTAGAATAAAAATGTAATCAAAGCAGGCTGTAATTATGAGATAACGCGATGTTTTCGCTTAGCGATAAACGATAATGGTATAAAGGCAGCTATGTCATTAGGTGCAGATGGATTACATGTGCATGTAATGTTACCGAAGGTAAAAAGAAGATTACATATAATTAAAAAAAAAATTGAAATAAAAATTACGTGACGCTGTTAAAAACAAACATTGACTAACAAAAAGACACACGCGCCTTTGATTGCGAGCGTTTCAAAGTTAACAATCGCCCCCTAGCGTTCACCATAATGGCGGCGTACAGAAAACACCGTTCTACGTGGCGCCAAAAAACCCGCGACTCTAAAGTATAACATGACACGCGTGCAATATACGCGATCTATAATATCGTCACGCGAAACGCAGTGGTATCGCTCTTAAATCGCATTAGGACTGCGCATAGCATTACGCTTCGACTCCTACTAGAGATAGAATTCGCGCAGCTCGTCGAGAATCGAAAGAAGAAGTCGGACGAGGTCGTTTGTTCTCGCGACTCTAATTGGCAGCATGGCGCACCGTTAGCAATTTCCATTCTGATAAAGCTGCTGATTCTTTTCTCCCCCGCCTCCTTGCTCTACCTCTTTCGCTAGAAGTTACGACTTCCTCGTTAATTGCTAATCGAGAGTCTAGCCGATCGTAGTAAGTCGAGCAAACAGCTACGTACGAACATCTACACACGCGAACAGGGAGCCGCGAGTACAAATTCACCTCTTATCCGTTCGCTTCCCCTCTACGTTACTCTTTACTATTTCACTTTATTTGCACTTACGTACAACCTCGTCGCTATCCTTTTCTCCTGCTACACTCCAATCCACTCCTGCACCGTTGTTTTTCCTCTCTCCTATCTCTGTCAATGTCCAGTGGCGATCAGCCTGCCCTCTGCTTTCTCTGTCTCGTACAACTCCGTTTTCTTTGTAGCACTGTCTCTCTTGTTCTTGCTTTTATCTATTCACTTCGTATACTGTATACCATTCGTTATGTTTAAAACTCAATTTCAACTTCGAATGTGATTCGATATTTAAAGCTCCTGATTCTTGAATCTTGATAGATTTTTTGAGTCCTTGAAGCTTCGAGAGTTTTGGCAGATTTCAAAGTTTTGAAAGATCGGTATTAAATTTTTTGTATGAAGGGAAGAGAAACGTGACAAGTCACGTTGTAAGTGTTTCATAAAAGCAATTTTTAAACTCAATATATCATAATAAAACAGCCACGAAACTGTCAAAACTTCAAGGCCAACCGATACACAAAAGTTCAAAAGTTTCAAGTACTAAACTATGTTCAAAGTGATTTGAATCTCTCGCGACATATACATATTCGGAACAATGCAAAATCTTCCAAAATGCGTTACAAACTATGTATGTACATAGTTTCTATTAACATGTCTTGTCTTGCTTTCGTATCGAACACTTTCTCCGTCTTTCTTTACGATGTAAATTTTACGCTAACCTCAGTCCGCCCATAAACTTGTATTTCCTCGACGAGCGCATTTCTTCGCCCATTCACCCGAATCACGAAAAATCCCTACCGGCGGCGTCGCTAGCGAACACGAGTGCGCACCGGTCTGCGCAGTGAAGCGTGCTTCTGTCGCGGCAGCCGATGTCACGCTCACGTGAAGCCTGCGTTATCATTGGCGGCTGAGCAGCGCTGATTTTTCATCAGCCAACCCCCGACAGATACACCGTCGAACGGTTGCCTGATTCTAAATTATTTGTCGGCAATCTGTACGCGGCGCACGGTACAAACGTTAACCCGCGAAAACGGCCCGGGGACACATGTTGTAAACTGGTCCGCGAAGGTTAACGTTATCTGATCTCGTGGCTTAAACGGCGGGACAATAAGGAACTGGACAAACACGCGATAGAGGTCTCTATTTGCCCGCACTGGTCACGCACACTCCACAATGTCCTCTATTGTAAATTCGATGATAACATTCTCTTAAATCTCTGTAGTTCAATAACGTTTATTTTATTATTTTTCGTTGAAATCTCGAAATCTTTCTCTCTTTCTCCTGTTCTATACCCCTATATCGAGCATACTTTATCTCAATATCGATGTTTATAAATCGTTGGAATATTCGAGAATCTACGAAACTCAAGATCGTTGAAGCTTACGACAATCACTTTTTAATCAATTCTTCAACAAAAACGACTACAGTCGCAAAGTTCAAATTCTCTATATAGCCTCACAACCGAGAAAGGTATCAACAGTCTTACATGTCTCTCTCTTGAATTAATCACGATGAACTCGCCAAATGCTTTCTATCTTAGTTTACCACGCAATGTTTAACACTCAATAAAACTCTCTCGCGCCCTCGAGCTACAATCTCGTATACCGAAACGTTATACCCATAATTACAGTGACGCGACGCATTATAAACGATCGAAGACCACCATATTAATCGAAAGATGGCGTCGTTCGATTAGTCGCTCGATAGCTGACGCGAATGGTGCAAAAGAATGGCGGCAAAATTGTCTCTCTATGTCTTTCTCAATTAATCAAAGTAATTGCACCTCACACGTTCGTTACATTTTTACCAATGAATCACGACCGCTCGGCTAGACACGTTACCGACGGAAAAACGTCGAGAACAAGGTTATCTTGGGATACACGGTCGTTTATTGGGAATTAGCAGTGTCGAATGGTGCAATTTATGCTACTGGATTATACGGTACGCCGTGATTTATACACACGTTCCTGTATGCGCGCGGTCGTTCGCTCGAGCGTGTCCTCATGTCGCGCGAACGATGCCACGCTCACGCGAATTTCGCGTGCCGCGCGACCGATGCGTCAGCAGATTCCGCGACGGTGTTCCGTTACCGACCGAGTATTGTCTCGTCACCCGACGGATCATTGTGGACAAATGATAACCGGGAGACGCGTCATGCTCGTCATTATGCGTATAATTTGAAAAATCTCCCACAATCAGCCACAACCGCTCATTGTAGCCTGTCCATGTCGGAATCTATAATCTGTGTTACATAATTATACGCTACCGTGTAATTTATGATCCGTGTAATCACGTGTGCGCTCGAGTCCACTTCTGCATAGCACCAACGAGAATCTAAAATTCTGAATTTTCGATTGACTTTTTCGCGAATTATTTCCTTTATGTGTATATCGTATCATGTAATTTTTTAATTTTTTTTCACTTATAAATTTTCTATATTTAATTTTAATGTAACACAACGATATTCACTTTTAATGTAATATAAAGACCACTTGAGAAATAAGAGGGGTAGTTCTGTATCTTTACATGTCGAAATAGTGAAGAAGAGATGGAATAAATACGTATTTTTGTTCCGAGCTTCAAATTATAGTCACTTTTGTGCTCGCACGGTGTTTCTATATGCTTATTCCTGCGCCAAGCGTCCATAACAACCACCTTCTGTCTTAATGTGAGTCCGCTCACACCTGATCATTATTACCGCCAGTTCCGTGCCTATTTAGATCTCTAGATATCAAGTGTTGGTTATAAACAGATCAGTGATTTCGCCTCGCACTATTCGAGCCTGTCAAATGGGATTGCGGAACACGATAATAGATAGAATTATAAACTAAATTTATCTAAAACGAAGAAAAAGAAACATGTGAAAGTAGTCATTGAAAAAAGATGCCTACTTTATTCTAAACCTTAAATTCTATCCTCAGAGTAGTCGCAATAAAGAAACAGGTATTGCAAGAGTTAGTAAAATGTAACGGCGAAAAAGTTGTTTAACCCGTTGCTGAAAAAAGATAAGAAAGACAAAAGTAAACGCGTCAGCGGAAGCCATTCATCTGCCCTTATAGTATCTCGCTTAATAAAGTACTTACAGTGTTTTCTTGATGTTTTGTCGCGCAGAGCGTGGTAATGTTGATGTTCCGAGAAGAGAAGAGCCCAGAAGACGAGATTAAGGCGTGGCAATTCTGGCACGGAAGGCAACATTCTGTCAAGCAACGTATTCTCGATGCTGGTAAGTAAAGCGTGCAGAATCACCGAGTTTTCAGTCATCATTAAAACCAACCTCATGAACAAATAACCCAGCAGCGTACCGACCATTCCAATTACCTCCTAATCAGTTCGCGCATTCATCAAACGAAAAATAAATCTCACGCTATAATAACATTGTTGCATTGCATAATTTACATATGTCGTTTGATATTTTTTGCGCAAGCCGCTCGATAGTGGGATCGCCTCGAGGTTGGTAAGATTAAATTACAAAACCATACCTATCGTTGATCATACCCGTGTAGTATCTACGTACGTAGAATCGAAAAGAAAACGAAAATCACGCGCCCTTTCGAGGCATCGTAGAATGATTTGCAACTCTGACAACAATCTACACCATTACAGACACGAAGAACAGCGTGGGACTGGTGGGCTGCATAGAGGAAGTTGCACACAATGCGATCGCCGTTTATTGGAACCCACTCGAATCCTCGGCGAAGGTACGAGAGAGTCCTTCATCATTCATTAAAGAGATTCCATTTGCATTTAACGATCTATGGGAGACTTAAATGGAGCTGTGCTTATTCATGCACCGCAACAATCATACGATAAAGGTCTCTGGATTTTATCCGAATGATTTTCATGTACTCTCTACGTTGCAGATCAATGTGGCGGTACAGTGTCTCAGCACCGACTTCTCCAGTCAAAAAGGCGTAAAAGGTTTGCCTCTGCACATCCAGGTGGACACGTACGAGGAACCGCCACCCCACGCTCACACGTACACCCCACCCTCGCATCGTGGGTATTGCCAGATCAAAGTGTTCTGCGATAAGGTACCCAGTTTTTTTCTCTTCTTACACCTTCGAGTCTCGTTACGTCGTTTAATCGACGATTCGAACAAAATTACGAGAACCACATGATCTCATGAATCATCCTGGTGTTATTTACGCACAGGGAGCTGAAAGGAAGACTCGCGACGAGGAGAGGAGAGCAGCAAAGAGGAAGATGACGGCCACCGGTAGGAAAAAGCTGGACGAGCTCTACCATTCCGTCACGGAACGCAGCGAATTCTACTCCATGGTCGATCTTCACAAACCTCCCGTCCTCTTCTCGCCACCGGCGGAACATACCATAGACAAGGTACTCGTCGAGACTTCTGATTGGATAGAAGTTAAAGGAACTATTTACAAATAACTGTTTATCCTACCTTTTATCTACTCCTCTTTTTGTATTTGAAATTATGTATGTTGATACGAGCATGACAAGCATGCCTTTTTCAAAGAATTAATAGTTTATCAAGAGAATATTGTATCTAGTTTGCAAATACTTTTTCGTTTTACCATAATGCAAAGCATTACTCTGACGTCTCGAACATTAATACCTTCACGGACACCCACACACAGTTTAACTCGCGATCGCTACGCCAACGGAAGCCGTGAACGTGTTACTTGTTCGAGCCCGAGGCCTCGAAAACTGGCAAGAATTGTAATAGCTTGCAATTGGCTTTGAACGCGAACGAAAACGAAAACGAAACTAACCAAATTACTCAGTGAAAAGCAGCCCCAGATATGTCTGCGTAGTATCCACCACAATCCTCTGCTCTCAACACCGCCAAAATTCTCCACTAATCGCAACTTTTAAATCGCCATAACAAAAACCGTAACAGTTTCCGGGAACGAGCCGAAAAATTAGTCAACCATTCAGCACCTTAGGCAAATATAGAATTCTCTAAACTTGAAATTAGTAAAAACTTATAAACTCTCGATAGGAGATAAAACTAGTTCATTCGACTGCTATAAAAAGTGGCTAAGAAAACAAGTACATACCTTGCTTTACGAAAACGATGGATACAATATAGACAATGTGACAATTTATAGTGAAAGATAAAATTATTTGTACACGATTGAAATGTAGAAATAAAACAAATATTTTCTATATTATTAAATTTCAATATCTGTAACTGTATATGATACACAGATGCTTACAGTAATAAACGTATACAAGAACAAAAGTTAATCCGCAGGTACCAAATAACATCAAAGAAATATGTTGAAAAAATTTTGAAAAAAGATTGCAGAGATATAGAAACAGATTTCTTTACAAAATGAATATATTATCCACACCCAATAGATTGTAGTCAATTATTTGTCATAAACAGAAACCCACAGAGTATTAACTATAATATTAATGAACATTAATTAATAGTACTATACAAATAGCTCTATTCAAAATATTACCACTATGTGAATCTTGTCTTCTCAGAATTTAGCAAATAATTTAATTTACATTTCTTTGTATACATTTGTTACTATAAATTTCGTAATATACAGTTACATGTAATTCAATTTATTTAATGATATAGAATACATACTTTTGTCTCTCAGTGTAGCTCGTATCACGGAAAGTAGCTCGTTCGAAAAGAGATAGAAAAAATATACAATATGTTTCTTGTTCCACGACAGTTCTCTACGATGGAGTTGTCGGGCTTCTATGGAGGTGGCGGCGGGGGCGGTGGCGATACAGACACATCGTCCCTGAGTAATGGCGAGGGCGGAGGATTGAAGGCAGGGGGCAGCAGCCCTTATCCTGCCTGCGGCAGACCAAGCTTGCCAGCCCTCAAGTTCCACAACCACTTTCCGCCCGACAATCTAACTAGCCTGCACGACAAGAAGGACTCCTTGCTGATGCAGGTGCAGGAGCTTCAAGGCTCGGTGCTGCAGGGAGTGCAGCAAGCAGGTCTCGCCGGAACGGTGGTATCCGGGGTTGGGAATAGACTACATCTGCAACAGCAACCGCCCCATCTACGTCCAGCAGACTCCGAGGAACGAGTGATGCTGTACGTCCGCCAGGAGTCCGAGGACGTGTACACGCCGCTGCACGTCACACCTCCGACTGTTCAAGGACTGTTGAACGCTGTAAGAAATGTCAAGGATTTTTGTATGGAGCACACATTACATTATCCAAGTAGCACCGACACTATCAGTTAAAACACACACGTAGATCACTGCTCGTTGTCAGCCATTCCACGAATGAAAAAAATTCATCTTGATGAAACGCGAGAAGTTTAACCAAACGGGGTTTGCATTTGATTAATCGTACCATTAAGACGTATTAAAGGTCGTGGCGAATAGGTGATCCCGAGTTAAAGAGATACGTCGAGAATGTCGAATGAAAGTTGTCTCTCGACGAAGGTTTCTCTTTCCTGGAAATTGAGGTTCAGTTTCTTCGAAAATGAAGCTTCGAACGAGGTCGCTATAGTCTACTTTATTCTCGGCACACTTGTGCGACCAGGATTTTCAATAACTTGTCGTGGATACAGTGGAATGACTGAAGGATGAAAATACATACAATCGCCGACAGATAGCGATCGAAATACTTGCAAATCGTAACCATGTCGATCAACGTCGAAGCTCCTGCGGTGGACGCTCGGTCGGTTCCTAAAGGGCAGGAAAATGGTAGCGGTAAAATCACACGAGTACGCCGCGTACTCGCAGAAATGACAGCTAGGAACGTTGCATAAGTGAGCCACGTTAAGCCCGGGTGCGTTCGTGAGCGGCGATATCGCTCGTATTCGTCGTCTGTCTCTATTTATGCCGACGAGTACGTTTCGAAACCGGCACGGTAACAAATCCTCGGGTAGAAAGCGACACGCGGAACGTTTCGACGTTCGCGACGTAAACCGGCGATATCTTGACGTGGCCAATTTATCACATTTCCACGGAGCCATGTTCGATTTGACGCCTGTACCCCCGGTATGAATAATGAGTGATGCGCGAGAATAACACGAGATATACAAGATACACACCCATATGATATATATATATATACATATGTATATGCATATGTATATATATACATATATTATATAATATATAGGTATAAATGTTAGCTATGCATGTAAGGGCATATTACACCATTTTATTAATACCTGTTGCACCGTTCCATTACGCTGATATTAATATTAATGCGCATGCATCACTCCTCCAAAATCCTTACAATAATTAATACGGACCGGAGCGCGGTGAATCACGCGCACGGATCATTAACCCCTGTGATCGCGAAATCGATGGTTTCGACGTTAGAGGTGCCGTTCTTTATATTTCTTTTTTTCTTTTTTTGTCTTTTTAACATTGTACATTATTGACCAACTGTAGACGTACGCAAGGTCGCATTGTTGTAATAACGATGAGAAGTGGCAGAAGAAAAAAGTGGAAAAGAAAATCTATCTTTTACCGCGTCCTCCTTTCTCTCCGTAAATCGTACATTTGTCATTGCTTCTACAGAAGTAATTCCCTTTCTCCATGGCAAACCGATCATGCTAGCCAATAATTCCCGTTGAAATTGATCAATGAATTCCTTGATCTATGTACAGGAAACGGAGGATCGCAATTTTTTCTCTACGTTTCTTACATTTCTTCTCTCTTTATTTTTTTTTTTCATTATTTTGTCTTCGCTTCCTTCGTCCTTTATCTTGCCCGTCAACTTTACTCTATCCCTGATATCTGTCGGTCTGTCCGTTTTCACTAAGCGTATCACGTCGTAATAAAAGAAAAAAGACTAAAAAAAAGAACCTCCTCGGTTATCGAGCACGAGTACCCAGACCGATGGTCCGCAAACACTGTCAAAATTCTAATGTTCTACTTTTTTCTATTTTACAGATTGAGTCAAAGTACAAAATTGCATCCTCGAGTATTAATAACCTCTATCGCAAAAACACAAAGGGGTAAGTTTAGTAGAGTGTCATCTTTACTTGCATGCACCGCCCACACAGTAGTGCATGCCATAACGGTGACATTGCCTGACTCTCTCCGATTGCCTGGTTTGCTAGTCTCTCCCTAACTTCCGGAATCGACACACCACCCTCTATACCTCCTATACAACGCATTTGATAATATTTTTCTATCTCTCTTTTTGTCTCTCTATCTATCTATCTATCTATCTATCTCGCCTGTATATTTCTCTGTTTCTTCCTATAATCGCTTCTTTTCTTGGTTGTTCTCACCGCTCTGATCTTTGGTCGCTATTTATTATTTTATCTTTTTCTAACGTTGTTCACCACCATACCATTCGTTCATCCTGTAAAATCCTTGTCGTCGGCCACGCTGATTCAACGTCAGAGTACTCGTGTGTCTCCCTCGACTTCACCAGACTAATCCACTAATCTCTCTCGTGTCCTTCATTTTTCTTCTGTCACGACCGCTCACGCACGCCTGTCTGCTCGCTTCTCTAGACGCCTCGCCTTGTCTAGTGGACCAATGCATGCCTGTATACCTCTCAAACGCATCACGCACTTGGCTCGCTTGAGTCGCTGTGCTTCTCGTGTGCTCCTCTTATTTCATTCTCCCCTTTCTCTCTTTTTGGGTTACGTGATCTTTCCTTTTTACACGGAATAGCGTCTTGCTTGCTGTTTACTTTGGTTCACTCTTCGATGACTTTGGAACCATGGCGTTGATGCGGTCGACAGATACTTTTTCTTCAGTGTAGAAAGTACCAAGCCTGTCGTACCACGAACGCGACCAAAGGTCCCATTAACCGTACTCTGCTTAAAATATCAATCGTCACACGAAACGAAAACAAGCCCAAACAGAATGCGACAGAGTTGTTTCCTGCCCCTCAACACGAAACACAAAAATTAATCGAAATCTCTCGTTGTATCGCCGTATCGCCCAATAATTTCATATTTCGCTGATTCTTTCAAACAACACCGTTTTTTTGTTTCGCCGTTTTATTTACCGTCGAATATCCTCCCTCGATTTTAAGCAGGGTAACCTCGAGTCACCTTGTTCTATCATTTCCACTATCTAATCATCCTTTTTTCCTCCTGTTGCAGAATTACAGCGAAAATTGACGACGACATGATCCGATATTACGTGGACGAGGACCTGTTCCTCCTGGAGGTGACCCACTCCAGAATAAACCCAGACCCGAGCAACGAGCGTAATCCAGCCAATCCTGGGTCGCCAGGTGACCCTGGTGATCCCGGAGATCCACCTGCCACAGCTGGATACGACGTTACCCTGATCGAGCTACCATCGTCGCCGACGCACATAGCTCACTCGCCGCTCACGAATTCCGCGCATGGTCACGCGCACGTTCACGAGAGCGGCAACACGTGAACAGTCCGTGCCACCAAGTACGCAAGAAAAAAGGACGAAATAATGAAATTAAAATGAACAGAAATTACCGTACGTGGCTCTCGTCGTTTCGCGTAAATAAGTCTGAGATGGACAAAAGCAGCCGCGATGGTCGCGAGGAATCGTCGACCCGGTGGAATGTGAAAGGATAAATTGGACAGTTCGACGGGAGAAAGCTCTTCAGGGACCTGCGTTTGAGAAATCATTCGAAGATGGCGTTCGAGTGCGACTTAAGAATCGGAAGAAGAGATAGAAGAGGTAGAAGACGAAGAAGAGGAAGAAGATGTTTCGATCTAGTGGATGATAATCGCCACTTTACCCCACCAGTGCTTGTATTTAAAAAATACACATACATGTTTGTAGAGGTTGAAGAAAGGTAGAGAAGGAAGGGAGAACAAAAGCGTTTGGACGTGTAAATCGGACTGGGAAGTACGGAAAGGATACTCGGAACTGTTCTTCGTACCGTACAATGTAAGATGTCAAAAGTAGAGAGGAACGTTCGTTAGTTGATAGTGACCGTCTTGTGCAACGTCTTGAACGATCTTGTCTGTTTTTATAACGATATACAGGTAGTTTCGCCGATGTAGAGAATTTCGTGGACACGGAGTGGTGTTTGATCGATTGTACTTGATCTCGAAGAGATGACGAAGCTTTATTTACGATACCGTTTTTTCTCTTTTGTATCTTCCGAGTTTTTCGTAGAAATAGTTATGTCGATAACAAGGCTCTTTTTGGTCAGAGATAATACATGAAAAGAAACGTACCTCGTGTGCACGAAATATGTAGCGATCGAACAGCCTGTATTTGCGTAAACGTCTTCGATACGAAGCACAAGATCGAAGCTAGAAAGTATATTCTCTAGCCATGCAAGGCAACTCGTTATTTTATATATATTTTTCTTTTTTGTTTGTTTTCACTTGTGAACAATTTATACCGATGGTTGTTAGCTTATAAAGTTGAAACATTGCCGTCGTAGTTGAAACGCAATGACTACATGTAAATCAATCAAAATTGATTTAAGAAATTCCCGCCCTATCCCCGTTAAATATTAAGTTATAGATTTATATATATATATATATATTATATATAGATACGTATGACGTATAAATGTATATGCAGAGAAAATGTCACTCTATTTTATCGTATCGTCGGTTTTAGAGTTTAAAGTCTTGTTTATACGTTTTTAACAGAACCTATGGTCGGTGTTTCGACTGGTCGACGTGCACGAAGCAAGCTTATTTTATACCAAGACTTGTACGTAGAGCTAAAGAAGTATAACTCTGAACGTCGCCATTCCAAGATAGACGGGTGCCATCGAGCATTTTAATCTCTTTATAGTGTTTACGCTCATACAACGTTCAGCGATATTGTAAGTCCTGTCTGATTCTTGATTAGGATTCTCGAACAGACGCGATAGTGTCATATCCCATTCGAAGGTTAAAGACTCTTCTTTTGCATTTCCAGCATTCCAGGTTAGTCGAAGGAGCTCACCTTCTTCCATCAACTGTCCATCTTTTGTATCTCATGTGTTATTTATACCGAGTTAACCCGAGAATCCGAATAGAGCCGTGTAATACATCGATTAAGGTATCCCTTAGGTACTTCGCTATCATTCCAGAAACCTCCTGAGTATGCCAGGATCCTTTAATATTATACAAAGAGCAAGTATTACTCTCACTGAAATACGTAATTTCTCTTTTCGTTTTTTATTTTTCGTTGAGACCGATCACGAAGAGAGGATGATAAATACACGTTTAGAAGATCAGTAGATACGTTAAATATCCGATGGAATTGCCACATCATTGCAACGAGCATTGCAATATTTAGAGTAGGTTAATTTAGACGAATACGTTATATTGGTATCTGTAACGAGTTTCTTAAGAACATTCCTTCCTCGAACGTTAGACAATCCTTTGAGAACAAGCCTCTATTTCGATATAACGAAATAGTTAAAATGAATATATTGATAAAATAAAAAGAAGGAATTCTAGAAAATATTTCGAAAGAGTATGTATTATGATCATGAATATATATGAATATTAGTTTTAATTCTTACGATTCAAGACTGTTTATAGAAATCGTTCTCAAAGGGTCCAGCTATTTATAACGTGTAAGCCCCGTGAAACCCAAGTTTATCTTGATTATGGCAGGATACAGAATGTACACAATGAACATAATCAGTGACTCTAATCAGTGCAACGTCGTTGTCGTAGATCCAAAACAAGCGGCAAGATGTGAGTATTGTCAATAGCCTGGTTATGTATCGTTCTCTTCTTTTTTTCTCCTTTTTTGTATTAAGGTAAAACAACATTAACGTGCCACTGATAAAAGCGAACACAGGTTTCGTCGTCACGTACATCGCGTGGTTTTTATTGTAAAACCACACTCGTATACATGTACACATACACGCACACATCTACACACCAGCATATACACCGTTCATCTGCTATAAAAGTTATCGATAATTAGTTCACATGTAGGTTGAACTAGAGAACATCGTGATCGCGACACACACCACTGTTGTCACCATTTTTGTTCTTGCGTGAAACGACACAAAAACGAAGGGAGAAGGAAGAGATACTTAAATCATATACACACCCTATACATAATATCACGACGATATCAAAGCAAGGATCAAAATACGCTTGTAAAATGCATATTATTATATGAGTACTATATTTTGTTACATCTATTGCAAGGCAGCATATAGTTTGATATTATTAATATTATTTGATTCTATTGACTAGAGTTACATAATGCGTATATTATTATGATTATAATTATTATTATTATTATTTTTATACAAGGGATGCGTGTATTCATGGTGCGAGAATGAAAGTAAAGCTGACAGAGGGGGTCGAAATACAGAGGAGAGAAAAATAATACGAGAGCGAAAGTGAAGATGAGAATGAATGGGAAGATTGATCAGTATGCCTGAAGAAGAGTGAGGAGAGAGGAAACGAATCGTGTTTTACGATCAACGAAGATTGTTAGTGTTGCTCCATGACATTTTTTTATTCGTAATTGATATCTTCCCCCCAGCCTATCCCCTACACCCACATCAAACACCATAAACTTTACCCACCCTGAACCTTCGATCGCCCAAATATAATAACTTTCGTCATTTACAGATGGATCTCGCGAGAGATTCGTCGTGTGTGCGTACGAACGGTTTCGTCGATGAAAGATTTTTATTGCTATCGTATCATCCCTTATAATCCCTTACGTTTATTAATATTATTAATTAATGATATATCATGAAAGGCAACCGTATTACAGTCACGAGAAGACCTCGATCGCTATCAAAACCAGTGAAGAAATGTTAAAGTTAGTGTAGAAAATTGGTTGTGAAATCTATAAGTTTTTAAATCTCTTTTTCTCTCCGTGTTAACGTTAGGAACATTGCACGGTAGTATAGAAGCGAATATGTGGTCTTCCCGTGATCGTTTCCCAGCCGTCTCGATATCGTACTTAAATGACGTAAACGACGATGCGAAACGAATTCACAAGCTTCGCCTTATTTGTTAGAAATGTACCCGTGTAAGAGGAGGAATGTTAAAAACCAGCCGATTTCGAACTGAGCGCGCGCAGTATACTGTTTTGTTAAGGGTCGTGAAGCCAGACAAGTTGCGGAACAGATAATGATGCGAGAATATCGAAATATAATAGCCGTTTTCGCGTTGTCTTGCCATCGTGAGATTGTGCCAGAGGTGATATTATATTACGCTGTTTATTGCAAACAATAAATATTATATTAGTACGTTTTATAAATTGTGCGTTTTTATTGTCCCTTGCGTGGAAGACCAAGACGGGGACTTTTAAAAAATATCTTCTCAAGATCGTACAGGGCTACCTTAAGGTTTTTTGAAGATTCTTTAAAATTGATAGTTGCTAGAATACTGTATCAAAATCAGTTGAAGGCCACCGCAAAGCCAATCAAAATCAACTCAAGAAGATCTCCTCGAAGTCACTCAGGATCATCATCGAGCTTCTTCAATCCTTTTGAAAATCATCTCAAGGATTTTAAAGGTCGTCTAAGAGCATTCGAGGATCAATCCCAGATTGTTAAGGTTTATCTGAAGATCGATTCAATTCCTACGAGTTCAAGATTGTTTAAATGTTTGTTAAATAATTCGGTTATTAAATAAACAAATTTGTGAATAAGTGCAACGTCTCGATTTTGGAAATAAAAGATATAATTTTATAATATTTGAACATAATTCTTGTTAATTTGCAGAATGTTTTCCTCCTGCCTTTGTGATCTCTTGCTCCATCTCGAACAACACAGATCGTATAAAGAAAAAGAGGATTACTATGAAAAGATATAAAGAACAAAGCGAAAACCATAAATTTGGAATAGCAGAAAGTGTCAGATAATGCTTCGAAGTAATTTGCGGGCTTTTAATGTCGGAATTTCAGGTGGCTCAAAGTTATTTTTACATCATTCACTTACAAAAATGGAATTCCGTTAATGTATGACAATTTTTGTTAATCGTCACATTATCTTAAAAAGAGTTTACGTGTATACCGTGATCAACATGATTTTATCCGATAAAATCTTACGTTCTAGTCGTTGCCGCTTTAGACAGTAATAAGTCAAACATTTAACAGTCACGTATAATTTATAAAATTTACATAGGTTGGAAATACGATCCATAAATTTGATACCTTCTACTGAAACTCGAATACATGCGTTCTCGTCACCAGTCGTGAGAATATAGCATCTATGTGTAGACACTGTGACGATCGTCAAGGAATACGACCTTGTAGTGGGGCACTGGCCCTGTAGTAAATTATCTGCGCTTCATACATTTGTATTGCGCCTTTAAACCATCTTAATTACATATAATTATTAAAATTACATACGTGCTTCATACTAAAAGAATATTTTCTTCTCCTCCTACTTCATATAACAATATCCTGTAATTGATAAAAGTTACATATAATGATGTAGTACATAAACCATTAACCCTTAAGGGCCATAACGAGTGAAAGTTTGCCGCAGCTCATCGTTCTTAAATAAAAAAATTATCAAAGTCAAACAAGTAGAGTCGAACGTTTTATTATTACTTGGTACTAGATAAAGACTAGAAAAATTATTGTTTGCAACAGTAATAAGGACGATAATACTAAAATAAAATTCTCGCCAGGTGAAATCTCATCTACGATAGCCTTTAAGGGTTAATAACAGTATTCATAAAGGAACACTCTTAGCTCTTCCATTAATTACACGCTGAGAATGCCACACGATTTGTTTGCAAACAGTTTTACCAAACCAGCTTTCTTGATTCTCCCAAGGCCCGGTTGAGAATCAGGAAAAAGAATGGCTTTATGCCGTATCTTAATACTTTATGGCTATACAATAAAAAGCAGCTCTGTCGCAACCGGTTTCCACGTTCCAGGAGAAGAACCATCGTGATCCAATGGTGGCGTCAATGCAAAATCTTGAACCAAATTTTATGTATGCACCGATAAGTGTCGAATGCATCTTACAAATTTGTTTGTCGATTGATCGTTACTGCTCGTACGCTGGTCGTCGAATCTCAATCGACTTCCTTTACGAATATCGAAGCAATTTCGATAAGGATGACGCTATGTCTCAATACCGGTACTTGATTAAATTAATCTGGCAGAAATTGTTGAGTCTTCTAAATATACAAATTAGATTTTGAACGGAAAATGAACGCTTACTACGAGATTCTTCGAATAATACTATAATTCAGGGGGGAAGGTGGGAGGGGAGGGGGGACGATGTAACGTTGCGTCGAAACGAATACCATGTAATTGTGGACCAAGTTACAAGTTCGTCCCTCCTTTCCTTTTTTCTCCCAGCTACATCGGTTCGCAATTAAGCGTGATTCGATAACATCGTTATAATGCTATTAAAATTCGAACAGTCGATAGACAATGAAACTAAAGTGTTTTTCTGCGAAACAGAGGATCAGCGGTCCGAAATCTTCTAATCCCCTCGGTGACAAATGGCTCTCAAATACTTTGAAAACAGTCTGGTTTGATATATACAGTCATATAACGTACAGTCTTTCTGTCGATTATCAAACATTCCTCCTTCCAATTCATTAGCAAAATTGTTAATGGATTTAGGTAGAAAAGAATATTATCCACTTAAGGAGACTTATCAAAGAGTAGAAAGGGGAGGAGACTAACTGAAAAAGTCTATTTCAAAAAGAGTCCACAGGATCGAAATGAAAAATTTTAAACTCGTTTCAAAACTACGTCATTTTAAAAGAATGTCATATGTATCTTTTAAAGATATTCCCAAAGGTTATGGCACGATTAAATAGGTTTCGCTCGTATTATGAATAACTAAAAATCAAAGCTGAATCGCAAATCAGGTACGGTGAACAACTCGGTGACGCAAATTATTAATAGCCTGACTTGGAAGAAAGAGCGAGAGGTTCAGAGGAGAAAAAGTAAAACTTCGCCTTGTTTTTTCCTCTCACCCTTTTAAGGGAGAGTTCAATGAACCACGGAATGTGAAGTTTATATCCATCTCAAGGACTGGCACTGTCTTCTTTCGCTCTTTTTTTCTGAATCGCCGCCCGCGTACTGCATTTTCGTGAAAAGGATCATTCACGCGTGTCCGAGCTAAACATAAAAAAAAGGAATAAGAGACAATAATACAAAAATATTTCTCAATAAACTGTGAAATATATTTTTATAATTTCGTTTATCGTTACCTTCTCTACAATTTGTAACGAATGTTGAATTCTCATTTCCAACATTATTTCCCCATTAAAGTCTTAAATTTGTGTAAATACGATTTGCCTCTTAAAAGAAAGTTCAATGAACCGCAGAATGTAAAGTTTATATCCATCTCAAGGACTGGCACTGTCTCCTCTCGCTCCTTTCTTCTGAATCGCCGCCCTCGTACTGCATTTTCGTGAAAAGAATCATTCAAGCTAAACATTAAAAGATAAGAAACATTGATACATAATTACTTGGTAAACTGTAAAATACATTTCTGTAATTCTGTTTATCATTACCTTCTCTATAGTTTGTAATGGATGTTGAATTGTCACTTCTGACACTCTTTGCCCATTAGAGTCTTAAATTTGTGTAAATGTGATTCAATTCTAAAACTAGTTATACCTTGATTCATTAGTGTCACGTGACTTTTTCGTAATTGAGTTCTTTAGGAGGCATAGAACAGACAGCGTTAAAGACTCATAATTGAGAAATTGAAAAGATTTAACAAGCTGCTTGCATTAAAGCACCAATACGGATTCAGCGCGTAGATTACTCCATCGTTAGCACGAACTTGTTTCTTTTATTCTAAATACTCTTCGGTTACATCCATTAAATTAAACCATCAAACTGAAATATGCTAATTTCAAATATAAAACAGCATGATAGTTCAGGATCTCTGAGCTTACTCGATAAACTTTTTTCGACTTCACTAAGTAAACGTTTGATCCTGAAAGTATAATATTAAATTAAATTTTAGGCCTTTTGGCCAACATATCACCAAAATTTCTATTTCATTTTCAGATTAAACAGATATTCTTGCTATCCATTTAAATTCAATATTTTAATAATATCAATAAACTAAACTTCGTACATCTGTTACTTAATTTTAACAGTTAGCATAGATTTAGAAAATTACTTCCTTTTTGATCATATCATATCAAAGTCAAAAAATCAATGAAAACAGATTTACCAAGTTTTACAATGTCAAATATGTTATATTCCGATTAAGAGACGTTAAAAAAAGATTGGGATAGAAAACAAAAAAAGTTATCTGACCGATATCAAGAAAACGATACACGCATGGTTTGAAGAAATTCCATTCATTGTGGTCAGAGGGAAATGCACGCGTACGTTGGCATTAGCGATGGTGCACGAGGAACACGCGATTGGCAAGTTCACGGCCGTCCCTTACGTGCAGCCTTCTCCTCGGCCTCTTCAAGGCCAACACGAGGATCGTACTCTCTATGCAAATGCCTATGAACTCGACATTCACGATCGGCACCGGGTTTCATGCGACAACACAAATCAAAGTTAAGCCGGTTCCGTCACACCACTTACATAATCGGTGAATTTCTATTGAAACTGTCTCGACCGCGAATCCAGAACGAATTTTGTTGTACAAATTCCATTATATATTCCTGATTCATATCGACTAACAGTACAGTTGCCCGTTAGCGAACGTAGAAATTAGATACAATCGTCGAAGCGTACCAATAAATCGTATTATCGACAGAATATTCATTATACCGGGAAGGAAAAATGATTGTCCGATGTAACAGGCTGTAAAACGAGCTCTTCGTGGACGATTGACAGCTGTTCCGTTGTCATTAATCGAATGATTAGTTGATTGATCGACCAGTGCTCCGTCTGATCATGTTCAGTACGATAAGAAAAATATCCTTTGTCAACAGCGTGTGATTCGTTGTCAATAGAAACAAAAATCTGTTCATAAAAGTAGAGCATTGTTTATATTAGTAAGATTGTAATTTAAATTGCTAGCGATGGTGATCTCCGTGTAATATTGTAAACGAGTGTTATTATTACACGAATTTATATTTTTTGTAACTTACACAACAAATGAAAGAAATCCTAAATTGGAGGACGTATAACAAATATAATATGGTACCAGCAAAGATGTTTTACGCTGTCCATTACCACCACGAGGAAGGAAATAAACTGCAAAATATAAAAATATAAAAACACGTCGGATATAACTTAATCGTAAAGAGTAAACAGAGGATCTATACCATGGAGCGTAAGAAACTTCCGAAGAAGCACTCAAACATCCGATGCAAAACGAACGTAACGTGACCGAACCAGGATAGGCCGAAGCCGGTTGGATCTTTCAATCTGCCAAAAATTAGCATACCGTCAGCTCCGATTCTGGCATCGCGTGGTCCGCCCACCCTTTTTCTTCGCGGTGTGCTCCGCGCAGATGCCTCGAGGTGTTCGCACGCCCGCTAGAAGAAGACGAGAAGAACTCGATGGTGTCTCGTGCCTTGTGTCGAGCCTACCGGGGGCAAAGAACAGCGTCGATCCACGAGAGGGGAGGACAAGCCCGTTATAAGCACGAGCACCGGCTATTCAGCAGCTTAGCAACTTAGTGGCGGTCCCAGGATCCCTACCGGTAACACAGAGCCTTGAACATACTTGTGCTCCTTCTCGTTACGCGTTCTTATCTCGCTTGTTTCCGTTTCTCTGGGGATGAACCGACGACATCGAGCGTCGTCGCTAACGACGCTACTGTTGCTCGTCATACAGACTATTGTTACAATTTTGTTGATCTCTGGTAGCATAGAAGCTAATAATCCAAAAAGTAAATCAATCGTTTCTGAATCGTCGTTCGAAGAAGTCCAACAAGGGGAGGAGGATGATAACGCGGTGATCATTGACGGTGAGTGCCAATTGGTGGTTTCCTCAACCTATACACAATTCAGTTCGTTGCAATCCATATTTAAATAAACTGAGTAGGTAAGAATGCTAGAGGATTGCTTGACATCGTTAAACTTTTGATCGAAGAAGCGAAGAAATTCGTCTTCTTGAAAATTGATCCGTATACGTCTTTCTGCAAAATTAATTCATATGCGTCTTTTTGCAAAATTGATCCATATACAATAGAAAATTTAACCAAAGAGGAGACTGTTTTAGTCTTTAGGTAGTTATACGTTCACGAAGATGTTTGAACAGAGTAACTAATGGTAGCAATTAACATCGATTAGCCTGTCACGGTATCGTTGAGCGCCTCGTTGATGGCTGAGTATCAATCACCTGGAAGGATCGTGACTGGAGGAACAGAGATAGGGAACTCGTTCGGGTTCGTTGCACGAAACCACGGTGGCATTCGAATTTGCTCGTCGCGATGATAACGATACGTGAGAATTATCGAAGGCGAGTTGCGACATGTGATCGATCATGCGTGCGTTCCATACACGGCGAACGGAAGTCTTCCAGGCGCGCGTATCGCCGTATGTGTGCACCTGTGTGTCAGCCTGTGGGTCAGCGAACTCGCTGTCAAGAATCTGGATGGAATTCTATTGTGATACGACTGTCTTGACCAATCGGCTTAATAACATTCGATGATATAACGAATTGATCTTCATCTCACCGGAAGTGAAGTGGGTTACTCTCTGAATCTGTACAGCAATTAAGATTTCGCGTGCAAATCGCGTGCAACATGATAAGATTATGTTTGTACCGTCCAGATTGATGTGTATCTACAAATATCGATAAAGATGTTAGAATATTACAGACTATTTAATCTTAATATTGCCACTCCAATCAATATTACCACTTTGATGAGACATAAAGATACACTTTTTTTTATACCTTTCGATAGTACAAAGATTAATGAAGGAAGAAATGACAAAATAAAAAAATAGAAAGATTCATGAAGTATCAATCACATTGTTTTCTTACGAACATGTCACGCAGATACATACCATTACACGACACGGACAATCTGCATTCATTACAACGGTAGACGATGTGTCATTCTTTGTCAGACATTGTTCATTCACACATGTAAACACGGTTCTACGTGCTATATTCTTGGTGTAAGTAGATTCTTCGTTAAACACGTTCGTAAACCGATCACGAACAACTTGGAAAAAGGCGAGTGAAATTAGCATTAGAAAAGAAATACCTGACCGACGAAATAATTAATTTTGTCATTTAAAATACAACGAACCGAAACTTATCGTTCTCTTATTTAGCTGCCAGTGATACGGACGTTCGGCTCGAGACGAGAGACGGTCGTGGTATTCTGTGGAATGGAGTTTCCAACAGCGACTCCTGCCTCACGTCGAAAGGCGAAGTTGGTCGTTGTACCAGCTTCAAAGAATGCTATCCATATTTTAAAATCCCTGATCTGAGCGCTCTTGATGGCTGGGTTCTCGGTGTTTACGACACCTGCAGCTATGTACGGGATAATAGACAAACAAATTTTGGAATTTGTTGCTCCAATATACTTCCGGTCGTTACACCACCGTCAGATAATAACGAAGATCCTACTATAGAAAATGCTCAGGTAAATAGCATACTCTGGTAAATAATTATAAATATGAATTTATGGTGCGCAGACTACATATGTTTATGCAAATTTTATGATAACAGTTTACTTTGGATATTTGGCACGTTTAAATTTTCCTAAAATGCATAAAAATCTGCAATCTGCTAAACAAAACGTGTTACTGAAACCAAGTGTTTCTTCACGTTTCTTTTCGTGATTTCTCTAATGGAATTATAGATCTTAGTTAGTTACCAGGAACTCGTAAAAATAATACGTGATACGAATCGAAAACGATCTATCTAACATAGAAAGTCACACCACGGGTGTATCTATCGAACAATGCGGTTTCGCAAACAGATTTTTACGACTCTACTTTACTACCGTGTCCAATTCGCATTTAGCCATTGTTCGCCGTGAAATCTTCGACTCTCGCTACTACATGTCCCGTTACTCTCATTGAAACGGTATTGTTTAATATTTCATGAAGATTCTCGTTCGATATTTCAGGAAGAGAGTACCGATAAGAAAGACGAAGATATGACCGTGAAACCAAGACCGCAGACACCAGGTTCCTGGCCACCACCGATTCCCACTCATCCACCTGATCATACCATACCACCGCTACCTACTCATCCATCGTTCGAATTGCCGACGTTCTCTACGATAAAACCAGTTCTAACATCAAAAAAACCTAGCGTCGCAACGACCTGGCCGACGAAGAAACCCGCCTGGTGGCCACCAAGTACGTCGTTCGTGTCAACCACCAGTGAGAAACCCCTAGGAACTATTTCGAACATCGATACGTCTCAATGCGGAGCGAAGAATGGTAATCAGGACCAGGAACGGATCGTAGGCGGTCAGAATGCTGTCCCTGGCGAATGGCCTTGGATAGCGGCGCTCTTCAACGGTGGTCGACAGTTTTGCGGTGGTTCGCTCATCGATGATAGACACATTCTCACCGCAGCTCATTGCGTTGCCAAGTAAGTCCTCCGAAAGACGGACCCGCATGACAAAATCATCTGGTCTTCGTATTTGTGTATGGTATTTGTGCTTCGATAATCTTCTTCCGTACTTCGTATTTGCGCTTCCATAATCTTCTCCTGTAATAAATAATAATTATCAGAATGATGGATTTATGGAAAAATTACATGTCCCCAGGAAAAAAGGAGATACAGTTGCATAGAGTTTAAGCATACAAATAAATCTTGATTACTATACTTCCAGCATGAATTCCTGGGACGTAGCAAGATTAACGGTCCGTCTGGGAGACTACAATATCAAAACGAACACGGAGATCTCACACATCGAACGACGAGTTAAACGAGTAGTTAGACACAGAGGTTTCAACGCACGCACTCTGTACAACGATATCGCATTGCTCACCCTCAATGAACCTGTTCCATTCACGAAAGAAATACGACCCATCTGCCTACCGAGTGGCCCGCAATTATACATTGGATGCACTGCTACGGTCATTGGCTGGGGCTCTTTGAGAGAAAGTAAGACAATAAAACCGTGAAACACTAAAATTACGTTCATAAAGTTTCTAACTTTCAGGAAAATTCACAACTTTGAAATATTTTAATTTTTAAGGTGGACCACAACCAGCAATACTGCAAAAGGTGTCAATACCTATCTGGTCGAACAATGAATGCAAATTAAAGTACGGTGCAGCAGCACCTGGTGGTATCGTGGATAGTTTCTTGTGTGCAGGTCGAGCTGCAAAAGATTCCTGCTCGGTTTGTATTGTAAAATTATTTTGTTGTATCATCAAGCTTGAATTTTTTCACAACATATTTTTTATTTAACAGGGCGACAGCGGTGGTCCTTTAATGGTGAACGATGGCCGCTGGACGCAAGTAGGTATTGTCAGCTGGGGTATTGGATGCGGAAAAGGTCAATATCCTGGCGTATACACCAGAGTGACGCATTTCCTGCCTTGGATTCAAAAAAATTTAAAGTGAAACTCGCGCTAGAAGATACATTAGTCCTACTTAAGTATTTTGTTATTCGTAATCTTCACCCTCGCATCATCGAACTCGACATGGCGTCATGTAAAATAACGAAATTCATAGACTACTAAAAATTTTTTACATAAATAAAAACGATATCATTCTTACAATTTATTCTTGTGCAATTTGTTTCACGAACCGCTTTCAAGCGGAACATTCATCCAAGGATAAGTAATTACACAAGAATTCTACATTGTAACAAAATATTTTATAGTACTATACATGTACAACTATATAAAAAATAGTTTAATACTATAACAATCTTTACGTTATGTTATTCCTGTCACAAAATAGGCCGTTCCCATCAATGCTATACTTGAAGTATTATGTGTCGCAATTGCTCACATTTAAATGTTGCATGATGTTCCGTGCTAGAAAACAAACAAAAACAAGGTTTAGTAATCAGACATCAGACTGATAACGTTATTCTTCGTAATATGCTGTATAATTTAAAATTACCTTGAAAATAGCATGTATCGTAATTATCATCGGGTTGCGGTATAAAAGGGGGCGTCGCTTTCAGCGGCTCGTCCCAGGCAAAATTCTGGAAAAGTTTCATAACTCGCACTTCTTGCGCAGAAGGACGTTCATATTGATCCAAAGTGAGAAGGGCATCTATGGCTTCTACAGCAGCCGTCGACAAAGCTTCCTCTTCCTCTGGCCAAGGAATGTCTCTGGCGAGGATATTAGAAAACACAGCCTGTGGTGTTTCGTCATTAAATGGCGGAACACCGGTGCAAAACTCAAACAGACATACACCTAAAGCCCACCAGTCCACCGCATATCCATGACCTTGTTTCAAGAGTAATTCTGGAGCGAGATAATCAGGAGTTCCAAGTATGCGATCATCTGACCGATTAACACCGGCTCTTCTTACCGATTTGGGAGTTCTGTAAGGTGTGTAACTATTACCAGAAGATGCCGGTGTCTTTATAGGAGATATGCCTTGAGGCGACCGATGCTTGTCCAAGTTATCGCCTACAGGTATCTCAGGAGCCGACTGCGACGTATGAGCCATTGGAAGTTGAAATCGTGTTGTCTTAATCAAACGTGCTGTTCTTTCCTCACATTTGTCCTCATTTTCTTCACTGTAACATCTCTGTTTCACAAATGACACTGGTGTACTGAATGCAACTCTTCCGCTTTCTTGTACTTTAGCAATATCAGTACTATTGTTAGTTTGTTTTATCGATTCAGAGATAGTAGAATTGATCGGACTCCTAGAAAATATGCAACCACGATTCTTTCGTTTTGGTGTTTTGTCGAGATCTAAATCTATTGCATTTAATTCACATGTTAGGCCTGTTGTTACACTTGCAGCTCTTTTTCGTTTCGCGCCTCTAGTAAGCGTACATGTACTTAATGGACTAATATGAGGGAGAGGTTGCTGAGATTGTTCAGCCTCTAGCGTGGATTCGTCCTCATCTTCTAAATTTTGATTCAATTGACTATTCACTCGAACCGAAGTCGCTTCGCATGTATGATAACTCCCAGAGCTACTTTCTTGGTCATAGTCGATGTTCTCAACAATAACATTTTTCTGATGTTTCGTTAACTGAAGATCTTCTGCTGATTGAAAAGGAGTAATACCAGACACTAGGGAATAATCTCCTGACGTGACAATGGAAGAAGCTACCGAAATCGGTGATACTTGGGTTTTGGTACAATTTTGTTGCAGAGCAGAAAGTAAATTAACACCAGGTGTACTTCTATCGCTAAGATTAGATTCACTCGTGGATTTTTGTCCAGAACCAAAAGATAAATGTGACGTCAATGAAAGAAGCTGTCCAGGAGTCCTAGCGCAAAGACTAGGTGTGCAATTAACTAAATCCGATATTTCGAGATCTCTATGTAAAGATATTTTACTAAGCCCAAAATCTGTCAGCTTGACATGTCCTTCTTTCGACAAGAGCATATTATCTGGTTTTAAATCCCTATGTACAATTCCATGGGAATGAAGATATTCCAAAGCAAGACATACTTCTGCAGTATAGAAAGCTGCCATGGACTCTTCCATGTAACCATATACACCAAGCAAGCTTTTAAGATCCCCACCCACCATGTATTCCATTACTAAATAAATGCTACTAACGGATTGCAATGAATAAAATAATTGTACACAATATGGACTATGTGTTAAAGCTAATGCATTCCTTTCAATGATCACTTGCGAAGCCATATTCTTATTTATCATCTCATTTTTCTTCATTACTTTAATAGCATATACTTTTTCAGAGTTTGACTTTTTATATCCAAGGAAAACTTTGCCAAATGCGCCACGGCTAATTGGTTTCACGATCTTAAAATCCTGTATTTCTGGTACCTAAACAGTAAATACAATATCAAGTAGTAAAGTCAGTTTTGATATTTAAACAATACTGATTAAATAATAATATATATTTACCTTTGCTGTGGGATTAACAATTTTAGATATGGTGTTAAAGATAGAATTGTTGATTTGCCTGCTTGCCGATCCCTGTTGCGGCGTACACTCCCCAGATAGTATTTCACGTTCACTTTCTGAGTCATTGTAATTTGCACAAGAATTTTCGTCGTCTGTTTCATTAATTTGTTCATTACCATTTAGACGTAAATTTGGCGAATCAATCGCCGCTTCTTCCATTTAAAAAAATAACCTAACTTAATTCCAACGAATTACAAACTTACGTAACGAAATTTAAAATATCGAAACTTCGATTTAGAAAATAATTCGGCAATACAAAAAGACTGAAGTTTTATTCATCGTTCTTCTACATTTTATGTCTTCCACTTATGTACGTAAATTAACTTTAACGGTTATCTGACATATTTGAAAATCAACATCTGTGCGACCACGTGACAAGAAAGTACATTGTTGAATACTTCAAGCGGCTTGAAGTAATCAGAACCGCCAACGATAATTCTTTCTTACTAACTAACGTTATATAATATAAACTAAATGTACTTAATGATTAACAGCAAATTTTACTATGGTTAGAAAAAATAATGAATTTAAATTTATTATATACATCACAATCAATGGATTTTTTAATAATATTTTTGTGTGCATAGGAACTTCCGTCATCTTGAAACGGTTGCACTGAAGACGTACAATTCCCGCCATAAAATTTTTTGTATTTGCAGCAGCTCAAGAGCTCTGCAATTGTGAACGAACAACAGTCGTTGCTCGATGTATAGTGTGCAAAATATTTATTTAAGTAAAAATTCGTCAATTTGTTTAAATATTATTATATAGTACTTAAAATTATTGTTAATCGTGTATCTTTTCCTTCGTAAACACCACGCAATTCTATACATATTGTAACAGTACTTTTTTGATAACCTTATAATGACTGAAAAAGTGATAAAAAGAGCACCTAAGAAAAAAGGAGCATATAAATTGCCAGATCCGATATCTGTCGGTGAGATATTAACAGATATGGCAAAAAAGCAATGGATTCTTGGCAAGTCGATCGGTATCGGAGGTTTTGGTGAAATTTATTCTGGTATATATTCATATTTAACATTGATCTATTACTACTCTTATGCTCTTTATAATAAGTACATTCTTTATACTTCCTCTTATATTTTATAATTTATCGTGTATTAGTAGAAAATATATACAGAAAGGATAATCATTTAATTTTTAATAACAATTACAGCTGCACCTTATAATGGGAAAACTCCAAAAGAATATACTAATGTAATTAAAATTGTAAGTATTAATGGCTTCTATCTATGTATCATTTGATGATTTGTTCCATATGAAATCCTTTACATTTTCAAAATTTTAGGAACCACACGGAAATGGACCATTGTTTGTAGAAATGCATTTTTATATGAGAAATGCTAAATCAGATGAGAGTAAGTTGTTCAAATTTTAATATTTAAATATGAATTACTTTGATATGTAGATTCACTTCTTCCATTTTACTTTACATTTTATGATAAATTAGTATAAAGAAGGAAAGAGTATTATATGATTGATTTTAGTTAATAGTTGGAAACAGAAAAAGAAACTTACAACTCTTGGTATGCCACAATATATTGGTTCTGGAAGTCATGAATATAAAAACATAAAATATCGATTTATAATAATGGATCGGTATGGCACAGATTTATGGAAACTGTTTGAAGCAAATAATAGAAGATTTCCAGAACACACAGTATACAAAATAGCTTTACAAATAGTAAGAGGCAATCCAAAAAACAGCTTAATTCATTAGTTTATAAATCAATTTAAGCATTATAACTATTATTTTTTAAAAATGAATTATTACATTTTATATTATATCTAAACATTTTTTAGGTAAATGTATTAGAATATATTCATTATAAAACATATGTACATGCAGATATAAAAGGAGCTAATTTACTATTAGACTTAAAATCTCAAAATCGAGTTTATCTAGTAGATTTTGGATTGGCTTCTCATTATACTACAAAAAATGAATATAAACTAGACCCAAAAAAAGCACATAATGGAACCATTGAATACACCAGTAGAGATGCTCATATGGGAGGTAATCATTCTATGAAATTTAATGTACCAAATAATATAATTTTAATAAGATACATATTTTTACATATTTTAGTACCGACAATGCGCGGTGATTTCGAAATTTTGGGTTACAATATGATTCAGTGGTTATGCGGTTCACTCTTATGGGAGAAAGATTTATCAGACTCAGTTACAGTACAAAAACAGAAAGAAAGAGCTTTTGATAATATTTCAGAATTTTTAGATAAGTCTTTCCATAAATCAGTTCCAAATACTATATATAAGTACATGACTTTATTAGCAAGTATTAAGTTTAATGAAACACCAGATTATGAAAAGTTTAAAAAAATACTGACCGAAGGATTAAAACAATTATCACATAAACCAGATGGAAAACTGGAATTTAACAGTGATGTTAATTCTCAGAATGAAGTAATTCCAAAATCTACTCCACAAAAAGTGAAAAGAACTGTCGAGAAAAATAGGAGAAGTCCTCGTATACAATCAATAAAAAATTCGAGTCCTATGAAAAATCTTGATGATAGTACTGTAGGAATTGTAATAGACAAAAAACGTGGTGGTTTAAAGGATATTAAACTAGTATTGGATGAGATTGATTCTGATGAAGAATATGATATAAAAATAATTAAAAAAGCAAAAAAGATCCCCAGTTCTGTAAGTACATATAATGAGAAGAGCCCAGTTAAAAAAAATCCAGTCAAAAAGACTTCAGTTAAAAGCAAGGAAAGAATTAATAGAAATCGTATCATAGAATCGGATTCTGAACCAGAGGTAATATGTGCACCTTTTAAATTTAATAGCATATATGTACATGTATTACTTTATATATTATTTATGTAGATCACATCAAAAGGTACTAAATCACGGCCCATCAATGTTCCAAGCGTATCACTTAAAAATACAAGAAGTCGACGAAAAAATGTACTAATGGATGAAAGTGTTTCTGATGAGGATATGTTTAGTACATAATTTTAATATAAATGTGAAATAAATGTGTATGTTTCAAATGCGTTTATACGCATTAGAAATCTTATTTGGATGAGTTTTGTATATTTTTGTATTTATAGCGAAATTTATAAAACTATTGATATTTTGATTGTGCAAAAGAAGTGTACCATTTGCAAGTGCATTTCATATTTTATAATTATATCGTACTAATTTGCATTGCTTGAAGAAATCAATATATTTTGATAAATACAATAAGGAATTGTACAAAATATAATTGTAGAATTAGTAATTTATGTAATTCTGTGCTGATTGTTAATCAGAATTGATCTTTTATATTTATGCAAGAATAAAGTACATTATGTAAGTTGTTTAAAATGATGGCATAATATTGAAGTCTTAAACAAAGTATTAGTTAAAAAGATTTATTGATATATAACTTCTGTACAAGTAAATCACTTTATATATACATATACAAATACATGTTTGTTTATTAACAATGTTTACAAATTGTACTTGGACACTTATTTTTTAAGCTTCTGTATCTGCGGTGCACTTATCTTGACTTTTCCGGGAATATTTCTAGCTATTGTTTCCTCTCTTACAGCTTTTAATAAGTCTTTTTCTCTTGAAGTGATTTCTTTATCTTTCATAAAAACTGTCATAGCAGTCTTAGCTGCTTTTCCTCTCTTACCTGTACCTGGCGTTAGCTTTACCTTAAATCTAAAATATTGTAAATATATAGTAAATAAAAATTTTAGTGTAATGTTATATAAAAATAAACCTGTTTAGCTTACTTATAATTTAATACAGTGTTATAGGGTGCTATAACGGGCACAGCAAATAACAATTCATCTTCTGAAACAGGTTTTCCTGTTAACTGATCTAACATATCTACTTCGGGTCCAGGACCTGGATCTTCTTCTTCAATGTTTTCTACAATTTGAATATTTTGTGGTGCAACTGGTTTCGCCATACCCTTCTTCTTTGTTTGTTGCTTTGGTCCAGATGGATCTTTATTTTTATTTTTTCTTTTATTTTCTTTTGCAGCACCTGCTGACTAAGGATCATTACATTATTATGTGAGAAGCTCTTTTTTGTAGCATAAATGTCATTAATTACTAAGAGATAATATTTACTTGAAGAACTTGCATAGATAATTTTCTATCTTCTTCATCTTGATCTTTATATTTTTCTTTCATTTTTTTTAACCTGCCTTTTTGTCCTCGTTTTAAAACAACCTGATCGTTTTTTTTAGGTTCTATCTCAATCTTTTCTTTATTGTCTTTTTTAAGAGGAAGCTTCTGTTTTATTTCAGAACTCTTTTGCATATTCACAGCATTTATTATTACGGGCTTATCATCACCTAAATAAATTACATCTAAATCCTTTTGTGGCATCACTGTTGACTGATTATTGTCAACATGTAATTTCACCCTATAAATGTTATTTCAATAATTAATTATATAAGTAACATAATTTTTAAACATAAAAAATTACGATGAATAAATCATAGAATTTACTTTGAACCAGAAACGTCAATTCTAATTTGTGTATCGGGAAATTGAACTAAATTATTTTCTTCATCACTAACATCTTGATTAACATTATTTTCTTCCATAATTATATCTACTTTAGATTCCTCTTGAATAGGATTTAAATTATTCTTATTTTCAGACTGCTCATCTATTTAATATAAAGGTATACAATATGAATTAATAATAATGAAATTTATCTTTTTATGCATTTACATATCATTTATACATTTATATAACATAACATTTTACCTTCTTCGGAATCCCCTATTAATTCGATTTCTCTATCTTCTTCAATAAGAGAATCTGTGTGTTCACTTTCATCATCAATAATTCTGACTCTTCTTTCATCTTTATGTCTTTCAATTGAACTTTCTTCTAAACGAAATAAAAATCCTAACCCCATCACTAATTGACAAGGTGGTAGGTAATTCTTTTTTCCACGAATCATAAAGGATCCAGTAGTAAGATATTCACCAGTTGGAGCCGTTTTAGATACTTGATCATTATTGACCCACCATGCCCCTGCTACTACTTTAGCATCCCATGCAATACTAATATAAAAATTATAATGTTTTTATAATAAAGACATATTAGTAAGATATAAGCATTTATGTACCTGTAAGCAACAGCCATTGTGCCCGCTTCAGCTAAAGTTTTTGGAGGCACTGAGTCACTACCAGGATTTTTAATAACTACAGAACTAGCACCAGTTAAATCCGCGTGAACATATATATCTCCAGACTTAAGGTATCTCTTTACTATCAATTCATTTTGCTGTTGATCCCTTCCACCAATAACTACAAAGTCACAAAATTATTGGTTTTTATCATAAATATTATATGTTTTTTATCGACTTACCAAGATAATTCTCAGAACTAATAAACCAATAAAATTTTTCAAACCAATATATTTTCCTTAGTTTGTTAATACTGTGAATAGTTTGGACTTCTTTTAGCGTTTGTTTTGTCTTCTTCTCTGCCGATTTTAGGGCCTTATCTTGCGATTCTATTGTTTTTTGTTGCTTTTTAGCTGCCGATCTCTTTTGATTATAATACTTTGTAGCATTTCCAAAAGCTGTATGTGCTAAATCAATGTCAATTAACATAGGTTTTAATTCTGATTCTTCATCACTATCTTCATAAGGATCATGTAATAGTAAAGAAATATGATTTGTTTCTAATTTTAGTTGTTTAATTGCAGATGCAACTGGATCTCCTCTGCTCTCTGCTTCTTTTAACAGCACTTTTATATCAGGCCAAGCCATTTGATTGGCAAGGGCACTTTGTATGGCTAATATAGCATTGTCCACCAAAGTTTGATTTCTAGAAATTAGTTCAGCTTTTTGTTTATCTAATTCTTGAGTTTTCTCTAAATTTATTAATCTTTGATCATGATCCTTTTTTACATTTTCTAATTTTTTAAGGGCATCTCGTTCTTGTTGCAAAGCTTTTAAGTCCAACTTTTGACCTTCCATTGTGGAAAAATATTCATCTACTGCAACATCAAAAGAATCAAATTCCTTGTATGGATAATCTGTATATTGTTCAAATAAAAATGGATGAAATTCAATATTGGTATACATGAAGTCTTCTTTGCCATCTGCAGTTGGTTTTGATTCTTTTTTTTGGATAATGTAACCTTTTGAAACATTTTTTCTAGCAAAATCCATCATTTCATTTGCATATTCTAATGCCAGAATTAATTTTGGCATATGTTCTGCAACATTAAAATCTTTGCCAATTTTACAACCCAGCGTAAATCCATGTTTTAATAAAACATGATCAATTACACTAGCACCAAATTCTACAAGAGGATTTAGTAATTTTTTCAAACTTTCTCCTGCTTTAGCACTCTGTAGGTGTTGTTGTATATTTTCTATTGGTGGCATTGTATTCTGATGAGCACGGTCCATAGGATATTTCTCTTTAACAGCAAATCTAATCATTACATACTTTTTTAATCTCTCATAATTATACAATAATTTCACTTAATGTTTAACTTGCATTATAACTTACCTGATCTTATCTCCTTCTGTATGAGGCCTCAAAATATTTAAAATAGTCATTTCATGATCTGTCAACACTATGTTCCCACGATCATATAATTCTAAAATTACATGATATGCTGCTTCACCACTTCCAAATTGCAAATCGATCATTCGATCTACTCCTATTTGAGTCAGACTTTCAAGTCTTTTATTCTTAAGGTGTTTACGCATCTACAAAAAAAGCATGACAAATAAATGTTTTTCTAAACAAATCGTCCAGATCTTATAATATAATGTACCTTCATCGAAAATCCTGATGGTGCTACATTTTTAGGCCATTCAAATGCCGTTGTATGAATTCTATTACCAGATTCTAATAAAAGGACACATTTTTCTTCACTTCGTTGAAGACGTATGAGATATGTTCGATGATCAATATCGTAGATTTGATTTACGCGCATACCAATAAACCTAAACGTTAAAATTGACATGAAATTATTTAAAAACACTTATCTTACATACTTCATCTTCTAACCTTTATGCACGAAAAACAACATTTTTACATTTACTTACTTTTGCAGCTCACATATCGTACAAGCAATGTCATAGGAATTAAATCTCGTTTTCATTTTTATACATATATTATTCCTTTTTAATTAAATTACTGACAGAACTTATTTTCATCTGACACTTAACTCTCACGTTGCATACGTATCACGCATCAGTATACACACACACACGCGCGCGCGCGCAGCTACCATATACTTATATATGTGTGTGTGTGTACACGTGCAAACTCACATTTTTGCAATATTTATCTTTTACAAATATACTTGCAGTAAATATGAAGCAAAAGTAGTCTTAAAACATACGTATGTATACTATATCTAATGTATATATCTATACAAATAAAATTTTTATCATAATGAAATGCTATATTTAACGACAAAAAATTATAGGTACATAAAGGAATGCAAGGAATTTTTTTACATTTTTTTATTCAATTATATGAATAAAGTATATGAAATTTGCAGGTGTTAACGATAAGATTTCTGGTATCGTGCTCTTGCACCTGGACCACCAAATTTCTTTGGTTCACACCGCCTTGGATCAGCAACTAAAAGTGTACGGTCATACTGAATAAGGATATCTTTTACTTCCTTTTTACTTGCTTCATCAACATCTACAAAAAAATATTTCACATCAATAAAATGTATTTGCAATATGCTTATATGCATCTAATGTTAAATCTTTCATCAATACTTACACTTTTGATAATATGCCACAAGAGCCTTAGAAATAGCTTGGCGAATAGCATAAATTTGTGCTACATGACCACCACCATTTACTCTTACTCTAATATCAACTCCAGAGAACTTTTCCTATACAAGAAATCCAATAAATATAATATTACTAAAATAAAGACGTCCTCAACATAGTCAATATGAGGCACCGCATCAGTATTATGATTTTCATAATCATAAACAGTCATTTTCGGAATAAGAAAGCATCACAGGAAAATATAAAGAAAATTTTGAAAGTTATTTTTCTGTCATTTAAACGAACGTAGATAGATATTTTTAGAATTCAATGGAATTGACATATTATCGAATACTTACTTTGCCGAGTAACAAAATAGGTTCTTGTAATTTATACTGCAATACTCGAGGTTCAACCAATTCCAGGGGACGTCCATTTACTCGGAGATTTCCACGGCCTCGTTTGCAGTAAGCGACCGCGGTTGCGCTTTTCTGTAAATAAACGTGTACATTTAGAAGAACACGCGCAAACATAACCCTACTCGTTTTTTGGTACTCAACACTCACTTTGCGTCCGAAGACTTGGACTGATTGTATGGGTTCTTTCTGTTTCTAAAAATAAAATTAAATGTCAGCTTGAAATCGAATTGAATATTTATCTCATATACAGAATGAAAAATTTATAGAATTTGGAATAGGAAAAACCTACCTTTTGCATGTTGCAAAGTTCGTCGTGGAAAGGAAGTTGAACGGTGTTTGTTGAGCGGCCTCGATGTTTTCGGTACGAACTACACTAATCAAATTCAAGCTTCAAATGACTTCCGTTTATAAGCACAATTCAAAAACGATTCGAGATCGATTAGTAATTAAACAAGTTTTATATTTATTATCAAGTTAGTATAGAAAAAAGGGAAAAAAGGGATTACATTTATGTAATTCTGATAATGGAAAGATAATGGAATAATAATAAGATAAAATAATGGAAATTAATATAATTGTATTGATTAGATTTTATATTGATTTAATATTGATTAGACATTAGTTTAATTTTATATAAGAACAATAACATTTTTCTAAATAATTCAGTACAGCATGTGTAGAAATGTATACAAAATATTACGTTCTGTTACAAAATACATCTCGTTTGGTCGACTCGTATCGATCTAACAATCAGGTACATTATGTCTATAATTGCAACCATTAAACGATGTATCAAATACAAGATCAGTGGGGCAGCGGAATCTACTAATAACATATTTGTTGTACGCTTTTTGACAATAGTAAAATATTGAACAATCTTTTGGATCTCGAACAAAACCTTCCTGTGTGCATACAGAGTCAGACGGTGTTGATGATGGCAGTGCTGTAGTTGATGATGTCGGTAATGGTCTTGTTACAGTCGATGGATCAGGTTTAGGCAATTTTGTAGGAGTAGAAGTCGGAGAAGGAGGCGGAACATATCCTTTCAGTACCCTGTTTATGCTGCGCAGAAGCGGATATTTATCACCACATATGCCATGAAAGTCATCCGTTTCGACGCTCCACATCATTATACCTCCAAGTCCTTTGGACATGACGTATTTGGCCTTCTCTTCAAGAGATCTAGGAACATAGATATATTATTTTCTATACATCCTTATTTCTATATTTTTTATCTTTCTTTCTATGTTTTCATAAAGCGAATACTTACATGACGTCGTCATATCCAACCCATTGGTTATCTTTGAAAGCATAAGGCACACGTTGTTCAGGCTCGCGTTGTACGGTCCATCCCTGCTTAATATACTCGCAGATTTCGTTGTAACCAAGCATGCCACCTTCTCGCGTATAAGGACCAGCCATTCCAGGACCAATGGTTGGAGAACCTATCGTATTATACGCGGAATTCGACAAGGTAAAGGATCTACCGTAAGCGGGAACACCAAGAATGAGCTTGTCAGCTGGTGCACCTTGTTCAAGCCAATATTGAACAGACGAATTCTAAAACGTAAATGTTTCATTTCAGAATCAATATATCGAATATTTTGTTATCAACTTCAATAAAAATTAAAGATAACTGAGAATGCGATTTTACCACGTTGAGCTTAGCTTGCTCTCCTGATTCCTTAGAGGAAGGATATAGAGGAGCGTTAATCGCTGCGAAATTGTTCCACGATCCATTCAAGTCGTATGCCATTAAATTAATAATGTGAGGATATTGTGAAAGTTGCGAAATAAGATAAGATTTAGAAGCCGAGACTTCGGCAGCAGCGACCGCCACACTGAGAATGTAACCATGTTTATCGAATTCTTCTCTTAATTCTTTCAACATTGCAATATAGTTTTCTTTGTCGGCCAGTTTCCCGCCACGCTGGTTCGGATATTCCCAATCGAAGTCGAAACCGTCGAAATCATACGTTTTCAAAAACTTTATCACGTTCTGAACGAATCGTGCACGTACGTTAGGATTCGCTACAACATTAGAATATTTCGTGGAACCTTCGTTCCAACCACCTATTGCTATCAAAGCCTTAGTTTTTGGGTTCAATTGACGAAGTCTGGTGAATTTTCCATAACCATCTCGGCCGTTTGGCAGATCTAGCCAGCTATCTAATATTCTAACGTTACCATCCTCAGAAATACCAACGAAGGTATAGATTATATGAGTACATAGATTTGGATCTATGTCGGTCGATTCGAATTGTCCACGTCCATTACGATAAGCTGCCCAGCTACCATAGTAACAAACTATCTTCTCTGAATATTAAAAACGGATTACGATATTGCAACTTAAGTTGTTTGATATGGCAATTACATAGAAGAACAGAACATATCCGGTATTACGAAATTAATGAACTGATTAAATACTGATAAGGAACTTCAAAAATAATAAATGTATTGATTATTTGCCATTTATTTATCAGTAATCGTGTATTTGATACTTACTATCAGCCTCGATGATCGCAGTAGCGTACACTATAAAGGCAATTAGAAATAGTACCTTCGACATCTGAAAATAAACAATTTTTTTAAGTATAGTTCAATTAATAATTGAAATTTCACCAATGGAGATATATACAAAGAACGAAGAACTTAGTGTGACATGTCGTATTCTGACAAAATGGATATTAAAAATTCTCACTATGATTATAAAGTTTTCATATTTTTCCTTTCATATAAATTAAAATTCTTCAATCGTTTTTATATCGATCTTTAATTTTTTGTTTAAATGATTATCGATTTTAATAAGGCCATAGATATCATTCCATTAATTATAATTAAGAAAATAAAATACGCGAAAGAAATTCTTTAAAATGGAGTTTGAATAATTATAATGTCAAGCGTCTCGTTTATATATATTCCGAATATTTCTTTAATTTAAAAATTGATACAGACTCATATGTAAGACAAATTGCGATAAGTTGCGTTATTGCTTCTTTAACATAAAAGTGAAATAAAATAAAGCTAAAGAAAATAAAATGAATAGCTCTGTGAAAAGTAATAAGAATAGACAATATTGTTAAATGAGAATAAAAAATTTTTAAGTATATATTTTATGAAAAAATTTCAAAATTCCATAGTAAATGAAAATTTTATCTGTGTCAGATACAACATTATATAAACATTGAACACAAAATAAAGTTAGATCAAGATAGAAGAAATATTACCTGTCCGAAAATTGAAAAGTTTCACTTGTTTCAACCAGTATTGATATGTTATAAGATTATAAGGCAACTTGTCGCCTCTTAACTTAAGAAGTATTCCAAATTTATTTATCGTGTACAGATATCGAGTAATAATTGTTTCTTAGATTTCCTTAACTCAGACCTTTATATACCTACCATAGAAACTTCAATCGCAATCTGGACGCGTAATCGGAATTGATCATTATCGCTGTTTGTCTTTTTCCCTTATATCGTTGCATATCCTCCACCACTCCACCAGACGCTTACTATGTTAAATATGACAGTTCCTTTGTACGAAGGAAACATTATGATGAAGTTAGCGCAAACGTATTCACTAATGTCTAAATCAACGATAACGTGGTGTCAAAGATGCGAAAATTGTAAATATTACATTTGCAAGTATTGTATATAATATTATGGAAAACAATTAGTTTGAACACGATGTCTCAGTATTTCCTCACGTTGCATTACTTATCAGTTGTTTCTGAAGAATTCGCGAATCCGTGACTGTTCTAAATTAAATATTATGAAAGTTGATTTTACTGTCGGATGATACTTTGCCAACAAATTTCGCGCGCAAAAATATCTGATAAAAAGCGTAAACATGTACCATTTATCATTTTACTGTGTTATATAGGAAGTTTATATTATTTACATACTTATGAACATAATCTTAAACATGATACTATAAGGTTTATAAGAGTATAGTTCAAAACTCACATAATTTTTATAAATACAGTTTTATTTATATATATACATACATTTCATAAGATTCTAACAATATTTTAATAAAATTATCTGCTACTAAATTATTGTAATGGAAATGAAGAAGACAAAATGAAATATTATTATAGATTTGGAATTTATAAAATTTTTAGAATCGTTTGTTTTTTATGATTTTATTGTTTCTTATCTGTGTCATTTTACGTATATATCTCCAATACTGTTTTGTATTTGGGTCTAAATCTGATAATTTCAATGGTTCAGTTCTGATTTGCCACAACCATTCAGGATATTCAGAATCTGGCTTTAATTTTATATCTTCTCCTTCTTTATAAATGTTTGATCCACATACATAATTCAATAATTTATCGACATCTTCTTCAACTGGTAAGTCTATTTTTTGTTTAATTCCTTTTATCTTCTTTTTATCAACAACTAAAAAATAAAACAATGTATTTATGAAATCATTTGACAAAAATGAATACATAAGTATTTAAAAAAACAAATTTTATAATAGGAAGTAACAATCTTTGTAAATTAAACAATATAACATGTGCGACATAACCTCTACTTTTGATATGAACATAGAAAGTTAAACTTATACATAATGATTTTACTAAAATGTATTTTTACCTGCATAATTCTTCACCTGTATCGTATATTGTATTGCAATAATATTTTCTGTAATTCTCGGTAATCGCAAAATAGATAGGAGAGACATGATATTAACCACGATGATGTAAACGAGTGTCGACACTCATATGCCCAAAGCATTGAAGAAATCGTTCGAAAATTGAATTGTGAAAATCAACATGGAATACAAGGAAGTTCACGTTCTGTGCATGCGTGACATATTATTAATATCTTAGACGGAGACAGAAATACTCTATTCATCTCTGTCTGTCTCACAAGAACGAGAACTTCGTTATCTTCCATGTTGATTTTTCACGATTAGACACAAATCAATTTTCGGATGGTTTCCCCTAGCGAGTGTCAAGACCTGTTTATACGATCGTCATGGCCGCAACTAATGCAGTTACATCTATGATAGTTATTCTTTGCTATAGTTATTTCATTACGCGGAACTTTTAAATGTTGACAACGGTAATAAATCAAATGCGCAATGACAAACAATAATCGTTAGGCTTATGTTAGACATAGTTTTATCATGATTTAATAAAAAATCCTTAGTAACTAACTGTAGACTATGATCATATCAATATTCTTTTAAATGATTAAAATTAATTTTATGATCCTGAGGAACAATATACTAACTCAATCCTTTATGTTTCAGTTATGTAATGCCAGTAAGCAGCGATAGAGTAACGCGGGTAGGTTTTATCGTAAAATGATATAGCATATTGCATATCTCATAAAGAAGAATTTTTAATTCATACTTTTATTTTTACATTAATTTTCTTATACTATCATATCTCTTTTGATTTATATTATAGGATAATTGAAATAATGTTATTTAATGTTTTAGTCAAAAACAGTAGGTTTTGCTATAAAAGGAATTAAAGGAGAACCAATAGTTAGTCATACAGAAAATCAAGAAAACAATAATTTTTTGACAATTGCTCCTGCTTTACCTATTTTACCTGGAGCTCCTATACCACCAAAGTTATTTAAACGCCGTTATAATTTATTCAGGTATTTACTTTTTAATTAAAAATTATTTATGATTTTGGTACTAAAAATGTTTAAAGCTTTGTATATAAGTTTTACATATAGTCCAACAGATTCTCCATTTAACATAGAACATGATAAGATCGATGGTTCTAATGCAGTTACTTTACAATGGACAAGCGAAGGAAAGACTGTCATGGCAACAAGAACATCTGCAGAAAAAGAGAAAAGTCCTGACAGAATATGCCTTGATAGACGAGGACTTACCTCTTTTCCAAACATAATTGGGGAGCCACGTTTACGTTTATTATCTCTTCAACATAATCTTCTTACAAAGATTGAAAACTGTAATTTCTCTCAGTTAACAAAATTGGTGTTTCTTGATCTATATGATAATCAAATTGAAAAAATATGTAATTTTGAAATATTAGAGAATTTAAGAGTATTATTGATTGGAAAGAATAGAATAAAAAGAATTGAAGGATTAAAGCAACTTTCTAAACTGGAAGTTTTAGACCTTCATGGCAATCAAATTGTACAAATTTCGGATTTAAATAATCTTGTATCCTTAAAAGTGTTAAATTTAGCTGGAAATAATATTAAAACAATAGGATACCATGATTTTCAAGGTTTAGCATCATTAAAAGAATTAAACCTCAGGCGTAATAAAATTAAAAAATTATTAGGTTTTGATGAAACACCACAACTGCAAAAATTATATTTAAGCAATAATGATATTTACAAGTAAGCATTTTATAAACATATATAAAAGATATGATGCATGATCTAGTTATAGTAATATACTTGATAATTATATGTTGAATATTTAATATTTTAGAATTGAAGATATAGGAAATCTTGTTAAAGCGTTACAGCTTAGAGAAATAACAATTGATGGAAATCCTGTAACATTGAATGGGGATTATGTTTCTTTCCTTGTATCATATCTACCAAATTTACAATTTTTATCAGCTATGCCAATCACTGAACAAATCCGAAGAGCTGCTGTGGCATGGAGAACGACGAAGGAACAAAGTAATTCAACCTTTTTAAACCTTAGTGCACAAGTTTGTATGAATGCTCAAAGAGAGGAAATTATATCAAATGCTAAAATAAGTTGGGAACTTCTTAGATGTCATTCCAGATCATCCACAAATAATAGCAATAATAAGAACAATATTCGAAATAGTAATATTAATACAATGCAAATTCAGAAATCAAATAAATTCAATATATTAAAACCTAAGAACTTAGAAAAAGTAAAGTCGAAAGGTTTTGGGAGTTTAACATCTATAAATGAAAATATAGAAGCAACAAAAATAAATATAAAGAAAAGAAGTAATTCTAGCGATAATTTATTTCGATTAAAAGATACAACTAAAGCATATCCACTAGAATTTAAACTTCCACCAATTTTAGATTCTATCGTAGATAGTTTAATAAACAATAAATTTGATGAGAAAATAAAAAAAGATCTAACAAAGACGAAAACCGAAAGCGACACTGAGAGTACATCAAATAGTGATTCAGAGACTCTAGAAGATCATGAAAATTTGCAAAGTTGTTTCAACTCTCATTTCTTAAACTCCAATAATTATGCTTCATCACGCGATGTTAGTAAAATTGTTAATAATGAAACATTTGATTCCATTAATGTTTCCCCATCATCAGAAATAGCTGATGAAAAGAATGATCAGCCTTATGAAATATTGAAGTCTTCTAAGCTGTTAATGAATGAGAAACAAGATCTAACAAAAATATCTCAAAGTACACAGTTTCATAATCAGCATGGTCTAATTGATTGTCAATCAAAATCAAGCATTGATTCTTCTGGATATTGTTCTTTAAGTTCTAAAACTAATAGCATTGATAGTTGTAAGTCAGTATTGAGTGACCTTAGTACCTCATCTACTACTAAAAATATATTGCAAAAATATAAAAACTTAGAAAAAGACAAGAACAAGGTGAAGAGTGCACAAGGGAAAAAAATAGTATGTTATAAAAGTAATAAAGCAGCAGCTGCTAGAGCTAAGTATAAAGCCGTTACACCACCAAGTCCAATCCCATTACAAAATACATTAAAAGAAAGAGAACAAGGTATGAGGCAATTATAATATCTGTATTATGTTATTACTCTTATATCTTTATTATTTTATAGGAGGAGATTATTTGATAGAAATAGTTGGCCGTTGTTTGAATATTTATGGTCAAGGTGCTTTGCGTTTTATTGATCGACTTTGGGACTCTTCAAAAGCTCAAGACATTAATATAGTTAAATTTAATTATGTGCAGTTTAATGATGTAGCCAAAGTGTTGTGTAAAATAAAAAATAGATTTCCAAATTTAGAACATTTTATGTTCAAGGAAACTAATATTAGCTATCTTGGACAGCTCAATGCATTAGCTGAAGTGCAGGGATTAACAAGTATTCATATAGAAACTGGAAATCCAATTATATCAAAGGATTGGAAAGTTTATGCTATATTTCGGCTAGCTCACTGGGGCTTAAAAATTATCAATGGAAAAGAAGTAATTATACCTTAACTTTTCTTATAAGTCTGTATAACAATATTAAAAGCCAAGAATTACTAATTCATATTAATAGAATTAACAATTTTTTTTCATAGGTCACAAATGAAGAAATTGATTTAGCAAATGAAGAATATGCTGGTCTTGTTGATATTGTGATGTGTTCACTGCCAGAGTCTTTATTACAACCTTTATTACAAAGACTTCATTTAGAAAAACTGCAAAGACAAACTGGAGAAATTACTGCCAAACAATTTTTACTTAACAGTGATCCAGCTCTAAGAAGCGTTGTTGCTAAGGAAGCATTGCAATGGAGAAAAGGAAGTATAACACAGGTAATCAACTATTCAATAAATATTTTTAGGATGAAAAAAAAATTTTAATTCAATTCAATTTGAATTTTTAAATAACTGCTTTTAACTGCAGGAAGATCTTATTTGGAGACACAGAGGAAAAATACATTTACTAAATTTAATAAACCTTACTGTAGATGCAATACAGAAGTTACAACTACTCGAAAACAAATGGCCACGTATTTTATATGAAATAATTCATACTACCTTGTTTGATTTTTCTGAGATGGACGAATATATGAAACGCTGTAGTAAAACACTCGAAAATGATAAATAACAATTATATCAGTGTATAATTTATTGTATATAATGTATGAAAAAGAGAGAGACAGGATTGATAAAATTGATTTAAATACTTTTCATAAAATTATACAGAATTATTGTTAAATAAGCTTACATGATCATATAAATTTGTATGAATTCACAGAATATGTTTTTATGTATTCATATAGATCTATTAGTTTGATACATATAATCTTAGGACATACTATATTTATTTGTTTTCCTGGTTAAATTTTTCTGATATGTTTAAAATATTTGCAATAATAAATGAAAATGGCATAATATTCAAGTTTTGTATAATTAAATCTGATTTTATGTAAGAGTTTATTGTAATATTAATATACAATAATGTATCTTATCTATGTATATGTAACAAATTAGAAACTTGTTAATTGGAAAGATATGTATAATTCTTAAAATAATACTTAAAAAAGAAAGATTTACAAGCACATATAGATTGCATTTCATAAGAAAATAATTTAAATTTTTGAATATTTTTCACTTATGTCTTAATTACTGCCCATAAGTATATGCCAATAAGATTTATCAATTCATAAAAATTCCTATTTACAATAATGAAATGCAATTTCATATAGAACTATCATTTATCACTTTGTTCCAATGATAGATTCTACGCTAAAAGAGATCGTCGATTTCTTCTCCAAACAAGGTCCACTTTTAGCAGCAGAAATATTCTTTTGATCGTTCACAGAGGAAGTAAAATTGTTAAAACTTTTCTTCATCTTACGAGGTTCCGCGACCTGTTCAAACCACGGGATCGTGGAATACATACTTGGGAAGGGTTGTATTTTTTTCGAACCTTCGGATTCTTGTTTGTATTCCTGATTTTGTGACAAACCATTCAACAATGGAGCGTCTGCGGTAACTGTAATAAAAATATGCTATCAATGTACAAAAATACCGAACAAAAAATGCTAATATCATAGCAAATAGTTAATCGACGATAATAAAGTATTATTTATGATTCTCCAGAGTTTTACATATGTTAAAAACAGCTGTCGCCATACGTGCGATACTTTTTACGACTACTTTTTACGAATCCTCCTCTTCTTGTAGTTCAAATAATATCAAAGAATTCATGTAAAATCAAGGAAGACCATAAAATAGGAAAAGAATAACAATTCAAACGCGAGAAAATTGAAATTAAAGATACGTTTTCTTTCTATTGATTTACTATATAAATACTAACTATAAATACTAACATGCTGCAGGTAAACCATGAATCGTTTTCAATCCATAGAATCCTTGGGTTACGCTAATGCTGGTTTGCGTAAAATGTAATTGATGACGTTGAATATTCTTCCCTCTTCGACAGACTGGTGTTTGATCTGTTTTCAGTAGATACGGCGAAGCAGACGTATCAATCGGGGTGTGACAAACGCTTGAAACGTTTTCACCGAAGAAATTTCCTTGAGCCTGTTGTTGTCTTCTGAGTGCAACTTGAGCGGCCATCACCCGTTGCCTCTCGACCACCAGCAAACAGCAAGGACAACGACAGTCCTTCCACGCACACGATCTTTTGTGACCCTTCAGTCCGGAAATTACACCGTGGTTCCTACATCTAGCGCACTTTGGACTCCTCAAACGTTGCTCGATTCCGGAATTCACTTGAGTCGAATTACCGCTTTCGGTCTTCATCTTAAATCGTTGTGATACTCTGTACAGAGAGTATATCTTCTTCAAGATTTCCACGAATAATTACTATTTCTTGTTTCTATCGCATAAAATTTATTCGTGGAATATTATAAGAATTATTGTTGGGATTATACGCTGTGCAGTATATGTTGGTACAACATTTCATATTTACAAAGAGATTGAAAAGTTTCTAATAACCACTACGTTTATGGATTATCGATTCTTCAGCACGACCGGTTTGTTAATAAATGTGACGAAGTTAAATATTAGTTAGTGACAAAATTCGTATATATTTCATGGAAGAAATCACGTGAATTTAAACTCGTTCGCCGATATATCTCGCGAAACACCCGTCAATTTCCCTTGTTTCCAGCTTCTTGTAAGATTCTACCCGATGAAACAGTCAGTGTACACTGTTGAATGAGTTATATACATAGTGGAATCTTTTTCCCTCTGTCGAAGGAGGTGTCTCCGCATCTCCTCCTACCAATTCAAAATGTATTTTTAGAGAAGGAACATGTTGGGATTGGCTCGAAACGCGATGTAACTCCGCCACTTTTGTGGACCAGGAGCCAATCGAGGCCAGCTTGGATCTCGTTCTTCTTATTACTGTCAACTTGTATCACCTCGAGAAAAAGGCAAAGATCTTCGTTAAACCCGTACAACTTCTTTGATTACGGCCACCGTGACGGAATCCTACGGATCTTCCGTAAGCAAATAGGCACAGAGAGCGGTTTTATACAAAACGGCTAAGATTTATCGAGCATGACTCCTTGCGGGCAACAGAAATGCGCGTGCTTATTTACCCTTACCGACAAAAACAATTTGAATGAGACACATCGATTTATCATCGTCCAGATTAAAATAAATGATTCCTGTATTCGTTCTTCTTTACACTACAAGTATACTATTTTCAAGAATTTAAGAATCAAAATACAACGATTAACAAGTATCGTATTTTGTAATTTCTATATCAATTTGTAGAAAAGAAGAAATGGCATATAAAGTTCTGTTTAGTTTCCCTTTGAAACCTAAACCTGACGCTTCCTCTCCATCCGTCAGAGTATATAGATTTTTATCCAAGACAAGGGAAGAACATAACATTCAGGTTTCTCCAGCACTTAACTGCTGCCGGAGTCGAAAGAACACTCATACGTTAAGAAAACATACTCGAAACTAATATTAACTGTGCGTTGGCAACATCCGAGAGGATCGTATTAACGAGCTCTTAAAGCAAGATCACAGAAAGAATGCCATGTGGCCGCAGCTGGCGGTGTGTACCGTTGTTAGCCGAACGTGATTCTCTCTCTTCTATTTTTGCAGTACGGAATAGGACGAAAAGGGGCAGGAAGATTGCACTATCCTTCGCTTCCCGATACTCGAACGATATTATATTTTTAGTTGTAACCGAAAGCGATCTCGTCTTCTTGGACATTCGATGACGTCTCCATGGGTGAACTTTAGTAGCCATTTTCCACGTATAAACTGTAACTCTCAAAAGATTCGTATTCGACTAGTCACTTAAATGAAGTACTAAGATATGAAATTCGAATGTCGATGAAGAAAAGATCGTTCTCTTAAAAGAACGATAATGCCTGTTAAAGGAATTTTTTTTCTTCGTAGACGATGAAAGGAGCGAACGATCAGACAAGTTTAAATTTACATCGACGCCGGTAGGCACGCGTGAAACGTACCGAGGAATTTGCCCTAATGAGCGTGGAACGAAGGGGTGTCACTTTAGACGTTTCTCCGTTTTTCCAATCGGACATGGACAGCTTTGCTCGAGGGTGTTGTCAGTACGGCAAATATGTTGACAGGTCATTCAACATCTTCCCATCGTTTGCCCGTGGTGGACCCTCGTTGAAGATGCGTGACTGAAGAGATGTTGCACCTCGGAATATCCATAGCTAAGATTGGCCCTCCTCGAGACTGTCCTTGCGAGAACAACGTGCTCAACGAACCAAGAATTTTAACAAGAATTATTAATAACGAGATAAAATGAGAGCGTAAAATGGGGGAAAAAAGAGAGAAAAGAAACGAAAACGTTTTCTCCTAATTTACTTTAGGATTAAAAGTAACTTTAAAACTATTTTAGAATCGTATTAAAAAAGATGAGGGAATGGCAAAATTGAAAATCGAGTATCAAAAGTAGGCAATGTTCTTGGCTTTTTGACAACTTTTCGACATTTGCAAATCGACATACTTTGCATTTGTTCGCGTCCTGGGGGCTCTACGCGAAACACGGTAACCCGAAATCCTGGTATACAAAAATTAATAAATCCATCGATTTAACAATTGCAAAAGTCCCTCACGGTTGAAATCCTCGCGCGTGCCTCTCAAATGCGCGCTCGTCGGAAGTGGAACAAAACGTGTGGGCCTCGAAGTTACAAACATGTTATGTAATTCAAAATTCAAAGGATAGATTAAACAAACAAAATATCGCGACAATAAGCAATTAACCTTTCTGAATAGTTCCAAATATATGGTAAAATTTACGTAGCAGCGACGTTGCGATATTTGTAATGCGATCGTTCACGAAAAAAGTATAAAACTTCTCGATTTTAAATATCGTTTCATTCATGTAAGGTAAGATGTGTTGCGAAGATGCATATTCGCACGTTTTAAAGATATTCTAAGAAGAGTGACTCTGAAATGCAAATAACAATTCAGAAATACAATTCTACAAAAAAACTGTATCATACAACGATAGAATATTTTTAGTTTATTGCCGATACTACATTTTTTTGACATAGTTATAACGCTGACGAACAACCAGTGATCAAGCTCAATAGCGATGCCCCACTGTACCGATAATTTTGTTTGGTACTTAAGCAAGTTTATCGTGGGTTTCACGGGAATGCTCTTCTTTTACGTGGTTTTCCTGAAAGAAAGGTAACTTTTAGCTACGGGAGCGAACCGAGAAAGCAAACACAGCCATCGTAAAAATACGTGTGTTACAGGGAATACAGTTGCCTATGCAAACCGAGAGCAAGAGAACTCTTACGGCGTAAAGGGGAAAAGTGAGTCACGTTGGTCATACGTGCGAGATTTCTTCCATGATTTTTCCTGTTGTCTTTTCTTTTTTTGTCAATTAATAAATAAATGTTCTTATTACGTATATATATGTCTACATACTGATATATGAAACTGATTATAATATCCGAAAGGATATCGCGCATCGTATGACCAGCAATATCATGTGCATAGCATAATCATAAGTTCTAATACTTAGTACTAATTCCTGCCCTTTAGACGTTCAGACAGATGCGACTGCAGAGAAGGGTAAGCATGAAATCATCGATAATATTCATTGAAAGATGATATTAAAAATTCGATAAAAATGTTATTCTCTTCTATACAGAGCTCGGATCAAAACCTATGCTTGCGGCTGTAAAAAACGTTTGGACATGTAAGGACGTTCTGTCGTAACAGTGATAAGACGTTCGATTTTTTTCGTATTATTTTAAAAATTGACATATGGCTTTTAGGGTATAGGAAGATTCGGGAATGTTTTCTGGAGAACGACCCAGCTATCGCATCGAAGACCGCATTTGTATTAGGAAAAGGTCTTCCTAAAAATGACAATGGTAATTTCGACTTCCCCAGCAAATCGCTGTAAGTCTTACCATCGTGAATGGTTTTCACGATTCAACAATTCAGTGATCTCATGGTTACTTCGATTGCAGACGTATCATCGGTAAATTGCATGTGCTGTGTAACGTTGCTCAATCAGAAAACTAAGGTAAGCGAAAATGTATTGTTCGAGTGGAATGCGATCGTATTAACGACATGAATTTTTTACGCGAATTAGTTCACAGAATCAACCATGAGTGTACGAAGAAAACGATTAAGTAGACACTGTATTTATCGCCATTGCAGCGGTCTCGTATGCCCCCGGAAGTTAGTGAAAAAAAGAAAAAACAGACAACATTACGTTCACCTACGCGTTTCTCAACAGGCTATTTCTGATTATTGGAAAGTGTCCGATAAATCGGTACATGGTGAAAATAATATTAACGAGGCTCAAATATATCAAGAAAATACAGGTGGGAAGGAAAAAACCATAAAAATAACTCACGAACATAAAGAAGAAATATCGAAGAAGCATGATAAATATGCGGCGGAAGAGATTGAAAAGGATATGGTATTAAAATCAGAATGTAAATCTCCGTGTGTTTACCCTAATAAGCCTTGCAGTGATTGCAGTATCTCTCCATTATCTCTACGAATAGCTGAAACTAAACACGAAGAGAGCGAAAGTATTAGAAAATCGAGTAGTTTCAAACACATTTGTGATAGTAATACGAAACATTTTTTAATGTACATGCAGGAAGATACCTCTAGTGCTTTGGAAAGGAAGAGTAGCTCGTGTAGAACTAGTAAAATCGATACATCGCACGAACGTTCAAAGAAAACTTCGAGTGAAAAATGTTCGCCAAGTGGCACAAGTTTCGACGAAACCACTAATACAGATGACTATATGAATTCGATTTTGTATTACGATATACGAAAAAAGTTTGCCTCTACTGCTAAGAAAAAATCATCAAAAAATTGTTTGAAGATTGAAAAAGGCATTGAATTAAAATTGACTCCTGAAGCAGAAATAAAAAATACAGAGAAAATTAGTTCACATCAAGAGTCGGACATTGATGGAATCAAAAGTAACTTTTCGGACAACACGCGGGTGTACTCTTTGAAACAAAAGCAAAAATATAATTCAAAACGCCCTATAAATAAATCGGCTACAAAATTGCAAAAGAAACTTCCATGTCGTAACATTGAAATTAGTTCAGACATGCAACAGAAAGATACTTACCCTGTTTCTTGGTATAAAAATACAGTGTATCAGAGAAAGCTGCCAAAATATCCTTGTCAAAGCTGTTATTGCGATGCAAAGTTAGTTACGTCACTTTTTAACATTGATCAATACACTGTAATATAATACTAAATTTTATCTCCGTTACCAAAATGCATTTTCTCTTTTCAGAGCACGTAATTATGATGATTCCCGATGGAGTGGCAGTAAAAAACAATCCTTCTCAGATTTGCAGCCCTATTCTTCGTTTCAACCACAATACAATACGTTATCTATGAATTTGCAACCGCAAAGGAATAATTCTCCATATGAATGTCTGAGGACGAAGAAAAAAATTGATTCAAGGGCCGATTATAAATTTTCACCGTCTCATGAAACTCGTTCGTCGAAATTCAAACCACAATCGATGCAATATAAAGAGAAACCGACTTTGGTCATCTTCAAAAACAGAAGATCCAATAGATCGAGGAATTCGACGAATTCGTTATATAGTTCTTCGACCACTTCTACCAGTACTATTAAGAGACCTGTTCACGACAATTTAGTTACGTCTCAACGTTCAACCTATAAATCATCACGTTATACGATGCCTTCGAGTGATCAATATAAGCATAATAAGAACAGCGCAAAAATAGATACTACTTCTTCGTTGTCTTCATCATCAAGCTTATCATCGTCCAAACGATTTCATTCTTGGACAGTATTACCACGAAACGCTGTTTATCATAAGCAAGAACCGATTTCTTCCTCTTCGTGCACAGACGTTCACAGATGGAGAAGAAGATACTCGGAAACGAAGAAAAGGACGAGTTCGTATCTTTCATCCACTACCTGTTCTTGTTCGTTGTCACCGTCATCGACATTTAGAGATTATTGTTTAGAGGAATCGGAAAAGGAAGCAAGGCAAATTAAAAAGTCGCGGAGAAAACCAAGATTTCGTGCACAGAAGAAGAAAATAATATACACGGATGAACGTCACGTTAGATGGAATATTAAGAATATGTATTAGGACTAGAAAAGTAAAAGGAAGAAAATGAACAGATATGAAAAGCATGGAAAGAAAAGAATTATTGATGTAAGAAGTATATTTTAATCATAGGTACACGTGAGGAAATCACAAACATAATTTATACCTCGATATTATTTAAATAGAAGGTCTACGCAACAACGTTGGTAAAGTAACATTTGTGACATGCTCTATTCTTTTAGTAGAACCATCGATAAAGACATAATTCAAGCGTGAACTCGGTTAAATCATAAATTTATCGTGTGACGATGAAACGTAAGCAACAACAGTAACGAGTACACGTAATTGGCAGGTACCGAGTTAGCACTGAAACTCCGTGAATAAATTGGACGTGGTGCAAAGGAGTGACGCGTCCCGTTGGACGTTTGGAAAATCTGAAACTCGATTAATATGCGTCGTGTCCGTAGGTGAAGAGTCTATAAGTAGATCTTCTACGGACACGAACGTCAGTCATATTCATATATTATGTTCTGACCTGGTAGACGAAACCTTCCTTTACGCTAACGAGATATCTGCAATGGTTAACACTATACATACATCAGGCAATGCCACGATATACATCTTTGCCAAATATCTCAACTACAATTTCGTTGTTGTGAAAAAAAGGACAAAGGATTCTTTCGCTTTATTATGTGTAATCGTAGACTTTTGAATGAAGAAATCTTCCTTTTTCTTATTATTCGTAGATAATGTATGTCCGTCTCTTCAATTTGATAAAAATGTATCTTTATAACATTATTGTGATGTATCGTTTTTCATAACTTTTATGAAAGTTAAATAAAATATGTTTACTGCCATCATCATAGTTTGTAAAATATTAATCGAAGTTCTTTTCCAAATTAGTGATACGAGTTGAGTGATTGTTTAGGTTGAAAAGAATTTCAGAATGATTCTTAACGTCGTATCGATGTCTGTGCATACAAAGTCTTTTTTCCAAAGTTCTCTCGTCTTAATCTACTCGAGAATCTCTCTGAATGGCAGGCTTTGTAAAGGAAACGTCGCAGCTGCGTCCCTTTCGCCTCGTATTTTGCACGCATTCCGATGAAATAAAACGAGAACAGCAAGGGTGCCGACTTCAACCGAGAAGAAATATTTCGAAACGGGATGTTAAATGAGCGAACTGTCCAACTGTCACTCTACCTAGTACCCAGTTTCTTTAGCACTTAGCGAAAATATGAGCCAAAATGAATCTATATATTTTCGGTGTCCATGTTACAAATATACGCGTAACGCTTGTACGTTAGATATTATTTGTTAAAAAGACTCTGTTCTAAAACTATATTTTCATTCTTATTCGTCGCTTTAATTTCGATGAAAAAAATAGAATTATATAATGCAATGTATAAATTTATTTTTGAATGAATTGATTTTATTTGCATAGATATACATATCTAAAAATCACTTAATCTATCAATACTTATTGGACCAGGTATACAGAATAAGGAATAATTGTATTTTGTTTAAAGCACTCTCCGATCCATTCGCTTTTAATAATTGTTAACGATGCCTGGGATTTATTGTCAATTAAATTTTGGAGTTCAATATCGGTGGAATTATTATTGATAAAAATATGTGTCACAGAATCGTCAATAGTTTCTCTAATAGTACCACCCATAAAACGAAATTCAAATTTTGATAAATCTGATGAGTCATAAAAATATGCCACGATACCACGAAATAGAGAATAAGGTGATATTTCACTATCAAATAATTCTTGATCTATTTTTTTCATTTCTGTATAATCAAATTTAACATTTTGCTCCTGAAATAATTTTATATAAAATTTAAATTACCTATAGAAATTTGATTTAGTAAAATAAGTAAATGAACGTGATACCGTATCTTCGACTTTTTTGAACGAACGTAATAAACTCTCTTCGTCAGCATCTATAGTATAGTGATCATAATAATCATCATAATATTGTGCTAATCGTCGTTTCGTTGATTCACGACTACATATCAAATCCCATGGTAAAAAATCTTGTAATGACGACCAATTTTCTTTTTTGGTAACCCGTCTAAACCAATCCAATGTTACCACATCATACTTTTTACTTTGTATGATGCAACTTGCTCTTACCTAAAGAATTTTATTCATATGTCGACTATTCGAACAGTATTAATTGTTAAATTAAGATCCAAAGTTGATAGTAAATAGCACATTTACCGTTTTAACGTTACCAACAATAATACAGTAATTTTCCTTTAAAGGGTTTTGTACAACATTTGCTCTGTGTTGCAGAAGAATTTCTTCAATCTGTTCTTTAGGTAACTCATCGACGCCATTTATCACGCAAATTTCTTTGTCGTCAAAAAGTCGGGTAAGATGAACCGGTGGATTGTCATAAATGTTTGGTTTCATTGATTTCTCTTCATATTTTATTGAACGTTGTTTCCTTGTCTTACGTACTTTACTTTCACATGCTTCTTCTATATCTTCATAAGGTATTTCTCGTTTTGTTAATTTCTGAATTGGTTGCGTATCCTTAAAAATAACAAAAATATTTGTTATTTATATTGTAATGATATAACATGCAATAAATCATTCAATTATGTACCTTAATTAATAATTTCAAGTTATCAGTTGTACAAACGTCATACCACGGTTTATCAGTTCTAACACTTGTAACTCTAGGAAATCGTAAACTGTATCCGGTTGGATAATTATTACTACATATCATTTCCGATGCTTTTATGGTCAAAATGATGGAATTTTCAGGACGAATCCATAAATTTGGCTCAACCTAACATATTAAAATGATACTAAAATATAACGAATATTTACTTCCGTCAACTCACCTTGGGAGGCACGACATTTTCAGGTCGTTCTGTTTGCCACTTATCTTTAAACATTCTTCCGAGTTCTTTCAATGTATTCATAGAAAAACCACTGTTGACTGATACTACAGATAAAAATTTTGTAGGATTTTCACCAGGAGTTTTTGCAGAAGAAGCTACGCCCATTAAAAAGCTATTTACTAAACCCATAAATTTTCTACCGTAATAACCACCGAGAATAATTAAATCTATATCGTGTACCAAACCTTCAGAATACTAAAAGATTATTATTTATAGTAACAACAAAAAATTATAACAATGTAAGCAAATATTATACAGAATATTACCTCAGCTTTTATTTTATAACAATTAGTACCATTTCGTACATTTGGTTTATATTTACTATCACATTCTTTTACTACAATTCCTTCTTCTTTATTCCTAATACTTTCATTGAATATTTTACATAATTCCTCGCTTAAAAGCAGAAATTGTATAAATTTACATGTAAAAATTTCTTTTTTCTTAAGCTGTCAATCATAACCAATTACCTTCTAGAAACTTTAGTAGATTTACATAATAAAAGGCAACCTTCTTCCTCTTTAAATACATCTTTTAAAATTTCAAGTCTTTTTTCATAAGGTTCGTTATTAAGTAAAATATCATTATGCATAATAATATCGAATGCAACAAAACATTGTTGATAAGGACTATCCTTTGAGAGTTTCTTAACATCATAGTTCATTCCCTTTGAGCCTAACAATTTCCTTTCTTTATGCCAACCCATTAATTCACCATCTAAAATGACTGATTTTACTTGAGGATTTAATAATCGACCAAATACACTGCTCATAAAACCTGAAATGTATAATTGTATAATTGGTACCATCATAGAGATCATGTCATCTTAACAAAAATATGTATTTAGTTTAATTTATATATAACATATTCTAATCAAATTGCAACACATATATACCTGCAGAAGTAGTTTCCCCAAAACCAGGCTTATTTGTAATATCATACCCTTGTCTTGTAAAATACTTATATTTGCCATTTTTCATATGTATTTGAGATCGCTCGCCATCATATTTGCATTGCACAAAGTATTGTTTTCTTCCATTAAAAAGTTTCTCTACATTCTCAATTTGACATTCTTCTAATAACATAGGCTTAAAATGAGAAAAAACTTGAATATCATGATGATATCTCAATTGAGGATCATATAATGTGTCACAAATTTGTCGCAAATTAGATGATACATTAAACAATGAATCTGCATCTGGATGAAAAACTAAAAAAAACATATCACTGTTAAATGATATTGTTCTAAATATATTTTTTTATATATTTTTAAAGTAATATACAAAAAATAAACCTTGCAATATCTTTTTCGTTCCAATACCAAGATCCAATCTTTTTAGAATAATTCGTGTTATCCATTTGAACTCTAATGCATTTAATTTCCTTAATAAATCTTTGAACGTTTCATTTCTTCTTAACGATAGATTATCGAGAATAAAATTGATTTGTTCTATTGAGATATGAGAACCTTCACGTTGAAAACGATTTTGTAAAACCCAATAAGCTTTATCCGCAAAATTGCAACGTGTAATATTTTTTGCAGTTGGAGTTCTAAAACATTTTAGTTCCTTTTAAGATTTATGATTATAGCACACTATTAATACTAGGAAAAAATAAATATTAATAATCTTACTTGTACTGTTTAAGTTTAATTGCATCCTTACTGTTTTTCCCGAAACAAAATATACTAATATAAATATCAGCAAGAGACTTTTCTTTTAAATTATATGCCTCACGTTCTCGTTCAAGATCTGGTAAGATTAATCTTAATATAGGAAAGAGTGAAACATCCTGTAAAAGAATTTTATTGAAATATTATGATTTTAATACAGATAATCATTAACAACTTTAATTTAAAAATTCAAAATTTTACCATATCTGGATACTCAGTTTTTAATTCACGACCCATATTACGACATTTCTGAAAGAACTGCTCCAAAATATCAGCTTTCCTAGATATTCGTGATTTCCTAGTATCTGTTTTAGAGATTTTCTCGAATATACCGCACAATTCCACAAATTCAATTTTACTAGCTAATGTTCCATTCATTTTACTCCTGTACAAAAAAGAATAGAACTCATTAATTATTTGAAAGGTAGAATCAATGTAATTTAAGAGATGAGATAGTTTATTTATAAAAATCGTTTGATCTCTATAAAAAATGCTTACATCTTTATTTACAACATAACATAAGTTTATAAATCATATATAGTAATAATCATATACTGTAAATAACTTTCTTAAATTAAATCGTAATATAATTTTCAAGATACATTCTTGCTAATAAATAGTTTTCAGACTGTAGATAAATAAGATGTAGATTAAAGGCAGCTTCTTTTCTTAAATCTAAAAGATATGAATTCTTTTTAACTAAATCTCCAGGGTCCTTATCAAGTACTAATTTATAAAATTGTACAGCTGCTGGTAATAAACCAATTTGATGAAATGCACGACCCATATTGTAATATGTTTCTTGTTCACCATCTTCGTTACGGAGTTGAGAATATTTCTTCAAGAAAGCAATAGCTGGAATAGAAAATAACAAATATTTTTATAAATTTTATAAATTATAAATTTTATAAATTTTTTTTATGAATATATTTCCTAAAACAAGATTTTAAATAAATTACGATCTCTAATTTATTTTTCAGCTGTAATTACCTTGACTTACAAGTTGATTCTTCTTAGCAGAAAATTTCTGGCATGCCATTTGTAATAAAGTTACACCAATAAGTAATGCCAATAAGGCACTGGGTACTACTTTGAAAAGAGAAATATAATCATTAAGAGCATATTTATATGTTCCCGAAATAAGACAGTTGTTTGCATGCATTATATGCAAGTATGAAAACACATCTTCCCTTCCAAGGAGCCGCATGATAAATCTATTGTGTCTACAATCTTCTGCTTTTTGCACAATAATATTTAATAAATTCCAAGAATTTGGTTCCTGACAAACGCGTATTAATTGTCGTACGATATTATATCCATGATAAGAATCATTGTTATAAATACAAGAAAGTAAGCATAAAAACATGATATGAGAATTCCTTTTCTCAAATCTTTTAGATGTTAAAGCACTAGAACAGATTCTTTGTAGTAATCCATACTTTTTTAATGTACAAGCCAGTTTACACATTTGCAAAAGTAAAAGAAATTCTTTTTTCTCACTTAATTCCGTATTATTTAGAAATGATGGTGCATTTTCTTCTTCAAGTTTTTCGCCACGGGATAGTCGATGAAGTTGCAATGTTTCCAAACGTTGTCGTACTGCATATGCTCTAGTTAATGCATTTAATTCAGCTTTGTTTCTTATGTTTGCGCAATGTCTAGAGAAAAGTAACATACCAGATTGAAAATATTCATCATACTTTTTTACTTTGAAAAGGAGTAATGTCCTTTGATATATTACTTGTGGATCTAAAGTATCTGACTCTGGATCTTGATTAAGAACTTCTATTGCTTTGTTATATTGACCTTTTAATTTATACAGCTTAGCTAATGCTGTTCTTGCACCTAAATGTTGAGATGATAATTGTCTAACAACTTCATATGATTTTATTGCTTTTTTTAAGTCTTTGCAACCAACCCAACATTCCGCATGTCGTAACCATACTGCAGCTAAACTATAATTATTACTATTGACTAATGGTTCTAATAGCATTAAAGCGTGTTTAAATTCTTTTTTCCCCATTAAAGCCTCAGCTATATCTAAGAAGAGATCGCCAGAAATTTCTGGATTTTCATTTAAATAAAAGTTGGGTAAAAAATTCTCAGCTAATTTCATCTGATTCAATTCAATAAGTGTTACAAGAAATTTTGCCTTCAAGTCAACAACAACATTATCTGGCACTCCACAAGATTCTATTTCGCATATATTGCTATCTTCCAATTCTTCTTTTTTTTCATTTCCAAATCTTTTTATTATTAAATCAGAGTCTTGAGTACCATCAATGGTTTTATATTTTACCCAAATGCTGGTGTATGTGGTTAAAATATTTAAACTTCTTTTAAACTTTTTTAGTGCTATTAGAATTTCAGTCATGATATTAACTTCTTCTAGAGTAATGAAACTAGGACATTTTGAAAAAATATTTTCCATTGCTTCTAGTGCTTGTTCATTATTGTTCTCTTCCATGTATCGTTTGGCTAACATTTTAGCATACTTAATTATGTTTATACCATCTTCAGGTTCTAATTGATGAACTAACTTCAAAAATCCTTTTAAATAAGCTCTTTTATCTCCATTACGATCTAAAAGTTGAGCTCTTGTTTCATATAAAGTTACATCTTTTGGATTTGCCTGAATTGCTTTATTATAACATGTTATAGCTTGTTTTATGTCTCCACCTTCAAGAGACATATTAGCCAATCTCACCCACTGATCTGCATCTTTTGGACTAAGATGTGCTGCTATCAAAGCAAACTGTAATGACTTTTCTGGCTGATCTGTTTCATATATCATTGCTAATGTATGAAATGGTTCTGGAGCACTTGGTACTTGTCTATAGAAACATTGAAGAATTTATATTGCTTTATTTATTATTATTTAGGAATGACACATCATCATTTGAAAAAATACACTTGCCTGATTATTTCCATACATATCTGAGCAGCTAATTCTGTATCTCCTCTAGCATATCTTAAATTTGCTTCACCCATAAGACCTTGCAGAACAGGTGGAAGTGTTCTTTTTTTCCGTTTATGACGTATTTGTCCTCCACTTTGTGGCTTTGACGTTTTAGACTGAATTATTTTATTTGTTTCTACTTCTTCATTCTCAAAATCATTTCTAAAAACAAGAAAGTTTGTTTACTAGGAATTTTATAAGAATACACAGATCCATATTAGGCTGCTACCTAGAAAAATCAAATTCTGCAGTTTCTAAATCTACATCTTGATCCATTCTAGAAGAATATTCAGAGAATGTCAACTCTCCATTTAAAAACTGCTTTGTTAATTGATCCTCTTCATCTGCAGTTATTAATAAATCATGATCTTCTTCTTCTGTGGTAATATCCATAGCAGAAGTACTTTGTCTCGAATAAACATCTGATATGACATTTTGTGGCATATCTTCTATTTCTAAAGCTTGTGCTTCAATAAATTCTGTGATATCAACATTCATGTTATTTAAGGCATTTTCATCTAATTCTTCTATAATCACAGGAGCTATTGCACTTTTTTCATCGAACGCCATATTTTTATCCTTGAGCTGTATTATATGCACTAAATGTTATTACCAAATTATTCACTTTTCAATCACACCACAAAGCACTAAAATAAATATAGGACTAAATTCATGTATCTTTAAGTTTAAAGATTTACACATTAAATAGAGATAATACAATTATCACACATAATATTTGATATGTGATATGAATAATAAAAAATATATTATTTCTTAATAAATTATTATTGCTGTACAATAAAAATACATTAAAAATTTTTATTGCAAGGTACTGATTTTATATACGTATTAAGAGATATTTACATTATAAATATATAAATATTAACATTTACAATGCATGTTGATCGCGTGTAACATAAATGTCATACAATACGCATATTACATCTACATCATATCATTAGAACACTTTTTATACAATATTATCAATAATTTATACACATTAACATTAACATTCGTGTACTTATATTGTAAATTAAATATTTATGAGAAATAAATGTATATGAAAGGTTAAGTTACCACATAAATTGTTTACCTTTTATTAAAGTTCTAGTAGAGTGATTAATATTAGATTCCTGGCACAGATATAACTTTATAAATATACATTTGTCTTAAACATACAATTATTATATTTTTATTTCTGCGTCTACAAGATAACAACTTATACTTTTGATATTGACATCATCACTTTACGATGTGAAGTTCTGTAAACAATACGATAGTAAACTGCATTATGATTTGCTTGTCCGTTATTTGTTGGCACAATTTATATATAATAGAGTATATGAGTTGTAATATAGAGAAGTAAGGGACGTAAAAACATTAAACGAAAATGTATGTTGCGAATACTTTGATATTTCATTTGAAATGGATTTTTATTTTAAGAATGTTGAGGTTATGACATCAAAACAAGGTTTTTAACAATAAAAAAACATCTGTATATGTCATTTTTAGATTTCTTAAACATTAAATAAGAAATTATTATATTATCTTATTATTGCTCGAAACGTTGAAAAAAAAGCATGGGCAGAGAAAATACAATTTAATAAATTATGTCTCTCTACTACATGTAAGTTTTATAAAGTACAATATGCATGAATTGTAATCTCAATTACATTTATATAAACAGAATTGATTACAAGTTATTTTAATATTTTTTATTTTAACGTTCAAATATAAATAGAAATGTAGTAGTTTATTATTAAAATTTAAAAAGAAAGTTTCTTTTGTTGTTCTCCAATATCACTTTAAAATAATTTATTCTAAATTATATTATATCAGAAGTAGATGATTCTATATTTTGAATATTTATTTCCTTATTTAACAATTATATGTGATATATGATATTAATTTTCTTATGTATTTTTCAGCTGATATTAATAGTATGAAGCCACATACATGTTGGCTATATGTCTCTTTATTATTACTACTTAATATTGTGATTCGATCATCTCGTAATCAAGTAAATTGTTTATTAGAAAAAAACAATTCTGTAAACTCTGAACTTAATAATGTACCTAAATTACCATGCCATGGCAATAGTCCTGAACAAGTAAAAGTCCATTTTACTAGCAGAATTGTTGAAAATGAATACATTGTTGCATTTAAAGGCTATTATAAACCACATACACGTGAAAATTACATAAAAGCTGCATTGAATTCATCTGGTATTCATAAGTGGAAAATTTTATTTCGTGACAACTTGGCTAGCAATTATCCAAGTGATTTTGATGTTGTTCTCTTAGAAGAAACAGATAAACATAATGGTCTTAGTGCTTTGACTGATCATCCTCTCATTAGAAGAGTAACTCCTCAAAGACTTGTACAAAGAAGTTTAAAGTTCATCAACGCATCAGAGGATGCAGATTTTCTAGAATACAAAAATTTCAAAAGAAAAATTAACAATTATGTGAGTTTTTATATTGGACATTTTAATTTTAATTTGTATAATCAAGATAATAATCAATAATAATTTTATTTATTGTGACTTATATCGAACAATCAGTTTATTTTCAAAATTATTTTAGAACAATCAGTTTTGGCAATCAACCAATCGTCACACATCACGTAGATTATTAAGAGCTATACCAAGACAAATTACAAGTATACTTCAAGCTGATGCTTTGTGGAGTATGGGTGTTACCGGGAATGGAGTCAAGGTGGGTATTTTCGTTTGGGATATAGGTTTTAAGAAATTGGATAAATTGAAATAATATTTATTATATACATAATAATTATTATTAGGTAGCAATATTTGATACTGGACTAGCAGCTAGTCACCCACATTTTAAAAAAATTAAAGAACGTTCAAATTGGACAAATGAAAAAACACTAGAAGATGGTTTAGGTCATGGGACATTTGTAGCTGGAGTTATTGCATCATCTTGTATAGATTGTCTTGGTTTTGCACCTGATGTTGAACTTCACATATTTCGTGTTTTTACTAATACTCAGGTATGTTTATCATTATATTCGGTATATCTACTTTTCACTTAACTTGATACATCAGAACATCCTTGCTTTTCACAGGTATCATACACATCGTGGTTTTTAGATGCATTCAATTATGCTATTCTTACAAAAGTTACTGTACTGAATCTTAGTATTGGAGGACCAGATTTTATGGATCATCCATTCGTTGATAAAGTATGGGAATTAACAGCAAATGGTGTAATTATGGTTTCTGCTATTGGTAATGATGGACCTTTATATGGGTAAGGAATTTTTTCTATATTTATTTCTCTAAATTTTATAATACACCAATAAATGGAATCTCATTTAATATAGCACCCTAAATAATCCTGCGGATCAGATGGATGTCATTGGAGTAGGTGGAATCAACTGGGAGGATCAAATAGCAAGATTTTCATCACGTGGTATGACTACATGGGAGTTACCATCAGGATATGGGAGAGTAAAACCTGATTTAGTTACATATGGATCAGGAGTACGAGGTTCTGCATTACAAGCAGGTTGTAGAACCTTATCTGGAACTTCTGTTGCTAGTCCTGTTGTTGCTGGAGCTGTAGCACTTTTAGCCAGTGGGTTTGTACAAGCAGATGGATCTGTTAAACAAAGAGTAATTATATATCAAATCTTATATATCAAATCTATATATCAAATCTTTATCTTCTTGTACATTTATCTCTTCTATAAATAAATATAGATAAATGTTTAATGACAAAATTATTATTTTAATTATTTTAGATTACTCCAGCAAGTATGAAACAAGCATTACTTACTTCTGCGCGTCGTTTATCGGGAGTTGGAATGTTTGAACAAGGTGCTGGAAAGCTAGATCTTTTACGAGCATTTCATTTTCTACGTTCGTATACACCTATCGCTACACTAAGCCCAAGGTAATTATTTTCTTATATTATACAGCTCATTATTTTAATATTAATTATGATCTATAAAATGGTGTATAATATGATACATAAACTATGATGCACATTATTAGTTATATAGACTTAACTGAATGTCAGTATATGTGGCCATACTGTACACAAGCTGTATATCATACTGGTATGCCTACAATTGTAAATATAACTATAATAAATGGTTTGGGAGTATCTGGTCATGTAACAGAGCTTGTATGGCATCCGTATACCGGCAATGGTAACGGTGAGCGAATCGATGTATCAGTAACTTATAGTGATGTTCTTTGGCCATGGTCTGGATGGTTAGCAGTTGCTATAACAGTTCCACCATCAGCTCGTGGTTGGCAAGGCATAGCACAAGGTTGAAATTACTTCTATTTCTAATATATTAAATAATACTCTATAATATTATTATGTTAGAATTTAATTCTATAAATAGGTCATATATCGGTTACAATTGAGTCACCGCCGAGTGATGGAGAAGAAAAAGTAAGACAATCTAAAATAGAATTACCCTTAAAAGCAAAAGTTATTCCTACACCTCCCCATCAGTAAGTATAAGAAAGAAGTTTTAGTTATAGTATAGAATTTTGATATACAACTAAAATTGAATAACATTTCCTTAATAGTAAACGTATCCTATGGGATCAATTTCACAATCTGCGTTATCCTCCCGGATACTTCCCGCGAGATGATTTGCGTGTGAAAAATGATCCACTTGATTGGAACGGTGACCATATTCATACTAACTTTAAAGATATGTATCAGCATTTACGTAATGCTGGTTATTATTTAGAGGTACTTGGTGCTCCATTCACTTGTTTTAATGCCAAAAATTATGGTACCTTACTCATTGTCGATAGTGAAGAAGAGTTTTTTCCTGAAGAGGTAATATTATACATGTTATATAATGTTCAATAACGTTTTCTGGTAATGTTTAATTAATTTAAAATTTACAAAAAACTATGTTTCAGGTAGCTAAATTAAGGAAAGATGTAGAAGAAGAAGGTCTTTCTGTAGTCATATTTGCAGATTGGTATAATGTCACTGTTATGAGGAAAGTGAAATTTTATGATGAAAATACTCGGCAATGGTGGATACCAGATACAGGAGGTGCAAATGTGCCAGCCTTGAATGATTTACTATATCCTAACTGGGGAATTGCATTTGGTGACCAAGTACGCAATGGTCAATTTACTCTTGGTCAACATCCACCTGTTACTTTTGCTTCTGGTACTACAATCACTCGGTATGTGATATAATAAATATCATAGCTAACTGTTTAAATTGTTATATATATATTGACTTTAATAATGAGATAAAATATATTTTTTACATTTATCAAGATTTCCAAAGGACGGAGTTATTCTTTATGCAGAATTACATGATCAAGGGCAGGAACTTTTGCTTGAATCAGAATCAAGATCTACAATCCCAGTGCCAATTCTCGGACTTTTTCAAACCAACGGTTATGTAAATATGAAAGAACTGTATAATGACAATTACAGTAACAACGAGATAATGGGGAAAGAAAATGTGGAAAAAAATAATATGAAAGACCAAGCAAAAATTGTATCAGGTAGAATTGTAGTATATGGGGATTCAAATTGTATCGATGACAGCCATTTACAAAAACGTACGTTTCTTTCATGAAATCTTCAACTTAGTAATTATATTATTTTTTATTCTTCAATTAAAACTAAATGTTATTTTTTAGCTTGTTTTTGGATGCTTGATGCTATACTGGAATATACAACAACGGGACATATCGCAACTGTTTTTACAGACGAAAGTCAAACTAAGGCAAAAGTTCTTGAGAAGTCTAGTATTTTAGACAGTAATGAATTACCGCAACGTATGGAAGGAAGTTATTTGAAACGTCATAGTAAAGTATTACTGCCTGAAAATACTAATGCTGGTCATATTAGACCACTTCCATCTTGTCCTACTATTACTCCTGCTATTCCAAAACCTTTAAACGAATCTGTCCCTTTGTAAGTTATTATAAATGTTATTAAATTTCATTCGATAAATAAGTACATTACAGTATGACTTTAATTTTATTTCAGAAATCTTTATAAGCCTCAAAAACTATTGTCTGTTGGAGACACAATAGTTGCTATAAATCCAGTTCTACAAGATTCAAGTCCATTATGGCTTAGAAGACGTGTTGGAGGTGCAAATATTCCTACATTACATCACGCAGATCGAAATAATATTGATGAATTAAAACAAAATGATCAAGATAATGGTATAATACTTACAAGTAAGTGGGGTTACATGGGAGGAATAATAATGGTAGCAAGTATTTGTTTTTACTTATTAAATCGATGGAATTGCTTAATAACAAAAAGGCATTCTCGAAGAAAACGAACAGTCGGTAGATTACGCAGAGTTATTCAAACAATTTCTCTACGCAGAGTGCCTCAAATGTGACTGTGTATTTGACATACCTTCAACTAATGCAAGATAATGTTCAATTATCTGTGGTAAACGCTTAAAAATATAACAAACTATATTATGTGCCTTTAAATATATAGTACTCAACATAAATCTAAAAGTTACATAAATTATTTTGATAAATTTTATGTGTTGTTGATTAATTTTGTATAGCGCAAGTTTCTGTTGATATACAGGTATAAAATGAAAAATTACCCTATTATTTCGTTTATTAAGCATATAAATGAAAAATAAAAATAAGGAAAATACAAATACTTTACATATAAAAATATACATACATTAAAATATATTAGTAAAATGCATGGAATAAAGTAAATATAAATTTGCACGATAAATTATAAAAACATCATTTTAGATTCAATATTGACATATTTTATATGTTTATATTTTTTCAAATATTTTAATATTTTAATTAATAGAACAATCATTTACTTTAGGTTAACAAATATATATATATATATATATATATAAAAAATGTATTATCAACTTATTATTAACTTGTGGTTATAATAATTATTAGATTTTGTATAATGACATCATCATCCATTTTTGTTACAAACAAGTAATAATATAATATTATTAGCTTAAAAATGTTGCTACTTCGTAACATAGGCTACAAAAATTCCATAAATAAAACTGTTTTTATGTACAAAGCTATTTAATTAATGACACAGAAACAATTTCAATGTTTACAATGTGTTTGCAACGAATTTTAAGTATAATATTTTTTATATAAACATAATATTAATTACTTTTAGAACATTTACTTTAAAATTATATTTTAATTATAAAATGGATTATATGTGACCCAATGTGCCCTATCTTGTTCTGCTGCAGATTTATGAGTCGTAAAAATACTTTTGAATACTTCTGATGCTTTGGGATCTTTAGCAACACTGTAATTATCTTTAACTTTTTTATATGCTGGATCTTCAGCTTCAGTCCTATTACTATTGACCTTCACGGTACCATTTTTCTCCTCTTTTCTCATTTTTTTCTTTGGTACTTCTTCTTGTTTAACATCTTGCATTTGATTATCTTCATTATGTTTCTGTTTCTTAGATCTTTTCTGAGCTGTTTTTCGTTGGGTCATATTTTCTTCCATTAATTTAAGATCATCACCTTCTGCATTTATAATAACAATATCTGTTTCAGTAAAAGGCTGTTGACATTGATGACATATCTGAAATACATTATAACATAAAAATCTCAATATGTTTCTTTTAATTTTTATACTTATAATAAAACTGCCTACCTTACTTCTGACTTCCTTAAGTGCTCTTTCACTCATTACACAGCCACATGACCATAAAAAGCAGAATTTATACTTTCCATTCATTTCTAGTCCAATAAGTGGACAAATATATGGACTCTTTCTTTCATCAATATAACAATCTCCTTTTTTTGCTTTGTTACCCTCAAATGCCGGATTAGATGTCAAATTTAAGTTTTTTATGTCTTTCAAAGTTTTAATATGTTGTGCTGATTCTGGAAGAGTATTTCGATCAAGGAGGCCTTCTAATACAGATTCTTTACTATAAAGACGACCTAAAGCACAACCAACAACTGGTGGCTGTAATGGTAATTGTTTAATTGTACAATGTCTCCACTTAAATGCTAGCTCTGCTTCCTTATCTTTCTGCAATTGATTATAAATAATTATATATAATTTTATTTCAGTTAGATACACAGTATGATAAGGAATTAATTTTTGTAAACTAAAATTGATGATGTTTTATATATGTCATTCTTTTAGTAAATGGATGATATATAATAAACCTTATTACATAGATAGTATTACGTAGAAAATTACCTGTTCTGGTTTCTTTTTGACTCTTACGAGTTCATCTCTGCGAGGAATAGTTCCACCATCGCAACCCATGATATATCGTAGACTAAATCAAAAATACGATTACGATCTTTAATCCTAAGCTGATCTGTGTCAAATGCTGTTATGGACTATACGGCAACCAACAGTCTCCTCTTTGCCACAATGTCAAAAGCACGGTGTAAGGTGTAATCAGAGAGAAAATTTCCTCTCTAGTGTAATATAAGGGTATTCCGTGTTTTGATGACGCACCTCTATCCTATTGGTGTATTTGTACTGTGACGATTATTAGGTAGTGTGAGTAGTGATTAGTTCCTCTGGCCATCACTATCGCTAGAGACATCGTTGTAGAAAGGCATACATACGTGTAGTGATACAGATTTTAATAGTGATATTATTAGCAAAAAGTACTAATATATAACACTGGATACGGTATACAGTTTATGGTATCTCAACCAGAGATAAGTACTAATAAATAAGTGTGAAATAGATGAGACCTCTCGCTGTGCATATGCACATTTCTCGCATCCAACCAAAAGCATCGGAGTGTGCGTATAGTTCCGCTGTTTAACCGCTAGAGGCAGTAATTCGTGAAGCGTAATTTGATTGAATTTCTCCCATGCTCATTGGCAATCTCTCTACTCATCTCTGGTTCCAAATCAGCTGATGATTCTTTTAGTTTATGCTTTAGTTGCCGGGCGGGTCGTAAGACAGCAGCACACAATTGTCATCACGTGAGGTCACAATGGTTTCTGATATAGTTTCGACGACTGAGTGATCAGAACAGCGAATGTTTTAAATTTCTAGAGAAATTCAAGCATCTACCGTGTTTTTCAAGTAAAGGTACAAATTGAAATATCTGGGGTAAGTAGAAGCAACTTGTTTCGCGTTTAAAATAAATCAATGATCAATAAATTATGATTAAATAGAAAGTGCTTTTAACCCATGTTTTATGATTAAGAAGAAATTGAAGATTATTGTCAAATATAATATTAAGATTGTGATACTTGTTTCTGAGCCACTCAATGCAATATATTGTGTGTTCATTATATTGATTGATATTAAGCTTCCAGATTGTTCGAAATTTAATGTACGACGTACTTTTTATGAAAACGATCAGATCTATTGTATTATCGATTTTATACTGGTTTAATAGTGGACGCCATTAAGTCATCTCAATGATAAGCTCGACTTTGCACTAAACATTTTGTATAGTCCTATCAATTTAAGACTATCTCTTTTGTAATTTTATGAACACTTGTCATTTCCATATATTGATCGTTCTGTAAGTTCGGCGCGCCATTCTTGCACTTAGTATATGTCACGTGGAAAGCGCGCCTAATTACATAATATAATACCACAGTGAAAGAAATATGTTGTGCCACACCCCCTTTTTTTATTTCATTTTTCAAAGCTTTGCAAATGTTTCAATTGTTTAGAATTCTGAATTTTGCACCACCATTTATTTATACACGAATAAGTAACGAATCCATGGACAATACTCGTAGAATTATAATGTTAATTTGATAGATTAGCTACGTTTGATAGACAAACAGGTGATTGTTGACAAAATTATTTTTTTCTACAGCCAATTCTCATCTCAAAAATGTATTTATCATAGATAAATTATACAATTATTTTAATACAAAATACCACTCTAATATTTCTATAGAGATTTGAATAAATATATAGAAAATTATTTGATGTTTATATGTTTGAGAAATGTTAAAAGATTGAATAAAATTTGCTATACAAAATATAGTGCAAATAAATAGGTATATAACACTATAAAATATGACAATTTACGTGAATGAAGTACATAATATTTCTACAATATAAATTTTCAGACATACTAAGTCATCTACATTGGAACATTATCCAAAATGACAGAATATTGGTTAATATCCGCACCTGGAGATAAAACATGTCAACAGACATGGGAAACCATGAACAATTTGACATCAAAACAACATTCTTTGTCAGTCAACTACAAATTTCATATCCCAGATTTAAAGGTGGGAACATTGGACCAATTGGTTGGCTTATCAGATGATCTAGGAAAACTTGATGCTTATGTTGAACAAGTAACACGCAAGGTGGCAACATACCTAGGAGAAGTTTTAGAAGATCAGAGAGACAAGCTACATGAAAATCTTTTGGCTAACAATAGTGAGTACAAATATTGGTGTGTTTATGTTTTTAAAATTTGCTCTATAATTTAAATTTATATATAATCTATTCTTTGATATAAGAGAACAGATTATTGAAAAAGTCAAGGATTCAAAATTATCAACTTTCTATCCAATGTTGCTTCAAATAGAATGCTTCAATATTAAAGATTTGTCAAAATATTAGTATTATATTATTATATCATGGTATTTTATCTTTTTGGATCCTTACAAACAGGTATCGATCGATTTTTTGTGTATGATGTTTTAACAATAAAATAATATTGGTTGGCAAAGACATCAATGAATACTATACACAACACAAAACATGCACACAACTTAGAATTTTTCTTTAACAATGATCTTAAACATGTATCAGTTGATTTTCTAAAAATTTTAATTTATTCATTGATAATAATAATAATAGCACGATTAGAGTCTTTGATCCTTCTCCTCAGTACCCTACATTAATAGATTGATAGATGGAAACAAAATTTTGTCTGTGTACGCTAATAATCAAATAACAACAATATTATTTTTTTACAAATTGTCTTAATAGACATGTTTTTTTATTGAGGATAATATGCAGGCAAAATACTTGTGGCTATAGCACACAGTAATTAACATTCTTAAATATGATATGTACCATATATCTTTTTTATTAAACTTTTCAACATTTAGTTGGAAAAATCTGTATTATAAAAGGTTTTCCTGCAATATATTAAAATGTTTGTTTGAATGTAAAATATTCTAAATTCTATATAATAAATAAACAATCAAGTAATTTGAACAATTATCCTTGAAAGAAAAACATTAAAAATTATATGCATATTTATTTTTATGAGTAACATAGTCTATGTCAATCTGTTATAGTCAGTATGATTATTACTTAAGTGCATAAAATCAGTGTTTCTTTTCTTTACCTTTTCCAATTTTTTATTTTATTAAGAAATTAAGAATTTTAGTTAATGTGCAAGATATGATGGTACACATCATATTTTGGCATATGATTTACATATCTGTAGAATGCTTATTACTATAATTAGATTAGAATTCATTTATTTTATTATTTATAACAAATATTTTCTCATATTTATGGTGTTGCTTGGCTTGCTTTGTTTAATTTGGACCACATTAACCCTATTTCCCTACCTTATTATTTTATTAACAAATGCTCATACATGTGCACCATCAAAGATGTATAAAGCTACAAAAAATTTTAATACACAAACATGCAGTATCATCATATATTGAAATATATGTAGAAGAAATATTTCAAATATACAATGATTTAGAGATATAGACCACATTTTTTATTAAAAATTTACAAAGGACGCAAGGAGTTGCTTGGGTTACTGTGGTCACCAAGCTCGAATTAGTTATTGCAAGGATTCTTTTCCTTTTTTCTTCAGTTATTTTATACCCTTGGCATTATTAATCATTTGCAATTTAAGTTGACATTATTGCATATAATTTGCTCATTTTGTCTTCAGTTCCTTTATTCATTTTGATTATATCTTGTTTACCTTTTGTTTTCGTTTTTTCTTTCTTTCATTCTTTTGTTGCTTTTGCCATTTCGGAGTATTTAACGGAAATCTTCCTTTAAGATCTAGATGGTACTTTATTTGCAAAATGTAGTAACGAAAAAAATAGGAATCAACAAATTTTTAGCAAGTATAGTAATCTTATTAATAACTGAATATTGTAATCATGAGGTGCATAGTTTTTATAAATACAATTATCTAAATATAGATCTAACTTACTATTTTTTTTTAGTAAAAACTGCATATCTCACTAGTTTCTTTTGTTACAAATGTAAACGCGATGCTCTTAATATGTACACTCACTAGTGAAATAATAAAAATTAACATTCATTTATGATGTGTGAAACTATCCATTTATTAAAGTCCGTAATTAAATTTTTAATGAAATAGAGAGGTTGTCTATGCGCTAAATACTCCGTGACTTCTCTTTTCTTTTTTTTGAGTTATTTTGATTGAGTTTCGACAGCATTGTCGTTAGGCATTTGCGTAGGACGCAATAATAGTTGAACGAGACGTAAGAAAAATCGCGCGGAGATTGGGACTGGGCTGTAATGGATAGGTCAAACGTCAGTGGATGGGGAGAGCTCGAGCCCCGAAGGGGGTCCGGACACCCCGCCAAACACCCCCGTCACCCCATCACACAAGTCTTCAAAGGAGCATCACAAGCAGTGGAAGGAATCGGAGAAATGTGAACCAGAACCAGCCGCCTGTTTAGGTCAGCATCATCACCAGCGTCATCATCATCACGAGCATCATCATAGTCATAAACATCACAATCATCCTTCCGAAACCGAAAAGAAATCATCATATAGTCCTCAAGGCATCTGTGATGTCAGATCATCAAATGATCCTTTATCAGCATATTCATGCTACCATGCGCATTGGTGCGCTGCTTCTACCTCTTCCACACCTATTCCTAGTCCTACTCCCACGAGTCCGAGTCTTTCCCTTTCATCAAACTGTAGCAGTGAAGGAGAGACCAGATGGCAGTCGGCGACACGTCATCGGACTACTGAGAAAGCAGATCGATCTACCTCCAATCGCAAATCGCTCGGCAATGACGACGACGAAGACGATGCGGACCAAAACAACGACCAAGACCAAGACCAAGACCATAGCGGCAATTTGCCCAATCCAGGTACCCGTCCTATCACCGCCAGGTCAACCCGTCGAACCTTTTCTCCCAACATAGCTGCGAGACTTGTTCAAACCTACTTTCCTGTGCACCTCGTGATTCGCCCGTTTAGCGACCGATTCTTGTCTTGTCTTATCTCCTTTGGAGGTAGATATAGGAGAGAAAGAAAGTGAGAGAGAGAGAGAAAGAAAGAGAGAGAGGTTGTCATTTCATAGTATTGAAAGTTTTGAAACAATGATCTTCGCATGCAGCTTTTGCTTAGAGGAAAAAGAACAAGAATAATTGAAACTCACATTGTTTCAGTTTTTCCCAGTCACTATATATTGAAAGCGTCTTTATGATCCTAGTGCGCATTTCCTTCAGTGTCAATTTTGCACAACTCTGCACTACATATATGCAATGTTTGTAATGCTAAAATATTTTATGCCAAATCTTGCCTCCAATGTAATAAATTATTTCAAATCTTCTTAAATGTTAATGTGCTATGTCAAATGAGAAAGCATTGCTTATTACATATTTTATTTTTTATTTTTTGTCACTGTAATAAATTTTCTACACTCTCTTATAATTGAATTTGCATTATTCAAAAGACATAATTTTCTTTGTATTAGTGACTAAATATATGTTACATATTTGTATATACTTTGATAATTTAAGAAAAAAAAAGAAAAAAAGAAAGAATATTAAAGCACATTATAAAAGTCATGACAATCTCTCTCGAATGCTTACAGCATACACCAAGTGAGACAGTACCAAAAGGAAAAAGATACTTGGCTTAGTTTACTTAGCTTGTGATTCAAAATACAGAAGCCTAGTATATCAAATATTTTGTGTTGTACCACAGTAATTTCCTCGGTGATATTTCTACAATATTTCTTGTGCACGCAGGAATTAAAAAATTGGAAGATAACAAAGACAGCTGCCCATGTTCTAGCACATTTTAATTGCAGCAAATGTGCGTACATTCTTAAAGTTTATTTTTCGGAAAATGCTCTAGTTTGTTTTAAGTTCTTAGCTAGTTCTTTTTCACTCCTGCGTCCTAGTGGTGAACAAGTACAAAACACATTAAGGGACTATCTAATTTTGTGTTAAAATTCATTTTTAATGATATGAGAATGTTCTATTTGATTAATATTTTTTAGAAATCATTCAATCAATTGTTCCAGGTGCTGTGGACGAATGAATGAACACATAGTATATTACCTCAATCATTATCAACCTTATTTTTCTTACATTTTAACTGCTTCTTTTTTATAACTTCTTTACTTCATGTTCTTTTATACCATACTTTGTTTCAATTTTCCTATGTATAACATTTTTTATGTATTATTTTTAAAAGATACATGTTTAAATAAATACTAAATTTACTAGAGATTATTCATATACAAAAAAAAAGGAAAGTTACAATGTGTTAGTATAATAAGTTAGTCTGATGTAATTATTTTGTCATTACATTAAGTTACTTAAATAATTTATGTATACCATTATTAAAATTAAAATTTATGATTGTGAATCAGAAAATCTTGTGGATTTAAAATTCATGTTATAAATACAGACTAAAGTATGGTTTAAGAACAATTATAAGAAGTATGCTATATTTAAAACACAGTTACACAATCTTAGTAATAACTTTATTTCTTTCAATACATTTTTTAGCATTTTCCTATACCTAGCTTTTACATGCTTTCAAACCATTACTTTCTATAATTTTCATAGAAAGACTATTGCACAAACTATAATACATGTACTCATATGTATTATGGACGTTAGCACAGACTACAGATGACACACAATTAATAAAAGTTTTAAAACACTTATCGATCGGTACATGGACTTACAACATACTGTTTCGCATGATAAGATAAATTTTAATGACAGTATGGTGCTCAGTACCCTTCAACACTACAAGTTATCCATATCACAGAGAACATCCTACTGATCAACTTTTATAAAATACTTCATAAACAGTTGGCATGAAATGCTTAAATATCTTAGTTTAGCCGTATACTATGTCTATGTTACTATTGTTCATGCTACACCATTTAGGTCTCTAATATACACAAATCAAACATGATATCTTGAAAATAATAATTAAAAGATATAAACTATTTATATAGCATCAATGATCATCATATTTCAGTAGTTTTCACTGTATTCATACTCTAATGAAACAAGTGTACATGCGTATGCGTGCATGCGTGCGTGTGTGCTTATTCATAAAAAATTATCCATTGACAGTTTCATGAAAGGACATGATAACATAGTTCAAAATCCATCAGTAGTTACAGAGTTATCATAAATTTTGTTTGAATGAATATTTTGTCAAAAAGTTTCTTAATAATAAAATAGATAATAAAAAAGAAATTGCAGTGAAACAAATCTTACAACATTGAATTAAAGGGACTAGCTGGAGCTACTTAATTATAAAACTTCACGATTCATTCAAACGTGATTTACGAGTAATTCTTTTTCATTACAGATATATAAATTAATTAATTTGAGCTAATGTCTACTTAAAAATGTTATGTATTAAAAAGAAAGATCAACTTTACTTAAATAAAATGAATTTTACAATAAGAAAGAATTGATAACATAAAATGCTTCTATACATTAATGTTTGCATGCTGTATTTTTGTTAATGTCTCGCTTATTCTTGTAACGCTAATAATAAGTAAGGAGCGTACTAGAATCAAAAAATGAGTTTAGTAGAAACAGTCTTTCTCTGTTATCTTATTATTATCAATACTCTCCTTATCACAGAGTCAATCTACAAAATTATTTTAATTGTGGTTCAGCTAAAATTAATTTAATTAGATACTCAGATGTACTCATATGCATAATTTTATTGTACACATGCAGACTTATAATTTTCTTTTCTTTTTTTAACTAGCATAAAAGAAACATAATGTAAGTAGAAGTAATATTATTTTCTTTAAAGAAAGGTTTAGAATTTTTTACCACTTTTCTTATGAACATAAAAATATAATAAAAATGTGTGAAAAAATATGTAAAAATGAAAAATATAAATATTATAGTTGATAAAATTAGATGTTACAGATATATTTCTGCATTTGTACAATATATCTACAATTCAACAGAGCTTTATCATTTCCAGCTTATAAACTTTATCAAATCATTAAAAATATATTCAGTATTCCATTTATAAACACACTTAAGCATTAATTATACTACATGTAATTTAAACATTGCATGTTACTTATGATTCCACATTTTCAAAATTGTACCAAGCTCTGTTTGAATATTTATATAGAAAATGAAGATGGTTATCTCGCAGAACAATTACACTAACATTTTAAATTTACTAGGTGATCTACCATCATATATAACTCGATTCCAGTGGGATATGGCAAAGTATCCTATCAAGCAATCATTGAGAAATATTGCTGACATTATCAGTAAACAAGTGGGTCAAATTGATGCTGATCTTAAAACTAAATCTACAACATATAATAATTTGAAAGGAAGTTTACAAAATCTTGAAAAGAAGCAAACGTAAGTTACAACTTTTTATTGCCCAACATTTCATATATGTAAATTATTGTTGATTTTATTTAAGATTTTTATATCTTGAAAGTTATTTAAGGAAGATAATTGTTATTATATAGAGGAAGCTTATTAACAAGAAATTTGGCAGATTTAGTGAAGAAGGAACACTTTATCTTGGATAGCGAATATTTAACTACTTTGCTTGTAATTGTCCCAAGGTAAACTTACTTAACAAATTTTATAATTGCTGCTATTTCTTTAGATGATACAAAATTTTTTCTATGAAATGTTTAGAGCAAATTTCCAGGAGTGGCATAGTGGATATGAAAAATTAACAAAAATGATAGTACCACGTACCACACAACTCATCGCTCAAGATGTTGAGTATGGATTATTTACTGTTACTTTGTTCAAAAAAGTTATCGATGAATTTAAATTACATGCACGTGAAAAGAAGTTCATTGTTCGTGATTTTACATATAATGAAGAGGAATTAGCAGCAGGTACCTAATATCTTGTTACAAACTTCTATTTCTATTTATAACAAATACTTTCTTTTTATTTACATATAAATTAGTTTATACAATTTTTAGTTTTATAGTAGAGACATTAATATTATTTACAATTATGAAATTTATTAAAATATGTTATAGGAAAAAATGAGATAACAAAATTGGTAACAGATAAAAAGAAACAATTTGGGCCTCTTGTACGTTGGTTAAAAGTTAACTTTAGTGAGTGTTTTTGTGCATGGATTCATGTTAAAGCTTTGCGCGTATTTGTAGAATCTGTCCTAAGGTAAATAATCATTTGATATTACAAAGGTTACATATAATCATATATCGATTAAATTATGACTTATTAGGTATGGATTACCTGTAAATTTTCAAGCGATATTATTGCATCCTCATAAAAAATGTGCGAGGCGTTTACGTGATGTTCTGAACCAGCATTACGCTCATTTAGATTCCTCTGCTACAACATCGTCTGGTGCACAAGGAAATCAAGATGTAAGTTGTAACGTTTTAATAATAGATTTACTTCGATTTCTTTATAAAAATTCTGTCACGTATTACCTAATATCTTTTTCCTATTTGTATGTTCAAACAGAGCGTGGATATACCAGGGTTAGGTTTTGGCCAAAATGACTATTTCCCTTATGTGTATTATAAAATCAACGTAGATATGGTTGACAATAAGGTTTAATTATTGAAGTGATGAGTCTATTTTCTTATATTTTAAATATCCTTTCATTTACATAAAACATACTTCCATATCTCCAGGTACTTAAAGCAGGTGCGTACAAAGTAGTTTATATGAACTATGATCATTTCTGTTTACATGAACTACAATATATTGCATTTTTTAAAACTTTGCTACGATCTTGATTTTCAATGTAAATGTAATTATTATTGATTCACTTCCAGGAGTATATCAAATATTTACTCAAAACTGATATTTTTATAGTACATCAAAATGCCTGGAGAGATGTATGTACTTTGATATTAGCTTAATATAAACTATGCATAATAGAATGCACAATCACTTGTATAAATTTTAGCAGACGAATTTGAATACATCTTTCAAATTTTTTTTTTTTTTTTTAAACAGGCTATATTTGATTGAACAAAAGACATTAGTACAAATGAGATTCATAATATGATTATATACTTTAAATTTGCAGCTTTAAACAAAATTGAATATATTAAATATTAACAACCATAATAATCACATTCTGCGTAAAATGCCTGTATAAATGTACCAAAATTCTCACAATTAAATATAGCACAACCTATTTTATATAGTACTACATGAAGAGCAAAAAATATATTGTGCCAGAATAGAAATTCTGCAATGTAGAATTGTATTATGTTATGTATTGCTTATAAAATTAAGACCATTGTGAATATTGTTATAAAGAAGAAAGTGCATCTTGTTACAAGACATATGTCATAATATCTGTTTTGATTCAAATGCTTTTACCATGTTCATTCAATAGGTCTTCATAATGCATATTGTATTATGCGACAACTAGTAAAATAAGTGTTATTGAAGTGTTAAGATACTGTAAATTTATTTCACTAATATTAAAAACTAATGTTTTAACAATGCAGAGTGTACCAGATACATGCTAATGTATCAATGTTACTTATTAAAAACTATAAAACTGCAAAACATTAGTGGAACTCTTGAAGTATTATTATTAACATTATCTTTCAAGTTTTAATGATATATAAAGCTTTTCATTTTATAATAAATACAATTGAAGTATTAAATATTGATTTGAAGGCTGCACAAAAATGAAAAGTAATATACGGAATCGCTATGGTGCATATTGTTTAAACAGGTTGTATTATAAATACTTTATGTATAGAAACTATGCTTTGCAATATTACTTTGAATATCGCTTAAATATTTTTTTCGAAATGGTATTTTTAATACAACGATGTAAATCGAATTGTATGTCTGAATTTATTCAATTTCATTCTATACATACGTTTGAGAAATAGAATGGTCTACAGATATAATATTTTTCCTGATTTAAACAAACATATTTTAACCTATGGGAAGATAATTTAGTTTATAATTTCCGTTCGAATAATAATCATTAATTCATTAGTGTTTCGAAGCGCATTTGTATTTCAAACTGTAAATTATTATACAGTTGACGATAAAGTGTTAAAAAGTAAACAAAATTTTATCGTCATCGATTAAATTTTATAAAAGAAAAGTTTTCCTATGCGTTAAATAATGAAAATGTTCTATGTATTAAAAACGTTATATGTATCATACTGATAATTCTGAAAATGTATTGTTTTATATACTCCAAAATCAATTACAATATTATATTAATAATATATAATTTTTAAATTCCAGTTGTAAAAACATTTCAGTCACAGTGATGACAATATTAGCTGAATCATAACTGTATGTTAAATCTATGAATAAATGAATTCTTGAATGGAGTATGTGATCAAGAAATTACTCTGTTACAATCTATGTACACATTAAATATAAAGCATCATTTAATCATCTCGCTCTCCCTCTCTCTTTCTTGTTGACTATTTAGATTAATTAATATTGGATAACAAATATCGCATTTTATTTTAATTATATTATTTATTAAAACGAACAATATGTATTCTTAAAACCTTTATAAGAAGTGTATAAATTGCAGTTTTTGTTATCAAACTTAACATAAATCTGAAATACGAAGTAGTACATTCTTACTGTCACATTACAAATACACAAACTTATAAAGTATGAGAAGAAACATTACTACTCTGACATAATTCCTGGAAAAAGAAGAAAAATTTAGTTTTATTTTTCTGTAATATAGAATTATTTATATTTTCTTTGTTACTTAAGTACTTTATGATAATTACATGTAAAGCATCAATTTCCTTGTCCCAATTTTTTTCACCAATATGTTTAACTGCCTTTGTAAGTATATGTCTTATTTTACTAACATTTTGTTTAAATACTTTTATTACATCAGCTGCATGAACATTATCTTCACAATCTCTCCAGCAATCATAATCAGTTGCCATTGCTACAACTGCATATAGAAGTCCAGCTTCTTTTGCCAAATATACCTTATTTAAAAATATATTTTATGTAAATTTACAAATTAGTACAAAGAAATTTGAGAAGAAATGTAGTACCTCTGGACATGTAGTCATATTAACTAAGTCTCCTCCCCATAAACGCATTGCATTACTTTCAGCTTTTGAGGAAAATCTTGGTCCTTCTATACTTACAATTGTTCCTCCTTTTCTTATGTCATACCCTAATTCTTTACCAACTTCAAACAATATTTGAGATGTAGTTGGATCAAAAGCTGGTTCCATTGGCATATGGCACACTCCTAAAATTTGATATTGTAATATTTATTTGGATAGGATTGATGCTATGTTATTAATATAATATTGAAATCTAGTTTACCAAAATATTTAGGTGAAGTACCATCATAAAAGGTAATACTTCTTTTTGTTGTCCTATCTAAGAAACTGTCTGGAACAACTAATTGTCCTCTACAAATAGTTTCCTGTAAAGAGCCACATGCTGTTGAAGCAAGTATATGAGTACATCCAGCTAAGCGGAGAGCTTCAATGTTTGCACGATAATTTACTGCAGTGGGACTTGTTGTATGACCTGGTCCATGTCTATATGCATTTAATTATATAAAATTTCCTACTTTAAACTTTTATTCCAAAAAAAGAAAGTATAAAGCATAAAAGAATGTATGATATAAAAAAATTTATTTTTAAAAGCACAAATGTTACCTTGATAATAATACCACGTCTACACCATTAAGATCTCCATGGTAAAGATCGCTAGATGGAAATCCAAACTCATTTTCAGCCTTTCCTCGCGTAATTATAGTTTGACAATTTAATATTTGATTTTGAGGGTCATCTAAACCTGAACCACCGATTATTCCGACCTAAAAGTTTGTAGAGATACAATAGCATTCAACTTAAAAAATAAAAGCCACCTGTTTGTCACGTGACAGTTTCGGAACATGAAATTGTTTATACAATTAAACTATATATTTTATTAACTATACAAATATTTACAAATATAATAATGCAAATATATAAACGATTTAAAAAAGATATAGATAATTTATTTGCCGAACATAGTATCACTACAAATTAATTAAATATAATTTCTCAAAATTTTAATACGAATAATCTTACCTTCACTTTACACTTGGTCATTTTTAACTTTATTCAATGTTATCTAAAAGTTTTTGATATATACCGAATTTAAGTTACTGCTTTAAAGAACTACAAACGAAGTATGGAGAAAGCTCAACATTAAATGTATTTTTATATCACTGATAAGAGCCTTGACCCTTACTATTTTCGAATCATTTTCAATGTTATCGATTCAGCACTTACTAGAGGTATGCGGGTACGCGTATGTTTGGGATTGGAATGGATTGAAAGACGTTTGGGAGGGATCGGGCGGAATCCGCTTCCAAAAGTTTCGAAATCCCGAAACTGAATTCGGTTATCAGCATAAACCATTGACATATATTCTATAGATACGAGGTCCCGTGAAACCGCGTAAAGCAATTTGATTGCTGTCATAATGTGGTTTTGGTATGTAACACCATTATCGGTTGAACGGTGTACTTCACTTTTCTGTGCTCCTCTTTACCCTTGCAACAGGTCATGACTTCGTGACCATTATGTAGAGACAATGACAAGGTACATAGGTACCCTGATCGCCCATGTCATTTCGTGTCACATGCGACGTTATCGATCCAGTAAAGTAGTAATTAGGATTGAAACTAAGTTTTTGTTATAAAATTACAAGATATGGAATAAATCAGCTAGTAAAGGAAATATAGAATTCTATACTTTTATAAATGGTCGGAACAATGATTTCATACATAACCTATTATATTCTTAACATTTTTCCACGCATCTCCACCTGTTTCCTCCTGGTCAAATTGAAAATCGCTTTACAATAATTTAGATATGTGAATGAGACTTTATCCGAATCTTTTCATCAACTGCGATCCTTACTATTTTGGGTGAACTGAGATGAGAGACATCTAAAGTTAAATATGTGTCAATAAAATATTAAGATGTCAGTAGATGACGTCACAAATGTGGTATCTTTCCTATCTCTTGTAGGTGATATAATCATTAACGAGTTGTCTGTGATAATTCCTATGTTCGCTATAGAAAATTGCAGAGGGCGTAAGAAACACTCTGATTTTTTGGTAGGTTAGTATTTTATAACCTGAGACACAAAATTCTATTTAATGTCATGTTTATCCTGTCCTTAGTAGAGAGGAAATCTTCTCTGTTCTTAGTCCATGCTGTATACTCGTCTTTTGTCAATGATAGTGACGAAATGATGAATTCTGTGAGGGCGAAAAAGAGTATAGAAGAATGAAGTATACCAATCAACCGGTAGTGACGCTATATACTAAAATTAATATGGCTGCGATCAAATTGCTTCACGCGGCTTCACGGAATCTCGTATCCATAAAATATATGCCAGTCGCTCATGCTGATATCCGAATCCAGTTTCGGGATTCCGAACGATACGAGTATGTCGAGAGTCCATCTGAACTTCTTCCGGTTCGTTTCGAATAAGCCTTATAAAGAATGAAATATGGAGTGTGCGTCGGAGTAGGAGTGGATGCATGCTCGAATTAACATTTAAATTTTTAAGTTCATTAAATTTTTTCAAGTTTCATTAAAAATTTAGACATATTTAAATATGATTACATAATACATTACTTAATAAAAAGAAATTTTATTGAGTCAATAAAAAAAGATTTTCTTTGATAATTCATATTCAAGCAGTATCAATCGTTTCATACACAGGCAGCTTAATAAAAATAAAAAATAGAAAGAATATAAAATTTCAAAGTTCTCCCGCATTTTCTAAACGTTTAATTACTTTCTTATATTCTTCTTCTAAACTCTTGTATTCTTGGTCAAGAGTTTGTATACGTTGCTCCAATGTAGGTAGAGTGATGTTCGTACGATTATCAATGTTTTTCAACACACATTCCAATTTTAACAAATCATTTTGTTCGCGTCTGTATGGAATATTCAATCTCCTTTTTACATCTAATCTATATCTACGATATTCTTGCTCGTTTGCTAAATCTGTTGCCCGTAATCTTAAAATTTCGTATACTCTGCGAGCTTGTTTCTAAAAATGAAAATTAATATTTTAATCTAAAAATATTTCTTATAGTGAAAAAAATATAAAACATACGTTAGTAATCTTGAATTTTTCTTTAGCCTCTTCACCCATCGTTTTACTAAAACCTTGAAGTAGACATTCTGGTGAAAAACTAGATAATTTACTGCAATTCATTGCATCCACATAATCTCTTAACCGTTGAAACGTCGCGGAAGGGTTCTCAACTACAACAATGATGACAATGCCTTACCAAAATGAACTAGATTTACTGAAATAAAAGTATTTAATCAGGCCTCACTTTTGTTTTGTTCTTTTCAAATACAAATTTGGATTTTTAATGATTATCTGTTTCTATGTTTTCATTTACCTGTTATGTCTTTGACTTGATTTCTTCCAGTATATTCGCAGTAAATAGCGTGTAACAAACGTGTACCAAGACCTATATTTTGAAATGGTGGTAATATTAAAACTTGAGCTATACGAGGTCTAATATGATGTGGGTATGCATAGTATTGATATACAGTAGCAAAACCAGTAGTTGCATAACGAGCAGTACCATCTGCTGTTAGATATTTCTCAAACCTGTTCCACAAAAAGTGATCTATTTAAAAAAATAATTTGCCATGTAATCAATAAGCAGCATAAATTAAAATCATGATTAAACTTACATATTAAAATAATGCCACCGCTCATCATCAATGTCTATAAAATTGGCAGCATCTATGTACCATAATACAAATGTACGGAGACGTTGATGATATTCTTTAAAACCGTTATAAGTCATGTCTGCTTTATAAACTTCAAATTTTCTTGTACAATTTTCATCTATATTATTTATAAATTTTGATTAAGTATTTAGATTATTTATGATATAAAAAAAGAATATATAGTATTGCAAGACATTACCACTGATAGAAAATGAATGTAGCAGTTCACCATGAGGTTTAAATATATCATCTTTCTTTAAAGATTCAATAAATGTATCTATGTTGGTATGTATTTGTGGAGCTAATTTCTCAGCAATGTTAGGCAATACTTCGTCAGCTTTGACACCCTCATAAAGTACTTTACTTATTTTTTCTGAATAACTCATACTTAAATATGTTTCTAAACAACCTGCTGAGTAATATAACTTTACTCTGAGATCCCGGTAACCAAATATAGATTCACTGATAAACAAAATTAATAATTAAAAAACGAACATAATAAATATATTTAATATAATCTATAATATTTATATAGATTTCTAATAATACATATTTCAATAACAAACCTATCTCCAAATACTTGATGGGACATTTCTGGTTTAAATGTATTTTGATCATTTTCTAAATCTTCAACAGAACGTACTAATTTCAATTCCAAAGCTTCATTACTGCTGACCACCAAATTCTTTAAACGTGCAGTAACTGGATCTTCCATATTATATTAATAATAAAATAGATAATACGAATTAATCTGTAAAAAGTAAAAAATTAGAATTGTATTAGTGATAAATCTTTTACAAATAAAATTACAAGCAATGAGTAAAATTATTTTATTATTATAGATAAAATTATTTCACACAAATATTTTCATGGTTATCCATGTTTAACTGAATTTGTTTATATATATATATATATATATATATACACACACACACACACAAATATATGTATATACAATTTGACCTTAACGAGTTACCGCTAAATAACATTTATAGGTTATACAAAATATATTTCGGAATTTAATAAATTAGCAGGTAAAATTTGTTTATCAGTGTAAAATAGAATAAATATAAAAATGTTATTTTCAGGTATAAAGTTAAATTAATGCTTATTAAATAATTTCTTAAGTTCGTATTTATTTGTAAATATTTTCCTGATTCTTTGATTTAAAAAATTACCAAATTATCAACATTACATGTAACATTATCACAACAATATACCTTCTTTCAATAATCGTGTGTAATTTATAGATATAGATCACTACTTTTTAATATTTTTCCTTAAACATAACTATAAAACAACTTCGCGCCAAAAATAAAGCGGTTGTTTAAGATAGTTACAGCCTCTTCGAAGATTAAGAATTGACTGGATTTTATGTTCCAAATTCTTGTAAGTCATTGGTTATTCTGACTGGGTACCTTATAGATTAGTATTCTTAAATACGAAAGCAAAATTTGACATCACATTAATATCAATCGATCTTAATTATGAATATTTTCAAAAAATATGTGAATTTATTTTTTATGGAAAAGATTAATATTTTATATTGTGATGAATAAAAATCTATAAAATTAAATTCTACTTTATGAATTTAAATTAAATTCGGTTTCTTATATATCTTATCACCTATATAAAATAACAAATGAAATACATTGATTTTATATTTATGTTAAAACTTTTGTCTTGAACCTCAAAATGTTAATTTTTGTAATATGCTTATTAAGTACTTTAATTTAATATATTGCTGGAATCTTCAATCATAATTTTTTCTAATTGAAACAGAATTATTCTAATAATCAAAAATGTCTACAGGTGAGGTGAAAAAGATAGAAGAACCTTTAATATTTCACACGTATCCTTTGTGTAAAGTAAGGGTTTAAATTATATTTTACAAGATTTAATATTGTAATGAATATTAGGGTTTATTTGAAACCTTTTTAGTACAGTGATATGAAGGAAGAAATGAAGCAAGAAGCAATGGAAATATGCGTTACAGCTACGGAGAAATATACCGATAATCATGAACTAGCAGCTCGAAATATTAAAGATAATTTAGACAAAAGATTCGGTGGCCCATTTCATGTGGTTATTGGAGAATCGTATGCTTGTGCAGTTACGTATCAAGCAAAGTCGTTATTATATATGTACAACGCTGGTAATATTGCCATCCTTGTATGGAGAACAGTTTCAACTTTTTAACGACAATATTACAATTTTGATATAGTATACTGTACACCATGTACGTAATATAATTATTTCTGTTATATTTATTTACATTTTCCTGTCTAAATAATTATATGTAATATGGTTAGAGACATATGAACGGACAATAAATATAAAGCTGAATCCACAATGTGATCAAATGTCGCTACTGCTCGATTTTACTAATCATTATAGTAGATCGTCTTTTTCACCACTTTTTTGATGATCGAAGATTTATTGTTTTTGCTGTATTGTTTTGACAATTTTAATAAAATGGTAAGAGTAAAAACTAACGATATATTGTGAAGTAATTTTATTGTTGATATATTAATATTTGTAATAATATATTCCTAATATTTCTTTATTTTTTTACTGAATTAATATTGTTTTGTGATTTATAACTGTATATACAATGTCAAGAATGTGTGTATATATATGTGCATGTGTTTCATCATAATTTCATCAGAAGTGAAATAAATAGTTATGGCTTTACAAATATTGTTATTTATGAAGAGAAGAAAAAAGAAGAAAAATATTTTAATCACCTTTATTTTCAATATCTAACGTTTTTTTCAATGTATTTGAGATTATGAGGATACGTATAATTACTTAAAGTATATGTAAATTAACATGACATTTTTTAATGACTAATTGTTTTATGTTTGATAAAAAACGGAATTTATAGAATGTATTCTTATTAGTAATTGATATTTTTAGACTTCTACACTTATTGCAGCAGGCATTGGCCTTGCTGTAGTGGGTTTTACTGGGCGTTATATACTTAAAAGAATGCCGCAATTATCTCAAAAGATGGCAGAAGCTTATAAAAATGTACCAAAATTAAATTCACAGGTAAACTCCTAATTGTTAAGTTTATACAAAAGTTTCAATAGATTTAATGAAACGTGTCATTGTAGACATTAGCAAATAGTAAATATTACAAAGGAGGTTTTGAGTCTAAAATGACTCGACGAGAAGCTAGTTTAATATTGGATGTATCACCAACTGCAAGTAAATTGAAAGTAAAACAACAATTTAAGAAAATTATGTCTGTAAATCATCCAGATAGAGGTGGATCTCCATATATTGCTGCAAAAATTAATGAAGCAAAAGATTTACTAGAAAAATGATTTATATATAGGTAAATGTATACGTATAGATAGTCTGTATGAAATTAGTTTGCATCTAGCCCCGTGATTGTAATTTGAATAAGTATTTTATTTAACTTATAATAAAATTATTTATACATAATAATGGTTCATTTCTAATTTTGATGCTGATTGAACTAAAAATTATATTGATAAAAGTATTTAACATGTGATCTTCATACAATTAATATATTACAATTTTATAAAATTAGTATTCCGTTTTCTTTGTATTTATAAATAAAAAATGTATAAAGAATCTTATAAATTAATCTAAATCAATGTAATAAGATTACTGGTATGCTATCTTTTGCTTTTATATTTACAGGAATACTGTAGATGCAACATTATTAATAATCTTATACCGTACATTCGTTTTTTCGGAATTACAATAAAATAATATATTGACTAGAATCTTTCAGTAGGTAAAGTCTTGTTACTAGTACTATCGTCCTAATTTATTCTCCTTTTGTTGTTCCAAACGTTGTCGTGATATTTTTGTTCTTAGTTTAATAATTGTGCTACCAGGCAGTGATCCAGGTACTTTAAATATACTCTAGTAAAAGAAAATAAAATATTTCATAGCAATTATTTGATTAGGTTTGTTAAAATACGTTTATTTTCTTAATAAAAAATTAAAAAATGCTTTATTTACCTGCATAAAGTCATGACATTTTAAAACAATACTGTCTTTTGTTATTTCTTTAAAGCATTCTGCTAATGTTGTAAAATCTTGACAAGCAAGCAAGTTGCATTTGTTCCTTTTTATGAGAGTTAATGCAACTCGAAATATAATTTTACTGCCTTCATAAAAAAGGCAATCCCATATACGCAGCGTAGTCTGCCAAGTTGTAAATATTTTATTCAATACTTCTATAGTATATGGCAATCCAAACAGGTATTAATTCAAAATGTTAAATTAATGCATGAATCAACTGTGTACACACCACATACAATAATGTTAAAAGACAGCAAAACATAAATTGTGTAAATTTTATCTTTAAAAAACATATATAATCAACTTTACCTCAATTGGTAATACTTCTGCAAATAAGCACACAAACCACTTCGTTGTAATGACTGGCCAAGGTAAGCCTATATTCGTTACATGTTGGTAAATATCTGGCATTTTTATTCTAAAATAATAATGATGATGCCATTACATGTATAATTTGTATATTTGTATTAAAAGTTAAAAAAATTTACTTGACTAATTCTGCAAGCACATCGATATCTGTAAGGAGGCCATCCATTGTTGGAGTATAATAATCAGGTAAAATTTTTTCTATTAGGACTTTTAACAACCAAAAGGCTGTTTCTTCGCTTTTTGTAACAAGCAATAGTAATCCTGCTATATAATTCAAGCCCTAACAAAAAATATGAAGAAATCTTTTATATAAATTATATTAAAAATATGGATGTATAATAAAATTATAATAATAAAAATTAAAATAAATTTAACATACTTGACAATATCCTACTGTTTTATTCTGATGAGCAAATGCTAATAGAATGTTATATAATTGATACTGTTGATTTTCTGTATTATTAAAAAATATATTATCAGGAAAAGTTCTTGGTAAATCAGTTTTAATAACATCTGCAACTTGTTTATTATGTGGAGGTTGTAGTAGCTTCTGATAAAGATCAGGGTCTGCATTTTTTAATTCTTCTCCTCCACTGACAGAAAGCCATACCTTTTAAAATGAAATTTTTTCTTTGTATGTTTATAAAATGAATTAAAATGTAAATTTTATACTTACTAATCCTCTATGTTCTCCTGGTATACCTTTACGAACATATCTCTTTATTGTAATATTACGTTGTAATGATTTTCCTTCTCCAATTATTTCAGACCACTTTTTTGCTCTTTTTGCAAGTACTTTGAGGTATTCTGAGATAAAATCTTCATAAGTTTCATAGTCAAAATCTTGAGGTCTTTCAAAGCCATATTCATCCACATTACTAATAAATATATGTACGTATATAATAACAAATTTGTTTTTGAAACATAAGATTAAGAAATTTTATAAGATTGTAATTAAAAGAAATACATCCTATAAATACTACTTATTCTTTTCATGTCACTAAATTAGATTGTATTCATAAAAACATAACCTCACTTAAGTCGAAACAAAAATAAAAAATATGACTATTATCTGTATTATATTAATTATGTCATTCATAGTTTGAGTATATATGTCTATAATAAAAAAAGGTATTACAACATAATTAAGAAATAATATAAAATCTATAATACCTTACCTAAAACATGAACTTGCCATACCCCACGCAAGACGATGCTGACATATGATTTCTGCCGAATATAGGGTGGTCAGTAAACACTTTTCAATTTTAAATTTATTGTGCGACAACATAATTAAAATATGTTTGCATTAATGGTGCACTGTATTAACGAATATTTTCTTTCTTATCTATTCTTATTATGTAATAAAGAATTATTTTGTATTAATATTATAAGTACGACGATTAAAATATTTTTATTTTAATTTTTTACAGGTTCAAAGGTTAATGATTTATAATATGATTGTGTATTTTTTATCTTTTTTTAGAATAATATAAATTACAGTTAAACATACATCTAATTCTATAAGGCTCATATTGTATAGTGGAAACATAAATAATATTTGATAAACACATAATTGTCGGTAGACCACATTTAAATATTAATCTATAAATTTTACAATATTACAATACATTTAAACTTAAAATAAAGTAATAATGATAAAATATTTTTGAAAAAGTAAGATCGATTTGCTGGATAATCACTCACAATCGAGAAATCTAGTCGATAATAGATTTACTAGTTCAACATTTGCGCAAGCGTAGTTAATTGATAGAAAATTATTTTTGATATTCAAATAAAAGATTGATACACGTATTTTGATATCACGGTATACACATAAATGATATTTTATCTATTTTTAATATATCTGATAATGAATATATTAACTTATTTATATACATTATAGCACTTACAGCTGCTATATTGTATAAATATATTATTGCTTTTACTCAAATTTAAATAGATAATAAAGAAAATTTGATGAATGTATCCTAGTTTCTACGGTACTGAGCGCACGTGTTTCTTGCATACGATGTTGGCGACGCATGTGCAAGAAATCCTTTTCAAGGGACAAATTCCTCAGTCTGGCAAGAGTGGTCGATACTCGATATTACGGTACCACATGGTAACGGAGGTAAAATGGCGTTAACTGTTCCTTGTGTTGCTGGTAAGAATTTTCATATTGTTTTTATTGATAATTTTCTTACTTTAACATCAAATTTTTACTGGTATTTTTTTCTAAATGATATTAGCATGCATAGAATATACATCTATCCATGATATGCTTCACAAGTTTCGTATTACACTATATCTGATTGCACAAAAATGCGTCATGTGGCATTGTATTACTGGAACACATTTATGATTAAAAAAATGCGTCATGTGGTACCTCGTTATCAGAATGCATTTATTATTAAATGTATTTACATGTATAGTTATTTCCGACAATTTCATTTAATTTCATAAATAATTCGTGGATATTTAAATTTATCCTGGATTAGGAATATATGTTAATAACTTTTTTATTTTAAGATATACATAATATTTTTCATGTTATACGTTTACTATTATTAAAATTATTCATGCGTTAAATGTAATAAATAGTTTAATAATGGAAAAGGAACTTAGAATATTTTAATGTGATTTTCTATAGTGAGAGGTTCCATTGGAATCAGCTTAGGACAAGGCCCACCATCGTATGAACCAGTGAAGTCATTTCCTAAAGATGACAGTAAAACATGTAAAGCAATGATTTTTAGCCCAGAGGGAAGTTATTTTGCATGGGTCAATGGAGTGACTACCAAGATTTTACATTGTTCTACATGGAAAATTATTACAGAAATCAAAAGGCCCAAAATTTCTGCGATTCAGTTCTCCACTCGAAGCACATATTTTATGACATGGGAACCATTCATTGGTATTATATTAATTTTATATTATTTATTTTTAATTATTTTTATATGTTATATATCTTATTTATATATTTAACTTTATCTCACTGATTTTATTACTTTGTAGTAAATTAGATGAATATAAAATTTTTTAACATATATTTTATTTGCATTATATTTCAATATTTTGAATATGGAAATGATACTTATATTATTAATTTGTATATTGCAGCGACAACATCAAATCCTCAAGGAACACCAAATCTTCACATATGGAGATCAGAAACTGGAGAACTGGTGAAGAGTTTTATACAGAAAAAACAATCAGATTGGTAATGTATTACATACTTTTACTTTTAATTAAAATTTATATTAAATTCATCAATTATTGCAAACTATTTATTTCTTTTTATCTTTTAACGTTGTGTGATCTATGTGATCACAAAAATACAGTTTTAATAAATATTTCATATTTTAATAGCATTCATAATGTTTAAATTTTATAAAAATCTTATATTTATTATTACCAAAAAACTATCTACTTTTTTAAGATAAACATAAACAATAGGTAGAACTTATTTTCCTTATATCTACCTAGGGAACCTCAATGGACAAGTGATGAAAAGATCTGTGGGTTATTAGTTGGTGCAGATGTCATTCTATATGAAGATGTCAATTTTAACAAAATTATGTACAGAATAAATGTAGCCAAAGTTGCTAGATTTAGTATATCACCAAGTAATACTCCATACTATATTCTCTGTTATATGCCGGGTAATTAAATTTTGTTGTGTATTTATTTAATTTTAAATTAAACAAATGCATGTATATTATATCAAGGTACTTATATGTGGAGAGTATACTAGTTTCTTAGTTGTTATCATGTAACTATACCAGTTTATTAGTTGTTAAACATCAGTGCTTCATAAAAACTAAGAGAAGTCATACAAATTTCAATATAACAAACAAAATGATTTAAAACTGATAATTAGCAATTCCGTTTGGTTGATTAAAACATATAATGTTTATTAGTAATATAGTTCAAGCATAAATCATATAAAAAATTGGCATATTTTATGAAATACTTTTTTATTTCAGTTTCTCTCATTATGAAGCAAATATGTGTGGCAAGCATGTAATACACAAATGGAATGAAGATTATAAGATAATTATATCTGTATAGAATACTTTAATATTTTAAAGAAGTACTACAGAATATTAAAACATAATGGTATTTTGCAAAATATACAAGTATGAATATATAATCAGGATCAACATTAATGGGAAATATTCCTGATTATTGCATGCTCATTTTTATATGTAAGTACTTTCATAAAGTTTTAGGGATTCATAAAGTTTATTTAACAGGTAATTATTTTTTGTTTCAATATACTTGCGATTCTTAGGTGTCTATAAATGAAATTTGGAATTGCAGTAAATTTAATATCATATCTTTATAAGATGAATAAATACTCTCCACATTAAATACCAAATTATTAATTACATCATTACATGTAAAGTACTATGCTACTATTACAATCTAGCTAATAATTTATTTTTTATAACCAGTATTATTACGTTACAGGAAAATCAGATCAGCCTTCATTTGGTAGGCTATTTCAATATCCGAAGTTCGAATCCACACAAGCTTTAGCAAACAAAAGTTTCTTCCAGGTATTATATTATTATAAAATTCATACATATGTATTTAAGTACACAATATTCTATAATTTCTATTTTCAGGCGGACAGAGTAAACATTTATTGGAATAATAATGGAACAAGCGTTTTATTAATGACGAGCACAGAGGTTGACAAAACAGGCGCTTCATATTATGGAAAACAAACTTTACACTATCTTAGTACAAAAGGAGAAACTTCTATGGTTATGCTTAGTACGTTATGATCTATTAATTATTATTGTTTTTATTTATGAAATAATACTTTTTCTTGTCTCCAAAACGTAATTTTTTATTTTTCTTAATTAGGTAATAAGGGCCCTATACATGCTGTTCAGTGGTCTCCTAAAAATAATGAATTCTGTGTTATATATGATTTTATGCCAGCTAAAGCTACACTATTTAATCTTAAATGTGAACCAATATTTGAATTTGGTGCTTTGCATCGGAATAGCATTTATTACAATCCTCAAGGGAACAATATCCTTTAATTACTTTAAAATGCTACTAAAATAACTTTAAATGACTTGTTTATTTAGTTCTTTTTTTATTTATTAAGAACTGTATTTTCTTAACCACTTTGCACTTCTAATTTTGACGGGATTTGGCAATCTCCGTGGTGGTATCGAGTTATGGGACGTAGCTAACAGAAAACTAATTGCTAAAACTGAAGCTCCTGATACAACGCTTCTTCAATGGTCGCCGGATGGAGAACATTTCATGACTGCAACTACCGCACCTAGACTTCGAATGGGGAATGGGTAAATCTTTTATATTTTTGTATGATTTCGATAATTATATTTTAGTTTATATCCGATAAATATTTCATATTTAGATTTAAGATTTGGCATTATACCGGGACTTTATTATACGAACGACCATGGAATGAACAAGAAGAACTTTGGGAAGTATTATGGCAAACCTTTCCGCCAGGAACGTTTCCAGAAAAACCGATTAGTTATAAAGCTGTTGAAGGTATTGCTCCTAGTCAACCACAAGGTAAGAGTTCTTCATAATGTTCCTTAGAACAATAGAACTACTACATTAGTCGACATTATCTTTTAATATTAGAGTTTCATTTCATTTACAGCATCAAAACAAGTGTATCGACCACCTTCTGCCAGAGGGGAAACTATTAGTTTTAAATTACGCGATGATGAAATGTTCAAAGATAAGAAAAAAGGTTCAAAGCGTTAGATAAATTTAAAAGCGTAGAATTATAGATACAAAATAGGTATTTTATTTTACATGTATCCAATATTTGTTGTAGCTATAACAAAAGCAAAGAAAAAAGCAAAGAAAGGTACAAAGAAATCGGAATCCTTAGCATCTTCTCAATCAAACAATCCAAGTACAAATGGACAAGTTACTACAAGTACAGAAAGTCAGAATTTAAATACAAATGTTCCTGAATGTGATAATCTGGAGAGGAGTAAGAAAATTAAAAAAATTAAAAGCGTAAGAATCTCTGTTACTAATACTTCAGTAATAAAATAAAATTTATTTAACTGTTTATTATTCCTCATTTTTTACAGAAACTAGAGCAGATTTCAAAATTGAAGGAACTGCTAGTAGCTGGAAAGCAATTAGAAATCAATCAATTAGACAAGATCAAGAAAGAAGCTGATTTAATGAAGGAACTTGAAGAGCTTGCTTTATGATGAACATTTCAAATTATGGATATGTATGCGGTTTAAAAAGAAAAGTCTAAATATTTCTTTTAATAACGGAAAATGATCTCGGTCTCTCACATACGATATCGCACGTACGGAAGTTACGTTTGGCTGTACATAAAATTTTCATTCTGAAGAGGTAGCGGGAACAAACTAAATTTTGAAAGTGGATGGAATAGGTTTCCATGTCTCTCATTGAAGATATTAAGATTTAAAAATATAAGTTTTTTTTTGAGCGATGATAATGAAATTGAAATGGTCCATCGCTAAATCCTTCCTTTGATACTTGGGAATGAAACCATTTTTTTTCTTTCTTAATGGGTTCTTTATTCTAAGTAATATTTCGAAATAACATTGAAGAATGGGCATTGAAGATTGGAAAACAGTCCAATGACGACCAAGCTTCCTTATTATATAGCCCTGTATACCAATGTTGCATTACAAGACACTTCAGTAATCTTATTGATATTACATTTGATAAATAAAAAATTGTACAGGGTGAATCATATTATCTTGGAATTACTTTGAAATGTGACTCGCAATAGCGATTTACCCCGTATAAAATGCATAATATGTGATGGAAAATGTGAGGTGGAAAAGAAAAATGGTATGATTATAAAACCGAATGCACATAAAATTTGTTCCTGGAGACAGGTGCTGTCATTTCACTTTTTATGTTTATAAATTATTGCGCACTATTCCATTTTTGTTTTTATCAATCTCTTTATGAAAATTTAGCGAGGGTTAGATATAGACATATCATTTTGTGATTTCATAATTATTACACTCATTTCATGAGTATTGCACTAGTATTTCCTGACAACTTTTCGTTCTTATACATACTTTTGTTTTGTGCCTTACATTATATGTTTAAGATTCAGATTTTATATTTTTCTTGCTGTCAAGGCTTATAAGACTGGTCAGATTAAAAGTACTATTACGTGGCACAGTGTAACAAATAAATGAAAGAAAACTGCCAAAAAATTACCAACTATATTCCACAACTAAAGGAACATTTTTAAGTAATAAAGAAAATATAGCTTTTTGAATTAGTTGATTTTTTAAAGTGCTGTTCTTCAATGATGTTCAAAGTTACCTTCGCTTATTTTTCAGATTGTTGTATGAGCATTTAACAACAATCTGTGTTCTGTAACAATATAATAGTTGTTGAATTACTTGTTTTAATTTAATATTTACTAATATTGAGATTTTTAGGTTTATCTGAGCAATCAGAGAATTTGTACAATATGGATTGTACAAGTCAATAGACAAAAGAACATTTCTTTTACCTTGTTTCCATTTCTTTTGCTATAATAATGAACAAAAGTTAAATACAATTGGGAAAACCTATAGTACAATGTGTGATTACGTCGAATTTTTATAAAATTCGTGAAATTATAACTAAAAATTATGTATCATTATTTCTGACATGTACATTGAATCATATACATATAAATTACCGATTAATTAACAAGTGATGGGTATCTCATAAAATGAATTACATCAAAAAAAAAAAAAATCACAATCGCCAATGTTGTGTATACTTACGTGAAATTTATGAAAATAAATTATTAAAAACAACAGATGTCAACGATATGTAATATATTTTTATGAAATTGTATTTTTCCTGTATTACAATATATACGCATGTAATTCTCGATAAAAATTTTCATTTAAATTTATTAATCCGTTTAAATTATATCAAGTGTATAGATTACTATTTGAATCGACGTGATATTTAAAAAAAGATTTGTTTGTATTGAAATAGTATTAAATTTTTTAAAACAAGTAAAACAATAGGGGTTGAAAAATTCGTACATGTGCACATGAAATTCTACATAAACAACAAAAAATAAATCACAGGAAACTAGCTATTTATAGGAAGAAGAGTTTTTGGAAAAAATGTTTCGATTAAAAAAACAAAGAAATAAAGGAAGTACGGCCGAAATATGGCTATAATAAGGGCGGCAAGACAATACGGGGTTGAAAAATTCGTATATTTGTACACATACATATCAATAAAATTCTACATAGTTAACAAAAAATAAATTGCAGGGAATGAATTATTTATAGTAATTTGGTTAAGAATGTTTCGATTAAAAACACTAAGAAATAAAAAAAAGAAGGGTTAAAAGAAACAATCTGGTCGAAATTGAATGAGCGAGGAAATGCACGAGAAGCACCGTGAATGTAGTGTCAGTGGTCGTTTTAACTCGGGGACGACGGTAGCGCCGTAAGATAGTCGTGTTTACAGATTCGCCAGTGAGTTCTACAACGTCACGTCAAAAAGTGCAACAAATTTCTACCACCATTTACTATGTAAAGGTGCGTTTACCCGATAGAAGTTTGATGCGATAATCGGTGATAATAGGAACGTTCTGTGTGTTACGGCACGTTGTTTAACGGAATCGGGATTACTCTCGGGAAGAAAATTGTAAAAGATTTTCTTTAATACGGGAATGCTAATCGTTAGGATGGCCGCCATTTTGTCCGGAGGTGGCCCGGTTGAGTGAACGGGGCGAAAATAGTTGCTCCCTGGACACACCGAGGATTGTTGAAATTGCATAGGTACCGGTTACGTGGGATCTATTCATTTATCTCTAATTATCGAAAGAAATCTGACTGTTCGTGGAAAGAAGTGGCGCATAGATGAGAAACATCGAGATTTCTGTTCTCGTCGCCGCTCGACGTTAAGTCCTTTGTAAGCACGCCGTATACGTATTTCACGCGTAATTCCAAGCTAATTTAGCGACGATCGTTCGTGAAATTCTTTAAGTACGATGATGGTTTTCGATCGGCAGGAAGCAGACGACGGGTTGCTCATTTCCTGATTCTAATTTTTGACGGTTGACAGTTCGGTACGTTTGACGATTACACCCGAGAAATAAAAAGAAGCAGCGAGAGAAAGAGATCGAGAGGAGAGCGAGAGAGACAGACCCGGAGAGAGAAAGAGATAGAGAAATAATTCGCGACATGACATCGTACCTTTCATGAATTGCGAAATTCCAAAGAAATACAGAGACCCTTGGACGTGATTATTAGTTTCGTTTACTGGTTTACGTGCGAATCCGAGTGACTAGTAAACGTTTATGAAAAAATCGTTTCCTTGCTCAGATCAAGGCGAATAATTGAAATTTGTTAGCTGAAACCTTAATAAGATCATGCTGTCATACAATTTATAGAATGTGCGAAACGTTCTACGTTATCTATGTTGTTCTTCCTCCGCAAGAAAATTTAAATTCGTTAAAATTTTTTGCTGCTCGACTCTGAAATATTGACGGTGTACCTACCGGTGTCCCTCGAGGCGAGCTCGAATTACATGGTTCTTATCTTACGGATTTTTCGTCCATTCTAGTTTTCCAATTGGCTAACTTTTTCAATGTTTTTCAATGTTTTTCTATTTTATGTTTTCGGCCCGTCCCGTTTTTTGCAGAATTTATATTTATACAGTATTAGACTATAAATAACAGTACACTTGTTAATGATATATAGAATAATGAGGGAATTAATATTTGATGGATATACTAAGCTGTTGTAAAACTTCTTTACTAACATAAGTATTCTACAAGATTAAGTAATATTTATTGTCCTACTATTGTTATAGCTTCTTAATTGTTAGATCTGTATTGAAAGATTATATTTGAAAATGTCTAATATTATTACAATAACTTGTACAAATTTTAGTCTTTTTTTTTTATGAAACTTTTATTATTTTGTTTCAGATAATGTAGGTATAGTTTATTCAAACAAGGCCTTTAGGGTATAATTATATTTAATGTCAGTGAATGAGTTGGATGATTGTTATTGGTGGTGCGATTATTGGACCAAAAGATATTGAGACAATTGGAATATAGCAAAGAGCGTACAAAATGACGATTGCCACAAGAGGCCAAGGAGTAGGCATAGACCCTCCTGACAGCCAGCAAAGTACACAGGTATATAATTTATTTTTATATTAGTTAGTCATATATCGTTCATTTAAACTAACTGTATTTAAACTATGTTTAAGCTATATTTAAAGTAAATTTCGTTTGCAAAATTTACCATATTGTTTTATGTATAATTGTTATAATGTGAATTTATATGCATTTACATTATTAAATCATATCATATTATTGAGTTAATATTGTGTATATGTATAATAATAGATGCACAGTCCATCGGGCCCACAACAATTAGCTGACACAATGTCGGGACTTCAACTCACGGAGAATGTGGTACAAACAGAATGCACCAATGATACCTTAGCTTCAGTAGAGGATAGTAATCAGCTCCATGGCGAGCCAGATTTTCCTGTTGCAAAACTCAATATGCTTCATGAAAAAATATCTAGTCCACGTTGGGTTGTACCAGTTCTGCCAGAACAAGAGTTAGAGTGCCTGTTACAAGCCAGTATCGATCTTTGTAAAAAAGGTTATAATAAGCAATTTCGAAATTTTATTTAATCGAGTAAATAATTAAATATAAATTAATGATTTGTTTCAATGTAACAATAAATGCAAATTTGTACTTAGGAATTGATGTACAAAGTGAAGCGTGTCAACGCTTTTTTCGAGAAGGACTCACTATTTCTTTTACCAAAATATTGACTGATGATGCAGTAAGTAGTTGGAAAATGAACATTCAAAATTGTATTAATGCAAACTGTGAGCGGTTAGTGGATCTATGTATCCTGAAACTAGATGAGGACTGGTTTCCTCTTCTTGATTTGCTGGCAATGGTTTTTAATCCTAGTAATAAGTGAGTTACATTTTTTCCTATGTAACTGAAGATATGTTATTTTTAATTTCTTATTTTGTATTACTGATATTATACTGATTTATAACTTTTATTTCAGATTTCATACGTTTAATGCTGCAAGGGTCTCTGAAACTGTCCCTCCAGGAAGTGATATTCCTGATGAACAGCTTTATGCAAGGCCACCTCCTGATTCAAGAAGTCCTCGTGGTTGGCTAGTGGATCTCATAAATAGGTTGATAAGTGATATTATTATAATATTTCTTTATGATTTTATATTTTATACATGACATATAAATTATAAATTACTTAATTTTTTTTACAGGTTTGGAAGCCTTAACGGATTTGAAATTTTGCTCTCTAGATTTCAGAGCGGCCGAAATTTAACAGTACCAGTTATTTACGCTTTAATCAGACCTTTCGGTTTATGTTATGAATTACTTACTGTTCACACAATAGTTAAATATCTGATGCCTATTGTGGTAAGCATTTTATGAAAGGTATTAAACAACTCAATTACATTTGAATCTATACCAATTGGACATTTTTATGTTTATAGGAAATGGTGCCTGTAATTTTGAATAATTTAACTGATGAGGAATTAAAGAAGGAGGCGAAAAATGAATCAAAAAATGATGCAATATCAGCTATAATCAAAGCCGCCAAATGTTTAGTTTCACGAGTACCACACCAAGAGGAAATGATTAAAAATTTGGGAATTCTGAGACTGAAAATGATATTGAGACTCTTACAAATTTCTTCATTTAATGGAAAAATGAATGCTTTAAATGAAGTAAATAAAGTCATTGCCACTGTTAGTTTTTACCAACATCGAAATGCAATTGTTGAAGAAGAGGAATGGCTTACTGCGGAATGCATGGCTGTAGGTTTAATTAAAGTTTGTTTCAATTTGTAAATCATATCGACAAATATTGATAAATAATATTATTCTGTTTATATAGAAATGGATAAAGGAAAACGGAGTATTAGAAATTGTTTTAAGAGATTCGTTACATCAGCCTCAATATGTTGAAAAGTTGGAAAAGATTTTACGCTTTATTATAAAAGAACGAGCATTAACTTTAGAAGATTTAGATGCTGTTTGGGCAGCACAAGCCGGGAAACACGAAGCTATTGTGAAAAATGTTCATGATTTGTTAGCCAAACTTGCTTGGGATTTTAGTCCTGAGCAACTTGACCACTTATTCGAATGTTTTCAGGTGTTCAATATTGTGAAACTATAACAATCCTTATTCTATTGATTATTATAACTCAATTAAAATCTTTCTTATTCTAGATGAGTTGGAAGACTGCTAATAAGAAACAAGGAGAAAAATTACTAGAATTAATTCGGAGATTAGCAGAAGATGATAAAGATGGTGTAATGGCACATAAGGTATTTTTATGTTTACATTATATTTATACATTGTTACATTTTTACATTATTTAAAATTTCGTATCACTGTATATATAAAATATACTATTGATTTTACTTAAGCTTAATTGTATTTTTCATTAATATTAGGTGTTAACTCTTTTTTGGAATTTGGCTCATTCTGACGAGGTGCCTACAGAAATAATGGATCAAGCATTAAATGCTCATGTAAAAATTCTTGATTATTCGTGTTCACAAGAAAGGGATGCTCAAAAGACAATTTGGTTAGACAAATGCGTGGAAGAACTAAAGAATAGTGATAAGTGGGCTTTGCCTGCGTTGAAACAAATTCGGGAAATATGCTGCCTTTATGAACCAAACCCTAATATAGCATGTCATGGTCAACGGAACCATCATTATAGGTATATTTATCTAAATAGTGATGTAGAAGTTAATAATTAACTTAAAGCAATTTACAATTGGCATTATTTCTAATATGTTTTATTCTACAGGCAAGATGTTATAGAACGACTTCAAGCAGAACATTCTGCAGTAATTCTCGTGACAAACAGTTTAACAAATTATATGGATAAAATGCGGCAGTTGGTTAAGGAAAATCCAGACATTGATGGAAATACTTACATGCACGATGGTCGCTACAATCATATTATGCAAGTACAGGAAAGACTTAATTTCCTCCGTTTCTTGTTGAAGGTGACATTTGTATTCATTTATTTTGTAATAATGACTTGTTGTAGATCTTTATAATTTTGTTTATATCTGTTTTTCTTGTAGGATGGTCAACTATGGTTATGCGCGGATCAAGCTGAACAAATTTGGCAATGTTTAGCTGAACAAGGTGTATTTGTATCCGATCGTGAAGCATGTTTCAAATGGTTTTCAAAATTAATGGGAGATGAACCAGATCTTGATCCAGCAATAAATAAGGACTTTTTCCAAAATAATATATTACAATTAGATCCGACATTACTTACGGAAAGTGGTATCAAATGTTACGAAAGATTTTTCAAGGCAGTCAATTCTAAGGAAGGAAAATTAAAATTAAAAAGGAGAACGTTTCTAATGGATGACGTTGACCTAATTGGTACAGATTATTTGTGGCGCGTAAGTAAAACTTAATACTAATTATTTTTTATGATCGTAATAGTATTTTGTGTCATTACATATTTTTATGCATCTATTTATTCAGGTCGTGACCAATAGCCCTGAAGAAATAGCAAATCGAGCTATAGAATTATTAAAAGAAGTGAATACTAATTTAGGACCACGACTTCAGTCATCAGTTTTGGCGTTTCACGTGACATATATAGGAGAGTGTATGGACAGATTGAAAGCACATTATGATACTGTATCTGTCTTGAGTAAAGTATACCTTGAAGGAAGGGAAGAACGCGAACAGCAAATGTCAAATAAAATTAAAATAGAAGCTATGAAAATGTGCCGTGTTATGAAAGTGTTACAGGAATATATAAATGAATGTGATACGACATTTCCAGGAGAACGAAAAATATTGCCATTACATAGGTACTAATATTTGTATTTATTTGTAAAAATGATGAATTTTCTAAAATAACAATAATATTCTATTTTATTTGATTACAGAGCAGTTCGTGGGAAACACCTATCTCTTATCATTCGTTTTGCGAATCCTGGTCGTAATGTGGATGATATAGAGATATTTACACATAGCAACGACACTTTGGGGTCATTAAGGCGACAAATATTACGCAGAATTAAGGCAAATGGATCAAATGTAAAACTTGACTTATTTCTTAATGGAGAACCTTTGGAGTCAACAGATGACAGGAAATTACTTTCTCAAACTCCATTGAGGGATAAGATGGTATATATTAATATCTATTTTTTGTAAAACATAGTAATGTCAGAGTAATTAAAGAATCAAATTTTTTTCATATAGCTGTTGTCTGCAAAACTAAGTCAAGTAAACAGCAACTTACCGAGTTCGCCAGATAGTAGCTCAGATAGTTCTACCAGTTCTCCACACCATCCATATGATGGGCCAGATGTAGAAGCAGAAAATAGTTTACCCGGAGTGGTATGTTAATTTGCGTTTACATATAAAAAAAAAGATTTTTATACAATTCATTATAAGTGCAATATTATTTCTAGATGTTTATCTTATAACTTGAAAATTTAAAAGTTTCCTGTTTTTGTTATAGGTCATATCGCAAAGATCGCAGTATGCTACATTCTTCTTTCAGTTAGCAGATCTTGGATGTAGTCTTCAACATGCGCAATTACGCGATGGTGCAAGGAACCTTTTACAATTGGTGCCACCAGATACACTTACTGTATCACGATTGCAGTCGTTATTCGGTCATTGCAAAGAAGACGACAATTTAGATAATGCTCTTTGTAATGAACAAAATACTACAGTAGATTCTTTATTTTTTACTGCAAGTTCTAGCCAAGTTTTATACAATTTAGAGGTAAAGTTTTTGTAACATTTATATGTGTTTTTATTATGTATACCTCTCGGGTAATTTGTAATAAATTATTTGTATTTCAGGTTTTATATAGTTTATTAATGCCAGTTTTAGATCCAATGTCAGAAAGAGCGTTTGAGTTTCAGTGCAACTTTATAAAAAGTGGCGAAGCTGGTGTTATTCTTGAAATGTTAACTAAAAATAAATTTCTACCAAATGCAGACGAAACTACTAAACGAGCAGCGTATTTAACGGTGTTAAAATTATGTAAACTCTTATTAACGACAGTGGGTAATGTGATGGCCTGTGTAATGGATGAAGTGCAGCAAGCTGGTATTTCGGAAAACCATGATAATCATGTTCACAACAATCGAGGCCCAGTAGCGGTTTTGAAACAAGCCTTACAAAGTGTACCTAATCAGAATACTGAGTATATGTTGAGAAGCGTAGCAACGAACTTGGCGCAGCATTTAGCGCTTCGAATGTTATGTGGAGCAGCGGAATCTGACAAATGTCGGCAACTTTTTATGCAAGCCCTTTCCTGGGAGCTACCAGACGTAGCTACTATTCGTGCCATAATTAGGCTAGCATGGGCAGCATCGACAGGTAATTTAAATAATATAAATGCTTCTGCTGAGATGCTCCATACACTTCACGAAATAAATGAAAAGGAAACGTCAAATAATCCTGACAATAACGATGTGTTAGTATGTAAAGAAGCATTAGAAGTTCTGACAATCGCTTTGGTACTGAATCCAACTGCGTTAGAATCATTATCAAGAGATAAAATGTGGCATACGTTTTTGATAGATCTTGTTCTCTTGAGTACATCGAGAGTGGTTAGAATGGCTGCGGCTGAACAGTTTTTTCTTATATCAACGTGGTACAGTAGTGGTCATCAGCCATTACTTTTTGCAATAACGCTACTTTTCACTGTTTTAAACACTACGGTTATGGAGCATGCAAAACAGAGTCATGAGTATTTTCAGCTTTTATGTAGGCTGCTAAACTTTGCACACATGTCAGGATGTCCTCTTCTGACTGCTGAAACATTATTGAACATCGAAATAGCATGGTTAAAGAAAGTACGAGACAATGTTAAAGAAACTGGAGAAAGTCAAGTCGATGAAGCTGTCCTTGAAGGTCATCTTGGTCTTACTAAAGAATTATTAGCTTTTCTACCTCCGAGTAAAAAGTTTGAACTTGGCTCTGATGAAAAACACGGCGTAAATTTGATCAAGGAATTAGTCGAAGATTTTGTATTTCCTGCATCGTGTCTTATGCTGCAACTGCGTAGCACTGGAGAGCTAAGTGCTTCGCAAGCGAGCCCAGTATGCACGACTCCTCAATCGACTAGCGCAGCATTTGATTTACTTGTAGGTCTTTGTGTAGGCTGTGTACCTAACATGAAACTTCTAGTCACAATGCTCACTGATATGTTCTACTCTGAGAGAGATGAACCGCTAGTAGAATGGGATTATTTACCACCAGTCGGGCTTAGGCCACTGAAAGGCTTTGTAGGTTTAAAGAACGCTGGTGCAACTTGTTACATGAACTCAGTATTACAACAATTGTACATGGTTGAAAGTATAAGAGTCGGACTTTTGGCTGCGGAAGGTGCAGCGACAGATTTGAACGAAGATTTTTCTGGAGAAGAAAGAATTGAAGGAGAACAAACGATAGAAGCAAACGATAATGATACAAATGAAGAAAAATGTGGAGCAGACGAATCTCGAAAGGAATATAATATTGGTATTTTAAAGCAAGTTCAAGCAATCTTTGGTCATCTAGCATATAGCAAATTACAATATTATATACCTAGAGGTCTTTGGAAACATTTTAAGTAAGTTTACATTTACATTGTAAATATTGTTAAATGTATAATTGTCGAAGTGTAATTATCATCTTCATGTCATTATTGATGTTTTTATTAATATTATTTTCAGACTTCAAGGTGAGCCTGTAAATCTTAGAGAACAACAAGATGCAGTAGAATTTTTTATGAGTTTAGTGGAAAGCTTAGATGAGGCACTGAAAGCCTTAGGACATGAACAGATAATGAGCAAGATTCTTGGTGGTTCATATAGTGACCAGAAAATCTGCAAAGGTTGCCCTCATAGGTACCTTCTTAATTCTTAAATTTTGCTTTTTTCGGTAAACTGTAATACCGCATTACATTATCTTCAGATATTCCAAGGAGGAGCCGTTTAGTTTGATAAGCGTGGATATTAGGAATCATAGTAATTTACTGGACTCTCTTGAACAATATGTGAAAGGAGAATTATTGGAAGGTGCAGATGCTTATCATTGTGACAAATGTAATAAAAAGGTATAAACTTCATATATTTGTAAAGCACTTACGCATAATTCACGACATTTATTACATATTCTATTAACAAATTATATTTTTAGGTCGTAACAGTAAAACGATTATGTGTAAAGAAGTTGCCACCTGTTTTAGCGATACAATTAAAAAGATTTGAATATGATTACGAAAGAGTTTGTGCTATAAAATTTAATGATTATTTTGAATTTCCAAGAGATTTGGATATGGAACCTTATACTGTTTCTGGGCTTGCTAAACTGGAGGGAGAAGTTATAGACTGTGATTACGAGGAATCGGTGAAAGGGACTTGTACTAAATATCAATTAACTGGCATCGTAGTACATAGTGGCCAGGCTAGTGGTGGTCATTATTATTCGTATATCCTACATAGGTATTGAAATATTTATGTATCCACACATTAATATTTACATAATGGTTTAACACATATTTGTTTATTATTGCATTTTGTATTAGACAAAATGATGGCGTTGCAAAATGGTATAAGTTCGACGATGGCGATGTTACGGAATGTAAAATGGAGGAAGAGGAAGAAATGAAGTCGCAATGTTTTGGTGGTGATTATTTGGGAGAAGTATTTGATCATATGCTTAAAAGAATGAGTTACCGAAAACAAAAACGATGGTGGAATGCCTATATGTTATTTTATACCAGATTAGATGTAGAAGAAAATTCTTTAATGAAAAGTGTTAATGAATTATCCTTGTGTAAGTACTGCTTGAAATTCTTGTTTGTTAAAAAGTTATATTTACTTACTATAAAAATGTTATAACTTTTAGATACGAAACTAGGAGTTATGAAAATGCCCCCAGCTATCGAATATAGTGTCAGAAAACAGAATATCAAGTTCATGCATAATCGAAACCAGTTTAGCGCAGAATATTTTCAATTTATTAAAAAACTTGTATCTTGTAATCCCCATAACATCAATAGACAAAATATGAATGAAAAACTTGTAAGTCGATTTAGCAAATAATTTTTTTCAACGTTTGTATCAAACATATAATCTTTAAAAATTATATTTGTAGAATCCAGAGCAGGAAGAACTTGCAATGCTATCCGTGCAATTAGCGTCGAGATTCCTGTTTTACACAGGTTTTCATACTAAGAAAACTTTACGCGGTAACGCAACGGATTGGTATGACATCGTTTGTCATCATTTACGTAGTAGCAAAACAGTGCGATCCTGGTTTGCTCATAATGTTCTATTTAATCATCCACATAGGTATTGGGTTTTCTTGAGTATACATGTATCAATATAAGAGAATTTATTGTTTAACAAAATGAATTTATTGTCTTTAGATTTTGCGAATATCTTTTGAGCTGTCCTAGTACAGAAGTTCGAACGGCATTTCTCAAAATTTTGGTATTTCTCGCACACATTTCCTTACTGGATGGCCCATGCGTGCCGCCTAGTTTAAACGCACCAAGTAAGACTTTTAGTTATATTTATCATTCTTTCAAACAGATTAATAAGATATAATTTGAAATATTTGTTCATAAATCTTTATTTCCAGCTATACTTTTAGATCCAACAGCAACACTCAGTGATCATTTATTGCATGCAGTACTTTCTTTACTTCACCGTGAAATCTCAGATCATGGCCGTCATTTACCACATTATTTCTCTCTGTTTCACACATATGCATCGCTTGGTCTAGCTGAAAAAGCCCAATTGCTTAAGGTAACTTATACATTGTTTTTCTCATGTAAAATCATTTAATAAGATTATGCCATTTATAATTGTTTTTTATTGTAGTTAAATGTGCCGGTTACGTTTATGTTGGTTGCTATTGACGAAGGACCCGGACCTACGATAAAATATCAGTATCCTGAATTAACTAAATTGCATCAGGTAGTTAGTATGTTGATACGCTGTTGCGACGTGTCATCGAAAGCACACTCGAGTCTTGCACAGTCAGGTGTAGCACCTTTACCAAACCCATATGGTGACCCGGCATGTCAAAATGAATATTTGATGCCTATTCAGCCGCAGGCAGCAGATATTCTCTTTGTTAAGAACAGGTAGGTATTTCTTAAATAAAATGCGTTTAAAATATAGATAAAAGGTAAATATGTAAAGTATAAAGTATATTGATACAAACTGCAATTTTTGTCATCTAGTTATATGAAAAAATTGATCGAAGATGCAGACGTTAACGTTACTGAAGATACAGTGAAATTATTGCAATATTGTTGTTGGGAGAATCCTCACGTGTCACGAACCGTTCTCAGTGAATTATTATGGCAGATTGGATTTTCTTTCGCACATGAAATAAAACATCATACTGACCTATTACTTGCTGTACTTCTTATGGAGGATTCGTGGCAAACTCATCGTGTTCACAATGCTCTGAAAGGTACAACTGTTGCAGGTATAAGTTTTTAATTTAAGAGGCATTAAAACATGAGATCGTAAAATGTAATTGTCATTAGGTGTACCAGATGAAAGAGAAGGTTTATTCGAGATAATACAAAGAAGTAAACATCATTATCAGAAAAGAGGTTATCAATGCATTAAATGCATGGTGCAGCTCTTCAGTAAGTGTCGACCTGCACATCAGCTCCTGCATCATAGTTCCGAATTGAAGAGGAAGTGGATACACGCTACCGACTGGCTTCACGAAGAACTCGATAAAGTATTGAACAATAATAATAGCTGATTATGAAGTTACAAGAAGAGATTCATATATTAAACAATATCGACTTTATTTTCAGAGACCGTATGCTTCTGCGGCACCATATACTCATGCGTATAGTAATTGGTCTCCACCAGCTCAATCCAATGACTCTGCGAATGGTTATGTTTTGGAGCGTAGTAATAGCGCGAAGAAGACATTAGAAAGAGCATGCGAACTTTGTCCGGATGAAGAACAGGAGGTAGAGGATGCAAGCGAAGATTGCACTGAGGAGACAGAGAAGTACCAACCACAGAATAGAGACATATTGCGATCGAGACGTAGTTTAGTATGGGGATGTATAGGGTAAGATTCAAAAACAGCAATTTTATTCAATTTCATTTATCATTATACAGTCCTTATTTAAAACATAAATCATTATTGCTTCTCTCTTCAGTTATCCTGACGTCACTGTAATGCAACAAATGCAAGAGGAACAACAATCTCAGCCTAGACCATCTCCAGTTCATACTCCCCTTTGGTCCCAATCCCCGGTTATACTCACACCACCAGCTCATCAGTTACATAGTCCACAGAACTGTGAGTCGTCACAAAATACCAGCCAGGATCCATAATGAACGCTACATATTGACGTTCTACCAAGTTGCTGCCTCGGTGAAACTGTTTCAAGATATTTAGACATTACTGCGCCAGCAGCTTGGTGCCGAACGATAGAGGCACCTGTACAGATATAACTCGCAGATTTGTTCTTATTTGCTGGTATTCACGAACTTGCATTTGCAACCTGAGTTTTATTGTGGGCAGTTACTTTCATGAATGATATGATGTGGCATAGCTATCTGCACTATTGAGAAAAAAAGAACGATGTTAGAAACAGCAGGCGATTATTAAATAAGTAAGAACAGAATTTCTACGTATTAGTTGAGGCAACGAGAATTCTCATCGTAATTTTTTCTTACTCCTAACGTTCGTGCATTCCTCATTTTTTGCATCTATATAATAATTTGTGCTTTTGAATTTCGATAAAAGGAAGGTTGTTTTGGTAGAAAGAAATCTTCTGAAGAGAAATTGATACGAAGAGGAAAAAAGAACAATTTAGATAAGAATTACACTTGCCTCGATTAATGCATACGAATTCAAGTGTAGGAATACGATAAGATTGTATAAATGTATAGCGAATAGTGTTATGGAATCCCGTCTCTGCCGAATAGAAAAGAAAGGTATAAAAAAAAAAGAACCTAACTTTCCGTATGTCTATGTAAATTTGTTACTAATAAAAAGTTAAAAAATGAAACTTTCTAACGATCGAAGGATAAGGCTAAAAAATACAGTAGTTTCCGATTTAATTGAAAAGAGAGCAGAGTTAACAAGTCAAGAGAAAAGAAAAATTACACATCTATCGATATTTCACTATTTTAGTCTTTCAAGACGAAGTAAACGAAAAAATTTCCTTGTACTTAATCTCGAGTATCAAAAAAAGAAGAAAAGAAAAAAAATATAAAAAAAAGGAAAAAAGAAAGAAAAATAAAGAGAGAGAAGCCACTCCTCTGATGCAGACGTTTGTGCTGTATGAGAATCTAAACATACACCAATAAGATGCCTCCCATTGTGCTTTCTTTCAGTTCATCAAATTTGAGAAGAAGAATTGTGTCTTTGATATCATGCGACTCCATTTTGTATCTTAGATAGTTATTTAAGAATCGAGTTGTTGCTTCAAATTTTCATTGCTTATATTTTTGTCTGTTATGTTTTTTCGGCTATTTATGAGAAATTAACGAAAAAGAACTTGATCGAATGAAATTTAAGTGGACGGTGCAGTTGACCGCCTAAAAAGTTATTCGGATAAGAAACGACAGTTATGACGGGATGTTTCTACTTTAAATAGTAAAGATGGATATTAAAAAAGAGAGAAAAAGAAGGAGGCAAAATGGATGGATCAGTTTGTGTTTATTATAACGAGTCGCAGTGCCGCGAGGAAGAAAAATAAGCCTTGTTCGAAGTCCAAATTTTTACAAAATGAAAAACAAATAAAAAAAAGGAAAAAGAAAAAAAGAAGGAATTGAAGAAAGCGTGACGGTAGCGACACAAAAAGGGTATGAAACAAATATAAAGAAAAAACACTAATTTGTATCGTTCTAAGGTACGATCCATCGTTAAGAATAAAGAGCTGTGGTCTTTTCGCAGTATTATAAATCGATTCTTAGTTTTCAGTCGACAAGAAAAAGGACAGATGTGTTAGATGTTATACTGCTTGTATACTGTTCGGCATTTTATCGGGCATACAACGGATAAACGACGAAACATGGGAGAATAAACGATGACTGCGATCCTTTAACGTATGAACTGGCCATAGCTCTGACTTATTAAATAACATGTGTTATATAGATATTATATAAATAATACTAAAGAGGAGGAGAAAAAGAGAAAATAAAGTCACGTGTAATGAGGATATAAAGCAAGCCGTGTGTATACATAGGAATTCGTGCGATGAGAAAATCAACGACTATGTCAAGACACCAGGAAATAACGACATATTGATTATACTGTTCGTATTTATCAAATATCTACGTTAAACAGTGTACCAAATTATATAATAGCTACTATCGGTTAAAAATAATAATAATGGTACCTAATCTTACTCAGAATATGTACATATGCAACTGCTTTTTATATGTGATAAAAATTATTATATTCCTATTATACATTGAGGTTAGTATGCTATTGTAAATCCTGGTTTTTTGTACACAGACTGTATACTAAGTTCAATTTTTTTGTTAACGGAGAGAATGTAGTCTATAATTATTTAATATTTAATTGTATCGCTGAAAGAATAAGCGTAACACGTCTTGTATGATATACATAACTTGATTACCTTCTAACAATCAATATCAGATTTAAGTGATCGAACCTCGAAGTTTGTGTCATGATATAATACTACTAGTAGTGTCATTATTTCTTTTTCTTTCTTTCTTTCATATTTCGTTCTCTTTTTTCTTTTATTTCTCTCGAACGAGCGATGATAGAGCTAGAAAGATATGGACATTAAGGGGGAAAAAACAGATGTAAGACAACCGGGTACACGATTCTAATTCATGATTTATATAACTATTGTCCGAAAACTTATCGAGCGATTTCATCGAACTATCGAACATTCTCATATTTACTACGAATTCTATGTGAAACTGTGACGGATCTACGAGAGTCGATCAAGATTGCCGGTCATTTTTAATGCGGTAGTTGCGAATAAACACGCTTGTTTTTTTATAGTCGACGGAAAAAGAAAACGGTCGGATGCAACATTTATACATTTTCTTTTTTGCACGAAATGTTACTATACAGAGAACAACAACGATGAAACATGATACAAACAAGAACAAAAGCGAAAAAGAAAACGATATATTCAAATCTTGATAATAAGCGAAGGTGACTGATACGACGCGTTAATCAAAATCAAAGGCAAATGCATGTGAAGCAATGAAAAAAAGAAAAAAAAAAGTAAAGTTATACAGTTGCATGCTTAAGCAAAGAAGAAAATGACACATTGTACACAAAAACGAAAAAGACGCGGAAATGAGATAAAAAAAGAGAAGCAGTTACAATAATTCGAACTCCAAGCGAAATGAAATTTCATAAAACACAAAGTAAAAAAAAAAAAATGACAAAAGGAAAATACAAAAAAAAAAAAAGATGGAGGAGAAGAAAAGAGTCCCTCGTCGATGTTCGTTTAGTTTTAGTTGTAAAGGTAATTTTATGTATTAACTCGATCGACGCTCTAGTCAGTAAAATTAAATAAACGGAAGGAGATTAACGAACCTCGTTCATTTAGTAGCGTAGAGTATCTCTCGAAATCTTTGTATTTTTTGTTTCCAGTACGACGATTGTTCAAACGATTTTGTTTTTTTTCCTTCTCTTTTTGTTTTAAATAAAACGACGTAAAGGAAAAACGAGATTTCCAAGAAACTAATAAACATGTACGCGCATTCGTTCGAGGCATGTCTTTTCGATGGTATCAGAAACTACCATGGGACACATCCGCTACTTTCGTGGTGTTCGTGTTTCTCCATTTGCCTTTGACAACTTCCTCCGAGGCTATTTCGAGAATGAAAAAAAGTAAAACAAGCAAGGCGATACGAATGAAATAAAAAGAAATCGAACCAAAAAGAAAAAAGAATAAGAAGAGAAAAAAGATAGGAGGAACGAAATGATTCAACAATGAAACTACCTCGTTAAGCGGTCAATGTATTTACAATTTACACGCGTACTGATTTCATTGCCAAAACCCTTTGCGCTCCATTTAATCATTTAACGAAAATACATTTCTTCTTTCGTTTGGAGCATTTCCTTTGTTCGACGAGAAATAACATCTAACACTTTGGATGCTGATGTTCACGATAGATTAGAAAATGTTGTACCAATGGTAGATTTTTACTTTAAATAAATCGCGGATAAATTTCATAGCGGAGCAGCACGCAAGGAATAATGGTAGATCGATTATAGTGGCATCGCGAAAGTTAATTTATTCCAAACTGTCTTTTTACACGCGAAAAGAAATTGGACTGCAAAGGGTTAACGCTGGCAAGAAGCTGTTCTTCGCTTTTAGAATGTCAACCGCATTATCCGATACAGCAGAAGTTTATAAGTTCACATTTTTCTCTCTTGTCATTGAATTCCGTTCGCGAATGTTTTGGATCGGATTGTTCATTGATATTTTAAGAAAGATCGATACACACGGGACGATCCATTTTTATTTACGAATTGATCTATATAAGGCTAAGGGGGACAGGAAAAAGAAAGGAATCTATTAAATTGACTTTCTAGTAATTTTACTAAGGTGAAGTGCCATTTGAAAAAGACGTCAAATAATCTTCGGATGACCTTATTCTAATTATATCTTTGATACTTTCATCTAATCTAAACGTCTTATTTAGTAATCACTTTATTCGTAGGAATTTTTCACTAATTTTTCACTAATCGTGCGTTTGTAGATTCAGATGGATCGTCCTTCGCCTGTTTTACAGATTATAAAGCGTATAAAAAGATATCTAAATCCCTGTTACGGTTCTCAGTTTCAGCACGTGTCTAAAGAGATGATTTAAATAAATGAAGAAATTACAAACAGAATGTTGACGGAACCATTTTTACTTTTGTCGGATGTCTTTGTTCTTTTTTGTTTGTTGTTTGGAACGCGTAAAAGAAAGAGATGTGGTAACGAGGAGAAAAGAGAGATCGTAGCAGGGCCGACGGAAGCTTCTCAGAAAATAACAGAGGCTTGTGATTCCATCGGAACTTGTGATTTCTTTCACGTGAATCTGCTCACGTGTGTACGAATAAAGTCGTTCGACATCGGCATTCGTATGATGAAACGATCGAGTATAGTATGGAAACTTAGTCGGTAGATAATTAAAGATTATATAAAGATTGAACTCGTGTTCCAAATCGACGTTGGACATTGGAAAACGTACTTTTTTTTCTCTACTTCGCCACTCGCGCGACGAATGCCTCTCTATCAAAGATAACACAGCGTGAAAAAAATGAAGCGTGAAATTTCGCTAGACAAGTCTGAGGGCGTTGATAATCAAGCCAGTCGGTTTCAAGCTGATTCCGCACGAAACCAAATGTAAAAGATAGTGTGTATATACTTTGTGTCCGTCAAATACACGCTTTTGTTAAATTTTTTCTTTTTTTCTTTGTTACGTCGGTAGATGGTATTATGTTCGTGCGTAAGGAAGTAAATATCTGTTTTCTTTCATTAAATTCTGCACACGATTTTTGCAATGAGATTCGTGCGGTTGTGTCTACGAAACGACACGATCTTTAATAGTAATTACGATTGTATTTAACCATATGAAAATAACGATAGAATTGTACGCGGAGAGAATTAATAATCGTGGCTGTTTGTTTGAAATGTATTCGAATTAAGAACTTTTATCGGAAGTGAATGATCGCTCGGTTCGATTAACAGCGCCGTAGAATAATTCTAATCGTTAGATTTACGAAGTATTACACGATACCACAGATAATATCGAGTAGAATATTTAATATTCACTGTCCTATATTAGGACTATACTAATAAACCTTTCGATCGAGCCACAGTCGACATGTTTCCCGATGCGCAATTACGATCGTCGCCATTGAGAAAAAAGAAAAGAAAAAAAAAATAAAAGGAAGAGGAAAGGAGAAGAGGAAATTCCTTATTAGAAATGGTCGACGATGAAACTTCGCTGGTCGTACACTGTCATCACAACTGCACAAAATTCATTGTGTCTCGTAGCGGAATATCGTTTGGTGTTTGTCGTACCGAAAACGACTGCCAGAAGAGGTTTATAAAAAGACTCCAAGTAAAAGAATTGTGTTCCTTGTGACACAGCCAGTGAATAAAGGACAACTCAGTGATATTCGCAGGACGAATATAGAACATTGCTCGCATTCCTCGAAGCCGTTTTCGTTATCTGTTTCTGTATTTATTTCAAAGAGCTGCGTTGTGCAGGCATTAACTAATAGAACTTACTAATACGAGAATTCTATGCGGTGTAGGAAAGGAAATATAAAATAAAAGAAAAGAGAAAAGAAAAAAAAAAGGAAAGAAGAACATTGGTCGTGTCAGACCATCAATAGATTGTCATAAAGGAAAGGGTAATAATAAATTATTATTTACTCTGAAACGATAAAATCGTCTCGTGGACTTGCATCGACCAAAACTTTTTCTCAGTGGAAAATGAAGTTTTCTGAAGACACTACGCTATCGTTAAGAATATTCCTCGTTTCTTTGTATCAAACATATATCTTCTTTCTTCACTCGCTAAATAACGTAATTTTCGCTTGCAATTGCCTACGTCATTCGTTGAGCCGCGTTTTTTCTCAATCGAGGCACGGAAATGTGGATAACGACCGATATCGTTTCCACTTTCGCGCGTTATTAATTATATTCGTATCGAGTCGAGATAAACCACCGTGCGGTGTGTGTGTGTGTGTGTGTGTGTGTGCGCGCGCGCGCCCGTGCCCCTGAACCTATGGTGCTTCAATAGATTGTGCCTCGTCGACCTTGAGTCTTTTCCCTTTTCATTCGTTCCGAGCGTGAAACGATCATGGATTCTTGTTGGATCATCGTTCCCTCGGTTACCAAGAATTTTCTGGAGTCGAAAAATCTGCCGACATTGAACGTTTCCTCTTGTAGAGGATCGTCGGGTTATTAATTCTACGTTCCTCGATCTTTTCGTTCATCAGATCTTATTAACGAAGATCGCACTCCTCGTGTGTACGATATTGTTAGGTCTTTTCAAAGAAAAGATTGAATATATGGTTTTAATATCTTCGTAAGGGATCATCGTGGTCCAGGACGATCGAAATTTGACGAACCTCTCTCGGGTGTTTTTCCAAGAGAAAATCCTTCAGTAGAGGAGAATTACTCGGGAAAAATTCCCAAGACAATTTCGCGAGATATCCGAGACCTTGGGATAAAATTGAGAAATTTCTTCACCTACATATTCATTGGAGAGGGAAAAAATATTTATTGAATGAAGCTTATCACGAGAATACCGTATCACAAGATTTCTTATCTGAATAATCGACGGATGTCTACCTTTAGGGATCCACGAAGGAACTCGAAATGAAACTAACACTTGCTTCGTAATCGAACACCAAATACATATATTGACGTTCAAACGAAAGTAATACCAAAAAGTGGTAAAAAGAAACAATAAAGTATGATATTCTTAATTTGTCGCGTGTATGTGATTTTTGGATCGATCGATGGACAAATCGAAACAAAACGAAAGAGAGATATACAATGAAAAGCACGATGAGAAAGAAAACGTAACCGAGTGAAAAACACACTCTATAAGAGTGGCTAAAAACCGAAGATAAACGCTCACGTCGTTTTGTGACATTATTCGTTTTTTCAAATAGGCGCATTTACGTAAGCATTTTACTTACTCGAACGTTAATCGCAAATCGAGCCAACCGAGTCTGCGATCCTAAGAAAATACGAAAGAGAAAGAGAGACAAAGGAAAAGAAATCGGCGTGCCCTTCTCTCTCTCTATATATATATATATATATATATATATATATATAATCATATTTATGGTCTCTCGCAGACTCTCATTAATACAAATTATTAAGATTATATATATATATTATATTATATATATATATTCTCGATTTAACAGTGCATGATCGATCGTTTTCATTCGGGGGGTCGCAGACAACGGTTCGCCACACGATCCACGGGGCCCTCGATTTCTCGATCGAACGACAAACTCACCTCGTGCGTGATCGGCGTGAAAAGCTTCGCCGCCCCTGAGAATCTTCTGTGTATTATTTCTAACAGAATGTAATAAAGTATGGTTGAAAAAGAGGAATAACACCAGCTTAATCGACCTTCTTCATTTCCATCTCCATCCTCTCTGTTTCACTGTGACCGAAAAAATTTAAAAACAAATTTATCTTAATACATAGTTGATACTTGACGTCAAAATCTTTAGCGCTTCTGAGAATCTTTTGCGTATTACTTCTAATACAATATGTATAATAAATAGATGTCAGCTCTTTGTATACTTACAGAAAATTTCATAGTGCAAAGTTAGTAATTCAGAAAAATAAAAATGTATCCCAAATTCATGAATAAGGAAAGTGTATATATAGGAAACTCTGTACGTGCCACTTCTTAGTTTTAAAGAAAACTCAATGTTCCATTTATTTAAATAGATGGTATAGACAAAAGCCAAGAAACAATTATTATTATTAGCTGACACTTATATTTCTCTTTACACTACAGAGGCGACGTTGGACGTGCCACTGACACCATCTTCTAGCATTATTGATAACTATTTAGAGAGGCTAATTGCGCTTAAATGCTATACTATGGTATGGTATGTTAGAACATTTTTCAATAAGAAAAAGAAAATTCTTCAGTTTTACCACTCACGGTGTCTTCTGCAAGTACTCTTCGGTTATTGCTGACCGGAGTATCGAGTGAAAGAAATCTCGGGCCAAAAATTCCATAAGAGTATAAATCTACATAAACACTCGTAATCTAGCGACGAAATACCGTTTAAAGAGGAGAATTTAATTGACTCGTCTGTTGTTTTTTGCATCCCCTTTGTTTCGTTGCAATCGACAAAGTTTGAAGTTCACTTGTCTCAATTTCGACTATCAAAGTTTTTTGCCACTATGTTGCAAAACAAGAAAAAATGTTGTCTTGCATAAATACCGATAGACGTGGGTTACGATTACTTTTGCTCGTGTAAGATATGTATTTGTTAAAGATATTCGTAACTGAAAAACTATTTGGCAAGCGTTGCATAAGTGTTTTTATCGACATGGAACATTTTTACCCGTTGTCCTTGAAATTTTGTCCTTTCAACAGACTTCAAAGTTTCAAGTTGTGTAAGTTAGATAACCATGGGATTGACTGATAAGTACGTAATTATTATATACTATCGGTCGTATCAAGTAATGAATCACAGATATTTCCCATTCGGTTCCGATCATTTAACAATGTGACGCCTCATTCATTAGCACAACAAAATTTCGTTTAATCGCGTGATAATGAAAATCTAATCTAAAACCTCTTATACATACCATACATATGATACACACACACATGATTACGATATAAGGGGTGGAATAAAATTCGACGATGAATGATCGATATTGATATCGACCGATTTATCGTTAATCTCTCGTGTTAAATAAATTTTCGAGATCTATAAAGAAACTACGCTATATTGGTTTGCCAATCGTAATTTCTTGTAACATATTAATGAAACGCTAAGTCTGCAATCCTCTATGGTATACACTATTAGTCAGAAATTTTAAGATATTTGTAGCATGTGTATTTGGTATCAATCGAATGTTTGTCGTAGCTCTCATTTTTAATTACTTCGCAATAAGTCTACTATTTCATCCGCGTGATTTGTGCCTTATGGCATAATATATGAGATAAAATAAAATTTGTTAGATTTGTCCAATAGATATAACGAGTCTATATATGTAGTGTCTATATATGTGCTAATATTTATAATCGATAGCGCGTATACATGTTTCGCCATATAACTAAAATAAAATTTTCTTGAATAACTATTTGCAGGGATAGCAACAACAATAAATAATTAACGCTCGATGATCATAAAAGTGAATTGGAATAGAGATAGAACAGAATTTAAGTCGAAGCGAGGGACACATTACATATAACGGGTATCGTTATGTTCATTAATTATATCAATAATTGTTAATTACATCCCAGTGTTGATTTCAAAATACAGCGAGCGATTCATCTTCCGCCTTTCAGGACAACACACGCGTCTTTCACTAACTCTGCAAAGATAAACGGTTTCTGGATAAAGCAAATAATTTTATCTGTAATACTACTGGACACGCTACCTCTCCCGAGGTTATCTTCGCAATAGGAGTTATCGTGGAGACTATGGAAGTCATTTAATCATATGTTTTCCTTGCTGGGAAATCAACCGATTCACTGAGTGATCCGCTGCAAAATAGAAATTGATCTATCGTGCATAAATTGCGCGGCGCTCTTCCGACTCGGGCAGTTTCTTCGTATCTCTGGGTTCGCGCGAGTGTCACGTTAATAGTTCGTTAGAAATCAGTACATTCAACACACAAAACGGTAATTTGTTTGAAGTCTTGTAAATTATATGTGCAGAGTGCGGATTTTTCTGCAAATTTATATTTTTATGGACGCCATATAGATAAATAGAAATAAAATAGAAATTTGTTTCACTTAAAATTGAAAATTAATTAAAATGAATGAATTGATTGAAGATTAATTAATTAAAAATTATAACGGGTATTTAACTAAGTATCATATATTTTTGTATAATAGCGCACTTTCGCACCTTAAAATTTCCTGTATACGCATAAAAATTCGTACTCTATACGTGTATACGGTGAATTACAATAGCTCACGAAAATATTCGAGCATTTATAGAAATTTCCTGTGAATATATTACATGCGAAATGAATATGTTATACGTGTTTCGAAACATTTTGAAATTGTTTGAATACTGTAATGAGATTCAACTATCATAACTGTATTATTAAAATTTGAAACAAATTGAGAAATGTACATACAGAAGCCACGAAGTATTTAGTGCAAATATGTATTCCGCAGAGATCACCAAAGTACTTAAATTATTCATTATATTAATTATATCAATTATTCATTATATTAATAATTCATTAATAATCGCCATCATCGCGATAATAAAATCATTAATAATCTAATGAGACCACCTTTACCTTATAACGATTTATAATATGTACTAATTTTTTACTGAATATATGTTTGCAATGAATAACCTGTAACTTCTATAGATATTTTTAAATTAGTTTCATAATTTTCCAAGGTACAGTATTAATGAAATGCCAAAATGTCTTATTAATGTCTAATTAAATGTCTTATTTAATTTACAACACACATATATACAATATATACACAAAAGTGGCAAGAGTTTAAATATTTCCGGGAATCATTGTATATTGTAAATTATATTGAACATACAGGACTTGTTAAATGCAAAATTAATTTCGCATCCGGTTTCAGAAGACACCATGGCTCAAAAAATGATCTGTATTGAGGACTTCGAGAAATATGCTAGCACGCATTTAACACCTTCTGTCAGAGATTATTACAATTCTGGGGCGGGCGAGCAGTTCAGTTTACAGCTAAATAAGGATGCTTTCAAAAGGTATTTAAAAAATAATAGTTTATCGTTAAAAGTAAATTTAAATGCGGAGCAGTTAACTTATATTACTATTAAGACTGTATGAAAAGGAATGATTATAAAATCGAAACTCTTTCGTCATTCTACTCTTTTCAGTCTTGATATTGTTCGTATAATTTGGACACTTTCTGTAAAAATTTAAAGATCTTTTATTTTATGAAACATCTAATAGAACTAATTGAACAATGAAATTAAACAATGAATTAAACAATGAACATTTCTAAATTCACTATAAAATTAATCTAAACTACCAATTGCTCAACCAAAAAAATGCGAGTTGATCTCGTAGATCTAATCTATTCTCTAATCTTTTTAATTAAAAAAAAATGTAACATTTTACAGATACAGGATAAGACCAAGATTTCTAAGAAATGTTGCCAAGAGGGACTTAAGCACCAGGATTTTAGGTGAACAAATCTCGATGCCATTGGGAGTCGCACCAGCAGCTATGCAACGTATGGCGCATCCTGAGGGTGAATGTGCAAATGCAAGAGGTAAATATTACATTTTAATATTAATTATGATAATGTCCCACTATGAGTTTCCCTATTTTTCTTGTTTTTTAAATAATCTCAGTATCTTATATGGATACGACGTATATTTAATCTCTAAATACCAAACACATTCATTATATAACATATATAGATTTAGTAAAAATGTTTATTAACTTATGCAAATATTTTACAAAAATAGTTGCAATCACAAACGCGTGTTGTGTTCGGTTAGTCAGCGACGATCACATTCGAACTTTTCATGTTTGTAAAATGTTACAACGTAGAGCACGGTAAAATTGAATAAACAAGTACATGATTTCCTATAAAATAGATAATTCTTTTGTTTGTTTTAATTTATTCGAGTCTGTACAGAAATTAAATTGTTGTCTTTTCATTATTTAGGTACAAATATATATAAAAAATCGCATTAGACTATATAAAAAGTTAAATGCTCGGTAATTCATTATATATGCAATAAGATGATATGTTTGCAGGCATTGTCACTTGTTTAAAAAAGTCGCTTATTATTGCTTAGCCGTGTTTCGATTGTAGAATTTTTTATTTTATAATTGTACAGGAAACAATTTATTCGTCTGCCGGTTCGGTCGTACATTATAATAGTATATTCTATTTCAGTCGAAAGAACTTAATTAGATCCTTGAGAAATTTGGCAATAAAGAAATTTTTTCTGTCGATCAGTCCGTTTGTAACCCTTAAATATATACTGTATTAATAAAAAATAATCCATAATAGATAAAAATTGAGCTTTGAAGCGAAGTTACTTTATAAAGTAATCATTATAATTATGAGATATATTCGTATATATTCTAAATGCAGCTATATGTTTAAGGCACAACAGAGGGTTCGTACAATATTTACAGTGATAGAAATGCGTCAAGAAATGCGTTGCCATGAAAATACTGTAAAGACTGCTTTAAAAAAGAAAGAGTAATATTATCATCGTGTTGTATTATATAAATAAAGCTCGCAAATCTCAAAATTCGTATTTTGATGGATACAAACCGAACTCAAATATTACGATTTTAGATGACTAGTTAATAAAAATGGAACATAAGTTTATATACACATACATATAATTAAACATCAGATGTTTAGAGACTAAGAAAGTTACGGCAATAAAAGGCAGAGGAATTAATGTCGTTTGGGTCCCACATTATCCCAGTTATTAATAGCTTTCATATTTACTTTCTCGATTCTCCACTTTTGCGTAGCAGAAGACGAATCACATTTCGCTGCAAAGACTTTTTTGCTTGCTGGATCTGTGTCTAAGCACCTCGACGTATAACCGTGCATCAGCCATTGTTTTTCAACGTTGTAACGCCATAATTGATTTCCTTGGCCTCCATGGCAAGGATACAAAGTGACTGGAGCCTTTGCACCTCCTCTAGAAACATCCAAACATTCTGTACGATCCTTTGGCCTAATGTCTTTATGCCAAGTCAGTTTGAATTCTTGTTCTCCTATAATTTTGGGATTATCCTTTATGCAGGTATCAACTACAACAAGTTCGTCCTTTTTTCGCTTTTTTGAGTCTAGGCACAGTTCTGGCACACCCATGTTACGAATTTCTCCAGATGCAAAGTCGTCAGGCTCGACAGGAGGGTACACATCGACAAGATCGAAAGCTATGTTTTCCATAAACCATCTGAATGGTTTACAATGTAATCTAGCTCTCAAATCTCTTTGCTCTTTTAAGTTTCCAGGATTCAACGACCTCAAATGCGGACGTCTTGTATAGATATATTCTGCATATTCATCCATCCATACTTCTGCTACTCTCTTATAATTCTTTCCCAAAAAGTCTCCCTTTCCTGGATTAGGGAAAGGTGGGAACTTTCTATAAATATGACCTACTCTTGAACAAGGGGCATCGTACATTTGACCTCCACATTGCCATATCTTAAACGATAGCTCATACTGTTCACCTCCCCATATATCTAATTCTGGATCATATCCACCTAGTTCCCAAAAGAATTTTGCACTAATGGCAAACAGACCACCTGCCATTACTGGACTTTTAAATGGCTCTGTTGGGTTTTGAAGATCTTCAGGTAGCAATGGCAACCGTTTGTAATACAATTCCCAGTCAAAAGCTCCTCTTGCACCCTCATCTTGAGCTCTGTATTCGAACGTCTCATAAGCTATCACATCAATAAAAGGACACACACAAGTTTTGTAATCCTGTGCAATGGGTTCCAGCAATGGTGGTAACCAATTGACATTTGCTTCACTATGAGAATCCAAAAATACAAGTACTTTTGCTTTTGCAATCTTTGCTCCGGCTAAACGACCTTTAATTAAACCAGAACGCTCCTCTAGTCTTACAATTTTCACTTTTGTCAAGTGTTCGGTTATATAATCCTCTAAAGGCTTTTTCAATTCTGCCTTGGTACTAGCATCATCTACCAATATTATTTCCTTGAGGAGAAACGCTGGTGAACGATTAATCACACTCCAACAAGTTCGCATTAGAGTGCTAAAATGTTCATTATGGAAGGAAACTATCACAGAAACTGAATCAAGATTTCTTAAATATTTCTTTTTCTTACAGTCTGGATGCCTAATGTCAGGTACTGAGCGATTCATTGAGATCTCATCGCTGAGCGCAGCATTAAAACCATTTACCTGATACAACTTTTCCTTCAATGCATCGAGAGATGGTGATAGAAATGCTGGCTTTCCATGTTCACCTATACCGGTTCTTTTCCTGTCTTCTTCAATTGTCTTATAATCATGCCAGTCTATCTTTTCATCCAAGTCCTGTTAAAAATTTTATTCAAACATTATATTGTGGAATTAAATTCCATCTTTAGACTAGAACTACCAGACTAATCAAAATAGCCTTCTTCATAGAAATTTTATGAATTTACAACTGTATATTTCCTGTGATATTTGTTTGTTTCCTTGCATTATATATCTTTCAAATTGATTTCTTTGATACACAAACCTTATATCTTAATCATTGGTAGTTCTAACATTAATATAAAATAATATAATTTACATCGGGGTTCACGAAAGTGATGTACGCTACTGCGTGGAATGCAGAAGGCTAAGCTATTGCTAAACCTGTTTTACTTGCATCAGCCTTGTCAATAATGAGTAGGTCTTTAACCCATACCTGATAAAAATGGTTGAGATTCTGCCTAGAATCGACGAAATTTTTCTGACTGTCACCTTCAATGCCCACTAATACGGTAACTGGTGTCACGATTTCATGGTTAGGTGACGTTCGTACATAGCGGAATATGACGACGGTTAGGAACACGGTGAGAACCGCCAGAAGGAAGAACTTTATCAGGCTCACAACATTTCTTCTCATCATCGTGATACACTCATGTCGCGTGATGACACTTGTGAAATCCCGCTGCCAGCCACTGGCTTTGTGAACTATCTACACGAAACTAACCTCATGTATATGCATTTGCTTACAGCTTATCAGTTGCTATCTTCGATGTGAGATATTAGTGTTGGATAAATTTTTGTGATAAAACACATGGAGTAGACACGGTTGCCACGCGTCGACTGAGGATCGATCCTTCAGGATCGAAGCAGTTCTCGATGACCGAATGCATTCGATATATTTGAAAACATCCTGTAGTAGATCGTTCATTTATATCTCCAACATGTTGACTGTCACGCGAATTTTCGAAATGCACTGAAATATATAACATTTCATTTTATCTAATTATATCGTGTTTACAAACTTTTTCTCTGATAATTCATTCAAATTGAAAAAGAATATTTTAGTCTGTAAAATTTATTTTATCTTAATCATTTAAAAGATTTTTGTAATATAAGTCACCGATGATCACCGTGAGGCCAACGTATTAACGTCACTTGTTTAATATTAAAATTGTAACACTCTCATAAGCATAATTTAATCTTAGTGAAAAGCGCAAAAATTTCAATACGAAACACGCTAGATAGAACATATGTTTATTCTAATAAAATTGTACGAAATTTAATTTATATGTAATTTAAAAGTTTTTCGAATATTAAGTGTGTAAGTGTGAGAGAAATTAAACCGAATTAAAATGTTTATTTCTAGCTGCCCAGGAAGCAGGTACGATCTACATACTCTCAACGATATCAACAAGTAGTATTGAGGAAGTCGCAGAAGCTGCGCCAAAGGCAATAAAGTGGTTCCAACTGTATATATACAACGACCGTAATGTTACTCTAAATTTAGTTTCACGAGCAGAGCGCGCTGGTTTTAAAGCTCTCGTCCTTACTGTCGATGCACCGCTGTTCGGTGATAGACGTGCTGACATTAGGAACAAATTTTCTCTTCCAACTCATCTGAGGTATTTATTATACCATACCATAATAAGATTTTAACATATATAAAATATAATTGTACGATAAAATATGGAAATATATTTTCAGATTAGGAAATTTTGAGGGAGAGTTATCCAGTAAAATAAACAATGCCAAGAGTGGCTCTGGTTTAAGCGAATACGTTATGAACTTGTTTGATGCTTCCTTGACCTGGGAAGACATCAAATGGCTGAAAAGGTTGTTAGAAAGTTTGATGATTTGCAATTGTAAATGTTAGGAGACGTACTAATTTAATTTATTCCCCGCAGTATTACAAAGCTGCCGATCGTTTTAAAGGGAGTTCTTACCCCACAAGATGCACTGTTAGCCATCGAAAGTGGAGTATCAGGAATCATCGTTTCAAATCACGGCGCCCGACAAGTTGACACTCTTCCAGCAACGGTTTGTTATTTATTTTTTTATAAAGTGTATCTTTTGACGTTGTATTATAATATTGTAGAATTATAAATAAAATCGTGAAGTATAAAATAAAATGTTTAAAGATAACAATAGTTAATAATAATACTGAAATAATAAAAATAATGTATGATTTGTAGATTGAGGCATTGTCAGAAATAGCGGAAGCTGTAAACGGCAGAATAGAGATCTATATGGATGGAGGTGTGAGGCAGGGAATTGATGTTTTCAAGGCACTTGCTCTGGGTGCTAAAATGGTAACTATATATCAAATTGCAATATAAGTCATGTAAATCCTACAATTGCTCAATTCTTATTTTTGCATGATTTCTAGGTTTTTGTTGCCCGGCCTATGCTGTGGGGTCTGTCTTACGGTGGTGAGGAAGGTGCAAGGGCAGTTCTTGAAGTCTTCAGGAAAGAAATTGATGTTACATTTGCGTTGACAGGTACGATTAAAGCCACTTTCATGAAATTTCAATACTATTATGGACAATTTTATAAATATTTGGAAATCAATTTGCAGGCTGTGCTAGTGTTCAAGACGTTAAGAAAGACATGGTTCAACACGAATCTTACTACAGCCATTTGTAGTAGAAAGACACGACGTAAAATTGATTTACAATAAAATCCCAGTTGTCGAAAGTCTGTTTAATCGAACTCGAAGGAGGAATTAGTGGATTTCTAGTATTCGACTGATTGCTATCCGATACGTCTTGTACCGTATCGTATAAATGGATTTTTACTGTAATTATAATAAATTGGTTTAAAGATCATGTTGATTTTAATGAACGTGACATTTAAGATTATCATAAGATTAGGTTTAAAGATAACTTGAGGAATAGTTTAGATTATACGATATGTTTCATAACGAGTACAACAGTAACTTCAAGAATATTTTAAAAGCAGTAGGATATTATCACATTCATAATAATAAATATGTTTTAAGTTGATTGATTTTTCTTTTAAGTGAATAATGTACAATACGAGATAATAATAATGTACAATACGAGATAATAATAATGTACAATAAAAGACCAAAATATAAATGTACGTATATTAATGGAAGAATAACACTAGAATTTTTTCTTCACAATATCTGCGTTTTATTGAATATCTCTTGTATATTCATCTGTGTATACATATATGCGTGTGTGCGGCACACATATCACAATTCACGAAGCGTACGTACGCACACACGCATTCAAAGGTGATCCGCAGCTCCTTTGCAAACGGAACAAGATTGACTATTTTGACGTCGATATTATATATATATAACGCACGAAACATGCAACGAAGTACTTGCATCGCTCTCTGTTCAATTCGCAAAATACTCTCTTTTTTTATTGCATTTCTTTCTTTTTCTTAATCCATACCACATCGCATACCGGGAGAGGCAAATTCTCTTGGCAAAAAAATAAATCCCCTTTATCTTTCCGGTATTTCCTATCTCGGTTTAGTAACTCTGATGCCATCATTACACTCGTAATTCTTTTGTTTTTTGTAATTTTTTTTTTGTTTACTCACAGCTTTACAACGTTACAATTAATCGTTACTCGTATGTATATATTTATAATTTATGTATATATTTATAATATATATGTATATGTATATTTATGTATATATGTATAGTGGCCTCGTTCGCTACAGGTTTTTCTGTTTGCTGAGTATGTACGCTGCGACGCTAAACTTTTACTTTATGTATTAGTATGTATACGCAATGTACACGTGTTTGATAGTATATATACACACATGCACGCCTCCTGTCTGTGTACTGTATATATATACGTTATATACATGCATACACACGAACATTCGCCTTTCTTCACCGTTTTCGTTTCTACAAGCGGTTCCTTGGAACAGAGGGGACACGTTTGCGATTACATACGTATTTTGGGATATAGATCAACGATTTTATAAAAATATAACAACGTTCGACAATTATCGTTATCCTTATGATAATCACTATCTTCTAGATAAGAACGGAATTTTTAAAAATGATCACTGTTTCTCAAACAGAGTTCATTGGACAGAAAATAAAATTCGCTAATCTGTCTTGTGATATATTTCAATTAACGATTCACACGCGATAAGATCTATTCTTTTATAAATCGACAGCTCGCAAACATGCATCCTCCGTTTTCTTTTTTTTTTTTTATCTCCTTCGATCAATCTTACATTATTTGACGATATCAATCCCGCATACACGGTATACAATTGGCTAATATACGATTACTATAGACACACAGTGTGTTTGTTTGTAAATTTTCAGCGGTATATTTTACTGCTCGTGAGAACCTCGTGAAGAATGATCGTTCGAATTCTTGTCGAATGGCGTCTCTCAAGGAATCCAGACGCGGCGGAGAAACTTACTTTCACGATAAAGTGGCGATTTAGGCGACAGTACATTAGTAAGTTAGTGTAAAATTCATTGGTCCAGAGAGTTATGTGTGTTTCGAGAGGGCCTTCGTCTCCCCTATCGCTCCGATTCTTTCTTTCTCTTTTCTCTTTCTTCTTTTTCTTTTTTCTTTTTTTTTTTTAATTTTCCTTCGAGTAAGGGTTCGAAACTGGAAACATGAAACATCTTTTAAACCAGGAGAGGATATGTTTTATTTCCTTTTGATATTCTTAAGCTTCTCGAAAGCTTGTTCAACTGTCAGTGACAGACTGGATGATTTTTATTCTTCTCTTTTTTTTCGCTCTTCTCTCTTGGTAACTGAACTTGATGGAACAATGTGGTTGCTTTAACGTGACTGATATATTTTTTCTTTTCGGCCTCTCGATGCAAAAATTCGGTGATCAGAGAATAACGTCGTTGCTCGATATCTTGAACGAAAATGTATCAAGTACGAAGAAACAACGTCCCTTTTTATTTCCGTTGCTTCTTTCTATCTCGATCGGTTGGATAACGGTTATTCGGATCGATGAAAACAATCCTATAACCGAACCGTCGACCGATCGATCGGAAAGACAATTTCCCTCTGGAGAAATCGCGGGGATGAATAGCTCTTCGATTCGGAAACGAAGCGCGACAGTGTAAAAATGTTTTTAGAATATCTTTTGCGCAGTTTACACGGAGGAAATTCGAGTCTTATACGTATATTGTGTTTGCGAGTGAGACACGTGGTACAATTACTGCTTGGTGTGATTTGCTCATGGTTGTGCGATTTTTTTTTAATCTACCTTAATCGAAAATACGGAAAAAGAGAGAAAAAGAATGTATTAGAAACGTAGTACGTTTTTCAAATTATACGAATGATACACAAGCCGCTCAAATGCCATGATGATCAATACCATAAAATAAGAGAAAACATTGCAACTTTGATCTCTAGAGGTTACACACGTTGTTTTTTAAAATTCACCCTAAGTATCTTAGACTTATTTATCTGCCATCTTTCTCGTTTGTTTCTCTTTTTTTTAATTGAACAATAATAAAATAATAAATGTACGATATATGAAAGCAAAGTAATCGAGAATTTCGCAATTGACCAGCTCGGCCTATAAGCGGCTTATAGTATAACGCTTAAGTATAATGAAACGGTAATAAAAAAAAGAAAAGAATTAATGAAATATACGATGTATAATGAAATTTCCTCGTCATCGTATGACAATATCTTCAAGTACTCTGAAAGGGGATAAGAATAAACAAAGTTAGAAAATATATAATAGCAATTATAAAATACTGCGTAATTTACGATGGTATTAATTAGCCGACGATTTTTCGTTGAAAGACGATAAAAAAAACAATAACGTCTTTCATAAAACGAAATTTTTCTCGTTCTTAAAATTCTAACAAATTCTTATGAATTCTTGCTAAAGCTGAAGATAACGTCGTCGATTCTGCTATCGCGATATAGTAACAAAACAGAACGCTTATCTTGTAGCTAATTTCTTTGGATTATAAGACCTTGAATATGTAGTCAGAAATTACTAAAAATTTCTCAGTGATTCGAAAAATATTCAGAACGTGTACACCGAGTTATCAGCGAGAATGGCAAATAAATAGCAACGCATTAAACTTTCCTTAACGTAAGCCGTATATCACAGTGTCCTGTTCAAGCGCACGTGTATTTAACGTGTAAACATATAAGCTCAATATATTGATTAGAAAGATAACCGATCCTCTCGAGTTTAATCTACATTTATACGAAGAATCGATCGACTACTTTTAATTTCGTCGTAAATTATGTCGAACCACGAGTAACTAATTAAAAACCGGCGTTAAAGCACATTCAATCGTGATAGACGCAAGATAAGAACAACTCTTTGTGTTCCTCTTTATGAATTTTCGTCTCTGTTTGCTGTCTACGTGTATAAAATAGACTACGGTTCAAGGACATAGCGTGAAGATCCGATTCTCTTTGACGATCGATAAAATTTGATTAGAACCGGATTAGGAAAAATGTAATTACCAATTCTTACAATTAGTCGTGAAATTATCAAAGTGTTATTGATATTCCTCCGATTCCTCTTACGTTTGAGCTTTTTATCCCAACCTCTGCCTTCTTTTTTATTATAATTCTTTCTTTTTTTGTCCTTCTTTAAAGTCTTCCGAAGAGTTTCTTCACGCTACGCCATCCTGGAGAGGCAGGATCGTACCTCGGTAACGATCGTTAACAACGACGACAACAATATCTAACTAAACATCGAAGAACATCGAATTGTTGTTTTACGATTTATATATTTTTTTTCTTTTTTTTTTTGTTTCTTTTCCATTTTGTTAATGCATGTTCAATCCCTGCGGTCAGTCTGAATCTAATTGACAACGTGTATACCAAGAAAAGTCCTTTTTCGTTTCTAACAGAAATTGTTGCCCTAATCCACCATCTTGCATTTGCTCATTCATTCTTCTCCTTTGTAACGAGTGTTGTTGTTTCTCTTTTTGTTTAATTCGCTAAACGTCCACTAATCAACTATTATATTATAGATACATATATTTATGCGATTATTACGGGTACGATTTCTCGTGTGAGCTTCTTATTTATTTAGTTACTTTTAGTTGCTCGTTCTTCGCTCTGGTTGCAACAGAGTTTCTCCTTGCTCTTTCTCTCTCTACTTCCGCTACGAAATGTAACTCGTACACGAACGTAGAAAGCTAGAATGCTTAATTATTCGATTCTTCCTCTATGGTTAATACAGCGAGCTATTCAGCTTTCGTATTCTACGTGTCCATGAATGAGATAATGTTGGGTTGGCAACTAAGTGATTGCGGATTTTGTCGATACCACCTAATGACAAAATTCGCAATCACTTAGTTGCCAACCCAATATATCGTGATTTTCCTTTCGAATTGTCAATTAACAATCGATTCTTTGGCGGGAGATCTTCTATTCGTATCCCTCCACTGTCAGAATTCATCATTGTACATCATCGTCAAATAAATCGCTACATATCAAATTTTTGTTCAATGTTGTTCTTTGATTAATACTTGCCGATAATAATCTCACATTGATACGATAGAGTGTAATCTTTCATCTTTGTTCGTCAATTTTTACTTTAGAGCGTCAGGAAATTGTTACGTAAGAAATGAATTTTAAAATTCCAAACTAGCGAGATAAAAGAGTTTTAATTTCTAGATATAAAATCTGACAGCGAAGGATATCGGTTTTAAGATCGAAACGTATACTGTGCTCAAGCTATTATTCATCTCAGTTAATAACCAGATCCTTGTATTTGTCGTAAGGGATGTATCGATTCACTTCCTTTTCGAGGTAACGATTGAGTTGGCGCGCAAATACATGGCAACCGGTCGTACAAGAAAAAGAATATCATCATTCGAAGATTAGAATCTCTCGACCTTACATAGGGCACGCTTAATTTACAGTTTCTTCAGTGAAGGCAGTAGTGTATATGTATTTCAGATCAGACGACGACACCTACAATGTGCAAAGAATGTTTCTGAAGATTGGTAAAGTTCGTATCGACGGAAGAGCAAGAATTCTTCCGGGCAGTTCACATTTCGTTTTCTATGACAAACCTTCTCCCGAAAGGTATCGAGAAATTCCGATAGCATTTAAAGAAACCGCCAATTTCTGACCAATTCTAGAGAACCAAGAGACGAAGTTACAAACAAATTAATTTCAACAGATGACCCTCCGATGATTTTAAAGAGTATTTGTCTGAAGAAATACTACCAAGGAAACTTAGAATTGGTTTTTAGGTTATGTTGCACGCGCCTCAACAATTTTGCGTAAGACGAAATTATAGTAAATAAAGAGAAATTATAAAACTAAAAATATAAATGATTTTCCTCTGTAGGATTCTCGCAAGAATTCATTCCAGTCGCCAATGACAAAAGAAAAAGAAGGAACAAAATGAACGAAAACAAAAGAGAAAAACGTATATTTTCTCAGACACACATCATCTTCTTTTATTTCACGTTACAATATTACATTTATACCATGGATCTTCGGCATCTAGAGGCGAGGGTCTTGAGTCCTTCTCAAACAGAAAAGAAAGAGACAAATTTGCCACGATCGAGCACACTTCGCTTCTCTATACCTCCCTTTCTTCTTTTTCCTCCGTGTTTGCTCTCGCGTTCTATGTAAATTCGTATTGTCCTGGCTGATGTACATATATTATACATTATTATCAGAATTTCCATCTACAACGGTCTTTTTCCCCTGCCACGAAAGAAAGTGACACACTCGAACCGGACTTTGTTTTACCATCTTTTGTATCTTCGTTCCTTTTTAACTCGTTAGTATCACAAGAGAGTAATGCCTATAGACGCTAGAACTTTATATGTCTTACACAACGCTATGATCGTGTACTATGTACTTGACAACTAGTCCTAACGAAGCTGATAGATAGCTACACGTAATTTGAATACACATAGTTTTTGTGCTTTCTATAGCTGCGTTTCTCCCACTTTTACTATTTGAAACCGTGCTCCATAAGATTTTTTTTCCGCTTTAAGCGACGATCGTTTTCGCTCTATTTGTCTTTATTCGGTAAAGTGCGTTTCATAACCAGTGCACGGAAATACGCTCGTTCAAATTTACAATTTTCGCTTCTCCTCCATTTCCACTCGCTTTTACAATCTTCTAGCCCGTATTCAACAATTCAATCCAACAATCCACGTCGGTAGTAAACGTAATTTGAAATAAATATACTATAAGTTGTGTTTCTACTATAACGTCTCGTCGTGCTGTTTTTTAAGCCTTCTTTCATAAATCGAACAAGATCGCTTGCTACCGATTAACTTGAATCATTTTAACGTGACAATTCTGTTATGATGTTAAATAATAAATGTTTTTAAAAATGCAGTACTCTATGGAAGATCGAAAATCGCAGAAACATCGGGAACTGTTCCTAATAAATCGAAAGGAATGGCAACCAGTACTCTCGCTATGGTACAAAATAGCGTCTCAATTTCTTTTCCTCTTTCTTTGACCACTACAGAATTCTTTTCGTAATAGAACAAATCGGGATTCGCTACCAGACGTCGTCGTTTCACACATTCCTGGACCGACCCGAAAACAAATCAATTTACATAATCGATTATAAAAACCTACGTCTGATGTTCGATCGATGCCTTCTAACGCAGCGTGTTTCTATTTTATTGTTAAACAGCGCTTAATATCTAACATTCTCCTCTCGTCCTTAAACAAAAAATTCACGTTTAAAAAGCGGTAGAAACGGTGGGTTCTCTCGCGACAGTCTATCGGTCCTAATTAATTCACAGTAGTAAAGAGACCTATAAGCTCGAACAGTTTTATTTTTCTGGTCGTGTGTGTCTGTGTGTGTTTTACGATTGACATCCATTCGCTGATCTTCAGAGCCGAGAGAAAAGTTAAACGCAGTATAGAAAACTTTATAGTACGATATGTTGCAAAATTCTCCCTGTCCATCGAACGAGTCATATAGACTACTATAAATTTTCTTGACACAGTTGTTAAACCGTGCCGGCTCACTGGCAATAGCGAACAATGTATATCTTGGTTCATTCGTCGAACGAGAAAGTTACAAACGGTGTTACCAGGGTGCGTAACGAAAAAGAGATCGATACCACGGCGAGACTCCTCTTTATTGTCTGAGTTTTGCGTGACGCTCTTATGAAGTAAACCATAAGAGTGTCGTTGCAACAACAAGCTTTCTTTCCTTCGGCTCTGATCTGTAGATCTTACTTTTGTATAAAGTTTAAACTGAGATACTATAATGTCATGTTAACTGTGTGTGCTCTATAGCAGAGGGAGAGAAAGAGAGCGAAGCGAGGCACAGGCGTGTGTGTTCGTTGTGGTCACTCGAAACACAAGAAGCGAACGCGCTGCTCTGAACTTCTAATTCGCGTGTTTCTACAATTTCTGGTTCGCCTTCCATCGTGTCAACAATATAATCGGTATCGTGTTTTCTAATCTCTTTTACGATCTTTATCACTGTAACATTGTGGCAGTCGCATGCATCAGCGTAAGATCAGTACAAACTTATCTTCTCCTTCTTCATTCTCTTCTAAAGCTACTTTTGCTCGCAGATCCTAGGATCGTTTTACATCCAGAGTATCATCGTATCGATTCGATTCAGTGGTGTATGTTGCACGATCTTCTTCGAATCGTATGTGTGTGTTTCGTGTACATATATATATATATATATTTAATTAATGTGTGTCCTTCGGGATATACATGAGACAAACTACACAGAGTGACCTCTGCAATGTGTGTGTTTCTCTTTCTTTAGCGTGGTATCATATACTGTGTTTTTTCCTTCGTTAAAATTAATTTTTTTGTTTCCTTAACAATTTCGTAATATATATATTTACATTCATCTATCTACAATAACTACACATCAACAAATACGGTTAGTTTAGCATACTCGTAGTATCGTGTTTGTATCATGGTATTGTATAATCATCACCGTCATGATGATGTTAATGTGATCATCATATATATCCGTAACAATCGGTTCGTAATTTCCTTCCGTCTTTCTCGCATAATCGATTCTCTCCATTGTGGAGACGTATTTGTTTTCCCTTTCAATCTCGATTATCATTCACACTTTCATCTCATTTTCTCTTCTTTTACTCGCTATCGTCGATCACCGTAAAACACATCGGCGATCGCATAATCTCTCGGAACAACGCATTATTATTATCAATTAATATTATTATTATACTCGCGACTAGTTCGAAGGCAACACCACGATCATAATCATCATCATCGTTATAACAAATTCATTGTCATCGTGGTCGAACCTTCGATCCTTTACTCAAACGGCATGCGATCGCGTGAAATCAGAATTATTAACGACAGCAACGACGATTCATTCAACGAAACACATGTATGCGTGCGTGTATGTATATATATAAAAAAAATAAAATAAATACGACAACTTAAAACAAAAAGAAAAACAAACGTAGGACGATTAAAACGACAAATTTATCAGTTATAGTCATTCGCAGTTCTTAATTCAACGTTTCTGCCTTAATATATTAGGACTTGTTCTTCACATTTTTTCTCATACCTCTTCATCATTGTCATCATCATTCTTTCCTGCAGCTTCCTTTTCATCATCAACGTTTCTACCTTCCATTCATTAAAAATTACAATTCTTTCATCTCTCTCTCTCTCTCTCTTTCACTCGAAAAATCTCCTATTGACTTTTAACAAAATACGTCTGGGGTCTCTCTGTTTAAAAATCTATCGACGGTAATCGAGCTAACCGATAATCCCGTTAATCGACTTTAATCTCCTCTGGAAAAATGTCTCTTGGAAATCTTGATAATTGTCCTCCGTGCGATAATTTTTCTCTGGGGACGATCAACCTCCACGCGAGACTTTCTCGGAATTCAAGTCAAATTAGGCTGCGGTGAGGGCGAAGTCGCGAACACGGAGTACGAGGCTGTGTCCTATATGAATGCCCAACATTCCAGCGTTTTCACCACGAAATCTTCTCGCGGTGCCAGCGGCTCGTTTCCATACGTGCTACAAGATTGTGACCTGCCTTGGTATAGGTCTCCATCTAGCCACAATCCAAACTTGCCACTGCAAAACAGCGAATGATATCTGTTAATTTGATGGAACTTCAATGGAAAAGAATTAAATGATATTATAGAAACATTATGATATGAATAATATAAATAGATTGTATATGAGGAGTGCTTCTCTGGTTCACTCAATTATATCAGTCTACTTAGAAACTCAGTTGATCAACTTCATTTTTGATCAGTTTCTAATCTCAATAGGTAAATACACGATCGATGTTTAATTTTCAAGAAACAAGTTACTCATTCCCACGTGCTCATTGTTGCAAGATGTTGCAAGAAGATAGCACAAGTTATAGCAAATTCCAAGATAAATTTAAAAAGTAGGACGAACGAATACAACGGAGAGACTAAGGTAACAGTACATAACGAAGCTTTGAAAACTTTATCTGTTCCCCTCCCTGAAATATTCTTTGCTAATCAAAAATCCATATCGATAACTAAATGTAACTTGTATAACAAGGCATTAATCCTTCATATGCAATCTCCCAAACCACCGTTTCATAACAAATTAATCTACCCTAGCATAAGTAACATATAATCCTCTCTAATTAATCTCTTTCCAGTGATCCCTCGCTAAAACATTTGTCTAACAGAATTAACATATTCGATCCGGTATTAACGTTTCGACCGAGTAAAAATTCGTTCAATAAAAGATCGAAGACACTTAGAAACTGATACCCACTCTCCGGCACCGATGGCAAGGCTTTCGTTGTTGCCTTTGATGAAATAGAGGTTGTCCCCAGTCCAGTGGAACGCCTGGAATCTGGGCGTGAACTTGAAGAGAAGAGATTCGCCGGTTCCATAGAAATGATCACTCACGTGCAGAGAGCACGAGGTCAACGCACCAAACACCTGTAACACGTGGAAAGGATGATTCACAGTACACCGGCTGTGGCACTAATAACGTGCAATGAGTAATGAATCCTCTGCCTCGAGGTTTCTCGCAGCGGATTCTGCACGTGACACGGTCACGCTCTAGCCATCTTAACGAGAGTACGTGCAAGCAACGAAAGTTATAAGCGACTGTATATAATTTGTCACTTTAGTTTCTAGACTCTGTCAACCAGTACAGTTTGGTCATAATGTGACATTAACGACATTAACAAGATAAAAGAAATATAGCTCCTGGCTTTCTTCTTTTATCTCCGAGCGTTTACTAAAATAACCAAATATTTAGTAGTATTTAATTGTATGTAATTTTAATGTACTACGGAATTTTCAAACAAGCAACTGAGATTTTGAAACGTAATTTGTCAATTTCACAAACAGGTAGATATTGTTTCTGCAACAAACGACAGTTTGTTATTAACTTATTGCGTGAATTACTATATTGTTAATTCTCATTTATATTCTACGTATATGTATTGGTAATATCTTACTGCGTAAAGCAATACTACACGTTGCTTGCATATAATGTATGCTAAACACTCAAAGAATTAACGCGGTATACTAACGCAAGGTACAAAGAAAATAGGATAAAAATATGGGATAAAGGGGAGCGTAATATTATGAAGAGCAAATCAACGTAGAAACTGGGAGTGAAATTCAAAGTAAACTTCTAGAACTTACGTTGCCCTCTGTATCTTCTATCACCAAGAGAATTGGGCTCTCTATTTTGGCCATCTTCCTGTACATACTGTTTAGACTAAATCCATGTTGACTGGTACTGAAAACGAGGGTCCAGAGGTAGCCCTCCGCCCTGGCAGGCAAATGCCGGCACAGTTGTTCTCTGTGCTCGTCGCTGAGGATCTCGGTGGTGCCAACCAGGTCGGGAACGATGACATCGTTGTCTATGGAGACGGCGCTGTTCGTGTACAGAGCTCGCCTGAGTTCCTCGCTCATAGACAGTACCTAGAAGATTAAATTCAAATTTTAGTAATTCGAAAGATCAATTCGGTCCAGGAAATTTGTTTTTGGGAAGCAGGATTTGCGAGATCGATCGCTGAGTTCGCCGTTTTCGAATTTAGAATCGTGCAATTTCTTATTGGAATTTTCTAGATAAATGGGTGAACTTTGGTATAGGATCATCGTTAAGTGATCTTTGAAACGAACATGCTTTCTGAAAGAAATTTTCTTTTCGTTCGAACGTAGAGTGTTTTACGGAACACGTTTGATGGAACGAGGAAAATTTTCGTTCTTATTTTTATACACGAAAGCTTCTAACGGTATGGCAATTAATGGTCACCGCGATGCTAACTGTCTTCATAGATATATTATCGAAGTTTCTTTTAGGAAATTCGAAAGTTTGCGCCAAGAAGCTCCTACTATTCGCTAGAAAATGTGCGACTCTGGGACGGTGGAAGTTGAGTCAATTCTGTCGCAAGACAATATTCTATATGTACATTTTTGTGCTACATTTCGCAGCTGTATTTTACAAAATAAAAGCTAGATATTCGACAGTTGTGGTAAAGTTGATCCAACATTTATTAAACGACGATGGAGAGAAGAATTTCTTTTTAAACGAAATTATTCGAAGAAAAAAAGAATGTGTACTAAAGTGCGGAGAATTTAATATCTCAAAGCAATTGAAACACTCGAGATTCCTAACGGTGACTTAACTCGCTATTAAGTCAACAGTCCGCCACTATATTAGCATTCGTTTGCAAGCTCTTTATTGCGCTTACGAAACAGATGAGAGATCACAAGAGCAAAGACCTTGCCGCAAGACATAAAGTAGCTCGCGATTAATTAGACTTTGACCCTCTGAGGTCGAGATCTTTCACAGTTTGTTTGTTTCTAAGAAAAACTACCTTTTAATTAATTCTGTTAATAATTATTACTATAACTATTGCTATTATTACTATTAATAGAATCATCTTTTATCGCATAGTTAATCGTGCTAACATTTTCCAGCAATTTTGCTGAAAACGAATACATTTATCATTTGGTAAATTAATCATTTACAAAATTCTGTATAAAGAAAAATCGAGAGCGAAAGGGTTAACGACATACTCAGCGATCTGGAAAGGATTGAAAAGATGTGACATATCGAAAGAAAGAACATTGCTGTGGTGGTTACAACTAAGGGAACAGGTGTCATATCGTGTGAACATTGGTCATCTAAACCTAAATTCTAAATCTAGTACATCTAAAAAACATATAATCACTACGCATTCACAAGTGTGACATGTTGTAACTGTTGTTTCGCAATGTTGATAGAGTCGTCGTGTTCCTTGGCTGGGTAAAGAGTACGAAGACAGTTGTGTATAGAGTTATGAATATTTATACGGAGAGGGATTTCTGCTTATCTTTCGTAGATCTGGCGTATTAAAACGACGATCTCTAACCGTGCTCGTCTCATCGCAAAGCCTTGACCTTTCTTCACAGAATAATCAACAAAAGATTATGCAACCATCCTCTTCGCTAATATCGCCGATGGGAGTAAATGAGAACGGATTCAGGCGAAAAATTGCAATTTTTTCTGGTTTGTTTGATTAGAGAGTGGAAGACAGCGTGAAACACTGCATGTTTATGCCGATAATCCGCTAAAAAATGTCGTGGACGAAATAATTTGTCTACGAGAAATATTTATACTTTTAGGAACGAATTGACTGAACATCGATGGGACAGCATACTATATTTTCTAGTTTGTTTTTGTTTTATACAATCCTTCCCATGGAAAAATTCTGATTGTTTAACGGCAGGCTTGAATTTCTTTCAGGCGGATTTTATGGTAAAAAAAATTACGTTCTTGCAATTGTTTAAAGCGCTCGTTTTTTAAGTTTAAACTAGACATAGAAAAAATTCATCGGACTTTTAAAAGGTTTTTAACAATTCCAGACAGCTCCTTTTTTTATACCTTAGAAACTGATAGCTGAAGAAGAATCATTATTATTTTAAACACAACTAAAAAAAAAAAGAAAAAAAGAACGGTTGATAGAGAAAACAATCTTTTATTGATTTGTTCATGGAACAATAATACCTGGCTGCTCCTTCTAATGCTAAAAGTGCAATCGAACGTGACAAATTTGCAAAGTTGTTACTAGAAAAAAAAAGAAGACTCGATTACGATGTGTCACGTGTTATTATCGTTCTATTCGTTAATCCAGATGCGTACGCGTTGAATCACATTTGCGCACCTGCCTTGGACGATAACAATTTCGCGCAATCGTCTCGCAGGATTACACCAGCGTTGTTGCTCTGTCAGAGCTTTGCATCTCATCCATTAATATTATGGAATTTACATAACTCATTTGTGGACGAACTGGAACCTGCAGTTGATGGGTAGATTAACTGGCATTTTCCTATCGGCATACCTTGTAGAATTTCTACGTGACAATATGACAAAGCAATTTTCCTGTCTGAGATTATTTTTCAGCGAACATTTTTACGTTTTTCTTTTTGGAGAAGAATATAGAAGACTGGAGTTGTACGAAGTTTATAAGGAAAAAAAAATATCTTGGAGACACGCATAGATTAAACTAATTCAAGGATATAAGGATTTAAGAATTCAAGGATTCAAGCAGAGTTTGAGAACTCAAGAATTCGAAGATTCAATAATCCGAAGGTTCAACAAATAATTCACGTATTTAATGGTTCATGTTTAATATATTTAATGGTTTAAAGGTTCAAGAATTCGAAGATTCGAAGGTTCAAGAATTCGAGGGTTCAAAGGTTCAAGAATTCGAGGGTTCAAAGGTTCAAGAATTCGAGGGTTCAAAGGTTCAAGAATTCGAGGGTTCAAAGGTTCAAGAATTCGAGGGTTCAAAGGTTCAAGGATTTGGGGACTCAAAGGTTCAAGGATTCAAGTATTCAAAGCTTTAATAATTCAATTAGTCAATGGTTCAGGAATTGAAAGATTCGAGAATTCAAGGGTTCAAGGATAAAGCATTGAAAGGTTATTCAAGTGGAAATATTTGTAAAGTATTTCCCTATAACGACAATCATATCCCCTTGAAATTTGTACATTTTTCATCACTTAATTATTTGATTCACATGTAGAATCGAAGATTACATATTTAGATAGAGATAAAATTATATATGTAGATACTCAGATAAAAATTAACCCCTTGACAATATATCAGAGCAATTTCGATAAACGCGTACCGATTTGACACAGTAATTTTGTAAAGCGATAAGATGATAGTAAATGTGATTATAACACGCATTAGTGAAAATAACATAACGTCTGATTAGCCAAAGGTTACTACGCAGTAACATGCGATAAAAAAGATGCGTCCGTTTCTACGTCAATTTAGCATTCGTAGAATTTCATCTTGTTTATCGCAATAAGCTTAATTGTAATTAATTCTAAAACCGATTTCACAGTGTTATTTTATTATGTGATTGCGTGTGCGACGTACAGAGAAAAAAGCGTCGCAGAAAAACGTATTACCGGTGACTTGAATTTACGTGTAAGGATGTGGCGTGTATTACGTTTTAGTGAATAAAAAGCAAAAGTTCATATTACATACGTAATTAGTACGATACTAAAGGTGGTATTACGATCTTAGCAGCAAATACACGAAGTTCCTCCAATTACTCGGATTATTATTTCCGTTTCGCTTCGCGCTACTCCTTGATGTATCATTAATAAATATTTTTAATTCCCTAACGCAATTCCACAATGATTGTTAACAACGTGTATATGAAGTGATATATTCTCGCGTAATGTAATAAACAATTGATCGATGATTCAGTTGGTATCGATTACGTGAAGGAGAAAAACGATACGCAAGGTAGGATATCGAGTAGTTTAATCGCAATCCTTTCACCAGAGGAAACATAACGGGCCACTTTCCGCCAGGTACCAAACAAGACGCGGTTTACCCTGTTTTTAACGCGATACGCATCAATTGAGCCGAGGCCGTGGCAATTAACGCGCTTCTCGTCGCCTATCAAGGAGCCAACCTCGAGAAAAACGCACTTGAACCAATTTGCGACGTGGGAAAACGCGACAGGGTGCATTTCCCATCGATTCCATCGACAAATTCTAAAGTGTCGTCAACGGATAATAATTTAATTAACAGCATTGGTACCAATCGATGGTTTTGTAAATTCACTTCCAATTTCTTTCTTATACGACTTCGTAAATTAATTTATTTAGTTTGGTTTTTCAGACGAGCGAAAGCAATCTGTCTGCGAGGATCAGCTCTTCCTCTCTTTCCTTCGAAATAAATAGCAGATAAACCAGAACACAGAGTAAAATGAGCGAAAGAGTAAATTTATTCCTTGCTTCTTACTTTATTTACATCTATCTGTTTACTTGTAACAGAAGTAGTACGAAAGTAACACGACTCACGTAGAATTATTCTTTTAGTCTATTCTTGAAACTGTGCGTAGAGATTTATTTGACAACGTGGTTTTGTAGACAGTCTACTTCCTTCTATTTATTTATTGATACAAGTATATAACTATTTTTCAGGGCAATTATTTCTTCTGTATGTTTTTCGAAACGGCAAATACAATAAATTGAAATACAGACGTTACCAGGAAGGTTTCTTATATCCATCTGATATCCCGAGACGAGTCAATAAAGGAAGCGTGCGTGGAATGATGACACTGAAAGGTTGAGAAAGAAATTTCTAAACGTAAAATGAGATGAACTAGCAATGCGAATATCGAATATAGTCGACAGGGAAGAGAGAACGGTTTTACTTGTTCGTTTACATCAGTTTACAGAATTGATTTTCTCTGTTATAGAATAAAAAATATGATCAAGGACAACGAAGCGCTTCGAACGTATTGTGCGTGTGGGACAAACACGTCCTTTGGCGTCGCGCATACTTCTGTTTTGTTAGGAAAACTTCCTTGACCTGTGACATCAACTTTTATCTTCGGGCACGCGGAAAAAATCATCGACGTTTAATTGCGAGAAGGATGAAAAAAGAAAAAAGGAAGAGAAGAAAAAATATCGAAGCTTTCGTTGGCAATAAGAAAAAAAGGATTACGGTCCAATTAAAACACGATCTTTCCTCGTAAACAAGCAACTTCATGCTTCACCGTTCGTAGATAAAACAGTCGCGTATTGAATTATCGATACAACATACTCAATCATTTTTCTCGATAATAGTTCGCCTGTTATTGACACTGGTCACATGTTTTGCTAACTTGTTGTTTGAACTGTTGACTCATCGATATTTTTTTTCTCTGTTATCATGAATTTATCGATTTCGATAGCCTTGGAATTAATTAGACTTCACTTTTTAGTTGGCGTAGTGTCGTCGTTAACGATAGATAATTGACAAAACGGCACGCGAATGGGTCGAGGCCTCTCCGCAAGAACCAGTTGGTCTGGAAACGAGTTCGTGAGAATCGGAGAACAGTTATGCACGACCGATCTGAGGAAAAATCGTGAAACGTCAACACCACTCGCTATGCGTTCAAGAGGCACCATTATAGTATCGCGTTTCAAGAAAAGATTCTTCTGGATTAAAAATAGATGCAATAAAAATAAATGGAAAACGATTTTATGAGTAAGAGAGGATTTTCTCAGAACGTTAAAAGTCTCTTTATTGGAACGAGACTAATATCAATAATATATATATATCACATTCTAACGCAATATACAACATAATAACATGTTATATATATATAGTATCGTAAACTATTATGATTAGTTTATCAATAATAAATGGATTAAACAGATGTTAATTAAACAGAAAACAATGGTTATTTAACATGAACCAATCACAACAACGTATTATAATTAAAACAACTAAATAATTAATTAACAATTCTTGTCAGCGCAAATTCAACTCTCTTCTAACTCCTTAACCTACGATTTACGTTCGAGAATTTTGGGCCGAAAAGCGGGAAGGGGGTGATTCTACGCGAAAAAAAAAGTCGAAAATATAGAATAAAAAATTTTTTTTTTTTTTTTTTTAATTTTTCCCTCGAGACAACGATCTACAGTGAGATCCGTTATAACGTACCGCACGCGTACCGAGCGAAAATTCAAAGTCGATTTTCTCGAAAACAAAGCCTCAATCGAAAAATTTTTATTCTATATTTTCGACTTCTTTTTTCGCGTAGAATCACCCCCTTTCCGCTTGTACCACCAGTTACCAACCACCCTGTATATTATATTTGGCCCGATCATCCTATACGGGCTATGCCCGTAGTTGTAGGTTAAAGGGTTAACAACGCTAACAACACTATCTCGACAACACAATTCGCACTCTCTGACTTCTCAACTCATATTGCTGTTAATTCGTTTATTGTCCCCTAGCAACCCCTTGTCTTTTGTTTTAGCTTCGCTACGCACATGCTCACCAACCGCTTGTTTATAATTCACACCTCAGCAACCGCTTATTTACAATCCGCATGACACCCCCTAGGCCCCTCGTCCACGATATATATATATAAAACATATAGTATTACATAAAGTGTACGCGAAATATTATAAAACAACTGCGAGTGGTATAATCGAGTCATTCGGAAGCCATATGATCTGCATGAATTGAAAAGTACAGAAAAGTGGACTAAACTGCGGATTTCTATGCATTTGCAGAAAAATTCAAAAGCGCAAAATTGTACAAAATGTACGTAATACGAGAAAGTATATAAAACATCCAAAATACATTTCTTTTTGTAATTTTCCATAGGTGAAACAATCTCTAAAATTATATTTTCGAAAACGCGAATTTGCACAAAAATTCGCTGCCCAGTTATGGCATTGTGTCGTTACCTCAGAATTTTCGTTATTAAAATTTACGACATCTTTCTCGGAATGAATCAAGTCATTTGTTTCTTAAGTGAACGTTAATCGTTTATCGAGTGTATCATATGTAATGAAATTATATTATATATAATAAAAAAAAAAAAAAAAAAAAAAACAGAACAAAAGGTGGAATCAATCGGTTTCGCTCGCGAAAGATCCGATTAGAGACTACAAGCTGTAAATATACAGCGATGTTCAAACGCCAAGTTCGACTAATAATTATTATTCTTCGTTGCTCGATCTCGTGTTATCTCAATTTGAAATGCAGATCTTCTTAGCATATATCGAGATATGATCGCTGGAGTAGATTAATCGATGTCATAACAAGATTTTTTACGTTGTGGGAGACGAACACCGCTATGTTCATCTCGCTATGCGTCACCTCGACACACGATAACCGAGGTCGTGGCAGCAATCGAGATGCAAGCCGAAAAAGTATTTAAGATGACGCGTGTTCACGATCGGAGTTGACGTTATGTCTACGAGATATATATTTATTTTATATGTATAATATATTATATCTATTTTAGAGATCGAGCAACGTTTCAGTTAATCTGCGAAATCACGCGACTTCGTCTGTGAAATTTTTCGAAATAAAAAATTCTTCCGTATTTGTGCGTGTGCGTCGCACGTTATATAATGTTGCGAGGCCGACTTCCACTTTGGATCGACTCGACGAGTTCGAGAGAGGATAGAAGTTGTTTATAATGTAAATTTCGGTGCAACAAGTAGATTGTCGAGTTTTTACGATTCGCGGGAAGAAGCAAGTGAGCATTTCCATAGTCGTTTCTTAGGAATTCGTAAACAGTTTCTTCCCCTTTGTATGTTTATAGCGTATACGTGCGTAAATAACAAGTAATACATTTTAGAAATTGGACATTATCTGATTACGCTATTTCATATGAAAACGCGCCAACGTTATGAGAGTAAAGTGTTGTGCAAGTTACGGTCACTTAAGAAAACAACGTTCAAAGACCAGAAAATTTGGAAGAAGTTCTTTTCTTTCTATGACAAGTGTTCGAATACTTTAGAGGACCAATGTTATTCTCCTACATCTTCGCTTTCACGCCACAGACCTATATATTCTCCGGCATTTAAAAACCCATAAAAGACATTGTACTGTATTTTTAACCCCAGAGTGGCGCGCCACGAGAGTGACTTGGTGGTTTCTGGCGCAGAAGGACGCCACGATCTCGATTTAGGATCTCTCCCCTCGTGAATTTTTCCAGATGTACACGCGACCTCGGGATTTCACACGACGAACGATGCACGAGACATCGATCGTACGCCTTTTTCTCGTTTTGCTTCTTCATCGGGCATATAATGGGCGCCGTTTCGCCCACGTACTTTCAACGAGGACAAGTCGGTTTCTCTCGATGAATTTCCCATCTTCGTTTTATGTAAGTCGTCGGTCTATCGACCGTCGTCGTTGACGCGTGACTTTTCTACTCGTGTACAAATCTTACATTAAAACTTCAGACCAGTACAACGTGTGTCACGGCACGCGATAATTTATGCGCGAGTAGACACGTTTCGCGTAGTCCTTCGTTATATTATATATTGATTTTTGTAAATTTTTTCTCATTAATAACTTACGAAACAAAAGTTTTCGAGACGCCATTCTGAAAGGATTAATCAATATATTCTCTTATTTTTCGACGATATTATCGATTGGCGAAGTCTTAGGCCAGTTTTTGCGACATTCTACCCGAACAAGGAATTTTGTACAATTTTTTAGGCATAGTGCAGAATTTATTATCTCACCGACAGCATCCTCGAGGAATGTTGGAACACGTACTTCAGAATCGGACAGGAATTGACGATCATGATGTTATCAACGCTCAACTTCCAACCACAATCGAATTATTTCTTCTTCGAATTAGTCTGATTTTCTATTATCATAATCTTGCGCTACGTGTTCGCTTCAACAATCGTAACGATACGGAGGTTCTTTAAAAATATGTTTCCTTCGATGAATTCATTGATCAATCATCAATCAGCCAACTAAGTAATCACGAACGTCTGAGTAAATGAACTCGTGACGCGACAAAATCCTCCTTTCTGCTTCACAGCACTTTAACGTCTAAACCGATCACCTTGTAAGATCCCCTAAGACGAAAAATCCAAATAATCATCGATCGAGGAATCATCTTCCAGCATCGTTTACCAATCGATTCTCGACAATTTATAAATTCACGCACACACCGCTCGCGTTAAACGATTTAAATTGACAAGATTGACAAAACTTTGCGAACGTTTCCTCTGCGGCTATTCTCAAATCTGGAAAATCTGCAAACTTCGCGATTTTAAGTTTCCGAAGTTTCGCCGATTTTCATATTTTCCTACTTGTTTGGTACTCTCGTTGGAAGAAAATTGCTTGCAAGGTCTGCACGACGTCGAAAAGATGGAGAATCCGACCGATCCGATGATTCGTTCGATACTGAGCCTGAAAATGGGCATTCGAATGAGTCTCTCTCTTTCTCTCTCTTCAAATGACCATCGAGCTTGGTAAAAAATCTTTCGACGACCGGCTTACTTCGTCTTTCCTTTCCTTTAATGTCAAGTACAAGCGCGAATCCTGCCGGGTGTATCTCTCGAGGGACTCGCGGCGTCCTCGACGGTATTATTCCTGATCGTCCTTCGCTGCAACGCTGACAATGATGAGGTTTTGCTCATAAATCGACCGATTTTTCCGCCTGTCATTTTCGAAGGTTCTGTTATCATCTTTTCTCTTTTTCTTTTTTCTTCTTCTTCGCTTTTCCTTCTTCTTCTTCATTCACCCCATTGTGATAAGTCTCGGTGTCTTTTGTTTTTAACGCGAAGAAACTGTCAAAACTGTCATTCTCCGCCAGAATAATTATTCATTTTACAGAACCAATTTTTATCACTATAATTCCACCAGCAAAAAATTAATCTTCCTTTGCACCGACTCGAAAAGAAAGAACGGTTTACAAAAGATCGTTTAACTGTTCTCATTCAGGGCAAATTACGCTCCATACGCAAAGTGTCGACTCGAAAGAATCGAGAGAGAGAGAGAGAGAGAGAGAGTACAATTAGTTACGCTAGCTCGAATTCCAACGAAGATAATTAAATCACGAATCTGCCTCGTTTAATTTTACGATATACTTTGGCTAGAACGCGTCGAGAATACACGTAATCGTCATTCGTTTTGATACAAGGAAACAAAACGAGAATTCGTGAAGCAAGGAATATGGATTGAGCCGAAAATCAGAATGTAAATGTAAATTATAGCGATTTAAGATGTAAATGAAAACGAAGGCTCATCATTCAGCGTGGTTTAACGAACGTTTATAAATACCAGGAGATCTAGACACGCGTTAGATTTCTTGCTCGATCGAATGTTTTTATAGATTTCTTCGCTCGTTCTAACGACTACTATCATCTGAATTAATGACATAATTGCGACTGCTATTATAATAGTTTACATTTTTCTTCCTTCGTTACCAACAAATACAAACACGGTTAATTGAAATCTGAATACCACGAGACTGTACCAGTCGATAGACGTCTCCGATGAGTGTAAAAAGGAAACTAGAGAGAAGCAAAGAGAAAGAGATAGAGAGAGAGAGAGAGTTTTGACGCATATACTCGCCGAGTAAAAAATTACTGCACTCTTCGATCGAAACGTTTTATCCATAATTTTTGAGGCAGTAAGTTTTAGTTTAGTTCTCTATTGAATCATTTTCTACAATCTACTTTTTATAACGAGTATCGCATCGTATACATTCTCGGAACTTTTCATGGAAATATCGAACATTTTCACGATCGTTTTAGAGAAATCTGGATGTAATAGAGCCAACTGCGAGAAATTGTAATAATCACAGAAGAGTCGCAGTGACTAAATTTACAACGACAGGCGCATTGTAATCAAAGTTGACCAATTAGGTCGACTTCCTCTTATAAACGAGATGAACGCGTTCGTCGAGTTTTATGTGCGCGAAATTATGTAATTTAACAATAAAGTACGATCTTGTTTGCGCGTGTACGTGGTCAAAATACGTACGAAATAAGTACGATCTTCTGTTCGCAGCGTCGCTACAATCAGGTTTAATTTCCGTCATTACGAGACTGCTTCTAGAAATGTAGAAGCATTTCTTCTTTCAAAGTAGATCTGAACATGTATGTTAGGTTCATAAACGAATCTTTTTATCTTCGCGACAAAGTCTACAAAATCAACAGATATTTTATTCTTTGACACGTTGAGTGCCACATGGCTCTCGTATGTTCCACGTCTCGCTCAAGTCGTTAATATTTCCAGTGTATAGGGAACAAGTGTTGAGCGAGCTGAATATTAATTCGCAAATAACTGTAACAGTCCAAGATTAAAATAGTTTCCACAAAACGCACTGCATCATGATGAACGCCTCTCTTCCTTAATTTACGACCTCCGTGCCATACGTACAAGGAACGTAACACAAGTTTCTATTTCATTTGAAAAACGATGATGCAATTTCGCTCGTATCCTTGCGCTCGAGAGATTGCAGAATTTACGACTACTTTGCTTTATTGCGAAAACATAATATATTCGTTAGGTCAACAAACCTTCTCTACTTCGATAATTTCCTTTAATTTTGTTGCTCGTTCTATTTAAATTTCCAAAACCTCCGTTCATTTCCTCGTACTTAGGAAACCATTAGGAAAAAAAGTCAGAAAACACGTTAGATAACGTTGACGAGAAACGTATTAGTACGTCTTGTGCTAATCGAGCGTTGTTTCTAGTTAGTTTCTGTCGTAAAATTCGGTGATTAATGCAAATCGAGCTGTTATTTCAATCAAAAATAGCCCGATGAATTATTCGACATTTCGTCAAGCAACGTCTACAATTTCCAAGATATATGGTCGAGCAGAAAACAACAATACATAGATAGGAAAAGCTGCGTAGTACGTCGGCACGCGAAGCCAAGGTAAACTTCCTCGTCGTGTTCCGCTACGATTATCATAGAAATAGTTGGGTATTTAGCGTAGAAATTATGGGAATAATAAACGAACTGGAAGAAATGAAAAGTCGATTATGCGCGTTGATTTGGTTGGTCTCGGTGCGAAGATCTCGTTTTCTCAATGAAACATATCCTTCTGTATACATAAAACTTAGATGTAGTTCGAAGTGTAGTCTTTTCACGAAGGAAATGTTTTTTGAGGAAAGCTCGTTAGAACCGATCGATTCTTTCAGCATCTCCTTTCATCTTTGATACACTACAACTTCTTCGAAAATCAACTAATAAGATCTCTTGCCATCCTTAAAATACTACTTCTTCAAAAATCAGCCAATAGGATCTTTCTTCGTCTTTAAAACGCTGTAACTTTTGTTGAAATCGATCGCTTACGATGAATTTCTGCCAAAAGAATTTGTTTTCCGCAAATAAAAAGATTTCGGAAAATGTTCATCGTAATAAGCAAATTTTTGTTGAAGCAAAGAAACTGTAATTTCTTTCCAACAACCGACGAACAAGAAACATCCTTGCAATTTTCCCTTTTCTCTCTACGAAGACAGCTCGAGGAACGAGATGCATCGCGAATTTTCTTCTTCTAGCCGCTCTTTCGTTTTATTTTAACCACGCAAACACGCGTAAGCGAGCGTTTGCGCATTGAAACGCGTGCCAGATGAACGTCGAAATGATCGTTAAAACGGAAAAACGTCGTTATCTGTCCGCATGGACGTGTTTAATGCTTCAACATTTTGGCGTATTTAACGCGTTTGACGCCGCTCTATTGATCGGCCTGTTTTTTCTTTCCGAAGCTAGGTTGATCTTCACTGGACGAGTTCGAATTCTCATTTGAAGCTGTAGCGATATACGACAAAGAGAATTTTTAGCACTTGATTTGTAGCTATTAACGGAACGTTGTTTAAGTTGCTGGTTCACGGATTCTTGAAGATTCGAGATTTTGAAAAGCGTGGGTTACTCGTATTTACCTGAGCCTCGATGGTACTGGTTAAATGGGATACTTGCGCCTCTGTTATTCTTTGGATCATTTCGATCGTCTGATACGTCAGAGAGGTTGCACGAAGCTGTCTGACGCGAGAATTAACGAGCACTGAGGAAAACTTGGAAGGACCTTGGTTAATGAGCTACGTATTAAATGGGCGAGAGAGATCTTCTACGGAAATGAATTTAAACGATGTTCGACGGAAATATTTGCATTTGTGAATACACGATGAAACGTATCATAATAATAGTCCAGTAAGCGCAAAAACATATAATATGTAACAAAAATATATATACAAAATTTACTGAAAAATGAATAATTTACAAAAGGAAACCTTCTTATTGAATTGGGAGGAAAATTGTGTTCTCATTCTAGGATTTATTTTTAAAATTATTTTTAATTCTCTTCAAAAAAAAAAAAATTGTTCTTCAAAAATGTACATATTCGTTGTAAAAATAGACAAAATATATAGTTAATTAATGTTTGCCTACCGATTACAAAATGAGATTGCTTTCTAAGAAAAGAAAAGTGGGGGAGATAAATGTGCTAAAGTAATTAGCGAGGGAAAGTGAGAGAACTGTGAAAGATGTTCGAAAACAACCCCCTGTTAACTTGGACAATTTATTCTCTTATAGGATCAGCCAGCAATTGGACACCCAAAATGGGTGAGGTCCAATTTTTTCTTTCCTTTCAACTCTCGGACGAGCTCCACCCTTCGTTCTGGGCTATCCTTCATGAAGCGACTAGTTAATTCATGCCACAGGGTCCCCGTTTCCAGTTACTTACTCGTTCGTGAACAAGCAAAATACGAGCTGCGCATTACATCGCGACACATAAAAGGGGGATGATTTAAAGAGCTAGTAGAAAATAAATTTCACTTCAACTCTTTACGAATAAATAGCATTTCCAAATTAATCCACATATATTCTCTTATTATATATTCTCTATTAATCAAGATTATTCTCTTTTCCGGAGGATCATTTTGTCTGTGTAATTCCTCCTTTACGAAATCATTCGAAAAGACGTACCTCTACCATTTTTCTCGCTGGATAAGGAAAAAAGAGATTTCGTCCTACAAGATTTATTGATTAACGCAATCGATTTATATCCTCAAGAAAAAAGTAAAATTTAAACAGAGAAAAAGCGATATTGTCTCGCGGAACATAACGACAAAGAGTCGAAACACATTCGGTTTATTTTTCTCACGAAGGAAACAGCTTTCCTCGAGTAAGTAGAACGCTCTCAGGAGCACGTACTCTCTTTACAAAGGGGAACCCCACCCCTTGTTTACTGCAACTTTTTTACGCTTCATACCCCAATAAGTATTTTTAATGCGAAAAATGTTAAATGTCAGCCATTCTTCTGTCTGCCTCGCGATTTCCATTAGGCTGTGATTCGCCTAGCGTGTCGATTTTCCATGTGCGCGAGAAACCACCCCTTCTCACGGTCGAGCCATCGCCGCAGACCGCGCCCCTAGCGCGTGTACGAGCGTCGCAGCTGTAAAAGCCAGCGTGTATAGTTATTCGTTATTGCATAACTTTCGTCAGAGATTGGCCGGGTTCGAGCGTAGTTAGTATATCGAACGAAGCCGGATTCTGTGAAAGGTGGACCTAGGCGCGGCCAAGGACCGGTTGCACGTAAACACAACCGAGCTGCTGCTATAATATCTTTCTAACTGTGACATATGCTAATTGTGTGCACCGGTGGATAATTTTCTGCACATGTCATCGCTATATACAACATACGTTTGACACACGTTTGGATTTTTGTTACATTGCTCATGCGAGAAAAGAAGGAAATTCTTGAAAGAGACAGCACGATGCTTGAACTTGGGGGATGATGTTCGAATACCAACTTTAAAAACTGGCATAATCGGTGAACTTTTTGCAACCAAGATAATTGACACAATCTTTTTAGCGTTTGATAGAAAGTCCTGAAATTAAGGTATGTAGAGAGACAATCTTTTTTTGCGAATTAAGTTTCATCGCGGTTAAATCACATCGCTGGTGAAACAGATAGTTTCATCAACTTTACATTATGGAAAATTTGTGGTTCCTGGTGAGAGACATAGAAAACGGGTCGAAGAAAGTTACGTCGTTTTGTCGAATCGTAGGAAAGCAGTTGGATTCTCTTTCCTTTCTTTTCTGTTTCGCTCCAGTGACGAAGAAAAAGAGTTTATTTAGTTAGCATATTGATCATATCTCGTACAAGCTTCTAAACAATCTTAACATCCCATCTTTGAGGCGCTACATTCGAATCGAATTTGAAAGCAAGGACATATTCACAAACTTTTCCCAAAGGTATCGAAACCAGCAAATTTGGAACATTTTAGTTAAAAACTTTTATTATCGACGATATATTTTGGAGTAAACTCGCTGCCAGAAATGTTTAATACATAAATTCGAAATGTTTAAAACGCTCAAATTTTTAAATCGCGAGTGAAAAAATATGCCGGAATATTTTTTATTGATTTTCTGATTTTGACACGTTTAAAGAGAGAAGTAATCTGTCAGATCCACAGATACAAGAGAAATAGGTGCCACCAAATGATGTTGCGTACAAAAAAATCAACGTCAACCATAACTCATATTAATCTACAATCGATATTTTTGGATTATATTCTCAAGAGGATAACAAAAACACGCATATTTAATCTGCACAACCAAATAAAAATATGATTCGAATATATGGATATAATAATTTGAAATTAGCCGAGAGTATTCTGAACTTTAATTTCATAAAAAGACAAACGTGATTTTTCACGGATCTACGTATCCCCCCGTAATATTTTCCTAAATATTATACACAGATTAAAAAAAAAAAAAAAATAAAAAGAAAATTATGAAGAATTATCGTAACACTATAGAAGTACATGTCTCACTTTCCCAATCGATATACCGTTCTAGATATCCGAGAATCAATTTTTTACGTTCCAGTATAGATCGAACACCTTTACACTGGGTAGAGAACCGTCGCTTGTAAACTATGAAGAAGGTCTATTTACTAGAGTAACCGAATATAATCAACAAAGGGAACGTGGACTACGCCAATGAAGGAAAAAGTCAATCGAGAGACAGCTGTTAGCAACACATGTGGCAAATCGACCTCGTATTTGCCAGGGATTCGTGAAAACGCGAAGGGGTCTTAGAGAGATCTTTCTGAAAAATTGTTGCTTATTTTTGCACTCGTCAGACATAACTTTTACGTCAATGGCGCGCCGAAAACGTGATCTAGAGGAATTCTGGAATCCACGAAACGTGTGGATCGTTTGTGACAAAAAGATTGTGTTCGGCGAATGACGAGAAAATTTGTTTGTACATTAAGTTTCAGCCTTTGAAAGAGGAAGCAAAACGGAAATATTAAAATACGTAATTCGAAAATATGTAATTTTATTTATTTTTTCGAAATATTTCGTTTCAACTATATTTTGGCCCGCCAGCGATGTTTCAAAAAGAATGCACAGAAATTTAGGTGTACGTTCGAGTCATCGAGAGAAGATTATATTATTAGAATAACGAGTTTAAACGAGTTCTGAACGAGTTTGAAGAAGACAAAACGAGACGTTTGCGTGCAATTCAATGGAGGACGCTCCTATCTTTTTTATACTCAATATTCGTCGTACGGGCATATCTTTGTATAAACATTTTTACTTGTTTCTGTAGATAGAACTTAGAATCGAATCTTTTATCTGTCTTCTAGAAATGCTCTTTATATAATTCGACGATAATTTTAGATCATTGTAATGTTTCTACGTAGAGCTTTACTTTTAGAATCGAACGTTTCGAATTTTGTTTATTTTATTTACACTTCGGAACACCGAAGCGAAGTGTATACTCGCTTTTATTAAGAAGCTTGCCGCATAATTCGGAATTCGCTTACGGAACATGATAAAATCATTCATTTCCAAAAGTAGAAATGAAACAAAAAAGGCGTCTTCTACCAACGATGACTCTCATATTACGTACAACTTCAATATTCAGTTTACATCTCTCTATTGCCTAGAAGATAACTGGCTTATACTCAAGAAAAGCAAAGAATATTGTATTCGAGACGGATAAAGAGCCGCTTATTAACTGTTCATGACTAAAAAATACCAGAATCGTAAAAAGGTAAGGATCACTCTTTATCTCGTTCAAACATTTTCCACAAAAAGAGACTAAGAAACAAGAAAATTAAAAAGAAAAAAAAATCAGAACAAATTGATTTAGCAGAAAGGAGACTTTAAATAGAAATAAACTTTCTTTACCTTCGTCTTCTGCTTGAGAAACTTGGAGATCTTAGTGATGGGATTTAGAAACTTTGGCCTCGGCATTTTGACTAGATTCTTTCGCCTCTGAAGTAAAAAACTCGAATTTTCAGCCTCCACCGTTTGATCACTGCTATACTCTGATATATATTTCTCTCTGCGACTATGATCACGCAGGAAACAGTTTACATTATGCGTTTTATTCTGCGTCTCAACGCCGGTCCAAGATCTCACTGCGATCAGATCAGTCGCCGTGGCGCAAACCTTTCTAGAAGCGAACGTACCGACCCGCGTCTACTAATCGCGCTGAAAATACACACAAGTGTATCGTCGAAATTTCAGACCAATACGCGCGACTGTGTGCTCTTAGAAAACACTTTGCGATGCTTCACGCCTATCTATCGACGTGAACTTTGCTTTCCTCTTGCCTCTCAAACTCGCGATAAATGTGCTTATGTTTGGATGAAATGTAATTGATCCGAATGAAACGGTCAATAAGTCACAGTGATATTATACGTATACAATATACGTATACAATGTCGAAAGCTCAGAAGGAGAACTTCTGGAATCGAAGCTTCGTCGGTTCGAACTTGCCAGAGCTTTTCTGTGACTGAAATTGTGTTCGCGGATAGATATGACGTTAAATTCGATTTGTTCGTTTCACGATCGATCGTTTCGGGTATGCACGCTTCACTTCGCGAGGACTGAAGCAACACTGTATCACCGCGCTTTCGGGGTGAGTCTAATACTCCGATCCTAGGAGAAAGGCGTGGTGGGGAGGGGATAAACTCGACGCGCAACCCGGTTTGCGCAGCACGTGCTGCCGGTGCGCGCACTGCTCTTCCATTCAAGCGCGTATCACGCTACCAATTTGGATCAAAATAGTCTCACTTTGGATACTCGTTTCATCGTTCGCATCACATTTTTTATGAACCGTGAACAAGCCTTTCATGAGTGGATAAATCAATGGAATATTTCTTTTGCCCATTTTCACTTACGTGAAATTGTAAACTGTTTAAACAGAATCGATTCTCGACTTGGAAAATTGTATAGTTTATAGAGTTCGATTTAGAGGTTCTTACAAAAGGGAAACATTCGCTTCATCGTTCGTATCATTTTTTACATCTGCTGACAAGCCTTTCAAGTGGGTGGATAAACGAATGGAATATTTCCTTTGCTCCATGATCGTTTCGTACTTATATGAAATTGTAGACTGTTTAAACAGAATCGATTGGTTTTTATAAAAGGGCAACATTTGTTTTGTCGCTCGCATTAATTTTTAGACTCGGGGACAAGCCTTTCGTAGCTGCATAAATGAATGGAATATTTGCCCTGCTCGATGATTATTTCATACTTATATGAAATTTCAGACTGTTTAAACACGATTGATTTCCAGCTTGGAAAATTGTATAATTTATAGAATTCAATCGAGAGATAGTGAATATCGTAAAAAGAAAGACTGTTTTAAAGACTAAAACGTATTTAATTGTTGTAGAAATTTTCAGAAAAATGGCCAGACGGCTGTTTCGTAGTTAGACGATTTCCAACTTGGAAAATCCTTGTTGGCTTAATATAGGGAATTATAAATTAAATTTCAGAGATGATTGATTACGATGGATACATAAGAAAATCTGATCCGTCGCATGCAAGGATTCCAAGCAATTAGCGGTACACTTGATTTAACTTGGTGGTCAACATAGCGTGCATATAGTCACGTCCGCCTTCCACGACGTAGTAAAATTATTCTCCGTACCAAATACGATAATAATAATCGCTTTTTGCCTCAGAATCGAACAATCGTTTTCGATATTATTGTAATGTAATTCAAAATCCTTTGACTATAAACTTATTAAACTTGTAATTTAACTTGTTAAACCAATTATTTAACTATGATCTTTCGTGTCAATAGGATTGAAGTTCTACAAGATTATTAACGATTAGAGCTTATCAATTACTGTTCCCATTCTATTTTGAGAAATAGGACAAAAGTAAATATCGCGCAAAAGCAAACAAAAAGATGTGACGAATAATGAAATTATAATCGAATGTTTTCATTGCAATTCGCGCTATCTTTAGAGATTCCACGCAGTTACTATGTACAAATATTTTATTTTCATGTTCTCAATTATACAATGCGAGCCATTGAACTTCTTATGAAATATCTTGAAAATAGAACATATACATACTGTATATAAGAATATTTTTCTGCCGATTGCGTAATTGCAATTGATACTTATTATTGTTTGTCGAAACATATCGTAAGAAATATTGCAAATTAATCTTCGTTTCATTTTACACGCATCTTAATACAGTAAAAAAAAAAAAAAAAAAAAAAAGAAGAAAAAGTCAATCTCTTAAGCGTATTATTCTTGACTTATTTTACACGATATGCAACACATACGCGTCGATTGTTACCAACTGGATTAATTTTCTACACGTTACGCATCATGCAAATGTCACGTGTGTTTTTGTAAGGTACGATCTCTGACATAAGTTCAATTACAATCGCCAATGACGACTCACAGCACCAACAACTATGAGAACATAACAGCCGCGCGTATGGTATTCCACTTTTTGCTCTGTTCGTTTTGCACGCGACGATAAAATATTCATACTGAATGCGTTTCTCGAGTTTATTTAAACCGGAGGGAAAACTACTGGTGTTTGACAATATTTCGCGCTCTTGTCGTTAAACACGAGTTTCGAGACTCGTTCTACTGGTTGTTTCATCTTTGATGAGAAATTTTGTTTGCTTACAGGAGTGAGAAGAAAATTTGAAATTATATGTTAAAAATTAGATACCATTAATATCAACGAATCGAATAATTTATGCAAAAACCAACGTGTGTTTTTTTTACACAATAACTGACGATTTTGCGCATGGAAACACAAGTTTATTCAAGATAAAAGTTAACAACTTTTAAGATGTGTTAAGATGATACAATCGATTATAGTTCCTTAATTTTCAAAATACTAGATACTTTTTAAGGATATGTATCACGTGCAAATGACGAAAAATCAGATAACGTTATAGCGGATTTAACGAATATATTTAATATGAACAAATAATTTCGAAAAATACTAATTTAATGTTCAACTCTATTGAGATTAATTATTGTTATTAACTATTGTTATTATTAATGTTCATGGGACTATCGATGATGAAACAACCAATATAATATGAAACGCTTCTAAGTACCAACGTCGCGCGTCACCTTTTGCACTCTGTTAATATCATGCGACAATGCAGTTAACGTTTCACGATGTAGTAGAGGAGACAAAGTCAGCAGTGCGCTCTGCTCGAAACCGCGTAATTTTCACATTGAAAATTTATTGGATATTTCCCCGTGTTTCCCGCCTATCACAATTCGAGACCAGAATTCCCGGAGTTGAAATAAAACGTGCGTCTATTGTGAGGTTGTCAGCGTTTTCTTAAACGTTAAGATGAGAACTTTCGAGTACTTCGTGTCCTATAAAAATTTCATCTTCTCGGATTTGAGTCCTTCTCAAGTGAATTGGAATTTTCTATCGTTAAAGGATTTCTAAAAAATTCGTAGAAAACAGAATTGTTCTTAATACGCGTGATTTTCCGTCCCGGAATTTCACGTTGAACATTTTCTTCAATTGTTAAAAATCATCGCGTTTGTGAGCGTGACGACGATTGGGAACAAATTTGGAGACCGGAAAAGAGCTAATTACGTTTAAGAAAATATAAATTTGCATAAATATCCGCGGTCTATCTATTGAAGAGAAAAAAAAGAGAAGAAGAGGGAAGAACGTGACAGCAAAAGAGAGAGGGAGAAGATGGAGAGCAGAAGGAGAGAAGTGGAGATGCAACTGAGAATCCCTGTCCGGTAATATTGATAGCGGACAATTACGCGTGGGCCGAGCCGCAGATGCGCAAAAACGCCAAGAATAGAAGCTCGTAGCAGCTATATCTACGATAGACAACTTTAGAATCCATCAAATCCAAACTTCGTGATAAGAATCTCCATCGTTATTCAAGCCCGAAGAAACAAACATAAAAGAAAAAATGAAAAAAAAAAAGATGAAACACACGAAACACGTTTCATCGCTGTTATTTTACCAATTAACGCCTCGTTAATCTTTTCTAATATCTTGCATAGAGGCGTTAAATACTAATAGCACGAACAACATAATAAGATCGTGTTTTCTGAATCATCTCAAGGCGCTTCATCTAAGCGACTGGTAATGCAAATTACGAAGATTAATGAACGTCTACCGACGTATCTGGTCCGCATAGCGATTTCAAGCAAACAAGCAGCCAGATTTTTATGTTTCATGGAAAATTACTGACAAATTCCATGGTGCAATTTTCCAACCGGTCTACGTGATGTCAATACGTCACGTACATCACACTCTGACGGGATGCAGATAATAAAGAGGATTACTTTATCAAGAATTTAATCCTCTGTACTTAACTGTTCTCTCCAAATACGGGATAAACGTATAGAAAATTCAGTTCGATGATCGTTAATAGGTAGAAATATGGAAAGGTGGTAAAATCGGTCGGCTGTTAAGCCACAAAGGCTGTTGCAGGTGAAAGTTTACTGTGCATTTTTCTCTTCAATTATAAAATATTATATATAATTTAATAAAATTGTAGATCAGTGAAATCAAATGTTTTGTTATTTTGTTTAATCGCGAGCTCTTAGAGGCTGTTATGGGTGAAACGCACGCACCATTACTGCGTCACATTTTGTTTAAATTAAAAAATTAATATAGCTAAGCGCGATGAAATATTTTATCATTATTCAATGCAATATTTGCAGCTTTTACGATATTATTGCAACTAAATATACATCCTATTCCAACAAACATTCATTCATTACAGCAAACTTCAACATTGTTGACATGACATGAGTCAATATCCAATAAGATAAAAGTTGAGAAAGAAAAGTAATGTCGGGGTCTATACAAGTGTAGCTCTAACTGAGATTAATACAATTGTTAGTGCTATTTTATTTATTTGCTTTATTTTACGATCTTAATATGTTATCGTTTCTTAATCTTGTCTTAATCGTTTCTATTCGCTACACGAAGAATTCGAAGAATTTATCATCTAATATTTAGTCGTTGCTCGAGCTACAACTGGACAATGGAGGTGTCGAATTGGACCTTCGTTGCTACGTGAAACGCGTATGCAAGGTATCCGCGATCATTTAGGAACAATTAGACCGAGATATTTGGATAATAGGAGAGCTGAAACGACAGCAGCGGAAATTTTTAGAAATTCAACTCTGACGAGAGACAACGATCATATCTTATTTACACTCGATCACTGTTTTATCGTCGACCAGCTGTGTTTTCAGAGCTACACACGATTTCGCACGCTAACGAACGCACGATAAGGAAAGTGTGACTTGCATACAATTAATAGGCACATGCTGTTGTATTTTGATACTGTGTGCAAATTCGTAGTCTATACAGACAATTTAGATTTCATTTTCATGGATTCGATATTCGTTAAAATGATCATTCTAATAAAAAAAAAAAAAAAAAAATACTGCAGATAAGAAAACGAATAAAGAAATTACTTAATCAACGTTTACTTTTATAAATATTGTGTGACTGTGAATTTATAGCTCGTACAGAAAATTCCATTTTTTTAATTTTTCTTTAAATATTCAGTACACGTAATTTCGGCGAAAAATCAACGCGAATCGACAAAATCATCATCGACACGACTTTAATTCCAGCGTTAGGAGAAAAAAGAACTGAATAAATGATCGCATTTTACGAGCGAAATAAATCAACATATGAAGAACCATCGCTATTCCAATCAGTTTATTAAACACAGTCCAATCAATCCTTGTTCGAGATTTCATAGCTTTTTGAATAACAACAATGAACGATCGATTGATCATTCAATTTAAGCAATGCACTGCTTCAAAGCAAAATTAACTTTTTACACGTAGTTTCAATCTCTTTGATTATTAGCCTTTGAAGTTGCTTGCCGCTGGTAAAGCACGTGCATTTTATATGTAAGTATAGAATATGAAGCATACTTAATTTGATATTTATAATACAACGTATAGCGAGACACATGATTGATCGCCTATAGATACCCATAGACAGTGAAAGGGTTAATAACAAATCAAATTGCACATTAGAAATTGACGAACCATAAAGAAGATAAGGCAGGAAGGAACAAAAGGTTCGTATGGGAAGCTCAGAGTTTTAATTCATAATGCTATTAGTTTATAACTTATAAGCGTTTAAAGATTTCCGGGGAATCTGTGAAACTATTTCTAAAGAAAATGTGACACAGACAGAAGAACAGTTCTGCTCCATTTTGGACTATTATTTCTACAACGTCAGCAATATTTGAAGGAATTCGACAATCATTAATTCCACGAATGAAAGACTGCATTCTTGCAGAGGGAAGAAATCTCGAACGTTCATTACAACTGCCATGAAACAATCAATAAAAATATTTGCACTTGCTTACAACTGCTTGTAAATCCTTACAGTTCTACGATAAAGCATTTTCGAAAAAGAGTTGACACGAACATTTTCTATCTTTTGACGTCATTAACGCAAGTTTCCTCTCGATCTTACACAGCGTTACTCTCCTCTCAATACTTCATATGTCGAGTATTTTATATTTACCACTATTTATTACACAGATCTGGAACACGAATCGCACTTCATTTGCTACATATTATCGTAATAGATGCAGCGAGCAATATAGTTGAACGAACGTCTCATAGACGCTCGTAATAGACAGTGAAAAGGTTAATAACAAGTCGGGCTACAGAATTCGAAATGAAGGAACGTTATATCTGAAATCACAAGCAACAGATGGCAAGGAGAAACGATCGGAGGAATGCATTGTTTATCCTGCCCGTGTCCAGCGACGTGTTACGGGCTGGCGCCATGGTTCTCGCTAGCTGGGCAATTTTAGCGAAGTTTCGTGGAGCTAATGGAACGAAGATGGAATGTTGGCACGGTTCCGAGAGAGCGAAGGTGACGCGTTCCAGCGTGTCCTCGGACCACGGTGTGAAACAACTCGAGGACGGAAACATCGTCTACGGCGACTTGTTTTTGGAAACACGACGGAGGGTTCGCGAGAGGCTAGAATCCGCTCGTTGCTCGCGTGTTCTACGTCGATCGTACTTTATGCAATCCTCACTTGGTATTTTCGAGCGATACGAGCAGAGTTTTGGAAGCAGAGCTTTTGAGAAAGTTTGCAGAGGGAGAAAGAACGTGAGTTCGAGGGAAGAAGAACGTGGCCATTGAAATATGGCTCTAAGAATAATTATACCGAGATATACACGTGTTTAGAATGAAACGACGAGTGAGAATCTTTATCGTCTTTGATGTCGATCTTTTCGATACCGATCTTTTCCATTCCTTCAATTTTAACGTTGGTCGTAAATTTAGTAGCGTAGTTTCCTACAGAAATTGTCTACAGTGACTAATGCTGGTCCAAGGAATACATATTTGATTATTATTTTATCGACACGCGTTATGTTTATTTTTCTTCTATCTCGCGAATCTAACAGGTTCTTTTCTTTTCTAGCTATTTCGTGTTTAAATATTCATCTTCAGTCAGAACGTGGTATTGAAACTTTTTTTCTATCTTTCGGATCTAACAGGTTCCTTTCGTTTTCAAATATTCGAGTTTAAATATTCAGCTTCAGTCACAGCGTGGTGTTAAAATTAAAAAACTGACGGAGGTGTACCGGTCACGTTTCTGTTTCTACGGATCTTTGTATATTTACGTTCGTTTTGTTCCTATTAGAAAATGAATAGAATTCGCTAATGAGTGTCATGCACAGAGTTTAGAAACGGACGAAGGATAATTTTAGCCCACGATAGCCCTTCGCGTATAGATATGATAAACAGGGTGAGATACGTGCAATCGACATAGAACATCGACCCCAGTCAGGACCACCCACTACTGAAACTAATCTATTTTCTACTCCATAGAGGAGCAGTTCAGTTTTCCAAAAGTTCGACGAGTAATGATTGATATACTTCAGGTTCGAAGTTGTCCAATTATAAACGCACAATTATGCGGCCAGTTCTCAACATTTCCATTGTCATTGACGTCAATGGATTCACCGTTGAAAATAACCTTGGCACATTTGCAACATCTTCGAAATCTTTTGTCGTGGCTCGACATAAAAATGTCTCAATGGAAAAAACATCGAGTGAAATACGGTTACTTAGAAACCAACTTGCATTAATATCGGTGTATCGTAGAACGTTCAAACGTTAATATTTACAATTAGCCTTAACCGAGGATAGGGATAAGTGCACAGGCTGTTCACGCTGTTGGTTATCAGCGTTTTTCTCGTAAGTAAGCAACGAGTGTGAGGGAAAAATGAAAGTTGGTAAATATGAATAATTCAAAATGAGTTATACGTTCACGATAGTATCTTTTTTCGCAAGCGAAAAAATACATGTACATCTTGCTTGACTATGTCTTAAATGAAAATCTTCCTCTCTTTGCGTACATCGAATCCTCTCGTCAGTCCACGAAAAAAGAAAATATTATGCGAACATAATATGGTCGAAAGCTGATTACTTTAGAACATATTTTGCCCTTAATTTTGTAAAATATCACATGAAAAAAACAGGGAACGACGTAACGCAATATTCTTGTATTTATGTTTTCTCCATCTTACATACGACAGATTCATTTAAAACATAAAAGCGCACGTGCATCTTTGTACCTGCGAAAAGAATGTCGTGAATACGTAGTTCGCTTTGCAACATTTTTCCTCATACTTATCGTTTGCGAGAAAAACCTTGGGAATTAATAACCTTGGACACCCTGTACAATTGACTAATTATTTTTCCTCGTATATACCAACAATAAATACCTATAGTCACATTGTAGCTTCATTTGAATTACTAATGGTAATTATTCGTGTAATCTTTCCAAGTACGCTTATCTTTACTTATATATATATATATATCAATTTTAATTATTCTTACAGTCTCCTGCAACAGACATCAAATAAACAATAATCGTAATCTTGGTTTAAGAAACGATTATGGTCACGCTTACTATCATCCAATTACTGACTACAGTATTCCTTATCATCGTCCTTAATGATTATTATCATTCATATTCCATAAAAGACACTTATGGTCACACGTAAAATTCTTCTTCAATGAAAAGTTCATCACATCGAACATTCGACAGCGGATACATACACAGGCTTTAGGAAAGAGTAAGAGCGTTGTAAAAATAGCCATTGATTCACAGTCGTTGCTTTTATTGCTGCAGTGAGCAAGCAGGATTGTTCACGTGCGATGAACATCTGTATTTGGCAAACGATATCATCGTCGAACGGAAGCAGTGACGTAGGCGAGTCGCGAGCGACCTTCCGGAAATAAATCGGTCACAGCGGCATCATCCGAAAAGCATTTTGGTCTCATTAACCTTCCCCCACGATGAAAAACGATCTATGAGGATCACCGCGGGCTTTGGGCGTGCGCGCGCGCGCAGACAAAGCGATCCGATCGGACAAACCGCAGGAAATCGTTGAATATTTCTGGAACGAGATTCACGTAAACAAGCGTCAAATATTTTCATGCTCCATGATTTGTTTGTTTTTTTATACAAAATTTTCGAAGGAAATGGTCCCTAGTTAATCTCGAAATTATTAAAAATTTCAGCAAGATTTGTATCTTAAAGCATCGTTGTAGTTAAGATTCGAGATTAGACCAGTTACTTCTAAATTGATGTGATCTGCGAGCTGAGAGATCTTCGCCTGAATCGATTTTGTATCGTGCACCCGATGATTCTTGATAATAAAGCTCTTCTAATGAACATGCAAATTACTCTGGTGTTTTGGTACTTAAATTTTGGAAATCTATGTAGCATGGAATTTGTCTGTCATCTATAAAAAAAGAAAAATGCAGAGAATCCGTATACGATTTGATTTTATATCACTTTATCTTCATAAAGATAAACTCTTTCTGATAAACTCTTCTTTCCTGTTTTTACATTTCTCGTGTAGTGGCATGTTTATAATGCAGTGGATGTGAATCATGCCGCGAATAATCCGTCTAAAGACTAAACGAATGATCAGCTGTACGAGACGAGACGGCAGTGAGAATCCAAAGCTGAGCGTACAGAGAACAGCATGCACGTTTAATATCCACACGCGACACACGTCGGGGTATATTTTAGCCGAAGAGGCCGTTGGTCTGGCTCTAAATACAGAAGAGAATGTTCAACGCGATTTGGGCGACGATTAAAACCGCCCAGTGAGGTGTTCGACCGAACGAAGGGGTTCAAGAACGACGAAGACACACGACTATTTCTGTCTCGAAGTATCATCGGTACGATATAGTCTGACGAGAAACTCGAGGGTTACGTGGTTGATCGATGTCGATCAACCTGATCTTAAGTCTCGTTCGAATTAATCAAGCTAGCTAACGATAACGTAAACCAACTTCCTGTTAACGCGTTACATTTGCAAATTTTTCCCATCAATTTACATTCTCCAATTCTGTCTTCCACAGTCTCGTCCAATATCCTCTCCACGCTATTTCTTTCATCTAGATTCTATAATTTTATGAAATTTAAAGAAATCGAAATATGTACGACATTAAAAAGACAAAAATTCAAACGACACAAGGCAACTTGGAATCCTGCGACGGGCTAATCGACCCATTTGAAATTTTTCTTATTCCCTTACATAAAGTTCTATTATGTTACAATTAATAACATTCCACATTCTTGTTTCATCAGCAGCTTCAAATCTTACCAAATGATATATTCGAATTTCAAGATGGTTTTTATTCAAATCGTTTCAGCTCAACATTTCCTTTCACCTCTGACATCCATCTCGTTAATTAGCATTTTCCTCCATGCACGTCGCAACAATAACCGCGTACACCGTAATATACCTAACTATCGGCCAGTCAATGAAGCGGCAAGAAGCGTTTTGGGACAACAATGACGCAAAGGAAACGATCAACGTGGGTTAGGCCGCAACATCGCGTGACAACGGTGCAACGGTAGATCCGGAAACAAGTAGAACAAGTAGAAGAAGGTGTGGCAGACTGTGTACAATCTATGAGGTGCGTATCTTTTATAGTCAATATCGAGCAATTTGAGTTTGTGCCTATTCTGTAATAAAAAATGATCGACAACGGAGGAGTGGGGAATCGGTACCTCCGGGTCCTGGATCTGCTCGGAATCCGCCGATGTGCTCGACGTCTTCAGGATGCTGTACAGCTTTACGTAGGGGGCCTTGATCAGCTGTTAGCCAATATAATCGGCCGTTTTTAGCGGTTTCATTAACTGGATTTCCACCTGGTTCCCTCGATACTCGCATCGAAAACTATTTCACATTCCTTGTACAATTTTCTCGACTCTTTAAGCTTTCATTTTGCAAGTTGGAGTTAAGTCCAGGAATTCCTTTGAATGTGTTAAAATTGTTGTCGAAGTTTCTTTCAAAAGCTTGCTCTCACGAGTTTCGAACATAGGAAAACATCTCTCTTACTCTTAAATATACTCTTAATAATATAGAAACAGTTCTGAACATTTCTAAGGAGTTCTCGAGTCATTTTTAGATAATTCACGTCGAACATATATAGATCTCTTCTTCAGAAATGTACAGATTTTTAAATGAAAAAGAAATCCTTCCTGATACAAGCATAGATAGTCCTGAAAAGCTCTCGACAGTTTGCAAGCTACTTCTCAATTACTCCACGCGAATAAAAATGTACTACACAGTTCTGAAAAAGTTTCAAGAGTTTTCCGACTATTCTCAACATCGATGCAAGGATCGAGGGTGCACTGGAATCACTAACGCTAACTTTTTCTTGGTTTAGATAAAATGAAAACTAAAAGAAGAAAAGAACCGATCGGCCAGAAAAAAAGAAAAGCTCGAAGGAGATATGCGAAAAAACAATTGATACGGTGCTCGGATCCGATGGATGGAATCCAATGATGACGACGATGATAACTTGGTGCGTGAACGTGACGCGAGAAAACATGAAGAAACGTGAAGTGGAAATGAGAAGACGAAGCTGTGCACAGCGTTACGAGCAACCAATCGATAAATATTTAAGATGACGATGACAACGAAAAAAGGAAACGAAAGAAACACAAGTGCGAACGTGAGGAACAAAATTCTAGAAGAGAATGTTCCAGTGTGTTAACGCAGTTAACACGACCGTTCGACAAATCAAACTATGGCTATGTTTGACAGCGACGAACGAGTGCATCGAACCTGGGTGCAGAGGACTCGTAGCTCGCGAGATGAGTCAAAGAAAATACGAAATTATTGCGAAGATGCTGATATCGTGATAAACGAGGATAAAATCAAGTACGTATGTGTCTGTATGAGTTGATTCGATGGTTGATTACACGTAATCACGCTGAACGATTTTTATATCTTATAATGTGTTCTACGAGATAAGGTTTTAAAGACTGAATAAGATTGTATTATATTTAAAAGGAAAAACGTACTCGAAAATTTGAAGAGTGCTTGTAGAAAACACTTGACAAGTGCCAAGAAACAAGTTTCTCAGGAGGAAAAGGAAACCGATGCATTGATGTAGTTCAAATTCAGGAAAAAGAGAAGCGTATCTGTAGAAAAGTCTGTACGTGCCATCTTTTATTTGTAAAGAAAACTTGGTGTTCAATTCATCCAGATAGGTGGCACAGACAAAAGCCAAGCAACAATTAACTAAAGTTCATTGGTACTTATATTTTTCTCTGTAGAGGTGACGTTGTGACACCATCTTCTAGCACTTAGGTTAATAGCCATTTAGGAAGATTAAAATAGCACATAAATTCTATAGTACAGTATTCTTGTTGGTATGTAAGACATTTCCCAATGAAACATCAAAGTTTTTCAATTTTCGCACTTACAGTATCTTCTACAAAGACTTTTCAATTATGTTGTATATTCCACTTTAAAGAATATAGGACAATTTGCGAAGAAAATTGTCAAACTATTAATGTATATAACGAATTAAAGATTTGAAAAAGAAATAGCAAGTATAAAAGTTGAATGTTCTTTGACTCGACTTGAGTGTTTTCTGCAAATGATTAATACAAGATTTTATCAAAGATTGACATATGTCAACAATCTACAGAAATGTCCCATAAGCTATAAAAAAGAAAAAAATAATAATAAAACTGTATAACGAAGTTAGGTGATCAAACCTTGATATTTTCAAAGAACCGAGTTAATTAATTAATCTTTCATTCTAACTACACAAACGTTCAGCGTGTCAACGTATAACGAGAAAATAAAATCGTCGCCGTCGATGGCCAATTAGGCGAGAAGAGTTTTAAAATCGAGCCACTTACCTCCCATGATTCCCTCGTCAGCTCGGAGATCTCATCGCTGTCTTGACGACATTTTTCCTCCTCGGTGGCATCCCCGGTTTTCCCAGCCTCGTGCGGCGACAATTCAGGTGATAGATCCGTGTCAGTGTCCAGCAAGACATATCCCCGTTCTCGCCAATAATTCTCGTCGAGTTCTCCATAAAGCGACGGCACCCACGCATGGATAAACCTGTAGAGGTCGTCCACCCTGCAAACACCAAGAACACGCTTAGTATTAATCAGCGACGCTCATTCAGCTAGTTTCTTTTCTATTCTACGAGAGTTCACCTCGTTCCCTTGCGAGTATTTATCAGGCAAACGTACACGAGAGAATCGACGAGGATTACGAATGCTCTTATCGCACTGATTTGATAACAATAATCGGTAACGTAATATCGGTTGTAACTCCCAATAAACGTTATGTCGTGTTTTAAAACCTATTGTGAAACGAGATTACACAAATGGATATTTGTTCATTGATTTCTCAAATTAAATTTCAATTTTCTTTATCCGAATAAATTGTTTACCGGATAGTTTAAGGTAACCCAAGGTAACTTCTTCGTTCAATTTTTTGATTCTACGAAATACGCGAATGACTTCATAGCTTTGACCAACACTGTAAATAAATGAACATTACAATTAACACGATATTCTTAACTATCTATATCTAACCATAAGAAATACATTGAGTTACCCAATCACTTAAACATTGAAAGTAAAAGAGAAATCGATTTCACCAGTTTACTACCTTCGATTAACGAACGGTATAATGTTCTGCACGGTATTCGAGAGATTCTGGTTGTAAATGAAATTCACCACGTTGCTGACACTGCTCAATCCCCAATTCATTTTGCTGTCTTGTTAGGTACGGTACTCGTACGCTCAATCCAGTCGTCTCTCAAATTTGACTTTCTTTAACAGATATCAAGACCGTACGAGGACATTTCCTATTTCCTTCAATGACCACGCGGTTCTTTTTTCGCACAACGTGATTTCAATTCCAACGAAGTTCCAAAGTTTCGCGTTATACAATTCTCTTTAAAACACATCTACAGACACCGAAATAGTTTCGTGAATTTCGAGGTTTCCGCTTTAAACCACTCGGCTGCGCTTTAAAACTTATTTCAAAAAATATCGCAAGTTGTAACACTCGGAATCACTGTTAGACCGATACGCTTTTGAACACTGGACCAGCTTCACAAATTTGATTAACTTTGCGTCAAACGACTCGATCATTCTTTGAAACCAACACCGAACTACTTCGATAAATTTTGTACGTTTAGCTTGCAGCAACTCGGTTATTCCTTGAAACTTGCTTGCAGAATCACAACAGGTTGCACCGGTGAAGAACAAAGCGATTATGATGCAACCAACGAGGATACCACAGAGGCACTTGTTAGAATCACGTCGCTCGACTGAACAAGAATTAGACGAGTGAATCATGCAGAATTATGTATATTTATTACGATTAGCCAGCACGGTGACGTAAACTTGTTGCAGCTGGTGCAAAATTTAACTGATTTTTTAAAGGCGTAGCCGTCACGAAGTCGCGATATCGCGAGTTACACGTAGTCCAAATGTTATTTCTACGAGGCGTACGAATTAAAAGAGAGGAGTCAAACGAATGCGGAACACAGTCGGTTCCAAGTGAAATTTTTTACTGCGTACAAAAGCGTTTTATCTGTTTGACATTGCCCGTCATTGTTCAAAGCATGTCGATTAGGTATATCATTATCACCTGTCCGTTATCGCGACATCCAACTGTTGCTACAATAACTATTGTTTAATGTTTCAAAGGCGTTTTACGTTAAATAAGATCATTTCGATCATTAGAAACTAGCATGAGTTAATAATTACTGTAATTATAAACAAACAAACAAAATTTTAATTGAAGTTTAATCGTGCGGAATTAAAAAACAAATAGCCTCTTATCTTACTGCTCTTATTATCAAAAACACAGAGTATTAATAGATTTCAAGGACAACGATTATTATCGAAAAATTGGCGCTACAAGCTTCTCAATTTATATTTCAATTTATATTGCAAAAATTATTATTATCCAATAAAGTGTTACGTCTACTTTTATCTATCGCCACTCTGTTACGTGCTACGTTTACAAAATTATATTAACATTCTCAAAACTGAATTCTTTTTAGTCGGTGAGCAAAGATTACCTCTTATTAATTACTTTCTGTACACGATTGGGTCTACTTTATTCGCTTCTAATTTATAATATTCGCTTCTAAATCTTAGAAATCCGATCTACGCAACTTCTAAATCCCAAACCTGGCAATCTACAAGAAAAGCTTAAATCCTTGACCTTTTCCAATCTACAAGAAACTCTTAAATCCTTAATTTCTCTCTGTCTGTATGTCTGTCTGTTTCTCTCTTTCTCTCTTTCCCTCCCTCCCCCCCCCCCTCTCTCTCTGAACCTGAAAAAATACAAGAAGAATTCCTAAATTCAGAAACGACAATTATACGTGTAAAAAATTCCACAAACTGCTGTGCATTTCTGGTCTCCAGAGAAGTGTTCTTTTTTAAATAAGCCGACCGCAATCAGAAGATGAGAGAACTGCCCATCATCTTGTATTTGTTATACTCGTCTTAAGTTCGTCCATCGGAAGACCGCTTTGTACACAATCAGGTAACAGGAAACAATTTGAATATCTGTCTATCTAAGACGATGAAGCGAGAGATTAGCGTAAAACGTCGTTGGGTTTTTTACATCTTTTCCATTCGCGATTCCATTTCGCCTAAGACAATTGTACAGGAAGCTAGTTATATAAAATTACATAAAATGGCACGTGAAATAAATATACGAAACTTTAATCAAACCTGTTTGATTTTAAACGATTCTTTGTCACATTTATAATTCGATTATTCATTATTATATTTTAGAACAAATATTGATGAGATAAATGTGCTTGTTTTCTTATTTGCATAAAGAATTAAATCTTGGCTGTATATCTGATACAACAGAGCAATCTTTTTAAATATTTTTTAAAATTAATATTTCAATTTCACGATAGACAACGACGAAAACGTTGTTTAGTCATAGACACGTAGTAGTATAAGCGCGTTTAAGACAATTTTAGAAACAGCTGGAAATTCTGTCCTGATTCCAAGCAAAAACTAGTTTAAACGATTTTTTTAATGAGCTGGTGTTTTATAATCATGTCGATTAGTAACTCAGTGAATTCTTCGGGATCTTTTGATGACAGGTGATCGATATTTTTTATTTCACTGCTATGCGACAATTGTAAATATTTTCACGATCCATAGTTCAGGAAGCTCTGCTCTAGACGACGTTTCAGGTCAAAAGTAAAACTGCCAGTTGCGCGGAATGAAAATACGCTTCTGCGTCGTGTTACCTAATTTCCCAATCACGTGACGGCTACCAGACACTGTTCTTTCGATTTATCCCTACCGTGCAACACGTAGTAATGCTATTATAGTACACAAAACGTTCGCCAGGTCAGAAACATACGTGTAACGCGATGCGAAATAGTTGTATGTTAGAACGCCATTTATCTTGATGTTTATCGTCCTGATCTCTCGTATTTTTATGTAAATTCATATAACTGTTGATACAGTGCAAGAAGGGAAAGCCACAAGCTTAAGTTTAAGAGATTTGTTTCATTGATTAAGTATCATAACGTGTACTTTACTTTCGAGATTTTATATATTTTCATGCATTACGTGCTTTCGCGCGAATTTTTACACGCAAAAAAAAAAAAAAATTCTCGTGATTGGCATAAATATCCGCAGTTTATTTACAATAACATTATTCGATTGTAATCCACGCGTTCCTGCTCGCTGGAAGATTTGATTTCAACCCACGTATTACTAAATGTTTATTCTTCGTTGTTGTTAAACATAAACAACGCTAACTATAGAAAGAGCGAATGAAATTAAAAGTTGAAGACATAATTTTCAAGAACGTCAGAGGAAATTAATTACATAACGTCCAAGGATAACTTGCTTATACATATAACAACAGTTCACTGATTTTCTTGACTAAGTCTCATTTTTCGCTTAAACAATAGTCGTTCACGTCAAGGTAAGTGAATTCAATTCTAGAACTATCAACATTTTGATTCTATGAATGGAGTGCAGATAAGTAGAGTACCTAAATCGTATATACAGTGGCGAATAAAAGAAAGTTCAGAGGACATAATTTTACAAAACGAGAAGAAAGAGGAAAAGAAAAAGAAAAATGAGAAATGAGGATGTCGTACATGTATCTAACATGTAAATGATTTTTATCGATACGATGATAAATACTTGGTACAAAAGTTACAAATACTCAAGTGCGTAAATTCCAATTTTTAAATTCCTTTCGCTCGCTGCTGTAACTATAAGAAGGGAAACGTGATTTTCGCACGGAGTAGAAACGATTTTTCGAACGATTCGTGCACACGGCGTGATTCCGTCGCGTTTTCTTCGCCAGACTAATATCGCGAACGCAAGCACGCAGAGGAAAAGTTACGAGCGTTAGAAGCATTCGATGATACGCTGAACACGTCACGTGATAACTCGCACTCTATTCGCGTGCACAGTGCACGCTTTTTTATTATCTAGAAGTAATCAACGCCGTATTTAATCTCACACGCTTCCACGCTATTTATCTATTTTATTCAATGTACTTGCTAAACATAAAATGAACAATTTATGGATTTACTAATTACTACTAATTTAATAACTCGATGTTTTATCTATAATGTTACAGAAAAACAGTGTGTCAGCTGCATTTGATTATAGCGAATAAAAATTTAAGAGTATTTGATACTTCGTCGTATAAAAACGGTATATCTAATATGCGATTGATAATACGCGATGTGAAAAAGTTTGCTGAATTCAATCATCAAGTTATCAGAGTAGAAATAAAGTATTCGTGCGATCGAATAAAAATTTTCCAACCATAGTAATGTGCAAAGAAACTGTATATATTTATACGCGTTACCTAATCAGATAACAATATAAATAGATTTAACGCAATGACCACAGATTACATATCGCTAAATCAGATTAAGCTTTCAATTAAACTTTACGTTCTTTTTCGTTTACTAAAATCAGAGCGAAATTAAAATATACGAATTCCGGCTTAAAAATCACCGTTACTAAATTCGGAATATTGGCAATTCTCGAGAAAAGATCGCGTTAACGCATCTTTTTTTAACAATTTTATTAGCGCGAAAGCATCCGCTAGTCCAAACAGCTCGGATCAATAAAACGAAACGCGGCGAACGTGGGAGAACATTGAACGTTTCACGATGTTGACAAACGTAAAAGCGATCGTATAAATAGCGAACGCGATGGCTGTCTCGAGATCTATTTTGCGATCTCTTGCAGCTGACCACGTGCCCCGCTCGTAATTTTTGGCCGTTCTATCTCGCGATACGTTTAAATTTTCAAAAATAACGCGTTGCCCGGTTTCGCAATTATCTTCGTTCCGCTCGTTCGGCAAAGTTGTTCGAGAATATTTCATAGCGGCGTGGCGATTAATTTATCGTCACTTCCGTTGTCCAAGGCTCCTTCCGTGAAATCGACGATGATACAGGGAAATGGCAAGAATAGAGAAGGATGGGAAACAGACCTTTAAGAAACGATTCGTGAGAGATGATTTACGAGGAACCGAATTTCTCTTGAAAATCCAAGGTCCTACGATTTTCGGTATTCACAACGTATACTAAGATTTTTCGTGTCTCGCGCTTGTATAATGAATGAAACTGAATGTTTCTCAGAGAATCTTGTTTTAACTCTAGAACTATGGCTCTAACGCTAAATAATGCGTTGTAAGATTTTCCTGCGATTACTCAGAACAGATGTTCTTGGCACGATTAATGCATTTTGTTATACGTATTTTTCATCATACTACCTTAATTAAATCATCTATGTACGATAAATATTAATCAAGCGATTAAAGATAGAAATCTTATGATGAAATTCAGAACTTATAATTGATGAAATATTTGTATTAATTGTTTGAACATTTAAAAATGACTAAAGATAGAATTTTTGGAATAAAGTTAACTTTTGTAAAAAGAAATTAGGAAAACTACAGGTGTTATAATGTTTGTAGGCTCGTGAATTGCAACGTGTTTTATTTACCTGTTACGCGGTATGCTGAACCAGTATTCTGGCCGCAGCTTCTTCTTGCCATAGCTCATAATAGGCGTCGAGCGGGGAATCTTCTTATCTTTGGGCCTTCCTGTTCGCAGCCTCAGGTACAGTGGAGGATCCTCGCAAGAATGGGCTGGTCGTGGTATAAGCTCTACATAACGCGACAGAACAATTCATTATAAAACACATTATAATTCTCCTATCTCCGGAATTAATTATTTTACTGATTCCTTTGATATTCGTTTAATTATACGATAATAGATACACGCGTTTGCGACTTTTCTAGTGAATTTTCCGACAAGACACACAATATTTAGATACCATTAAATACATTCCCTTCAAATAAAAAAAAAAAAGAGAGAAGTAGAAAAAAATAAGGGTCATACAAGAAGCTCGTCTTTGAAGAATATTTTAAAAAGCATCGCATTAAATATCGCAGACAATATTATCGGAAAAATGTCTTTTTTGTATAAATATTGTTATTTATATATTATAAAAATGGGATCGTAAGACAAACGTACAAATCAGAACACGGTACAGTTACAAACACGAAGAAAACGGGCACAACATCGCAGGAGAGCAAAATTACGTGATAAACAGCGTGAAAAAACCGGAACCACATCTAAACGATGATGGACAAATTTCGAGTATATTGGCGACGTGAAAATTACACAGATTACATATTTAGAGAAATAAGTGCATTCGTGTGCAGGTGCAGTGGCAGAAATGAAACGGAACGTGTGAGTGAAAAGTTCAAAAATGTTTTAATTCTCAAGGGACAAGACAGGTAATCGTCAATGGTGCGAAATTCAAATTGCATGATATAATTGGAGATGGAAAAAAAAAATGTTGCACAAAGAAAAAGAACGTGTCGAACAGGTGACAACGAAATAAATAATGTAAATTAATATAACGTTCTGTGGAGATATGGTGATTTATACGAAAAGGGATATAAAAGCAAGCTAATACAGTATGAACCTACCGAGGCCTTCGAGTTCGGGAAAATTAGGTGCTTGGACTAGAGAGGGACAACAAAACATATGACATTACTGCATTAGTATGAATTCATTGGCAGACGATCGTGAAACCTATTCTGCTGCTTCATGATAACTTTAAGTTTAATTATATTAAATTAGCAACTTATTCATAGAAGTTTAAGCTACTATTATATCATATTTTATTTTTAACAGTATAGAAGATCTTTACTTTGTAAACATTATATTCTTTAAATAGATGCAGCAGAAAGGGTTTCAAAATCCTGAAGACATAATAATGTTCCTCGTTTAAAATTAACGATAACGAGGTTAAGAATGAAGGGACTCAAGTCTAAACTCTGTGACCAAAAAGTAAAAAAGACAGTGACAGAGTCCAAACCCGTACGATCATGGTAGAATCGGTGTTCCTCGAATCTGTGTCAGGTATTTAAAATACTTGGAACAATATCAATTCGATATTGTTTCTTCGAAACGGTGGCACAGATTCGTGGAACAACTTTCACGGGTAATGACACACCGAATACAAGATGTAAAAACTAGTAATGACAAACGAGTAAAATTTGAAAACCATACAGAATAATATTGAAACTACGTTAAACTTGTAATAATGTAACGTAAGCGCATTTGGTTAGATATAATCATTGTCCTTTCCTTTAGTCTGTATTGGCGATAAGAGTTAGGTGTGAAGAGAGAGATATATATGTAGTCGAAATCGAATCCAAAGGCGCTCAAAAATTCGAAGAAAAGGATAATAAATGCACTAGCAAAATAACATCGTTTAAGAAGCCGTCTATACATACGAGCGAGTGCAGTGCGTGGAATGTAATCCCGTTTGCCATCATTTATTCGCCGTTTTTGTTTTTTCATGTATTCGCGGCTATGTGTAGTTAATTATAGAGTTATCGATCCCTTGAAAGGGTGTTTCTTTGTTGACGTAGTCTCTTGCGCGCAAACTACCTAACAATAATAACACGATAAAAAAAAAATAGCTATTCCATAACAGAAATAATCATTTCTTTAAAACGGTCGACCAACAAAACGAAACACCCAGTAAAGGACTGAAAAAGATACTTTGCGTGAGCGGAGTCTGCCACAGTATATCTTACAATCATCGAGTTAATCATTCCGAAAAGATATATATATATATATGTATAGATTGAAATATATCATGTTCCACGAAGAAACTGATCGAGTTCCGGGACACTTACTGTCGAAACTGACGAACAGTTCGGGCATATCTTCAACAGAGACCATGCTACGATAGTCCAATCGAGGTGCTGTGGCCAATGTTTTGTTACTTCGGTTACTGTCCACGCTGCTGCTACCTGACGATGTCAACGGTTGCTGTCTGATGAATGTGCCCACGGAAGACCGTCTGAAAGGAAACCATAAGATTACTAACGATTCATTAAATATCTGAGAGATTGCGTTTCAAAATCACGAGCACACGAGATTCTCTGTTTCGTGTTCCCTGCAATTTCGAAGCAGTGTACACTGAGTAATATATATGTTGCAACATGATAAATAGCGATTAAATCATGGGGAGATGATGACATTCGAGATAAATGTTAAAATTGTATCCAGCATGTATGTACGGCGAAATAAAGTCGGATGGCTGCTCGGGGATACTAAAAACGCTGTGTTCGACTGATCGGTGAACCGTGTGTTGTCTGTAAGCGGTACTTGTAAAGCGGTATATATATATATATTTTTTTTTTTATTTGGTGTAGTTTCTGAAAAGATGGTGGGGCACGTTTACCTGAAAGCAAGAGAATAAAAGATGCTGATCTTTCTCAATCTCGAGAAAGGCTTAACAGAAAATTAAAAACTCAACTGAGAGACAGGATAGATGAAAGACAACAAAGTATAAAGTGTCATACGTGTGAAGCTTGAATAAGTGGAACTTACGAGAAACTTGAATTAATTTCACGTCCTACGAAACAATAATCGTTCGTCGCTCAAAAAACTGGTAAGAAATGATCTTGCACGTGAATCTCACGTACTTAATTATAGGAAAACAACAAGGAACAACAAACTAGACATCTAAGAAGATAAACGTTCAATGAAATTAATATAAAATTCAACAGCCCAATCAGAGATAAAAAGAGTAAGAAAAAGATAGAGCAAGAGAAAGGGAAGAGAGAAGAGAGAGAGAGAGAGAGAGAGAAAGAGAGAGCGAAAGAGAGCGGAACAACAGTGGGCAGATACGAAAGAAAAATTATAAGGAGAAAGTGGATTTTAACGTGGATACATTATAAGTTGCTGGTTCATGACCGGGCCCAAACTCACCCCATAAGCCCTCCTGGACCAGGTGAAATCTGAGGGTTGCTGGTGTCCTGGGAGAGAGAGGAGGCGGTAAGCGGAGGTGTTCCTCCGGCTCTACCGCCCCCACCGCTCTCTTCGCTGGGAGTTTTAGCAAACAGGCCCGAGCTAAAGTCACTCACCAGGTTGATCGGCGAGCTTATATCCACCACCATTACATATTCTTTGTTAGTCACATTGGAAACCATAGTTAAGCTTTATGTTTAACACAGATTTACCATCACAGTCTGATTGGTCATACTGGTCTCAAAATAGCGGAAAAAATAGACAATATCCTTAAAATCCTTTTGAGCCACAACTTTCTTCTTTACTTACGTAACTACTAAATAAAATTAATCGCTAAAGGTCATTCCAGGATAAGTTCTTATTTCGTGAACGAAATCTCTAGGGTGAATGTATTTTTTACCATTGATAGGTATACGCCTTCAGCGACAAATTTATTGATAGCATTTTGTAAAAAATAAAATTTAAAAAAAAGGAAGAACAAAATTGAAAAAACGGACTATGATGGTATAAGGTTATAGAAGACAACGTCTGGACTGATTGTGAGTTGGAAATGTTACACGTGCCCATTCCTTTGATTCGTTTACTCCGTTCAGAAATTCGAAAAAAGGATTATCCCAAAGCGCGTTTCGCAAATGCAATAAGCTGCTTGCATCTACGCGCAAATTTCTAATTAATATTCTATATTATAATAAATGAGGGTATTCATAGCAAAACTTGTTTTTCGAGATAGAAGTTTTACCAAGCTTGTGTATCATCATATATGTAATTCTGTTTCGTTATGAATAGCCTCAGATATGCTATAAATGTTACTTTAAGTTCTAAAAGATTTCAGCAGAAAGCAACCACATGAAAAATAAATGTTACACCATATAAGGAGGCTGGAACATTGAGAACCTTTCCTGTATATAGAAAGTATGCAAATTTCTTTTTCATTGAATTACTCATTCCTAACATACACGAATAGTAAAGTAAAATATAAAAGCGTATTATATTAATTTATAAAAATTATTGTACCATATAAATTACAAAAAAAATTCTTATAAAAATTTTATAAACTTAGCAGGGCTAAGTATTATCACCTTGAGAAAACTTTGCTGAAAACTGATGAATGATGAGAATCCGCGCTATTAGGAAGACTCGAAACTTTATCAGTTCCAGATTTACTTTCATCTTCCTTTTCGCCAGTTAACCCTTCCATCCATGACAGAGGATATGATAATCGTTTTAACATCTGAAACAAATTACGGTAAGTATTAAAATAAGATACAGATTACATCAAAAAGATAACAAAGATATAAATTATAGTATTACCTTATTTCTACGAGTCTCTTGTTTATCGTCGTCTTTGTGTTCCTCATCTTTCTCAGGTTCCTCCGTATTATTACTGTCTAAGCTAAAAGATACAGAACTTGCCTTCTTCCTGCCGTTAATGGCAGGACCACTATCTACCGAATCAGTTGTAACGTTCGTCGGAGCAATAGTAATAGGAGGGACCCAATCTGAAGATAAGACAATATCTGCGTCTGAATAAACTTTCTTTGTGGGATTTGGTTGAACTACTGGGAAAGAGGGATTAGGGTCACGTATGTCAATACCAGAGTCGTGGCATGACAGTTTGACTAGAGATCCTTCTTCGCCTTCGGGAATCACCTTCGACTTCGCGGAGTCCACCTGAAAATATCAACATTCATTACATTTTGAATTTCGATTAAGAATAGCATACTGAGTTTTAGTGATAACGAGTAATTAGTTTACTTTGTCAGAATTTAAAGAATCTTGTTGTTCATCCTCGATGGGCCATGGATATTGATCTTTGCTAGGAACTGGCCAGTGATGGTCAAGCATAGAACGTCTACGCTCCTCTAATGTTCTACTTGCTTGACCACCACCGCTCACAGCTTTAGTCTCCTTCTCTTTCTCTTTCTCCTTCTCTTTTTCTTTGGTTGTTGTTGTATCTTCTTCCTATGAATCAAACAGAAAAAAATTCAGTTTATTATCTGACAATCATCACATTACAAAAATGTAGTTAGTGTTTAATATTTAAATCCATGTACATTTTGAAGATTAGTAGGAGTAACGAGATCTCTCTCAAAGGCCTTTGGAAAAGCATCTCCATCTCTCTCAGCACAGCTGCATACATTCTCAGTATCATCCGCCGTTAATTCCGGAAAATTTTCCTCCTTTTCTGGTGACTGGCATTTAATATTTTCAATTGGTGAAGGTTTCTTCATATAATAAATTTCTGGCTTCTTATCTAAGTTTCCAGATTCTGTATGTCCAACTCGCATATGTGCAATATCATAATAAATTGCAGCATTTACTACAAATTCCATTGGTGCAATAACACCGTAAGATTCAGCTCCATGTTCAATTACAAGGGGATCAGAAACATTGGGATCAAACATGACTGCATTTGGCGTAACTAGTAACACTCCACCAACAACACCCTATGAATACAAAACAACAGTTTAGTAACAACATGAAGTCATTAAAGAATGTAAGAAGCTTTACGTTAAATGTAAATTGAATCATAAACCTTACCTGACCATCTGTAATGTGACGAACATTAATTTTCAAAAATCTTTCTTTAAATGGCTGTTCCTCCTCTTCTATCACTGTATTGGTAACACTAAGAGGTGTTTTCACTCTTTCATGGCTTGGTTTCGGTGACACTGGCCTCAAGTTGTCTAAAAGTTCTAGAAAGAAAAGTACGATGTTAAGCATTCAATTATTTCATTAAATATACAACATTTCTTATAGCTAAATAAAGCTTACCCATATTGAGAAAAAAAAACAGAAATTAGGTGGTCTGGTACCACTTCAATATTATAAAGGAATGTAACAATTATTTCATAGTATTTAATTATGAGAAATTTAAATCTTGTTTCACGTGATATAACCTTTAGGTAATAGTACTTGGCCTATTACGAAGAACAAATAACAGTATAACAACAACATATTTTCTATGTTTACAGTAAAATCAACGTTCATTGTTTTTTTTTCAATACCTGATAGGTTATGTTTGATATCTACCATAACGAGATATGAAAGTTGTATACGACCGTGCGCCATATTCTTTCGTGACATCGTATTTACATCGTGACGCCGATCAGCTGACGTCTTACTAAATGTATACATACGTTGAATGACAAAAGAAAAAAACATAGAAATTAAGATATGAAATCGTGAAAGTTTGCAAAATCTTTGTAAACATACCAATAAATATACCACAATTGTTTTATTTTATATCAAATCATTCAAAATATTGAAATTAATTATTTGCGAATAAGCATATGGAAATGAATAAACTAGCACTAGTTAATGAGTTACGTATAATTATCTATACGTCCTTAAACATTCTAACAAAAAAGAAAATACTAAATCGCAAAAAATACAATAAAAAATTTCACTAGGTTGAATCCCGGCTATCGACTGAAATGTTTATCAAGAGAAAGAAACATAGAATGCGCGGGAAACAGACTAAGAAAACAAGAAACACAGTTTTCTCTGTATATCGATTCACCATACAAATTTTCTTCTTGTATACATTCGACTACGTAAAACTACACCACAATGAATCTGTCTATGATTCTTTCCTTTTAAGTACATACATACTTTGTTTTTCTGACTTCATATCCAATCGTCGATTCATTCGATTTTACGATCATATACTTGACAGGACTGTGTAAAGTGGCGCCATCGAATGGTCAACTTATGTTCTTTTCTCACCGCGAACTGCGACGTCTTAAAAACATCTTTAATACATTCGATATTTTGTATGGTCAGTTTTCCTTAGAAGTTAATTTCGATAAACACAACCGATGTATTTTATTGTTCGTATAATTTCGTCACGCATGCTATTTTTAGTCTTCTATTACTACGTATGTATTTTGCAATAGAAACCGGCAACCTATCAAACAGGGTTATAATTTCACCTATGATTAATGGCCAATGGAAGTATAGTGGTTTAGTATTGATAATAAAGCCAATGAAATTTTACATTTTGAGGTAAATTTTAGAAACTAAAACGATTCAATCACGTTATTTAGCAAAAGATGATGAAATCGTAAAGGAGATAACATCTAACATGTATACTAACACTATGAGTTTGGAAATTCCAGAAAAAGTTAAGACCTCAGCATGTAACCAGTTAGTAAAGCAGGCACTATGGCTAGAAAATTGTAAAAAATGATGGGCGAGGATACGCGGCGGTCAGAGAATAAAGAGCAGGAGGCTGGCAAGCAGATACAGTACTGTATGTAGATAAATAAATAGTATACGAGTACATATATACCTATATTGCGGATGTACATTATTTGTATGGTTTTCAGTGGCCACTGGCTGAACAAATTTTTCTGCAACTTTTTCGTGAAAATTTACAAAATTATCATGCTATTTTTAATCCCTGATCCGCATAATTTTGCGAGCTATTGCATATGGTAGGTGCAATGATTCTCACAACAAAGGTACTCGTATCAAAACGCTGAATCGTGCAGCGAATAATGAGAAAGAAAAATTCGATAAATCGAAAGGAAAATTGGCGTTAACGTGTTTCTATGAATAATGGAATACAGAACCTTGTGGCGTTCGGCTAAGACGGATTGAGTCACCTGGCCAAATATCAAAATGAATTAGGTCTCTGCTATATCTGATTGTACATTGTACATACAAAGTGCCGCGTAGAATATTAATACGGATCTATTGCACACGCTGGATAGATAAGACCTGACGCCTGACTCGTCATATTAACGTCTTCGAATATGCGCTTCGTATGTAAGCGACGTACTGAAACATTTTGCTGGTGTTAGATCATATGTAATGGAACGTTAATGAATTCCACAAGTCACGTGGTGAATTTTTCTATTCATATGGTACTTTTTCGTATCACCTTCACCTAGTTACATATTATACGAGCGACATGTGATACAGTTCGGAGAAAATACAACATCAAGTATCCGAGCGCGTCATAAGATAGAAATTGAGATAATATCCTGAAATAGAAGTATAGGGAACAGCCTGACATTCGAATTTCCAGTGGAATGAAATTCTTATCTCGAGATCAGTTTTGTTTAAGTAAAGCTTATATTCTCTACTGGTCTCGATCGTTCTACTTCAATTTCGAATACTGTAATACATTTATTGTATCTCCCTATCGCTAATATCTTTATGATTCTTAACAACATATTTGTTATTAACGTTTTAAAGGTTGTGTCAATTAAAAGAGCAATCAAAGACAAACGTACACGTGGAAATTACAATTGCAAAAGAGATTGCGTAGCAAATATATTAACATTAAACCTTCAAATCTCACGCAACATTGGTCAAGTTATCGTCAGCGTTGTAATATTTAATTAGGAAGTAAATATAGAATCATCTCGATTACCTATTCTTTTACTAAAGTTAATTAAAATCAGTTAAATAAAAAATATGCAGGATTGAGAATCATAGCTGTATATAATAAGAAGAAAGGATAATACTTTCAGAAATTGAAATACGTGGCTAAATTTAAATTCCTGAAATCTTAACTTACACCGCTATCATTTTCATCATTCGTATTTAAATATTTACAGTAACTACAAGAAGCATTGATTTATTTTCAACTGAAGTGCTTTTTTATCAGATTCTGTTTCGTCTTCATGGTATTCTGTACCTGGACCTGATGAATCACTTTTAGTAAATGCTATAATAGATACGATGCTAAATTTCTTATATAATAGCTATATTTGCTTTCTGTAACCACTGTGAATATGTAAAAAAATTAAAACAAAAAATACTGAACAAGATAAATAGGTAAATAAATAAATTGCCTTTTTCTTCTGGAGGTAGGTCATCCTGGGACTCGTGATCGTGGCAAGGATCCGGACTAGGTGCGTCGGTAGTTCCGCCTTTTGTTTGACCTTCTCCTTCCACCGGTATCCACAGTTGCTGGCCGGGATAAATGAAAGTACTTCCGAGCCTGTTAAATTTGCTCAGCTCGGATGGCGTTGTATCGAATCTCGCGGCCACGGACGTCAGCGTGTCCCTATCACCCACCTGCGGCAAAGAAAATAGTCACAAATTACACGATTAGTCTGGCATAATAGAAAGACCAGTTCGATAAGAAGAGAACAACAAATGTGCCTTATTGTCCACGACGAGATTAATTACGAGCGGGGTTTTTAAACTACATTGTTCGACGTCTTGCATCGTTGATGAAAGATAATCTGTTTTTATCTTATATAATCTATTTTTATGTACAGAGAGAATGTTCATTATATTGTTACAAGCATAAGGTATATTTCGTCTAAAAGGTTACACTCGCGTCAGGACTTATTACCATTGATAAGTTATGTCGTAAGTCATTGATTAGCTTAATAAGCGTAGCGAATTCTGTCTTTTAACATGCTGGCTATAAAAACGAATTTCAAGAATATTCATTTCGGTTTTATATCTTCCACTTAGATTGTGTAATTTAGTGAAATTTAAAGAAATCGAAGTATTTACAACATCGTGAAAGATATAAAATTTCTCTCTTCTTTATCAAAACAATTGATAGAAAAGTTAGCCATGTAGAAAATTCAAACTGTTTCCGAAGTGTCATTCTCTTTTATTTCAAGCCAACTTTCACACCCTCTATCCAGTGGCAGGGTAACCAACCCTAAATGCAAATCACTGGCCACGGTTGCGTGCGTATAATAGGTAGTGTGGTTCGCTGAATCGATGCGGGTTGGCCGGGAAGCCAATCAGGGATCATCGATCGTGAGAAAGGGGCATGCATCGATGACGATCGTATGTCTGGACGCGTCGTTGACGTGCCAGCTGGTGGTAGACCGGTTTAGAACCGAGCGAATATCGGTGAAACGCAATTTCACGGACCGATGCCGATGCAACGTCATAAGCCGTATCTAGCGCCTCAATTTGCAAACGTCTGATGATCATACTCGATCGAATCGTTCGCGGGTAGCGGCTCCATTTCTACAGAAATATCATATAGCTCTATTTATCCATCATTAATCTCGTGGATGATGCTAACACATAACTTTATTTCATTTAAGTGTAATTTGAGCAACTAAGACGTATATTATTATGAATGAAAATTATCGTGTGCAAGTATAATAAATTAATTTCTAAACAAGCTGAGCACCATTTCTCACTAAAGACGAAAAGAAGAAAATAGTAAAAAGATTTTCTCGCCAATAATGTCGCGTGACGATGCAGATGACGTTGTTGTAAAGGTTGTAAAATGAAATTAAGGGAAACCAACGAAGATAAGAATGTCATTTCGCGATGTGCCGAAGAATGCCTCGTGGAATTTTACAGAGCCGACGTTTATGCAATGTCTAATGTCGTAACACGGCCAGAAACGTATAACGTAATGTGCGAGGCAGTTCCTGAAACATAATACTAAAATGTTCGCGTAGCGGTTCACTGCAGCGTCTGTACGGTAGCACCGGTATCATCTTGCAAGGTTCCCTGCGACGTTATGGTGCAACGTTCTGTGAAACGTTACCTGTCCTCGGTGCTTCGACGTCGTTTAAACGTTTCGTTTCATCCGGTTGTTCTCTCTGCCCGTTGCAAAGCAAAACGAACGAGCGGAAAATTGAATTTACGCTTTCATTTCAATTTAATTCCGTCGGCCTCTTTGTTGACCATAAAACGATCAGCAAAAACACGATATTCCTTCTGCGTCGATTAAAGTGAAACAATTATTTTTTTCTAAAAGTAATTCTAATTCTTAAAACGTTGTAAAATGGTGAAATACGTTATTCCTTCTTATATTCTTGTAAAGTGGGTACATATAATATTAGCATAACTAAACGTATCTACCTATCTGGTTAGGTAATGATTTATTAAAATTTATTCCGTTTATTTGTCCCATTTATAGTACCGATATTGCCTATACAAAAAAAATTACGAGAATCTCCAGAGAAGATTAAAAAGTATTTAAAAAAGGTACGCCCATGGAAACTATAAAAAAAAAAAAAAAGGAGAGAAAACTTATAATGATATCGTTGCAGTGTTCGTTAAAATAATTCTTTTCATTCAGCTCATTGAAGCTTCTCGATCATATTTCCCGTTCCATGACAATCGTAAATATATTCACGCGATGGCCGTAAGAACTATTATGCTATTTGCATAATCCTGCAGAAATGGTGTGCAAGGAGATATCGGGTAACAGAAAATTGAATTTCTTGAAAGAGGGGCTCGAGAACGGTCCATTCGCCAGCACATTATGGCTTTTATGCAAATCTGTGTCCAATGACCTTTAAACGCAGCTTGTCTAACGATAGTTCGACATTTCGTAACAATGCATATCCTACTTGAATGAATGTTTAATCAACGAACCTCGCTTTAGATTGTATCTGGTTTAATTATAAGTTTATGGTGATGTATCGTCGTGTTACCACGGTGGTTCACTGAATTTAGTATGCTACGTCTGATCATGACGCGACACGATCTACTGTGCAGTAGAATTTAGACGAGCACGCGTTCCAATCAAGAACAGACGGAACGTCTGACTATAACGTGACTCGATCTACTTCTGCGTTTGACGATGTTCCTCGATGGGTCTAAATCATTTTATGGAATTCCGACTCGAAATATGGTTTTTGTATCGAGATGAATATAAATTGCCTTTGCCATGAGTATCTGTTAATATTGTGTTATGCTATTTACAGCTTATTTGTTACGAAAGAGTTTTCAATTTTAGAAGTTTCTTCGTAGGTTTCAGTAAATTCGTACGTACAAGTATCTTTTCTATAACAGCGAAACTCTTTTTTCTCTTTAAAATCGCATTTGACATTCCCAAACAAACGTTATTCGTCGATTTATAGAGAATAATCTCATTATAGAGGTTTATAGACAGACTAGGGGATCCTAGCAAAATATTTGATGCGTTATGTCATCGATACGGTTGCATAACTTACAATTACGAGTTCCTTATTTACAGAAACTACGTCCACCACGTTTTCGCGATTTTTAGGATTATTTCAATCGAGAAGATTAATCGAGAGAGGGGGAGAATTCGTAGTTATAAAGTCATGAGTCCTCCGAGTAAGATCAGTCAAGAGAAGGAGTTGTTGCTAGTGCGGCTTCAAGTTGAAAGATCGACCGAAAAAGACAAAAAAAGACACGGATGGGGTGGTGAAGCTTTTAAGCCGAAGAAAAAGAAAGAACGCGAGCCAAGAGAAGAAAAAGGATGATGTTTCGTAAAATGTCAGAGTAAGAGGGCAACTCGGCATTGTTTCAGTTTCTGCGTCTTGAGCTTCAGTGGTTTTCATCGAAAAAATTTCCGCAAACTTTCAGAGAATGGAAAGAAAAATTTATGGAGAAGAAAATTCATAATCTACTTCCTCGTTTAGAGTTTCGCTTGCTCTTTTATTCAGGAAGATTCGTATCATGTCAGACTCGCATCTAATCCAAATTATTGCGTTCTCCTACAAGAGCGCCAACAATGCCACGAAAAATTGAAAAACAATCGATTACATTTCAATTATTGGTATGTATGTCGACTGTATTAATTTTTAATTCAATTTGCACCGACGTGTATATGTTGCGAGTAAATTTTTATAACTATATTCGAAATATCGATACTTTTCAATTCAATTTATATATTTAATGCGACAATATATTCCCGTATCGACATTTAACGCATATTACCGAAATTGCCCAATTAGATTTTCGATTCAATCCAATAATCCGCTTCTGAGAAAACTAACTAAAAAGTATTTTGCAATAAGCGTAATACCTGTTTCGTCTGAACGGCTGTTCTTCGAAACGGACAATGTTCTAAATGAAACAAGAAATCGCTTAAACGGAGAACATTTAGAGAAAATATTTTCAGATTCACTGTCTATCGAAGACTGGTATTTTGAGTATAATATTCTATTTCTTTACTAATTAAATTATATATTCCATGTTATGTTTATTGTATAATACTTATAACATTAAATTTATATACGTGATTTATTTTCATTTTTGGATTTTATTTTGACTGGTATATTTCTAATTTAAACCTCAAACCATAAAGGTGGGTATTTCATGTCCGGGCTATTTCGACCAGGTTGAGTTTCTCCCAAGGGAGTAATCCCCGGCTGGAAAAGGTTGTCTGGAAAAAGTTTTACGATAACCTTAATTTAGAACGTTTGAGGATGTCATATGAATTTTCTGTGATCTCTTTAACGTGTATTGTCTATTCAAAAATGTATCAAATAAAAGATCTACGTTTACAGTTTGAGAGTACTGTAAAACCGTTTACAGTCCAAGGGTTAATTGCAAGTAACAATACCGATAATATCAATATTCTGCTTCTAATATTACGTGTAACGATGCTCTGGATATTAATACCAACACACATCGATACAAAATATCGACACAATTCAAATATTTCGTTATCACTACCACGCAGTTTCTCACAGTTCGTTTACCAAAATCGCCACTTTCCGCACTTCGTGGTCAGATCCTTTAGACAAAATCTCTATTTTTTGGCAATATAACCATTTCTAAACAGTCATATCATCGACACCGCGACTGCCCAAATGTTGACTTTCCAAACATTCGCTCAAACACCCGGCCGAGATCTTTTGAGCCGCTGAACGAGCCAGAAATTATGCTAAGGCTAAATAACGGCGGGTTATCTGCCACTATATCTGCAGGAGTTTTACATGTATTATATCAACAGGTATTATACAAAACACAAATTGAATTGGGAAATCATAAAATTAAATAAGCAGATTCAGAGCCAACGCAAACTATCGTAGTCATCTATAACCTAACGATAAATAATACCGTTTAGCGGTTGTAAAACAATTATTTATAGCCTGGTGGACATAAATTTAACAGATTGTAGCCTTCGATGAAAGATGAAATGAGCACCTCTGATAGATGCTTGGCGTCGAGAGGGAGAGCTGTCCCATTCACAAAAGATCGGCTAAGAAAGCATCCGTTGTCCCGATTCTTCCCTCTTTTCTTTTCTTTTGTAGCCGAGTTACCTTCGTCTTGCGCCCTTCCACCTTCCTATCAGCTTCTTATTCAGGGTCGTGCGCCGCATTTTCGCGGTTTACGTATCCGATAATAACTTTGCCTGGCCTCGAAGCTCCGCATCCCGATGCATCCTCTCTGTTCGTTCCACTTACCACAGTTATCGTCCTTATCTTTCGTATCAGCTTCCGTATCATTGGAGGCTATTATCCGACGATAAGACGTTACAGGTAACGAGGCGAGAGTGGAATGCAATTATCCCTCGCCGACAAGACAGGGCTTTGCCTGTCGGCAACTTCCATCACCATCGATTGATTAATTAATCGACGAACAGGATGACCGCTTTTGTTCCGTTTCATTAGGTTCTTGCATCAGGCCACGTAATTCTTGATCCACTGTATCGAGATGGTGTTTTTTCCATCTTTATGGAGTGTCGGAGTTTCGCAAAAAGAAAGCCGAACAAGTTCTCTGAATAATTCATGCGACGTAAGGAATTCAACATCTTTTTAAGCGATTTATTCCAGAAACTTGGAATTATTCATTTACCGCGGTATGAGTTACGAGCGTTAGAAACACGACAGCGAACGACGGAATTAAGTCAAATTTTCTTCGAAATTTTCTTAGAAGAAAATCCAATTTTTCTTCGGAACTACGAAGTTTTCGAACAACCCAATATCTTTAGCAATAATTTAGAAGCGTCTGGATATTTATGGACGATGTGTCTAAGCGACGAGAGACGATTGTTAATTGGAAAAGTGGGCAAGAAGGAAAGACGTTTGGAGAACATCTAGCGCGAACATGTCCGGCATTCAGACTGCTTACTGGAACGTGTGCAGATGTTTAAGGAAGGCTGGTTCTGCAGAAGTCGCTGCCTTGGATTGGTTTAGATGTGCGTGTGCTTTGATTACTCGAGGGTACCGAGATGAAGCGGTTAGAGGTGAAAAACGGCTGGTACGAATTAAAAGAAATTTTTAGAATCTTCTTTAGTATGTTTAGGTCCTTAGAATCGGAAGCCTTTGAAAGTTCAAAGGAAGCTTCCAGGGTTTTCGGATTTTTCAGAATCTGCAATTGCCGGACACAGTGCTGCTGATGACTTCGCAACTTCCGGAAGCCTTCGAGTGTCAAGAAGATAGCAAAAATATGAGTCCTTCGATCGAATCACACCAAGTACCTAGATACTTACGAACAGTAATGTACACTTGTTAGGGAAGTGATACATTTACACTGTACATGAGAGTGTGTGTGTAAGGGTTAGAGGGCGTCAAGGTCTTAGTGGAGACAAAAGACTGTTGCCAGATGTTAGAAGAATCTAGCATAGTCGGTTGGCGACCAGCGTGCGTGCAAGACGTTCTTCAGAGAATAATATAGATGTATAACTGTTGTGTGGGAAATATAGTAAATAATTTGTATTCCCAAATCCTCGAATTTCCTAAACAACACTAATTTTCTCGTAATACTTTCAACGACCGCCAGCAACTGCGATACGATCGAGTGATTCGTTATCCACAAAGGAGCATTTTAAGTGCGATTTAAAGAGAGCTGCTCGTTTGAAGCTACTCGGACTGTGAAATCGTGGCTGAAAAGGCAGCTTTTGAAGTGGCTCGCCTCAAAAAGACGATCCGTCTTCCGCCGCAAACGATGTCATCGGGACTTTTTTTCACTCCCTTCCTCTACGTAGTAAAACTCAACCGAGCTAACGAGTGACTCGCGGCCGACTAAAAGCGGAGAGAGACGATGACTCGGCGAGAACTCGCGGAACGTTGCTTTTCAGCGGTCCAGGATAGGGGGCGAGCATCGAGCGTGCAAAAATCGAGCCACGTAATAAAGTACGAAGAACGATATGGTTGGACGAGGGGCAGAAGCACCGGGTTTCATTTAAAAAGTCTGTCAAGTGGCAGAGAAGTCTCGAAGGAGTCGTTCACGCTCGACAAAACTGCGAGGAGGAGCAGAGAATTTGTCGATGTTCCTCGATGGACAGGGAGGACGAGTAAATTTGCCATTTACCAACGCGGATAGATGTTCGTTATATCTTTCGGTTTATCGCGGACAATGGAATTTTTCCAAGTTGAAAAATTAAATTACTCTGACCGAATTCGCGAATCTTGCTTTTGATATGGCACTCGTGTTTCGCTCTATGTCAAATTTAATTGAAAAATTATACCAACTTAATTCGTTAATTAGTAAATAGTTCGTTAATTAATTTAAAAATCAATTTGACCAATCTTTGGTACCTTCGCAACGCTCTTTACGACGCTATAGTAATTTATATAGTAATTCTTAATTTATCCGTGTATCAACACGGTCCGTTGCAAAAATAATCGAACTTCTTAAGATTAGGAAAAATCAGTGACATCGATATGAAACTTTCGTGGAAATAAATCCTTCGTTATAGCAATCAATGTCAGAGCAGAGTTCGTTCGAAAATCTGGTTCCGTTGCATGGTAATGCACCGTATCAATCGTGCGGCGGCTGTAACTTCTTTTCTTGAGAAAAAAAACAAACAAATTAGAATGTTTCTCCACCCACCAGTTCGCCAGATTTAGCACCGTGCAATTATTGTTTATCTTCGCGGCCACAAATGACAACTAAGGGGAAACGTTACGACAACATTGGAGACATGCGGAAGGTTGTGACAAGCAACCTGAAAGTGACAAGAATTCCACAAAAGGACGTGCAACGATTATATGACGCATTAGTTAGTCGTTGAAAAATCATTATCTCGCCGCAAGAGGAATGCGTGTTGAATAAAATAGAACATTTTCCTCAAACCAATGCGTTTGTCTTGTTATCTTTAAAAAGATCGGTTATTGTTTTTGGAAAGATCGCATATACAGAATGCGTGCAAAATCACGGTACGGGCGACCGGATGATGATTCTACATCATCAAGTCGAAAAAGGAAGAATAACGTTTCTTCGTTTAAGGCTTGGTTTTCGACAAAAATGAAAATCTATCAGGTATCCGTGTATTAACCGCAAGTTTCGCGTTATGACATTTCTGTTTCAGCTCGTGTCCGTATTATTAAACACGGACAATGTCGCGATTTCTTTCCTGATTAACGAAATAATTCTCAAAAAGTGCCAACTTTATCCTTATTTACAGAATCATTGGAATTAAACACAGAATAAAGGAAAGTAGTAGTCGATATCGGAATATAACAGGAATAAATAAAGAGGGAAGAGTAACGACGCACTAGATAGACCAATTTACAATAACAAACTCGAGTAATTTTCTACCTAAATATTGCAAGCTCTCAAAAATTGAAAAATCTCCTGCTATCCTAAAATCTCCAAGATTCCTAAAGATTAAGAATAACAACTTCGACTTTTGTATCACTGTAATCCCCAAGTATCCCTAGAACAGCAGCCAAAATATCCGGATCTCTTTAGATTCACGTCGATTCCCCTTGTATTTCGTTCAATACTCATCGAATACCATCCACATCGACCGTATTTCAGTCGTGGCAGTGCATCGACGACAGATAAGAGGACCAGCTGTATTACTGACATTAATCGATGAGCGATGTGAAGGGCACGGGAAACGTACAACATAAACCAGAGGTCTAATCGGTACGGAGCAACGACGATTACACCAGGATGCACGGATTATAGGGCAATCATAGTCGTTTCAGTACCGTTGCCAGGGATAATGGAGAGACCGGCGGATCGAACGCGAGAGAGCTCATGAGAACTTTCTATAACGGTTCGAGTCACTCGATCTCTCTGTTGCCTACGTGTTTATGTAACCACTTACGTGCTTGTTATATGCAGAGTATATCTGTCGATATTAAATTGCTATCTCGAAGTATCGTATGTTGCAGTCGAGTAGTCGTGAATCGAGCAACGATTCGGATTTTCCGATCTAGCGATAGGATTCGAAGCTTCGAAGTTTAGAAAGTCTCGAAACTGCTGGAGCCTAACACGATGTTATAATTCTAATCCACTAAGAGTCAATGACCCCTTAACGCGGTATTTAGTTTGCAGCTTTCTTTCAATCGATTCACATCGTCAGATTCAGCATTTTTAACATTGTCACTACGAAAGAAAATTTCAAGAATTTGCTCGATACCCTTTTTGCCATTGTGTATCTTCCACATAAACTTCTCGATTTTATTAAACTTAAGGCAGTTGAAGCATTTCCCTCGGCTGTTAACGGGCTAGGTAAATTGTTGCACCGAAGGATCGCGCACGTTTTGCTTTCGAATGGTCGCGAATCGACCATCGAGATCAGATTTTCCAAGGGCTACGGAGCGATGTTGCTATCGTTTAACGTTGGTTTCTCTTTTCAGAGAATATAATGTGCGACGATCGTGAGCAAGATAATCTCGAGAAAGGTATTACACGAGCAGCGACGCGAATCGTTGATAGATTCGAAGAAATCCGGATCGCTTTTTCCTTGAAGAGATTATGGACATCTATATAGAGCGACACCGTGCATCCTGTATATAAGATAATCGCCGAGGAAAGGAAATTAGAAGGGAAACTATACCGAGAAGCAATCATGCCTCTCCATTTGCGAGTATGCTAGCGCGTATGTCCGAACGTTCCGGAGAATGAAAGTTTGCTCTTTCACCAATCTCCATGAATTTGAATTTTACGAGACACGATTGGCATACGTGTATGGAATAAATTTCAATTTTATCGCTAGCCCGCGTTAAAATTGCGAACAGATGTATAATTACGTAAACGAATCGTACAACTAATTCCTGAGATCCTAATCACTGAATGTAAACAAATATTTATACGGTGTACTCATAAAGAGTACTCCGTATGTTTCTAAGACACAATCTATCGAAACAAGAAAGCGGTACAAATGCAAACAAGTGAACCATATACGATACGTAGCGTGATCGTTTCAAAATAAATTGAAAGTTGTTACAAAATAATAAAAAATCACCGTCTATTAAAAAATAAAAATCAAGATATCGCGATTAAGTGCGATTTAATTTCACACGTACGATACAATCGAGGCCAGAAAAAGTTGGCCAAAAGTGGATCATCTGTCTGTAATAAGCAATGCTGTTGTCATAATGACCAAGCTACTCTAGTAATATCAAAGTCGAAGGTACTAAGATTAAATACGATTTAATCCCAATTTTAAATTCGACCACGGATATTGAAAAGGATCCAAGGTGCATTATTTATCGATACGACTGATCTAATACTGAATTCTTTCGTCAGAATCGCTTTCATAAGAATCGTGGCGATTACCACGTTAACTCTTTCTCTCCCTCCCCTGCCCCCGTGAAATGTCGTATCGATTACCAGCAACGCGCGTGTATATACGCGTTCGTCGAGAAAGTGAGCGTCGATTTGCGAAAGGCGTATGTGCACGCTCAAGAAAGCATAAGCGTGTCATTATGCAACCGGAGTCCAAGTGCTTGGGTAATTTAGCGTGCGTACACACCGACCTGCGTTTCGTTCAACCTGCCTCATGCTCGTTTCACCGAGCCAACCTTGCGTTACCAATAAACGCTATATATTCGCGCCAAAAACCTCGGCCAACGAAATCGCAAGTAAATTTATTCTACGAGCTTTCAAAATTATCTCTCCTTAGTCTTCCATGGCTTGCAGTCACGGAGAGCGTATTATTATTATTCGTGAAAAGCGATTTAATTGTATTATCGACTCATCCCCGAAGACTCGTTCGTTGTCATATTGGGCGTTTCTTCGATTTTTTATTTTTATTTTTTTTTCTTTTTTGTAATAGAACTCCTTTTAAGTGGGTGAGAATTTTATGTCGTGGAAGTATAAGTTTGAGGAGAAGATCACTATAGGTAGTAACAGCTTTGGTATTTTTTAAGTTTCGTGTCCTTTCTTTCAACTTTGCAAATTATTATATCTCAGGGATCGTTGAAAATGAATAATAAAACACATTTGACTGTTACACTATCGTAGTGAACCTTCTCAGGTTAAATAGACTTTTATCGAAATGTAGATAGACGAATACATTTATCGCAGGAATGTAAACAAATTCGAGGGAAATTATCATAACACAGAAGGCTTCTGTTACCTTTTTCCTGTCCATATTTCTCTTCCCTCAATGTTGAAAACTATGCGTACAATATTTTACCAAGTGTTAATAAAAGTTCTTTGAATGTTTATCTTCTAAACATCTGTTCGCCACTCGATCAAGTTCTCTAACAATATTTCTAGATTCGGTAAATTCTTATATCAAATAAAATATGCAAGTTCGAAGATTACGATGATAGTGGCGTTACATAGTTAGATAATCTAAAATCATCGATCACACGAACAAACGAAGAACGTGGAAATGACAACAGCGAACGATTAAACATTAGGAAGTGTTTCACGCGCAATAAATTTCTTGTCTAAATAAATATATAGACAATATTTCACGCGGTATAAAGATAAGAAAAGAACATACGCGAGCTGTAACGGTTTGATAATTGAAGATGAACGAGAATTTCCTGATATTTGCTGGTAAACTATGTGACGATGAATCATGCTCGCTAACTCGTTGAGGCACGTGAATTTCATCAAATGTGTTGGCCAATAATTCTTCTGCGCTTTGATCTATGAACCGTGTTCATAGTTAAGTAAAAATATCTTATTGTAGACGTTTGAAGAATTAGGAGGAGATTCTTGTGCAACAAAAATAAGAGCAACGGATTTCTATGAATTTTGTTTAGGCTAACTACTGGTTATGTGGGACCAGATCCTTTTCAGATGTATTCACGATCTTGAAGTACAAATGTAATTTTAATTTCAACTCTGCTCGTCATTTATTAACTTTTTAAACTGAGAAACCGATAAATCAATTTTTGACAGAAAAGCTCGTTCACTTTGTTCGAAATTTCTCCAAGAATCGAAGATGACATTTTTATTTGATTATTTACTTATAATATGCATTTAAACAGTATAAACTCAATTTATCCCCTGGAAAAGTTCAATTTTTCTTCTAAATACACTAGAACTTTCTAATCTTTTATTTATTTCTTTTTTTTTTTTTTCAAAAATAGGTTCGATATCAGCGTAAATTATAAGAAAATTTCTTAACTTCTGCATTTTGATGATCGTGACAAATGCTACACTGCACGCCAACAATGGTTACACTGTCAAAAACGGTCACAAGACCTGTACGTTATACGATAAATAACAAGAAAAACAGAAATAAAAAAATTAGATTCGTACATCAAGACTCTCTATTTTCATTAAAACGTCTAATCTAAATCTAAATTAAACGTCTAAATCTAATCTAAACTTCCAAAAACGTCTAATCTCACACGATCGGTAGTTGCTTTAAAAAAGATTTGTAAAAGTCACTTGGTTTTATTGTCGTCAACACTAGAATCTCATCTTAAATTTATGATCAGAAATTCAAGTAGCAGGTTAACTCGTCTCCCTTCATTTTTAAGGCGAAATGTACGAAACGAGTTTATTCGTAATCGAACGTGTTTTTGATCTACTCTTGGAAATTTAGGCCAATTTATCTCTGATAACTTTTTCGCATGACAAAACATTCTAATGTTTCGAAGGACTGCTTATCTTTTTGAGATGTCATGGAAAAGTATGTTTGACAACGTCTGCTCGAATGATTGAGAAATACAACCTTAATTTCTGCATAAAGATCTAACTTTTATCGAAATGATTACAGAAGGCACAATTTTTACATAGAGAAACTAAATGAAACAATAGTTAAAATTAGATGTTCCTGAATAAAAAAGATGCGATTTTCACGAACACAGTTTTACACAATTAATCTTCAAGCAAAGAGAATAGATATAAGATAATGCTTAAAATTTGGAGTATGTGATTTATGCGAATTCAGAGCAGTGTGTAAATAACGCGTATGGAATGGATCGAGCGATCAGAACTTCGCGCATGAATCAAATGCATCGTGACAGATTCGATCGATAACAGATATTTATGCATTCTCGAGCAGAGGTTACGTTGCTTTTCCTTGACTTTCTTCAATCGTTTCCATTCGTCTTGCATAGAGGAACGAATTACTCACAGTGTAGGGGATGATGTTGAAGTTTAACCTTGTCGACGAGCCATCCTCGCTTTCGCTGTCTGTATCTGAAAAAGACAGATTGAGAATCGTGAGTATCATTTCAAATTAAGCTCCGCTGTCACGTTAGTCAGGCTGCAATAAAAATCATTCGATCGTAAATTACAATTCAGAGGGAAAATTTTATTACGCTAGACTCGAAGCTAAAATACAAATTGCTTGGAATTAATTAATCATTTGAGAAGACATAGTGCTCGCTCAGGAAAAAGCCCATAATATTTAACAACTTTGTATCACGAGTCACTCAAAAGTCGAATCTCTGTTTTTTACTAATTTTCTAATTCCGCCTAATTCTCAGTTCACGATTAATTTCTGATCTTTTTGAAGGTATACGTCGATGTAAAGATGAGAAAATACAGAATATAAGAGAAGAGAACACAATCAATGTTCAACTAGAACAGAGAACAAATCAGAGAAATTAATCACAATTTTTCCCCCATTTAATTGCAAGCAATTCTTACTATGTCATTGCAGAGACGTTTGTGATAATTCTAAAGTTTCTCAACAGATACTAACGAATTCCTAAAATACGCAAGATAATGAATGTTGAAAATAAAGAAGCAAATTGAAACAATTATTCATTTGCTCATGGAAGAATAATATAACAAATAAACGTATAAAAATTCGCGGTCTAGCGGCAAACCTAAGATGCACGAAATCGACCGTATTATGGCATTATGGCAATATGGCATGCCTGTGCGAGCATTCTATACATGCGTTGAAATCACCGACAGCGTCAAACTTCCAGTCACGCATCCAACGTGTCGGAAACTCGAGGAAACGTTCTAGCTACGTAAACGCGGCTGAGGACGAGCGATTCAAGGAACAATACCGACTTAATTTTCTAATTCGCCGTATGGCAGAGCTTTGTGACGGCAAACAGGCGACACGAGCGCGCGATGATAAGCGAACGGCCATTATATTCGGGAAATAATCAGGCAAATACGTTTGATCGTTGTTAATTTAGATTGTTACAGGGCAGAAACGTACCTAGGAATCAAGGCATGTCAGGTTTTATCCGAGAAAATCAATGAAGCGCGTTCCCATCGTAACAATCGCGATAAAGTGGCAATTTATAGGAATGTCATAGCGCAATCATATCGATTTCAATCAGCTGCGTGTGGCAATTTTTGTTTGAAGAAGGAAATCGAAAAGATAACCGCGTATCGCGAGGAAAATAATCACTGTCCGTGTAAATGCCCGACTATGCACACAAAGACATTTTCCATCTCGCTGCTCTCACTTCTTCGCTTCGTTTCTGAATTAAACGGAGATCGATAGAAATATTCAGCCGTCACTTAACATTAGAACTATCACACCAGTCAAATTGACTAATTTTACAATTTTATTTGCAAATTCCCACTTCATGCTATACTTTTTTCCGCAATGATGTAATGATTTTCGTAACGATAACTGAAAGAATAATATAATGAATTTTATTTTGCTTTTTATGTATTCAAACTCGAAATAATTTTGTATCAAGGCTACTTGTACCAATACCAGTCAAAATGACTGGTACTTGTCGAAGTGTAAAAGGGTCCTGCAATCTGTTTATCGAAACCCAATTAACCAGTTCCTTCGTTTTGTACAATTTGCCACGCGTTTTTAAAATTTTTACTGCGTATCATTCAATAGGACGGTATCAGTTATTTGGAAGATTCCGGACCGATCGCTAGATCGCTAGATGCTAACACATGAAATACCACAACAGTCAAAATGACTGGTTTTACAATTTTATAAATGTGTTAATCCTCGTTTAGGGATCATGGCCCCAGATGAATTAATAATACCAAAAATATACTACATAACATGGAATTGCTTCTGTAAAAAAGTATTCTATTATTACGTATTTTTTTTTTTTAAAGACCAGTCATTTTGACTGGTTTTTGATAAAAATAGCTTCGTATTAATTATTGGTAGTTCTAGTATTAAATTTCTGGTATTTCAATATTCGAATAACTTTGCGTTCAAGTTTAAAAATTCAATGTATCGTTTGGAAACACGGTAAATAGATAACTTAGTGGTTGTCCGGCGATATTTACGAAATAATCAATCAACGATCGCAAGAAAATTTTAAATAGTTTGCGTCTTCGCAGCGAAACGTTTTGGGATACAAAAGAAAACGATTACGTGTGTATGAATCTATTAAAATATTTAGTAGCCTTCGTTGCTTTATTTGTCTCTTCGCTAGTGGAAACGACAAGGAAACAAAAATTCTCACGTTACCGATACAGACACGAAGAATTGTTACATGATAGAAGAAGAATTGATCGAACATGATACTTTGGTATTATTGCAGGCATTATTATGAGGGTTAGCTTCTCTTCATGAGAAACGGTGCACCTTTTGGTAAAAGGTCACTGAAACGCAATCCCGCAGCCAGCCATTTGAGCGATTATACTTAATTGAAGAAATATTTGAAAAGACATTGGTCGTGACGGCGCGTGCTTCAATGACTCGTTATAATTTGTCCTTTTATTTAGAACCGTGGAAATCCATTCATTATTTTGCTTTGGAACCTGGTCGGTCGACTTTCTACAGCCACGGAGTACGTGCGTTAACTCGTCGTGTATTATTAACATCCTGATTTCATCTTTGTTCGAGTTATTAACACGCTGCTTACTAATTTTCTTTGACTCAGCAAGAATTTAACTCGACCGTTCGATTCCGAGGAGTTTATTTTCTGCAAATTGGAAACTACAAAGGAGGAGCAACGTAATGAGTAACATTTCTTTACAGTGAAACAATTTCGAAATTCGGTACGTTGCCGATCGATATCGTGTTAATAAAATTGCCTCTTTATTTAGTTTCACAGCTGAATATGTTTTTTTCACGTATATTATATACAGGGTGGTTGGTAACTGGTGGTACAAGCGGAAAGGGGGTGATTCTACGCGAAAAAAGAAGTCGAAAATATAGAATAAAAATTTGTTTTCTAATTTTTCCATCGAGACAACGATCTACAGTGAGATCCGTTATAACGAGACGCGATAAAGTGTATGCGTACCGAGCGAAAATTCCAAGTCGATTTTCTCGGAAACAAAGCCTCAAACGAAAAATTTGTCCCCCTTTCCGCTTTTACCACCAGTTACCAACCACTCTGTATACCTAAGAATAAGAGAGAATTTTATTATACTTGATACGATTTTCGAAATATTATTGTCGATGGGATAAAACGATAGTGATCTGGCTGCAATTCCTCGTGGATACGAAGAATATAAAACTTACGACCTCTTTATACGCGATTCTCGCCAGAAATGCAAATGACGGAAGTTACCTGGCGGGAATGCAGGTTTAAACGCAACTTGCAATTAAATTAATCACTAAGCGCGACGTCTCCGTTACACGCCGCTAATAAAAAAGATAAATGGCCGCTTACACGAGCGTAATAAAAATAACGGGAATTATCTTAGTATTTTTTGTTCGGAGTTCGAAAGATGAGCCGCCTCCGTGTTCCTTTTCCCCTCGGTGGTCTACGTTTCTTTCCATTCAAACGGCATTTAAACCTCTACAGAGGCCAAGTTATTATAATAAAAGAGAGAAGAGAATTATTTTGTATCCTCTAGAAAAAAGGATTTCTGGTCGTTGTATCCTCCACTTAAACCGCAATTAGACTATTTTTCTTTTTTTTTAAATTTTATTTAATGAAATTGAATTTTGATTTATTGAAACTTAAAGAAAATAAGATATCTACGATATTGTAACAAATTACCGTGTCTGTACCATAACGAGTTAATTTGTTGTCGTTAAAACGAAATATAGCCAAAATTAAGTATACTCGTTTTTCGACATTTCCAAACAGATTAATGGTCGATATCGAAGTAAATGCACGATCTGCCAGGACGACACTTTCATAATCGATTACTTTATTCGAGCGTTGAACTGCCCGAGTTATGGCCGTGCTGCTTCACCAACGACGTTTAAACGTTTCAAAGACGTTTGTTCACGTAATCGATTTCTATCGTTGTCTACAGCGTTATTCGAATCTATTTTACCGTAAAAGATACGATCGTTTAGCCATGAAAATCGACCGAAATAGACTTGATACAAGGGCAATACCTGTGCTTTCAAAGGAACTGTGTTCAAAACTCTTGTAGGTGGATGTCGGGGAATCGCCATTCGCGGAGAAGTACACGACATAGTCGCGAAATTCCTTCTCGTATATGTAAATCTTGCTTGAATCGTAGTCCAAGAACTCGAACGACGAGTTCGACGTGCTCGAACAGTCACTTTCCATTATTCCCTCCGATCATAAATCAGCTGACATCCAATTGAAAACTACCATAGTCTGTTCGCTATACTACTATTCCATATTGTGGACACATTCTGTTCATAATTATATATTCGGACGAATTGGAGAATAGGGCAGAGATGGAATAAACGGGACAGTTCTGTTTCGAACTAGATATAACAAAAACCGAAAGATCATTCTGCTTCTAACATCGATGATATCGATGATAATCAGAAGGTTGGCTGTAAGATGTAACTGCACGTGATACGAACAAATTTCCCTGTCTTATCTTCTGCTTTTTAAAACAAGTGATTTTTGTCCCTTTTTACATCAAAATAATTACGACAAAATTTACATGAAACTTGCGTACGTAATTAAAAAGCAAAAATAATTATCGCATTAAAGAACAAAAAATAATCGATCGACGGTAATATATAATTCTTAAACCAGACAAAATTAATGAAAAAATTGATATTAATTCATAGTAAAACTGAAAAATCTACAGAGAAGCTTATAATAGTAAACAACCATGATTAACATAAATAATAAATTAATAAACTTTTGTTGTGTTCCTTTGTCAGAAATATGGCATCTCGTATTACGTATCATTCTTGAATAAACTTGAAAAGCTTGTTCTGACGTAGCGTTAAAGAAGCCAGTCGCTAATAATACTCCGCAAAAAGTTTGGACAAGCTACCAAAAATTTTATTTTTAATATAGAAAAAACGTTACAAAATAAAGAAACCATCGATGCGAGCGGATCTTTCGTCTTTACGTTTATAATGATGTAATACTTGTAATGTCCCTATCAAACCACCCCTCTCCTATAGTCAATCAACTTATGAATTACATAATAATACTTAACAGTAATAATTACTTTACTAGTAATCATATTCCGATTCTTAACTCATTTGCATCCAAGCACTGCGACTGTCTTCTATCACCATGCGCGGATTATTACGCGCGCTGCGACTGCTTTTTATTTCAGTCGCTAAGTATTCTTCAGATGTGAGAGATCACGTTTGACCCGTTTGTCAGCATCTCGCTTATATCAGTTTATTATTTTCTAAACAAGTCTTACTTTTGTTGTGGAAATCCTTTTAACTGCCGCTATGAGTAAGTACTGTCGATCTTAATTAAATTTAACAAATTCAAATTTAAAAAATATTCTAATTTTATAATGTAAACTAAAATTTAGTCGCCCCAATGGATTTTGACGATTTTAATGATTCGAATCAAAGTATACAAATAGGACATACTCGAAAACGTATCTGTAGGATCTCATCAAGTGAAGACAGCTAAGTTGGTCACTGCAGCAGTTTTAAATTCTAAATAATTTTTACTTTTTTCCTCTGTTATAAAGAATGTAAGATGCGATGTTTGCGAAGCAACATTGCCTACTAATCGTTTTGAACAGTAAATTTTCGATAAACTCGGTGAAGAATTAGGATGTCGTTTACTGCACCCACAACCGACTGCGCGCGGTGATAGGGACCAGTCGTCAGTTGAACGCCACTGATGCCTTCAACAGCCGTCTTAAGTAGGGCCATGATGCAAATGAGTTAATTCTCGAATATTGTCAAATAGTATCGTTGGGTTATAGATAGTCGCCAATTTATTATACCACTTCATGTTAGATTACTAAAATTTGCTTAATTTTATCTCGTATTCGAAATTCTTTGCGATAGCAATTGCTAACAAATATTAGATCAAATAAAAAATTCCCAAATTAAGTAATCTAGTCCAAAATTGTTATGATGTCCAATGACCCAATGAATTAAATTTCTACGTTTCGATGTTGGCGAGGGTTAAGAAGTTAAACTGCACGTCATCAATAAAATACACAAAAAGCAATCATTTTGATACGATTTCGAAGGTTTGCAGGAATTGCAACGTTTAATACTGAGAAATACAGGTCTCTCGACTTCGAACTTTTAACGACGTCGACGTTAATTTTAACGGATCCTGGTCGTAAATCGTGTACAGTAAGAACATTAAAAATTTAGGTTTACAACGTGTGCTGTATTAGCATACAGCGTGCATGAAAGAGCGAAAGACAAATGAGAGGAACACGTACAGCACCTGCGAAGGCAATTACACTGTGACTTGATCGATGGCACTTCGTTAACCTATATAAGAAATGGCGCCAGGACTTTAGAAGAACAGTCGACCAACGATTTTACGTTGTGCATTTAAAAGAAACTTTGTACGATTCTTGCAACCAGTCGAATTGGCAGATATAAATACAACATTCGTTGTGGAATATTATAATTGTGATGAATGTGGCGAATTCTGAAAATTTTACGACTTTGTTTAGACATCTTATAAAATTAATTTGCCCCTTAGAGTCATTTTACTTACACGATTGAGGTAATATTGTTAGCAAAATCTTATATGTTGCTACAAGTCACCAACCAGTGCTAATAAACTCTCTTGCATAACACAGTAATAAGTTTGACGATAAAACGAGTAATTTTACGTCAATTTTATAAATTACTAGCGATTTAATTATCCTAGTCGATGTAAAATAGTAAGATTGTCCAACAGCAAATCTGCTACAGTTTATAATTTATTTACTCACTTATTTATTTATTTTCTAGAGTCTCGTGTATCATGAAATTTTCTTGCCAGTATGAGACACGTAATTTTCTCATAGCGAGAACATTCTATAAATTTTCAAATTTTCCTATTACAATACTTAATAAATAAACTTTCCTGTTAAATAACTTTCTAATTTTATTATAATTTTTTCGCACGAAACAAGGAAACTACGAAAGCAATATTTACAAAACTCTTAAATCTCAGAACTCATCATCTTTACACGACCCTCCGATAATAAAATTTGTTAGTCGTTTCGTAGCGATACTTTAAAAGATCTCTCGAGTAAAGGGCAATTAGAAAATTCCAGAGCATCGGAAGTGTACTTTCGCGAGTTATGTCTCGCAACGAATGCGTACATCCAAGGCTAAGAAAGTCAGATTCGAGCGAGTTGAACGAACAATTACTTTCAAGCGGGAAAGTGTACAGTTGTCTCTGCAATAAAGGGACTTGTTCGAAATGCTGACGGAGAACAAAGAAAACGGGATTCGGAAACATTCTTTCGTCAAATGGCCTTGCTCTTTCCTTGCACAAGTTGGTAATAGTCTATTGCTGAAGTCGAAGTTATTCGGCTATTCAAGCAGTGCATGCCGTAATTAATCTTCGAATCGTTAGGCAAATTCAAGTCTGTAAGTGTAACACTAAGAAAATGGGGGAAAAATCCTTTCAAGTATCGCTCTTAGGTTACAAAGTGAAAACTCGATCTTGTCAGAAACTTTCGCAAAGCAACGTATATTGGTAGTTACGATAGTTTAGATAATTCAGGTTCTGCTAACAAGGGAGGATCCGAAAAATTATGAAATTCAACAAATTATGAAACTTTGAGCACAGTCGCTTCCATTAACATTCGAACAGTCTTCAGAGCAGAATTACTTCTTCGAAATTGCACCAAACGGCCTCGCTTTTTTGAGACGTCGCAAGGATTAGTTTACTAGATGGCGCGTAAAATAGATCTCGAGGAAATTGCGATTGGCCAGAATTGCGAAAAAGATAGCAAGAGTCACTTTTTACTACTTTTTTATCCGAGCCTGTAACGAGAATTTAAATGCTACGTTCTGTAGATCTACGTCAGTTGCATGTACGTTGAAAATTTCATCGAAATCGATTAACGTTGCTGCGAGCTACACACGGTTAAAACCGATGAAAAATAGCAGTTTTTCGCGACTTTTCACCTGTAATAAATTGTAACAAACCTTGCTCTGCATCGATCGATTTCGATGAAACTTTCAGCGTGTACGTGGACCAACACGAATCCACAAGACGTGGTGTTTAAATTCTCATTACGGGCTCAGGTAAAACAGTCAGGTAAAAAGTGATTGTTCCTATCTTTTTCGCAATTCTGACCGTAATGCGGTTTTTTCGAAACTTCCTCTTACAGTTCATCCAGAAATGAATTCTTTTAACTTTTCAAAACAAAAGCTTCACGTTTAACACTTTGACTGCCACGTTGGTCATATACAGGGTGGTTGGTAACTGGTGGTACAAGCGGAAAGGGGATGATCCTACGCGAAAAAAGAAGTCGAAAATATGGAATAAAAATTTTTCGTCTGAGGCTTTGTTTTCGAGAAAATCGACTTTGAATTTTCGCTCGATACGCGTGCAATTTATCACGTCTCGTTATAACGAATCTCACTGTAGATCGTTGTCTCGATGGAAAAATTTAAAAAAATATTTTTATTCTATATTTTCGACTTCTTTTTTCGCGTAGAATCACTCCCTTTCCGCTTGTACCACCAGTTACCAACCACCCTGTATATATGAAAGGCCACGGTTTCTCCTGTGACGCCACGACGGTCATTGGTGACCGGAGCACTTGAACTTCTTACAATTGTAAAAATTGAATGAAAATTGACAGTTAGGGCATTTTGAATATAACCGATAAATAGAAGATACTTTGAAATAAAAAGTGCCTCGTTGAACAATTAAACTTTTTTATTAGAACATCGATAAAAAAAAATGAGAACGAATCTTGCATCTAACTGTGCACTGTGTTTGCATCCTTATCTTTGAGGGGTAATCTACGAATATTATTATAAACACACCTTAGAAAATAATCGTAAATGATGCTTTATAATCATATAATTGAAGTTAGAAGTGTGCACATAGCTTACAGTTATATATAGAATGAGCAAATACTGTTTACTGATATCTTCTACACGTTTCAACAATATATTCTGCACATTTTGCTTAGGACGAAATAACGAATGCGAATGGTTTGTTGAAATAAACGAAGCCTTGTTATAATATGTCGCTATCAACTGTTACCAAGGCGCTATGGTGGTCACCCGTGACCATCAGTAAGATAAACGGTAGCAAACTACCGAAACGTCCTGTTTTGCGACTAAGTTTTCAGGACAGAAAAAAATAAAAAAAAAATACATAAAGAAGCTCCGCTCCCCAGAGGCTTAAACCCAAAAACTGTATCATACAACGAAAAATGTAAAGCGCCGACACATAATACAGCATGGCTACGTCGTACCGCCGCGTATCGGTACCTTTGCCTAACATACCATTACAAAAATTCATGTTTATTGTGAATAATGTACCTAAAACTGTATTTTCTGGACTCAATAAACTTTAAATCTCAATAAGATAAGCGGTCCATTGGGGAAGAATGTTGTCCTACATCATCGATTTATTATTATTTTGCCATTATATGCTTTGAATAGTAAAAATACTCTCGTGGCGTCCTCAGCGGAACATGTGATTTCGGTGTGGCAGTCAAAGTGTTAAAAATTTATTCCCCTTTCACAAATATTAATGAGAATATTAATGAAAATTATCGTACGTATTACGCAACTTCTTTTACTAATCTTTTGAATAAATTGACTGCAAAAGTTTGAAACCGACCCTTGAAAATTCGGCTGTTTTCCAATTTCACGTTATAACTCGCGAACTGTAAGAGACGGAAAGATCTATTTTCAGACAAATGTTACGCCTTTTAAGCATAGCTATCGTTGGCTAAGAATTTCCACGGTAAGCAAAGAATTGCGTAATACATACCTATACATCCTCTACGTATGCCAAAGTTTCATGATTGTTTGAATTTTCGAGTTGGGAATCTTCCCTTGTATACACATAATTTTGTTTAGTCTACGTGTTTCGTTAACGGTAGATATCCAGTTTAACAAACGCTAAACAAGGTATATACCGGTATCCCTAGAAAGTCATATTTCCGTATTTACTAAATGAAATCTTATCGACGCCTGATATATACTCCATCGATTATCTTCATACTAAGAAGTGAATAGACCGATAAGATATAGATATTGATATCCGTTGGTGCTTGAATATTCTAGCAAATTTGAGAATTCGAATGATCGAAGATGAAAGAAAACGAATGTTCCGACGGGAATGCGAAACGGAATACCAGCGACAGTGACTTTCTAGCACGAACAGTGCTCGTGTTTCGTGTAGGTCAGCCTTGGGGGCTCCGGTCGACATTGACTCGTTCTTAGGATGCTTCTCGAGTCTTGGCGGGACGAATAAATAACTAGGAAACTGGGGAACAAGCTCTACGAATGCAATCACCAGGTCCAGAATTCGAACGAATCGATTGCAGCGAGCTGCAGTTACGTACCTTGTATCGCTCTGGTTACCACAGATAATACTTAACATTTTCTAGCTTCTCTTACTACATCATCGATAACAATTAATATTCTTCGAGATTATAACTGAAAAATCGATAAATTTATATTTAAATTTATATTTCGAAAAAATATGAAGGCGTGGTTTTAGAATTCACATGGAAATATTTATGGATCGTTGCTCGTGAGGAAGAAATATTAAAAAATAACAATTTCAAGTATTTATTGCATTTACTGGTCTGTAGCGTTCTTAATTGAAAAGCCGAAGCGATGAAAGTTTCAAAATCTGGAAAACGTCCAAGAATCGGAAGAAGAAACATTGAAAATTGATAAAATCGAGATACATAATGGAAGAGTGACAAGATAAAAGTTGACCAGTTGAAAGGAAAAAAAAGAAAAGAAAATATCGAGGGTAAGAATAATCGAAGAATTTCAATAGTTTCATTTTTATTTACAAAATCTTGCTCCGTGCAATGATAATTGCACAACTGTATTATCTATTTTTGTATGTATCAATGAATATTCATCGCAACTCATAAGCCTGCTGTCTTTAATCTCTTCTTAATGAGTTCAGAAATAAGTATCTATCAACATAGCTGACTCGACTCTCTCGTGTTTCTCTTCTTTGGTTACAAAACTGCGCCGCAGAAAAAAATGCACGAGAAATCAAGAAGTGACGAGAAGAAGAAGAAGGAAATGGAACATTAACCGCGGAACAATTTATCAGCATATTGATATTTCTTGCGTCACATTTGCTAATAGAAAACTGCTATTTTTCTCGGATGCTAACATGAAGATAATTTGAAGCAATACCAATCCCTAAGAGGAATACAACAATATTCCACGAGATAACGTATAATATACCATTTGTGTTCTTTTATTAAGGTTAAGAAAATCGTTCGGGTTAGAACCGATTCGTCTTACATATTGACAAGTATTATGATTTCGATGTCTGCATAACTGTTCGCAACTTAAATATCCCTCTAGAGAAATTTTATAAATCACAGGTTTCAAATTACAATTGCTGCAAAATTCCTCTTGAGAGGAAGATGACAAGTTCGATAATAAAATAATTAAAGTTCCACGATTGCAACATTCTGAAAATCGTGCTACAATTTGTACATAAAATATCAATCGATAAATTACCGTGTAGGAAGGTCTAGATTGATCTTTGACGATTGCTTTTGAAGCATAGAAAACATATACTTTAGAAGATTCTTTTAAATCAAGATAAAGCATTCAGAGAAGAGTCGAATGAAGTAGAGCAGAACGTCGAGTTCAATTCTATACGAGATTGAAAGTAGTTTATGATGAAACTTCGCTGTTAAAAGTTCGAATCAAGAGACCTTCGCACCATTTACAATTTCTCCTGGAATTATACGATATTCGTCTAAACGTTGAACTTAAACAATACTTGAAGAATTTAATATTACATTTAATATTAATTAGCATTAAATGAAAAGGATTTTAACTACAGATGATTAAAGCAGAACGTTTCCAGAAAAGAAATAATAAAGAAACGATACGGTAAGGTGTGCTACGACGAACAAGTGTTATGACTAATATCAAAAACGTTGCTATAACGTGCAAAGATACTGTAAACGAACGCGAAATATCAGCCACTCCGCCTTCGTTACGATGGTAAAAAGTAAACATTGACTGATAATGCGAATCTGCACGAACCTTTCCTTTTCTCGATTGGAAATATCTATCGCGTAGAAGATAATTAAGCAGCGTAAGAACTCGCGAATAGAAAAATAAATTAGCGTGGTCCAGGATGGACGCGTACCGGATGTTACAGCGAAGAGGCGAGATTCGTTTATGAAAAGATAACGCAGCCTGAAGAAGACTGGCAAGCACAACTACCTCGTTATTTTATAATTCCCACTAAATAGATTCGTTTCGTATTATTTTTGCAGCTTACTTTTTGCTAAGCTGTTTTAATTCGTATTACACTTTCATTTTCATTTCAACCACGTTCGTTCCAGCACACCTCACCGTATACGGAAAAACACATAACGCGACAGAAGAAACGAGCTATCTATCCATATACTTTGCAAAAACATACAGAAAATTGTCGAAACGCGCCACTGTAAATCTACAAACGAAAATTTCCATCGAAAATCAGATTAGTCGATGATTTTTCGCGCTTCAACCAGTTAGCTGTTTTTGACGAGTACAGTAATCATGAAAAAATGACACTATTTCGTATTACGGCGAGTATACTCGTCATGCGTGAAAAGTAGTTACAATTTGCTGCTTAAGTCGCAATTTTGTAATTGCAGTAAATTGCAGTAATCAAATTAAAGAATAAAACAGTCATTTCATTACGACTTAATTCTATCCTATAACAGCCACGTGTACTCTCTGTCCGACGAGTATACTCGTCATCGTATACATTTTGCCACACATTTTAGGTACACGCTTTTCAAAGAGACCGCGACAGCTCGCCGGTTAACTGTTCTACTATCAAGTACAATGTAACGTAAATCATAGAACTGTCATCCGTACCACTCTAAAGCTATGAATGAAAATTTCTATGAAAACTTTCTCACGACTATGATAGCTCTAGCACGAAGAACGATATAATATAACGTTAAATAAATTACAAGAAAATTTCCAAAGGTACTGTCGCGAATCCGTAAACGAAGATATCCGCGAAAGATGACAAAATCAGTGATCTTTGGCTATGCCGACATTTCTAGCCTGAAGAACGATATAACATAACGTAATATAAATCGTAAGAAAATTTTCAAATGCACTAAGGCGAATCTACGAGCAAAAATTTCCCTGAAAAATAACAAGATCGGTGATCTTCTAGAAATTAAAAACAACGTGCGGCGTAACGTAGCATTAAATGAATCACTGCAAATAGTTCAAATATACCGTTGGAAACCTGTCAATCAAAATAACTTCGGCTACTCTGATAGCTTTTATCAAACACAGTAAAGTACAACCACGTAAAGAACACCAGAATCGATTAGTTAGGTTACGAGGCGAGACGAAATCGGCTAGACAAACAGTCCAGTCGTCTGTCCGCGTTTCGCGTTTTTCAAGGTAACAGGTAACTCCCGATGGCCATCGTCATCGTATTACGACAATGTTTCTTGCAACCGGCGTTACAAACACCGACGTTACTGTCACTACATTTCCCAACGTTAATCGGATTCCTTGATCTCCACACTTTACGACGCCAGTATCGGAGATCGTTTGTCGTGGTTTATCAAAAACTTCCGCCGCGAAGACACGTTGGCTGAGAGACGAGACGCGAGTGCCGCGACTACTCACGCGAGTCCCACAGTCGACTGACTATCATACAGCCATGTTGCAATCACGTCACCTTTGGCGCGATTATTTAATTGTAATATGTGTCTTTTATCAGCGCTCGTATCTTTATCTGTTTGGCACATTCATATCGATCCTTGCTGCACCCTTCAGAACTGAATGGTATATGTAGTAAAGGCGGGACGAAAGATAAAAGGGACATTTTTGTTTTCCAGCAGGATGCGAAAAAAGCTAAAAGACCATTCTGCTTTTAATTGATAACATTGAAAAGGTTTATTAGGCTATGACTGAACGTGGTATGTATTAGTATTGAGATATGTATAATTTTGTGCGCTAGACTAGATTAACCGCGTAGTAGTGATACATGTAATGGAATATGAGTGTGTGGAAGTATGTGTGTGCGCAGCGTCTCGAAAACAAGGGAATGTAAACTGTTCAGTTAACTGTCTGGTATGGAAGAAGGTGAGACAAAGAATGTGCTGAGACGCGCGTAAATCTGTATCGACGAATATCCTTGAAATCGTTTATCAAATAAATCTGTAACTATTTTAATATGAATTCTAAATGCGAACTTAGTGTTCCTTTACCATTATTTCGGCGATTAAGATCCAAAATTACCAACAATTAGTAAACCTCTCTCTGTATTTATTACCCGTGTTATTTTTTGCCTTTTTGAAAAGCTGTATTTTGCGTTTTTCATAAGTTCACTGTATTGAATGGAACATATTGATACTTATGAACGGAACGGTGTAATACAACAGCACGATATGAGTAGTATCTTTTTGGATACCAAACTCATAATATTATAACGAAATTTTCGTGAAACTTGCGTATCTATTTTAAAGAAAAAAAGAATGATCGAATCAAAGAACAAAGAATAAACAGTCGAAAGTAAAATGTATTGCTTAAATTCATCAAAATTAACGGAAACATTGATATTAATTCATAGTGAAACTAAAAAATCAAAAGTGAAGTTTATAAAATTAAACCACCCTGATTGACGTAAATCATAAATTCACAAAATTTTGTTTTGTTTCAACCAATAATCTTAAAGAATATTAAAAAATATTAAACGAAAGTTACCGGACATTTCACATTACTATTTTTGATTAAACACTTGTTCTGATGTAATACTAAAGAGGTTGATCACTAATAACGCTATATTTTGCAAAAAGCTTCGACGAACTACTGAAAATGTTGCTTCTGATATAAAAAAATTCAATCGTGCGTTGCATGAATGGTGTTACAAAATAAAAAATTCGGAATATTTCCAATATCTCTTTCAATACGTGTCTTTTTCATCCATGTGTCATCGTATCTCTCCCCTAAAATAAGCTATGTACAGATTATTGTTATAGATAAGCGTTTCTTAAACTTCTTCCATTCGCGATCCTATTTTGTTCGAGAACATTGTACGCGATCTCAGTTAGATACATAAAAAGATACGTAAAATAGATTAAACCGTATCTTATTACTTAATCATTCAAGAGATGATTAATGAAATTTAAATAAAATTAATCGTTTTGAGATTAATCTTTCAAAAATAATAAAAATTAAGAATAATGCTCTATTTATAGCTCCAATTGAATTAAATTTCAACAATAATAAGAATCTGGATAGTCTGAATATCATCGAGGTATAGCTATTAATCCTAAAAAATGTTATATTTACTCCAATAAATATTATAATAAATTGAAGTTTTAATCATTTTTGATTTAGTATTATACCAGTAATTAATGGACATCAATTAATCTTGTAATAATTGCAAATACTGCTCCTATGGATAAAACATAGTGATTACTGTCCTACTACATAGTATGTATCATGTAAGATAATATCAATTGATGAGTTAGATATTACTCCTGTTAATTCACCAATTGTGAATATTAAAATAAAACCAATTGATCAAATAAATGTAATATTAAAATTTATTTTAGATCCATGATATGTTGCTAATAAAATAAGCTCGTGTATCAACATCTAATCCAACAGTAAATATATGATGAGCTCATACAATAAAGCCTAAAAATCCAATTCCTAGTATTGCATAAATTATTCTTAAATTTCCAAAAGTTTCTTTTTTTCCTCTTTCATTTATAATAACTTGAGAAATTAATCCAAATCCTGGAAGAATTAAAATATAAACTTCTGGGTGACCAAAAAATCAAAATAAGTGTTGATATAAAATTGGATCTCCACCTCCTATAGGATCGAAAAATGATGTATTAAAATTTCGATCGAATAAAAGTATGGTAATTGCTCCTGCTAGAACTGGAAGAGATAAAATTAATAATATAACAGTAATACATACTGATCATGAAAATAAATTACGGAAATTACGTAATCGTTAAACGATCCTTTGTCATATTTATGATTTTGTCACTCACCATCGCTTGTTAGAACAAAATGCACAGTACATCGACGAGACGAATGTGCTTGTTGATTTCGGAAAAGGGAATTAAATGTTGGCTGGACATTTTTGGTATAACAGAGCATTTTTTACATCGCAATAGACACGTATAAAATTTTGTAATCATGTTTAAGGCAATTTTAGAAATTCCTGGAAATTCTGTGTTAACGCCAGGCGAACGATCAAACCCATTTAAACGATTTTTAGGAAGCTGGTGTTTCATGTCGTTTTCAATAACTCAGTGAATACTCCTATAATCCTTTAACGAGAGACGACCGGCATTTTTCATTTCACTGGTGTGTGGCGGTTGCAAAAATTTCTACGAACCTATTTCGAGTGGCAACAAATAGTTCAACAAGATCCAGTGTATACACAGTGACACATATTGCTTACATTCCATGATGTTGGTTTATTTTAGCAAACGTTACTTCAGCTCTGGTCGCGCCTTCGTATAAATTTCCTCTCCTCTGTTACGATGTGTTATCTGCTGTTAATATGTATAACGTACACAGAAACTAATATTATATACAATATATAATGTAAACTAATTTACGTTGTATATTGTTATAAAAAGAAAAGAACACTTTGAAGCATCTGAAAACACATTGTACTTTTAAAGGAAATTTTTTTATCGAAGTATGTGCATTGATTTCGAAGTGGAAGGTATCAGAAATTATGCAATTCTTTTTAAGATAACAATTTCATAAAAATTGCAACGTACTGTAGAAAAAAAGAAAGTTAATCGATAACTGAAATAATTTTTTACAAATTATCAGAACGTTACGGATTATATGTAGAGATTAAGAGAGAATTATGCCAATCTCTCTAACGTTGGCTATCAAATATCAGTTTTCGAGTAAGGAAATTGATCGCAATATCTACAGTTGACATTCCGTTTAACTTGCACTTGAATCATTTTTGTAAAACGGTAGATAAACTGAGTGCGTGTTCTAAATGTGATAAAAATCCGCGTAATTTTTAATAATCTTAGAATTTATCCACGTAGATAAGGAAATTAGTATATTTAACGAATAATGGATCACATAGATGCCTAATTAATTACCTTTCGTTCAAAATTGCTTCGTATACGAACCAATTGAATTCTGTTTATCGAACTGTTTCATTACGAACGATTACGATCCTTCCATTTATTAGTTTCTACGTTTCTTTCGTACCCGTAAACGAATATCTAATTAAACGATGACATTCGTGAAAGAGAGAATAGAAATTCGCCATGTGAAATACCGGAAAGTTGAATATTTCTATAATACAACGGAAACACGATTAATTATCCGAAAGCAATTTCCACGATCACGAAGGATACGCAGAAGCAGCGGTGAAATGAATTTCACGTTAACATTTTAACCTAAGCTCTCCTAAGGAATTTTCGGAATTCGGTCGGCGTTTCGTACTCGAGAGCAACACACGATATTCCTTAGACGCAAAACGAAGCCAGTTTCCATCGATACGTGTCATTGGTTCTCTGATTAATCAGCTCAATAAGCGATAGAACGTTGCACATAGGGGAGAGTCGTACAATACAGACAAAAACCTAAATAATTCTCGCTTCTACTCTTAGTTAATTGCGCTATAGACAATGCTATGAAAATTAATGAAAATAAAAAAATTGCAATTAAAATTATTGCCTCCTTTACCTGTCGCTTAATGTTTGTTGGTATTCAAAAGTTACTCGTATGCAAAGTCGACGGTTTTTAGCGTATTTTACACCTGTGAGCACGTTACTCTGACGTCATGCTGGCTTCTATCCATCATTCGTCTAATGCTAATAAGCGGAGCTGTTGGCTCTACACAAATGCACGTGGGTGGCGGCCACAACGCAGCGGGATCATGAGTCATGAGTCCATGAGTATCAGTTTAAGTTTGGCGCCGCGAAACGGCCGGTTACGTTTATTAAAAATAATAAAAATACAAACTAGTATTAGGCGAAGTAAGATTCAATTCAACGTTCAATTGCGCGGACCAATCGGATCAGCGGTTCTTAACATTTCGTTTACCAAAGGACCTCGTTCGAATGATTTTTCGTTATCGCGGACACTCGAGATTTAACTAGTTGACACTCTAAGCACAGCATAGAAAATAAACTAATAATGTACAAAATGATAATAAAACCAATCTGGATGTGCGGAATATCGCTATGGGGAACGGCAGCAATGAGCTACATAAATAAACTAGAGTCGCTACAATCGAGGATACCGAGAACAATAGTGAACGCCCCATGGTATGTCAGAAACGAGGATAGACGCAAATACTTACAAATACCAACGGTCAAATAGGCGAGTACGCAGAAAAATACAAGGAAAGAACGGTAACCATTGAAATCAGCTGACTGCTGAAGCAAGCAAAACTCACATAGAAAGAAGACTAAAAGGAAGACACTAAGACTAAAAGGACTAAGACTAAAGACTAAAAGGAAGATGGTATCCCACTGGGAGTAGCCATCCATATGTTATTTAGCAATTAAGTTAGAAAAATTTACCAAATGTCCAGCTGGACAAATTGTAAAGTACAAATTAAATAATAAAAAAAAAAGCTCGAGATTTAACTCAAAATTTAAATCCATACTATGACGAATGTGCATAATTAAAACAGGTATTGACTGTTTTTCGCCAACCTTTTTTTGAGAGAAGAGATCTGTTATAAGCAAATTGATATATACAACGAATATTTTTTACTCGGATAATGTAATGACAAGCTGCGCGTGTACGGACTTCGTGGCGCTTGGAGATCCGCAGGTTAAGAAACGCTGAATCACATGATGGATAGAAGAAATATGATCGTAGTATATCAGACTAGTCTGTAAAATGCGCTAAAAATGCTCAGTTTTACACACGCGTAACTAAATTTCTAAAGTTAACATTTGCATTTTGAGATTCGACGTGTCGAAGACTGTCGAACGACGAATAAAAAGGACAATAACTTCGTGTCCCTCAATGGGAAGTTAAAACCAAAATGAAGGTACTGTAGTTGTACGCAATGTACTTCTAGCATCGTTCTCTTCTCTTTAGTATCGCCAGAGTTCTAAGACGTCTAACGTTTACGTTGACGTTTCGCGCAACAAAAGTTATCTTTCACAGCTGATTTCTTATCCCTCAGGCAATGAAATAATTTTGTCATATCACGTACGTTGTCTCTAGGCTATTAAGTTCACAAATGCTCTGGTCTTTCTAATTTACGTTGTATATTACGCACAGAGCCTAAGACTTTTTCCACGCGATTGTCGTGCAGCACTGACTAGATTATTTAAAAATATCGTGGATGAATTATTAGTGAAAAAAGGTAAAAATCTAAAAAAAAAGGTAAAAGACTAGTCATCCAAATTTTCTGTAACTTTTCTTATAGTTAAAATCCTTTCAAACGAGAAAGTAAGTCAGGAGAAGAAGATAAGTAAGACAAAAGTAGCTTACCACAGAGGAAACTAGACTTTGATGAACAAGTCATTGAGTGCATTATTCGCAAGGAATTATTCAACGAAGATTGGCAGCGATATATCAAACGTAAAGGTTTGTTTGGTTCATGTGTAGTGTAACAGACTAAGAAAATGTGACAGAGCCATAAATTAGCGATAGAAAAACTAAGGGGGTCTAACGAACATCCCGCAAGCCATCTAACCAACAACGAAGAGAGTGTTCCAGTGTCAAAAAACAGTAACAGCATGGCTATCTCTGACCTGGGCCCTGACGACACCCCTTCCATAGGAGCCACACCCATAGTATATAAACCTTTTTATAATCAGCTCTCCACATTCTCTGTTCTAACATTCTGAACCGTCATTCTGTTGGATTCGTACAATAAATTTTATTATTAAATATATCTAAATTTCAATTCTTTACCTTATTTGTGAAACGTTCGAACTGCAACGCGAGGAGATCGCCGGTGATCTGTTAATTTCGTGATTTGTTGTGTCTTTTACGTGACAAAAATATCGATCAGTCTACTTGTGATATTTGTGGACACGCCGAAATAGAAGTTGTATTTTATTTAAATGTTTCTTACTAACATTACTAATTACTTAGATGTTAAAATCTATCAAGTAGATAATTTAACGGTATTGGATAACAATTTTTCGTTCGTTGTCAATTACATCCTTTTTATCTTTATTGATCTTTACTCCTTGATTGATTTTTCCCCTTTTATCAAGAAATATTTGCAACTACAAATTACTTGTTCCATATTTGATTTTTATCAAATGTAGCCTAAGTTATAGAACAGAAATTTAGATTGGCCGGTATTGTACGACTCTCGTCAAGAGATAGATAAGAGAAAATTCTCATATCCATAAATTCATTGATTCGTCGTGGCACGAAGAATTAAGAACAACGTTAATATTCGTGACCATTCTACTGGCTTATTGGCAGACGTTTCAACTTAAGCGTGCAGAGTAAAATAATGCTATATAAAGCCACATTAAAACCTGTTTCGACCTATGGGATCCAACTATGGGGAACAGAAATTCTTCAACGATTCCAATCAAAAACTCTAAGATCCTTAATAGATGCACCTTGGTATATTACCAACGAAACAGTACATTGCGACCTTAAGAGACCTACAGTTAAAGAAAAAATATCCAAATTCAGTAATAGATATAATATAAGAATTAACAACCATCCAAACCCACTAGTTACCCGATTACTTGACACGACGAATCAGATCCGCAGGCTAAAAAGACATTACTCTAGATTTAAACATTAGATTCAGCTAGAATCAAACATACGATAATCATTTATTATTCATGTTATAGTACCACGTCAGAATAATTTACTTATAATTCTCAATGAGAATTGATTGTAAACTACTTCCAAATAAAAAAAAAGAAAAAATATTCGTGACTGATTGGAACGTACGATACAATATACAAGGCCTCAAGTTAATTAATATTTTTAAAAATTTAATTACCTCCGCTTCGTGTGTTCTTTTCAAATTATCCGTTTGCTACAGCTTTTTTCTTTCGTTTAATTTATCCTTTTACCTGAAACGATTTTCACGTTATCTTTATATCTCTGCAACCTTGTATTTTATTTTCAATATGCGTTCATTTTGTCAGTTTACTTTAATTCCTTTCCGTATTCTGTAATTCGTGATTCTGCTTTGCTTCAACTTAAAAACTTCCTGTTTTTAATTGCTACGCTACGAATTAATATTAATTAAAGAGCAACTCAACCATCAAATTTGACTAATTCAAACAAATTTATTTCTATCGAAACAAGCAGTTAAGAGATTCCAGAACTAATTTTCGCTATAGAATTTCCTATTAAAGCAAATATGATTTCAACCAATTACCGATCTTTGATCTAGAGGTGGTAATTAATCAACCGTCGAGTTTCCATGATCAAATTAAGCCAAATATTTTATCGACAGGGAACACGAAATTTAGACACGATTGAAATTGTTGTATCGCGTTTCGAAATTGGTGTTTCGGAAGAGACTTCATCGGACTTTAACTTAACATTTGTATCGATAGTAAACGACATAATAGCTGATTAATACTAAATCAAAAATGATTAAAAATTCAATTTATTATAATATTTATTGGAGTTAATATAACATTCTTTCCATAACACTTTTTAGGACTAATAGCTATACCACGACGATATTCAGATTATCCTGATTCCTATTATTGTTAAAATTTAATTTCTTCTATTGAAGCGATAATTTCTATAAATAGAGTATTTCTGAAAGATTAATTTCAAAACGAATAATTTTATTTAAATTTCACCAATCATCTCTCGAATGATTAAATAATTACACTCCATTTCATCATTCTTTGTTGGCAACGAAAATTCTATTCTTCCCTTTTTCCAAATATCTATCTTTATGCACAAAAGTTTGAAGCGTTTGATCTAACGCATATTTGTATATAGTACAGAGATCGACAAGGGTATTCTAGTACTTCTTTTGTTTTTAGATTTTTTGAGAGCGTAGAATATGAAAATGAACGATCCAATCTGTTAACAGATATTTGATCGTAAATAATTCTCAGAATCTTTCAACTTTCGTTCGCGATGATTCAATGGAACGTTCGTAACTCCTGACGGTTGTCCCTCGAAACTTTCTAACCGAAATACATCCAGAATTTCTCCGTTCGTCTAGCCAGACTTTCTTCAGCGGCACGATCGATTCGAGACATCGTTTCGCCTGTAATTCAACGCGGATGGAAAGCTTTAATTAATTTCGGTCTGATAAATCTTCGAGGACGTACGAAACGAACGCGTTTCATAAGAAGATCGGATTGGCGTAATTCCTTGAAAATGTCCCGTGAAACGGCAGACATCGCACGTATGGTACTTTACACTGTCGTAAGAAACGATTGCTGGCACGAAGCAAACGGACAGCATGTGAATAAAATAAATAATAAATAAAATAAAAGTAAAAGTAATCTAACATGATACAATGGCGTACTTCAGCACTTGCTTTTCAAAAATTGAACTAAATGTATGTTCATTTACAGTTGATTTCTCAACAATGCGGGCTCTATTTTTTTTACACAGCCAGAAGCACAATTTTTCTGTTAGAATACGAAATTACATCAAGGATTTTTGTATTGTACTAACGTATCACGAAAAACTTAAAAATAGGGTAGGTGTTTATAATTATTCTCACCACTGTACAGATATTATATGCCAATATACAGTGGCTCAAGAAAGTATTCGAACGCTTACACTTACAAATTTTAATTAATAAAATGAGGTGTACTAAACTAATTTGTTAAAACAATTTCGTATCTATAGTGTAGGATCTTATACAATTAGTTTATTTGCAATAAATGGATTAAACAGGAAACGATGGTTGTTTAACGTGAACTAATCACAATAACGTATTATAATTAAGACAACTAGATAATTAATTTGCAACTCTCGTCACTACGGATTCAACTCTATCTCGACAACGCTAGTGTCACACGCTCAAGGAGACCACTCGCACAGAAACAGTAATAGGATAGGCTAGACATCCTGCATACTACAGCCATCGAGACAATAACCAAATAGTAACGGAATAGGCGCCTCTGTGATACACCAGACGACAACCCTTCCAGAGGGACTGAAACCTCAGTATAAAAACCCCCCAAAATAAGCGCTCGCCCCAGTCTGTTAAAACATTTTGAATCAGTCTCTTGTAATTCAATAACAAATATAATACAAGAGTTAACAACCACCAAAACCCATTAGTTACCCAATTACTTGACACGACGAGTCAGATGCGCAGATTAAAAAGACAATACCCTTTAGATTTAAGCATTAGATTCAACTAGAATCAAACATACTATAAACTCTTGTAATTCAAGTTACAGTACCGCACCAAAATAATTTACTTATAATTCTCAATGAGAATTGATTGTAAAGTCTACCAAATAAAAAAAAAATATCTCTTGTAACACTTTGAACCGTCACTCTATTGGATTTGCATAATAAATTATATTATCATATACAAAGTTCAATTTCTTCGCCTTATTCGTGAAACGTTCGAACTGCAACGTGATTTATTGTGTCTCCGACGTGACACTAGCAACGCTATCTCAACAATGCAACTCGCACTTTCTGGCTTCTCAACTAACACTGCTGTTAATTCGTTTATCGTCCCTCAGCAACCTCTTGTCTTTTGTCTTTGCCTCATGACTTTTGCCTTAGCCCCACCACGCACATACTCCGCAACCGTTTGTTTATAATTCGCCCCACACCCCCCAGACCCCTCTTCCACGATATTGCAATAGTGACGGGAAAGTCTGAAGATTACATCAGTCAAATTTGAAAACGATTCAATAATATGGACAGAAGTTATGATACTTTTATTAGAAACATTCATGGTAAGTGTCTTACAAAAGTATTCGAACGCTGTAACACTGTTGATAGTTTTTCATCTTCCTTTGCACCGCATGTAGACATCATTACTAAATGAAAATATTGGTACGTTCATTTGTTGTTAGGATATCGTTTCAGTAACAGCAACGCAAAAGTGTGCACAATAGTATTTAAAACGAATACCAAAAAGTCTGAAACAAAAGTGTGAAAGAGAAATAATATTCCGATTACATGACGACGGCAAATCATATAACGAGATTGCCAGAATTGCGAACAAAAGTAAGTGCAGAATAAATTATATCATAAAAAAGTCGAAGAATGAGGGAACACTTGCAAACAAAGTTCGATCAGATCGACTAAAGAAATTGACTGGAAAAGAGGAGAAAGTTACCATTCGCGAATTAAAAAAAAATCCTACTACATCCGCTCCTCAACTCGCAAGTATGGTAGCTGATATGTTTCATAAAGAAGTTCACTCGGAATTATGTCGACGAATCTTACGAAACAATGATTTTCATGACAGAGTACCGCGAAAGAAGTCATATATTAATGTGGTAAATCATAAAAAAAGATTGACTTTTGCAAAAACCTATATTAACAAAGATAATTCTTTTTGGGACAAAGTCATCTTTTCGGACGAGTCAAAGTTAAATTCTGGCTCGGATGGTGAAAATTATGTATGGAGAAAACCAAATACGAAATTGGAAATTCGACATTTACATCAAACAGTGAAACACGGAAGTGGATTGGTTATGGTGTGGGGAATTTCGATAGTTATTGATGGAATACTTGATAAATATAAGTATTTAAATATTCAAAAAAAAAATAACCTTAAAGAAAGTGCCCGTAAATTAGGATTATTAGAAGAATTTCACTTCCAACAAGATAATGATCCTCAGCATACTGCTAGAATTGTGAAAGAATGGATCGTATAGGACACACCACACATGTTAATTACTCCACCGCAAAGTCCAGACATAAATCCGATTGAAAATTTATGGGCTGAGATCGGAAAAAGATTAAATAAATATCAGATAATCTCAAAGCAAGTATTGCAAGATAAAATTATAGAAATATGGGACTCCGTTGAGTGTAATTTTACAAAATCACTGATTTACAGTATGGAACGTCGATTGAGGCACACTATTGCTGCTAAAGGTGGTCCAACAAAATACTAATATTAAATAATTTAATAAGAGATAATCAGATAAAATAATATAAACCTATTTTGTGAAATACATGTGTGACTCATCGCGATGCACGTCGTTCCACGGAACAAACTCGAGTGATCCACCGGTAGTGCACGCCGCCTCACGGGACAGACACGTATGACCCGCCGATGGTGCACGCCGGTGTCACGTAAAATAAAATAAAAAAAAAAAACCGAAAAAAAAAAATAAAAAAGAAACTATTTTTTTCTAACACAGTTTACAAATTTTACTTCCGAGCTCTAGGCGCGACTTTTCAAGACTGACTCTTACAACTCGACTTCCGATCGGATTCGGTTATTTGTCTTTTGTCACCCCTCAATATCCCCACTATCCTTGCGATCACCGCCACACATGCCTTTTCCTCGAATATTCGGCGGAAGGACCGTTGGGATATTGATGGCTCATTAGGCACTTCGGTGATATACATTGTCACCGAGTGCCACCACATCTTTATCTCCGATTTTAAAGTGAGCCGGTCGTGACAGCGGCCTGGTCTCTGATGTGGATTGTCGTTTCATCGGCGTCAATGTGTTAATGTACATTATTTCGGCTATTCAAGTTTGCATATGTAAGCGTTCGAATACTTTCGTGAGCCACTCTATATACTTATATTATTTATACGTATATCATGTTTATATTACGACGTGATGATCGTCACACGACTGACCGCGCGACAATAGCGATAATAATACAGGCATTGTCTAGCCGATCGTCTTTTAGCAACGGTGATTCGCGTATTTTTTCCAACGCTCTCCGTTAGTCGTCTAGTTTGTTACAAAGTCACGGTTTACTACACGGACTACATGCATAGTACGTATGTTTTCTCGGAAACTCTCGCAATATTGACCGAGAAAAACATGCGCGTATAAGAAAATCCGTGTTGTCGAGACCGGTGCTGTTCTACGGTCAATTGTACGTATTTCAGCCCGATGGCCTAGAAACTGGACTTGGCTTTACGTGTATACGAAATTGAACTAGTACAAATTTCTGAAATGTTAACGTTAGGACGTTTAATTAGGTTAAGAAGGCGAAATTCTATTAGATATTTCATTTTCCGGCGTGTCTGTTTCGCGACATTCAGAGAAATTTCCGAGCCAACGGTTCTTTTGCAGACGTATAATACACAGAAGCTGCAAGATTCGGAGATTCCAAGCGATACGAACGAACGAAGCTTGAATGTTCGCGTTACGTGGCTGAAATTACTTTGTCTCTCGACCAAAGTAATCTGAAATTTCAAGAATACCTAGCATTCTACAGAACGCACAACCGAACCTTACCATTTCCGAATCAGTCGGCTCGGGAATAAAACGATATCGTTGAATTCCAAAGAAAACACAAATGATATTGTTGTTTTCGTTTGCATATTTTATGCACTGTTGGAGTATTATTAGGTCTATATTATATTAAAAAACATTGAAACGCGCGGATGGCAAATATTTACTTACTGAATGTTTCAAAAGATAGTTCGTCAGAATCTTTCGCATGTATATCACGTAATACTGCGACAAGTCTACGATTTAAAAAGAACGATGAAAATCGTCGCGTCAGGTATGAGAAAACCTATGTATGTTTAGTAAGTAGGTAAGCATTAAATTGACTCAATGTAACTCAAGTTACATAATATCAATGAATTCATTGTAACATATTATAGGATTTATTTATTCAGAAATATTATTAGGTCGTTCGAAAAGTTTCTTTCGTTTTATAAGGAAATAATGGACGCACAACATTTTTCGTTTTATATTATTTTATCGAATTACATATGATCCATTTTGTTCTATCAAAATGAAGATCGCAATGTTCGGCAAATTAGGTTTCATGTTTGTATAAACACAGGTGATCATAAATAATATTCCAATTCCAAACAAATATTCAGTCAGATATCTGGACATGATTCTGGACAGAAGAATGACATGGGAACGATACATCGTAGACAAATCCAAACGACTTAAATTAAAATTAAAAATATTCTACTGGCTCATTGGCAGACGTTCCAACTTAAGCGCGCAGAGTAAAATAATGCTATATAAAGCCATGTTGAAACCTGTTTGGACCTATGGGATCCAACTATGGGGAACAGCGAGTAATTCCAACATAGAAATTCTTCAACGATTCCAATCAAAATCTCTAAGATCCTTAATAGATGCACCTTGGTATGTTACCAACGAAACAATACATCGCGACCTTAAGATACCTACAGTTAAAGAAGAAATATCCAAATTCAGTAATAGATATAACATAAGAATTAACAACCATCAAAACCCACTAGTTACCCAATTACTTGACACGACGAATCAGATCCGCAGGCTAAAAAGACATTACTCTCTAGATTTAAACATTAGATTCAGCTAGAATCAAACATACGATAATCATTTATTATTCATGTTGAGGTGGTACGTCGTGATAGGTGCGGAAGGAATACTCAGACGTTAAACGAACAATAGTTTATCGAGAAAAGATTTAATAGAAAGAGTCAACAAATAACAATTAACAGAAACGATCAACAATAACTGGTAACGATTAACAACTAACAATTGAGATCAAGAGTTCAATCGACGCGTTGCTACGCAATGGCACTGAGGACTTTTCTATTTCACGGCGCAAGACAGACTGTCCTTTTGTTCCCAAATCGAACGGATTCTTTCCTTCGTTGCTCATCGATATCCGCCACTAGCGTGCATTCATTAGATGTGCCGCCGCGGTTGGCACGTGTATGCTCTTCCGAGGATTTGGCGGAAAGAGCGTGAAGGTATCGATGGCACTGTCACGACCGGCATACTTCAAATCCGACGGACTGACGATAGAGATAAAGATGTGGCGGCACTCGGCGACAATGTATATCGCTGAAGTGCCTAATGAACCATCGACATCCCAACGGTCCTTCCACCGAAGGTTCTCGAAGAAAGAGCACGTGGCAACGATCGCGGACGCCTAGCAAATGCATGGACGGTGGGGATGTTGAGGGATGACAAAAGAAAGTAATCGGATCCGATCGAAAGTCAAATCATAAGAGTCAGTCTTAGAAAGTCACGCCTAGAGTTCGGAAGTAGATTGTAAAGTGTATTGATGTTAGAAAAAAAATAAAGTTTTCTTTTTTTATTTTTCACCTCAAATTCCTTTTTTATTTTGTTATTTTACGTGACAGCACATTGGGCACGTCGGTGTTGCGCTTTGTGGCCCGTGCTGCCACAATGTTATAGTACCACACCAGAATAATTTACTTATAATTCTCAATGAAAATTGATTGTAAACTTATTTCAAATACAAAAAAAATGTTTGTATAAAGATACGTCGTTGTAAAAGACATGTCTGTGAAAGAAAGACACTTTCCGCACAACCTAATAGAAATTAGCGTTTCCAATGATTTGTATCATATATGATAAGTTTATTGATAGATAGATTTATTTACCATGGATTAAACAGCAGACGATGGTTATTTAACGTATACAGTAATGTACTATAACTAAGACAACTAAATGGATAATCCACAACTCATAACTAATAGTTTACAGCACATAACAACTCAACTCTCCACTCCTCACAACTAGACTCTTAGTTAACGACTGCCAATTAATTCGTCTTTCTCGCTTAAGTATTTCTTTGTCTTTTCTCATACTCCCACCACGTACGTGTTCCGTAATCGTCCGCGATCATGATCACGTCACGACGACACATTGATAGGCCGCTTGGCTCATTGAAATTTCCCGACCCTTTCGACCTGACGGCACTTAAGCTTTCTCGCCTTCATTGTTTATAGTTCACCTGATAATTCTTACACAGTTTGTCTACGATACTACAATATCGATTAATTCTAACTCGATATGTACTTTTCAACCTTTCTGCAATTCTATCTATATCTTTACAGTTCAATCTTGTTCGTTCTAGCAAAAGATATTTCTAATACTCTAAGAGAATGCGTAACACAAAATTGAAAAGAGAAACGATGCACGAGTTTCTCACGTTCTGCTCAAACATGAGATACGTTCCAACGTTGGGAAAACACAACTGGGTCGAGAATGGCCGGAACAACGTGGTACCAAGGACTTGCAAGCACGGATCGACTGTCTTACAATTTCTTCGAAACGTTCACGTAATTGAATTTTTACAGAATCTTATCCAACTGGAGATACGTATGTACTCGTCTTCAAAGCAGAATGTTTCAGCGCGTAATCCATACAAGCCAGCTGTTGCAAAAATGACTTGTGGCGGCACGTGCCACGGAACTTTCCAACGGCTTCGCGATACAAAGTGCTACAAAGCCCAACACCGACGTGCTCAATGTACCATCGATATCCTTACGCTTCTTCCATCGAATTCTCGGAAGAGCATACACGCGCCAGCCGCCACGGTACATCTAATGAACGCACGCTAGCGGGGATATCGATGGGCAACGAAGGGAAGGATCCGTTAGATCTGGAACAAAAGGACAGTCTGTCTCGAGCTGTGAAATAAATCCTCAGTGCCATTGCGTAGCAAACGCGTCGATTGAACCCTTGGTGTTAATTGTTAGTTGTTAACTGTTACCAGTTATTTGTTGATCATATCTGTTAATTGTTATTTGTTGACTCTATCTGTTAAATCGTTTGTTAATAAATTGTTGTTCGTTAAACATCAAAAGTAGTTCCTTAAATGCACTATCACCTACCAAACACCTCAGACTTTTCCATTAATTTCTTGTCGAAGAACTGACACATCGCGTAAAATAATTGAAAGAATCTTTTTTCGAGGAAAGTAGCGCTCACCTTACCGACCTACTCCTCAAGGATTTTGCCGTGAAACGAATACCTTAACGAATAAATTTCCACAAAAGCCGCGACTGTAGAACGAACCCATTTCGAAAACGTAGCCTGACAAATTCCAGAACCGTTGGGTCGATCCCGGTGGCACGGCCGCGCTATCCCAGTAATTAGATAAATTTCCGAGCGACTGGCCGGGAATTCGAGCGACTGTCATTTAGCAAATCCACGCCGGCCATTAAAGGCACGCGAGTATACACGGCAAGTGTTATTAGTGTTTCGTGGTACACGGGTATTTGGGTTAGTCTCTCGCGGCGGACATGGATTCTGCGTTTAATAAAGTGCTCCCGGGCACTGTATCAGAACGGCGTTGTGCATTTAAATTTTCCACGTGATCTCCGCTTCCTGCGACTCATACCATTCGCTCTGTTTCTGCCGCGCCTCGTGTTCATCGCTGTACTATCTCAACCCATGTTCAAATTACCGTCAATATCGCGGCTCTTTAATGAAACGTTAACAGGGACTTAATCACGGAAACCTTCGTTTTGAATTTCCATTCGTTTCGTTGATCGAATTTCCTCCCGTTATGTGCTATCGTTTCGCTGGTTGTCCGTGTTTAATGTTCGATAGGGTTACGTACATAAAGGCGGCGCGAGGGTGGAGGGCCGAATAACGAATTGCGAGCACGTTCTACCACGTTTACCTTTTATCGGAGCGTCGAAAATATTGGAACAGTACGAAACTTCCTCCGGAATTCACTCGTTGTTTTTCGTGACACGTATGGATAGCTTACGGTTCTTCTCGACGATGATCGTTAAAACGGTGACGCAGCGCTGCGTTATACCGTGTTACAGGAATGGCCAACAAGTCGATCGCGAAGCGATTTTTGCTCGCTTGTCACAGAGCCATAAATTAGCGATAGAAAAACCAACGGGGTTTAACGAACATCCCGCAGGCCATCGAAACAACAACGTGAAGAGTGTCCCAGTGTCAGAAAACAGTAACATCAAGACCATCTCTGACCTGAGCCCCAGCGATACCCTCAGCGACACCCCCTTCATGGGAGCCAAACCCATAATATTTTTTTTGTTTTTTTTTTATTATTTAACTTGTACTTTACAATTTGTCCAGCTGGACATTTAGTACATTTTTCTAACTTAATTGCTAAATAAATGGATGGCTACCCCCAGCAGGATACCATCTTCGAGAAACCCATAGTATATAAACTGTTCTAATACTCTGAACCGTCACTCCTGTTGGATTCGTACAATAAATTTTACTACTAAATATATCTAAAGTTCAATTCTTTACCTGATTTGTGAAACGTTCAAACTGCGACGCGAGAAGATCACCGGTAATTTGTCAATTTCGTGATTTCTTGTGCCTCCTACGTGACACGCTCATTGATAGCATCACTGATAGATAGGAGACGACACGCAACGCAACTTAGCCGCGACTTATAGAAACAAACGGTCGAGGCTTTTTTAGTATCGTAGTAACTATAAATATTATTAATAAAATATCACGTTGGTCTAATACTCTCTCCTTCTTTGTTACTTGTTAGTACATAAGATACGTGTTTGAATAAGAAAATGTGTAAAATTCGAGATTTTAGTAGGTAGATCGCGACACATTTTTAGGAAAAATATTTAGTCGATCGTATTTTATTTTTATACCGAGATTATACTGTTTTACGTTGTATAGATTATACTACGTTGCACTGTAAACGGATTATATCGTAGGCTTATTCACAAGGAAATCGAAGACCTCGCTGCGAAAATCGGGCAGTGCACGTTTTGAAAGCTGTGAGAAATCGAACGAAATTGAATTAACACTAATCTTACCTGGTCTGGTCGAATGCCGGTTTCAAAATTGAATTTAAGATTGCACATTATTCATCGTTACTTCATTTGTTCGTCTAACTTTATGTAGATTCTTCTATTAATAAAAATTAAGAAATTGATTGATCGGATAATATAAGAATTTACATGAAGTTAGACGAACAAAAGAAATAACGACGAATATACAATTTTTTATTCAATTTTTAAACCGGTCATTTGACCGCGCTTGGTAAGGTTAGCGTTAACTACGACTTGTTTAAGCAATCGCGATAATATTTGGAATTTGGAAAGGCGTTGGCCTCAATACCACCTAATGACAAAATCCGCAATCACTTAGTCGCCAACCCAATAGTTTGAATTAATTGATTGTCGTTAAAAGTCTTTTAATTTCATTTAAAGCATCTTAATTTATTTTGAATACATTATTTTATACCACTCTCCCTTTCATATCTGGAAAACGAAGACGAATCGATCCACGGTGTGCGACATTTTTTCCACAAATTGATCTCCCAAGCACGTTGGCAAAGTTTATCGATTTGGATGTGGAACACTCGGTATATAACATATAATCGGACTGCGGATTTTTATACAAATTCACATTTTCGAGAATATAACTAGAAAAGTACAGAGACTCGATAGAAAATTGTTTTACGCAGCAAATATAATAGAAAGTATGATAGTTTGCACATTTCATATAATTTTTTATATTACGTGCATTCTGTGCAATTTACACGCTCGTATTTCCTAGAAAGCCATAAAAATTCGCAGTCCACGTATATAACAACGAATGAGTCTAAATCTTTAGACAGAGAACTTTAATTAGAGAAAGGCTGAAAACTTGGTTCGCTCCTAGCCATGGTACGACATTTATCACGGCAACAGCTATGCTGATTATATCTAATAAGCAAATAATTAAAAAGCTGGATTTAACGAACCGAACAAGCTGTCAATATTTAATTAACGCTCGTTGCGTTTAGAACTCGCTCTGGCGATGCCGATCTTCGCCCGATATATGTAGACACCGATGTGTTTTGTCTTTTGGTGGAAATGGAATAAGAAAAACGAGAGGACCGTTAAACCTCGCTCGAATCGATACGACGCTGTAAAACTAACCAGGTGAAACAAACGAGTGGATACAGAGAGAAAGTATGGGAACTTTAATTCTTGCTTCGAATGCAAATTCCGAGATAAAAGTGTCTCCCGGATTATGGGGCTGACGCGTTGCTCGTAAATAATGTTTAACGTTAAATGAATAATTCAGCGATGTATAATCGGCAACCTAAATTATTATGTTGCCCGAGTTGGATTAAACGTGGAATTCTGACTACCATGCTCCGAGTACTGTCGCTTTTTGGTATTTTTTCTTGGTTACCGTTAGCCCGTGGATATTTAAGCAAACTCGTATTTTTACCAATAATACAAAAATGGAACTCTAGCAGAGATCTGTTTCGTCTAATGGCTGTTATAAAAAATACAAACTATACTTGGGATATTTTATATATGTGTATATGTGTTTGTGTGTATGTGTATGTGTGTGTGAGATACACGAAAGTATTTCGAAAATTTTTATGAATGTGTTATACAGGATGTGGCCGAATAACATGTCGCGTGAGGTGATCTCTTATGAGAAAATAAGGAGAAAGCACGGAATAAAGGATTCTTCATATGTCTCGTTTTCAAGAGATTTTTTAAATTTGGAAATTTGTGAATTAAGCTTGAATAATCATCGACTGAACACGAGTAAACGATCAATAGAAGGTTTGTCCGTTTAAAGCCGACGTTTTCAAGGAAATAGAGTTCGCAGATGTTTAGTTAGAAATTAGCCTAATACCATACATTTTCAAATTTATTTTTCTTTTTCAGAAACAAAGTTTGTCTTGTGGACAAACTTTATTTCATATTTTCGACTTATTTTCGCACGTGGAATAACGTCCTGTCGATTATCTACTTTTGTTCAATCAGGAATTAGCCATGTCCAAGTATACTTGAAAGAGATTCAAACCCGATTTTCTCGAAAACGAAACGTTATGTGTCGAACAAATTTTTGTTCTGTACTTTCTTTTTATTTTTTCATAAAGAATCACTTTGTGCTTGCTTATACATAATTATTCGGCCGCTCTGTATATACAAAATTTTATTAACCCTCGCAATTCCTGTGTACGTGCTTAAATTGATTTTATACTTAACAAATATGATAGTTGTGTCTAGTTATGGTGTTCGTGAAATTTCAAAATGTTTCGTATAATACACATAATATAGATACATAAAGTGCTTGTTCCAAAGTAACAAAAATGTTACAATTAACGTTATAATTAATATTATATGGATCCCTTAAACTATACCATAAAAGAGATTATATTTCCCAGGGATAAAAAAAGGAAGGAAGGAAGGAACTTTCGACCTATTTAATCTTAATTTTCAACGTCCAATACGTTATATACCTTCTAAGCAGCCTCGTGTTTCAATTAAGCGCAGCTTGGCGAACAACTTACTCGCTAAATATCGCAACGGATGCTAGTAACTTAATCGGTATAAATTTACCGTGTTCGCCTGTTTGCGTTAAAAATAGCCGTATTATAATCTAAGAACGAAACTTAGCTGTAAAAATAACGACCGTCAACATCCACACCGAGTGTCTCGTAAGTTCATCGCTGTTATTATTTCCTACAAATATAAAATAAATAGACGAATATCCTTAGAAACTTTATTGAAACCTCGAAAGAAAACAATGACGACTTCGCTTTTAATTTAAGACCTGCATCTACCGATTATGTCACGTTAGATTTATATCAATAGATTCGCTGGTCAAACAAACCAGGACAGAACGTGGTAGCATCGATGCAAGTGCCTTTACTACAGCGGAACTCCATTCATTTGAACCAGTCGGAGGACAAACAATTTATATAACCGAAGTTCGTATAATAAGGGTTTACCTTCGGATAATCAAATTCGATAGAATTTTTGTTGAAATAAAGTTCCACTGAATTCGTTCCAATCGAATGAAATCTGCATTCGATAACGAACTAACTTGAATAATAACTATTGTAAAAAGTTACCGACAATCGTCGAAAAAGTTCTCAAAAACCGATAACAACCACTATGTATCACACGACAAGTAGTTTACTATGGAAGCTCATTAATCATCTGTGAATACGATTAAAAATATGGAACCTGAGCAGAGATTTATTTCACGTGCTAAATATTACAACGAGTACTTTACTGTTTGCCATTTTATATACTTTTGCGCTTTCGAACTTTTATAAGCGCGTAGAAATCTCTGACACTCCGCACCAGACATTTTGTATACTTTGTCGAAGAGACTATAGATCGTCCGATCGTTGAAAAATCCGCGGGCGCGGATAAATCTCACGAGAGGAATGTCAATTAAAGTTGAGCTGGTGCGCGGGCGCGCGAAGCGATCGATCAGGTCTGGCATCTGTGCCACTTTAAGAAAGTAAGTCAATGCAATTCGCAATGAGTAAGGTTGCATAGGCGATGCTTTAGCGCCTAGGATCGACGAAGACCTTCGGCTTTGGATCATGATCTACACGGTCGTCTGCTCCGATTAGTCGTTCCTCAAACGATCGATCTGAGCTTCCGCGTAAAGGCGCTGCTAACGAACACTATGGAACACTATCAATATTTCAACCGTCTAAAAATGAAACCGAGTCACTCGATATTTTAAAAGCTACTAAACTTCGTTATCGGAGCATACGATTAACTATAGACCGAGTCGTTTCTCAATTAGAAGCTTCTACAATTACGATATTAAAAATTAATAGCGAAGATAAATCAAGTTCAGTTAGGTCAGTGTGGAATCGGAGTCGTTGAAAATATAAAAATGATATAATTTACGCGCAGGAAAAATCAAACTATACGTGGAAAGATAGAGAATCTTTAAATAGGAAAATTATTACATAAACGAGGAGCTGATCCGTCTTTCTCGATTAATAGGTCGATACAACAGAATGATTTATAAACAGAATGATTTATAACAACAGAGTTGATCGGTTTGACTCGAATATCGATGATATCGAAATGTTATCGCCAGGTGAAATGTAACAAGTGAGGCGTGTCTTGTCCGAAAATTCATTTCATTGAAACGATAACGAGCTACACTAGAAGTCCATTTGTCGGAACGAAATTTTAGTTAAATGCTAGTTCGACCGATTAATCTTGTGCTCATTCAACTCGCTTATCTAAACACGAACTCCTATTATGAGAACGAGGTATAATAAACAGTGGAAAAAAAAGCGGTTGATTCTTACTATGGAAATTCTCGTGCGAGTTCAGATAAACGGAGGTTTATTAAAATGACTTCCATACTTTATTTTATACAATGGCGCGATAGCAACGTTGCAATAATTTGAATATGTTTTATTCGACACATCTTAAATATGTATCTCTGCCAATAACTTATTCTTTCGGTGAAACATTATTTTCTAAAATAATGCAAACTCTTTGTAACGTAAGTTAACGAGATAAAGATATGTTAGAGTAAACAAAATAAAAAGGTAAGTGACCAATGTAATAAGTATTTACAGTCTCTTCACGCCTTTCATTCGCTTTATCGGCATGTGAACAATATTATCAATATATCAATAAGTATTGTACTATCGATATATCAATAAATCCTTATCAATAGTCAAATTAGTATATCGTAAGATATGTTAGAACGAACGGAGTTGTTTCTCGAACAACGTTAGTTGTAGCATAAATTGAAACGTAATATATTCAGATGTAACTCGTCTCGGGCTGACAGTTGAAAACAAGGCTATGGTTAGTACAACGATTTGAACAATGCAAAAGCGTAATATGATCTAAAAGAAACAAATGGTAGAAATAATATGAAATCTATTTCTTTAACACGAGTCATAAAATGGCGAGGCAATCGCGTTAGCCAACCTTCCCATAAACAAATCTCGCCTCTTCACCGTGACATCCGATACTCGTTCATCTTCCAGCAAGCTGGTTTATAGCGCTATTCACGACTTTTTACGCTGTTTAAGTATCTTCTACACACTGGATACCGTTAATCGAGAGAAAGAGAGATTCAAAGAGATTCGCATCGTTAGTTAACGTTTACTCCTTACAGTCGTAACGAAGGCGGAATTCTTCGTATTCGTTGTACCATCTACCAGTTGTAAGGTAGTTCGTCGTAGCGTAGCTTACCGTATCTATTAGGTTGTCCGAAAAGTTTCTTTCGTTTTATGAGGAAATAATAGACGCACAACGTTTTTTCTTTTATATTATTTTGTTCAATTACGTATGGTCCATTTTGTTCTGTTGAGACAAACACCACGACATTTCACAGACTTGGTTTCACGTTTATATGAAGGTGCACTGTTGTAAAAAACACGTTTGCGAAAGAAAGACACTTTTCGGACAACCTAATACTTCCACGGATATACAATCACTTAGCCATGAATTTCGACCGCAATCTCTATTATCAGAACACTGGATCGCTTTCGACTTTCACCGACACTTTTTCACGGTGAATATCGTTTATCTTGTTACCATCGATAAGCCGTAATAAACTCTAAGGATATGTTATCGACAGGATCGGGTCTAAATTCAATTGCAAGCAGACGTAAGTAGAACTTTCGGTGCGTGCCCGATGAATTGGAATTTCGAGAAAGAAAGCAAAGATTAATTGTACGAGATAATTCAGCAATTACGCGGTTTGTGAGCGCGTGGAGAAACGAAAATTCTGCGAGAGTTTCGTTCTCGAGATAAACCACTGTGAATGTTGCTCCGTTTCCCTCGTTTTTCCTTTTATAATCATCTTCTTTGCCGATCTAACGCAATTTTTTGTTTGTCCTAGTAGTTCTTACGATTATCGTATCGGTGTGTTTCTTTGATTTTTCTGCTTATCATTCCTTTATTCGTTGGCTCCACGGATATGTCGATAAAACGTTGATTTAACGTCTGTTCAACGACTATACGTTCCGCGACTTTAGGGAGAATTTCGATGGAACTTCAAATTCGTTAAAATATTAAACGAAGATAGGAAGTTTAAGAAAAAAAAGTCAATGAAAGCAAGTGATTTTTTTAGTTTCACTTACTGGACTAGACATTTTTGGCATGTAAATGTGGTCTTGAAGTATTTATGAAAATGTAATTTTGTTTATTTTAATTTTTCTAATCGTTTATTAACTTTCAAGACTTTTAATAACTTTAGACCACGTTTAATAACTTTTTAAAATAGCGATAAGCGGAAGAGTAATCGATTAATCAATTCCCTTTGTTACAAATTTCTCCAAGAATCGAACCTCAAATTTTGATTTCATCATTTGTTTATAATGTCTCTGTTAAACGATATAAATTGTACTCATTTGTCGAAAAAAGTAAATTTCTTAACTTTTGCTTTCGAATGACCGTGACAATGGTTACATCAAGGTCAAAGCTCAATGGTCAAAGACGACTACTTGAAGTGAGAACTCGTGTATAATACACACAACGAACGAATAAGAAGACCTGAAATAAAAGAATTAATTTCTATCTTGAGGCTATCTGCGTCCCAAAAAGGTCTAGTCCCATATGACTCATAGTTGGTCCACAAAAAAGAAAAAGAGAATAAATTCATAAAAGTCACCTGCCTTTTTTATTGTTACACGAAAATCCCTTCTTAAATGAACATTTATGGAAACAATATTTTACTCACCCTTCGTGAATTCGTCGACCGACTCGAACCGTCCTTCGACCTTGTTCTTCGATGAATCCCAATCAAAAGGCGCGGCGAATCCATGATCCACGCTGCGACTCTTGCTCCTGCGAAAGCAAAAGTTTAATTAACCATTGAAACGATGAAACCCCGTACTTTCTCTATTCCTTGACTCTCTACGTTAAGATAGGTTCGTTGGAACAAACGAGTTTCGAAATTTCTAATACGAACGAACAGAGCTGAATCGTACACGATTAAATACAGAATATTATTCGTGTAACCTTCTGTTTCTCTTCTGTTCCGTTTCATTCTTTCGTTTTTCTTTTCTGTATTCTTTGCAAAAGCAGAGTCGGCGAGGCGAGACACGATGCAATTTCACGATGCAACGAGCCATGCGTCGTATATAAACGAACCCTAAAAGACGTATCCACGGCACAGAATGGCCTGCGAAGATAGCGAGCAACAATGGAAGGCTTCCGTCAATGAAATTGCCGGCTACGAAAGAGAGAAAGAGAGAGAGAGAGGCAAAGAGAAAGCGAGAGAGAGAGAGAGAGAAATAACAAGTTTGATGGAGGAGCACAAGGCGCGAACGAGTTATCTGATGTTGCAACAAGTAAAATCCGCTAAACCGATGAGTACGTACTTCTCGTACTTGTGCAATGTCCGCGGATTTTTAATCCTTCCTGATGAAAATTTTGCAATGGTTAAAACTTTGATTTTATATTCGTAGATTGACAATAGTCGATACGTTATTCGAGAAAGCGTTTCAGATAAAACTTGTTCTGTTTCAAGGGGGACGTGTTCCGACGACCACCAGATTTGTCTAGGTGAATACGTTTTCGGGATTTCAAGGCTACCTTAGTCTTTTCTGAATGGAATTATATGTACATTTTTCTTCATGCATCGCTCGATGCAGTTTGTTTTTAATTATTTAGAGAAAAGTATTAAGGTATACCCGTATGCGATAAGTTTAAAAGGTATACCATGTTAACTTCGTCAAGTTAAATGTACGAAAGACAAGGAGAACGTAGAAACACCTGCGCTATCTTTCCTCGTCTTTCATACGATAACACTCGCAAGAATCAAAGTTAGAATATCTTTTGAATCAACCATTCTTCGACTCGAATACCTTAATACTTTGACTGCCACGTTGGTCACGGTTTCTCCTGCGACGCCACGGTGGTCATTGGTGACCGGAGCGCTCGAACTTCGTACAATTGTAAAAATTGAATGAAAATTGACAGTTAGAGCATTTTGAATATTACCGATAAATAGAAGATTCTTTGAAACAAAAAGTGCCTCGTTGAACAATTAAACTTTTTTGTTAGAACCAATAAAAAAAATGAGAACAAATCTTGCATGTAACTGTGCACTGTATTTGCATCCATATCTTTGAGGGGTAATCTACGAATATTATTATAAACACACCTTAGAAAATAATCGTAAATGCTGCTTTATAATCATATAATTGAAGTTAGAAGTGTGCACACACCTTACTATTATATATAGAATGAGCAAATACCGTTTACTGATATCTTCTACACTTTTCAGCAATATATTCTGCACGTTTTGCTTACGACGAAATAACGAATGCGAATGGTTTGTTGAAATAAACGAAGCCTTGTTATAATATGTCGCTATCAACTGTTACCAAGGCGCCACAGTGGTCACTCGTGACCACCAATAAGATACACGGTCCATTGGGGAAAAATGTTGTCTTACATCATCAATTCATTATTATTTTGCCATTATATGTTTTGAATAATAAAAATACTCCCGTGGCGTTCTGAGCGAAACATGTGATCTCGGCGTGGCAGTCAAAGTGTTAATACTTTTTTTTGTAGAGAATTTAAAACATACACAGCATGCTCCATTCTCGTTCCACTTGAAAAATCAAAGGTCAGGCTTAAATCTCGAAACTTCCGTCTGGATACTCCATCTCCCTGAAGGAAAGTGAGCTTTATTCGTAATACTTTTTCGAATAATGCACAGTTTAGTAGATATCTGCGTGTATCGATGAAAATGAGACGCACGGTGTATAGGAATGAACAAAGAAAATGAAATAATATAGTAGAATGTATGAACAGCGAATAAATGATATAGATATGTGTATAAATAATTTGTAAGTTACATGGCATTGTCTGTTTTTGAAGTCAATTGCATACACACAGAAAATCTATATTTTACCTAATCCTATACATAATGCTTGGAACTCATCGTCGTGCAGCCATTCTAATTGAAATTTGTAGAGTTGTACATACCTGAAATAGGGTACTGTGAGATTTTCTGTGGATCTGGAATGCGTGATATCCTGGGACATTCGCCTGGACCTACGATGCAACAAACAATCCAAAACGACAGCGGTGAGTTTACATGCAACTGCGTGCCAAAATGCTTAAAATAAAATTAATGCGCGAATAAAATTGATGGGGATCGTAAAACTGGGTAACGACGGGATAATTTCAGTTAGAGAGAAAAACGAACGATATATTTGTGAAATGTAGCAATTTCCATTGCACTGGTTGTTACATATCGAATTTAAAGTTCATTTTTCGCCAAACTAAGGGAAACCATGAGGTACGTTGAATCGATATGAAATAAAAAATATAACAGAAAGCGATTGAATAAAAATCAATGGTCGTCACGCTGACAAGAGACTCGAGTCTCGAATTCGATAACGATAAAATCATCTCACACAAGCAAGTAGTTGCAAAAATAAAACAACATACATTTCAATGCTCATGCATATACTTCCCTGTAATTCTTGGAATATTGGAATATCACATACCGTGTGACATCATCATCAAAGATTTAAAAGCATACAGTCGCAAACTATGTTTTCTAGTATTATTCCCAACTGACTAAAACTTTCCAAACTTCATCATCGCAATCGTCAATACCTTGGATGTATACCCGGATGCTTGTAATAATTCAAACGACTTCAAAAGTCGATAAACTTCTACAATAAGATAAAATAAACCATTTCAGTAATTTCAATGAAACACACGTGTAATTTCGAACCAACAATACAGATCAAATCAGTATTTATTGACCCAATAAATAATCGTATTTGTTAATGATATCTTATCTCTTATTGACTTTCATTCCTATTATCGACCATGAAAATGTGAATGTATTGTAGGAAATGTGTGAACGTAAATCGTAAAGTGTGCGTTATTCGAATTAATTATGAGCGGTAGTATGAATAAAAATCTGACATAATCTTGTGCATTTTATTTGAAGAATGAGATTTCAAGCTCGATCGATACGAATTTGTTCGAGGCAGGACTATTTGCATAACATTGAGCAAAATCGAATTATCGAATTACGCGCCGGAATATAAAGACACGATGGTGGAAGGATGCCAGAATAGATATTCCCAAACGATGACTGGAGCTGGATCTGCTCGATTTGAAACGGCGCATTCGCAGCGTCATGTCACAGCTTTCATCCGACGCTAACTACCAGCGATGCTTTAATTCGATTACCGTCCCCTATCCTGACGAGTTCACTCGTTACACCGGATCTGCATTCGAGCGACCGTTTGCTTCTATTTTCGATCGGGTTTCCGAGGTCGACTCGTATATTTCTGCTCTAGACGACGAATCCAGTTGTAGTTTATATTACGCCAGAGAACTACTGAAGCATAAAACTCCCTCCTGCTTCGTTTTTCGGTAATAAAATCAATCGGGCAACCAATTACCCTTTCATTGCAAGTTATTAATATTTTTCACTTGGATTTACACAAGTCGCACTGGTATCATTCATGGAGCACCGCGATCGTAATTTCCATTTTACGTATCACGATATTTACGGACAATAGTTGCGAATGTATTACGATGAAAGTCTTCTGATGAAAGTGGCTTTTGTTCCTAGAATTTACGTTTTGTTACTTCATTCTACAGACGCCTTGTAGGGTTAAGAATCAATTAAGGAAGATTAAGATCAATCAAGTAGATGAAGAAAATTAAGGAATTTAATAACAGAGAAAAATTAGCCATAAATTCAATAAATTATGAAATTTCGCGGATACGAAGAGGATCTATATATACAGGCATTGGAAAAACTAATGGACACACTTTTTATATGTTATACATATATATTATATGGCATGTAAGAAGTCTTTCCATTATTTTGTTTAACCCCTGTATATATAGATATCTATATATGCCACAATCTTTTTTGCCGCCCAAATTCTCCCTAAGGGGATGAAATTCACTGCTGAAAATCCGGCTATTTTCCAATTTTGCGTCGTAATTCGCTACAACATCGATATTTCCTTTGTCAAACGACAATCCTGATATAAAAAAGTAACCAACTTTCGTATGAAAACTTTTTTTCTGTCTCTTATAACTCTCGCGTTATAACGTAAAATGGAAAAATGGCCGGATTTTCAAGGGTCAATTTCACCCTCCTAGAATGAATTGGCGCAGTAAACAAATTTGCGTGATACCTACCTACATATCCCCAAAGCTTCGCAATTTTATGAATTTGCGGTTGGGGCATTTCCCGCTGTAACACAAAATTTAAGTGGACATAAACGCAAGAAATAAAAATAAGAAATTTATACTACCACTCTGGTTTAACGTTATTCGGTAATCGTAAAAGAACACGCAAAAGAAGGTAGAAGAAGAAGAGTACAGCATCCATTGTATTCGTTGGACCAGTCCATTCAATAAATCACACTGATATATTCGAGCAGCTGTCGTGTATAAGCAAAATCGAAGCAACCAAACTTTCCTCCCTGCAATATCTAGCTATGGTCCTTTAGTTGAAAACAACGAAGGAAATTTATGAGGAAAAACAGGCGTGATATCATCGGGCTGTATTTTTGGAAACAGCAGAATGTCACGTTTGGCAGTCTGCCTTGTTAACAGATCGGAATCATCGACTAGCACGAGACACGGGGGAAAAATAAATAAACAGCACCTAGTTTCGATCGAACTAACTCTGATTTACGCGCAATGTTTGTGTTTTGCCCCGCCAACAATTTTAACGAACTTCACGCTTGACACTGTGATCAAGATCGCAAGAACGAAACGAACAGTTTTTAGTCGGTCTCGGCTGTGTAAATTGTTAGGAAACAGGAAACACGTACTTACGTTCTCTCGGTAATATTTCATACTACTATAAATACGTAACGCTAAAGCGAAGTCAATAAGTTGCAGGAAGTACGTGGTCACAGAGGAAGGGGAATATAAATAATAAATTTCACTCTCGAGCCAATTGACAAATCGTCCAAGGAAAATACGACAACTTTAGTTCTTGGTACGATAACATGAAATATTTCTGAGAATAATATTTTGTTTCATAGATGTTCCGTGTCGTGGGAGTAGATACGTATTTGGTTTGTGATTCGTTTGATTTTGTATACATATTGGCGAGGTCTAGGAAACCGCGAAAATTCTATCAGAAACTTAGTGGAGTTGGAAGATTCCAGGGACTGTGGACATCGTCCAAGTCCGAGAGTAATACTAGAAGGTCGAATAATCTAAAAATTGACATATTTTCATAAGTTTGTAAGATCATAGGAATTTTATGGCCAATAGAATGAGATGGCAGATGTTCTAGAGATCTAAGGTTCCAAAGATTTCAAGAACTACAAAGGACTTAGAGTAATGACAGAAAATCATATAAATCTGAGAATAATTTAAAAAATCTATGGATTTTATAGAGATTCATAAATTAAAAAAAAAAGAAACAAGAGATTTCATGCAATTTAGAAATCTATGCTGCAAAAGTTGCAAGTATTACAAAGGTTCTGGAATAACTCTAGAAGATTCAGTGATTCGGAATCTAATCCTTTCACATTTATAAATTTAAAAGATCACAGAAATTTCAAAGATTCTAGAGACATGAACGTGACGAAGATTTGAAAAATTCTAAATATTTAAAGAATACTAAAAGTTCTTCAATGTATAGATTTAGAAATCACAGACTCGTTGATCTAGAATCTAGAGATCCGAAGGATCACCAAGATCCAAGAAATTCCAAACATTTCTAGAGACATGGACATGACAAACGTTTGACAAATTGTAGACATCTGAAGAATATCAAATATTTGAAAATGTATAGATTTGCAAAAACCAGAAACTCAACGATCTAGAGATTAGAAAGACCACGAAGATCCAACGACCATGGTAAATCTTGAAATCCACTATTATCATTTCTGATAAAACATTGATCCAATCCAAACTCTAGACAGTATCGAATTCTGCGAGTTTAGATTCATCGCTATAACGTTCCACGACCCCAAGATGACCAGTATAGTGTTCTATAAAGGCAGACTTATCAGTATGTATCGTATTCCTACCTTTGTTACAAGGAGTATCACATTTTACAGGCCTGACGTTTCATCTGCTTCGAATTCCACGACCTCTCAATGGACAACGTTGCATTTTACATATCCAATCTGTATCCGTTTTCATATCCTCTAAATACGAACACCATAGACGGCATATTGAAGCACAACTTGTTCGAAACTATGTTCGATGGACTGGTAACCCATCAAGAGCTCGACGAAGCTACGTTTGATCGTCCATCGATAACAAAACTTCGACTTGTTCAAACCACGTTCGACGAAGGTACAACTTGTCAGAACATTCTGCAAACTACACTCAGGATTGCCAAATAATCTCTCGTCGTTATAACGTGCTAATTATTATCCGATATCCAGGTTAGAACCTTAATTATCGATAGCACCAGAACACCTGATGTTAACGCTACCCATAAAATGACGATATTGGCGAACGAATTTCCCACTGTTCTATCGTATCTTCTCTACGAAAAAATCGATAGAACACAATCAATAATTGAAAAGATAGTTTTCATCCGGCGTGTTTGTAATGCCTGCGCGCGGAGCAAACTCAGAGGTATATCAAGTTCTACATTCCATTCTCATAGCGTCAAAGCTTCGTGGTCATACGATGATATGTAAATACTAGCGTAAGTGATACGAAATGTAATATTCGAGCTTTAACTCGATTAAATTAATTAGCGTATGAACGCCATAATAACATTATTCTCCAATTTATCATTTGAAACTCGCATCCACGGAATCGTTAACCGATGCTACAAGATTGTCGGTCTCGTCAGCACAGCATCGAAGCTCTTTACTGACATTAATACTTTCTAACAGTTGTACTGCAGCCTTCTTCGTCCCCGTTTGGAGTTTAGTTGTGATATCTGGTCTCCTTACCAGTAATACTTGTGTTCCGCTATCGATAGGTGTTCGACATAGATTCTTAAAGGATAGCAGCGAGACACATGGCTTGTTTCGTGTCTTTCGATTGAAAAATCGAATATATAGTTTCTAGTTGAAACATATTATCTGCTTGAGCAGATGCGCATCATACGTGACATCTTGTTTGTCTCAAGTGGTGCCACGAATTATCTGGGAATTCTCGAATTGTTTAAAATCTACACTCCTTGCGGAGCTTCCATTTACGCTTTTTTGAACAGCAACACCGTAGCTCATGCGGTAAATCTAATTCTATTCGTCGAATGTGTATATCTGTTAACAAGCTTAATAGACAACAAAATTGATATTTTCTATGATTCTGTTACTGTCTTGCAGCGGGCCATCCTCAACAATTGTTACTTGTAATAACTGCTCTCAGTTATCTTTGTCAATCGTCTTCTTTTATCTTATTTTTTATCGTTCTTGTTTTCTATCTACTTTGTTCGTTCCCTGTTCTTTGTATTTAATTTTGCGTTTGTTTTAAAGTTCGTTAATAAATAATTGCAATGTCTACGATTGTACGTGCAATATCTTTTGTAGCTATTATATATCATAGAAACTTCAGATTTAACACGCTCAGCCTAAGTGAGCTATTTAATATACGAAATACGCGAAAATCATTTGCTTCACATTGGTGTGGTTTTTTCCTTCTTTAAAATATACGAGAGATTCAGACATGCGAAGCATCTTGTTATTATTTTTTATTGCACTCTTATAACATTTATTCTCGTAATGAATAATTCCTGTAATGTTATTACAGTTCTCACTATTGTTTACATGAAATTTATGATCGTTGGTCATTCGCGCTATTAATTCAGCGATGATTCTCAAAGATTTTAACTGGTAATCAAAATTCCTCGACTATTCTTCTTTTCTTTTATCTTGAAAATCTTCTCAGACACATTGACCCATATACTCGCACATTTCCCTGGTAATTAACCGTCTGAACACATGCAAATGCTTATCATTGCATCGTTAAAAAGAAATTAAACCAGCTTATTAAATCGCAATCACGGAGTCGAGGATTCTGTTCATCGAAGAGGAACGTAGCCACGTTTATCGTCCCTTGCGCATTTCGTCGATGCACGCTCTCGATAACATCGACCCGTGACCATAAGTGCATCAACGTGATCACCGTCTACATCGATCGGTACCGAGCGCGTTGGAAACTAGTTTTATCCAAGTACACTACGCTTCAAAAGTATCCCAGGTTCATACTTGCATTTGGCAACGTCAATAGCTCTAATTACAATTAGAATATTCTTCCGTCAAAAAGTTACGAAAGTATAAGAGAATAAGGAAAATTTATCGAAATACCTTGGTTCTAAGTTCTATTGAACGCGTAACGATCCAGCGATTCCACCGTTGAAATGAAAAAAAAGCAGTTTACGCTTGTCCAACTTCCATAAATTTCTACTTTTAAAATTCCAACAGTTAATTTCAATAATTCGTTTGCAAAAACATCGAAGAAAATGTATGACCTATTGATTAAATAAATATTCTACGGTTATTCATTTTTCATTAATTTATTACATGGACGTACGATATGTCACATATCGCTTCTACTATATGTTACATGCTCTACGTCTTATTGGCGTAAATCAATTTAAGTATCGGAATACTTATGAACGATAGTGTACGTACGTGGTACTTACGAGGCAGAAATAGAATCGCAACACGACTTCCATCGGTAGGTAGAAAGGTGACTGCTTCGAGCCGCTTGGAAAGAGACTCTTTCGAAATTTCCTACGACACCTTGGCAGACATTTTGCATCAGGCAGTTTCGTAAAAATTCGCATCTCCTACAACGTAATATGTCAAGAAACGATCGCGCCTTTCTTCCAACTTTGTATCTGCATATCCTTTTTAATTATATCTACAAGTCCATGTTCATCACGGTGTCACAAAAACGGTACGTCGATTTATCAAATTTATATGCGACTTTGCTTTTATTATCCGCTTGATTGGGGCAATAAAATCGTTCGCAATAGTTGACCCTATAATTGTTTCGGTGTATTACTGCAAACTCATGTCAAAACGTCAATTTTAACACTTTGACTGCCACGTTGGTCATATATGACCTGTCACGGTTTCTCCTGTGACGCCACGGTGGTCATTGATGACAGGAGCGCTCGAACTTCTTACAATTGTAAAAATTGAATGAAAATTGACAGTTAGGGCATTTTGAATATAACCGATAAATAGAAGATACTTTGAAATAAAAAGTGCCTCATTGAACGATTAAACATTTTTATTAGAACATCGATAAAAAAAGATGAGAACGAATCTTGCATCTAACTGTGCACTGTGTTTGCATCCTTATCTTTGAGGGCTAATCTACCAATATTATTATAAACACACCTTAGAAAATAATCGTAAATGCTGCTTTATAATCATATAATTGAAGTTAGAAGTGTGCACATACCTTGCTATTATATATAGAATGAGCAAATACCGTTTACTGATATCTTCTACACGTTTCACCAATATATTCTGCATATTTTGCTTACGACGAAATAACGAATGCGAATGGTTTGTTGAAATAAACGAAGCCTTGTTATAATATGTCGCTATCAACTGTTACCAAAGCGCCACGGTGGTCACCCGTGACCACCAATAAGTTAAACGATCATGTAAAGCGTCGACACATATCATAGCATGCACCGGTACTTTTGCCAAAAGCATCACTACAAAAATTCACCGTTTATTGTGAACACCAAAAGGTATTTAAAAAAATTGTATCTTGAGTTTAATAAACATAAAAAAAAAAATAAGTTAAACGGTCGGGGAAGAATGTTGTCTTACATCATCAATTTATTATTATTTTGCCATTATATGCTTTGGATAATAAAAATTCTCCCGTGGCGTCCTGAGCAAAACATGTGATTTCGGCGTGGCAGTCAAAGTGTTAAAAGAAGAATACATTTTATATTTTTTTTCTCTCAGTTCAAATAAAAATTCAACAACGAAAACGTTAAACGGCGAAAATCAGAAGTTTCAGTCGAATCGAATACCGGATTAGAAGCAGATAAAAGGAACGCTTGTAACTTGATTTACGCCGTTCTTGCTCACGTTCCGGTTACAGTTCGACGAAATATTATTCAGTTCTCGTCCCGGGGGATAATATTTTAACGGGCCGCGAGTGAAACGTGACTGGACCGTCACTGTAAATCAGCACTGGAGATCGTGACGTGGCTAGGTGCTCGTAGCCGGAGTTAAACAGTCTGCATTTGGCGAGAAAGATGCGATGTATCTTCGCGCTTCCGGTCACGCTTCGATCGCGAGGAATACAACGATCTCGCGCTCGTGTATAAGTAAAAACGTGCCTATTTCTTTTAGAATCGAGCGCATCGTTGGCAACGTTCAATCGGATTTCGATCAAACAACGATTAAAACGCGATTAACTTTCGCGATTTTTCTCAGCGATATGATATTTTCCCGCCGTGCGTTTCATTTTCGCTCATTTCGTCGGCGTGCCGCAATTACGTCCTTCGCAACGTGAAACGTTCTTGATCTTTGAAAGTTTGCATATCACACGGTATATTGGTCCAAAACAGAGATAATAAAATGCTTTGGTATCCATTTATGGATTTACATTTCTTCCTGTATGTTCAGATAATACTTCTGTACATCTAAGGATATTAAAATTGATTCCCACATTTTTCTCCCTCTGTGTTTCCTTGACGAATTTAAAATCACCAGTGGTGTTAAGATTTTATGAACGATTTCGATGAAACTACCCTTCACCTTCCACTTTAATCAACTCGCCAAGGTGGAGCGGTATCTAATCGGGAAGCGAATTTCATGGCTGACCAATATTGGTTCGCAACGAAGTTTCATTTTTCTTCTTTGAAACGTGCCTATTGAGCCCAACGATAACGACGATTAGCAAGAATGCTACCTACCTTTAAGAAACTATTTTTAAAAGAATTCAATGCGAAGCTGTCTAACGAACAGTAAAGATTATAGAAAAATATATCTTTATATATTATTCTATTATATTATATACATTGTGTATATAGTACGTAAATACATAAGCAGATATGTTCTTCAATAATCTTCACTACATATATGATATATACATATTACACATAATACATACGTACATTTCGAACAAGACAATAGTTTACAAGAAGCGGTTTTTGTTTTTCACAAGCTGGGGAACAATTTCTCAGAGCGTTAAGCGCAAACAGCGGAAATTAAAGCGGTGAAACTTTCGCGAAACGAACGTTCGAAGCTTTCGTGGCATCGAGCGCGTGGAAAAATTTCCAGCCGATTGTTGCGGACTGTTCAGAACAGGCAGTCTTAACTTTTAATTGTACGTTCGGCTGTCACAAAAACGACTTTTCTCCGGGAAGTCACGACGTAAGCTCGCCGTTTCCGGATACAAAGATCCTGCCGTTTAAATCAGCCGGTGCTGCTGCAAACTTTTTATTAGTCGCGGTAGAATGGAGGGAACGTGGTGTGGTTTAAACGGCGTTTTGCCTCGCGATCGTTTCAAACGTGGAAACATTTTTATGGCGACACGGCGTTATTTCATCAGGCGCAATATCGCCGGGTCGTTGTTCGTCCCGCTCGTATTCGATCGATCGATCGACAGAAAAGGTCTTTTATCATTTCAGTCACGCGTTATTAGTTTGCAGGCAGCTGCTAAGATCCGACTCTAACGAAGAATATCTTTCTTTCTGTACAGCAGATGGAAGAGAATTCCTTTCTATTTGTAATATGACAGCGTTCCTTCGGCCGACTTCAAAGACTACACGTTCTATTTCCAATGAATAGAATTGTTATGAAACAGAATTATTATTCGCGTCAAATATATAGAACGTATAGAATATTTACAATTACGTATAGAACTGTTGTTCATTATGAAATAAGTTTTGCTTCCTTGCTCTATTATTTCTTACATTAATTTTTATACTTCGATGTTGGTCTCGTTCTGGGAAATAAAAAGGGGGAAAAATGGTAACGTTTTAAGAAGACGTTAAAAGTGCAATCGAAACGCGAAATTATGCGTGTCGATAAGATCATTTTCAAATTCGCTTCAAACTGAGGATATCTTCTAACGTTAGAGAAATATAATTAGATCGAAAATGATGGAAAGAACGTAGCAGGTGTAGTAGCGCTATTTAGCGTTAGATATCAAGAAGTTCTTAAGTTTGTTCAAATATACGTATGTTTGTAGATTTTCCTTGGGAAGGCGGGAATTTGACAAGCCTCTTAACACTTCGACTGCCACGTTGGTCGTATATGACCGACCACCACGATTTCTCCTTTGACGCCACGGCGGTCATCGGTGACCGGAGCGCTTGAACTTCTTACAATTGTAAAAATTGAATGAAAATTGACAGTTAGGGCATTTTGAATATAACCGATAAATAGAAGATACTTTGAAATAAAAAGTGTCCCATTGGACAATTAAACATTTTTATTAGAACATCGATAAAAAAAAATGAGAACGAATCTTGCATCTAACTGTGCACTGTGTTTGTATCCTTATCTTTGAGGGCTAATCTACCAATATTATTATAAACACACCTTAGAAAATAATCGTAAATGCTGCTTTATAATCATATAATTGAAGTTAGAAGTGTGCACATACCTTACTATTATATATAGAATGAGCAAATACCGTTTACTGATATCTTCTACACGTTTCACCAATATATTCTGCATATTTTGCTTACGACGAAATAACGAATGCGAATGGTTTGTTGAAATAAACGAAGCCTTGTTATAATATGTCGTTATCAACTGTTACCAAAGCACCACGGTGGTCACCCGTGACCACCAATAGGATAAACGGTCCATTGGGGAAAAATGTTGTCTTACATCATCAATTTATTATTATTTTGCTATTATATGCTTTGAATAATAAAAATTCTCCCGTGGCGTCCTGAGCGAAACATGTGATTTCGGCGTGGCAGTCAAAGTGTTAACGTCTACGATGTCGTAAAATACTTGTATGTTAAATTAGCGTGATAAGGTCTTGCCGTGGTTGTTAGCGAAAAATGATCTCGATTATTTTATCTCGATTCGAATTGATTTATCTAATTTCTGTCACAATTTTCTCGTTACAATCTCTTCATCGTAACATACGCTTCTTCGTATACACCTTCAAGATTATCTACATAAAATAAAAGCTAAATTTCTAATTAATAATAGAACAGGCTATTTCATAACAGGCTAGGTATCTCGATACATATTAGAATCGATCGATCGGAATAATTACATTAATCATTTAGAATTTACAATCTTAAAGAGTATCGATAAGAGTGAAACGTTGCGATCAACACGAAGATAGTCGCACGAGAGATGATTAAAAGGAAGCTCGTTAATAACTGAATCGAGGATTTTTATCCATTTCTGGGAAATTTGCAGCAGTAGAAATACGTGTAATGCACGTGACATGTAACGAAAATATATCACAAAGTATTAATCGTTAATTCTCTATCTAAGCACCAAGAAATTCTCCACGGTGTCACAGTTGACGCGACTCTAAAACTTAGTTACGAACAAAAGGAGAAAATGTGTGGAATTTGAACGAACAGATACGATATCCGTGACAAAAGTTCCCCGTTCGAATTCAACTTCCAAATTTCGAAAGACGCGGATGAAAAATTCTAAAAATTTTAAATAGAACTCTGTTCATGGAAGCTGCCAAGAGCTCTCTTATCGATTCTAGCGAAGACCAAAGGGAGGATGCGACTCTAAACTTTAATCAAAACCCAGAAAATGCCAATCAAATTCCAATAAAAGTCTTCCATTTAAATACAGTTTCAAAATCGCGGAAGAAACGCGTCGAATCCCAAACGGTCAAAGTAAAATTTTCCAAAGTCCAATCTTCCAATTTTCTATCCAATATTCTACACGGAACCTTAATTAATTAATTAAAAAATAGAAAATACGCCAAATCTCGATAAAACTCTTCCGTCTAAATTCGATCTCAAAATGTCAAAAGAAACACGAGTCACTAAAAATAGTAAAAAATACAACGTAGAGCACTAGCTGCTTCTCTATCTTAAAGCATCTCTATCGATTCTAACGAAAAGCAAATGGTCCCGGCACTCGTAATAGTCGAAATATCCATCGATCCAACTGCGATTTCGTATTCGCCGCGTATTTCACGCTCGAAAACGAGACTTCCGCTTCGAAAAGTGACCTGAAACGAGAACGATAACCTTCTGTCGATCGATATTGTCGACTCGATATGCGATTCTAGGAAGTGGCCTTGGTAGTCGATGAGAATCGCCGTGCGCTTGTTTCCTTCAAGGACGCTGTTTAATTAAACCAGCCACATAATAATCTGAGAGTAGATTATCGCCGAGACTAACCGATCGTCGTCTAGAAAGCTTGGATATCATTGCGGAGATATTATTGGCCGATGGATATCGGTTTGAACGTGTCTGTCGACATGCCAGTAACACACCACGCACGTTTGTCACATGTAATTTATTCAAATCGGACTAGTTTATATGTTCGCAGTGCGTTTCTTCATGGTTACGCGTTCGTTGATATCTAACGGGGGTGAACGAACTTTCGCAGCATCGGTGTCGACGAACTTGGTCGCGTAGGTGTTAAAGTTGAACGGAGAGCAGCTATGTGAATTTCTACCACTTCGTAATATTTATAGCACGTGGATTTTTTTCACGCTGTACCTCTGTATCTTCAACGTCGCGAGCTTGTTTCCTGAACCGCGAAAATTTCATTACGACAGCCTGCTATCGACTGGAAAGTTGATCTTAAAAATGAAATAAAGCAGAGAGAAGATGTGGTGGAGAAAATCGCATGTTGACGATTCTTACAATTTTTTGCCAGTGTCGGACGTATCAATAGTTACTTGCAATACGTACTTATCCATAGTACTGATGATGTATCAGGATGCGAGCTCCTTTTTACGACAGCAGATCGAGAAGCGTACGAGGAAGAAAGTCTAGTTGGATCGTTGCCTAAGGAAGTTACAATAATGATACTCAAGTGTTATTATGTTCTTATTAGGATGATTAGATCGGATCCTTGAGAATCGGTATGCGAGACAACTAACTGCAGCGTTCTAGATTTAGAAGAATCTGATTTACAAAGGATATGGAACGATGATACAAATTCTTTCTGAAACACGATAACCAAACGATTCGAATAAACAAACGATGTATTGGTAAAGAGCTCGGTTAACGACTGGCCCTTTATTCTTCCAATACGAGGCTACTCGTTAATCGAGCTCTTTGCTAACAGCGAGAGATGCAACATTTTAGCGCGAAAAGTGACAAACGCGCGGAAGAGGACACGTTATCGACCGTTTAATTCACCATACCGTTCTATTTATTTTATTGCATGTTACGATATTGCTGCGATATTTTCTAGGCGACAAGAGTATCGTGTTCCGAATTTTTCCGGCGATCAATGTCACCGACATCGAAGGACGATCCCGATTGGTAACGTCGCTACTGTTTTGGTATTCATCGCGCGGATCCGCGTCGACTCTGGAATTTCAATGTTGCCCGTTATACAATCGATGCGCCACTGCCCTTATCGATCTGTAACGCCATCCACGGATAAACAATACCGATCGATCGGCTTATTAGGTGGCTCATTTCCGGCGAACGTCCTTTCGTTTCCTCTCGACCCTGTGGCTGACTAACGAGCTCGTCCAATCGTGGCCTTCGATCAAACTCCACGATTAATCACCCCATTAAATATTACTTCGAGCCCAAAATCGGCTATACAAAATGTTTAATCGGCCGTTTGTTCGACGAATCTGCGGCACGAGCTCTACGCGCTCGCGTTTTACGTACAACATAGCAGGGAAATATGAAAACATGAAACGAAAATGTTACGGTCACGAGTTGCAAATTATTCTCGTCGAATCTGTCATGAAATTCGCGTTTAAATTAGTTTACGAACCTGCAGATAAATTTCTGGAGCGAGAGATTCGTTCAAAGGACGGTCGTATCTCTGAAAAACAGTTCATTAACGAACCTATCGATTTATAGCGTTTTAATTCAAATTTGAACGCGCTTCCTCTCTCTCTCTCTCTTTGTTAACAATTTGCCTATAGTTAACGCAAACGTTCTGTCTTCTCTCTGCACGTTTGTTATATTTTCGCGAAACTTTCTTTTCACTCGAGACAGAAGGAGAAGATAGAACGAAATAGCTTCGATAAGAAGACTACGGGCAAAAGCAGCATTTCATTTGCGATTCAATTTATTTGCATTCTTCAATCGCATGTTCTTAAGCACCGCGGTCATAAATCGAAGTTCCAAAGATTTGTTGAATATAATTTTCTCCGTTGTTTCTTGCATCTAGATTTTACGATTTTTTAATTCCCCTGTTTACTCGCAAAGTAACAGAGAAGCGAAGGAAAACGTACTTGTTATATGTTTCTTCTCTCATCTGTATATCTTTTATTTCCTTCTTTTTCCTTTTTCTCGTCGGAGTACCGTTGCGGAGAGGAAACAAAGGTGTATTGAGACGAGCGAAGGAAAAAGGAAAATTGAAAGAACGACAAGAGAATGAGAGTGCATTATCCGATAAACAATGGGCTAATTATCGAATAACTGGCTGCTTCGATCCAATTACCGTCATTATCATTCCTGTGCGTGGCAAACGCGTTCTCCGTGTCTTCTTCGGGGAATATTTCAACTCGCTCGACGTAAATTACTTGGCACCGGCTCGCGTCAGTGTCTACGAAGTACCATACTTTATTTCAATTTTAACGAAATTTTCCGGGTTATTCCTGGCTAACAGATGCATAGACGAGAAATAAAAGTCCATTAAAAAGGGGAATCTTTTATGATTATACTTACTCGAACCATTAAGTACCAACGTTGCAGTAACGCTGCGATTTATTTGCAGTTTCTTTTCTGTCAGTTCACGTTATCGTATTTGTTTTTAGATATCGCTACGGTTTTTCAATAACTAAGAAAAATTTGTTATACGTAGTTTACAGAATTTACCTCGTTCCAAATAATACGCAGAAATTAATGGAAAGGCAGCGGAATATTTTTCTTTTTGATTGTTAATTCAATTGGACGAGAAACCGGAGCGAAAGGTAATTTTCTGAAAATTCCGACAAAGCAACGTACTTTGGCGGATGTTTTCTCTCGACGTCTCTTTGCCTTCTTTCTCGCTCGTCTGATTGCACGTTCATTAAACCTTGCCAACACTCTCGATGCCGCACTGAACGAACATTCTTGGCAGGTCAGGACGATGCCAGAAACAGTCAAACGTCTTCTACGGTAATCGGCGATTAAGTCCCGCAGCGAAATTTATCGGCACTCTTGAGATTCAACTAACCACACCGAATACGTCCTTCGACGACAGGAATTCTCTTAAAGCAGTTTTACGCAGGAAAAAAAAAAAGAAAGAAAAGGAGAAAAGAGATCCATTTGATTTGACGAGAATCGTAAAGTGCCGAATTTATTGATTCTTTGATAGGACTGTTGGAATTTAGTACGTGGTACTTGTGTTGGATCGTAAAATTAACTGGATCAGGGGTATAATTATGGAAAGTAGAAATGAAATACGAGCACGAAGCAATAACTGAAAATACTCGAAGATTTTCAGCTTGTACCGTATAATAAGGACGTGGAAGATTGGGTTAATAACGCGTATGCTGTGGTTATTTATGCTAGTTCGTATTTCTATGAATATTATTAAAAATCCAGTAATTTGTTTCATAAGAAAATTACAGGCGGGAAAATGCGAAGACAGCAGGAGAAAGATACGATAACAATAATTTTGTTGATTTTCTAATTTTTATGTTATCCAGCGATTAAACGGCTGCACTTTAATATAACGTAGCTAAAAAAAAAGAGAATAATCCATCTTGTTCAAGGATATAAGTCTTTTACCAAGCGAAGCTAAAGTTTCGTGAAGTTTCGTGATAAAGCTAACGACCCATATAATACCTAGAATATTGCATCTGAGAAATACGGCGAAAAATTGGCAAACAAATTTCATCCAGGACACATCGAAAATTAAACTAAATTGCATCTAACATTTACTCAAATAGCGGCCAAAATTTACCGATAGCTCGTACCTAAAATTTATCTAAATTGCATCGAATATGCATGTAAAATCTACATAAACCGCACTTGGAGTACACCTAAAGTAACCTAAATTGCAGCAGAAGTTCACTCGAATACGCTGTAAAGGCACCAAAGAAGCAACCAAGGTGCACCTCTGCGATGTTTCGAAACGCCTTGCAAATATACAACCTGTTCAATCGGCAGACAAACGCGTAGCTCTTTTAAATGGTTCATTCATTCAGTTGGAGACAACTGGTCTCTTTCAAAGTTACCGGCTCAATTGCTGTTTGGCCGACAATCCGCTAATTACGAGCGTGCCTCTTCGTTAAACACCGTCCTTGACATCGATGTCGTACGATTATATTCGATAGTCCGCAGAGCAAGTCGGCGACGCAAAAACTTGTACAAGTGCGTTCCACGAACCATTCGAAGGTTGAAACCTATCACGAAAAAGTTCGAACTAAGTCGAACACAAGCAAAGTCGAAGAAGGAAAGGCGATCCGCGTTCGAAACCTCTGCGACGCTTTTTTTCGCGAGTTGCTTACGAAACGTTTCCTTAAAAATGCCATTGTCTCCTGTGTTAAAAATAGTACGTTTGTTTACGAGCTGTAAACTCGACTAACTCAGCTTTTCAATTCGTTGGTAGGACGCGATCTTTCGTAGACAGAATCCTCTTGAGCGTTCGATACACGCTAACGATAAGAGCTAAATGTTACAACTCGATTAAGGTCGAATACGAAATTTAAGACACGTTTAAGCGGAGTCTTGTACAAGATGCGTTCAAGAACTTTTGCGACTAATTTCATTAAGAACACAGCTTTTCAGGAGAATGAAATTCTCTTATCTACCGTTCAACGTATTGAATTTGCAACTAAGTGATTGCGGATTATGTCATTAGGCGGTAATGATAAAATCCGCAATCACATAGTTGCCCACATAGTACATCCCTTTCCTCTTGATGCAAATTTCAGATCGCTCGTGCAACCGGTCGAAAGGCGTGTGCGTGGTCCTCTTTTGAAACTGTATTTCACAAATAGCCGTCACGTGCTTCCCAACTGTTTCTACATCGTCAAAACGCTGCCCTTTCAACGCCACCTTCTGCTTAGGAAACAGGCCGAAATCAGCACAAGTCAAATCCGGCGAGTAGTAGAGTGGTTGGTTAATCACGACGACCGATTTTCTAGCAAGAAATTGCCAGGCAATCACCGAGAAGTGTGCTGCAGCATTGCCATGCAGGAGAGACGATTTTCGTGATTGGTGCATGTTCCGCCTGATCCTACGAATTCATCTCAAAAGACGATAAAATAGTCGCGCGTAAAACGATCCATTCGCGGAGAGTCAGTTCGCTTAAATGAAAAAAATACGATCAACGTTGTTTGCACTTTCGATCTTGTGACCCTCACACGTTCATCGATCTGGCGTCGGCTGTTCGACGCTTGGTAGATGGGTTGCCCGGGACCCACTTATCAAGGGTCGAACAAATAGAACTTCTACGGAGACGGATCTACGTTGAGTAACGTACAGTGGAATTTTCTTTTGTTTAAAAACTGTGTGTTCTTAATAACATTAGTCCATTAATTTTTGCCAACGCACTGTGTATGGTAGAGCTTGTACGATCAAAAGAACACTTGAATCGAAAGTTTTAGTTTCTGTAAGCTTCCACCGTAATTATGTAAATGCAGAACGGTCGAACGAATATTCATGGGCCGGCGCGCTCGAATCCACCGCAAACCTTCGTAATTCGAGGCGTAATGCGAGCAGTCGAACGACAATAGATGGAAGGTGAGTTACTTTTACTTGGTCGGAATTCTATGCTCTAGCAATGGTTTCCACGTCTATCATTAACTATTCCAACAGTCATAATCCAATAGCTTCGCGTTACCATTTCTAAACTCTCTTGTATCAATGGAAAAAGATGGGAATTTTAAAGATTCTTCTGTATAGAATTCGAAAAATATGACTTATCGTAGGTTTCTCTCGTGATCTTCGCATAAAATAGGAAGATAAAATGTCACGTAATCGTCGTCCGATCGATGCAATCTTAAAATAAGTAAATACAATAAGAATAATGGGGTCAGAAAAATCATAAATCATCCATCCACATGCTACTCACTCATCGCAAGTTATCATTCAAGTATTCATTATCGCGTGTTACGAGATAATTACGAGTCAATTACAAGTACAGACATCTTTTGTCTGGAAATAACCATAACCGCTGTTATTTCACGGTGTCGATAAGAGCACGATCGTGTAGAACGTTTGAAATCTAACTCGAGAGGGCTATGTGTCCATGTCAAGGAATCTTTTAGCGAAGTTGCCAGTGCGTTTCACATGTTTTTAATGGTTTAATCATGTCGCAACACACGCGACAGATATTTACACGTACAGGTTTTCCTTTGAGCGACGAAAAGTCGTACACGACTTCCCTTTCCATGGACACGCCTTCTCTTTTACGACTCTGGCACGTACGCAGCCTGAAGGAAGATTAACCTCGAGCAGAGTCTCGATGAATAATGCAACTGTTTTACATATTTTCCAGCTTTAAACAACCGTCTGCTGGATTAAATTCAACACTATCCCCCTCCCCTTTTCCCTAAGTCTTCGTGTCTATTTATTAGTTTTAGGCTCGGTGCGGAGGAAATTTTCGCGCGGGTGTTTCAACAGTTCGTTGGATTATGCAAGTCGGCGTGCAAAATATCTGCAGAATATTTGCAGAGTGAATTGTAGACATAAAGAGGATGAAAAAGATTCGTGTGCAAAAATTTGCGAAATATGTTGCAAATTACGAACGATGGTATCTTGTGTTGGAAATACAGGGTGGTAAGTAACTGGCGGTACAAGCGGAAAGGGGGTGATTCTACGCGAAAAAAGAAGTCGAAAATATACAATAACAATTTTTCGTTTGAGGCTTTGTTTTCGAGAAAATCGACTTTGAATTTTCGCTCGGTACGCGTGCACTTTATCACGTTTCGTTATAACGGATCTCACTGTAGATCGTTGTCTCGATGGAAAAATGTAATAAAAAAAATTTGAAAAAAATTTTTATTCTATATTTTCGACTTCTTTTTTCGCGTAGAGTCACCCCTTTTCCGCTTGTACCACCAGTTATCAACCACCCAGTATATTGATATCGATAAATCAATCGACTAAGCTTCTTTTCTCTTGTCTCTCGTACGTGTGTACGTCGTACTTCATACTCGTGTTTACGAGATATTTAATCTTGTATAGAAAATACCATTTAGCATAGCTCGACGTAATGTTACGTAGAATTCTTGGCGTTTCACAGTGCGTTCACCGTAGGACAAAAAACCAAAAAGTCAACTTTTACGCTGGCGCTTAAAAGTCTCATAGGAATGTGTTCTTGGATATGTATATTAATAGGAATAGAAGTGTTTTCGAAGCAAACAAACGAACGTTCAATCATGCCTGGATACACCGTTTGCGAACATGCAAATGGCAAATTTCATTCTTCAACCGAGCTAGCGTGTTTTATGGAAGAGGAATTTTGCTTTTATTATTTTCAATAGAGAATGTTATCGAAGTGATTTTTTGTTTCTTTCTTTCCTCGTTTCTGAAGCGAAATCAATAATGTAAATTTTTATAATATAATTATTTAATTAGCTAATATTATCATCTATCAAGTAGTTGGGCCACAATTTTTAAAATCCTTTTTCTGGGTCACCGACGACCTATCGCGAATAAATCTATCTTCAATGTGTACACATTATATATACGTATATACTTGCGCTATATTACATTATATTTACACATATTTACGGCATTATATATTTATAGCAAATTTATCACCTAACTGCATTTTCATTGACTATTTATAGAGAGAACAATAATACGATCATAATATACTGAAATATGGATAAATCGTAAGACATCAAAGTTTAAATATATAGTTTATGCAAAGTTTAAATATATATCGCGATTTTACGCGAAAAAAAAGTCGAAAATATAGAACAAAAATTTTTAGTTTGAGGCTTTGTTTTCGAGAAAATCGACTTTGAATTTTCGCTCGGTATGCGTGCACTTTATCACATCTCGTTATAACGGATCTCACTGTAGATCGTTGTCTCGATGGAAAAATTAAAAAAAAAATTAAAAAAATGTTTATTCTATATTTTCGATATGTATATCTTTTTTGTATATAAATTTTGTATATATGACATGTGTAATTTGATTCTGACAAAAATAACATATTATTATAATAATATAATATTTTAATATATTATTATTATTTTTACAAATAGTAAATAAAAATACGGTTAGATAATAAATTATGATACATAATGAAATTGATCTAAAATAACATACGAACTAAATGACGTCTCTCAGATGTCTTTCTATATTGGAGGGTTAAATGTGCAAAAATGCGTATAATATGTAACAATAAAACTATATAATGTTTTTCTTCCATGCTTTATGGTAATTTTCATTTAGTCTTAAAATTGACCTGAAAATTTTCAAATAATGTCGAAAATTTGTCGAGACACGAAGATCCGTAGCAGATGCAAGATGCTTCGTGATTACGGACAGTAACTGTAATGGAGAAAGGGTTTTTCATACGAAAAATCTGCTATTTGTATCACATTTGGGTGAATTGAATATTTAATATTTAATATTGCGAATTTAATATTATTGATGCGTGAATATGTTGTAACTTTGAAGCACCCAGGGATTATCTTTGGCTCTCTTCGTTCCATTTTTGTATGCACTCTACGTTTCTCGAAGGGAATATTGGAATTTTCTATTTTTCTTGAGATTTCTTTTTCGAACTTTGGGCATTCTTGTCCAAAGGAATGGAATATTTCATTTTGCAATTTGTTTCGATTTCGAAGTAGAATCAAAAGTAGTGAGAAATAAAATACTACAGGATATTTCGTTTGAAAATTATCAATATTGAGACTTTGAAACTTTCTTGAAATTCTTTTTAGCATGCCGATTATCTGATTTCGTCGTTCGTTATTCCAATAAAATTCTCACACTTCGTTCCGATCCTTAATGTATAAAAATTGGAAAAGATGAAAAATGAAATTTACGATTCGGATGAAACGACTTCCTTCTCTGTAGATTAGCGTTAAACGCCTATTTCCGTTAAATAAACGATATGGTGTTCGATCTATTAGATACCGAAACGATCGTTGCTAATTTAATATTTCCATACAATGGAGAATCGTCTAATTGCGGCGTTAACACATAATAGAACAATTTTATCTCCCCTCAAGGAACATCGGCTGATGGAACGACTCAAATAGCTGTCTGCCAATTATACGCGAGATTAACATCGATATGGTGCCGGTCGAGTTAAGATAGTCGGTATATGTACGGATTTACGAGCTTTATCAGCAGATCAAATCTTAATTCGAATCTACATCGGTCATACACGAGACGCACGTTACTCTCACTCTTCAACATCGCAATAAAATTTGAAATAAAATTCGCAATTACTTAAATATAGGCATAAATTCGAAAATTGTTTCTCTATAAAAGCCGAGAAATCAGAATTTGTTTCTCCTGTAATTTTTACGTGAAACTCATTGCACATAATGCGAAGACTATGTGGGAAAACACGATAAATCTATATTTGTTAACTTACTGATTTTTAAATTATTCGCTGGTTGGAATAGAGTATTCTAATATAACTTACAATTAGTGGAAGTTACATTTTCAAAACAGAAAATAAATCGAAGAAGTTTTGTATAAGATCCAAAGAATAATGTGTCTTACCAAAATTAAAATTTTGGAAATATTCAAAAACAGTAATAACGCGTATTTAGTCCCTAGACCAAATGAAAACCAGTTTGGATAATTTGGATAATTAAGCTGTAAACTTCGCGAGATAAAACACTATTTTCATCTACGAAGAATGTAAAAGGACAACTCTTTTTGCCAACAACAATTTTCCTCTTTTCTCTAATCTACCAGCTCGAAGCCAGATCTAGGAAAATGCATACATATTCATAGGAACGCTGTTGGATTAAAATTTCTACTCGGCTTATCAGATTTCCACAGAACGATCTATTCACCGGTTGCGCCGATTCGCATCAGATGGCTCAAATTGATTCGAGGAAAATCTAGCGTCGCGATACGTGAGCAGAATATAGGGCAGAACGTCGTTTGCTGTTCTTTGGCATTCTCTCAGTCGTGGCTGCAACTGTCAGGACTTGGAGGTGGACAGGCGACTCGTTGGCAGACAAGGGAGTCGGTGAGGCAACCGGTGGAACACATCGGTACGGTCTGTTTAATATTCCGCCGTGACTTGAAGCGGAAACGGTATCTTCCGTGCGTTAAACGAAAACGACGCTCGAAGATCGTCCCACGAAAAGAAAGGAAAAATTCGTACGAGTCTATTATACCGATCGAATTTGTACGTTGCGATCTTCTGCTTCAAATAATTATCAATCGAGAAATCCTTCACTCGAAACATCGAACTGATAACTTCGTTATACTGCATATACTATAAATGTATTTCATTATACAATATCTCTTTGTATCATCTCTATTTTTATCTCTTTGTATCATCTGCTTCCCTCGTGTCATAAATGATCTATCGAATTTATCTAACTATGTAGCAGTTCAATCCGAAACTAGAATCTTGATGGCTAACGAAGCTGGTCTCGAATAGATAGCAACCGTGGCTCTAACTTTAATAACCGGCATGTCAAAAAATCGTAACTGTGTAATGGAGCAAAATAGCTTCTTTGTGTTATCCTGCTCTCAGCGTGTCCTCTCCGACGTTACAGGTTATCAATCAAATTAATTATCCATGCGATCGTAAATTCTCGAGTCTCGACTGAAGATCAAGAACTACCTGCAAAACCATAACCTGGTCGTAATTTCTTCTTTGAGAGTTATGCGCATTCTTTGGATCGTTGCGTCCTTAAATTTCGTGCAAACGCATGAAACTGCGCGGTCTAGCGATCAACAACCGCCTCCAACTCTTCAACAAGCATCGTGTCAAAAATCCTGAGTCATACCTAAGTACAGTGGAGAAATAAGAAGCCTGCATCGCCACGAACAGAGCTATCTCGAGCCCACGCTCGAGACTCAAGACACCTCGAGTCCTGGTTCTTTGTTCGGCCAAACCAGCCTCTCCTTCCACGCTCACCTACACAAGCACACAAGTATACGTTCAATCCTTTCTTCTCTCATCCGGTTTGACCAGCGATTCCCGAGCTACAACTTTTATCTTTCCTGCGTGTTTCACCATCTGGAAAGGTGGAAAGAGAGACGAAAGGTGGACGGGGCCGGGCTGCTTATCGTTCGAAACGGCTAATAATCGACTCGGAGAACACAGGGGACGGTAAAAAAATTGGCAAGATCGAGCGCGTGGATCTCGTGCACGGGTGGCGCTCGATCCGCGCGTGAATCAGAGCGTGACGTCTGGATGCAGTCGTTTCACGATCGCAGAACACGCGCTTTTCGCGCCTTCCCTCCTGTCTTCGCCTAAATTACAATCCTTTGGCACTTATAACGCATCGGTGGACGTAGACACGGAATGTCCATTCTCATGTGGGACAAATTGTAATTGCGCTTGTTTCTGTTCTTTCATATATCTTCGCACGCTAATAATTATAGTAGCCAACGATCGTATTAGGTTGTCCGAAAAATGTCTTTCTTTCGTAAACGTGTTTTTTTACAACGATGTACCTTCACACAAACGTGAAACAAAGTCTGTGAAATGTCGCCGTGTTTATCTCAACAGAACAAAATGGATCGTACGAAATTCGATAAAATAATATGTCGGGTTTACATTAGAATTAGGGTTAGGGGCGTGAAACGAATCTTCGTTTGGGTTACACGTTGTCGTTATGCAATAAAGAAGATATTGACTAGTGCAAATACGATTATTATAGAACCGGACAAGTAACCGTGGTAGTTAGGTACTCGAGAAACTAATGACAATGATCCTAGGTTCAATAACGAATCCGCGGTCGACGGGATGATAGATGAACGTACTCACAAAATCTAAGTCGGACGCGTAATATTCACTGGTCGTAAGGGGTTACTCTTTTTCATCGATGAGATCGCGTGCGGGAATGACTTTCCCGTCCCGATGATGCCACAGAAGAAAACTATATTGGGGTGTATCTAAGGACACGAGATCATCGGATTCGTCGAGAAAAGCCTTCGTTCAGAAAGTAAGGGAAATTGGCGTTGCTGCTAATTGGTCAATCTCCATATCGGTGGTTAGAAAAAGATGCTAGCCGCCCTCGAGGGAAAGTTGCTAGTGGGAGACGCCGCTCGTTGAAAAATAGGTCTCCCCTATTTTCCCGTAGTTGGGACAAAGATTGTTTGTCTGTTTGAAGGACTTTAGTTGACTAAATCTTAAGATTTATAACGGGCCCTCGAGCTAGCTGAACATGTACTGCGGAGACGCATCGACAATCTGGCAATCATCTTACTCGAAGAATAGGGTCTGCGTGTGGCGAGCTACGGGACAGAGACCGTTGAAATGTTTACTGTCGAGTGTTACAACTATTTCCTTTTTAAGGGGAGCTATAGAATTATTCTATGCCTTTGTTAGACAAAGCGTTCATCCCGTGACCGCGGCTACGTTCGGCGACTGACTGTCACCTCGAGCCCAAGCTCATTATCACAACTCTCGAACAATTACAATCGGATTGAATAACTACAATTGTTCAATTACAGCTATAGTAGACTCTAGGTTACAATGTTGCGAGATTATCCAAAATTCCAAAGGTTCCGGTGTTCTTTCATCTCCGACAAATATAAAACAAAAACGTTGTGCGTCTATTATTTCCTCATAAAACGAAAGAAACTTTTTGGACAACCTAATATTTGTCATATGTGTAAATAGGGAAATTTCTTTGACTTATTTTACGAGCCACAAGTGAAATTAAAAGTTCATAGATCCTAATCAGAAGTGTGTCGGCACGGGTCTAGAGGAAGTCGGGTCGGGTTCCTCGAAGTATCTTGTAATTCGAGATTTTCGGGATTCTCGAGAATTTTAAAACTATACAAGTTAGAATATGGGGCGAAAATAATAACGAGATACAACATGAAGCAAGAAAATTTGTCTCGTAAAAATTATTTCGTAATAAAATTTATCGCTTACTTCGTTATTACTTTTGCTACATATTTTAACCTATGTATAGCTTTCAAATTCTCGAGAGCCTTGAAAACTCGCGGAAATTCCGACAGTCTCGAATTATGAGATACTTTCAGGAATCCAACCCGATCCCGAGAAAAATTCTCGCACGCCTCCAATCCTGATGCATTCTGGAAACTATCAGTCCATGTGCAAGTGTCTATTTGAAAGTGTTAATTACGACATCGGCCGTAGGACCTCTCATTTCGTTTATTTTTCAATTATTTTCAACTTCTTCGCTCTTAACTAAAGTAGCGAGATACGGTAAAAGAAAAGCCTTAATCTTTGATAAAAGTAACTTCCAATTGTATTGTTCTTTTTTCAATCAATGAAGATAGCAATCAAGTAAAATTAATTCTACTAAAGAAAAAGAATGTTAGCTGTATAATAGCATTAGCCTTGAAATACAACTCAAGCGTATTTACAGAGCTTTCGTCTCGCAACAGTCGACGAGCTAATGTCTCGAATGTTAATTCTCACGCGGGACAAATAATTGTAATTGCGCTCGGTTCCTCTTCACATTTACGAAGCGCGAAAGTTAAGCAAGAAAGAAGAAAGGAAGCTTTGGTATTCGTGGTGTGACTTCGTTTGACTACGGTTTGGAATGTTCTGGGGAATTGGTGAGGAATTTTCGAGTGAGATTTATAAGCAGAATGGTAGAGGTGGCGTGGGAAAAACGTTTGGTTGGGAATGGTAACACCGTGGTAATTAACACGTTTGAGTGTGTACGTGATGGGTTTGAACGTGACTTAGATACGTTGGTACAGCTTGTGTCGTATCGATACAAATAGAAAATAAATTACGAATCTGGAAAAATTGCCTTTGAATTTATAGATAAAGCGGATATTCTAACATACTTTGAAATAAAATAAATCTAGATAGATTTTATATGAAAATCATATGGTAGCATGTAACACAGGCGATGAAAATTCGATCGGTTGATCGATTGGTTATATGTAATGGTGCTTTATAATACGAAAATTTAGAAATTTTAACTTAGAAGTTGAACATTCGCGGATTCGATTTTAAAAGATTCCCCGTGGAAAATTGAAATTTCTTGGAGAGAGTAATAACAGAAGTGCATTCTAAAAGATTTAAAGCAGATCTGAATGATTCATTCATTCGAAGATGAAACTGCGAATTGTCCAAGGGTATTTCGAAAAAATTCACGACTTTAAGGAATTTTAAACGGGGGCAACTGTTACGTAGGTTTTTAGGAGATGAAAATGGTAATATCGTACTAACGGTCGGAACACAATTGAGAAAGGTTGGTCGGTGAAGTTATGAAAGTTAGAAGAACGCGGTTTTCTTATTATTTCTATTGTAAATTTAAAACTCTGCAGCGAGCCAAAAAGAAACAGAATACGAGCATAGTTCTTCTCTTTCAAAACGTTGATAGAATGGAGCTCTCGTGCCAGAACATAAATTAATAAGACAAAATCTATTAATCACGATACTTCAGCTCTCACCACTCTACAATTTCTAAACCTTATTCGCCTATCTCGAAAGAGTTACGAGCGTAAGTGATTGCCTGTTGCAACAGAAGATCACGAAACTCGATAAGAGGTATAAAGAAAAATTTTTAAATTGACGTGAGGTCAGTTCAATAATTGAATTGATTGACACCAGTTTTGTTCCATTAACTCGTCTAACAAGATTTCTGATAGAACCGATATTTTCATTTTTATGCTACCTGATCGTCGAATTACGATACGACGAAAATGAAAATTATATTTCGCTGCTGAAACATTGCGGGAAAAAAAGGAAGATTATAATTATAATTATCTGGCAATAACAATATACCAAGAATTTCAATATACGCTTTCAAAAATGGCGCTTTCGCACTTTTTCACGTAGGAAAAATTATTCTCCACGTTCCAAGGGTCCTAATGAAAATTACATCTCGCCTCCCGGGCGACTAGAAATTACAATTATCTCGCACTAATGCACGAACAATTTCGATATATGTCTCTAAAAATCTCCTTTCTAGCAAAAGTTATTTTTCTCCCCTCAAGCTCCACCTCCGCGACATAAAAATACAACAAAATTAAAATTCCGATTATCAACAATTATAATCTCATAATCGATCTAATCCAAATGATACTCTGTCCCAAACACAGAGTATCGAAAGAAAAAGTCCCTCATCGAATTACGCATAAACTAGACAGAACTCTAATCGTTAATTATTCTAATTCTAAATACGGATGATCGAAATAAGAATTGTCTGACTGAGTTACATATAGGCTTCTCGATTAAAATGCACACGTTACATCGAGGCCAGTTATTCGTTCTAATATCAAGGCGAACGCAGAGCCAAGTCGGACGCATACGCGTATGCGTGATAACGTGTTCGAAGAGTAAAGCGAGTTGGACACGCGAGCCGCGTGCGTAACAACGCTTCGCTACTTTCTCGTCTGCGTATCCGCACCAGTGAACGTCACTTTCTCAGACTGGTGCATACACGCCCTTCGCGATTCACGTCACTTTCTCAGGGTAGCCAGCCGGCGTGTTCTTCACGGACGAAGTCGTGCCTTCCTCCAGAGGAGACGTGCACCTGCGTGCAGGTTACTTTTTTTTTTTAGGAAACGTACGTATGTGTGCATCATGCACGCCCTCGAGAATAAGCCAAGTTCGTGCATGAATATTTATGTGAACGTTTTGTGGGAACTGTCGTTCATAAACTACTCTACTTGACTGCCTTCGTCTCTTTTGCAGAAAACTTGCGTTTTATGCATCGTGCTGGTCCATCGAGTCTGTGCAGGAATTCCTATTCTACTTACGGATGATTTACTCTCGTAATATGTATTATAAATTTGCCCTACGGATTTTTTCAAGTAGAAACAAACGGTCGTACTCTCAAGGAAATACGAGTACGTTTATCAAATAAAAAATTCATTTCGAAGAATATATATATATGTTTTCGTAATGTTGCAATGTAACGCGTATTCGTTCCATTTTCTTTTCTCCGTTTACAAATACAGATAAGGATAGAATGAATCTTTGTTACAACCTAATATTATCAGTTCTATTGGAAAAAGGAAAAGAAAGGAAAGTAGAGAAGGTATCTGTGTTGAAAAAATACCAACTACGTTAATACGAATAATAAATATACTTTTGTAAATGATCTAAATGTAAGGTACATCTGATTGACCTAAAACTTCGACACATTTGTCTACTATCAACCAACATCGTGTATCACGATTGCATAGAAGATTCAAACGGAAACTTCCCACGACAGATCGCCGGATAAGACAATAAAGTCTTTGTTCACGTTGAAGAATCTTCGATTTTTATTACGATGAGTCGTGCATACCACAGGGACATAGAGCTGTTTGCGTTTTGTTATTCAACGAGCGGCCACGGCGGGACGCGAGGAATTGCGCTTTTCTTTTCCTTCGTTAAACTTTTGACGTCACGCGTACGTGCATTTTCGGTTTAACGACGCTGAATCAACCCTCTCCACTAGTTCATTATGATTTTCAATTAATCCTTTCTCGAGGGAAGATTTATGGGCATAGCATGGATTTACAGCCGAGATCGTCTAAGCAATTTTATACAATGATTCAACTTTTATCGCTGGGATTTTATCGCTCGTTGAACACTGTATACTAGGTGTATTAATCGTAACCTTCTGCGTTGGTCTGATATCATGCGCGACAAGTGTAAATATGTAAAACCGAAGCCGCGAAGAATAAACTACGATATTAATTTCATTTCCATGAAATTTTAATTCATGTATTTACTATGAAAGTAAAAACTTCAAGTTGCGTGTATCTTTCGATAAAATCGTTAAGTAAATATATAAGTAATAAGGTAAATAAATAAGTAAATATAGATAATTGTTAAATAAATACCGATAATGAAACAACAAATTAATCTTCTAATACAGAGAAACAATATTTCTTATATAACCTACTTTGCTTGTATGTGTACAAAGTTCCATTGAGATCATCAGCCTCGAATTAGATAATCAGCTTGCTGCAAGTATAAAAATCGCATCTTACAATAGCAACTTCTAACACAATGACCTCTAAGCATAAATTATATATATGTAAAATTTTGCGTTACTAATTAAGATGCTAATCACACGCCAACGTGTGTAGCACTGCATTAATAATTCCTCGGACAATGCTCCGCGCTGAACTCGGTTGCAACCGATACCAAATACAAGGCTACACCATATCTGACTAATTAACACTCGCTTTCGATGCGTTCGCCGACTTTTACCGTTTCGAAATTTCTCGACGTGCTAACGTATCATTGCGAACCGGCTGACATAACAACATATTTTTAGCGAATACGAGGGAGTTGGCATAAAATTCCACGCGAACAGGGCCCGTAATTTATTTGGATAAAGCCTACTCCGATCAAATTCGATTTCCTGCTTCGCCTTCTTTCAATCGAACATGTTCACGATCTCCTCTAACGATATACAGCATGTTCGGGTTATTCATTTTTATTTGCCCGTTTCGATTGATTTTTATTGTTATTCAGTTATTGGTACTGTCTTCTACAAGCGAACAATTTATTGGTCTTTTTCTTCCAATTGGCACATTTGTGAGAAAAATGTTGGATCCCTAAACGTCTGCTGTAGCAACAAATATCGTGAGACATTTATCCAACGGCCATCATTTATAAAATATTCGCGAAATATGCAAATGCGTCGTAAACAGATTGCAAACTTTTATTTATAATTATTGGATCGTTAGTATGTCGCTCGCGTTAGTTTGTTTACAAACCTAAAAATCTCAGTACCAAATACCCATTCTGAGAAATTCACGTTCTACATTATTCTAACACTATTAACACTGTGAAATATTAATAATACGCTACGTTTTGCAGTCAGTATCGTTCTAAGAATAATTTCTACGCTCGTATCCTCTTCCTTTTTAATTAATCGTCCAATCGTCATGAGTGTTTACGATTGTCGTTCCCAATCGATGGGCAGAGTGGAAAATAAGAATGATATAAAGGAACGTACATGCCGGCGATAAAAATAACGGTGGAACAGGTCGCGTTAATAGAGATGAAACGCAAATAAGTTGCGCGCTACATTTGCACCGCACGTATGTTTATACGTGTGCGTGCAAAAGGTGTACAAAGAGTTGCACGAGAACAGATGTTGCGCGTGGTGGCAATTTCGAGTGGCTGTCGAATGCTTGCGCAATTTGCGAGCACCTTATTGGCAGAGGCGAAATGTCGGACTGTATGTCGTTTAATTCGTCGTATTTTCATCGACAATTTCAATTGCCTCGTTTATAACCGCTAACGAGGATCTCAGGTATGCTACTGTTTGCAATTGTTTGACTGTCTTCAGCTGTCGGTAATTTGCATTTAAAATACGTACAATTAAGAGCAACTTACGATACGGCCGACATTAATTGTTTCAATAAAGATTACTCTGTTGTAATAAAACCGGCGTGAAGTATAAAGAAGAAGAAAAAAAGAAACAATAACACGGTGTTTGAGAAAAATTGAGCACTCGAGGACATAGATTAATTCGATCTTAAGAGGCGCCTAATAATTTTGTTACGTCGTATCTTTACACCGATAATTGCTATTGCGAATCACTATCAACACAGAAGCTAAAGTAATATAGATAAGTTGAAATCGCGAAACAGTCGCATTAATAATAGTAGATACAGATCAAACTTGTTCATACTAGAAACATCTTTTCCACGCTAATTTCCTCGGCATTACCAAGCATTTCTTTAATGCGGTTTTTTCTCCATTCCTCGCCAAATCTTACGAAATAAACGAAGCTCTGGCCTGCAAGCAGTAAAAGTAAAACAGAAAGGCGGAAAATTTATTTTCTCTATAACAGAATCAATTTCTGAATGAAAGAAGGGAGGATAAGAATGGAGGAGTTTGAAAGGTAGGTTGTACGAGCAAACACGTTACAACAACGCAAACTCTATTGGATGTCGGGAATAAGGCACACCGGAAGCGATTCTTCGAAACTGGCAACGAAACTTTTCCTGAACACGTTCCTGGCCGTTCGAGGAAAACACGCGTTTTAAAGTCGACTCGCGCGGTTGTTTCGCTCGTATTCCACGGCCATTCTTTCTTTTCTTCCGTACGGAAGCACGATCGAAGAGCAAAAAACAATTTCAACCTCTTTCGAACTCTTTTTCCCCTTTCTCATTTCTTTATTTCTCTGTTAAAGCACGCTTCAACCAATTAGGATCGTTTTTTCTCTTTGTGTTTATTCTTCTATGTTGTTTATTCTTCTTTCCGCGTTGCAAACAGAATATATTCTTCTACTTGTTGCAAAAGGTTTTACGTTTTGCAATGAAACGTCTCGTTCCATGATTAATTAATTGGAGAAAAGATGTTAGCTCGTTACTTTGGATTTGAAAACTTCCGTCTGTCCTCGAGGACAATTTCAGCATCGCAGAGCTCCACGCGAAATCGAAACGTTCGCGCAACATCGTGCGAATCGCCGTGAGAAACATCGAAAGAGTAGTTTGGTATCTAGCAAACGCGGTAAATAAAGGCTTGGATAGAAAAAAGAAAGAGCAAAGAATAATAACACAGGCAGCTATTTTAAGACGTTCGACCGGTTTTCAGGAGCAACCAGTGATCCTGATAAATTCCTCGTGCATTTTTTTTGCCAGCGACCAAATCGATCCAACTTTCCAATTTGTTCATTATTCTAATCCTTTGCAACGGAAAGCAGCGTTTGTTTGCAAAATGTCTCATTGAAAATTCCTCTTTCTACGAAATTTATTTTTTAAAGATCAAAAGAGAAATTTAAATTTCTCCCACGCTAGAAAAACATCGTAGGTATTACAATATTTGCGTTGTTATGCTCTGTGTTTTAAGCAAATGTACAAAGAACGGAGAAATGTGTGTACATATTACGTTATGCTAGAGAAAATTTTCTAGATATTAAAAATGCAAGTATTAAAGGAGATGCGACATCGCGAACGATACGATAGCTTTGAAAATAAATATGTCGAGCTACAGACAGATAAGTTTAAATATGCTTAACCATCAGTTGAAAAGTGTGCTTATCGCGAAGTTAAACAAATATCAGAAGTCTGAATTTGTTTTTATATGAATACGTTATTACTACTGAAGTTCTCATAAAAATATATAATTAATCCCGGTAAATTTATTTATCGCAAGCAGCCATAAAGAGCCATAAATTCCAATGTAAATTTCGAACAATAACGTTTGCAACAATTTACGCATTTTACATTCCACGATATTAAAAAATCATATTTGTAACAATTTATGTATCTGTCGTCTTACAACTTTCCACTGAAACATTTTTTCCTATCTTCCGTACTCCTCAAGATGTTCAATCCGATCCATTTAAACCAAATACGCTGACGGTAATTCGTAGCAATTTATCGAACAAAGAGAAGCGGCTCCAGAAGATGTCCGTAAAATTTGATTCAGCGGAGAAGAATTTTTCCTCTTACGGTTTTTAGGATCCGAGTAAGAAACGAGAAGGATGGATATTCTATTTGGAGCGTACAGAGCTCGTGGGATATAACGTCGAAACCGGCGGCTCTGCCGTGAATCAGCTGGCACGAAACTATCAAAAATTAACGGCTGCGGATCAATCGAATGGAACGGGGAAAAGATGCAGCCAGGGGAAAGCCGACACGGTTGGATTACCGATGTCGAAACGAGCTGCCAATTTTTCAAGGAGGGAAACAGTGCGAATGTGTTACGGGATCGACCTAATTTCCTCGGTGAATTTTCCTCGTCAGCGGAAAAAAAAACAGCAGAGCCTGGTCAGCTAACCGAACATTTCCTTCCCTTCTTTCATTTTCTTCTTTTCCCGCAAACAATACGCCCTCTCGGAATAAAAACTGCAAATTCCCTCAATTGCCATGTCTAACAATGTTCCTGGCGCCTCGTGATCGTACGAAGTAAGGGAATTATCGTCGAATGTGTTCAGAATGCAATTTCGTCTTGTCCAATCGATTTTTAGTTCCTATTAACCTCGACTACAGGTATTACGGGAATGATTGTACGTACAGCAAATTTCATTCATATACACGGTGTTCCTGTTATTGTTCTTTGCCATTATGTAACATTGTAAATGGACCAATTCATTAAACCCTGTTCTCTTCCAATTTTCTTCCACTTTTCTTAGAAACCTACCGCTCATGAGAAAGACATTGGGAATTAAAAATGTGAACACGCTGTATAAATCCGCTAATCGCACTTAAGCCTACTCGAATACAAGCCAACTTAGTCGTACATAATTATACTCGAACTAAATTTAAGCGGATTTAACTACACGTATTCCGAATCTAATCAGACCTGTCCCTATGCACCCAAATCAAATTATAGCGTTCGAGCGTAGTATCATTAGTATACTATATATAAACGTTAGTATACGATCTTCCATATTTAAACATAGATATAACGTGTAATTAATATTCCGTAAAATACGTGCCAAATCGCACGTCATCGGCAAGAAACATCGACGTCCAGCATATTTTCTACTTACAAGGAGATGGCAAGAACTGGGAAATCTCGAGTGAACTAGCTGTACGTGTGTACGATGCTTTAGGCTGACGGTGTAACAGCCCCAAAAAGATTTCACTGTGCAACCGTTTGTTTCTGAGAAATTAATACATTTTTTCATATCTTTATATTAGGTTGTCCGGAAAGTATCTTTCTTTCGCACACGTGTTTTCTACAACAGTGCAGCTTCATACAAACGTGAAACCAAGTTTGCGAAACGTCGCGGTGTTTATCTCAACAGAACAAAATGGATCGTACACAATTCGACAAAATAATATAAAACAAAAAACGTTGTGCGTCTATTATTTCCTCATAGAACGAAAGAGACATTTCGGACAATCTAATCGATTCTTTTAATATTGATATTACGCTCGGTTGAATATCAAATTTTTACAATTTACCTTGATCAATTTTTCATTATTTTTATTTATCACGGCACCGCTGCAAAGTCTTACGATTTTACGGATGGAAATTGTAAGAGGAACGTTTCAGAACGTGAGAAATTGCTGCACCAAGAAAACAAAGGGCTGTGCGTTCAAATCCTTCTGGGATAGTTTTACCATCAGCCTAATGCGCATACAGCTATCTTATTCGAAATTTCGCAGCTCTTGCCTTGTCAAATCAAAATCTCGCCATATCAAAACCTTGAAGTATGAGGAAACAACGATCCGGTCGTGTAACGTTTAATGAGAGTCGTAAAATAAATAAAAAATAACGCAATGACGTAATTAGAGGAAGCGAGAAATGAGAAGATACACTCTCAATTTTTTCTCCATTGATTGGAGAATAAATAATGGCAAAAATAATGGTTTCTTGCTTCTGGATATTTCTTTGAAAAAGTTTACGCTAAAGGTGCCAGGCAATGCGATTAGGGCAGATCGATTGCACCATGCTTTCTCGAGGTATGTTTAATTAACAAACTGTTGGGGATAATTATGCCGATGCTCGGAACGGCAATAAAATTAGTGTTTAGTTAGCAATAAAAAGACTGAGTAATCACGCGGCGAAGGTTACGTTTTTTGTTACGGCAATTAAGCGATCAAAACATCAGTGTCGAATGATATCCGTAATCGTTAGTTTGACAAGACTGGATTTGATGTCGACAGCCGACACCCAGGAAGCAGCGAATAATTAACAACAACAAGTATCGACGACGAGATTAAAAGATCAACAACAAATCGATAATACTTGTCGTTCCATACGTTGTTTTCGTCTGTCAGAAGTTAAACAGAAAAAGAAAAAAAACATATTTGACGAACGTTCGAGTGTTCTGTAATGCTGTTTTCACAGATAAAGAAAATAAATTTCGAGATAATTGTACGCAATCACGGATAAAGGAAAAGCAAGAGATCGATATCGAAAGACAATGACGCGCTATTGACAACTCGATCCACGTTTCTCGACGCTTTTCGTCAAGTACAGACGACCGATTGCGTATGATTAAGACGACTCCTACGATAAACGCACATTGAATCACGATGTTTGATTTCCGCGTTTATAGATGCGCGGAGAAATCGTGGGATTACCGGCGAACGCACGGGGAAACTTCAGAAAAATTTCCCGTCTTAGGAAACCCGCGAGATTGGACACCGATACATACAAAGCTGTAAATCGACATTTTGTTCCCGGTTTTCCGTATTCCTCCGTTCCGAACTTCCCATATTATTAAACGAACTAAACGTTTAAGAAGCAACTTATTTTACAAAATTCCATTGTGATCGTGCACCTGATTGTTCTACTGGAAACTTAGCGATAGTTCAATGCTATCGATGATACATCATGTTTGGGATTGCGAAATGGTTGGAAACGTAATTATTACAATTCCCCTCTCAAGGACGCTGCACTCGCAAGTGTGAAAAACAAGATCGCTGAAAGAGAAGTTAAACACATATTTGCGGTTCGATTTATTTTTATAAAGCAAGATACGTGTATCTTTCTACTACTGTACGAAAAATTCCCATTAACATTGGATAAAATGAACGTCTTATGCATGTTACAAATACGCCGACGTTTCGACATAATATTATTTAATTCGGAACGTACGTAAAAATTTAGGTAAACCGAGTATACCGTGAGATATACGTACGTATACCATTCGCGTGGTTAATTTACAAAATTTCGAATCTACGAATGATGAAAGAATGAACGTCTATGTACCTACTTACAGGATCTGTATCGCGGATACGATACGTGTAACCGATTTATTCGCAAGACCGGATGACGTCAGCTTTCGATGCAGAAATATTAACGGTTCTAGAGAAACGCGTGCAAATGTTTTTATCACGAGGCACTTTCCACCCAGGCTACGTAATACAAACAGATCATGCTAGAATTCGGTTGGTAAAAGCGTTGTATACGCTATGAACGAGGTCGTTATCGCGGGCGGTAATGCGACTGTCTGACAAGTGACATGATCACCGGGGCCCGGATTATGGTTTTAACTTCGCGTCGACTTCGCTAAATATTTACACGGTGCACCTGTCTCGCGATTTTTCTCGCAAATCACATTCACTATACTCGCTACTGTAACAGTGCGTACTGACGGTGATATAACACGAATAAACGATAACAAAATCGTGATTGCTAAACGTCTTTCCTCCGCCCCGTAACGTCCATGATAATAATCTGAAAACTGTGACTTTTCCTCGATATGGCAGATGATACGACAGAAGCGTACGATACGACTAAGGAAGATAAATTCTTCGGTAAATTCATGTCAAAATTAATATTATTGATTGTTCATGTTTGTTCAGCGAGGAAAGTATCGTTCTTCCTTTACAGGATTGTGTATCGATCTTTTGACTTTCCCGCGTTTCTAACGAAATATCGTTTATGCGTGTCGAGAAGAGAAGAATCAAAATTCAATTTTCAAATCGCCATACTTTCTCATCCTAATAAATAGCCGATTGTTGAGATTACGGAGATCAGCTTCCGTGAATATCTCACGAGCAACGAATTTGTAGAAGCGTCGTTCCTGGTGTAGAAAACGAACGATGTTATGCGATAGAGAACGTTCACGTGGCAATTTATTCATCTGGTTTCCATGGGAATAAAAGCATTGCGTGTGACGAGCGGGGAACGATACCCCCGCGAAAACCGGTCCCGCTCGAAATTATCGATGCGAACACTACGAAACTTCAGCCGGCCAACCGTACAACGTTTGACGAGAGTCGGTTTTACTTTATGTCTATGTTTTTATCCACGTTGCAACTCGACCGAGCAATTTCGTTTAAGTAAAAGCGATTTACTTGGAGAGGCAACTTTTAAATACCGCGCCTTACGAAAAGATAAAACGACGCGATCCAATAACAGAGAGAAAGCTAAAGGACAACGATGGCGTGCCGTTATCGATGTCCAAAAATTTCACAAGAAGCATCGATCTTTAAAAGACGCAAAATAGAATAGCAACGGAACGCGAACTGGTAAATACCTGGCGACGGAGTCAGGCACGAATATGTTCCACCAGGAAGGCCTCTTCTGTCTGGCTTGCGTGTAAAGTCCATCGGTGCTTGCGACCTGTGTCGGGACGCCAGCAATCCCTTTCCTCCTTTTGCGATCGAGTTTCGGCGGCCTGGCGAGGATATGCCACGACTTTCTGCGAGCCTTTTTGCCCTCGATGTCCGCCTGTATTCTTCTCTCGTTCTCCAGTAGTTCTTGGTTCTCCTCGAGCAGATCCTGCGACACGTAGAAAACCGAGCACCGTCTGCCACATTCGCTGGCGCGTCTTTTCTCCTTCTGCACTTGTTTCGTATTTTCCTTCTCCTCGACAACGCTACCGCGTCTCGCTCTATGAAACAGACTGTCCCTTCGCGCCTTCAGATCCTCCAGCACGCTGTGCCGTCTGCCTTTATTATCGCGTAAAATAGCGTTCGAGTCCCTTCTGCCAACAGCGCCGATAAGTTTCGCGAATGACGATTCTTTCTCCACTATCGAAGGAATCGAATTGGTCGACGCGTATTTGGCGGCCGAGTGGCCGTTGTTCTGCGGCTCGTTGCTGATGTACATCTTGCTTTCCATGCTACGTATCGATCGAGATCTTCGAAACGCGTATCCACGTTTCCACTGTATTGCCGATATACTAAATCAACAACACCGAAACACCCGCGACCACTATACTAGACGACGAAGACGAGAAAAAACCATCAGGAAACTGTCGCGACGCACTGCACACTTAATCACCCGAGATCCGCTATCATTTTTCCGGTGGTTCGCAAGGGAAATACGGAAGGCATGAGTCGCGTACCGTTAAGGCGCGATCGGCATTATTCCGTCGCCGGTGAAAGCAGCCACGACGGCGTACCGAGTGACCGCCTTTTCACTCCTCGTGAAACGTGCTATCGGCACGAATACGCGCGTATCCAACGAACGCGACCGAACCACGAACCTATATATATATATATATATGTATATATCGTATCGACCGGACCTGTCCACAGATACGTGTATACAAACCGGGAACAGCTCAAGCGCGAGATCCACCAACAGATCGTTGACCCAAGAGAATCGTGAGCGCGGAACCAGCCAACGGTGGTCGACCGACTACCTTCCACCTCGCGCGCGTCTTTTGCTCGCACGCATTTGTTTCTCTATTTTCTGGTAAGTCGAGAAGAGAGCTCTGGTTGGAAACTCGTTCGCCGCGTTTCTGCGTTTCGGAACGTCAACCGAATCAACCTTTGCCTCGTCCTCGAGCCGTCAAAGGTGGCGCGGTGTGTGACTCGTGTTGTAATAACTTACAACCGAGAGATTGTATTTGGAGCAACTCGGAACGAATTCGATAACGGTTCCTCGCAGTGAACAAAGCGAATCTGTCTGGTTGAACGAGAGAACAAGAACGAAGAGACGAGTCTGGTTTGCTGCGAAGTCAATTTCCTAGCGGCTTCGAATCGTTTCCACGATTTCAATGCAGGAACTACGACCAAGCTTCGCTGTTGCTAGCGTCTTCTTCTTTGGCCGGTGGAACGCTTTCGGATGAACGACTCGACTTGTTGATAGTGTTCAGCCAAAGCGGTGTTCCTTTTCGTCGTTCGATACGGTGGTAACGACGGGGAATCGAGGCTGGCCCGCTGAGACCGTCGATGTCGGCCACAATCCGCACACTCGTCCTTTCTTGTCGTCGTAACACCGACGTGACGTTGTCGCGATGCCGACACGTATACACACACGGGCCAAAATCGAGATTCGTTTACTACGAGAGAGGGAGAGAACACACGTGACACGCGCGATCTTCAGCAAATTAATACGTTGCTTTGATAAAACAAAATTCGACGACGATATAACAGGATACACGGCGTCTCGTGTTAAGAAGAGAGGGAGAGACGCACAACCGGCGGAAAAACAGGCGACTTTCTCTCGCCTCCTCTTTTTTTCTCGTGTTTCTTTCTTCGCAACTTTATTGTAATGCGTTTCGATTTTGCGCGCATGTGCGCACCTGATCTGCTTACACTCCACGACGATAGCCGGTTTTCGATAAACCGAGATATCGGGCTACACAGTTGACAGTGGTACACACACGCCGAATCGACAGGCCGTCACGAGAATCGAGTATCGCAGCGACTAAGCGAGAACGAAGCCGACTGCTTGTATTTATACACGTCGAGGCACTCGGCCGAGACTGTCTCTTCGGGCGCATCCCCCACCTCCCGTGCCCGAGTACCCAACAAGAAGAAACACGCATCGAAGACACACGACTTTACGCTCTTCGTTAATCGTTTACAAACAATCTTTTTTTTTTTCTTCCTTAATTCTCTCGATACTGTCTTACACGCGTCCGAAATAATTGCGGGATTGAAGGAAGGCGGCGATCGTACGAAACGCGTACTCGCAAGATGGAGGACTTTAAGGTCCGTAAATGGGAAACGCTGGAACCGGGGCATGTGTTTCACATTGCAACTATCAGCGCGAGCAAACGAGCAATTCGTAATTTGTCGTAGTAATATTATTACGACGATGATTTGAGAACAAATTTTAGTGTCTTTTAAAATTGTAACTGATCAATATGTGTTGATATGATCGATTGATTGAAAAATCAATCGAACTTCTTTGTATGTTTTCTTTTCTAAAAATCTAATACGTTCGAAAATATTTCTTTTTTTTTTGTTTGCGCTCGGGGTGAAAAAAATAAATCGCAGATTTCATTTGAACGAAGTTGTTTCGTTATTTGTAAATGTTCCCATCACGTTCTCTTTTTTTTTTTTTTAAATAGGAAGTATTCAGGAAGAATTCGAAGTTTTCATCTTCTTTCTTACGTCAGAGTGAAAAATGTGGATCGTAGATTGATTTTTCAGATCGAGATGAACATTCGTGAAACACGTTGACGACTACAATAATGTCTTACTTGCAGCTTACTAGTAAAGAAAATCGCGATTGAAAATACATTGAACAACTTGGAATCAATGTAATACAATGTGTTCATGAATATATACATACGCATATATAATATGTATGTGTTTCTCGCTCATTTCTGTCTTATATTCATACGATTCGTAGTTTTCAATCGTTTTATTAATTGTTTAAACAAACGTTTAATTGTTCATCGAGTAATATATTATCGAGAAGCCCGTGTAAACGAATCAACAATGCGATAAGTCTTAAGTAAATAAGTAACAACGTGCCTCGATTCAGTATACTTAAAGAATACACAAACACGGATAATTATCGCATGTAACTAAACGACGATGGGAACTAGTATGGTCGTAGTAAAAAGTAATAAATAATCGTAAATAAGTTCAATTTCAGAAAAATGTCAAGATACTAATGCATCGAATTTCCAGCTCCAGAAATTATCCTAACTAAATTATTCTTCGCTTTGCATCAACATTTCTAACATGCTATATTTCTTATAAATTTATTCTTATAAATATTTTCATATTTGTTAAAAATTTTATCGAAAGATATCTTTATTCAGACTATTAAGAAACAAAAATGGAGAGTATTCTTTGTCGAAGAAAATCACTTTGTCTCGTCTAATCATGAGCCGTTGTAAACGTGAAAATCTTCACGCGTGTACGGGAGAGAATAATCCAATCTTTGGCGAAATAAATTTCTGAGAAGCATATTCGTACGTCGCGTATCTCGAATTGCGATAAAGATTCTCATTGATAACGATGACAAACACCTTCTCGAGTTTTTCCTTCTTTTTCTCTATTTCTCTCTTTCTCTCTTTGATTAACTGCTTTTCATAGGCAAGATGCATACAGTAAGAAATAGTCTGATTCTTCTCAGATGAAAACATAGAAAATTATCACGGCAAAACAGCTTTCAAATGATCTAGCAATCGTAACTCATTTCATAATCCATGTCTAACTATTCGTCACGTCTGAATCGACGAGCCTCGGTTACCTAACCGCTGTTGCCGGCGCACAGATTAATTTTGTTGTGGAGCGTTATGGAGTCTGTGCACTCGAAACTGCGTGCAATTAACTGGTTTGTATGTCGGGAAGTTTCCAATGTAGCCTCGTTTATGTTTTAACGAGTTCTATAATAATTCGAATCGCTCGCAAGTTCGTAGCGAAATTTTCATCTTTCGTATATTGCGATTCGAAGAAATAGTAATCGATAATAGAAGCGAAGCAGGAAATTTTGCAATCCAATAAAATTCGGGCTATGAGAAAGAGCTTCGATTATCGAGAATTTATTTAAAAAATGAGAAATAATAGCTACCGTAGTCAGTATTGTCGATTCGTATCTTCATGAAACGAAATCTAAGTAAAAATTTGTTCTAGCTTTTAATTTATAATATTATTCATGAACATTATAAAGAATATCTCATTTTAGATATTTCGAATGTTCTACGCATCCTGTGTAGTTTCATGTAATTTAAATTCCCCGCAAAAGCGTAAACATCAGCGGGCTAATTGTAGCCCCTTTTTTGTCCCGAAACTTCAACTTCTACAACACGTCCAAGCCAAATTCGATTATGCCAACCGCGATATATTTCGTTCGTATGATTTAGGATCGTGTCGCGAGACACTTTTTCGTGGCGATACAACTTTGACCCAATTGCTGGGAACGACCGGATGAGTCGAACTTTAAACTGCGCCACAATCGAAAGCTACAGCTGTACCATTTGTGTAAATTCACCTTATACGGATCGAACATACACCATCAGGTGTCTTGCTATGTTTTCGTGAATATTTAAAATTAATCCAATCATGGCAAAAATTTCAAATTAATTTAATTTCAAATTAAAACGAAGAATTCACAATCATTGGTGAAAATATACATTTACTGTGCAATTTCAGCGATTAGAATTTTTCTTCTTACATTGTGTAATTCTTCATATGTCATTTTTGCTTTGATTTCTTTGTTGCTAATGTTATGTTTTAGTCGTGCATAATTCTAATGTTATATACATATATAAACGTGTTTGTTTTCCTGTTTAGTGTTTAGAGATCGCTTCGAGAAACTCGGCTGACCGAGTGAGATTATGGTCGTCCGTAGAGGGACAGAGAAAGAGAGAGAGAGAGTTAATTGGGTGAATCGAATTAAGAGCCAGCCAGTATTTTCATTGTTGCAATTCTCTAATTAGTCGCGTACGAATTGACCAATTGTTTCCACCGGTTTGCACGTCCGCCTCTCGTTAATCCCGCGAGTCTGCGTTCGAAAGAGCAATCGCAAGATTTTACACAAAATCGTCTTCTATAAAGTCAGACGCGTTCCGATATAAGCGAAAATGGTGAACGAATAATTGACACAACGCACGTGAAATATTCTTCAACAACGCTGTCTTACAAAGATCTAGAAAATCGATGAACTCTTCGATCGGACTGACTTAAATCAAAACGATAACGTCGCTAAATTCGCTAATTCATCAATTAATCGAGCCAGCATGAATAACATATAATTTCAAATAATAACGACGATAACTACGCCACGGATTTGCGTGCAAAATTTCCGCGAGCACAATCAAAAGAAGTGGAATTAAAACGAGTTACAATATTGCCTGTTTTATACATTTTTGCGTACTATATGCATTCTGTACATTTCTTGTATCGTCAAATTTCGCACAAATGCACAAAAGTTCGCAGCCTGCTAATACCACCAATAGAATACCAATATTCCGTGACAAAACGCAAAATATGCCCATTGGCAAATATCAACAAAGGAAAATTCTCCAAACGTGGAAGATCGCTTACGAATCCGCTATAGCGTAATAATCACAATATCAAGAAAAATAGCAAACCATCGATATTCAACAATTCACGATAACGATGATCTTCGAGCAAAATTATTCTCGACCAAAGCGAAGAAAGAGAACAGAAAAATGTCCTCGCTTGGCACAGAGCAATTTCAAAGGAACGGTGGTTTTATGCATCGAGGAAAAGACGAGCGTCTCTACTAACGACCTTATCAGTCAACTGCTTATCACCGACCTCACGTAGCCGAGGACAGGTTTATGACTCGACTACTGCAATCGCGAACAAGTCTATCTCCGTTACCTCAAACGGTTCCCCTTTTTCTTCGTACCACTTTCCTGCGGCGTTTCTTGTTTCGCGGAGAGCCACAACGGCAAGAACAAAGCGGGAAACGGCGGTGCAAGCAGAGGCACGATTTTCGTCACTACGAATCGAACATAGTTTGGCCGCTGTTTCGTGATCGAAGAACGAGATTCGAGGCACGCGTGTCGGCGGGCAAACAGCTTTGATTCGATTCCATGCGAGTTTCTTCCACGTCGACGCCGCGTAGAATGGTCGAAAGGCCGGATCGATGTGCAAATAATCTCGTTTCGTGCCTCTGCATTTGCTTCGTTTCATTTAGCATTAAGTTTTCTCGCTCGAATTACTAATAAGATTAGTAGCTGACTCAATATACGATTACAGCTAACTACGATTGGACAAGCGATGCAAATTTCTCACGAATAGAGTGTACTTCAGACAAAAAATTGGGTTGTAACAAAAATTCGTTCTGTCTTCGTTTGTATTTTCAGAGCACAAGATAAATACAGGCGCAGTGGCGGTAAAAAGAGAGTTTAAAATTGATCAGTGTGAACTTTAGGATGAAAAGTTGCTCGCATATTGGTAACAGATTATCTGTTCTTTGGTATAATATGTGCATTGTGCTTATTCGTTCAATGTATTTCGTAAAATTATTATTATTACTATTATTTGTCATCCTTGTACGGATGACACACTTTGATACAAAGGAAAAAGATGTACAGTAACATGAATGGTAATGGCAACACGTCATAAATGACGCGGAAGCATCGATGAATTACTTACCTACTGCATTTCTAATATTTTTCTTGACAGCACGCGACTCGCAAAAGAGGTCTAATCGATGGTCGAGTAAATTAGCATGTTTGCAATCGCGGTTAACGCAACTGGTATGAGCATATTACGATGTCTTTTTACATTTGTTTTTTCAATCGACATTTAAATTTCCCATAAAAAACATAAACATCGATAGTCGTTTAATTAGGTCCTAAACGCTCGTTCAGTAGACTTTACGATCCGGTCTGATACTAACGCGTTTAGGATAAACGATTATGCAGGCGAATCGCGCGATTCCGCGATTACCACTAGTTACATCGAGTTGTTCTATCGGGAACGACACGCGATATCGACCGTACAATCGCACAGCAAATTGCCTGTGCACGATAATGCTCGGAGAAATAACTAAAACACTGTTCTCGGTGCATCGACGTGAAAATAAAAATCAACGAGAGAATTGCGTTTCGCAAGAGCTGAACGTATATAACCGCGAGAGAGAGAGAGAGAGAGGGGGGGGGAGGAAAGAACACGAATCAAAATTCGACTATCCTCGATTTAACTGCGGCCAATTTCCAGCTGAAAACCATCTCTTAGCGATCATGAAAATTACCGGTTACCCGAATGACCCTGCGTGACGAGTGTTGGGATTCAAGCATACTATAACTCACGGAAATATGCCACCATTTGTAGAGAACTTTTATAAACGTATTACGTGTGTTATATTTGGAACATTTTGGAATTTTGCTAGCGCTATAATGACGCAGAACCATCATGATTATATCGGTAAGATTTAGGAGAATACCGGATGTCTAGTGCAGGTCCATATTTCGCAGAGATCACAAAAAGATTTAGATTTGTCGATTATCTGTTGTAATAATCCAGTAATCGATGCTCACTACGAAGCATCCAAGTACTTACGGTTTACGAGTATTAAGTATTAGTACTAGATGCTAAGTACTAAGTACTAAGTACAAAATATTAGGACACATACTTGTTACATTTACTGAAAATCTCGAGCAAATTTTAATTCGTTTAGTGTTTTACATTATGAGGTGCATACGATGTGAACGAAAATTATGGATTTATAATAAAACAACTAGAAAATAAAATTAGTGGGAGACATCCAATTTATATCACGTGATATTTAGCGTATATTTTGTATTATACATTCTATATATAATATAATATAATATATTATATAATATAATATAATATAATATATAATATAATATAATATAATAATCTGTATAAATATAATATAATATAATATAATATAATATAATATAATATAATATAATATAATATAATATAATATATATAATATAATATAATATAATATAATATAATATAATATAATATATTATATAATATAATATAATATAATATAAATAATATATTATAATATAATATAATATAATATAATATAATATAATGTAATATAATATAATATAATATAATATAATATAATATAATGTAATATAATGTAATATAATGTAATATAATGTAATATAATGTAATATAATGTAATATAATGTAATATAATGTAATATAATGTAATATAATATAATATAATATAATATAATATAATATAATATAATATAATATAATATAATATAATATAATATAAACGAAAATGGAGTGTAGTTATAATGCAGATTTTAACAGAGATTTAATTCAGACAGTATATATTTTTGAAAGTTGCAAATACTCGTTCTGGATTGAACCAGCTATAGAGATTAAATGCTTTGCAACATTATCGTACGAGTCATTATAATGTTGCGAGTAATATTCAGGCCTAATCGAGCGAACCTTCAATGCTGCCTTTGATCTGAATTTGTGAGTACACGTCGAACTTAATCCCATCGCTGGAATCACTGGAAAGGACTCACGTTTGATCGACACTGAAGGACGTCGAGAATTTTGTTACGCAAACGTACCTATATATATAAATAAATGAAATTTTCTTGGACGAAGAAAAGTCGAGCCGAGATAATTGTTAGGCTGAAAAGCAGAAATCGAGCGGACCCTTGGTACGCAACTTTCACTCGCGTCTCGACGCGTACCAAGACGCGAACAAAAACGACTAGTCGCACGAACGTTTGCCCAATCTGGCTTCTGATTGTTTCTGTAAGACACGATTTATACGATACACGAGGTTTTTCGGGAGGAGATTTCACGAGAATCAAAGCGATCAGATGATCTGGGGACAAGAGGTTATCTTAGTAGTGTGATATTGATATTAGGTTGACGTAAACGAATTATGGTTGTCTCAGTTGATATCATAACGAAGGTTCTGTTTTCAAGCTTGCTGTGATCAAAAGAAATGTTAAAACCGCATTATCGTATTTGATGAAATTTTCTCTGATTATTAAAAATAATAGGAGCAAATTCAGGTCAAGACGATTTTTCGACTCGGTGCACGGAGTCACTTTACAGTAACAGAGTGAAATATATTACATTATTAGTAGAGAATTCTAGCTACTTATTAGCTAGATTAATTTTTAATTAATTTTCAACAGCGTTTTCTTGCAATAGTTGAAATAATTTATTCTATTAACGATAGAGAAAAATGTAAGATATTATTAATATGAATTTATTTCAAAGTTACATATTAACTTAGTATACATTTATCGTATCAAATTTTAATCAGCACATTTTTCTCGCAGTGGTACGAGCCTAACAGCAAATGATCTTCGAAAATGCTCAGTTATTTCAAGTGAATTATGCAAAATTAGTAAGATGAGCTATTCCAAATGACTAAAGCAAAGAACTTTAGGAAATTGACGAATAAAATCGTACGATCTAGCAGACATACCATTAACAATTCTTTCATCATTAAAATCTATTATTAAAGTCTACAATTCACGTTGAACCTCATTTACAAACTTGCTATACTTAGTATCAGCAAACAACAGTAATCCATTGTCTATTATTCCGGACGTTACGTAGAAAACTTTGTGAAAACATCAGAATGGCCACAATCGAAACCAGACTTCCTTTCATCCGCCTATTGAAATTTGAAAAATCATCCAACACGAATATACCGTGTCGATTCAGGCTCGAAAGTAACACGCTGATTGCGAGAAACAATAAAAATCGTGCATAAAACGTTTCTTGAAATCAAAAGTTCGTATGTTTCGCATTTCGACGAATTCTTACATCTCTTTTTTTCGTCACGAGAATTTTTGTTCACACGTTCCACAACATCGGATAGCCCACGATAAATGCCAGAGATGAAAGAAACGTTTCGTCTGAAAAAAGCTATGGTTCAAAGAAATGTAGCTTTTTGAAGGTGGGTAGAGTAACCGAGGAAAATTTATTCGAAAGAAGCTGCAGTGACGACGAATTAAGTACAATCGTTATTTTTCTTTAATTAACCGGCTATAAGGAAACTGGGTCGGTTGATGACTTAAGTGAAATTGCGTTCTACAATTTCTCTCTCTTTCAACTTCTTATTATTATTTCGAAGAAGCTTCAAACTATCGACTATTGACTTTGCTAACAAACGAATAGTTGTACGATGTAGTAGGAATAATAATAAAGAGACGTATGTCATTCAAAGTAATTCATTGAACACAAATTCATTGAAAACAGTAAAATGATCGAACTTCTTAATTTCGTTACTTCAGTCGGCTCGATTTCAAGTTCGCTTGAAAATTGTTCATTTTGCTATCGCGAAAGAGGCGTGAACGCTTCGCTTTCATATCCATGGAAAAGTACTTGTTCGAACAGGATATGAAATTGGAATTACTAAAAAGCGCCGAAAGACGCTAGAAATGAAAAGACACTGAAGCAATTAAAAGCAGAAAACACATCAATGGAATTAATGAAAGAAAAACAGTATTTTCATTGAGTTTCCGATTCTGCATCCGTTTGGCCATACACACGATATATAACACGTACAACAGAAAATAACCTTATTTGTCGAATTGAAGTTAAACTACGTTGATTGTAATGACCCGACGATGACCCACGTCGAGCACAGAAAAGGCATTAATCAAAGAGCATGCGTTGGCCAATCGTTTCGTGGATCGTCGTCCAAACCAATCGATAGTTTAATCTTTATTTACGGCTAACGTGAATAGAAGCTTAACTGGTTTTCCGTCACGTGACGTTTGCGAGGCTTCGCGGAAAGAGGCGAACGCCTAGCGCGTAAATTCATCGCGATAAGCCATGAAAAAAGAATTTCGAAGCGGTGGTCGTCGTGCGAAAGATAAGCTGGCTCGGCAAGGCTGTTACGAGATGAATTCGAACAGATGTTCTACGTGACCAACCGCACATCCTCGCTCGACGTTGTGAAAAATTAAATTTCTCCCTGCCAGGATATCTTTTTACGCGACGATATAATACTCCATTCACGCTCACGCTACATATTTTGCTCCTGGATGAGCCTAGTTTAGGAAAATCGACGAAGAACTGCTTTATTCCGATGAAACACTGAGTTCGGTCGATCGCGTACGTTGTTTTTCACTTTTCCTTTTAACTTTCGTTAGTTGGGAATACAATGGATGGTGATTCGTTCGATGGACGCGTATTTATTATTTTTAACAAAAGTTATCGATCAATTTCCATCTTAGAAGCCAAATCGATCAACTCGATGAATGAAGACGTACAGAAGAATGGCAGTTACAAATATTAGGTTTGAAAATTCTTCTTGGAATTTTCAATTACTTATGCCTCCTTCTTATGATAAACAAACGTACGAAGATAAGATCTGTTTGTTTAGACGTTGAATACAAATCTGTGACTTGCGACAGGCTCTTGTACTCTGGCTGACAACAAGTCATTCTAATCATTTGAATTCTTCACGCGTGAAAAGAGCTTAAGGTGCTTGGAGCTCAGGAGGCTTTTTCGTAAAAGATTTCGAATTTACAGCCGATAAATAGACGAATTTGGAACATTTTGGTGTTGAGAATTTTCTCGTCCATAGACACGTGCCTCTGCAACTTTCTAAGGAATTAGATTCGATTTAATCAAGCGTGGGACAGGCTTAAGCAAGCTCCTTTCCTGGCGTGGACATAAAACCGAGAACGAAGGTTTACCAAGGGTCATTAAGCACCGTTTCTACACGAACGACATTCTCGTTTCTGGCAGTAAACGTCGACTAGAAACTGTTCAGAGAGTAGCTGTCTAGAAATTTCGCTGTTTATTCGAAATTCTAGCGGCTTGGGCCGAGCGACGAGGATCGACGTGGCAATGTTACGGTAAATTTACCGAGTAACCGGCAATGGGAAAACTTGCGACCATAAAAATGACGTTGACGGCTATCCTACTTCCAGAATCAACCAGTCCACGTAGGAACTCGACTGGACACAAAGTATTATCTAGCGCTGGTAATTGTTGCAGACGCTTCGAAACCTGATGGACGTTCATTTCGAAACTCAGATTTACGACGCGTACCATTACAGTAAGCTTGTAATAAAGATCATATCAATCATTCTGTCAGGTGTATAAAAAGATCCGTGTGATTTTAGTTCAACACCGTGACTGCTGTTACGGACCAACAGTGTTCTTATTTTTAGAAATTGAAACGTTTTCAATCACTGAGGTATTCTTTCTTCGTGCATAAGAGAAGAATTTTCCATTAAAAAAAAAAAAGAAATAGAAGTGAAACTGCTCTATGTTTTTTTAAATATCTTTATAAATCTTTCTTTTTACGTCGATCGAGATATAATCGAGATCCTAAATTGAGGAGATTTTTTCAAGCATAATATCATATAGTTTAAAGAAGAAAGGTACATAATAACGTTGTTTGAAAGATAACAAGGTGATTTCAGTCTTTTACGAAGAAAATATGCTTCCGAGAGTTTCATTATGCTAGCGGTTTTCCTACTTAGCACCAACGAGCTTGAAACTTATTTGAAACATTTTATATTATAAATTGATAATCTATTAGAGTCGGGCCAAACATCGTGATACACTTGCCGTACAGTTTCCTGCATCCGGACGACTATTTCTTGATGAAAAATACATTTGATCTACTTTTTCATTCAGTCGGAACCGGCGTAGCGGATCATCGTGAGATGTTTGTATTGGTCTAACTGGCCAATAAATTTCGAGGAAATCATCGGAAGATGGAAGAATCGACGTAGAGAACCGAGTGGAGTCGTAAGTTGTCGTGAAACGAGGATTTATCGCCTCATGGAACGATAAAGCGTCAGTTGGTCGTGTAATATATGTGCGTATAGGCAGATGCTACCGTGAAGTTTTACGAGCGTCGTTGCGACTCGAATAAGCGACGTGGAAAGAAAGAAAGAGGAGGAAAAGGTGCATCGAACGACGATCGAATCCGATCGAAAGCCGATCGATCCGTTGCGCAATTAGACACGGCGTGGTGGTTGCACGAACACGGTGAAAGTCGTCGACCGATAAAAACGAAATTGTTTCATCCTATAATATCTCTCGACTTTGGAACGTGATACGATACATTCGAATTAAACTGCACGAGCTCGTGACACATGATGAATCATGATGAGCTTTTATAATACTCGCAATGATCGAAATAATCTCGCAATTTGTACAACTTTTAAGTTACCGAAATACCAATAAAAATAACCAATTTGTGATCCTTCGTAGATTTTTCCGAGTTTTCCAACGATATTGCGACGAGATTTAATTTAATGTGGTCAAGTTGACAATTGCGAAAGTAACCAGTTTATAGTCTTCCAGAGAAATTTAAGAACACAATATATGACGGTGCTTTCTTTCAAGATTTAAATGAATTTTTGTAAAGTATATAGATAAAAGCTGGTTTTTCCTCCCGCGTTATATAGCTTTTCATGTATCTTTATGTTGAATTTTTTGATACTAGTCTTACGCTTTATCTATTATATATATAATCGAAAAATAGAAATTAATTTTGTCACGATCATCGGAACTGCTGACAGACACTTAAGGATAAGAGTGGTTTAAAGTTTGAAGTATTTTTATCTGACGAGTCAATTGGAGATTAATTTGAGTGCACGTGATGGTGCAAGATGCATAGTGACTAGAATAATCGAACAATTAGCCTTCATCTATCGTCAGACTCTTTTAGACTCTTTTATTTTTAGTTTAAGGAAGTAAAGAAATAATCTACTGCTTTCTTATTTAAATTTAATTTAACAATATTTCAAATGGCTGCTTGCTCAGCCGGAAATTAGTTTTGTCTTCGGTTCGATCTTAATCGAGACATTAGTCGTGTTATGTATGTCGAATATAATTCTTCTCGGAAAGTTATCGGAAATTTCTTACGTTGAGCAGATTCGTTTGATTAAGACCCACTTCGCCAATGACATTATATCATCGATCATGTTAATTACATCGATCCTAATCTTTACAAACACAGATATAATAGGATTTACTTTTAATAAAAATGACGCGATACATTGTAGAAGACAAACAGCTCTTAGATAAGTCAATTATTGCATTCGCAATCTAGACAATTGAAATCATCAATTTTAGTTTGTTAAAGACTCCATTTTGTACGATGAAATCCAGTAAGAAGTCGAAGCGATAGAGAACCCGGAAGAAAAAACAAATCATCGATTAAGAAGTTAAGAGTTTCGAAGGTTATCGTGAAATAATTAAGATAATTAATCTTCCAGGGTGAAATATCTCTGATATCGAGTATTCACGCTTATTGATAGCAAGATCGAAGATCAACCGGTGCCTTCGCGGATTTTCCTCTTTTGTCGTGGCTCAAAGAACAGAAGCTCCGATTGAACGGGAGCACATTGCAATAAAAAAAGTGGTAAATACCTCGGAAAGATCATGTATCGGGCAAACAACAATCGCGAAAGGATTAAGGATGCGATTCGCAGTAAACGCTAGACGGGAAGCTGATAATCTTCTTGAAAAATAAAAGCCGATCAATCGGTCGAGCTGTCATTATCGCGTATCTCGCGCAATCTTACAGATATTTTCAGTAACAGTCCAAAAACAAAAGAAGAATTTACTAAGAACCCGTGACACCGAGCAAGCGAAAACAAAAACACACGTTTTAATTCAACGAATTCGATGCCGAAATAGATCTTCGATCAGGTTAAGTATCGCCAGATCGGTTGCGAATCGTATCAAGTAAATGAACTGACCAGAACAGCTATGTAAATACATGAAAAAAATAATATCTCGAATGTTACGTGTTTCTAAGAATTTCTTTGGAAATCGCGTTCATTCGTGTCACTTTCTTGCAAAGAAATAAAATAGTCAAACTCGAAGATGGTATCCCGTTGGGGGTAGCCATCCACATGTTATTTAGCAATTAAGTTAGAAAAATTTACCAAATGTCCAGCTGGACAAATTGTAAAGTACAAATTAAATAATAAAAAAAAAGAAGGAACTTTCTTGCAAAGAATGAACTTACGGGAGTAACTTGTTTCGTTTGAGAAGTTCGACAATAACGGCGGATTTTTATGCGACTATGCGAAACTTGAAGATACGAAAATACGCAGAATATAAATAAAATATTCCAAATACAATATCACAGTTTGCAATTGATGAAGCAAGTTTCCATATGAGTTCTTCTATTTTAATTGTGGCCATAAAAATATAAAACTGTACGAACATCCCCAGTATGTCCATATAATTAAATTGAGAAACTTCGCGCTCCTTGTTTCATATAAATAACGTCCTACTTCATAAATTACCAAGCAATTGATAAATAAGATAAATGCATTTACTTTCTGTAAAATTGTCCTTGAATTGCAGCGTGCTCTTCTTTAAAAACCAATTTCTGAGAAATGTATCCGTGCCATTAATAAATAATATTATTAAAAAGAAGATAGTTTTACTTAAAAAAAAACCAAGCAATTGATAAATAAGACAAATGCATTTACTTTCTGTAAAATTGTCCTTGAATTGCAGCGTGCTCTTCTTTAAAAACCAATTTCTGAGAAATGTATCCGTGCCATTAATAAATAATATTATTAAAAAGAAGATAGTTTTACTTAAAAAAAAACCAAGCAATTGATAAATAAGACAAATGCATTTACTTTCTGTAAAATTGTCCTTGAATTGCAGCGTGCTCTTCTTTAAAAACCAATTTCTGAGAAATGTATCCGTGCCATTAATAAATAATATTATTAAAAAGAAGATAGTTTTACTAAAAAAACTATGATCCTAAAAGATTTGATAATGGACAAAAAAGAACTTTCTTATAGCCCAATAAAAATTCAATCTTGAAAGGGTCGATCAAACGTGCGTCATTGAACAGCTTGAAAACGAATTAGCTTGTTATACAATGCGTGCCGTAATAAGAAGGCCCTTAAATTCTTTCCTGTCGAATTTTTATGTTGGGTCACACAAGCCTTATAAATTATAATAGCGTCGCGCGTCCGTTTCAACATAGAATTTGACGTGTTTCCTAGGACAGGTTTGCACACGTTCACCATTCAGGGCCATCCCCTTATTTGTCTAACGCCATTATCGAATTCGTTGTGTCGATTCATACAACGTAAACGCACATCGGACATGCATACGTTGTATCACAAATAAGAAAGCGTCGTTTGTACGAATAAATTAAGAAAAATATGTTATTAGATGCAGATACCGTTAACTGTTCAATTTTCACGATAGTCGTGTGGCTTTGTATTTGGAATTGTAAAGCAGAACGATACTGTCTCTTATCAGGAACTTATCGTAGAATTATATGTAAATGGCACCATTTTGAAATAACTTTTACAAGTTTTTAAATATTAAACTGTTTGTTGTACGTTTTACAATGGCCAAAATAATTTAAATAATTTAAATAATTAAACTTTTAAATAATTTAGATACGAAAGTAGGATGTTACTAGATCTATTTGAAGATCCCAATTGGTTGTTTGTAATTTTATTTGCACTAATTTATTATACGACTATTCACCATCAATAACTTACCGATCAACCTGATTCCTGGTTATTACGATATTATACAGGGTGATTGGTAACTGGTAGTACAAGCGGAAAGGGGGTGATTCTTGAGATTTTTGACGGATTAGAGGAATTTTCGAACTTTCTATCACCTCAACGACTTTCGAGTTTTGCGATTTTATCAAATTTCAAACAACTGTCAGCTGTACAAGCGGAAAGGGGGGTGATTCGACGCGAAAAAAGAAGTCGGAAATATAGAATAACAATTTTTAAAAAATTTTTTTTCTTTTTAAATTTTTCCATCGAGACAACGATCTACAGTGAGATCCGTTATAACGTACCGCACGCGTACCGAGCGAAAATTCAAAGTCGATTTTCTCGAAAACAAAGCCTCAAACGAAAAATTTTTATTCTATATTTTCGACCTCCTTTCTCGCGTAGAATCACCCCCCTTTCCGCTTGTACAGCTGACAGTTGTTTGAAATTTGATAAAATCGCAAAACTCGAAAGTCGTTGAGGTGATAGAAAGTTCGAAAATTCCTCTAATCCGTCAAAAATCTTAAGCACGTGCAAATAAAAGATTACAGTAACAGACATAGGAGTTCGGACTGTCCCAGAACGTCGCTATTAATCATTTTAATTAAAGTATTTAATCCAACCAATACATACCGTTAGTCTGCGAATAAAGAAGAGATGGCAAAATCGCTATCACCTGAAGAGGATTATACAAATATGTTGATTCACCTTTGTTTATTCTATATTTAATATTTCCCACGTTTAATCGATAAGTTTATGATCGACCGAAGATATATATTTATTTATTTATCTCATCTACGATCTTTTATGGTCACTAGCGATCGTGACTAACAAAATATGTAAGAAGAATATAGAAAAAGAAAACGAAGTGTAAAATACGATAAAACGAGATATATAGATAAATTATGGTATCCGTACAATTATATGGATCATATTCCATAACAATCTCGAAACGCGTATAATGTAACCTTTTCACGAATGAAAGAAGTAAAAGCAAAGCTAATCGTATATTAAGTTAAGCGAGTATTACAAAGAGAAAGAAAAATTAATTTCGAGATGTTTCTTCGTAGCAATCAAGTAGCACGAGCTCGTGCTTCTGAGTTATACTAATTTCTCTGACGCAGTCGGCTTTAATCGATGATTATTGCAGCGGAATTACCGGATCCAAATACTCGACGATAAGGTATTCAGACGCGTGCGTTTCGATACAAGTGAATCACGTGCCGTGACTCAGTCCTCGCGAATGTTTCCCAGCAGATGCGAATTCGTATCCAGAACCTGTTCTTTTATCATTCCAGCTTCTGTTCGAGTAACTTCGTAAAACCCCTTTTTCCTTAGGACACGAACATCATTCTTGTGAACAACTTGCCAGAAACAGGATGTACTTAAATTCGACTTAAACTGTTCTTCTTATCTAAAAAGAAAGGAAAAAGAATACGTCTTCTTCTCTCTCTTTCCTTTTTTTCTTCTTTTATTAATACTAGAATTACCACACCAGTCAAATTGACTGGTTTTACAATTTTATAAATGTGTCGACCCTCGTTTAGGGATCCCAGATGGATTAATAATTCCTATTTCATGTTATATTTTTTTCGCAATGATGTAATGACTTTCGCAATGATAACTAAAAGAATAATATAATGAATTTTATTTTGTTTTTTACGTATTCAAACTGAAAATAATTTTGTACCAAGGCTACTTATACCAATACCAGTCGAAATGACTGGTACTTGTCAAAGTGTAAAAAGGATGCTGCAATCTGTTTATCGAATTCCAATTAACCAGTTTCCTCGTTTTGTACAACTTGCCACGCGTTTTTTAAATTTTTACCGCGTATCGATCGCTAGATCGCTAGATGCTAACACTAGAAATACCACAGCAGTCAAAATGACTGGTTCTACAATTTTATAAATGTGTCAACCCTCGTTTAGGGATCCCAGATGGATTAATAATACCAAAAATCTACTACATAACATGGAATTCCTTCTGTAAGAAAGTAATAAATCAATAAATATAAAGATATTCTATTATTACGTATTTTTTAAAGACCTTTAGCTTCGTGCTAACTATCGATAGTTCTAGTGTTAATCTTTAACCAGCGTATTGCGAGCGAGATTATTTACGAACAAGCTATAAATAAAGAATTAACCAACAAAGAGTTGGTTCAATAAAATTGATTTCTCAGTTTGAGAATAAAGATGAAAAACCTAACAATTTCACGGGAAGCGAATAACGTATTATTCCTTTTCTTTTCTTCTTTTCTTTTTTTTTTTTTTTGTTAAGTGTTTTGCCTCCCTCGGGGAGAATTTTCTGTTTTCTTTGGAAGAAAAAATCCAGAGTCCAGACTTCCTTCGATCTTTTCCTACTCGAAAGAAAGCGACACTTCTCGTCCCGGAACAAATAAACAAATATCCTTCAATTTCATCCTTTATATTCAATTCAATTCGATTGTACGCAGAGCCGAGAAACTGATTAAACGGACTAAGCAGAAACGCGAAATCCGTATTCGAATTCAAACTAATATTGCCGCTTAAAATTAAAAGGAAAATGTAAGGAATAAAATTACAACGGTCTATTCTAAACGTTTCAATTGGACCATTACGCCAATTGCTGATCGTTGACTGTTTATTTCAATTACGATCGACGATTGTCGTTTCACTTCCTACCAAGTCCTCTCATTATATAATTCGCCGCATTTCGTCTTGTCTCTATGCGTTGTGTATTATATCGTGTCCGAAAAGAATCGATGGAAAAAAAAGCGAACCGAGAGAAACGAGAGAAAGAGAGGGGGAGAATGGGGAGAGGGAGAGAGGAAGAGGAAAGAAAGTGGTCGTTGTTCAACCTCGTTTTCGCTCGGTGCTTCTGCGTAAAGGTATCTCGACGGCGGAGAACAGGAGAGAGAAAAGACAAAAAAAAAAGTACCACGAACGCGACTTTTCTACAGTGCTTCCAACGAAGGATTCCTCGTATAATGGAATGTCAAGTTGCATACGACAACAAAAAAAAGAAAAATAAAATAAAGCCACTAGGAAAAATAGTTGTGCACTGCATTACCAGAGAACAAGCAAGACATTGTTTTTTTTTCGTTCTCTGTCTTTCTTTTCCTTTTTTTTTCAGTTTCTTTGTTCTCCTTCCTGTGCTCTTCTAGTCTTTCTGTGGAAGAACGCAACGTCTTGTGGACTGGAAAAAGCATAACGATAAGATGGAGAGGTTAAAGTATTGGGAATATAAAGTGGCTTGTTAAGTGAAGTGGAAAAGATACTCGAAGTCGCGAAGTATGCAACTCGCGTTGGTATGTGGATAAATGATCGTTTGTAGTTATTGGGGACGAATGAGGGGATAAGTGGTCGAAGTTTGTCACGAGGGTTCGGCGAAGTAAAGCGGAAAACCGGTCGCCGTAATATTCTTCGTGCGCTCTAATTCTGGAGCTTTTTTGGGGGCGCCGAGTTTCGGAAGAGAAATGACATCTGAATATCCAGCCCTGCAAATTTCAGAATTTTTCTAGAATTTCTACGCTCTTGAATATTCAAATTCTCAAATGGTGAAACTTTCGGGCATTCAAGTTTTCCGATCTTGTAATGCCCATAATTTGTTAATTCTCCAACTTGCAAACGCGTGAATATGTGCAGGTCTTCGAATATTTCAATTCCCAAAATTCGAAAAGTCACAAGTATTATCAAATCTGCGAACTTTCGTCGTCTACCGATCTGTGCTCCAAATGTCTTACACCCGAGTGCTTGCAGTTTCAGACATAAATCAAATATACTGGCCAGCTTTCACTTTATCCGAAGCCCCTTTGCCATTTCTCATTCCTTCGTCCCGCTGAATCGTTCACAACGCCACGATGCATCGAAAGGAGCGCGATAATAACGGACAAATCAGTGTGCGTCGCTGTCGCAATTAAAATCCCATTTACCTGGAATTAAAACAGAAGGATCGCCTGTATAAGAAGCATCTCGAGCTTCCTGTATCCTTGTTCCAGTATCAAAGCGATTATTCTTCCACGGAAGCACTGTTGCATTGTCCATACGATATATGTATGCCGAATTATTAACGTGCCCTAAATTCTTTGCTAATTATTATTGAACGATTGTTAATAATAAGACAATGGTAGGAAAACTGAACAAGATGTAAAAGGGGAAAGTGCTGGCAACTTTCTTAAGGTTCGTAACCGTTTGATTAATACACGGTAGTAATCACTGCCACGAGAAGTTTCAACGACTTCAGCATTCTAAAATTAATCCCTGAATGTGTTACGTGTGGTGAGAGTGGAAATATTTTTGATCGATCCAACGACAGATTTACTTGTCGAGCATATGTGGCGTGGCGACTATGATGTTGCATTTCGAAACGAAAATTCAATCTTTCGTAACAAGGTGTACTATTTTTGAACAGTGTATTCAACATCGGATGAAATGGCGGGTGAAAAATCGAAAATTTGTGTTAATATAGGAACTGTTCGAATTTTAGAGAAACTTAGAATCCGAGGAGATTAGAGAAGCTTGGAATTTGAGAGTCTTAGAGTCGTAACAGCTAAGCATTTTAGGTAGGAAGCTTAGAATTTTAGAATCTCCATATTATGGAATCTTCGAGCCTTGAAATTCTAGAATTTTGGTCCTCAGGGTTTTAGGAATCTTCGAATCTTCGAATTTCGGAATTTAAAAATCTTGGAATTTTCGAGCCTTGAAATTTTAGAATTTTGGTCTTTAAGATTTTAGGAATCTGCGCGACTGAAAATTTTTAAATCTCAGAATCTTTAGAATCTTCGAATCTGAAAATTTTGGAATTTTAGTAGCTGGAATCTTGGAATCTGAACATTTGAGAATCTCAGAATCTTGGAATCTTAGAATTTGAACATTTGAGATTCTCAGAATCTTTAGAATCATCGAATCTGAAAATTTGTGAATCTCTGAATTTTTGGAGTTTTCGAATCTTCAAATTTTGGAATTTTAGTATCTTTGAATCTTAGTATCTTCGAATCTTAAAAATTTAGAATTTTAATATCTTAGAATCCTAGAATCTTAGAATCTGAACCTGTGAGAATCTCAGAATCTTTAGAATCATCGAATCTGAAAATTTGTGAATCTCTGAATTTTTGGAGCTTTCGAATCTTAAAATTTTGGAACTTTAGTATCTTTGAATCTTAGAATCTGAAAATTCGAGATTCTCAGAATGTTTAGAATCTTCGAATCTCAAAAATTTAGAATTTTGATATCTTAGAATCTGAACCTGTGAGAATCTCAGAATCTTTAGAATCTTCGAATCTGAAAATTTGTGAATCTCTGAATTTTTAAAGCTTTCGAATCTTCAAATTTTGGAATTTTAGTATCTTTGAATCTTAGAATCTGAAAATTCGAGATTCTCAGAATGTTTACAATCTTCGAATCTTAAAAATTTAGAATTTTGATATCTTAGAATCCTAGAGTCTTAGAATCTGAACCTGTGAGAATCTCAAAATCTTTCAAATCTACGAATCTTCGAATCTGAAAATTTTAGAATTTTAATATCTTGGAATCTTAGAATCTGAAAATTTTAGAATTTTAGAATCCTAGAATCTTAAGATTTTGTACAAAAATGTATATTTTATATATTACAGTATATTTTAAATTCGAATGATTGTTTGTAAAGTATGATATATGGATAAACACTTGTTTTTCCATACGTGTTTCATTTTAATTCCTTTGATATAACTTTTACGTTGTAGCTAACATCTCTACTGTCAAAATACCATATCAGATAGCTACGTTCTCTCTAAATATATTTACCAACTACCAGTTCTTTTATTTGTGAAAACTGCTTCTTTTATTTATGAAAGGTAAATTTCGCTTTTCGACAATTGAATTCGTTAAGCCATCGAGTCTTCAGTTTGTCAGTTAGTTTCGAAACCTGCAGAATCGCCTGGTTTACGTGCAAATAGCGTTTAACAGCGAAAAGCAGTTACTCGAAAGGATCGAGGTCAGACCCGACTCTTGTTCAAATCAAACCTGCGAACCGTTCTAATAAAAATGAAAAGAGAAAAAGAATCGCGCTTGCGGTGTTAAATTTACATTACAAGCCACGCACTTCTCGTTAAATAACAGTAACGATTCCGTGAAAATTCATAAAAAATCCTGTCAAGTTTGTTTGCAGTTTCGCGCTGCTATTTCTAAAGAATCACCGCCGCTCGTCAAAGACGAATTTCACTCGACGAGCTTGGCGTCTGGAAACTTTCTTTATGTACACACGAACGCAGAATCTCTCTTTCCTCTTTCTTTCCCACAACTCGATGAAAACGCAAATTTAAGCTACTATAATCTTCTGTAATTTAGAAGCTATTCGTTTCTTTACACTGTTGACCAACAAATTTTCGAGTCTCTTTTCCTCTATCAGAAAATTATATTAGGTTGTCCGAAAAGTTTCTTTCGTTTCATAAGGAAATAATAGACGCACAATGTCTTTTGTTTTACATTAGTTTATTGAATTATGCACGAACATGGTAATAGAAATATAACGAAATATATCATACCTAATTCAATAAAATAAAACAGAAATTGTTGTTCATCTATTATCACCTTATGAAACGAAAGAAACTTTTCGGGCAACCTAATAGTTGCAGGTACTCAGATATATCGAATTTTGTTAATTTCATTATTAAACTTGAAAATATCGCTAGAAATATCCAAAGTAATTTCAGTTACCTGTATGTATCTTTGATTAAAGAAATATTCAAAGTGGCAGGACATTAACGTGTTCTTGTTTCACTGCATCGAATACACGTAACAATTTTTTTTTATTATTATTTAATTTGTGCTTTACAATTTGTTCAGCTGGATATTTGGTAAATACGTAACAATTCACGAAATTTCTCCCTAATGTAGTGTACATCGTTTAAATTTTACTTCGTTTGTTGGCTATTGTAGCACGGTAGTTTCCGTTTAAAACGCGTCCATGTGTTTTATCAGCGTTCGTATACGATGTATTCTTCCCTCTATTCGACCGATTAAATTCCGATTACAGGAATTTAATACGAAACTAATAGCGTTTCAATTACCGAAACAAATCACGGCGTAACTAAAAAGCTGAAAAGTGGCGCGAATGCGACAGAATTAGCGAAAATACGCGGTGCCGAGGAAGCCAGAATCACAGACATTAGAAAACAGCGACTTGAAAATTTTCCGAATCACGTACACTCGCCCGATACTGACAACAGCAGAGAAATCTTAAATACATCGACGCAATGAAATGATTTCACAGCGATAAACACGACAATTATTGACAATTATTAATGTTATGCAAATGCAAGTGACGAACGAAAATGATAACGAAGAGATAGCTGTTCACAAAAAAGCATTCGTAGCATTGGAAAATGAAGTTCGATAGCTCGAATTACAAGAAGAATGCAACTGAATGTAAGTTACGTTGAAATTGTGTAAATTACGTGACGTAGCAGCCAAAAAGATACGGCCACAAATATTTCAAGAAACTATCGATTAATCCTAATCTGTATTCGAATAAATGAAACTTCGAATGGGAAAAGCGATTGTTTTATCGTCCGAAAATTCCATTCTGCAAACAGTTTTGTCTTCCAATTAAAATGCAGGCTCTACTGTACCTGACTAATTTACCTACAATGTAGCACGATAATAATTTATTTGCCTTTCAAATGGAAGCGTAGAATCGCAATCAATTAGAATTATTTCTCTTCCAAGCAAACATAATTTTCATTATGGAAGATTAATCGTCGCGCCGGAATGTCAAAGCGATTCTAATTTGCGAGTCGCGTGAATGAAACCGGCGAACACGTTCATAACGTTGCACCGGTTCAGCAGGATATTTGCATCGTGAAACAATTATACTCTTATAATTACAAATATAATGAAACCCGTGCAACCTAATGAATATTCAAGTCGATTATCCTGTGCAGAACGTTTAAACCAAGAAAAGCGAACGTCGTTTAAGCGGCCAACTCCTGACATTGTGAAAGATTTTTTTTTTTTTTTTTTATATACTTGGATCAACTCTATACGAAGAATATTTTGATTATAACATCGTAAAAAATCCTATACGATTTAATTTATTGAAATTCTGCTGTTAATTTCGCGAATTAACGTGCAATATCTTTCATGAACCTTCTGATTCGAAGTTAAAATCGATGAATTTTTTGTTTCAGAAATTTCTCTTCAAACATCTTTAAATATCCGCGTTATTATAAACCTGAATATCTAAATCGTTATTTGACACAAGCTAATGATTTAGTACACTGATAGCGGAAACAATGTCGATCAGTGTTACAGATCTGTAACACTGTGTTGCTTCGATAGAAACTAACGATACTATGACAGACAAATGAAAAGGCCATTGTCTGGACAAGTTGGATTTAACAGGTTAAGTACACGCGTCAAATCTAGAAATGTGTATTATTGAAACTATCGCGACGAACGACTGAAGGAAGTGTCAGATCGAGATCTTTAATTAACTATTTAAAATAGACATGCTTAATTAACAACTTACGGTAGTGCGCGTAAATGGAAAACAGCTGTTCATGTCCGACCCATAATCGGCCAATAAGGTCGTTCGGTTGCACGAGTTGCAGGAATTTTAAAATATCGAACACACCTTCCCGGATGTCGATAAATATCGTCAGGTTGCCACTTAACACGATGAACTACAACCCATCGATCTTAAACATTTCTTCCTTGTAATTATTTTACTTCGCCAAAACTTCGGCAAAGTAACTTTACCGAATGACGTTGCGTTTCGACTGTATATCCTAACACGTATTTTCTCCATACTAACATTGGAACTATCACACCAGTCAAATTGACTGGCTTTACAATTTTATTTTCAAGTTCCTACTTCATGTTATATTTTTCTTCCGCAATGATGTAATGACTTCCGCATTAATAATATACTGAATTTTATTTTGTTTTTTCTGTATTCAAACCGAAAATAATTTTGTCCCAAGGCTACTTATACCAATACCAGTCGAAATGACTGGTACTTGTCAAAATGTAAAAGGGCCCTGCAATCTGTTTATCGAACCCCAATTAACCAGTTTCCTCGTTTTGTACAACTTGCCACACGTTTTTAACATTTTTACTGCGTATCATTCAATATGACGATATCAGTTATCAAGAAAATTCCGGATCGATCGCTAGATGTTAACACTAAAAATACCAGAGCAGTCAAAATGACTGGTTCTACAATTTTATAAATAAGTCAACCCTCATTTAGGGACCCCGGATGGATTAATAATATCAAAAATGTATACCAATAAATATAAAAATATTCTATTATCACGTATTTTTCAAAGACCAGTCATTTTGACTTCGTGTTAACTATCGGTAGTTCTAGTGCTAATCGATCGCCGCTATGTTTCACTACCGGAGAAAGCTCGAAAAACTTCCCTAACGCTTCCTTCAAGACATCGCAAAGTTCGGTGGCTGAGCGATACACTTTGATCTGAATTCAGCAACAAAATTTATACTAATTATAGGATACTAATCATGCACGAGACAATGACGAAAATTTTTCATTTCTCGTTTTTAGTTGCAGGGGTCTTTGAAAAAGCAGGGTCGAAAAATGCCGAACAGCGCGATGACGCTTGGCTTAATCGATTGCGAAGAGAATCAAACCACGCAATAGCGCTCGTCATATTTGTTATTTTATGAAATACAGCTATATTATTATATATGCGTACTATTAGTTTATAAATATTTCAAGTTTTGTTCAATAAAAATTACTGAGAAGGTAACAATGAAATACAAAATACCGTCAGTCGTCTAAAATCTAAACAGCGCGATCGCGCTGCTTGCGACTCAAACGGCTAAATTCATCTTTTTGATTTTTCTGATTAAAATGAAAGCAAACTCGATGTAGTTTAAATAACATTGATATGAATATGCAACGGACAAAAGAAGGTAAGTCGATGTCACTGAATAAGCAAATACGCTACAAGTTCTATCGCGTTTGGACCTGTTTTATGGTCCGGAAGAATCTCTCACAGCTTCATTGGTCAAAGTTTTATTCGATAAAGATTGAGAATAAAAAGGTTCCGTTGTTGCATTAACATTATCTAACCGATATGTTCCTTTACTTTCTTTCTATCCAGCCGAGTCCTGCACTTCTTTCCTTTTCATTCACGCTGTCTTTTTCCGAGTTCGGCGAAATAACGATGTATTACATACAATCCAGTCCTTTGTTGGTCCAAGATAAAGTCCAAGAGTCCAAGATATTGGCACGTACCTTTATTTTCCAATGGAGCGTTTTTTTTTTTTAATCAATTCCTGGACATTTCACTTTTATAGATTTACAAATGTTTGCAACTGTATGAAGATGCTGCTAAGTAACACGAGTCGTAAATCCAAATAACATGAAAATTAATGTAATTGTAAATTTAATCTATGATCTTCGCTTCGGCAGCGAGCAAGCACGTTAAATTATACATCATTGGAAATCATCCAGTTTTGCCAATAAGATTTGTTCCGACGTGACACACGCTGTATATTTTTTGAACGAAAGAGAATTTCCATTGAAGTTGCAGAGGATAAAAACATAAAAGTTCCATATAACGTACCAAGAATAAAAATAGGAATGAACTCGTAAACGAGAGTATTCGAACGAATGTTTACCTTTTGTCGGTAATTTAAGCAAATAGTGCATAGCAGTGAAAAAGGATCCCTGTTTGAAACACGAGACAGCAGGTTTTTTCAGAACGCAATTGGTCGCGATATCGTGTCGACTCGTCGCCATGGCTGTAACGAAGAAAAGATCGATATTTAACACGGTACAATGCTGCAAACGATATACGTACAGTCGATTACGAAAGTGTACGCGTCCCACAGAAATGAAATTCCAGGAAATTTTGTTAAAAAGTAGCATGTAACAAACGTTGTAACCTGCGTTTCCCGAAACGTTTTGCGTTTATCGGTCGGCAACATAAATAAGTTCGGTCAGACAAAGGAAACTATCGAGTTCGACTTACTTGTGTTACAACGCCAATAATTGTCGACACGTTCGTCATCCATCACAATGCAAATCGCCGTAAAAATTCCTTCACGAACGAGAAACAAAGATCAGACGGCTGAACGAAAACAAGAAAACGTTTATTCATTTCGCGATTTAATGCCGCTCGTACGTCTTCTTCGATTTTATCGACACCCGAGCAAATCCTGTTTCCGATCGTTTCTGGCTTTTTCCGCTTGTGAAAGAACATCGTCGCTCGTGACGTCCGCCGCTCTTTCTCTTTGTGTCCATTATTCACTTTGTCATTTTCTTTTTGGTTCCTTTATTTTCCTTTTCTTTTTCATTTTTTTGTTGTCGCCAGGGAAAAATGCGAAACGCGCCGGGTAAATTCGTGATAATTGCAAAAGGGAGGACGCGCGTGTCTCTTTGCGCGTGAAACGCAACAAGGGGAGGAATTTCGACGAGGCGCGCGCTAGTGAAATTTCACGCTCGAAAATTTCGGAGCTCGTGTGTCCAGGTAAAACTAAAGTCGCACCGCGTTTCGATGTCAAAGCGTTTGCCTGTCTGTCGATAGCCCGTTTGGGTGAAAATTTTGCGTGAAAAAGTTTGATATCGCGTAACTGTATTTCGTTACATATTTACACAATTCCATACTAATCTTGCAAATAGCTCTGTTTCTATTTATTTCCTTGTGTATTTAATTAGGCGATTAGACAAAGACTCTTAAGATTTTCTATTTTATCGCAGACGTACAGATTTTGCAATTGACAGTGAGTCGCCTGTTTATTAATAGATTGCCATTCGATCGATAATTTCAATTGAAATGTAACTGGCAATATGCACGATGGGAGATGCTATCTGGATTATAAAGTAGCATTGCTCGAAGGAAACGGCTAAAAGTAGAGAAGAACAACACGCGATAAGACACGTTCCAAGCGAAACTATGAAATTATACTTCTCTTTGCAGCTTCGTCTGTTTACGTATCATAGTTACGAAAGAAGAATACTTTTGTACAATGGAACTCTGTTGCTATTGTTAATACCGACTATGTAATATCATGCAATAATATCAACGTTTCTCATAGCGAAGTATCTCAGGTTCACAGTTTTCAAGTATCACATTTTCAAGCTGATGGCTACCGGTAATTCTACGCCACTTACGGTATTTACACAAACGACTATAAACAACAACAATAATTTCGCAACAACCTGCTGCAGTATTACTAATTGCAGGATTACGACATTGGAAAATTGACTCTTGTTAATGCTTGGAATTACAAAATTGCAAAATTACCAACTAGAAATGTATAATAAACATACAAACTTTTACCATGGTTGTGTCACACGGATCGTCTTATCAGCAGGCCGAATTTCCGTTAACCTTTCGACAGTATCTTCCCGCATACTTACGTGACGGAAGTGGCTGCAGGCGTGCAAAGCATACGGGACACAAAGAGTTTACTCACCTGCAAACAGAGAAAAAAAGAAGACAGTTCGATTAATCCGAGCTTCCTTTCGAGGATGCACGCGCAAAATTTGCTACGGTCAATCGGTTTCGCATGGGATGCGATTTCGCGATTCTCACGTTATACAATTCAACAGTTGCGTATTTCTAACGACGCGGTACACGCGAGTGTGCGATTAAATAGGAAACGACGAACGATTACAGCAACGTAGAAAGAGATTATGAAATTTATACTTATAGGAAGAGAAATAAATTGTGGTGTAAAAATGTAAAGTGAAATAAAAGACGATGTTGAAGGTAAAACATAAGAAATATCGTTCTCTTTGTTTTTCCTTGTTTTTCTCACGATTCTTTCGTTTATCTTTGATCGACAACATTTTTTACTCCATCGCATTCATAAAGTATATTGGCAAAGTTCGGTTGTCGAGTCGCGTGGATAAAAGTTTCACGAGCCGAAAAAGAATGGGCTAGATAATATGTTAATTTATCATCGATAAATGCGGTGAAAAATTGTGCTTTTATATCTAGTCCGCAATTTGAATGTTAAGTGTGCTTTTAATGATAAAGATGTTATCAAGCGCGAATGTTAAATGAGTTCTGTGGAAGAAGGTGGTAGAAACTGCTTGATAAGGAGAAGTGGAAATATCTAATAAAAAAGACGAGAATTTTTCTTCTTGTGCCTCGCATAAGGGAACAGTTCCTTGTGGCGCCGATTAAGGCAACGTTTGTTCTCCGGACTTGTTTTATCGTCTGGCGTATAAAAAAAAGTTAGAAAGAGGTTCATATTTACCGCACGATATATGAGGGATCGTGAATGGGCGGGAAACTCTGCCTCGTTTAGAAATAGCGTAATTATTCAAGCTGCTGAGTGGCGGCGAAATTTGGAATTTCAGAAAAATAACGTGCAGAGAAGAGAAGTTTTAATTACACGTATGAAAATGTGAACTGATAAATCATATGTTGTACATAACATTTTTATTCTTTATAAGTGTACACTCATCCGTTATTGAATGCAGTAGAAATAATATACAAATATCTTTTTGTACAATGATTTTCAATTTTTATAATAAAAGTCCATGTTCACATTAATAGATTGAACCAGAGAGAAGGGAATTTTTAATTAGCATACGATATAACATATAAAGACATAAACCGACAAATCATATTCTGTGCACAATGTTATAATTGTTTATAAATGCTCAATCGCTCGTTGTTTAATGTCTTAGAAACAATACACGACTACCTTCTTGTACAATGATTTTGCGTTCATATAATTAGAATTCATGTTTGAATAAACAGGTTCAAGTAGAGAGAAATTTTTTCATTCGACAGTAATCGAAATTTCGTAGTCGTCAAGTAAACGTCGGTCTGCTGCAAGTTAAAAATAATTGAACAACGTGATTAAAACTTTTACAATATTCCTATTGTGCATTCCTGGTAACGAATTAGCGCACAAGACAGCAAAGCACGGGTCTACCTTGCTTTTAACAAAACAAAACTTGCAAAAATGCCTCCTTGGTATCTTTGAAATTTTTTCAAAAAATATTTCCAACTTAGCCGGAACTGCGTGTAGAGCAAAACTCTGCAGCCTCGTATGCATTCGAAATTAACGAAAAATCTTTTCAACAAGGAATCAGTTATCAGGAACCTCGATCATTACGAACACCAAGTTGTATTAAACAGATTTAGAATTGATCGCATCAAACTCACACGGACATATCTAATCTGAGAATCTAACCCATCCACTAGTCTGCCGTATCTACAATTATCAACTTACACTTTCATATAAATTGTCCCGAACACGACTACCCTCGTAAGAAAATAGCTCGGACCAAAGGAACCTTAAGTAAAAATCTCTGTGCTAAAAGACAAGTTTCAAGCGTTTTCTCCTTTTTGAAAGACGTATCGTTATTTAGCAAAATCTCACTGCTAAATTTCTTTCTCTTCATATTGCTGTCGCTAATTACTGCATACAGATGCAGTTGTTTTATGTATATAAAAAATATATATAAGAAATCCTTAGGGGAAATCAGAGTTTATTTTGGGAATAATTGAATAAAATACAATAACAGTTAATAACAAATCAACTACAAATTTTAGCTGGAAAGTCGAGAATCGATTTTCTAAATTACCTATTTAGCAAATGATTGCCGATAAAACAAAACAAAAGTGAAAATGTTGATTGGTGGGTAGTTTGAATTCTATAGAATTTACATACATATATATAAAAGAATATATTCTGAAACAGCCTGACAAATATCAAATACAAAAGGAACGTATTGTGTAGAGTAATAACATTTTATCAATTTCTAAGCTGTATGGAAAATTGGAAAATTACGTTTGCCGGTACTTGGTGGCACCAACTTTCATGGAACATTGTGGAACATCGTGAAAGAGTGGCAACCGGACGATGTTTGACGATATTCGACAATGTTCGCAAACGCGACCAGACTACATGCAGCAATCACGTCGTCCCTCTATTGTTTTCTACCGACCTATCGAATAATACAACGCGTGTCTAGAATGCTGTCTGTCTGCTGGCGCTGTTCCCCTTGTTTCAAACGCCGCCGTTTCCACTGGCTTCAGATATGCGCACAGGCCATATCTTTGTTTTGTATGCCGGCTGGTAGACGCGTTCCGGAAAACAGAATTTTTCAGACTTCGAGGTAGGGGCGGGATACGAGACGACGATCGAATGCAGATGGAAAAGTTGTTTCCGATTTTGTCCCGAACAAATGCGCTCCGTTTAATTCAGTTCGCAACGTTTCATGGCAAATTTTGAATAAAAATTTGCCTTTGTTTGAGTTCGATGTATTGGTTAAGATGAGTATCTCGATCCTCGCGTCTTTTAAATTAACAGAAAAAAACAAAAAAGAGTGGAGCGGGGAAGTAGGAGTTTACCATATTCATATTGGGTTGGCAACTAAGTGATTGCGGATTTTGTCATTAGGTGGTATTGGCAAAATCCGCAATCACTTAATTGCCAACCCAATACGTAGTGTGAACCTTTGGAAAGAATGGTTTTTCTTCTGCGGTTTACCAAGGACTATAATTTTAAATATATAAGCGCAAGATTCTATTAACCCTTGAGATTAAAATTATTCTGTTTGAAAAATGTTTATATGAATAATTATTATTGGTACACAAAACTTGAAAAGCGATTTTCACAGATTTATGATCCTATAACATAGACTCTATAAAATATGGCGTCCATGGTATGTTAAAATTGATTAAAACCAATTGATTAAAAATTTTGTGTGCATCTTTGTCAGAACAAGTATCATATATACATATAGCCTGAATTCAATTTTCTTAATATCCCGGAAGATGCAAAAACATGAGGGAGATTGATAATCAAACTTCATAGTGTTTGTCAATTTTTTAATCATCGATATCTTTTTCTTCCATTCGGGTACCTGTTATAACCAGACTCATTCTAATTAAGTATCTCCCCCAGTCTTTTATTTTAGATAATTAAAACGGCCGCAATCATGAACACCATGAGACGAGGATGTGTTTTCGCAAACTGCATAGGTGCAACTGTAACTTTTTCTCGAGAAAGAAAAGTAACAGATATTATTAAAATATACGTAAGCATAATCTGAAAGTTTGACTCCCAAAAGCATTATATTTCCTTCGTAAAAAAAATATTGAAAATGACAACATGAGTTCGTGCTCGCCACCCATATGCAGATACGTTAGTTATAAGAAATAGTAACTAAAAGATAATCCCAGTTACAATCGATAGATTTAAGGCTTAAGATGCTTTTTTGTTTTTATCCCTAGTTTTTGTAAGCGCGTGCAATAAAGGTTTTTTTGGCTCACAACGGTGTGATAGATTTATCCATTCAATAAAATAATAACTATTGTGATCCTACCTCTGAGTACAGAAATAACAACAAAAAAGAAAAAATCATCTAAAGTAACTGGAAAAACGTGTTCCACGCTAGAATACTCTCAAGTCAAATGATGTTCCCACACATATAAACAGGAGTATACTTTACCCATTTACAAAACTCACGATTACAGTTAGAGAACTGAACGATTCTTTCGAGAATTTCTCCGTCAAAGAAGACTCGAGAGAAGACAGTGTTTTATCTGTAGAAAGCTAATAAAACAGCTTTGCTTGGAACGTTTACAGCAGCCGATGGAACGTTGCTGTAAGATTAAAAATGAAAAGCATTCGATGGAGTTTAGGATGTTTAAAAGACGTACGCATCTGGCATTCTTTGAGCAAGTGTAAAATTGAAATGATCTAAACGGCGCAGCGTCTGGAACGTTTCAAACAAGTGCGGAATTTTCCTAGATAGGCGCCTTGCAGTTTCTATTGTGGTAACGAGATTTTATTATCCTATAGTTGCTGTTATGCTGCAATAGAACAATTCTACGCAGTAGAATATTTCGATCCGAAATTTCCAACACTTGTTCCTTATCTATTTCTCTATCTGTTCTCGATCCTTCTCTTTTATACTGCTCGTTTTCTTTGTCCTTCTCCTTTTGTTTGTACAGATAATTCCTCGCCGTTATTCATCAGTTATAATCCATTTGGAGGAAATATCACGTAATTTCAATTAGCGTCTGATTAAACGAACTCCTGTGACTGTTGAATCCGCTTATCTGACAATGCATTTCATCATCGCAAAATCATCATATCTCTACTTCCGCGAGAGACAAGATGCACGTTCTTCTGAATTGTGCAATGTTATATTAGGTCATCCGAAAAGTTTCTTTTTTATAAAAGTTTTATAAGGAAATAATGGATGCACAACATTTTTCGTTTTATATTATTTTATCGAATTACGTATGATCCATTGTCTTCTATCAAAATAAAGATCACAACGTTCGACGGATTAGGTTTCATGTTTGTACAAAGATGCATCGTTGTAAAAGACGTGTCTGTAAAAGAAAAACACTTTTCCGACAATCTAATATTAATAATGGAATACCTGTACATCTGTAGACAGCAATTCGATATAAAACCTACTATGAGGGACAGTTTAATGGATCGATAAAATTAGCAAATTATCTAAAATACTCTAAATTGGTATAGTTCTGTATAACAGTTTATGATCGTAACTTTTCGTCCTGTTCTTCTGAATCATACGATGCTACGTTAATAATAGAACACTTCGTCCTCTCCATCTATAGACAGCAATTCATTATAAAACCCACTATAAGAGACGGTTTAAAGGATCAATAGAAAAACTGGCAAATTACATAAAATACTCTAAATTGGCATAATTTCGTATAAAAGTTTACGATCGTCACTTTTCATGCCATTTTCATTGCTAACAAATAACGAAAGAAAAAGAAGTCTTTCGATGACAGAATCAAAGGACCCAGGCAAGCGATAAAAAGGCAGAGTTCAAATATTTCAGTCGTATTTTTCGCACGAACGTCGTTCATCCTCGCGAACGTTAGCCGAGTATAAGCTCATAGTACGTTTCGAAAACCATTCGGTTGCGATCAATTTCGAATTGGTGCCGTTTTGTCGAATCACTGGAATGTGGAGCATGGTCTTCCCAATGCAGCAGCCACTTCAATTAGATAAATTTACGAATGAACTCTCTCCTATTTATATCATGGCCAACCTAGTGCGATATATCTTGCAAGCTAATGCAATAATATATCGTGCCAAGGTAAGCGACAATTCCTTGGACCGTTAGACAAAACATACAAAATTCCTACCGCGAGCGACGCGTCTGGTTGGCCTGAAATTTCAGAATTTCGCTGCCTTTTCGCCCGGTTTTCGTCTTCGCCGTTGGCCAGGTGTAGGGTGTAGCCTATATTCTGCTACGTTGTAGGATCGACTTTTCTCATTGGCTTCCGGGAATTCTATTTATAACCGGGCACACCTGAATGAATGACTGAGCCTGTCTGCGGGCTTTCAAACAGGTTCCCATCGAGTTTTACGGGCGTCGCCTAATCATGCATGCAAGAAAGGCCAGGCTGTTGTTGGCCGGTGCTTTTGTCCATGGTCATCGAGCCTCTGAGACCAACCGAGCAACGTATCAACCTCGACAATTAAGGCATGGTATCCGCTGTTGAAATAACAGAGGACGCGAGCGACGGATACTTTTTGCCCATTCTCACGTGTCTTGCAGTTTTTCTCGTGTTTCCTCCCTAATTATTACGTCATCAGCTTCTCTTTCTCTCTACGGTATCGCGTTGTTGGATGAGCAACTTGAACCTCTTCCGCGACAATACGATTAAACCGGATATTCGTTCCGTTCGATGATCTTTAGCTATTTATCGTGCAATGCAGTTATTTCATTTACGTAGAATTTCTGTTGCTTCTGAAAGGAGAAAACCCAACCTCACTGACAACTCAATATCATCGAAATCTCGGTTCATTTTTATCCGTCACGACACAGATTCCTTTCTTCCTTTTTCTTTTTTTTGATTATGCATACAGTTGGCCACGAAAGTACATACTTGAACTTTACAGCCGATGATGATTATACGTATTGGAAACGGTTAACATATAAATTGGTCAACTTATCAGTTCGAAAACGACGATTGCGTTGGTTTCTTGGAAGTGTCAGACGGACGTTCATATAGTTTCGAGGTGCTCCTTGCAGGAACACCGTGATCGATGATATCAGTTCGTTGTTTCGTCGTAAACTGATGGCGATGAGCTTGGAATTGGAGCGAAACAACAGGTGTGTTGCAAAAGCTGCTCATCATTATATTCGAGGCTTTCGGCGGACGAATAATTTAAACGTGTCTTTTTCCAAATAATTAATAAATATAATGGACGATATATACATTTTTTAACGGCAGCAGACGAGAACGAAGAACAGGGTAAACTCACAAAGATTTTATGAAAGATGAAACTAGAATGCTTTTCGAAAATGACGCTCGAATTATGGTATCTGAAAATTCTGTGTAAATTTCAACGTTGTATCCGCAACAAAGTTAATCGTGAAAAAGTGATTTGTGCGAAATAAAGGGAAAGGATCTGAGTAATAATCGAAAGGCAATTTGTCTTTCAACGCGAAAGTGGCATCTCCGATAATAATGATCTTTGCAGTTGGTCATCGATTTCTTGAAACATGCAACGATCCTCGATGGAGAACAACCATGACTCGTTAATCTCGTGTAGGAATCAGGAGCTCAGTTGGCTGTGAAATTTCGCGAATACACGCGATCGAACGATCAGCGACGGTTGCATAGTTGCAAGTTGCAGAACAAATGACTCGATCGTCGATCCTTCGGCGTTTCTGTCGCGTTTCGGCCGATTCAAGGTTAGAGTTCGCGAATGGACGAGACGTGGGTGGCTCGAAACGATCGTTAAATCTGAGAAAAACAGAATTGCAGATGGTGTTCTTCGTCAATGGGAAAGGTCGAGCCTCTAAACCGAACTTCTACTGTTTTGCTTGGCTGCTTCTGGAAAATAAGATCTTCCCTGCGAATTTTAACGAGTCGCCGGAACGATCCAACGAAACTGGAATATCGTTCGAATGGTCGAGGAAGAACCTTAGAGAAAAGAATTACTCGAAAATGGTATCCCGCTGGGGATAGCCATTCACATGTTATTCAGCAATTAAGTTAAACAAATTTACCAAATGTCCAGCTGGACAAATTGTAAAGTACAAATTAAATAATAATAAAAAAAAGAGAGAAAAGAACTGCACGAGAATACTTGCGACAGAAGGAAGGTATTAAAAAATAATACGATGAGGATAGGATAGAAAATGACGATAGAACCTTAATATAACTTACTAATACTAAACTCGTACGACAATTTTGTCTGGAGAAAATCGTCGAATTATTGCAACAAGATTTCTGTTCTTAATATTCCAAGGTTCGTATTAAAGTTCACACCGAAGAATTAATATTACAGAATACTCGAAGTGCAAAGGATTAAAGTTCAAGTTAACTGAACTTGACATCGAGCGAAAAATTCTATCTCCTTCCATTAACCTTTCTTTATCTTGAAGGTAGTTCCAATCAATCGCTTCTCTCAGCCTTGGCTCACTTTCGACGTTAATGGCTGACGGGAAGTTTGCATAAAAAGATCACCGTGCCACGATTCCCCCGAATTTGTCATTTACTTCCAAAATACGAACGACGTTTTCTATTTGCAATTAAGAACACAGATTTACGACGCACAGTGCTTCTACACTGTTCGACGCGAAGAATATTAATCGTCAAAACGTAACGCAACCGCGAGCCTGACGAGTTAGCCGAGAAAGAAAAGTTCGCTTATCTGACAAGCGATCAGAAAATATACGGCCTGTAGGGGGTCTGTCTGTCTATCGTTACACGGGATTTACGTGCAACGACTATTCTCTACTGTTCGCAGAAAGCCGTCTGCGACGGAACAAGAAGATTAAGAGGCTCTGGTCAGGCCAACGCAAACTTAACCCACGACTTTCCAAGAATTCCTTGACGTTCTTCCGAATGTCGCAGGAAATATTTCTTTCCAACGTCGTTTTCGTATCAGTGAAACTAGATAATTATTGTTTCGAATCAATTGGCGCGTCGAAATTATACTACAATTTACGGACGCGTGATAAATCTTATGGAAATTAAGATTCTTTCTGTCGTTGATCGTGTCACGTTGGAGACCCAAGAAATCACGAAATTGACAGATCACCGACAGATCAAATTGATTCGCGTCGCAGTTCGAACGTTTCATAAATAAGGTAAAGAATTGAACTTTAGATATACAGGGTGGTTGGTAACTGGTGGTACAAGCGGAAAGGGGGTGATTCTACGTGAAAAAAGAAGTCGAAAATATAGAATAAAAATTTTTCGTTTGAGACTTTGTTTTCGAGAAAATCGACTTTAAATTTTCGCTCGGTACGCGTGCACTTTATCGCGTCTCGTTATAACGGATCTCACTATAGATCGTTGTCTCGATGGAAAAATTAAAAAAAAAAAATTAAAAAATTAAAAATTAAAAAAAATTTTTTTTTTCTATATTTTCAACTTCTTTTTTCTCGTAAAATCACTCCCTTTCCGCTTGTTCCATCAGTTACCAACCACCCTGTATTTAGTAATAAAATTTATTGTATGAATCCAACAGAGTGACGGTTCAGAGTGTTAGAACAAAAAATGTCGAGAGCCGATTTTAGGAAGGTTTACATATTAGGTTGTCCGAAAAGTATCTTTCTTTCGCAAAGGTGTTTTCTACAACAGTGCACCTTCGTACAAACGTGAAACCAAATACGTGAAATATCGCGTTGTTCATTTCAACAGAACAAAATGGACCGTACGTAATTGGACAAAATAATATAAAGCAAAAAACGTTGTGCGTCTATTATTTCCTCATAAAACGAAAGAAACTTTTCGGACAACCTAATACTATGGGTTTGGCTCCTATGAAGGGGGTGTTATCCCTATGCTGTTACTGTTTTCTGATACTGGAACACTCTCTACGTTGTCGTTTGCCTACGGGGTGTTCGTTAGACCCCGTTGGTTTTTCTATCGCTAATTTATGACTCGCTGACGATCGCAAGACGAATCGAATTTGGATCTGCTCGGAAACGAGTAGATTTAAAAGGAAATTCACATTGGAAAAGCGTGCAGTTTGTTCGTCGATGAAGTTAAAAAAGAAGCAAACCGTTGGAAGAACGTCGGCACCAGACCTACCAAACTGATCCGGAATCTGGTGAAGCTCTAACAAGATCGTGAACGAGCGCAGCCAGATAAAAGCCACGATAAACTGGAAGGTAAACTTTTATAAGATCGTCTACCCCGGACGTGGACTTTTTCATTTTACGAGTGCGTCACTTCTGATCAAACGTGATTGCGCCGCTGACAAGGATGACGCATATGGTGGACGAAATTAAGGAGCTCGAATTAAATCGGAATAAAAAGCAAATCGAATTAACAAGCCGAAGGACAAGCACTGTCTCGCGTTAATAAAACGTAGATATTCTTAAGCTCGTAGAAATTGCCGAAAGTCTTCAATATTTATAATTATCTTATCTTCGTATCCGGGTATTTTCCCCAAAATTGCGAGAGTTGCTTAATTTTCGAAATTCTTATCTTCGTCTCGATGTGCCTTCATCGATGTATTGAAAAAAATAATTGTTGGCTACGAATTACCACGGACCTACATTCCTCGTCAAAAAGATAATCCAGGTGTGTTATCTTTAATTTCTCAATGACGCGTGTAAAGTTTGTCTTCTGTAACGTATAATATCAAAACATTATGAGCTCAGAATATGCGGTTCGTTGAAAATAATGAAAAATATTATGAGGTTTAGTGTGTAACAAAGAAAAACTATTTCATACTAAGGTATAAATGATAACACACTCTGTTAATATGTTTAGAAATTGCTTAGTAGTACATAATCTATCAGCGAGTAAAGATTAAAGTACAATATTACATAAATTTGTAAGTATGTGGGACGCGGAAAAAAAATTAAACGAGTCTGAAAAAAAGCAAATTCTTGAACTAAAACAGCAACAGTTATCAGTAGCAAAAATATCGAAAGTAATAAGATGAAGTCGTAGAGTAATACACAATTTCTTAAAAAATGTTAAAGATTATGGCAAAAAGAAAAGTACTGGTCGGTCGTCATCGTTATCCGATCGTGATAAGCGAGCAATTTTGCGTGTAGCTTCCAACTCGCAGTTTACAACGAAGCAAATAATGGAAAAATCTAGTGTTAGTGCCAGTGTTTCAAGTGTTCGTCGAGTTCTATTATCCTGCAAAGATATTAAGAGGCTAAAATTGAAAAAGAAAGCTTCGTTAACAACGAAACACAAAGTAGAACGTTTACGCTTTGCAAAAGAAAGAATGCATTGGAAAAAGAAATGGAGAAGGGTACTATTTTCAGACGAAAAAGATTCAACTTGGATGGTCCTGATGAGTTCCAATATTATTTTCATGACATAAGAAAAGAGACAAAGTCAGCAATTCGACGACAAATGGGACGAGGCAGCGTGATGGTTTGGACCGGCATCGGTTATTTCGGCAAGACAAGTATCAAGTTCATCAATGGGAGAATGAATAGTGTCCGATACATAAATTTAATCGAAGAACAAATAAATAATCATGCAGAACGCATTTCTGAACCTGATTACATCTTTCAACAAGATAATGCATCTGTATACACATCAAGATTGGTCCAATCACATTTTAATAAAAATAATATGTCTATTTTGCCGTGGCCTGCACAATCCCTGGACCTTAATATTATCGAAAATTGCTGGGCAGAACTTGTCCACGTCGTATACGCGAATGGAAAGCAGTATCAACACGTACAAGAATTAAAAAATGCAATTGTACGCGAATGGGATACGTTAAGTCAAAATTATATCTAGAAACTATATAAATCGATACCAAATCGTATAATAGAATATAATAGAAAATAAAGGGGGTTGTACTCATTATTAAATAAGTATATATGTTTGATAAGTAATTATTGTTAGTTACAATTTACGTTGATTATTATTTTCTTATTGTACATGTGTTATCATTTCGTTCTTAAAATAAAACAATTTTTTTTTGGTACACACTAAACCTCGCAATATTTTTAATTATTTTCAACGAACCGCATATCCTGAGCTCATAATGTTTTGATATTATATGTTACAGACGAAAAACTTTACACGCGTCATTGAGAAATTAAAGATAGCACACCTGGGTTATCTTTTTGACGAGGAGCGTATATAAAGAGAAAATAAGTCGAAGAGAGACAACTGTGGGTCTCCTTAGAGAACCGCAGCAAGAAGATCGGAACCGTTGTCGAGGCCGAATAATTTCTGTTACACAACAAACTCGAGATACTAACCTGGAAACTTGATAAGTCTTGTTAGAACGAGGACGGAACTCGTTATCGTTGAAAAATTATTCGTGCACCGTCAGGAATCCGCGATATCGATCTATATATACATATTCTTCATTTCGTTCCTTCGATCCTTTCCGAACGAGGCTAAACATCTTGACCGCTGAACAATCACTTGTGTATAGTACATTGCGCACTGTTTGAAGGTTTCAAGGATTTGCTGACTCAAGTGGGTATTCTGGTGTAGAACACGTTTTTCTGGCTTATTTACGTGATTTTTATTACAAAGACGCTATAAGGCACTTTTTACGGTCCAACTTTCCCACTATATTTATACGTATTTTAATAACATTCGCCATTTCTCGTTGCTGAAGAAAAATTTTAATCGATGGCGCTACAAGAGAAAAGAACTCGCCTCGTCGCGTCTACGATCGTCGATCGTTCTACTTATGGAGAATAAAATGTTGCAGGAGACTCTTGATTGGCATGAGTTTGGCTAGACCAGGTACCAGAACGAAAGAAAAAATGAATAATTAAAAATAAATACGGTATGAAGCGACAATGTGAAGATCGATCGTCAATTTTTTCCACGTTTCTTCAACTTTCAGCAATTTAAAAAAAAACCTTTCGGAAAAAAGAAACAGGGAAAATAGAATAACTGTAATTTCAGGATTATATTCTTCGACACTTTGACTTTTGATTATATAACCGATCACCGCGGTTTCTTCTGTGACGCCACGGTGGTCATTGGTGACCGTCTTGAACATCTTACAATTGTAAAAATTGAATGAAAATTGACAGTTAGGGCATTTTGAATATAACCGATAAATAGAAGATACTTTGAAATAAAAAGTGTCCCATTGGACAATTAAACATTTTTATTAGAACATCAATTAAAAAAAAAATGAAAACATCTTGCATCCAACGGTGCACTGTGTTTGCATCCATATCTTTGAGGGATAATTTACGAATATTATTATAAACACACCTTAGAAAATAATCGTAAATGCTGCTTTATAATCATATAATTGAAGTTAGAAGTGTGCACATACCTTACTATTATATATAGAATGAGCAAATACCGTTTGCTAATATCTTCTACACGTTTCAACAATATATTCTGCATGGTTTGCTTACGACGAAATAACGAATGCGAATGGTTGGTTGAAATAAACGAAGTCTTGTTATAATAGGTCACTATCAGCTGTTACCAAGGCGCCACAGTGGTCACCCGTGACCACCAATAAGATGAATGGTCCATTGGAGGAAAATGTTGTCTTACATCATCAATTTATTATTATTTTGCCATTATATGCTTTGAATAATAAAAATACTCCCGTGGCGTCCTGAGCGAAACATGTGATTTCGGCGTGGCAGTCAAAGTGTTAAGAAATTGCTAGATAAATGGTTTCCTTTTTCACAGGTTCGTGGTAGGATACTCGTTTAAGTACTCGTCTGATAAATCTATAATAATTGAAACAAGTTCGACATCTTGCGGAGGGTTAATGATCTAGAAACGAAGGGAGGAAAGAAGAAGAGGAAAGAGTAAGTCATTAGGAGTAATACTATTCTTTGTTGCTGCTGCTACCCAAGTTCAACCAAGAATAAACTAATATCCTTTTCATTAAATTCTCAATTGATATTGTTCAGTAACACTTAAAACGACCATAACCAGACCGTAGGTTTTTACGCATTTGTGTGAAATTTAAAAGTTTTCTTTTTTATTATTATTATTTAATTTGTACTTTAGAATTTGTCCTGCTGGACATTTGGTAAATTTTTCTAGCTTAATTGCTAAATAACATGTGGATGGCTACCCCCAGCGGGATACCATCTTCGAGTTTGACTATTTTATTTCTTTAGAGAGGTCAGTGGGGTGTTTTCTTTTTAGTCTTCTTTCTATGAGAGTTTTGTTCGCTTCAGCAGCCAGCTGGTTTCGATGTGTCACCGTTCTTTCCTTGTATTTTTCTGCCTTCCCGCCGATTTCTTCCTTGACCGTTGGAATTTTTAAGTCTTTGCGTATATCCTCGTTTCTGAAATATCATGGGGCGTTCACTATTGTTCTCAGTATCTTCGATTGTAGCGACTTTAGTTTATTTATGTGGAAATTTCAAAGTGTATAGAAAAATGTATCGAGTACGCGTAATATAAAAAATATATGAAACATGGCGCAATGGACAAAACTTAGTTCCCACTTTACGTTCCAATTGTTACAATTCTATCCATAGAAATATGAATTTTCACAAGTAACAAATTTAACAAGTAACAATCCGATTTACATTCAATTTCAGAACTCACAGTTTTATCTAATACTTCACGCTTTAAGCCTTTCTATTCTGTTTCTATCGCGGTTTCCTATCATGTAGAACACGCAGCGGTAAATAAAATTAGGCTTGCAATTGAGCATTCCAACACAATCGTACGAATCGAAGGTAAAGTCTGCAAACGATCACAGCTGATTTATTACGTACACGAGAAATCTCTATAGTTTCGAGCAATCAGATCGTAAAGCCGTCACCGTTTAATATCTGTCGAACGTGGCTAGTCTGCAATCAAAAATATTTGACCTATCTAGCACGAAGATCTCGAGAAACTCGAAATAAATCTCCTTCGCGAATTCGTATTTTCCTTATCTCCCGATCGTCTCGATCTCTGGCGCTGTGTTAACACCGTTTCCATCCGTAAGAAGAAGCATCGCAACATTAAACTCTGTCATCGCGTACACGAACAGCTTCGAGGAAGACTCGCCTTGAAGCGTCTCCTCGGCAGAGCTAGTAAGCCCTGCGAAGAATCTGGTGGAGCCTCGAGGCATCGGAGATTCGGCCGACTAGGACAAAGCTGTAACGCCGTAAAACTATTTTCGTTGGACGTACAGCGACACACTTTCGGAACAGAAAATTGGAGCACGGCGGCGTAGGCATATACGGGTCGGCCCACCATTGTTCCATCGTTTTCAACAACCTATATTTTACGGGAAAGGACACGTAATACGCTCGTTTGGAAGCCTCCGCCATTCCCGTGTAACGAATGGGTCACGCGGAATTAACGATTCAGGCAACTTGTAATTTTATTCGGTCGGATGAGATCGGGTTAAACGAGAGTTTCTATTTCGGTGAGCGCTGCGCTGTAGAAAGGGAATTTTTGAAAGAATCGAGAGTAGAACGGAGAGCGAAAGTCGCACGATGATACAGCGAAAGTCGTTAGTTACAGAGTCGTTTTATAATTAACGATTCGTAGTTTATTATTATTTTGCTATGTACATCTCGATGCTTAGTCTCACTATAATGTATGATATTTCAATGTTTTTAGTATTAATGTAAGTTTATTTAAAGTATAATTATTATATAAATATAATTATACAAGGTGAGTCAACCAAATTCTAAAATAATTCGGTGTCCATTGACCCTATTCAAAGATGTTTGAAGTATTGCAAGAAGCCTGGACAGACGAGTACGTTTTCTGCTATCTTACATTTTTTCAGGTATTCGAGAGACTTAGAGTTTTGTAGTGGCCATCGTGTATTTCTGGTAACGTCGGTCAATCCAGCTGGACATTCTCTGCAAAAGAGTGTTAACCTATTTATAGCGAGAAACCATTCGTTTAGCAGATATTTTATCTACAATTTGTCAAGTTTAGCGCACAGAAGACACAGGCAAAGTAAATACAAGAATACTAATTGAAGTTGAAATATCCGCTGAACTAATGGTTTTCCGCTAGAAATAGGTTAACACTTGTTTGCAGAGAATGTTCAGCTGAAAATACATAAAATACATACGGTGGCAATTGAAAGACTGATAGCACCTAGGGCTCAGAAAATATATGGTTATTAGAAAATCAATAAATGACCAGATATTTTTTTTTATTATTTAATTTATACTTTACGATTTGTCCAGCTGGACATTTGGTAAATTTTTCTAACTTAATTGCTAAATAACATGTGGATGGCTATCTCCAATAGAATACCATCTTCGAGTTTGACTATTTTATTTCTTTAGCGAGGTCAGTGCTGTGTTTTCTTTTTAGTCTTCTTTCTATGAGAGTTTTGCTCGCTTTAGCAGCCAGCTGGTTTGAATGTGTTGCCGTTCTTTCCTTGTATGACCAGATATTTCAAGTGGTAGTTTTTACTGATTCACACCCTGTATATATGACACATTTTTTAAACAGAACATTTTTTAACAGAATTCAACAGAAACATTTTTACACTATGCTAATTCTATTAACGTTTGTTCAATTGTATCGTCTTACGTCTGCTGAATTATTCTTATAGTAATCGAACATTATAATTACACGATCTCGTCACACGTGTCAGGACCAAAGCAAAGGAAAAGAAACACTGATATTCTTTCAAATCGGATAATCTACACGAGACGTACACGAAAAGTAGCAAAAGCGTTACACTCGGACAACATTTAACGTAATAATTCCAAACGTTTAATTTTTATGGTTGTAATAAAAATTCTTAATCGTTGTGTAGGCCGCTTTCTATTTTACAATATTATCTAGTCGTGTGTTTATGTTCGAACATCCGTCTTACTTTTAACACTTTGACGATGTAATAAACGGCGGAGAAGGCAGGACGAACGACTGAGAAAATAATTTGCTTTTTATTTTCCGGACTTCCTGTATTTCCAACATCACACGCGAAAGAAAATGTCTTTTATCTTTTCATAGGAAATAAATATTTCTCGAGCTATGTTGTTAAAGTATTGTAATAAATTTCATAACATTTTTTCCAGGCAACGTATTGAATATAGTCGCTGTCATATCGTTTGACATTTTACAAGCCAATATCTATGTACAGGGTGCGAAAGAAGCAACCGTAAAAATCACCGTGGCATGATTCTTGATCTTGACCTTGCGTCTCGATGTCAGATTCGCGAAGACCTTCTTTCTACGTATCTTCACCGACCCGAAAATGTAGAGTCGCGCCATGGTTTCTTGTTCTACTTTCTTTACGCCCAGTATATGTGCTCCAATGTTGCTACGGCAACAAGAATTACAAAAAAAAAAAAAAAAAACAAGAAAAAAGAAAGAAATTTTTACAAACTTCACGACCATGCAATAAAGAATAACGATCGAATAAATCATCGAGAATAAGTAGTTACGAAGATGAAAAAAAGAGGATAAAGGGGGACGGGAATATCGAAATTTCGTGGAACGACATCGAAAAACGAGATCAGACAGGCTTTGGGCACTTGGCGCGAGGCCTTCGGGCTGGAGGCATCGAGGGTCGCGGACAGATCCGCAAAGTCACCGATTACCCTTTATGAATTTTAATTTTCGCCCGGCTAAATCTTCGCGGAGAACAGTTTGCTCGCGGCTCGACCCACTAAACCGTCTGCCCACGACCACACGTTATATTTTATTTATGTCGCGTTCCACCTTCGTTTCGAGCGCACGCTCCCGTTGCTTTTCTCTCCCTCCTTTCGAATTGGAAAACCCAAGTGGATCGGCTTAAACGTGAATTATATCTCGAGATGCGCGCTATATCACTCGAGACGTGATAAATTGTTGCTTTAGTCAAAACACGGTGACGTTAGTCAAAGCCTCGTGAATTAACGTAAGTTACAACGTTCGCTGTTGCTTTGAATTTCTATTGCGACGATAGCAGAAATATCTGTTTGTAATTAGCGAGCAACAGAACGCTTCTGTACATTATTATTATACTATTATTATTAGTTACTATGGTGTTACTATTATTATTTATTTATTCACGGGGGAAAAATTTTTTTTCGCGTATACGATACAAGAAATAAAAAAACGTATATTTTAAAGGTGTAAGTCACAGGGAAAAGGTGGACGTTCAAATTTAGACGCATGCAACTATAGCAAGCGTATGAAGGAGAGTTTTTATGAATCAAAGGGCTGACCAAATGGATCAGTCGTCGAATGAACGCGCTACGACATGGATAGCTACGCGATTTATACGACTGAACGTTTATATGTCGGCAGATACGCAGAAAAATACCAGGAAAGGACGGCAACACATCCAAACCAGTTGGCTGCTGAAGCGAGCGAAACTCTCATAGAAAGAAGATTAAAAAGAAAACACACCACTGACCTCACTAAAGAAATAAAATAGTCAAACTCGAAGATGGTATCCCGCTGGGGATAGCCATCCACATGTTATTTAGCGATTAAATTAGAAAAATTTACCAAATGTCCAGCTGGACAAATTGTATAATAATAATAATAAAAAAACGTTTATATACAATTCAATTATACAATTAAAATATCCACATGCCGTGCGTTGTTTGGAATAAAGCAAATTGAAATTACTTAGAATTCTGAAAGCAGCGTTCAGAGAGCATAGTGCTGAATAATGTGAGAACAAGGTACAACACCCTGAAATATCTTACGAGTAAAAATATCAGCAAACATCATCCTTCTATCGCTCAATGACTGAAGATTCGAATTATTAGGTTGTCCGGAAAGTATCTTTCTTTCGCAAACGTGTTTTTTACAACAATGCAGCTTCATACAAACGTGAAACCAAGTGTGTGAAATGTCGCGGTGTTTATCTCAACAGAACAGAATGGATCGTACGTAATTGGACAAAATAATATAAAACAAAAAGCGTTGTGCGTCTATTATTTCCTCATAAAACGAAAGAAACTTTTCGGACAACCTAATACTAAGAATCATAAGTGACAAACGTGAGAAACAAGAGGCAGACGACAGTCGCAATGTCTAGCAGCGAGTCTAAGGAATTTGTATAGAATACACTCAATTTTGTTAAGCATACGATTTGCGGTAAGGCGGCCAGATAATACAAGCATATTCCAAAATGAGCCTAGTATTACGGAATACTGCAGAGGACTGAGTTAGAGTAAAAAATAACGATCATAAATAACAAGTGGTACAGACAAGTTGACCGCATTGCAAGCTGATAATTTGGAAGAATCGCAAGGGTCAGGCAATCGATAATATTGTCAACATTTACGAGCTTCTCAACGAAAACCTGATTTGTCAATAAATATTGGCAATGACGTATTGACAATATCGTATCGACAATACATATTGACAATGCATATTGATCCTTTTAACCGAGAGCCTTGTAATATTGACAATATATATTGATAGTCTGATGCCTGAGGGCGCCCTAAAGATTTGCAAAAGAGGTCGATGGTATTACAAAACTGGTTAGCAATTATGTTCGGTAACAGGTTGTAATACGATCGCGTGGCGAGCGATTTTATGTGAAAAAATACGTCGAAAACGTAGAAAACATTTTTTTTCGTATGACACTTGGTTCCCGAGAAAACCAATTTTGAGAATCTGACAAGTATATTTAAACTTGGCTAATTGCGGACTGAACAGATTTCATTAACTAAATTTCACGTGAAAATAAATTAAAATTTCTTCATAGGATGCTTTGCCTTCGAGAAGAATAAATTTTAAAATGTATCGCGCGCACCAGTTCTTAAACAAACATGTTCAAACTTTATTTTCTTGAAAACGAGGCTTCAGATGGAACAATTTTATTTTACATTTTTGACTCATTTTCGCACCTAAAGTAACCTCTTGTTGATTATTTTACTCATACCTAGTCGCTACTTAGCTATAGTTCAAGTATATACCCGACTAACTTTCAAACTCCATTTCCTCGGAAACTAAATGTTATATGAAAAAATTTTATTCTATATTTTTTACTTATTTTTTCACATAGAATCACCTTATCCGGTTATATCACCAGTTTCAGGACACACTGTATTTCGATAGTTCGAAGAAACCCCGAAGAATTGCGAAAGAAGTTGATGATATTATTAGAAGTTAATAATAAATAATTTTAGATGTTTTTCTCGTATATTAAAGAACTTTACTTGTGTGTTATGGATAAATTATTGTTCAAGTTTCTCTCAAAATTTCACCATCTGTAATTTGTGTTTCTCTTGTATTTGCATTGTATTATTTTCCTTTCTAACACTATCTATACATATTGAGTAGAATATTTCTTTACTTTAATGCTCTGTTAAAGCACAATGTATCTTACTGTCATTTTTAAAAAATATATTTGAATATTTTGTATAAAATATATAGTTGTACGAAAAATAACAGTGAACACAGTATTATGATTTTCAGTTTATTAAACGAGGAAGATCAGTACCTGTAATCAATCCAATTAACATTCTGTTAAATTACTTTGTTACATTCTGTTAAACATTCATTACTTTGCCAGAGGCAATTTTAAAACAAAAGAGCAAAATCCTTCACATTCTTGCTTGATGCTCCAATAATTACCATTATTTACATAATATCATCGGCTTAAACAGCTATATGTTTATTATAGAAATATGTTATGTAAATATGTTACGTACAAAATAATCCCTGTATGATGAATTTCAGAGCATTTTACCCATTAATTTTGTGACAGATGTGCGACACACGATGTTTACAGTTGCATCACGCATGCAGCGGCAGTTTAAACGCACTGCTTTCGCTTGCTTTCTATTTACACAGCCTGTTCTCTAACGCGAACAGAGAAGATTATTTCTTAATTTTTATCAAACGTTCTCGACCAATAAAGCAGGCGCGTTTAATTAAGACATAATTAACGTCGCGTCTCGATATCATTTCTGTTCACTTTTGTGATGAAAGGCAGATGACAAGAAGACAGATTTACACGGGCTAACATCTGTTAATTCTGCGAATTTCTGGTCGCAATGATTAAAGGGGAAACGTTGGTTAAAAAAGAAATGACGTAAAAGAAATAAGCGACACACGAAAGATACGATATTTCAGAAGCATTTTTACTATTTACATATACGACATTCTAGAAAATTGTATTTTATTTGAAAAATAAACCCATAATTTACGGAAAAATGTGATATTAATTAAATAGCTGATTTAAACAATTTTTCCAACGAATCACGATATCTCCTTAACTCAAGATCATGTCGTTTCAATGTAGAAATTTCAATAACGATATCACATCGATTAAGAAGAAATGGAAAGCGGTTCAAAAGAATAAATTAGGATACTTTTCGTCGAGATCGTTGACGAAGCGTGAAAAAGTACAAAAGGTTTGCATCATTCGAAGAACGCGTTAACAAGTGTCGGTAGACAAGTGTCAAATCAGCTAATAATAGAGGGGTTCAAAAAACGGCCAGCCAATTACGTTGTTGGCGACTGGCACGTTTTCCGCGAATTAGCACGATAACACTTGACATCCGGATGAATGGCTCGGGAAAACAGTTGTCACGCGGTCGACGATGACGGCGTAATTTGCGGAAACACGAGGTTACCTCGAAAACGAAGACAATAGCGACATTTAGTCTTTTGTTCAAACAGATGAAACGAAGGAACAGTTAGGAGAAACCGTATTGTCTATCGGAATGGCGCATAATAGAGAGATTAGACTTGCTAAATTTATTACACTTTGAAACATAATAAATTATACTGGGCGACCAATTTTCGCGAAATTTTCTACGAGTTTTCTAAAGTTGAGATTCTCCTGAATCGAAGCAGCGAGATTTTAATAGCTTCAATTAATTTCCATTAATTGTGAATGAGAATTTGTAAAATTATAATACAGTAGAGCCTTCTTTATACGAACCAATAATTCATAGATAATAATAGATAAAATACGAATTAAATAAATAAAATGAAACAGTTTGGATAACTTTCGGATAATAGAATAGTTACTTCTCTGATATGAAATTTCATTTATTCAACTGCAAATTAATCGATGGTCTCTTTAAATATTTATGGATTCTGTATCTTTATGATCGCTAGCAAGGTAACTCGAAAATTTAAAGAACTTGGAACTTCTTTCTGGAAATATTCATGTGATGAAAATAACGGAACAATTTTTTTTCCTGCCGAAAAAGGATACCAGGGGTTTAAAAAACCTCCCCAATGAAATCTAAACTTTTCGTATTATCGTGAATATTTAAAAAAAAACTGTATAAGAGAGCGAAAAAATTAAATTAAAAGTTTTAGCGTTCTTTGTGGTCTACGTCGTGGATATGAAAACTATTCGAAAAAGAATTCTTTTTCAGGATTGGTCTCTCTAAGTTTTATCACTTTAATTTAGTTCATTATGAATATCTAAATAAGTTGAGAGAACAAAATTTTTAAAGACAGAAAAATCACAATGTCGATGGAATGTAAAGAGCAAGACATTTTTCTGCGAACTTAAACAAACATAACGTCTACAATGTAGCGCACGATATTTTTGATATCCTGATCCTTTAAATTTTTATAAATGTTTTAAATAAATCGTTTTCCAGCACGAAATAATATTTTGCCCCTGACAAGCCACCGTTTTCTTATTTTTCAATATTATGGAGAAATCGTACGCTACGTCGAAGGTGATCTTTCTTCGCTCAAAATTGCAGAAATTTTCCTACTTTTTACGTTCCAGTCATATTTCTCGCTGAATGCAAGCAAACGAGGTTCCATCGCATATATAGCAAGATTGTGTTATGCCAGTTCGCCATTTCGTAATTTTATGCAATGACAAAAATATGAACATAGAGTTCGAATGTTGCTTAAAGTTTCCTTATAAAAATCTTGATCCTTCACCATACGCTTGTAGACGAAAGAATTTTCAGATTTACCGTATTTTCCTTAGGCCTGCAAGGTCGCATATCCCCTTGAGCATTCAGCGAATCCATAACCCGCTTTTCCTCGGATCAATGTCAGGTTCACCACTCGACCCCAATGAAGCCCGATCTTGACTTAAACATTCTGTCGATCTCATCGACTTCCGGCTGTCTAACGACGAAACCGTTCCACTTGCTCGCGGAGGCCTCCAACTCGGCTGAATCGTTCGATTACAATCGTCAGAAAAATCTGACGCGATATCTACACTTTATCTACATTACATGTTTATCGAATTCCACGAATCCGTGTAAACGTACAGAATTCTTCGAGTTCGAATGATTCGATCTAGCGACGTTCGTTCTTCGATTTAAAGTTCTACGTTCGAGTAATTTAGACTTTACACAGGAAACTATCTAACATAATGTTATCATAAATAAATCGATGTAAAAACTTCACGATATTTCTATTGTATAGCAAATTTTCAGACACAGAAGCCTTTTACGATATTCGGAGGATATCTGTCCTTTTCATTGAAAAAATTAGATTATCTGGACAACTGAATTCCAAGGATTGAACGATCCATTCATCCTGCTGTCATAACTTTATCCTCTCGTCCTCGTCTTATCATTCTCTCACCCCATAACTTCCTACACTTGGATTATTCAATTACCCTCAACATGTCAGCGATATAGAAAATTCGATGGATTTTTAATAGCAAGTAATTTATTTATCTCAAGAAATGAAAGAAGCTAGGTGGAATAAGACGTTACCGTGTTCCACTCGGCTATAATAACTCGTCGAATTGAAAAATGTATCGAGTATCAAGAAGAGAACACAAACAGGATTATTCTCGACTGTTCGAGATGATTTGATAATGTTTCCCCCTTTCGAAACCTTCTGCATTTCCACGACAAAGAATTTTCCATTCAATACGAATACACAGAGCGTACAATGTTTCGCCACAATTGTGTACTTTTGCATTAATCAAACCCTTGTATCCTCGATTAAAGCCATAAATCGAGACACTGTCACAATGCTATACGAACGATCGGCTATCATATCGCTGTTCCAGTTAAACTACTGAATTTCCAGCGTGTACAGTTTCCCAGCCGCTATAATTCCGCAAAGCGTACAAACGTGCCAAAATCTTGTACACACGGATATTCGAAAATCCCGCCAATGGTACACACACGATACATAGTCGAAACTCGATGAAAGCGCACTTCGATCGAACATCCTTGTGTAGGGAAAGGATTAAAGCTCGTGTTTGTCCACCGTAAAAGCAACAAAGAGGAAAATTTGATGAGAAAAAAAAAACAAGGAACAAAGAGGAAAAAGAAGAGGGAGAAACGATACGAGTAACGAACGGTGCATGGAACGAGACAAGAAAACGAATCGTGGACTCTGGTTTATGTCACGAGGCAACCTTATGCAAATTTATGTAGCACATAATATGCCACTGACCTATATTCTTCACGGTCGCCGCTAACATTTGACCAGGATTTTTCTATTTCCATACAGACCGGTATTTCGCTCTTAACATTGCACGCGAAGCATTCTTGGACTCGTTGGTTTCAAGGTGTTAATACTGGCACTGAGTTAGCTACTCAAAAAATTGTTATCGCGTTCAGTGTGTAATTCCATGGCAATGAATTTTTTTTTTTTAATCTTGTGTTCCAGTTCTTGGAATATTATTTTAGTGCGTAGAATGTATGGTGATTATTTTAATGATTAGTCAAGCATATATTCTATAGGTTCTTCTCTGGGTAAAGTATCTAAGGATTCTTCGAGCAATAATTTATTTTCTTCTTTACGATGGAAAATATCTTACGACCCTATCTTTCTATCAGACGCTGCAGATATTTATGAAATAAAATTCCAATAGCAATAATTTCCTATTTAAAATATCTACGAATTTTTTTAGCCATAACTTATATTTTTATCAACGGTCGAACGTGTCTTGCAACTTTTCCTCTCCCTCAGAACCATTTATAACGTAAAATATTCTTAATAACGATCGCAAAGGTACTTTACAGCCGAGGATGTTTCCATCGAAGTTGGAAATATTTATGAGGTAAAATTGTTGCTGTAATAATTTCCCATTTAGAACATTCGCAAACTATTTCAGCAACAATTTGTATTTTTATCGACCATCAAGAATGTACGATTCTATTTTCGCATCAAAATGCGAGGAATTTACGAAGTAACATCCATACAATAGCAATTTCCCATGATGAAGTACATAAAAAAAAAATCTTCCAGCACTAATTTACATTCTTATCGACGATCGAAAATATCTTACGATCTTGTATTTCATCGAAACCGAAGAAATTTGTGAAATAATATTCCTACGGTAATAATTTCCCATTTAGAACATTCGCAAACTATTTGGGCAACAATTTGTATTTTTATCGACCATCAAGAATGTACGATTCCATTTTCGCATCAAAATGCGAGGAATTTACGAAGTAACATCCATACAATAGCAATTTTCCATGGTGAAGTACCCAAAAAAAATCTTCCAGCACTAATTTACATTCTTATCGACGATCGAAAATATCTTACGATCTCGTATTTCATCGAAATTGAAGAAATTTGTGAAATAAAATTCCTACGGTAATAATTTCCCATTTAGAACAGCTACAACTTATTTGAGCAACAATTTTTATCTTTATTAATGAGCAAGAAGGAATATCTGTAAAATATCTAAAGAAGATCTTTGAACAATAATTTATATTCATATCGACGATCAAAAAAATACCTTACGAGCCTATCTTCCATTAAAACTGGAGATATTTGTACAGAAAAATTTCTACAGTAATAATTTCCCACTTAAAACATCTGCAAATTATTTCAGCAATAATTTGTATTATTATTAATGACCAAACATGCCATACGATCCTATCTCCTCGATGGAACCGGCGGCCATTTATGAAGCAAAATTTTTATAATAGCGATTCCTCATGCTGTATGTATAGTAATACGAGAAGAACATGCGAATGTTCCCATAAAAACCATTCAGCCCGTAAAACCATCAAGAGCATCATTTCCGTCGTATCACCTTTTCCACGCGACACAGTATGTCGTATGGAGGTGCAGGATCACGGGAGGTTTATTCCTGCTGGAAGTTTATTCCCCTATACGCACCACAGCGATCTTACTCGATTATTCTTTTATGTGCTGCTGCCACTGGAAGCATAAACGCTCGTGACAGGCAGATGGAACTTTTTGTTATCATAACCGAGAGAATAAAGCAAGCGAAATATTAGTAAAAAAAATATTACCGTCTATTTTGCTATAAAATTAATTAATACCTTCAACTAACACGACAATAAATATTTTTCCATTAATTGCGCAGTTTCCGTTGTTTTCTTCGTACATTCGAGATAAAACGCATATCACGTTAAACACAGCCTATTGGAATGAAGAAAAGGAAAGAATTTAACGTCGTTAGAATGCATAAATATCTCATGTTGAAAATACAAAAGCAAATTAATATTGTCAAAAGATATTGTAAACGAACGTGTAATAGTACATTTAATATTTAATATACGAACGAACGAAATGGAATATAGCGCACGAAGCAAAGGAATTGCAACGGGCAGAAAGATATTCGTTATATCCAATTGCTTTTTTAAATCAGATCACGCTTCAGCAATTTTCTCAAATTAAGTATAAAACGTTCCGCGATTGTTTCTCGTTCGCGTATTTATATTCCATCTCAGTTCAGAAACCTTCAATTTGTAATTCTCTTTACTGATTATGCAATATAAAAAAAATTTTACTTTTTAATAAAATCGACCAACAGAGTCTTCGGTCGAAGCTGATTTTCAAGTAGTTTGTCGTGAAATTTCCTGAAAGTTTCTCAACCATGAAAATGTATCAACACGCCAGTGCATGAATAGTACTTAATTTTTCAAACGATCAAGATTCTCGCCGAGCAATCAATCTCAATGAAGCTAATCAATGTTCTTCCTGCATGACTCATTTATTATGCAACAGCATAATAATTAATAATGAAGCAGGAAGGTAATATGACACTGATGAACCATTTAAGAAGCCGTGGAATAAAGATCGCGTGGAGCGACAATTTTATCGAACAGACGGCGAATTTCATCGAGAAAAAGGAAAAAATATCGTGGTCGAAGTGCGTCATCGTTGAATATGGCCCGTCGCGTTGCTATTCTCGGGTGAAGTCGACAAAGTCGCTGCCGTCTCTATCGATTACGCCCATGCACACGTTTGTTTTGCATAAGCATGTGCGTGGAATGTCAGTGAAGGATGCGAAATACCTTATAAACGACATCGATGATCCACTCTCGTTCCGATGGAAACCCTGTCTGTTCGAATATTCCGGATATGTTCGAAGAGAAATATGGCGGATCGATGGACGAGACACGCGACCCAACGAATCAGAATTATTTTCCACTGCGATGATGGAACTTGGATTAGCATTGAAATGCTGTCGGAATAAATCGTACTTCCGATTTATTTCTTTCCCTTTCTTTTTTTTTTCTTTTTCGTGAATTTTGAAATCGAGAATAAAAGGAAATAAGGGAAAACGGAAGACCGGTTTTTCCCGTTGGAAAAGTTGGGAAATGATGGAGTCGTTGCTTGGAGCGAAGAGCGATTGATATTGAACTGCTATCGTGATCTCTCGATTTCTTTTTGAAGTTAAAAGTATAAAAAAGAAAGACTCTCATATTGGAAAAGTTGAGAAATGGCAATTTTCAGTTAGAGAAAAAAGCGATTATTAACGTGCAAGTGCTATCTTGATTTCTTTTTACAATTAAAAGTAAAAAGGCGTGAAGATAGGTTTTTTTTACAATGGAAAAATTAGAAAATTGTCATTTTTAGAAAGACATTTTAGAGAAAATAATAATGAAGGAAACATGAAAAACAGCTTTACACCGGAAAAGAGAAGGTAGCAATAATTGCTTAAGGAAAAGTGTACCTAATTATCAAAATAGCATATGAAGTATTCTATTTCTGAGATCAGCAAGAGAGGAAAGGAAAAAAAAAAGAAAAAGCATAATTACTACTTAGAGAAACGAGTAACCGGCATTGGACGAAATAAAAGGAAGAGACTGAACGGGACTTCTACTTTCAGCGATTAGACAGACCACCATGTGTTCCGTTTGCTGGAGAAAAAGAAAGAAGAAAACTCGGAGGAAAGTGCGTGAAACGAGGTCACCGTGTTTAATTTTTCTTGAACGTTGAGAAACGTTTCGCGATTAATGGCTCGATAATGAAATGCATCTTCGATGGGTTTTCCGCTTGTCTAGCGCTTATTCGCGCGTAATCGCGGAGAAAACCTTGCTCGATATGGTTGTAAAAGAAGAGGGCAACTGTCAATTAAATTCATATAGCCTACCGTCTTTGAGTTTCTTTTTACGAAGTTAGTTAACCAGCGGATCGAGACCACACTTCGACCTGCAACCCAAGCGTAACTTTAATCGAGCGCGAGGTGAAGAGCTGACAGAAACTATCAGCCTCTAATCACGATCAATTTATTTAATGATTCGTTCAAACACGATACCGCAATTACTGACGCTCGTTTTACGTCTCCTTATGTTGCTTATTTACATAACGTCCATCACAGCTGTTACAATGATGCATACGCAACGTCGTTTCTTTGAAATTTACGCTCATACTGATACCGATACCGAGCCTGGTATCGAGGCTGAGGCTGATACTGAGACACTGATATTGATACTGCAACTGAAATTCTCACTGAAACTTACATTCAGATTAAAACTGACATTGATATTGAGACTGAATTGGGACCGATATCGATATTCATACTGAAACTATCTGTTACGACCGTTCGCGGAGAGACGCGGTCGCGAGGAAAACGCGTCAGCGAGAGGCGTAAATTCTCGCTACGATTCGGTGAATCGACGCCGCGAAGTAGTCGTTCCCCTGTTTCGGTTAGGATAACAGAGGTAGTTGATATGAATATGACACAGTAGTAAGTTATATTTCACCGTTTATTCCACAACTTATAACGAGGATAGTTACACTGGTGCGTATGTACGAGATGAGTGAGTGACTGAGTGATCTGCGGGTGTGTATACCCGCTCGAAGGATGTTGACCGTTCGAAGGATGCAAAAACAGTACTCTTGGAAGACGATGCTGTCTCGGAGGAGAGCTAAGGATGAGTGTGTCGAGCGCACGGGACCATCGGATTTGTTGGTGCCGATGTTATTTAGGAGAATGAGGGAATAGGCTTCGTTTTTAATTGGTTAAACGAAGGGTCTTAACCGCCCTCGAGAGAAAGTGGTTAGTGGGAGGAAAGTTGCAGCGTACGTGACAAAAACTGACTTTCCCTTGTTAAGCCGTGGTAGACAATAGTCTCTAGAAATTCCTCCGAACCAGATGTTTGTTTCGTTTGAAGGACCTTTTCTAGGAAATCTATCTGATTTATGGAAGGTCCTTGAAATCATGGAAGATACGCTGGGAGTATCCGAAGACATCTGATTGCCATATTGCCAGCGGTGTGTGGCCTCGGCTAGGTAGTGTTACGCGACGTAACACTATCACTGAAACTTACATTAACGTTAAAATTGGGAGTGATAGCTAAACTGAGACTAAAGCGAACTTTACGCTGTTTCATTTTGGAGGAATACGGCAGATGAACGCTGCTTTGATCCTCGTCTCATCGGCGTATAAAACAAGGATGAAGGCAGCGTTCATTCGCCATGTTCCTCCAAAATGAAACAGCGTAAATTCGGCTTAAGACCAAGACCGATACCGACAATGAGGCTGGTACAAATTGTGACCTAGTGTCGATTAGTACCAGTCGCATAATCCCTTTCCAGACTAACAACACGATACGTCGCAGTGCAACTTCCAGAAATATTGTTCAGTTAATTGTGTCTCTTTCTCTTACCACTATAACCTATTTAACACTAGAACTATCACACTAGTCAAATTGACTGGTTTCACAATTTTATTTTAAAATTCCTACTTCGTGTTATATTTTTTTTTCGCAATGACGTAATGACTTTCGCAACGATAACTGAAGGAATAATATAATGAATTTTATTTTATATTTTATGTATTCAAACTCCAAATAATTTTGTATCAAGGTTACTCATACCAATACCAGTCGAAATGACTGGTACTTGTCAAAGTGTAAAAGGGTCCTGTAATCTGTTTAACGAACTCCAATCAACCAGTTTCCTCGTTTTGTACAACTACCCATATGTTTTCAAAATTTTCCACTGTGTATCATTCGATATGATGATATTAATTATCAAAGAAATTCCGGATCGGTCGCTAGATCGCTAGATGCTAACACTAGAAATACCACGCCAGTCAAAATTTTATAAATATGTCAAACTTCGTTTAGGGATCCCAGATGGATAAATAATTTCAAAAATCTACTACATAACATGGAATTCCTTCTGTAAGAAAATAATAAATCAATAAATATAAAAATATTCTATTATTATGTATCTTTTAAAGACCAGCATTTTTTAAGGACTAGAAATAGCTTCGTGTTAACTATCCGTAATTCTAGTGCTAAGAATATTCGAATGCGAACCTACTAATATGTTCTATTTAAAAAAATACATTCATTGATAACAAAAAAAAAAAATTCGTCGCAGAAAGCTTAAATAGAACAATAACAAAAATTAGCGCGAATCGACAAGTCTGAGAAACTTTCGGCGGATACGAGTTTCAGCTGGTCTGGTCCGCAATGTGCAGCATTTCGACATCCGGCGGAACAAGCGACGTTACGCGCCAATTCTCGACCTTGGCACGTTTCGCACGCGTAAGACACTTTCGCCGCGTGTGCCCACGCGACTTGTGCCACGAATGCGTGGCAGCTGTTTGTCACGCGACACACACGGCCTTCCCGTACCCGTCGATGGATGCGATTGTTACCTCGTGAATCGCGGTCGCGTCGTTCCCCTGCCACGTGACACATCGGCCACGGAAAGACGAGGAAAAGCCTCGAGAACCTTTGTACACATATTGATCTGTGGGATCAGAAGTTTTTCTCGTAGAAAAAAACATTCGTAGAATTTACCTATTTCTTTGTCCGACAGAAAATTTATGCACTTTCTGGATCCTGCAATATCAAAATCTATGTGGCATTTGCGGATTTTATGGTAAAGGTCTCGTGCATGAAATCACGAGTTTTTGGTTGCACGGAAGATGGCGAAGGGAATTTTCTGCCGATTTCATTAATATCTTTTTTCAATGTGATTCTACTATTTCCACGTGTTCGTTATACGTAGTAAATTTGCCAGACTATGCGCGAGCATTGACGAAAGATTTGTGGAATCGTGGGTCTTTGTAATGAAACATTTGCGGAAGAGATGGATAGATCCTTGACAGTGAAAAATTTATCAGTTAATTCTACAATAAAAATGTTACGGCTTTTGACAATCTTCTTATGATAAAATCTTTGTGGGGTCTGCGCAGCAGATAATTTGTGGGCTGAGAACATGCAAAAGAATACTCGTGGATTAGCTGCATAACAAAGATGTTGTATGGATCTCACCACGGCAGAAACTTTGTGAGATTCGTAGATCTTACGGCGAAGAATTTCTGGTGTTTATAATTTATGAAGGTAATGCAAAATTTGCTTAAAATGCTCCTCTAACAATTCCGGTAGTTTAAGAAACTTCTCTCAACAAATTTTCCTAATTCATAACTTCTTAATTCAAGGTATAGAGCGCGACAGAAGAATAGTATGATTAACGTTAAAGAAACCGCGTAATAACGGTGCACGAGGATAATTTAGTTATTAAAGAAACATGCAGCCAAGATACAGCAGTTGCGTAACTTTGAAATTTATGTAACGAGCTAACTACCATCGCTCGACTAATGACACCAAACGTTCACCGCTTCGATAACTTTTTCCCTCCCTCTTTTTTCTGCCCTATTTTTCTTCTCTAAGCGACGATACATATTTTTGAACTGTCGAATAACAAACACGATGAATGGAACTCTACAAAACACACGGTGGTACGCCCTCGTTAGAATTAAATAAACGCACGGCGTTGTTTTCCAGAAGATAAACTGATTCACAACGATGTCGTTCGTTATCAATTCGTTTATTTAAAACCATTGTACGTGCCAGGCATTAGAAATATATCGTTTCCGCTTTCCACTCTTCCATTCGATTCAGAATTCAAAATTCACGGATAAACATTGAAAAGCCTAAAATATCGTGGTACGATATCATCGATCAATGAAATACATATCACTGTGCGATATACTAATCGAGACAATATCATCTTGACAGAAACCATCAGCCCTGGATCCGACTTTCCTTGCGTACGATGCTCCGTTCTAACAAACGATTTTCATACGATACTGCAAGCTAACAAATAATTTTCCTGCTATCGAATGCGTGCTAGCAAATAATTTTCACACGATATTTACACCTACAACGATATACTAAAACTCCATTTATTTGCTTGAATTTATCGAAAGATAGTTTTCCTATAACGAAAGATCATCAATTTCTCTTGCTACGTATCGACCTTACACCCACCACATAATAGAAACGCAGAACTAAAATGTTGAGAATTGTGGATCTCAATCGCCGAAATAAAAGTAAAGGAATACCAAGGTTACACTCAGAATTCATATTAAAATAGTTTTAGATTTATTTAATAAACGATTTCCAGGATCTTCGTCGATATACATTTGTACGCGTCTCAGCACTTTCTTTGTCTCACCATCTTCCATATATCACACTGCCAACGGAACAGTTGCGTACATCTGTTTTTCGAAAAATTGTGCGCACACATACTTTCGTACACTCATATTCACTACTACGCGGCTAATCTAGTCTAGCACACAAAATTATACATATCTCAATATAAAAAATAGTTGCACGAATAAATAGTAAACCCATGCTACGTTGCAAAACTGCACGTCCGTGTTTCACATCACTATTGTAAGATATTTTCCCACGTTGAAAAATCGATTATATGCTTATGATCTGCAGGTACATGCTGATTCAAATTTTAGCCAAACGCAGAGAACCTATTAATTCGTCTCTACCGTCTAACGAGCTAATAAACAAAATCGAACGACGAAGTTGAAACAACGTGTACGGAATATACGAAAGATATCCGCTGTTCTGGCATTTTTCTCCGCGTAAGGTCGGCCAGACAGAGGGTAACGAAGTCCGCGAGTTAAACGTTTGTCTGAAAGCGGCGTCGTTGAAAGGAGGGGCCGAGTGAAATATCGCCCTCGCCCGGTATCTTGACCAGAAGGACAGGATGGAAACCGTAAGGACACGCCCGTGATGTTTCGAAAGTTAATAACAACGAAGAAAAGACGAAAGACCGAGACAACTATCGCACGGAACTCGCTGGATCCTTGAGCCGAATCCTCCAGTCCCGTGTACGCCATGATAAAGGTCGACCTTCGTCTTCCATCATTCGTCTTCGTCGCTTCGTGACTCTCGAAATCCGTTGTAAAAATATAAAGACATGTTTGTTCGGACAACAGAGTATGCAAGTTGCCGAAAACAAGCGGTGAAACGCGTGGTGGCGTCCCGGTCCTGGAGAAATGCCAGTCGTTAATCCGTTTCTTCGTCGTGTAAGGTCCATTTGTGATTCAAGGGCGATGTGTATCTTTGTGCACGCGTTTAACTTTTGAGTCTAACGTTCGCGTTAACTTGTAGGTTCAAGGACTGGACGGAAACCTTCGTCAGAGACACTCGAGGTACTGTTAGTTTTATTTATTTATTTTCCATTGTTATTTTTCTCCTGCGAGTTAGCACAGTAGCTGGAAAGCTATTTTTCTCTTTGGTTTTAATTTCTCACTCGCTTTTCCAAACGTTAGACGCAGACCTCGCTAAAAGGAAACGTAAGACTAGATACATATCGTTGTAAAAATGCGTGCAACAATTTGCAACGACGACAACTAAGCTAACCGCGTCTCTCGTACTTCACATTTCCGCTTGAAACCAACGCTTAAAACTTGACCTTAAATTGTACATCTTACGTTTCTTATTTTTCTACGCCTTTGCCACTCGCGTATTGTCGCACCGCCTGAACCGATATAAAATACGGCGCAACAAACGGAACAAATAAATGTAACATGAAATGCGGTAAAATATATAAAAGTCTAACAATATAAAATCTCTAAGAGATATAAAAGCACGAAAGTATGATATAATATGAGACCACACAGCTTATGAAACTGTTCCCTATTCCTCTTTGACCTTTCCCCTCTCTTCTCTCCTCGTTTCTCTTTTCTCTTTCTCTCTCATTTCTTCTCGCAATATAGAATACTCAAGGTACTACGATTATCTGAATTAATCATGAGAAACTAAACTGGTAAAGATATTTGGCAGGCAAAGGAGAAAGGATTATGGGCCTTCAAAAAATGATTAAAAAATATTAAAGTTCCAATGAATTCTTGAAATTTGAATGCCAAAGCATTTGATTAACGACAAGGGAAACTTCTAAAAGGAAACAATTAAATGAAGGAATTTGAAAAGTTGAGGAAGTAGGAAGTTTCCAGAATTCGCACGTACGTGACTCGTGTGCTTTCTTCGTCGCCTGATTCATGTCAGAAGATCGTAAAATCCGGATCGTAAAAACGTAGCCGGATACAACGACCCCGTTTCCTCGGTTCTTTTTCATTTTTCTTCGTCTTCAACTTCAGATAACGCGAAGCATAAAGTACAGCGATAAGAAAGTACGTGTTACATGCGTAGAGGCTAAACAGGTTAACGAACGCATCATCGCTTTTACGAACATCGTTGCATTCATTAACAGCCATAGTCCTTTCAGTTTATCAACCGCATTTATCGCGACTACGAGTCGTTACATTTATGGTACAAGATGTGTATTTGATAAGCGGAGAACCGTCATAAACGTTGTCTCGAGTTAACTTAATCGTATTTATGGCAAACATGAGGGAAACTAAGTATTTGCGTATTCGTTGTGCGAGTTTTGACAGAATTATAAGTTTCGTCTCTCGTTCGAATACCCAAAAGGTTTTCCATTCGAATTAAACCAACTAAATCTAATTAACTAATAGTCTTTAAATTACTCCATGATAGTTTAATATATACGAAAACCGTGTCTATTACTGTGCGTATTTTATTAATATCAAATAATAACGTTGTGCATCGTTGAATAAATTTTTATTGAAATAGTTATTTAAATAGAGGCTCGCTCGTTATTTGAGAGCTGAAATGAAAAATAGAAATAAATTACTCGTTATCTCGACAAGTATAAGTACGTAACTTGAGATAATGAAACCAATTGTTATTCAGAAATTCAATTTTATTTCTTATTTATTGTTCTAATTTACATTTACGTAATAGTTATCGATCGTCCAACAAACTTATTTTTGCATAAATATCTTTTTAACAATGTTCGTTAGCTACGGCGAACGCTCTCCAAATCAAATATAACTTTCTGACAACGAAAAGCGAGTAGTTTTAATAGCAAGTACGAATTGCCAACTATCTATTGAAAAATAACCGTATTACCTTCTCGACTTTTTCATTGCATAACACGAAACGTTTAAGACAAAACCAAAAATCAATTTACTCGTATACTATCATTTTCTCTCCAATTAAGTCCAAATGGAAGATGAAATTTCACTTGCACATAAGAAATAAATACAAATAAATTATTTCTGGTGCCGTTTAAGCTACCCTCATTTAAATAAGAAATTTAATTGTTACTCACAACTAGGATATTATTTCGATTTGTTATTTATTATTCAATAAGTAAATCAAGTGTTGTCTAATGAAACATTGTCTACAGATAACACGTCGAAATCCAAAAATTTCGAGCATCGAAAAGACGGAGGGGAATTTACATATCCGTAACACGTACAAAGGCCACATATCTCACCGCGTTGCATAACTCAGCTCATTGCTTAATCGCCCAATAAATCGACCGAACCATCTTCCTCCAATCTCCGCCACCCACAACACCAAACTCAAACAACATTCTTCAAATTCAAGTCTTCCAATTCCGCTCTACCCCTTTCTCTCTCTCTCTGTCTCGCTTTCTTTCTCTCTAAATGCTCTTTCTCGCGTGTGAACACACACAGAGAAACCGCACGTATGTACGTTATATCCAGCAGGAAATTTCAACTCTCTCGTGCACGAGGCAGCAACGAATTGGAAATATCATTGACCGTTTCGCGTGGAATTCCACGCGTGCCATTCCTGGCCCGTGGACGTACGGCTTTTACGCAACTGATCGCCAGTTAAAGAGACGGTTGCAATAAAGAGCACTTGCCAGTAATTCGAGTGAAACGAACAAAAAGGAACGTACGCTAAAAATCAACATAAATTCTATCTAAATAAGTAAAATTGGCTCGAAGTCGATCGATGTTAAATTACTTTTTCAAATATGATAATGTACCATACCATCATATCAAAATTATTTCAGTCACCTGGGCTTCAATATCTAAGTATCAATCTGGAACATTGCACAGGACAGTGAAACTACGTTTTGCATGAATAATTAATCGAGTCGTTGGATAATCAAAACATATTGAGCCGTTGAATAACTTTTAATTTCTAATTTGTTAATGGAGCGTATCTTCCACACTAATCAATTACACGTCCAAGAACTGGAACGTCTCTGTACCATCAAGTAAAGTCACTCTAAACATCGTGAGAAAGCTGTGTATTCTTTCATAATAAAAGTCTCAAAAATACAAAATAAAACTAAATAAAAAAAAAAAGAAAGACAATAACAAAAATCGTTTATATTATGAAATCTGCTGTTGGATGTTGCTGTGATTATTAAAGTGTACGTTCGTGCAATGTAAACCGGAAGGTAAACGGGAATAAAGAAATACGTATATAAATCTTTAATTGCATTTATCATCGTCCGACTCCACGCACTCTATAAACTATTTCACGAAACAGGCTCAAATTTTTGCACATTTTACTGAATTCCCTCGTCCATTATAAAAATGTTCTCGACGAGCTTCGTTTAGAATTTCTTCAGCAAACAACGTACATGTACGAACTTGTGCTGTTCGCGTGAATGTAAAATTCCGATCGATCGATCCTCCGTTTCCCTGATACTTCGAATTAATTGTCACGTTCCGTACGAAGACAACAAGTATCCTGTACAGAAAGCAGCTGGATATTCGATTAATTTTCATAATAATTCTCCTTAGCTTTTGAATACGAAAGTCGTATCCTCCTTTCTCCTCCAATAAATACAGTTCAAACATACAGAGTTTCCTTATTGCCGCACAGCCCTCAATTACTTCAGAAATCCATAAGCGTACTCGCATGTACGCGTACAGCAGTTTACGATCAGCATTACACTTCCCGCGTGCCGAGAAATATACAGTTTAAACTAGTCTAATGCGTCCAATTAATCTAATCGTGGCCGATCGTTGTTCCCTGGCGCACGAAACGCGTTACGTAACGTACTGCCAGCAGTCGATCGAAGTCGCCAATGGAACTGTTAATTCCCCTATGAACACACGACAGCTAGCGCAGATCACGGGAATACACGGGGTTTATCAATTTGCTCGGCGATATTGCATTCCGCGTGAATTAGACGTTGTAGAAGTGGTTTGTGGATTGAGAAACCTTGGTTTCAATTAGGTTTGGGTTCGGCTGGGTTTGCAGTTGATTTGCAGATGCATTCTGCTTCTATAGATGGAAACATCGGCGTTTTCGTAGAACGGTGAGTCTAAAGGGGATCGACGTTTTCGTATATTGGAGTGGATTGGAGAGGAATAAAAGTAGCGACGTGATCGCGGAGAAATTTTCCAGTGAGAAACTAAAGTATATTTTGGTTTGAATTTCCATGAAATATAGACTCGAGTTAGGTTTGACGGTAGATTTAGGTCAGACTGGCGGTAGATTCGCGCGTTTGGTGTCCAAAAGAAGATAAGCAGTTTCCTAGAGTTATATTGGTAAAGTTATATTGGTGTATTATATTATATAGAGCCGAGCGACACTTGCTATTCTTTGGCCTTCTCTTGGCCGTCTATCTTATTCTAACAGGGAATATTTGTCTAAGAAGGATTATTCTACTGATTGGCGAGCCATAGATGGTCTCGTGAGGTACAGGTCTGACACAGATATAGTTTTATTACGTTTCCTATGAAATATAAGTTTAGCATCTCTTGAAAGAAACATACACTGCTACTTATAAGAGTAATAGCACGTGGATTTTATTTATTTGTTTCAACCGATATAGAATAGATGTTCGCATATACTTAAGAAGGTGCGAGGATCAAGAATTTATGACTATGTATACCATCTTTCTTCGACAAATAAACTCATGCAGATGTGTTGTTATGTAACGATAATTTCCTCAGAAATCGAACAATATGTTCCTGGACTATGAAATTGACAAATTCGAAGAAGTGGGCTTGTTTTACGAGTTAGACTGTCAAGAGGTTCGTGTATGCGAATAATAACAGACAAGCAAACGATTCTCGCAGTGAACGAAAATGAAGGGCGGAGGCCCAGACAGTTGCAAACACTGCGACAAAGAAGAAAAGAAAGAAAGAAGCAGGGGAATTATGAAATGCTTTTTATCTACAAAAAAGCAAGCAGTTTTAAATGCAGCGGAGATTGGTTTGACCTCGAATGAAATTTCTGCGGGAACTCGATAAATGATAGCCACTTATGAGAAATGATTTATGTTGCAGGTATATTCATAATCGGACACGGAGCCAACTTCGCTCTGCACTCGCAGAAAACCCTGAAGCGACAAAGAAACGCTTTCACGTTCGTCACGTTCTATAATTAAACGTAGCAGCGTGCTGGAGTATAACGATTCGAAACATTAACGCCATAGTGAAGTCGTCAAGCAAGAGCACTTTCGCAAACAGGAAGGGAACGCAATAGCGCCCGATCAAAGGGACGGGAAGCGATTACTCCGGTGGTGTGTTCGTCATTGACCCAAATCACCAGTCCAGAAAGACGTGGCCGGCCTCTGAATCTTGACATTGAATCGTTGTAATATAGTTCCGCCCCGTCAAGATTTATCCGAGCGAACGATAGCGTTGAAAGTGAACGTTGCCGAGGAAACGGTCTATCTTCGTTCTTCGCTCGAACCTCCGTTCCAAAAACATCCATCAAAGTTTCATCACAGTCGTTTCGGCGAAATCGTTCCTCGATCGTTAGCAGCTGACATCAAAGGAAAGTAACTACGAAGATTCGACGTGAAATGGCGGGAAACGTGGAAGATGGAGAAAGACAGTAATTACGAAGGTTTGATGTAAAAAAAAAAAACAGTGCAAAGATTCGATGCAAAAACACAGCGTAGGAGATTGTATACAGAAAGATACTGACGCGATACTCTGCTAAAAAGCAAGAAAGACCTAATAACACGAAGTGTGACAGAAGAAAAAAGCGAGATTGGACTTACAGCTCGAGGACCACGAGCGGCAGGAGAAAGATAAGGAGGCGATGTTGTGAGAATCAGCTCGATCGCTTCTTCGAAAATCAGCATCTTCGATTATTGACGTGTTCTATCGCTCGGTCGAAAAACACGTCGGATAGTAAAAGTGAGCATCGAACATCAAGTTTCCTGTTAACATTTTGACTTGGCCGCCGAAATCACATGTTTCGCTCAGGACGTCAATGGAGTATTTTTATTATTCAAAGCATATAATGACAAAATAATAATAAATTGATAATGTAAGACAATATTCTTCCCCGATCGTTTAACTTATTGGTGACCACAGGTGACCACCGTGGCTCCTTGGTAACAATTGATAGCGACATATTATAACAGGGCTTCGTTTATTTCAACCAACCATTCGCATTCGTTATTTCGTCGTAAGCAAACCGTACAGAATATATTGTTGAAACGTGTGGAAGATATTAGTAAACGGTATTTGCTCATTCTATATATAACAGTAAAGTATGTGCACACTTCTAACTTTAATTATATGATTATAAAGCAGCATTTACAATTATTTTCTAAGGTGTGTTTATAATAATATTCGTAGATTACATCTCAAAGATATGGATGCAAACACAGTGCACCGTTAGATGCAAGATTTGTTCTAATTTTTTTCATTGATGTTCTATTAAAAATGTTTAATTGTTCAATGGGGCACTTTTTATTTCAAAGAATCTTCTATTTATCGGTTATATTCAAAATGCTCTAACTGTCAATTTTCATTCAATTTTTACAATTGTAAGAAGTTCAAGCGCTCCGGTCACCAATGACCACCGTGGTGTCACATGAGAACCCGTGGTGATCGGTCATATATGATCAACGTGGCAGTAAAAGTGTTAAACTTAAAAAGTTTAACGCGGTGGAGTGTTAGTTCTAGTTCGAGTTTAAGCGCTTCCGAGCCACGCTATCGAAGCCATTTTTTGTCGGTAGAAAGTGTAACAGCGAAAACGACGGAGATGCGCATCAGAGAAAGTGATCTGCGAAATTATTTTGATCGCTGCCACCACCGTATGCCGCCGTGTGTCAAACAGGTAGTAGGCAATTGGTAACTTCGAAGACCAGTCTAGCTGATTTTCTGAATTCGTTTAATAAAACGAGTTACGGGTACAGTCTCGTTTTTTTTCTTTATACAGGGTACAGTTTAACATGTTGAGAGTGGACAGAAGGCAGAAAAACGATGAAAAATGTTCATACGAACTCGCGTTCTGTCTGACCTTGTTTCGAATTTATGACCATTTTTGTGTCTGAATAACCGGCAACTGTTTACTTTCATAAAAGGTGCTCGAAATATATTATCGTATGTACCTAATATTAGTCTGTATTATTCGACGTACACCTGGAATTTTTGAAAGGCTGCCAAATTCTTTGGTGGATCGACTGTAAGCTTGCGCGCAGGCCGAAGGTAGCCATTTCGAGTACCTTTTACGAAGGTAAACAGTCGCCGATTATTGAAACACAAAAATGGCTATCAATCCGAAAGAAGGTCAAATAAGACACACGATCATGCAAATTTTTTCATTTCTTTTCTCCCTTATGTCCACTGGGTTCCATTAAATATTATGATATACCTTGTATATCAGCAAACTGCGAATCTTTATGAATTTATGGAAAATTTGAAGATGCAAAAATACACGGAATACGCAAAAGCGCATAAAATAACCCTAAAATGTATTAGACAAGCCCTTCATAACATCTGACTGATAAAAAAACAACTTCTTATCCAAATTCTATTTTTTCCAACATATTCATAAAAATATAAATTTGCATAAATATCAGCGACCTGTATATTACATTACCTTCATTGCTCTTAAACAGAACGTAACACACGTGATACGCTATGAAAGTTCGTGCTGATTTTCCGCAATATCGTTGTTTAATAAACCTAACTGATTTGTCTGGAATGTTATTCAACAGAATCATCCATAATATAACAGAATGATTTAGTAGCGAAGAATTGCAGTCATCTGCGGTATTATTGGGTTGGCAACTACAACACATTAGGTGGTAATGACAAAATCCGCAATCACTTAGTTGCCAATCCAATAGAAGGGCGGAAACGTGGACACAAAACATGCGTAGGCGAAGGTTCAAACGACGTGCAAACATTTCGAAACATTTAGCAACAGACCGGAAGGCACGAGCCCTTGACTAATTAAACATCCATAGCGGAAAGGATTCGCGTCTCGAACGAACGCTTAAGACCGCGCATAATTCATAAACGAGTACTTAGGCGAGCTCGGGCGCGGAGGACGCGGCCGTCGTCGCGCAATCTGCATCCTTAAATGCGCGACAAGTACCTACCACGTCTACTTGACCCATTTACCCGATGACCTCGTCCCGGGTGCACTTTTCAACAGAGTGTCTATCTAATGGCACGACTGACTCTCATCCCACCGACTTGACATTTCCTTTCGATTCGAATCCATCCCCCTGAACCTCCTCTCCTCGTGCCTTTGCTTCGTCTTCCGAATATTTGTGAAACAAGGATGATTAAAAGACGAAGAGGATGATGGAAACGTATTTAATATGGCGAAACGAGAGAGAAGATACTTTAGATACTTGATGGGCAGACTTTCTCGCCGAGAAAAAGCGTAGATTTAGTACTGGAATTTCGAATCATTCTCGAATCCACAGAGTGGTACGGAGCAATCATCGAAGCAAGCAAATAAGTCTTGACAAATACGAGTCCGAAGATTATTCGCTTGCGCAAACTTGACGTCGTTCTAGAAAGTATCCATATATTATTATTACGTTTGAATAGTTGAAATATTCAAACAAGTTTCACGAATCGATTTACTAGATTAATTTTTTAGAAGGTCTGTAATATATTCAAATTTTTCGGAGAAAACCGCGTCGACTCGAACTATCCTCAGGAACCTTTGACGTAACCAGTTTTTTTCAAGAAAAGAACCCCAACAACCCAATACTATCCATTGCACGTGGTATATCGGAATTATTTTCAGAAAACCATAACAGCGTCCTTAAAAGCTAACTCTAGCGTGTGGAAATTTTATCGAGATAACCGGAAATATCTTGAAGACTCTCGATGTTTCTTAAAGTATCCAAATTTTCTTCAAGAAAAAGACACCGATAACTCAAAAGCATGCATTCTGTAATATACACAGCACTTTCCAAGAAACCCGTATCAAGGGTCGTCAAAAGCCATCTATGGCGTACCAAAATTTTATCGAGGAAACCGCATCAATCGAAAATATCCTCCAAAGCCTTCGACGTATCTAAGCCTGTTGAAGAAGAGCGTATCGACCCCTCGACGATCAAACTCACTTCAACATATGGCAAGATCGGGCGAGAATCTCGAAGGCAGCTGAAACCACACGTTTCTTCTTCCTCAAACGAAAACACACCGAGGCTCGAGAAATCAGCCAACGTGTAGGCAACTTGCGGCGGTGCTTTTCAGTGAGAAAATCGAGACGATCAATTCCTCGCCTGGAACGTAGCCTGGAGGAGTCTCCACGAGCGGAGCACGCCTCCGATAATTTAATCAAGAAAGTTGGGTGTACTCGCGTGGCAGCCCAAGGCGTCCAAGCTTCCATTTCATCGAAGAAAACCTTCCTTCGTTGAATCTTTCCATCCCCTGCTTTCACCGACGAATTTCCACTCCGGATCGGCTGAAGTAGTAGTGGTAAAAGTTGGTTGGTCGCGAATCACCAACCTTTCTTCCGGCCTCGAAACGTTCGTAAAGGGATACGATCACGAGAACCTGGTCCAGGAAATTCGTCACGGAGACTTCTTTTAACTCGATTCGAGTGTGACCATTGTCGAGACGAAATGAAAGCTTAGGACAGACTTTTGAACGATACTTCGGACGTGTGTTTAGGTTCGGTGGGATGAGGCTGCTTTCTCCACCGTTTCTACCCTACGAACTTTTATGGTTGTGGGAGGGTTCCCGAGAGGAAAGCGTAACAAGTTCATTTCTGGTAATTTAGTAATTTTGTTAGGTCGGCAAATACGAGTTGCCTGGACATCGATGACTGACCTACGGAATTTTCTCAGCGGTCAAATAAATAAGAGATACGACTTTTTGACTGATTTTGTTCTTCTAATCTCATTTCTAATCTCTTCGCGTTGCGAAAACAATCCTGCCCACAGGTGATCATAAATAATATTCCAATTCCAAACAAAGATTCAGTCAGATATCTTGGCATGATTCTGGACAGAAGAATGACATGGAAACGATACATCGTAGACAAATCCAAACAACTTAGATTAAAATTAAAAAAATTCTACTGGCTCATTGGCAGACGTTCCAACTTAAGCGTGCAGAGTAAAATAATGCTATATAAAGCCATATTAAAACCTGTTTGAACCTATGGGATCCAACTATGGGGAACAGCGAGTAATCCCAACATAGAAATTCTTCAACGATTCCGATCAAAAACTCTAAGATCCTTATAGATGTACCCTGGTATGTTACCAACGAAACAATACATCGCGACCTTAAGATACCTACAGTTAAAGAAGAAATATCCAAATTCAGATATAACAAGAATTAACAACCACCAAAAACCACTAGTTACTCAATTACTTGACACGACGCGTCAGATCTGCAGGCTAAAAAGACATTACCCTCTAGATTTAAACATTAGATTCAGCTAGAATTAAATATACGACAATCACTTATTATTCTCGTTATAGTACCACGTCAGAATAATTTACTTATAATTCTCAATGAGAATTGATTGTAAACTACTTCCAATAAAAAAAAATGTCTAATCTGCCGGATACTTGATCGAGTTGAAGTATACACGAGCGTGTACTATATGATATAGCCAATTTATATTAGGAAATAAAGTCGGCATTATCGCCAAACGTCCAATCGTCGGTACCGTTTACTGCTCGTTCATTGTGAAAGAAAGTGACTGCGTTTAGGATGTCCAATAGCTAGTATATTATATTAGAATATAGCTATCTATTATGTAACTACTATACTATATAGTATATACAATCATTCCGCCTAAAATAAGTACAACGACTGATGGACGGCATTGTATTTAACGCACAACCGAACAAAACGACAGTTTGGCATTGGAATTGATCAAAAATGAATGTGCAAATTTCTTGTACAGATTTTCCATTTATGCTGCGTTCTGTGACTGCTACGTACATTTGCACAGTTCCTCCAAACTCTGCCAATAGAATCTATAAACGATAATCGTATCTTGCTACGGAGTGTTCGTGGCATTTCAAAAGGTTTCATACAACGAGTACAATATATTCATAGAATGTTTCTACAAGTGTTGCAACACTTTCGTTAGCTGCTGCACGCTTATCCGCGTCTAATAGCTTGAGATTTTGTGGTAGAACGAAAACCGGTTAATTTTCCGTCGAGGAAGCGTGACGGTATTGATCTCGACAGGATTCGACGTCCAAGCCACGGAGGTCTCTCTGTATCGATACATCGACTCTGCGCAGGATATGAAGCGACGACCGCACGTACATGTATAGATAGGCGCGCGCGCGCATACATATACAAGCCATGTGCTTGGAGTTTCTCGATTTGTGTCACAGAGAGAGAGGTGTGCACGCGGAACGTATCGACGTCATTTCGCCCGAAGGTGACGGCCACCGTTTCCGTTTCGTCTTCTCTCGTACATCCGAGAGAACGAACGGCCGTGTGATGGATACGAAATGACGCGTGTCGAGTGTCCGAATGGAAACAAACGGCTCGGATGTGGCCGAGGAAAGAGACACGGCTCGACGCGTCGCTTAGGATCGAATAATTCGACGTGCGTTGACCGTCGTCTCTTCACCGAAGTCGTCTGCGTACTGCAGTTTTTTTTTTAGATTTTCCAAAAAAAGAAATTGCCCAAAATTCTCGAATACTTTATCTAGTTCATAGAATATTATCATTCAACAGTTTTTTTTTTATCGTTAACACGTTGCCTTAACTTTTCCAAGCAAAGCAAAATTCCAACAAAAGATGATACGGGGAGAACGAAGAATTACTTAAAAAATCTCTGGTCGATAACGATCCGGTATGCAAATAGAGGATTAAGTAGCGAGAAGTAGCACATTTCTTCTCTTTTTTCCTTTTTTTTTTTTTTTACAAAAAGTAGCACACGTCAATCTATGGCGAGAAGAAGCACGTTTCAATGTTTCTGCCGATAACAAGCACGTTTCAATGTTTCTGCCGATAACAAGCACGTTTCGTATAATATAGGTACCGCGATAGCAAGCATTATTCACATTTCGCCACGAGCAGTAGCTTATCTGAAATGCTGCAGCGAGAAGCAGCACGTTTCGTTTGTTTGCCGAACAGTAGGCTATTTCAATTTCCAAATGGTTGACGTTGATCTTCGTAACTACCAGTTGTCTGTATTATTATCGTTGCACGTTCATTACGAAAGGAAATGACTATATATTTACAATGTCTAGCAGTGAATACGATGATTGTAAGTACGTCGGTAGCAGATCGATGAGACTCGAAAATATTTCTGCTCCAATGAATCTAAGCTAAATAAATGTAATTAAACGAGCGGAACAATTACAGATTTTCAGTGGTGGAATAATCGTAATGTGCCTCGTACGACGGATAAATACTTTTGTCAACGTTATATGAAAAACGTATAAAGTTGCTTTTCTTATTATGAAAGAAACGTGATTACTTTTGTTTCAATAGCAAATTGCTATAAGAAAATAGCTGTCAGGTTTAACAATTGTATACTACTTTGCCTTCTTCCAAAAAACGTTAAAAAGCCGAAGAAGCTGCGAATTAAACAAATTATGACACTTAGCATACGTATTACGCAATTTTTGTCGCTGCCGAAATTCCGTCTGGCAATTCAGTGGGCGAAATTGACCCGCGAGGATGCAGCTAGTTTCCGATTTTCCGTGATACATCGCGAAAGGAATGTTCTCAGACAAAAGTTACTTCTTTTAATTAACTATCGCTTGGTCATAAATTGATCAACAGTATAGCGGGTTATAACGTAAAATTGGAAAATAGCTGGATTCTCGGTAGTCAATTCCAGTCCCTTAGAGTGAAAATTTGGACAGCAAAAGAAGATTACGTAATACACACCTGTCTCTCTACGTATCGCCAAAGTTTCATAATTATTTTTACAATTTGCATGCTGAGCATTTTGCTTTGTAAGTATCGCTGGCTACTATTTACATGACTGCGTCGTGTGTTTCTCACTGTTTGTATTCACAAACATCGTCAATGTCGCTGTTTGTTATTGTTTCTTATTCGAACTCTGACTTTGCAGTTCTTGTCGTCCTGTTTATATACGACAACATTCGGTTCGAGAATACGCCGATGTAGTAGCTGAAAGAAAAAATTATTTTTCACGCAGCAACATGAAATAACGAGACAAACTATGAGCGAAACACTGATAATTGTGACAATTCTATGGACAGCACGTCTCTCATATACGTAGAACCAGGGCCGACGTGACCTTTCGCGGGGGCTGAATACACATTGAAATTCTACACTTAAACTTTACAACGAGGAATTGTTTATTTATAAATGCTGTTACATATCATATATTTTTTATAAGCAGATTTTTAAACAAATCCTAGTAATATTTTTTCGCGCGCGTAATTCGCTTTCGAGGGGCAAAAAATTCAATGAAAGTAGAAAATCTGTAATCATGTATGACTTTTGCAAGAAACTATTGATGTAGTTTAATTTCTCTAAAAAGTACATTTCTCTGAAAGCGATTTTTTTTTATCTAAAGTAGTTTCCAGGATATAAGGACTTTACGAAGTTACACTGAACTTTCATAATTTTTCTCACTCCTTTAAACTGAATCATCGCTACTTAAAAAATATCTTGCATCTGTTAATGGTATCATTATTCTGTAAAAAGTTAATCAAATCGGTGTTTTTTAATTGGGTAATTTTCGTAGATCGCGAGAAAAGCTATCGCGAGAAAAAGAAGTGGAAACAGGGATTCGTGGACCGACGAGAAGACAAAAAGGGCACGCAGTTTGGATTGCGTTATACACGCACATTTTTTCCTCGTTTCAACGTCCAGATTTCTTAGATTTCTAAAAGTTTGCCACGACGAAAACGACGGTGATTGTGCACGCTTGTACTGAACTCCATTGCAGAAACAAATCTATATTAGACGAGTGGTGCAGATCGATGATAAAATGCAACATTCGTAATTCGTAAATTGTTAAGGAAAAATCGCAGATGGATATATATAACTCAAGAGACTCATCGAAAAAGTGTAACTGATCTCTTGTTAAAATTGCTTGTTAAAATTGCAAGAGACATGTGTGCGACCAGACGTGAATTCAATTAACGCAAAATATGATTTAAGTGGAAACAGTTTCGAAATACAAATTTTAGGACGTTATGTTTCAAAATAATATATTAAAGAATATACATTACAAAACGCATGCGATACTAAAATTTAATTATCTTAAAAAGAAGAAAAGAAAAGAAAAATCTATCAGAGATGGTGTCCTAAGATCTTAGACCGAGAGAAAATGTTTAATTTTATAATATCATTGTTCGTTAAGTAGATTACTCTGTGCCAATTTACGTTTGTTCGAGTTTTACTTACGTCGTTAAAAACATTTGTATTCCGCTGTAAAAGAAGGTATTTATCTTTCTATTTTCAATAGAAATATTATCAATATTACATTATATTATATATATATAACATTGATAATATTTCTATTGAATATATAATATAATATAACATTGTATATGTTATAATTTATATATATTATATATTAGCAATAGAATCCTATACAATCCATAATTTTTCAATCCATTAATTCAAGGTTAAAGGCAAACCGAGTTAATTTTCACGCAAAGAGCCGAAATGTGTTTCCTGCCATCGCGGAGAAGCATAACATGTTACTGTTCCTGAAACTAATGAAAATATCCTACTTTCCGCAATCAAAATCGAATCATTCTATTTTTCGTGGCGAGAGAAAGACAGACAGACAGACAGACAGACAGACAGACAGACAGACAGATACAGAGAGCGTGTTAGTGTCCGTAAGACAAACAAAATGTGCTACTTTTCCTAATACACGTCGAATTATCCAATGGCCTAGATTCCAGACTTCGATCACTTAGGTGTGTTGTGGCACCACGGCTCTCGTCCATGGAAACGGACGATTATATCACGGTAGCTTTGGCAAAAGTGGGAAATAACCACTGTGAAGGATGGTCTGGTATTTAGGGTGGTATCGATGTTCTGATATTGTGGGGTCGAAGAGCTCGATCGGGGATAGGTGAAGGTCAAATGGTGAAAAGTTGAACATTGACGCGTTTAAATGGTTAGAAGTTGAATTTTGAGACATTTAATTCGAAATCTCGCAAGATTTTTGGTATTTCCAATGAGATTGGAATTCTGACGCATGTGGCATTGAGGAATTTTTCGATCGGGAAAGGCAAACGGGTTGTGGAAAATTTTGAAATTCAATGCATCCGGAGCGAAGCGAAAAATTTTGAAGTTTGAGTGAACAAATTTGGAGGTTCAAGGGTTAAGAGCTGAATTTCAACGCAGTTAGTTCGCAATTTGCAAGGATTTTTGCTATTTGAAATGAAATCGATATTCTGATTGTTGCAGGAACGAAGAGCTCGATTGGACATGGGCGAACGGGTCAAACGCTGAGAGGCTGAACCTCGACGCGTTTAAATGGTCTCAGGGTAGATTCTAGCGCATTTAGTTCGTAATTTGGCAAGATTTCTAGAATGAAATCGATATTCTGATGCTTTCGAGTCGATCAGTTCAATTAGCACGTTGACTGCCGTACGTATTTTCGATAAAATCTCCTTCAGGCCACGAGTGCTGTACCAAGCGTACTCTGCTAGGTACTCCCACCGATATTTTAGGTAACTTAAAATCTCTACCCTAATTCGTTGCAATGTCGAAAAGAAAAATGGAAAACTTATTTCTTAGTGAATCAAATAAGCAGTGAAAAAGAAGTTACGAGGTAGCGATGAGGAAGAAATCAGATTTTCCAGAAATAGAAATATAAATAAAATTACATCGTCTGATTCTGATTCGGATATTAATAAGTGCAATCGTAGTGATACTGAATGTAATGAAGATACTGTTGACGAGATTTTACAAGAATTGGTCATTAAGGAAGAAAGAAGAACTGATGATACCGAGGAAAGTACAATTCAATTTGGTGAATGGAATGAATTTAGTGGTCGGCAGAAGTAATTTCTTTTTCCCGAACGGCCTCATTAGGCAATTACCTGGCAATGTCAATCCATATGATGTGTTCGAGCTGTTCGTTGATGACGAAATAATAAACTTACTTGTATTAGAAAATTTCAACAAGGAAGGATGTAAATATTAAAAGATTTAGAGAATTATTAACTGCAAAATTATTAGGGTTGTCTGAAAATACAAAAAATCCTTGTTTCCCACGGAGTCAGCATAATATCGCCGTTTGGAAAAATGATTCCGGAAGAAGTATTAGACGCGCATGCAAACTGTGTTATGCAAATAAAAGACGTCGAACGGACCGATCAAAAGCAATTTAAAGAAAACAACAACTTATTGTCCAAATTGTGCCGACCAAACTCAACTTTGTATAGAATGCTTCAAAGTTTTACATTCTATATAATTTTCTTAATAAACCATTTTCGTATTACTTTTATAGCAATTCAATAGTTTTATCACTTCCTGTGGAATATCTTTTCAAATACCTACGACAATCCTTCGCAAGTAGTCAAATAAGCGCCACTCGAATACGAGTGACGCGGTCCTATCAGAAACTTTGCTGTCGCCCGAATATGGTTGACATGACAGTCAACGTGTTAGGGAAGAGGATGAGAGTGAAAATCCTAAAAAAAATCGTAGTTCGACGCGTCTAAATGGTTAAAAGTTAGATTTCACCGCGTTTAATTCCTAACTTGGTAAGTTATCATTGTCTGAAATGTCTACGGATATTCTGATGTGAGCTCCAAGGGCATGATCGATTCAATTTTTTGAAGCTCGACGAAAAAGAAGAGAGGCTTGAAGAAGTTGATGTACGATTTTTCATTCAAGTCTCATTGAAGAATCGAAGAAACCGCGAAGAACCGACATAAAATTCGATATTCCAAGAATATTCATATGAAACATGGAAGAAGATGATTTAAAAATATTCCGTGGTTAAAAGGATATGAATCGATCGAAAGTACATGAGTAGATATATGTACTCTTTGTTCGCGGGAACCGTTTCAAATGAAGAAATAGGACTTGGATTCGTGGTCTACGGATGATCAAGGCCACGCACAGTATCGAACATCGAAGAGCAAGAGAGAGAGAGAGAAATTACCGTTTCAATGTAACTACTGTGGCCTGCACGAAAACAAAGGAACCATCCTTTTCATTGTACAACGGGACGACGGTTGTGCATGTATGCATCATACATACATATTCGTGTCTGTTCATCAGATACCGTCAGACACAATTTCTATATGCCAGCGTATAGATCACGCTGCAGTGTTTCAGAAGATCGTTACGTAGCTAGAAATTGTTGCACAATAAAAAATTCCCCTGCTTCGTCCATGTCTATGCCGCAATTTCAAATTTTTCTAAATTTTAGAAACTGCACCTGTTTTGTTGTTTCTTTGTTTTCTATCGTCGTCGTTGAATTCCATACAGATATTTGTTGCACGCTAGAAATCCACGCGCTTTGTCTACGTCTACCCTTTAGTTTCAACGTTTTATGGAAACTTTAGAAGCTTTGGGTCTCTTGCGTGAATTTCCACATATTTTCTGCGAAATGCAAATCCTATTTTGTCATACGTTTAGCTCCAATACTTCACCATTTCGTTCCAGCTCTTTCGTTTTTTGCCTGATTTCTCCAATCCACTCCATCCTGGCTGCCCGATACACCGTCGCTCCTACGCTCCGAAACGCAAACTTCCTATTATACAACTTTCGTCGATCAAGATACCGTGACAATCACCATGAACTCCTTCCTACACCCACACCCACGGAAATCCTGACAACAGACAAACGCCTTCACATCCTACACGAATTACTCCAACTTCAATTGGATCTTTCGAAATGCGAAACTATCGCTGAGAAGAACACGCTACTATCCGCAAGCGTTAGGACGTTCGCAAATTACAAATTACGGAAAGTGTTTAAAGGTTCGCTTGCGTATATCCTTTCCCTGTTGACGAAAGTTCCTTCGATCCTTATACTTTATAAAATATATATATATATATTTAATATATATTTTTTTTATATAATTATTTTATATAATATATAATATATATATTTATAAATTTATATATATTCTACATACATAGAATATAAAAACGTCAACCTTTAGATGGAATTGCACCGAGTGTCCAAATATTTATGGCCGTGTGTAGCGTAATATGCAAATCGGGGACGATAAAAAATGAAAGGAAGGAGAAAAGAAAACGCAGCCGACAGAAGTCGAGCAAAACAGATGATATACGGTCGTGGAAACGAAACTGGCCCGATTCTGGCGGCGATTTACAGCCCAGAAGAGTCAGGGTCGTACGAAGAAACGAGTTTCGAGGCGGCCGGGTCAATAACTGCTATATAGGTGACGGCTGTTTAATAACTTTCTCTTTCACTTTATGGAAAAGAGCGTAAAAAGTGGTGGCAATGAATGAACATCTGATGTTACGTCGATGGGTAATCGCCTTGGCTGGTTATTCGGAATCGTGATTAATCATAATGATGGCTTCGGCCAAATTTGGTCCGATCCGATCCTACGCGGATTAGTCGAGTTAACCGACCGGCTAGTACAACTGTTTGAAGTTTCCAACAGCTTGTAAACCAACTTGATGGGTCAGTGGTGTTCGTCGCTGGATTAAAACGTCGTTCATCGTACCTTAATTAAGGGAGGAAACATCGCGATGACTATGATGGATGTTGCATGAGCGTTGTTTGTAAAAGAGATGATTTTAGGATCGTTAGCAGCTATCGTTGCCACGATTGACAGAATTAATGTAACGTTTAAGTGCGATAATCTTCGGTCGTTAACATAGTTTCCTTTTGTATGGAAGTAACCAGAGTGTTGAACCTTCGCGTTAAATTATATTATATCGACAAGTGTGTATAGTGTTTTAGGAGACAAAGGTCTATTGCCAGAGCGTAGGGCATATACACCTACTGACAAAAGTGAGAGAAACACTATGATCGTTTGGAAATTATTGTACAGGTATTTTTTATCTTCTCAGATACATCGGGTGAAACTAAAAATAACATAAGGAGATAAGTGTCCATATTTGAAATTACAATATACTTTTTTTCGATTATACTCGTGTAAGATTCACGTTTGATATTGACTCGGACGAATCGAATGGAACTTTGTGAGAAAAGTTGAGGAACAAACTTTAGTGGAATTATCTTACTATTTTTAACAAAACCTAAATAAAAAATAATGTAATAAGACGTTGGCTAACTCTTGGATTCGATGATCGCACGTCATCTGTGTGACATTGATTCAATTAATCGAACGCAATACGCTGTCGATATTTCGCACTATATTTTTCTAATTTTTACTATCAACTCGCTTTTATTTGTAAAACATTGACATCCCAATTGATATGTAACGTAATTCCACGAATGTTCAATTGGGTTCAAGTCACGAGATTGACTCGATCATTTCATTGTATTAACATTTTGCCCCGGAATAAATTTCTTAGTCAATTTAGGTTTAAAAGAATTCGTTTCGGGTTATTCTCGTATCGAAATGGTCACTCTGTTCACATACGTGCTCACACGTGGCAACATATGAATTTGTAAAATACCGCCATATAAGAAACTGTCTATAGTTTATTTTATTTTATTTATTTTATTTGTATTAGCGGATCAGATCCATTACGCGAAAAAGCAACCTCGCACCATCACTGCTCATTTTAGATATTTAACGTTTAAACTTATTGTATGTTCGTGTATAAACTCCTATCTCTTTATGGTGTTTTAAATTCCAATGTATCTTAAACGATAAAAGAAATGTACAATGATTTTTAAGCGATCGTTGTTTCTTAACTTTTGCCAATAAACGTAACTTCAGTTTGTAAAATATAAAACCATCGTATTAGAATAAACCAATCAATAGGAATAAACAATCAAAATAAAATACCAAATTCTAAATCCTCGTTGTCGTTCTAAATTCTAAATTGATAAGTAAATATAGAAGATTGTACAGGAAAAACAATTTTTAAAATACTATTTCAAACAGTATTTTTACCATCTCTGCAATGAAATCTTTATCAAATTGGTTTAAAGCGATTGCTTAACATTTATCAGTAAACGTAACTACAGTTTATTAAATATAAGAACATCCTATTAGAATAAACCAATCAATAGGAATAAACAATCAAAATAAAATACCAAATTCTAAATCCTCTTTTTCGTTCTAAATTCTAAATTGATAAGTAAATATAGAAATTTGTACAGTAAAAACAATTTTTAAAATACTATTTCAAACAGTATTTTTACCATCTCTGCAATGAAATCTTTATCAAATTGGTTTAAAGCGATTGCTTAACATTTATCAGTAAACGTAACTACAGTTTGTTAAATATAAGAACATCCTATTAGAATAAACCAATCAATCGGAATAAACAATCAAAATAAAATACCAAATTCTAAATCCTCGTTGTCGTTCTAAATTCTAAATTGATAAGTAAATATAGAAGATTGTACAGTAAAAACAATTTTTAAAATACTATTTCAAACAGTATTTTTACCATCCTCCAACGAAATCTTACTCTAATTACTGCTAAGTGGATGTTGGCAGAGTTTACGTTCGCCAGGCACTTTGCATAAATTAATTGAAATTCCTTCGTCCACAAAATGCCATATTCGCGATGAAAAAAGTGAATCGTGGCAATTACATGTAAACGATGAATAATCTCATTGGAGATGGAACAGAAAGGTCTCGTTTCGTAATAAGCCAGGCAATCTTTCCTCGATAACGATAAATTTGTCGTGTATAAGCGGCCGATCTACTGATCGCGTCATAATTTAATAGATCGATTTAGAAGCGGTTGACGCATTGTGACCGCCGCTGCTAATGGCAAATCGATGAACCGCCAGCTAATTAGCGTATCGATGCTAGCAAACCAGCCAGTGCTTGTTACTATTCGCGAAATGTTACTCTGCTACTAGTTTGTGAACGGCTGCTAATTCACCAAGCAAACTTTCAGGCTGTTGCTAAAGAATTTCCTTCCCTATTTTCCTTTCGCGAAATAGCCAATACTCGCGCGATATTTTCTAACGAACTGCGTATTAGCTTCGTAATAAACTTCGACGATGGTATTTGCATTATGTATATTTGCATGTATACTTAAATATTATTCCTCGTCTCGTTTTCTATTTTCAGTAAAGGAATTTCGTAGCTTTAAATGGATTTAAAAAAGAAAAAAAAAATTCTTCTCGTAAACTTGAACAGATTATTAACAAATCAGTAGTTAACAAGACCTTAAGGACTCGTAGTACACATCGAGGAGAATAAAAACAGACTCGTAATCGGTATATAAATAGACCCGAAAGTAATTATTTTCAGAGATAAACTTTCGTTTCGTTGCGATTAATCACGTGTTTAAGTAACACGCTGGATGCAAACAACGATGACAAAGGATTATTATTATCACCGACAAAGGATCGCAATGAGTTACAAATCATTATTTCCCTCTTTCACATCGTTATCTCCCTCTTTTGTTCGTCGCGTCTTCTTTCATCTCAGTACGAATTCGCCTGTGTAGATCGACTTACGCAGCTGTATTTCCAAATATCATTTCTTCTTATAATTCAACTCTATTATTACTTTATTACGAGTAAATAAAACACATCGAGCATCAAAGAGAAGCGTTAAAAATTCGTAAAAAAATTAAAGTAATAACGTACTCTCTACCATCCATTTTATACTCTGTTTCTATCCGGCAAAATTATTTCTTTCTGTTTCTATCTAACAAAATTATGCATTTAAGGGTCGAACGCATTTTTATTCATCTGCCTGAAAACCATAAATTCTCGTACTCTGCTTTAACCCTTTCTTCGGCATCGCACATAACGAGAGGAAAGCGACTGATAGTTCTCCTACTCGTTCGCCGGGTTCTCAAGAAGCCTCCCGACACCACAATGTCCGGAGAATCGTTCGAGAACCAGCCACACTAACACCGACTGCCATCTACTGATTACGCTGCGTACTGAGAAACACTGGCTCGAAGATAACGCTTGAATTATTGCCGCGAATAATTAAAGCGAGCGATATTGGATTCTGTAATGGTAGTTCATACGTCACCTTTCATCCCATTACCTGACTCTACCTGATCACTGTATTATTTTAATGCCATACCAGCAAGATTATCAGTTAAAATATATAATACCAGAACTATCATACCAGTCAAATTGACTGGTTCTACAATTTTATAAATTTTCCGACCGTCGTTCAAGGATCCCAAACGGATTGATAATACCAAAAAGTTACTACATAACATGGAATTCCTTCTGTAAGAAAGTAATAAATCAATAAATTCCTTCTGTAAGAAAGTAATAAATCAATAAATATAAAAATATTCTGTTATCACGTATTTTTCAAAGACCAATCACTTTGACTGGTTTTAGTAGGAATATCTTCGTATTAACTATCGGTAGTTCTAATGATAAGGTTGTAAGATTCCCGCAAATACACATGTACAGGGTGTCGGAAAATACGTGGAGCTTCCAGGGTAAAATACCATTTTACGTTATTTATTTGACGTTCGTGCGACGTAGTTAAAGTTCCAACGGCACGTTTTTACAGCTACTTTTTTTCGTCGTTCTGATATGATGGAATCAACTCTATAAATATCCAAGTGATGGAAGATAAAGGAACGCGTCTACGCTTCGGAAAACGTAACTTCCAAGCACCATCGTAATACGTATGGAAAAGAAACTGTCGTAATGTAAAGTAGATTTACGAGGCAATCTTGAGAACGTAGCATGCGTATGTAAATTAGTTTCTCTTATAATATAGCCGGTTAACGAGTACAGTGGAACTTCGGTTATCGAACGACTTTCGTCTCGAACAAATCGGTTCTTCGCGTGTTTTCTGGAAAGAAGGGAAAAGAAGAAAAATAAAAAAGAAAGAAAGAACGGATCGGTTTCCGGAGAGAATCTGCATTTTCGAACAGGCAATCATGTGCTCCACTCTGGTGGCGGAGTATCAGTTACGTCGCAGTTTCTGTTCAATGCAGACTTCTGTTCGAATTTACAGCGCCTCTCCTTAATTTTCCTCGTCGTTCTATGCTTTTTTTATACGTTATCGTTAATTAAATAAATGGCTATTTGGCCGACGAAAGATAACGACGGTGGCAAATCGAATAGAAAAGTGGTTAGAGCTACGATGAAAGTGAAAATAAAAAAGATGTTTTTAAATGGTTTTTATTTAAAGATGGAGCAAGAAGAAGAACATAATTTCCTCGATCAGGTATCATTAAGTAATTGAATCTAATAATATTATACAGGGAAATCTATATAGATTGAGCACACGCGGTAATCACGTATAATAGGGTATTACTCAATTGTTGAACTCATATTACTAAAAATAAAGAGCTAGCGGGCTCATTGCATTAACCTTGCGAGGCCATCCGGTTAGCATCTCCTCTGTTCTCTTGAATGAACCTTTTGGATACAAAAAATTTCCAATGAACGCAAGCAAGATAATTTTCTAACGATTACGAGGTAAAAATAGAAGAATATTTCGCTGAAATTGTCAGTCCGATATTCATCTGATCGAATAGAAGAGAGTCTTTGAAAGCGTAAAAATTCTGGGAACTTTGTAATTAGACTAATACGAGCCAGCCACGTTTTTATTTTCATTTCTATATTTTGATAACTTTGATATTTATCACTTAATAACGCCTGATTGAGAAAATTATACTCTTCCTTTTAGCGGCACATTTTTAAACAAAAACCACCGAAGAAATTTTCTTTTATTTATATATTTTATTTTCTACTTTTTTCTTCTTTTAACTGTCATCCCACGATATACAAATATTTTATCAAATAATATTTTGTCAAATTTCACTTCGGCTAACCAAACAATTATTTCCAATAAAAAGATATTATCAACATCACAGTTTCAACATCAGCTTTTCAGCTGGTCGGGAAATGGATGAAAATTCGCTTACAAAATTCCATCCAGACAAACAAACAGAAAAATCAGCTAAATAAAAACCACAAATGAAGAGAAGTCACGTCGAAATATGAGAATGGCGTTCGTATTTCGTATCCAAAACAATTAATGTGTGATACCGTTAATACCCAGTGTCTCTACAGAAAGGAACTCTTCTTAGTAAAAACAAAACTGTTCATTTACTACGTGTGTGTATTCCATTCGCGTAAGATTTCACGCGTCTCTATTGTTCCTCTATCCGACTTGATGCATTGAAAACTGTTAAAAAGTATAAATAGATAAAGAAAAATGGTTTCAATTTTCGAACAACCTTCCCAAACGAATTATGGTCCGACAACTGACGTTCCACGATATCAATATCATTTTATAATGAAAAAGTCTTCCCTTACATCTATGCTAAATGTAATTCTACTAATTTTAAATGTCCCACGATTTACAGACGATAGCGTATGCAAGAAATTGATCATTCCAAATGTTTCGATTCTAAACTCTACGCTCTGTGGTAGAAAAAAAGGGACTCTCAAAGCGAAGAATCATCGAGGGTACTCACTGCCAATTGAATTTCCCGGTGATACCTTCCCTGAGGCGGTCCTTGAGGCTTCGTTGCCTTGGTCTAGAGGAAAGCGAAGGGCTGGCTGGTTCCTTCGACTTGATCGGCGGCGGGCCACTTCCGCCACTGCCGCCACCGCCGCCGGAGAACAACGCCATTCTTCTTGCTTACGCCGATCCACCAAGTGTGTCGATCTGACACTCGCACAACAGTTCGCGACTCGCTCGATCCGCTGCAACTGTCTCTAGGTCGCGTGTCGAGCGAGCATCATCGAGGCACTCGCGAGCACGAGGAATCACTGGACGAGTCGAACGTCCGCCGCTTTCTGCCCAACCAGTCGCCGAATAATGTTTCTATTCTGCGAAATATTTTCCCATGATAGACTGCTTTAAACACAAGCGAATGAGACTATACACGGAACATCCGAAAATATCCATCAACGATGCAAAATAATTTTTGCTGGAACGCTCGGAATTTTGGGATCGATTGGAAATACGCCTGCTTCGTCCTTCTCTTCAGGCAGAATTGAATTTTCAGTTGAATTTTGAATTTTTGCAGTTAATTCGCAAGGAGCACGAAGCTGGCTTTACGTCGGTCCAGTAGCATTGCAGCAAGATCCGGTGCTGGATTGTAATTGGAACAATCGAGACAAAGTTCCACTACGGTGTTTTCATTCCAGTACAGCGTTTTCGTTCCAGCAAGTAATCCGACCAAACTACCGGATCGAAAGTCTACTTTTTCAATCCAATGTTTAGCCCCACCATCGCTAACACAACGTTACACAGCGTTGCTGGAATCGTCTGGACGGCTCAATGATGCCCAGTGCTGGCTGAAGCGTAGTACAGTGCAGTAGTCGGTTTTCCGCGCGAATTCATTGCCACTAAAGCCTATCACTTTCGACGAATCCGAAAGAAACTTTCAGATTTCCAATCAAACCATTGCCATGCAATCGGTCGATCCAACGACTGGACAAGCGTAAAGCCAGCTTAAAGGATTAGTAAACAGGTCTCAAAGGGGTTAGTTGTATTAACGAACGATTAAATAAAATATTTCGTGACAGTGCTGTGGTACGATATGACTTGTACAACGTAGATATAGACGTGTGGTAGTTGTCGAAATAATATAGTTTTAGTATACTTTCAGTATAGTCGATATATGGTTAAATGATATATAGGCTGGACAGAAACTTTTCACAGCCACTATAGGTACGTAACTTCAAAGTTATAAACGTGACAGCGTAGAAAGTTAACGCGACATCTGCGATCGATGACGGTTTGGTAGGTTTGTACGAGGCTATCGATTAGGTTAAACACGCAGAATTGCAGGGAAGGCACGAATCGTATAATATCTGTATCTGACTTATTTTCACAATTGCTAAATTATACTTCACACGCGTTCACGAACGAAGCGGAAGATAACGAAACAAATAATTTTGGTTTCGCGAACGAAGAGAAGGATCGTAATTATTTGGAAAAACCACGTTTCTCGTTATCTGTGTACCAAAGACACTTCGCTTCTCCAAAAGTCTTTCACGGACAATTTTTACTTTCGTCGGAAGTTAAAAATCTTGATCGTTGTATATAAATTATCCTGCGAAAGGAAATATTTTTTAAATAACGCTTTAAACAATTACCGGAGGCATAGATATCTTCCAGATGGAAACACTAGCGCGGAGGGCTCGATGACAGATGGTTTCAGCAGCTCGGCCCGAATGCTTACTACGATCCAGACCGATTTTTCAGTCACGTCAACGACTTGTTGAGGCTCGTTAAATAACAAGTACGACCGAACGGATGATTCAATTCGCTCGCGACTCGCGCGACCGAACGCTAAGAAGATCGACGACCAAAGTTCTTTGGTCTATTATACAATAGATTCGTCAAATGCATATTTTTTCCTGTAAGCTACATAGATCGACGACAATTATTGTCGAAAGTTTATTTGATTAGAGAAGAAGCAATTAACATGCAATTACGCTTTCTTTGGGCAAATAATTTCTATAAATATTTTACCTGGTGAATTAGAATTAGATTCATAGATAATATAAATAACGTAGAAGAATTAGAAGAATTACTTGAGGTAATAGAGTGGAATATTTCAAATATAGCGCAAATGGGAATTTGCGTAAAAATTACAGGGTAACGTACTTTATACTCAAAAATGTATTTTTCTGTAAAGAGAGATTTAATATACAGGGTGGTTGGTAACTGGTGGTACAAGCGGAAAGGGGGTGATTCTACGCGAAAAAAGAAGTCGAAAATGTAGAATAAAAATTTGTTCTTTTTAATTTTTTTTTTTTAATTTTCCATCGAAACAGCGATCTACAGTGAGATCCGTTATAACGAGATGTGATAAAGTGCACGCGTACCGAGCGAAAATTCAAAGTCGATTTTCTCGAAAACAAAGCCTCAAACGAAAAATTTTTATTCTATATTTTCGACTTCTTTTTTCGCGTAGAATCACCCCCTTTCCGCTTGTACCACCAATTACCAACCACCCTGTATAGGAGATTAGGTAAGGTGTACAAGTGGACATAGCGAACATCGATTTTTTAGGAAAAAATAAGGAGATATAGAAAAAATTGATTCATCTGATGCGTCGTTCTCGAGAAAATCGAGTTTGAAAATTTTGTCAATTTTATATTTGGCTAATTCAGGACTGAATAGGAGTAAATAATCGACAGAAGGTTACTCTACGTGCGGAAATAAGTCGAAGACGTAGAATAAACTTCGTTCACGAGACGTTTTGTTGGAAAATAAATCTGACTGTTGAACACGCGCATGTACCAGGCCAACTTCTCACTAAACACGTTCAAACACTATTTTCTTGAAAATTAAGCTTCAAACAGACAAATTCCTTTTCACGTTTTTCACTTATTTTTGCATCCGCAATAACGCTCTACCGATTTTTATTATTAATTTATGTATACCGAATTGTATTCATCATCGGGTCGATAATCAGGCTAATTTAATCGACAAATTTTCAAACTTAATCTTCTCAAGAATGTCGTATGACAAAGTTGTGTTCTACTTTATTTTCTTGAAGGAATCGGCAGGTACGCAGAAAAATACCATGAAAGAACAGCAACAAATCCAAACCAGCTGGCTGCTGAAGCGAGTAAAACTCTCATAAAAAGAAGACTAAAAAGAAAACACCTCACTGACCTCACTAAAGAAATAAAATAGTCAAACTCGAAGATAGTATCCCGCTGGTGGTAGCCACCCACATGTTATTTAGTAATTAAACTAGAAAAATTTACCAAATGTCCAGCTGGACAAATTGTAAAGTACAAATTAAATAATAAAAAAAAAACTTTATTTTCTTCTGATCTTCTCATAAGATATCGCCGCACGTCCTCTTATACGTGTTATTCGCCCGTATCTTGTATTTACTTTTTCTTTGTTGTATCAATCTACGTGTTTGTATTTGTTAAATCTTCAGCTTTCAACGTGTATCCTCATCGATTAAAAAATTAACCTTCGAAGTAAATAAATTTCAAATACAGCACGGCTAAGGAATTAAACGATCCGTGAGTGTTTGAGAGGCGGTGAAATTCATACGACAGGATAGAGCCTCGATCCTTCCGATTCACCGAAAGGAGAAAGAGCACCGCGATAACGTCGTGTACGTTCGGATGGAACTTTATTCGTTCGCCGACTTCTAACGGGAAATAAAGCTGCTGCTTCGTATTGAACTCGCAGACGTATCGAGTGGCGATCGAAAGGAACTGACGTGAAGTATTCTCGTGCTAACTTCCAAGCGCATTTATCACGCTCTCTATGGTAAGGTTGATAGAGAACAGTCGGATCAGTCCTTCCTTTTCTTGCGTAACTTTGTTTGAATTTGTAGATTACAGTAGCTTGCTTCTCTTAGCAGGTTTTTATTAATCGTTTCAAGGAGTCGTCTAATTTGATCTCATTATGGAAATTGATTTAGTCGAAGACAAAGACGAGTAAGAATTTTTTTATTAATCGTAAAACTTGATTGGTACGCAATCGTTCAAATAAAATAATTGTCAAACAGACGTAGCCATTTTTCTCTACAATGACCATTCTACAATATACCGTAGGAAGAATATCAATGACAATAGCAAACGATAAGATGTGACACAAATACGACGCATTTTCAATTTCTCATTAGCACATTAAATTGAGTCGAACTTCGTTCTGTGTATTAAATTATTCAATTACAAACATTTTGATAGTGGGACCATTTGAAGAATGTTAGCCTAGAATAATGGAAGGTTCGAGCAGTGGGATATTCAAATAATGACACACTCGAACAATGAGATCTGCGAAACGTGTATTTTTCGAACAGATATTCAAACGATGGATGTGCGTTAAAATCAGATCTTTTAGATTCGAATAATTTTCACTGCTTCGATCTATACTTCGAAGGAAAATTATTGTTCGATTCACGTTTCCAGTAATCTTTATACATTGCGGAACGTTTATATGTAAAACTTGGATAGAATTATTTTTAGCGTTAAACGAGTGTATAGAGAAGGGCGTAGATCAGTCGATAAATCGTTACGACGGAGAAAGAAAATTTAAGAAAATTCTATGGCCATTCTTGTCTGCAACGAAACGCGAAAGAAAAGTGTGCAAAGGCTCATGATAGACAGCAACTGGTAGCGACAGCGATAAGACCGATAGAATCGACCTTAACAACCTCAGTTAAATTTCATTACGTTTCTCGAGTGGCACGCGCCTTTCAAGGTTGCAACATACGATTTCAATTGCGCAAAAACGACCACTGTCGTCGGGATCGTTGGTCGACTCGGCTAATAACTAAATTATAAATGTTTATTTAAAAGAGAGCGACGCAAAAATCGAACGTGTCTGCATTGTTAAAATATCGCGAGAATATTTCGACGAGGAACGAGGAACTGGAGATTACAGGAAAGCCATTTAATAAATCGATTTTCATTCGTGTTTCTTTTTTCTTTTTTTTTATTTTATTGCGGCGATAGAGAAATGAACCACAAGATAGATTTATAGTTTTCGTTCGATGAACGTAGATTTGCAACTTTTTCGTAGCAGTTGCTTACGCATCGTTTTCTAGTAGTAAGCTTTTGCGCGGTAACACGACCTAGTTGAAAATGAAAATGGCTTGTTAATTTAAGTTTATATTGCATTTCGTCTAGAGGCGCAAGCCTTTCAAAGGTAACCGACAAAGTTTTATAAAAAGTATCGGGACCCGCATTATAACGATCTATATTTTGGAAATGTTGTATGGAATTTAAAAATTCATCATTCTTATGTTCATCAATTTAAAAGTTCAAATTTCATCAAACGTAACTTCATCAAACATAATTTCCACAACATTAGAATTCAACATCGAAATAATATTTTGTCCTATTCCCTACCCTTTCGTCAAACACTGTCAAATTTAGTTCGCGTAATGTATCGTTTGGCTTCGGCCAAAGTTTCTGATCAATTTATGCATGCGTTTAATTTCTGTTACACCAATACGTACATAAGAAATATATATGTACACACACACACACACACAAGAGCGAAACAGATGAGATTAATAATAATAATGATGATAATATATATGTATCTTACAATAAATTCACATAAATTAATCATAAACTTTAGTCGAAACCAGAAGCTACATTACGCGAACCAAGTTTTGCAATATTTGACGAAAGGATACGAAACAGAACAAAATATAATTTTGGTGGTCCACGTGCAAAGACTGCGCGAATACGAATCTTTGTAAAAGTCTGAAGTTATGTGTACTCGATGAACGAAAAACGGAGGCAGAGACTCTCGACCCTCGATCCTCGACCCTCGACTTCAAAGCAAACACACTCGTCCAATCCTATTTTTTTTTCCCCTCCTTTCTGCATTTCTGTTTCACCGAAAAAAGTCTCAGGACGCACGATCACAGAGAGAAGGAAAGGGAGAGAGAGAGAGAGAGAAAGAGAGGTGAGAATCATCGAGAGAAAGGGAGGGATGAAAAAGAAAAATTTTCCAACCAAAACGTTCTCTTGGTGTAATCAGGCTTCCGTTGAAGGACGTTTGCTAGGTCAAGGTTAGCACGGTAAGGTCAAGGACTGGCAGTCCCGATTCTCGTAGAGTGGAGAACATAACCGGCCTACGCCTCTCCGTGTCGAAAGCCTACTCCTGCTCCCGGTGTGTATTGATCCCTTTTGCCCCGGCAAACTCCGACCAATCGCGGCTCTGCCATTGCACGGTAACCAACTCGTTCCGGCACATTTTCGACAGAACGGACGCACAGGGGCCGAACTTCGATCAGCAAGTCTCGTGACAAACGTTAATTAACACTGCGATTTGATGGAAGGGTTTATCTTTCGGCCGAGTTTCCACACGCAACTGCGTCCATGAAATTCGCTAGTTTAGGGGAATTTCCCTTGGTGAATTTGGTTTGAAATTGAAGCAGAAATTTTTCTGTTTCTGATATTAAAAACGCATATTTGTACCTCTACGACTAGAAAATCCGTCGAATTTTAGGCAAGACTTACTTTAACTCGAATTATTTGCCGCGTTTCCAGATCCCTTATTTTACCTCTGTAACTCGAGTTTAGAACACGCAGCCCTCTGCAAGTCGAAGTTTACCACTACAAGTCGAACTTCTATCGCCGTTGCCTCTGCAACTCGAAGTACGCCAATAGCTATGCCGTGTATCACATGAGATGCGAGAAACCAACCGTTCGATATTCTCTCGTTTCTTGCAACTGTTAGAACTCTTTCGAATAAGACGACACAAGTCGTACACCTATTTCTTCGTCCTTCGACCACAAGCATATCTACAATAAGGCTAATCGCTTTTCGTCAGTCAAACTCGTAATTACCTTTGTCTGTTGCATTTATATACGTTGAATAAAATGAGTTCAAAGAGGAAGCTTGAGATACGAAGACTTTCCGAAGATGTGAATGCGATCGCCCCTTCGTTGTTATAATGTTACGTATATGATAATTTCGTTATTTTATTTATTAAATCAGAGATGAATTCGCAACTGATTTACTTTCGTCTTCAATTCATTTGAAAGAAGCTCGTTCAGCTTGAATTTCTACGCGTACCATATAACGACGAAGAGAGAAGTGTTCCAGTGAAATATGTAATTCGAACCCTTCAACAAATTACGCTAAACAGTCTTGGAAAAGTCACGGCCTTGTCTCCGAGCCAGTGGTTCTACACTATCGATCGAGTCTCCGCCGAAAGGTCTCGCGTCCTTTGATCTTCGTTGAATGCTCTGCCTTTTCATAGCTCTTTTCGCCAGCCGCTACGAGCAGTGTTAATTAGAAGCAAATTCATGAAATCCGTGTTACTGGCTCCGTATCCGTACCATTTTTTTCTTGTGACTCTACGTTTTGAAATATCTCCAAAAATTCTTCAATACTCTTGCATCTCTCGTCGAAAAGAAGGGAAAACACAATGAACGGACTATATTGTCGCAGATATGTTATCGTTGAAAAGATGTACGGTTCATGAAATACATAACATGAAGAGAAGCAGCGAGAACTTGTTCACACAATGTGTATGTCCAATAGAGGAGAAATGAATGTACAAATTTAGAAATTAGTTCATTAAAACGACTCTCGTCCCCTAATTCCATCTTCGCCTAAATTTTCTCCTAAAGATTCTCTGTTCCTATATTTTTAGACGATTTTCCCATTCCTCCGGAAATTCGACAATTCTCGTTGAGGATCTCTCTAAAATGACCAATTAGCGGCGTGAAGTTTATTCACAACTTATTAAATCACGTTCCATTAGAAGAATAACTTTATGTAATAGCCAAACTGTTCGAGTGCTGTGAATCCTACACGTTGATCTGATATTTCTCTAATTAAATGATCCAGTAGAACTTTCTCCTACAAAATTCTCTTTTAAGAACGAAACTTCAAAGCGTTGCCAAAACGCTTCCTTCTCTTGAGATACAAAAAGTATTAACAAAGAATATACAACCGCATGTAGGATAACAAAAAAGAAGACGTCCATAAAATAAAAATTGAAACGAAAATGTGAGAAAGTCGCTTAAAAAAGAAATGGACGATGGAAAATAAGGTGATCGGATTGGACTGTAGAGAAACGATCGAAACCGTGTGCCCAGCTACCGCCAGACGGCCTGTCTCCTAGCCTATTCGTAATTTATGAACGTGCCATGGGCCAATTTCCAGACAATTCTTTGCCTTCTGTGGCGGGCGAGAGTTTCTTCTTCCATGTTTAAACAGGGTCGAGTCGAATCATCGTTCAGCGGTCAACAGTATTTGCCATTCGCGATGGTAATCTGTGTCACGGAAACCACTTTTACGTTTCAACCCCGTTTCTTCTTTCGCGTCCTCTTTAAAAATTGATTAATTCATAATACCACCGCGATTTTTTCTTGTTTCTTTTTTAGATACAACCGTTAAGCTACTGATTCGTTGGTATCGCGCTAATTTAGATTGATCGTATCGTATTATCAACAGTTACTCCGTTTCTTGGAAAGCAGTTGCAATTTATATGTTTGAAAATGTATACGAAAAAATGTTACGTGTGTGTCAATGGGTAGCTCAATCGTGTCCTCCGCCCAGTTAATTAATATTTATATACAGATAGCGATTGTTAATTATAATAGACTTGGTTGGATCCTAAGAGTAAGGGCCAAAGATATATGCTATTTGTAATAGCTTCTGCTCTCATATTCTCCTTCCATTTCTCCTTTCTTTTTCTCTTTTACTTCGTTTCCTATGATCTTTGTGTCGGTAATTTATTATTTCTGCTGTACGTGTCACCTTCTCCTTAGGTTTTTGTGTCCACGTTTTTTATTTTTCATTCAGCTCGACGTGAAAAGAGCAACAAGCGACTCGACCAATAATTTTAAGTTTTCCTATCCTCGTTAATTCGTTCTTTTATAAAGATAATTTCATGTAAAATGTGAGCACGTGCAATCAATTTTTTGAACGACTGTAAATTGGAATTCATATAAACGAAGTTGCACTGGTGATAAGGTAATGACTATGTTCTAACTCTGTCAATGCACGTCGATCGTGTAGATTAACGCAACACAAAAGCCGAGCTGTTTACTCGCATTGGCAAGTTGAACGTTCTACTGGAAGCGTCAACCAGCCAACCCTGTCATTTAGTCACGAGGATCGCACAAAGAGCGGATAATTAATGATTAATCACTAACGATAGAAACAACCTTCGAATGGAACATTTTCAAGCCACGGATGATGTAACGACGAACGAAGGTTTTACGTGACGTTTTCTAATCAAACTGTTTATCTCGTACGGAATCTAATAGGAAATGCGCTGCGCTGGGAAAAAAGTTCAATACAAAAACGCCACGTGCTTCGGACGATTCTACGATACTAATGATCATTTATTCCCTAATGATAGGTGGTGCAAAAACTTCCAATTCTCTTGTAACGTCCAAGTCAAAATGAAGAAGAACTGGACATTAGAAAATTGTCTAACTTATCTTAATAATTCACCGCTTTCGCACGATTAGTATGACATTCTCTATCTGATTCTCTTACGAGAAATATCTCAATAAAAAGAAATATTCTACTTCATGAATCGATGAAAATCCTAATTTCTTTTTTCATTTCCATGTGTCTGTAATTATCACACACTCCAATTATCAAGTTACAGTACATGTGCTTGTGTGCAGACATTTAATTCTCTTCGAATGCCAATTTAAGGATGTGCTTTTGCTTTAGGTCTGATTGTTATGGGACGGTGACCAGAATCTATGGGTCATGGGTCACGGATTTCTTTTCTTTCTAGACACGAGTCTTACCTGAAAACCTCAGATCGTATTGCACGAACCTGTATAAAATTAGCCCCCATTTTCCAAATCTCGAATTTTTCCTTTCAACTTGTTTCGCATTTATTTCGCGTGATTCCAACGAAGTAATAATTGACGTCAGAAAGTCCCAGAAACGACCTTAAAAAATTCAATTTCCTACTGGCCCTCATCTTCTAAGAATTGAACGTTTAAAAGTTCCTGGATTGTCTAGTTGTTCCAGACGTTGTTTCAAAGTATCGTTTGAATATCGTATTTAGTTTAGGAAATAATTCGCAAAAACTATAACTATAACAAGACTGTGGATACTTTTTTTTCATTTTGACAACGATAATATACGGAAAGGGATTCCTTTGGAACACGTACTAACGCGTATTTTACTATTGCGTCGACGATGCTCGCTGACGACGACCACGTAAGAGTAAAGTCACCTTTGTATTCGCGTTCCGGTCTTCAAACTTTTGTTCTAAGTCATTCCAGGGGATTAAGTACCTGTTCCAAAAGAAAAACCTTTCACTGTACGCTATTGCTGCCAGAACGTGAAGAAATGTTCATAGTTTCACGGGTACAGTTTTTGCAAATTATTTCCTAAACTGAATACGACGTTGAAATAATATTAGGTTGTCGCAAAAGTTTCTTTCGTCTTATACGGAAATAATAAATTTTTATTTTTTGTTTTATACTATAACTGGACAAATTCAGAACAATTTTCAAACGTTCGGTTAAACAAAAAAATGGCATTGTTTCTGAAACCTTTCGAGACAGATCATTCTTTCTTTGGAACTCGACGTACAGCAGTCGTAGAATAATTTACAACAACAACAACAACGAATCCAAAATTTTCAAATTTTCCGGACTAACTTTATACCGATACTGGACGAAGCAGTGTTAAATTTATCAGTGCTAAGTGTAACAGTCTAATTTTGTTGATTACAGATTTTCGTTACTAGTGTTTGGTCCAATTTTTTGGTCCAAAAAAATTAGAATTATTACAATTATAACATAACACAATATAATATAATTATATAAATTAAAGTTAGATAAAACTGGTTTCGAGCGAATGCTGAAAAGCTTTTCAGAGTACGAAATTCGAGCCGCTTGGCGTATGCTCGCTCGAGGTAAGCTTTTACCTACGCAAAATCTCTGAAAATCATTTTCGATGCTCCAAGCGCCTTCTGTGCTTTCGCGATGGCAACAGTTAGCTCGTGTGAACGGAACTCGGTGGGAAGGCACGCGTCCAAGATCAGCGAGAATACAACACTCGCTTTGTCGTACACAGATTAAAGCAACGGTGATGACGCTGGTCGCGTCGCGATTTACAATCGCATTAACCACGTCGATATATTATCGCGAGGTTATCTCCGTATCGTAGCGCCGCGACGCTAAGTAAGATCTGCGACGAAAAGCGTCAAAACAAGTTCTATCGATCGTTCTTGAAAAATGGCATCCTTTGCTTTTCATCTAACCGATATTTCGTCTGGCGTACCATCGAAAATCACGTATGAGCTCTTTTTAGACGCTGTGCGTTCTAATTTCGAGAGGAGATAAATATATATACTGGTCGATGAGCTAGATCCGTGCGGCTTGAGCCAAGAAGAATGATGCTTGTACAGCGTGTGACACAGAACGTGTGACAATTGGATGATTTTGGTGATTTACGTGCGTAGATAAAACGAGAGATGAAACTTGCTAGGCAGAAGTTTGTTATTCCTTGGTAATAATGCACGATCGAATTGTACGTCATCGACGTGTAATTTCGTAGAAGTACGAGTGTTGCATAAATGATGTATAAATGATTATTAGATAGTAAGAAGAATTTGGGATAAATATATGAAGAAAATGATACGAAGAATTGTAAATAATCGATAGATTAGATTTGATCGTGCATAGATCTTCAAACCTTCAAAGCGTAAATTAAAATTAGATTGGATATTTCTGGAAATATAAATAATATAAAAGATATGTTATTAAATAAGGCTGAGTATTTCGGGTAGATATATTTTTATATTTGTATAAAAAAGATGTAGAGGAAGAAGTGATTACGAAGTGATAAACTTTTCTCTTTTAATAGAACAGTATGTTGGTGAAAATGCATAAGCATAAGTCACATTCTAACAACTTCATTATACGATAATACGTAGTCGCTCAGGGTCAACGAAGGTCGTAGGTAAAGAGAAAGTAGTTATATCTCTTCAACCTGATGTGCGAGAAGATAAATTGCCAACTTTCGTCTTGCAAATATTTCGCAATTAATTTTCTTCCTGACTACGTTTTCCTTACATAATTCAAATATAGCATCGCAAATGGAATTATAAACTTTGAATACTAACAGCTTCGCCATTATTATTATTAAGTTAATAATCGAGTAATTCTTTCTTCGCTAATTCTTTTTCTTTGCTTGCAATCCACGATGCTCAACGTTTATACATCTACGATAATTAAATTCTCTAGATTACAGATTACACTGATGCGTATTTGAAAGTCTGCTGACATGTACAAATAAGTCATCAGCCTTGAAACCACGACTGTAATAAATCAAAGTAATTGCCTTCCATATAAAAAACATTTCTTCATATTCATAAAAATGTAATTGTGCGAATATCTGTATGCTTATGGGAAATTAAACCAGATCTCATAATTAGATATGAAATAAATATGAAATGGGTAAATACAGATAAATGTATGAATTTATCACAAACGTACACGATTCTAGATACATGAAATTGCTAAAATGCTTGTTCAAAAATTTAACAGCGTATAACAAATAAAACAAATCTCTGCGTACAATTTCTAGAAATATAAAATTACATCATCAGGATATAGATAGCGTCTAGACGGAACCTATGTTTTTTGAAATCCATATTTATTAGTCGCGTTTCTTCGCGAGCGAATGTTGATAGATTCGAAATTCGAGCTTGAATAGAAATAACATTTAACGTAATCCACTGTTTCGTTGCGGCTGCTTGCGAAATATCGCGATCACGTGTAAACAATGTGGGGGGATAAGCTATGCGAGACGCGTAGTACGAACGTAAATTTCAAAGGTTTTTTTAGAAGCGATGGAATTATAATATTCTAGTTTATGCGTTAGTTGCTCGATTCGCGCGTGTAGCCTGTGATTGGCGTAGCTACGAATCAGTTTAAGATAATTCGTTCAACCGATTAATGATGACGATGTGAGGGATAAATTGATTGGACGCGTTGATACGGAATATTAGATACAGATTTATGACACTGTCTACGCGAACGAAAGCTTAAAAGTTGCTTCAAAATTTGCATATGTTTTAGGTGAAAAAAGTTAGGGTAATTTATTGCTATTGTTTTGAAATAATTCATCGATTACGAAAGAGTCATTGTATTGTTGTCCAAAGAATTTCTTTCGTTTTATAAGAAAATAATAGACGCGCAACGTCTTTTGTTTTATATTAGTTTATTGAATTATGCACGATCATAATAATAGAAATAGAACGAAATGTGTCATAAATTCGATAAAATTCTAATTCAAATAATTCTAATTCAATAAAATAATATAAAACAGAAATTGTTGTTCATCTATTATCGCCTTATGAAACGAAAGAAACTTTCCGGACAACCTAATATTAGACGCAATTTATAAGAGTTGAATTAAATACAAAAATATAAAATTAAATACACAGGTGATCTACCAATAGCACGTCTTTGAAAATGTACACTGATTTTTGCAATAATCACGTTAGCGTTCTAATTTTCGTTGTATCGAACATACGCCGTGACCCTCTTTTCGTTTACAGAATTACGAGAGTCGTTAATGATCCGTGAAAACCATTGAAAATAGAACTTGTTTATGAAAACGCTTTGCCAGAATAAAGTATTAAACAGCCTTATGCGGGGCAACGAGAAACTATTACTTTCTGGCTCAGTGATAATTCGCCCCATGGAAGTCGCAACTTTCGTTAAAACAATTCCAATTTTCCTATAATTAGAACACTCTGCGCTTGTCTTTTGTTAAATCATCCAGTCAAATAAAATTCCTAATAGAACCGTTGTCAGGCGAATGAATCGACCCGATTTCACCGTTTCTTCAAAATAATCTAATTGTCGTTTCATTTGTAGCGTGGTCAGTGTATTCTTCCCATGTGTGTTGTAACGTAAAGTAACACATTAACTTAAAAGTAACGTAATAAGAAGAGAAAATCGAAGCGTGTGTCAGACGTTTAACCCAACTTATTCACTGTGTCACGACCACTGACAATGAACGCCGTAGCAAATACCAGAGAGGTACAGCGTCAGCAAGTTTAGAACGCAAAATATGCAACGCCAAGTTCCTCCTTTGTCAAAGCTATTAATCAGTCGTGCGTGTTACGAGCGTTTCAGCAGTTCGCAGTCTGAGAAAGAATCTACGAACCAGAAGTGGGCAATTCTTTTTTAACGGGTCTGTCATGAAACGAATAAATGAAAAAGCGAGGAACGATTTGCTCCTTTCAAAACACTCGAGAAAGTTATAAACGTTCTGTAATAGGCTGTCCAATGTTTTTAAACCTTCGTGACGAACAATTCCTGTACAGTTAATGTTCCACAGCACTGAATGATACCTCACAACTCTGCGTCGTTTCGATTTTTTATATCTACCTCATTACTTTTTAATCGTTGTCTTTAACCATTGAATTTATTATTGAATTTAATTACTATCGCGCTATCATACGAATAACATAACGATCTACCAAGTCTACAAGATATCCTCGCCTGTATTCATTGAACGTCATTAACGACGCGATGGATCATTAAACGACGTTCATATCAGTCCTCTGAATAAATCCTATCTAAAATCCTAAATAATCAGTCCTAGAATAAATACAATGGTTGTGTATAAAGTAGTTGCACTGTGTTTCGTATTGTTTAAGCTTGATTCACACCAACGGTCAAATCGGATGAAGCATCGGTCAGGATCGTTTGCACGTTCGGTCGAGTCAAACGAAAAACTGTGGCGTCGGTTTCATAACGATCAACACCGTCATCGACAGTCGAAAGGGAACACGGAGAACGAGCGTTTAAATTGAGTTTGTACCGAAATTACAGCGAACTACGTGACTTTAGTCGCAAGAAATAGTGTGTCAACTTGCATGCACCTACGCGACCGTTAAGACTAGCACAACCTTTCCTTGTGCAGAGACACTTGTCTTCCTCCTCCACTAGGGATCCTATTAGTTGCATTTGTGAAACTGTGAACTCTGTGAGTAACGACATCGGTTCGCTTACCACGTCGATTCAGTCCCTCGAAACCTAACTTCTTCAAACGAATTCGACGAATGTTTTATGAAATACGTTCTTTCCTCTCCGTCTTTCTCCTTATACCCGTGATTTATTCATTTATTCTTTTCCTTGCCTATTTCCTTCTTACGCACTGGGTATATTTACTTTTTTACTTATGCTTCGCAAGCGTACGAATTGCAGTTTATTATTTATTGCTTTGATTCAAGTTGCACTTTTACCGCGCACAATACGCGCGTCTCCGGTTAATACACAGTCGATTGACTCGGATAGCCAGGAGACCTGGCAATCACCTGATCGCAACGATCGATCGCGTTCTAATCGTCTCTCTACGGTTCCAAACTCGAATTGTCTGTGAGTATTTGTCACTGTTGAGATATGTATAATTTTGTATGCTAGACTAAATTGGCCGCGTAGTAGTGATACACGTATGTGAATATGAGTGCGCGACGTCTCGAAAAACAGATGAATGTAACTGTTCCGTTGGCAGTGTGGTATGGAAGATGGTGAGACAAAGAAAGTGCTGAGACGCGCGCAAATGTGTATCGACGAAGATCCTGGAAATCGTTTATTAAATAAATCTAAAACTATTTTAATTTGAATTCTAGGTGTAACCTTAGTGTTCCTTTAATCTTATTTCGGCAATTAAGGTCCACAATTCTCAACAGTCAGAATAAAATTTAATATCTACGACGCGGTTCGACGAACGTGTTAATCGTAATAGGCTCGCGCCCTGCATAATCTGCAACACCTTTGACCGCCAACGTAAATCAGGTTTTAGCGATACTTTCGTATCTCGTGTAGTATTTCTACTTTTAATACTTAAAACATATAACTCTATGCATTGTACATGACAGGTGGAATTTAAATCTCTGGCGAACCGATTTCTTCCCCCCACTACTAGCGCGAAAATCTTTTTTTTTTTATCTACTATCTTTTAACATAGCAATCTGTTAAATGTACTAAGAGGGGTTGATGCGTGAATTCGATGATAATTGAAAGGTTGTTAACGACGGAAATTCTTGCGAAGGTGGAACGATCGAAAAGGAGGGAAAGAGGGCGAGTAGGGTCATCTTTCGACGCGATAGAACCAACCAGGTGCGGCCGACTAGCGGTAACCTGGCCGTTTCTTCCGCCAAGGACGTTAGATGTTTGATTGATGGAGCAAATATTAGCTCGCGAAATTACTCGAAACGCCTTGGCTCGACCCTTTCCCATCCAGTGTTACTCTATCGCTCGACTTTCTGCGTTTACGTTCATTTTTTCGCCTTCTAGAATGTTCAACAAATTGCCAGGGAAGGTGAAAATAACGGAAAATTAAAATAAGGATTTTGATTGTTCGGATTGCGACGAAGAATACAAGATTGCGAGAAAGTTGTACAGAAGAAGAGCTTTCTTCGTAAATTCAAAAGCTCTAACCCATTCCATTTGTTACTTGTTCCGAATGATTGGGAATATTCCAAGGAAGGAAAGTGGCGGATGAAAACAGAAGAAGAAAGCAATAAAGACAACGACAAACGTTTCAAAATCAGAGATCAATTTCTAACGTCAATGAGTAGCTGCCCCAAGATAAAATCGTCACATCATATCGTACGTCCTAAAAAAGTTCAAAGTCGCTTGTCATGCGAAAAAGTTACATAAATAATCGGTAATTATGCACGGAAGCGGAGACTCGACTCCAATGACCTTGACCTTGAGCTATGTCGTAAAGGGGAAGGTTCTGAGTAACATGCACGTTGGCCGCGGCTTGCGACGATCGCTTCTCTCTACGACAAATCCGAAATTCAACGAAATTGGAATTGAGGCTTTTGTGACAAATAACCTTCGTATTGTATCAATGATATCGCGCGATAAAAGGCAAAATAACAAAAACTGTACTACCGATACCATCGTTCTGTTTTGTTTCGAGGGAACAAATTTTCCGCCGAAGAATTTTCCCTACGACAAAAAATTCATGAGTAGCCGAAGGTGGTGAAATTAGGTGAATCTCGCGCTGTACGCTAGGCTGAGGAGGAAGAATTTCGAGAGCGAACTTGTAACCAGCCGGTGCACTATCTGTGCGATTGCAGAGGACTGATTGTGCCGACCTACTTCCCGAGACAATCGCACAATGCCGGAGGGGGGTGTTGGAAGGGGGTTGGTTCGGGGTTGTGCTGGAAGGACAGGCTTCTCTTGAAGAGCGAACGAAGAACGACTGCTTTCGCTGTTTTACGTGACGTCAAGGTCGTTGTATCGACGATCGAGGAGACAAGCTTTCGCCTTTTTGCCTGGCGTTTGGAAAGATCATATTGCGTTGGTATCGGCGCAATCGTACGAATCTCGCTTTTATTAAATTGAGAATTCATCGATTTTCGAGGGAACGCGTATTTATGTAAACGAGGTAAATAAGATAAATAAATATGTATAATTGAATTAACGGATACGCGTCATAGTAAATAATTGGCTAATTTCGGCGAATACTTAACTGATTAATTTTTCGGAATCTCGAGGGCTTGCATATTTTACGATAACAAATGAAATATAACGTTAATTGGAATTTCGAACGACGTTGCTAACCGAATATTTAGCTAATTAATTTTAGTGCTTTTTCGAAAGTTTTCATCCCTAAAATCCAGCGACGGTGAAACAAACATTCCGTTCGCCGAACTTTTCAAATCTAATTACTTTTTAGACTCTACTAATTATTTCTCATAATATTAATTTACATTGTTAAACGGAATTCAAAGTTTGTTTCTGTTTCACTCGATGCACAGAGCTAACTAAATTTCAAGCTTGCCGCGAAATGAAAGATATGGCTCCTATTATGGCTGAATCTAGAGGCATTGAATTTACATATTTAATAGAGCAACCCATTTTTCCCGGTATCGATCACCTGTGCCGAAGGATTAACCCGCTGTAATGCCGTGCAATTTAGAGGTTACTATGCGATTACATTGACACAAGTTCTAACACTGACTTCGCCTTAACTAGCCAAAAAATCTGCCTATACAGGGTGGTTGATAACTAGTGGTACAAGCGGAAAGAGGGTGATTCTACGCGAAAAAAGAAGTCGAAAATATAGAATAAAAATTTTTTTTTTAATTTTTCCATCGAGACAACGATCTACAGTGAAATCCGTTATAACAAGACGTGATAAAGTGCACGCGTACCGAGCGAAAATTCAAAGTCGATTTTCTCGAAAACAAAGCCTCGAACGAAAAATTTTTATTCTATATTTTCGACTTCTTTTTTTACGTAGAATCACCCCCTTTCCGTTTGTACCACCAGTTACCAACCACCCTGTATAATTTCTTTCTAAATGTTAGCGTTCTATTTTAATTGCTTAACAGTGTCTCTTATTTGATATCTACGTTACAATACCACTATCAAATAATTTATTTATCTTTACTTATCTATCTTACTTCTTTCCAATTTTTAGACTAAAGTAAAAAGCTACAATCAATTATTGTTGTTGTTGGTGTCGTTACATTTATTATATTGGTAACACCCTTTGCTACAGACAAAGATCGATACAAGTGAACGAATAACGAACAATTACTAGGAAATCACACATGTTGCAGTAATAAACACGAATTGTCGACGACATTTCTAATATGTTTGTTAAACCAGATTCACAAAAAAAGATGGAGCAAATGGGCGAGTAAATTGAGATATTTGCAGATACGATTGATACAGATAGTGTCATACTTAGTGTTGTAGAAAGATGTGTGAAATAATGGAAGCTCGCTGAAAGCCGTAAATGGAACATTAAGCTTAAAAAACTGAAGAATTTCTGCGCGGTCTGACCTTATAATAATTATAATCTTGCCTTCCCCAATAAGCGAATAAAATCCAAACTATGACAGGGTTAGGAAGAAAAGTATGGCAGAGAAAGCATGGAGTATAATTATTCCAGACAAAGCAGATTTCTCGATAGGTGTGACAACAATATCAGCTCGTAATGAACAGAAACGAGCCGAATTTCGGTTGTTCTCCGAAGAATTAGCCATGCTGTTTGCCGTATCGGCAAATTCGTGGGATCTTTCCTCTGGAATTCGATTAATTAGCTATCCAGGTCATCGATAAACTACCGACACGTAGACCAACGGTTTCCTGTCATCGAGCTCGGCTACTGACCAGAATTTCCATTCTTCGCGCATTCGACGAGATAAGGACGAACATAGTCCGATCGATGAGATTATCTCATGAAGAATTTTTCTCTTCCTTCGTGTTTAGTTTCTTCTTTTTCTGAGTACGTGCGTGTTTCTTTTACGTAGACCGAATGGGCCCGATAACGACGCTAACAAAATAATTGCGACGTTCGTTATACGGCTGGAAGTGTTACCGAGAGAAACGACGAAAGAGCACAATCGTTGCATCGTGTTGCACCATAACGACAAGGAGGAAAAGGCGATGAAATTTTAGTAGACGATTAGTTAATTTCCGATATCGGCTAGTTCTAATGGAAGGAACGAGCAAGCCAGCGAGGGATTTTTTCCATTTAATGAAAACGCTTCGAAGCCTTTTTATCGTAGACTTGAGAAATTTGATTTCGAATAAAATCGTGAAATCTGCTGCAATTCCAACTTTAACTTTAACTAAGATCGATGGATCTGTGATATTTAATAATTGAGAAAATAATAAAAAATTAAGTAATCCAGATACGTATGGTTCTCATGAAAGGAAACAGGAAAGTACGAAAATTGAAATCTCAAGCTTCCTACTCTGCTTTGATAATTACAAATTTGAAATTCTATTTGCTACGAAACGAAGATACGCGCTGCACATCGGATATCAAATTTTTGCGAACGATAACGACCACCATCTAACTGTTGGCAAATTTCCTACTGCTACATAGGATGTATCTATTGGGTTGGCAACTAAGTGATTGCGGATGTTGTCATTAGGTGGTACGATAAAATCCGCAATCACTTAGTTGCCTTCCTAATAGATTAAAGCTGAGCGTTCTTAACACGTTGCGATGGAAAAATATCTGCCCTCTGTATTAAAGGAGAGACTGTGAGATAAGTCTGGAAGGAAATGAAAATTACTATCGCCAGCATCTTCACTGCGCTGACTCGCGCTTCGAATACCAAGTTTCCAGTCTTAGAAAAAATTGCATAAAGAATACAAAACGTGTATTGGAGAAAAATTAACTACAAAAGAAAAAAAACATTGCTAGTTACTGTACTTGATAATGGAACTTTACATCAGAGTGGTAATTCATAATTTTTTTTTTTTTTTTTTTTTGGAAATTTAAACAGTACAAATCGAACAGCATAGATTTTTGGGAATTTCAACGATTTCTTGCATTTCTGAAAAACGCGTGCAAGCTCGTGTTTCTCCTTGCATCGCGTGTTTCTTCGTGTATCTTTTATTTCCATTTTTCTTTCATACGAGTCTCGTTTCTTCATTTTTAATGGTTCTAGCGTTAATTATCAAAGTAGATGAGAAAAAAGATTGTCATCTTAGATCGATGTACTGTAACGTGGTATGTTACGCACATCGATATTGCGTGATTGTATATCGTAAATTGTGCCACGCTATATTTCATAAAAAATGATACGTTATTGCAACATACTTGTATACTAGTTACAACGTTATAAATTTTATACTATCGGCAATATGTATTTATAACCTCGGAGAAAATAATGTAGAATGTAGATTACGAAGTGGGACGAGAAAAATTATGATTCTGAAAAACGATGCTATAACTACGTACTAGTGAAAAAAATGTAAGAGGAAAATTGTCATTTTTGTATCTATGCTGTATGCTGGAAATAGTTAAGCACTGTTATTAATTATTAATCAGAAAATGCGTATAGTATAATCGAGTTTATTTCAATGAAATCAATTCAATCTGCAAGAGTGATGGTTAAACGAACCTATTAGTTGATACATAGTCGTAAAAACACGATGATTAAAGAGCGAAAACAAAACGATTTGAGAGTTCAAAGAGCAACGACAACTGACAAAATATTTGTCTCACAATAATTTAAAATATTACGATTCTCCATTGGAATAAAACGTTGCGAAATAAATTGAAATAAATTTCCCTTTATTTCCTTTTGCAAATATTCCTATGCAAATTATCGTATTATTGTGCTATACATTGTTATACGCATATGAAGAGTCCACAAGAAAAAGAGGAATTTTAATTTAATGGAGAATTCTCCCGTGTGTGCCCTTTACCACTTGCTATGTCGTATTAATTTCAATTAGAATTTCCTGAGTTGCACATAATTGAAAGAAAGTGATTCGTACAACGTACTTCTTTTTTTTTACTTGTTAAACTTGTTTTTTTTTATTTGTTAAAAGTTGGAAATGACGCGGAATAAAATGAGAAATAAAACGTTTTCATTTTTAATATTTATGAAAAAATATGAAGTTGTGACATTGTACAGGGTACAACAGAATATCTGGCACCCACAGAATATTGGCAGCTGATCGTACAAAATTATATTATTATTGTATTATTGTACAATTGTATTATTTATCGTACTAAAAACGATGGAAAGGTTCATACAAACATATGTTCTATCTGTGTCCGTTTATGATATTTGACGAATTTTCTGTTCTGATTTTGTCATATTTAATCAACTTCACAGAAAATGCACAAAATGACGATCCGTTTCAAAGCAAATCTGTAGGCGTGTCGTCACGAACGATGTTTCTCAAATATATCTAAAAGCTTGTTCCATTCTGAATTTTAATATTTCAATATTTTCAGTAGGTTTGCTCTGTTTACAAAATTCGTTATATCTCATAAACTTACACAGATAGAGCATATGTTTGTACGAACTCTTTTATTCTTTCCAGGTATACAATCAACTGAAAATGCTAAAAATTCTTACTTTGTCCGAGTCTGGTTCCCAAATTTTCCCAAATTTATTAAAAAGCTTGTCCTGTTCTGAATCTTAGTATTTCGACACTTTCAATAGGTTTGCTGCCATTAAAAAATTCCTTATATCTCACAAACGGAAATATAACATTTATATGAAATATAACGCTTATATGAATAATTTGAAAGTTTATATGAATTATCTTTTTCTATTCTATTTACATGTACTGTATATTGAGAAAGACATTCTCGCTTTCTGAGAAACATTGAAATTTGGCATTCTTCTTTCTTCCCGTGGACCTTTCATCTATAAATGATCAGTGAAAAGAAACACGATTGTATTAACAACAATCGCAAGGATCGCAAGGATACTACCTGGAGCGTGCTGAGAGCAAGAAAACGCGCAGGAATAGAGCTTCTCGTGTCGTATTCATCACGAACGCGTGGTTGTCACGACACATTGTGCACCTCCTCCTTTCCATTTACGTTGGCAGAATCGATGATCGATTGAACGCGAGGGAAAAAATATGTACCAGTCGTGATACCACCCCTGGAGAAATATCTCTCCAAGCAGAGAAACAAGCCCACAAAGCACCGTTTCAAATATAAAATAGATTACCCTGGTGACAGAAGAAAATATCGATTTCAACCAACGAGAATACAATTTCTATTATCCATCGAGGGTCTCATTGCGTTGGTGTTACAACGTGAAGAATAATAAAAGTTAGTAAAAAGAAATTGTTTCGAATCTTTCGCCAGTCTTCTGCCTTTATTAATGAAGAGTTAAATTCGTAGCTTTGTCGTTGAACCGGAGAAAAATTTGAAAAATTATCTTATTATTTTCAATCATAATTTTATTTCGTTCGCTTTTGTATATCAAACTAAATTAATAAGAATTCCGCGAGCTTCTAACATTAGCGACTAACAGAGAGCAACTTTGATTACCAATTGTTTATGGTGGTCGAAAATTATTCTTCGAACATCCTAGAACTACGTTCTTCGTGAATTACGTTACAAGTTTTGCAAAGTATTTACCGATTCAGTTTCAATACGGAAACGAGCGAAACGAACTTATAATTGGAAAGCTCGTGCCTGAACAATTTTTCGGATTTAATTGTAGTAATTTCGCCGCTGCAGACGCGGTTTAGCCGTCGATCGCACGTTCCTCGAGTCTTTTATTAATTTGGTGAAACAGGGGCCGCTCGAAGGAATTCTCAGTATTTCCTATCCTAACTTTTATTTCATTACGCCCACTTCGAAAGATATGAAAATTACAGAGTTTAAACATCGCACGCCGGCCATTGTGTTCGTCGATAAAATTTATTTCCATCCCGGTCAGCGAGAGGAAACCATTAAAGAGAAAAGTTGCCAATGTAAGTTGAGTTACCGTGAGTTGTAAAATCCCGATAATTTCAACGTTTCGTCGGGGACGTCTCGAGCAAAATTAAATTAACCGTCGAGCGTCTATCGCCCGAAGACATCACTCCATCTTATGCATTTCCAACGTGTCCCACGGTATTCAATATTTCTACGTACGTACTATACGTACATCGTTTTTCACTCGTATTTTCACGGTCCTTTAAGCTTTCGGGAATCTCGTCGAACGAGATTTTTCCTATCGACTACCCTCAACCCTTTTATATCCTAGAATTTTTACATATTTTTATAGACGAATATGTTTGATATTGTCTCTAAATTATACTATGCTAGTTTTATACTTAAAAAATGTGCTTGTATTGATACAGTGAATATAACTGATTGCTAAATCACGTGTTTGTGATCAAAGAAAGTCGCTTTAATGCTATATGTAAAGACGATGTTCGTTTACCAAGCTTCTAAACAATATTGTAGTAGTATCGTTACGAAACGATGATATTAAAATAAAATTTCTATGAAGTAAAATTTCATCTATGATAACCTTGGACTGTTCAGTTTCGCGATATGTAAACGTCGTATTCCAAATCCAAATGAAACATTCTATCGCGTACGTTGAATAGAACATAAGATAGATATCGTTCGAGTATTTCCTTCAGACCAAGTACATATTTACAAATATCAAAATCTCTGAATACGTTCGTTTCATCCTCGAAAACGTTCAAGAGCAAGCCATTCAACCGCGAACATTTCCATGATACAAGAAAGCATTTCTAACATTCTTCTCCACCGTAGTCCGTACAAATTTCCTACTTCAACAATTTCTATACGCATCGTTTTATTAAATGCTACATCGCGCGTTTGCTTCACACTTTCTAACGCATAAATCAGCCGCATGATTAATATTCCAATGTCGTGAATTTGAAATAAATATTCGGATGGCGGCCCTGTCAAAGTAAAAATCCACAACAGAACATCGATATTCCTCCGCAACGTCCTTTCATCCCCACAAAATATACAAAGCCATTACTTATTTTAACGACCGCTATTTTCTACATCCTGAAACCTTCGATATTTATCTCTTGGATAATATTTATAATCTTCGATATATCGTGGTAGTATCAATAAAAAAAAACGTCTATCCCTCCTTTTAAAGGGAATAAGACGACCGTAATGCAAGCAATAAGTTATCGACAGAACGATAAACAATGGTTGGGAAGCACGTTAGTTTGCATTGCATATTGACCTACCGCAATCTCGTGCTGACCGTGCACCAGCGTACCGGCAACGTTATCGAGGAGTTAGCACGTACCTCATATTGGATTACGAGGAATCCTCTTATGATACGCATGCAGTCTTCAAGGCCGCCCGGCGACCTTTGGCATTACGACAAATCGAAAGGAGTACGTCGCCTGTGGAATTTGTCGCCTGCAATCGTGTTACGATAAACATACAAGTTCGAGCCTCGTTTTCAGATTGATTTTCATCCCTGAAGCCTCCTAGAGACAAACGCGATAATCAAGAAAACGGTGGAAGTTGAGTGACTGATTCAGATATTTGTTACGCTTGTCGAGTAAATAATTAGAAATTTCGGGAATGGAAAGCAGTATCACACGTACAAGAATTAAAAATGCAATTGTACGCGAATGGGATACGTTAAGTCAGAATTATATACAGAAAATATATATGGTTGGTAACTGGTGGTACAAGCGGGAAGGGGGTGATTCTACGCGAAAAAAGAAGTCGAAGATATAGAATAAAAAAAAATTTTTTTTTTTTAATTTTTCCATCGAGACAACGACCTACAGTGAGATCCGTTATAACGAGACGCGATAAAGTGCACGCGTACCGAACGCAAATTCAAAGACGATTTTCTCGAAAGCAAAGCCTCGAACGAAAAATTTTTGTCCTATATTTTCGACTTCTTTTTTCGCGTAGAATCACCCCCTTTCCGCTTGTTCCACCAGTTACCAACCACCCTGTATAAATCGATACCAAATTGTACAATAGAAGTAACAGAAAATAAAGGGGGTGTAGCTATTATTAAATAAGTATATATGTTTGATAAGTAATCATTGTTAGTTACAATTTACGTTGATTATTATTTTCTTATTGTACATGTATTATCACTTCGTTCTTAAAATAAGACAATTATTTTTTGTTACATACTAAACCTCATAATATTTTTAATTATTTTCAACGAACCGCATATTCTGAGCTCATAATGTTTTGATATTATACGTTACAGACGAAAAACCTTACACGCGTCATTGAGAAATTGAAGGTAGCACACCTGGTTTATCTTTTTGACGAGGAGTGTAGGTTATTTAATTTGTTATTATTTAATTTATTTTTTGGTTAGTTATTTATGTATTCTATATCTTATTCGATAAAGACGATCAATGCGAGTTTACGTAGAGTTGAGGATAGAGAAAAGGTAACATTTTGCAGCGTGTTGCTTTGTTGATTAATTTAGATTAATAATTAAATTAATCATTTTTAATTTACACTAATATCGTAGGGGCTCTTGGTAGATTTCTCGTGTACAATTTGCATTTTTTTTTTACTGTAGTTTGAATTGGAATTATAATTTGAAAGGCTCAGATTTTTTTCTCTTTGTTGTCGCTTGGAAATAGAATAACATTAATTTCTCTCTCGTCTCTTTACAAATATCGAAAGGAAACAATAACACCTAAACAGAAACGAATTACTTCATCGTTCGCGGAACATTGCCTGGTATTTCATTCTCCACGTAATAAATAGTCTGTCTTGGAGATTATCTACACTTACAAGAAGAATTTATACCTGAACTTATTTAATCTTCGGTTTCGAATCGTTCGAACTATGCTGGTGCGCGTACAACGATCGTGAAACTTAATCACGTTCGTCATTCGAAACGAGTTTATAAACTGCAGAAGTCGAAGAATACCTTCCCAACAATGTACATTGGTAGGACTGTGTTCGTCTTTGAGAAACGGAGCAAAGGGGTAAGAGGCGGAAACAGGGAAAAATTGAGTCGCGTTACGTGTGCCGCGATCGAAAGCTTCGGTAAACCTACTTGTCCGCGAATTAGGTCAGCGTAACCATTCGAAATCTTTTCTACGTACATAATCTGCACACGAGTATCACTTTTTCAGCGTGACTGTTTGCCTGAAGGCTGGACACAAAAGATTATATCGGTTCAGACGCGCACAATGCATCAAAAATACGATGGACGAGAAATAGCATGATCTCTATAAGTGTATCGGCAACAACATTTCTCATACGATCTCACGCTTCGACAGATATCGGTGAACAATTTCGTCACGATGAAATACGTGAATCATGTTGCTCCAGTGATTTATCACTGAATATATTATAGAATATAATAGAACAATATAGAGTAGTATAGTAGAATATCCTTGGTTTGATATACATATTGAATATACAGGATGTTCTATTTTTATTGATCCATACAAATTTCTATGTATAAATTATCCGAAAAAGTGTTAAATAAATTATTCGGAAAAATGTTTCAAATGAAGCTACCACCAACAAATTTGTTTAACTGGAGGCGTTTTCGAGATCTCGAGGCGACCTTTGTTTTTTATTTTTTTTTTTTTTTTTTTTTTATGGAGCTACATATACATTTTTTATCCATCATTCGATGCAATCTTTAATACTCTGAAAGAAAAGGTATTTACGCGTGAAAATGTTTAATTTAAAAGATCTTCCAATGTTCATTTTATGGAATCGAGTGTATGAAAGGCGAGGGGAACATAAATATAAAAGCACTGCGTTTACTCCTCTTGCCTTTACGGTACGTTTCACGAGATTAAAGTTAGAATGTTTTTTAAGCTAATAATCATTTTTCCACCCAATACTTTTATATACGATTTCTTAATACTTTCGTGCAGAGAATTACAAAATACATGGTATGGTGTATAAAAACAGGAGTGTAGTTGCATTTAAAGAAACAATGATAAGGAAATCTCGAAGACACGTCCACCTAGATGAAATTTATCAGTATCACAACACGTCCTTCTCGAGACAAAGTAAGTTTTATTCGAAACATTTTCTCCAATAGTCTATGGTTTAGGATATATTTGCATGAATCGATTAAAACCTGACAACCCGTATAGCAAATATATTACAGAAAATTGTCGGTAAGTTAAAAATAAACTCCTCTTAAACATGAAGTAAATTAACAATTTATGTCCGTATGAAATACGTTTTAATAATATGTAACAAAGAGCGTACTATGTACTGTAAAATAATCTCTTGGCGGATTGCTTTCATAAAAGGAGTTCACAATTTTATAAAAGTGCTAAACGAACAGAAACCGACGGAAATATTGCACAGATATTTCGTAATTTCGCGAATAATTCCGGAAAATGTTTTATCATAAAATAAAAAACATTTCGAGCTCCGTTTGCCGATTATATTGTATAGACGTAAAACGGTTAGGAAATTGGAAAAAATAAAAATTAAATATATCTGGTAAGTTAATAAAAAAAGGAAAAAGCACGTTGAATACGGATTTTTCGTTAAACTCCCACGAATGATCATCAACGAAATCCAATATCGTGCGATATAATGAAAACTTTAACGTGTACAGTGCTCGATAAGATAATTGTTCGTTGAATATTCCATCGGCCAGTGTGTAAACACACGTGTGAACAAATAGTGCAAGCACACGTGAATGTAAGGGGAGTAAATGTAAATCGACTAATAATATAACGCTGTTGCTGTGCCTGGTTATACTTATAAAGGCGTAATACGTTGACATTAACCACTGGAAAATGCACAAATCCCGAGACATTTCACGCAGCACATTTGCTACATACTGGGTTTACGTACTCTATCCGAAACACGTGAATGGCAGGCACAAGTATTCACTTTGTAACAATCAGTACCAATTATAAACTAATAATAATTGTGACAATTATGAGTAACGACCAATGTTCATAAGTATGGTAGTTAACGATGCAGGACTACTTCAATGGGGCTTGATCAACTTCTTCATGAAAACGATTCATTCTCCTGCTTCGACGATGTATTATCGTATAAATAATTATTTGTAACCTTGTATACTTAAATCATGTCGTATATTTTACATGCGTAGTTTATTTACCTGTTCCATATATTATACGTTTCATACGCTTCCTATATCTAGTTTATCTACTTCATACATTTCATGTACTTCTGATACCTATTTTATATGCTTTATATATCTATTTCATATACTTTCTATAACTAATTTATATACTTCTTATACTTATTTTGTACACTGCATATACCTATTTCATATAATACACGTAATTATTTCATACACTTTATATGTTTCCTATAGCTATTTTATGTACTTTATATACCTATTTACTTCATCTATGTTTCATGTACTCCATATACTTGATATACTTCTCATATCTATTTTGTACACTTCATATTCCTACTTCATCTACTCCATATATTTTCTGTATCTATTCTATATACTTCATATACCTACTTCATCTAGTCCATACCCTTCATATGTTTCATATATCTCATATATCTATTCCATATATCTTCTATACCTATTCTATATACTTCATACACCTACTTAATCTACTTCATATATTTCATATACTTTTTATACCTATTTTATATACTTCATATACTTGTCATATCTATTTTATATACTTCATATTCTTACTTCATCTACTCTATATCTATTCTATATACTTCATACACCTACTTCATCTACTCCATATACTTGATATACTTCTCATATCTATTTTGTACACTTCATATTCCTACTTCATCTATTCCATATATTTTCTGTATCTATTCTATATACTTCATATACCTACTTCATCTACTCCATACCCTTCATATATTTCATATATCTTCTACACCTATGCTATGTACTTCATATATCTACTTAATCTACTCTATATATTTCATATACTTTCTATACCTATTCTATATACTTCATGTACCTACTTCATATACTTCCTATAGCTACTTTACGTACTTCATATAGCTACTTTATATCTCATAGACTTAATTTCATATCTCATATGCATAATGTCATATACGTAATTGAAAATTGCCGAATAGGAAGATAAAAATTCTGAAATTGCCCAGAAGCTTCGTGAGCAAGATTATATCCGACAAATACGTACGAGAACTACTTGAATAAACGAACTGATCAATAAGACCCTGGAGAATCAGCCTACCCTAATAAAATATCGAACATCTGACAGAATATCGAAAATGGCATAAGCGTGGAATCACGACGGAGCGTCGGCGAAGCGGACCGTTTCCCAACTCGGATTTGTGTAAGACTAAACTTTCTACAATGTATCATTAGCAAGAAGTAGGGCAGATGGAAACTCGCCGGGACGATTTACGCGATTCCGCAACGTTCTAGGTGTCTCTCAAGTCCAGAAGTCGGCTCATTGCTGTGCAACGAGAGCTTCATCAGCTTTCGTTAGCGACAGCTACGAATTGATCCCAATCGGATCAAGCAAAAACTTGAAGAAACTGTCGATTGAAATTAACTCCACGCATATATCGTGTAACTAACTTGATAACATCTTCGAATCTCTCGAAAAGTTACCAAAATTTTCAGGATCTCGATTTGGATTCTGAGCAGTTAAAGTATCGTCAGCTTGCAAGCGTTCGAAGGTCTTCCGGAGGTTCCAGATGCGCTAATTTCTGTACGACGTTTACACAACCTTCGAATAATTTTAATGGTACAACGTGAGATGTCAAATTAAATATAGAGATTGATTAATTGATTTTCCATTGAGACAGATTAATCGATCTTCAATTGAAATCTCGTCTTGTATAACCTCGAGATAATCCATAAATAACCTTAAGATGAGTTGCAATCGCTGGTACACGACATTCGAGCGATTATAACATGACCTTCGACAATCGTGAATGACGTTGAGTAAATTGGCATGACCTTTGACGTACCTTGAAATAACATCTCAGAGGCATCTTGGATAAATTAGAAAAGAGTGTTACACAGATCTTAAACGACCTTGAAACAGCATACCGTTGGTCTTATTGTATAATCTTGTATGTCACCGGGTAACCACGAATGACCTTGAAATAATATCCTACCGATCAACGATAACTGGAAATAATATCATGGCGATCTAGAATAACTTGAAATAATATCCTAGCGATTTAGAATGACTTGAAATAATATCCTAGCGATCCAGGATGACTTGAAATAATGTCCTAGCGATCTAGAACGACTTGAAATAGTATCGTAGCGATCTAGAATAACCTCGAAGTAATATTCCAGCGATTCAGAATGATCTTGAAATAGCATTCCATTGGCTACGAAAAATGTCGAATGGTTCTGCCAAACGCCATTGAATCATCTTAAATCTTCTCCGGTTGATCTCGAACGACCTTGAAATAATCTGACGACCATTTTCAAATGACTTGAAATTTTTTTAATTGCGAGGAAAACGCGTGGCCAAGGGAACGACCAAGGAAAGATTAAGAGCGACTGTAACTTTGAGAACTCGAAATCCATTGCTATCATTGGATTATGCAAGGACACGGTGGCGTACACGTAATGCTGGCGTAAACGCTCGATTACTGGACGACGAAACGGCGCTAGAATAAATAGATAAATTACTCGAACACATCGATCGTCGTATAACAGCCGGACGTGCCGCTGCAGTTTTTAAAGCAAACAGCGGAGAAGTCGAAATACGAACGGGAGGCTTTTTCAACGCCATCAGCCATGTTTTTCGAAACACCAGACGAAACACCGCGAATTTTTATTAGCGTTTTTCGTTACGCTCCGAATTGTTTGTTGATGGTGTAAATTCTTCAAAAATTTCGATATTTCTCATCGGTGTAGCTCACTTTATTTTACTGTACAACACGATAAAATAGCAATATAATATAGTAACTTTAGAACTCGACGTAAGAATATGATACAACGTAAGAAACTATAGCGTAGGAACGAGACTGTGACAACATGCTCAAAATAGGCTATGGGCCTAAAGTATAAATTATTGTTATTATTATTAGAATTTTATTAGAATTTATGTTAGATAATCGTATGTAATCTTTATATATACTGACTCTATATTACATCATGTTCGATCTTTGTATAAATAATTAATAATTTTTGGAATATTTGATGTTTCGTACAGGTACGTATATTTTAACTTTTCATATCTATTTTGTGCGCATATATTTTGCTCGCGTTTTTGCCTCGCAATTTCAAAAATGGTTTTTTAAACATCGACAATTCGCGGTTACAAAATCGCGTGAGACGTAAAATATTGAAATATTATACACAATTTGTATTTGACGAAGTTTATCGAAACGCATCGTTCTACCCACGCTGCAGCTAAAACTATTTTATTCGATTCATACAGTTAATATTAACTGTATTTTAGAGATAGTACTTCAAATTGCACATTGTATTATTTCCAGTTCACTAGAGCGTTTATAACATCGCCTGGCGAGTTTATTTAATTTATAAACAACTTAGAATCCAAAACAAAATACAAACGAAATAATAAAATTAATACTGTGTAATTAATATATATATATAGTATTAATTTTATTATTTCGCTTTGTATTTTGTGTTGAATTTTATTTTTATGGATTATGTAATTAATCGTTTGTATTTTGCGTTGGATTGTAAGTTGTTTATAAATTAAATAAACTCGCCAGGCGATATTATAAACGCTCCAGTGAACTGAAAATAATACAATATGCAATTTGAAATATACATATATATTTATATACATGTATATAGAATATAAAATGTAAAATTTTGCATCAATCTTCGAGAAGTCAGACTTTTCTTTCAAGACCCAGAGAAGAACATAGAATATAATACTTGGCACAGTGTTGAAAACGATTCTGGCGACGCACAGTGCGGCATTTAAATGAGGATGGGCGACGAAGATAACAAAAATGCGCGTGTAAGTTTTCCTGCAATTTGAAATCACTGACCCGACACGAATAAACGTTTACAAATCAAATCTTTGTCACTATTTTCATTTTGCCAGATATTACGATGACATTTAGGAAAAGAACAGAGTTTCCCTTAGACTTCCAAAATTTTCCTGCAGCAAAGAAGGAATGTCTCTATCCAATTCGCTACTACAAATGTATTTCGCTAAAAACATAGATAAATAAATAAATAAGGAACATGCAATGTAGCAGTTTGTACCAGAAAAAGGTTATATAGTGTGGATCGGTAAAATGCGATTACCTGAATATCTTCAGTGGCTACGAAAAGTATTTGCACGTACTGTTATTTTCCAATGAAGTATTTTTTAGTCATTCCGCGTCTCATTTTCGCGGTATCAAATTTTTATGGAAAGCTACACTTATTGGAAAGCTCTAAGAAATTGCGCTTTATTTGGAATTCTATTATGAGATGCATATGAGATGCGCATGAAGTAACAAATTTTATGCTAAAATACAAAAATGAAAAAATGATGGATATTTAAACTGTTGTAACTTCAGTTCTAACTTGGCGAGGAAAGAAAAAGGCTCATTTTAGAACGTGAAGCCTCAACTTTCATAATATCGAGTTTATTTTTTTTTCAAAGATGTTTTTCCATCGTGTAGCGGATAGAAAAACGAATAATGCTTTTCTTGTTCGAAAATCATAAAAACCCAGACGTCTCTGAAGACATTAACAATTTTTTTCTATGGCTGAGATTACCGTGTGTTTGAAGATCGATTGCTTCCCTTCACAACGATCTCTTAAAATTCCATCCACGACTTGTCCCCATTTTATCGAAAAGTGTACCAATGAAACACCAATGAAAAGTGTACCGCCGACGCTAGAATGATCCAAGGTACACCAGTATCTTGTAGGAAGTTTGATTAATGATTCAATGTTTGTAATCATTTCACGCATTTTAATTTGCCAAGTTGAGCAGCGTGGCTCCTCCAGACATTTAGGTGACTCTAATTGACTGGTCCTCCCTGTACAACGATGGACTACAATCTTAACACAGAACGATCAAAATTACAGGACGTTTTGTACCATTTTTTATCAAATTGCTCTCTTCAAAGAGAGAGAGAGAAACGTTCAAATTGAAAATTAAAGCCATACGCATCTTTGCTTAATCCTTTCGCTTCGGAAGTTCAGCCCACCGAAGTACTGTCACTGGACAAAAATGCGCGACAGAAATACGCAGAAATAAGCACAAAATGTTTAATATAATTAATTATGAAACACAGATTAGTTAATATATTAATATGCAAAGATTAGTAATGTAATTTTGTATGATATATTTTGAAATAAAGATCTATACGTAAGCCAACATTGCGATCTTTACACTCATATCGTGATCCAAATCTTTTATCATTTTTACTATAATACAAACGACACTTAAGAAGTGATTAATCCAACATGTCAATAAAATCAACAGAAAATGTTCTGCCGGTGACGAAAAAATATATTATTGACTACAGATAGCACTGGTATATGCATCATTTGCATGTCGGATATATGAGGTACCGGACCCAGGAGTCGTCACGTGGTCGCCGCCTATATGCGACGCTCGAAGCGAAAGGGTTAAATTCTGTACACTTAAAATGTGTAACAAACGCTATTTAACCAAGATTCACAAGCATATAATGAATATACAGGGTGGTTGGTAACTGGTGGTACAAGCGGAAAGGGGATGATTCTACGCGAAAAAAGAAGTCGGAAATATATAATAACAATTTTTTTTTTTGTAATTTTTCCATCGAGACAACGATTTACAGTGAGATCCGTTATAACGAGACGTGATAAAGTGCACGCGTACCGAGCGAAAATTCAAAGTCGATTTTCTCAAAAACAAAGCCTCAAACGAAAAATTGTTATTTTATATTTTCGACTTCTTTTTTCGCGTAGAATCACCCCCTTTCCGCTTGTACCAGCAGTTACCAACCATCCTGTATATAAAATAAATATAAATAAAAAGATATAACAAGAACGAACAAGCCGATATGCTTGTAATTTTCCAGCGATTCAATTTTCATGTACAAACGATTTTTACCAAGTCTCTATCGATTTTCTACGAAATTAATGTTTACACTTTATATTTCTTACTAACAAACTGATATCATCGAATAATAAAGTCAGAATCGAACAACGATTACGCTCGACCCTCGTCCACCGCATGCTACACTGTGCGACTTGTAATTTGTGGACTGACGCGACGCCACAGTATGCAAAGACAGAGACAGAGAGAGAGAGAAAAAAGGAACGGAAGAGTGTCCGATTTCGTGGCGAAGTGGGACGCGTTAATGAATTTCCTTATCAAATCTCGGCTTCGTCGTGCCACGGCCCGCTATTATTATCTCTCCCATCGATCAATACGACGTGCGGCCGTATTTCAGGATGACTTGCAAATAACGCAGAAAACGTTTCTGCGCAGGACGTGTAGGATATCCGTTTTCTATCGATACCTGGATTTCGACGTAGGAACAAGCAAACCTGAGGAACCATAGAGCACGTCGGATTCCGATCGATGAAAACCTCGTGAGACGCTCGTACGAGACGAGAACGTGTTTCGCTCCGACTGCATTCCATGAAACTCTCTGCCGAACTTATGAAACTTGAATGTCGCGCAAGTAGGTAGAGTTACATTAAATTCAACACGGTCATGTTTAATTCCGTGTATTTATCCGTGTCATTGATTGCTATAGCTTAATTAATTTACCGGTTATACTCGGTAGAATATAATCATATTTGTCATTCATGAGTGAATATAACATAACGCCGTATTAATAAATCAATATAGCAATTTCGCAACTGCGGAGATATTTATAATTACACGGTTGGTAATTTCATCCTATAATTCAGTCTGTAATTTAATAAAAAGAAGCCGGTTTAATTCGAGAATAACAGTGGCCTGTTAAACGAATCGTGCACGAATAATCTTCATATTTAGAAAGATGTCTAGATGTGAATTTCATTAGTACGAGGATATCAATAAATCGAAAATCGATACGTAATCTTATTTTATAATTCGGTTTATTGTAATTCCGTGTAATATGAGAATAATAGAGTCCACCGAGTGAATCATCCGCTGATAAATTTCTTATTTGTGCAAATTTCGTGGTACCAAACAAACCGATGAATCATTTCATCGACAAAAGGGAAGAAAAGAAAATAAAGAGATTTTCGTTGAAAGAAAAAACATTGGAAACATTTGCAAAATTTGGAGATAAAGTTCGATTTAAAGTTCTATTTAACGACACGACGACGACTGTTCCCGCGAAATTTTCGTATACAGAAAACGAGGGCATTTCGAGGCGAAAACAAGTGTCTCTCGCGAATATTAACATAATTGGAATAAATTTCGCGTGCACGATGTTTGCGTATGTTCGAGGTGCATTATACGCGCGGCGTTTCACGTTAATGGAATATTAGAGGGATGATAAACCGAGGTAAAAGTGGCCGAGGATAGCCAAGCTGCGTTCACGCGAATTAATGAATTCGGAAACGCGCAGCTCGCCTCGAAACGTTCGTTCGTGAGATTCCGGCAGAAATTATCGGTCCGATAACGTTGCTCTCTGTTGTTCTCGTTGTTGTTGTTGTTGGAATAATTTCGTTAATAAAAACATACCGTGCAACTCGCACATGTATAATAAATGCATTTTGAAAGATCGTTTGACCGAGAGGGCAAGATATTTCGCAACATATGCGCAATACGAGTAATTCTGCAAAAATGACGATGGAATGAAATAAAATTGAAAGAAAGAAATGTAGAAAGAGAAATGAATCAAGAAGTATAATAACAGAGATTCGTTGATGAAAGAGCATTTCGCCGATATGATATTGTAATACAAGCTTTTCTTGGTAAAATTACAGAATAATTATATCGAATTTTAACATTAGCAAATTCGTTTGAACGAAAGATTAAGAAGAAAAATGTAGTATGGTAATGCGCTATTATATTGCTAAAATTAACAAATTATTATTATAGGTACAGCCTCCATTATTCGAACGTTCCATTATTCAAACAAAATATTTCCCAGTAACAGATGCTTTTTTTTTCCTTTCAAATGTCTACATATTTTATCGCTGTTTATATACAACGTATTCTTCCGTCTATTCGATCGAGTAAATTCCGATTATAAGAATTTAATATGAAACGAATAGCGTTCCAACTATCGAAACAAGATACGATGTACAATTGAAAAAGCTCGAAAGCGATGTAGGTGCGATAGAATTAGCAAACAGACGCGATGGTATTGGGAAAGCGATCGTCACGGATATTCAAAAGGAGAAACTTAATATTGAAAATTGCCCGGAGCATGTAGATTCTTCTGATACTGGAAACAGCAAAGAAGCCTTAAATATACAGATGTAATGAAATGGTTTCATCGCGAAAGAAGACGATAATAATGGCGATTTTATAGAAATGGAAACAACAAACGAGAGCGATAATGAAGAGGTTTCTCGTGCCGAAGCATTCGCGGCAGTCGAAAAAGAGCTCCAGTAGTTCGAAGTACAAAAAGAACGCAACTCAATGCAGTTGTTACTTATATTGAAAAAATTATATAAATATTTAATGAATCTGTCGATTGATCTTAATACGTATTCGAAAAAAAGAAAGGAAATTTCGTATAAAAAAGGTGATAGTTATATTATTCGAGCAAAATAACGAGAATTTTATCTGCCTATTTTGGAAAAAAAATTGAATTTTAATTTCAATAAATTGATCGTAGGGAAGATTAAGGACAGAAAAATGAAAGAAAATTTTCCAGAACTCGGAACACGCCAACGCTTGTCGATAAATTACTTCGATCAAGAATGCAGCCATTTCGACGCAGCGATTATAAATATATTCAAATTCGCGTGCACACGATCGATCGATCCGATGTCAGAGCAGAACGACGGCTTTCGCAAATCAAAACGACCGCTTTCACGAAATATTTTTTTCCGATGGCTCACTTTGTTAGCCAACGTTTACGTTCACATCGCGTTCATTTGTCACTCGTGCCTCCGCCATCGTTTCCTCTCATCCTTTTTTCTCTTTTTGTTGCCATTTGCATTTATATCGCGCGTTGTCGGGGCGTTCGCATTTTCATCAAATGAAAATTCCATATACACGATATATTTTGCAACATCGAGTTCAGATTATGCAGCAACGCAATCCCAAAGTAACGAACATTTCAATGAACTTTTCCTTTTTAATTCATAAACGTGGTCCTATGTTTCGCCAAAATGGTGTAGCTGAAAGATATCGATTAATTTAATTTCATATTTAATATTTCTATCGTCCACCTTTTGCGATAACGAATAATTTCTTTGCACACTTATTTTTGCTATAATCCTGTCAATTCTGATATTCCTTACGGACAAAGTTATTCAAAGGTTGAAATCAACCAGATAGAAGGAACAGGTTTCACAATTATAGATCGCTCACTAATTACGCTAAAACAAATGATATATTGATCGCTTTAGAGATTAGATATTCAGAGCTGAAAAGAAATAATAGAATTCGTAACTAATTATCGTTCGCTAACTAATTAAACTAGAATAAATTATCGATTGCTTCAGGTGTTTGGCATTCAGAAGTTGAAATTAACTGGTAGAAGGAGTAATAGGTTTCATAATTGTCATTTACTAACTGATTAAGATAAAACAAATCATTAATTGAGGTTAGGTATCCACAGGTTGAAATTAAGCAATAGAAGGAAAATGTGTGTTCTCAGAGTTTATACATTAAGTAATTTTAAACTGAACGAAATTATTAATTCCTTTAGAGGTTAGGTGTTTAGAAGTTGAAATTAACCAATAGAAGGGAATGATAGACTTTATAATTGTCATTTACTGACTGATTAAGATAAAACAAATCATTAATTGAGGTTAGGTGTCCAGAGGTTGAAGTTAAGTAACATAAGGAATTGTGCGTTCTCAAATACTATAAATTAAGTAATTAAACTGAAGGAAATTATTAATTGCTTCATAGGTTAGGCGTTCAGAAATTGAAATTACCCAATAGAGGGAGTAATAAACTTCATATTCTTCATTCACTGACTAATTAAGATAAAACAAATCATTAATTGAGGTTAGGTGTCCAGAGGTTGAAGTTAAGCAACATAAGGAATTGTGCGTTCTCAAATACTATAAATTAAGTAATTAAACTGAAGGAAATTATTAATTGCTTCATAGGTTAGGTGTTCAGAAATTGAAATTACTCAATAGAAGGAGTAATAAACTTCATATTCTTCATTCACTGATTAATTAAAATACAACAAATCATTAATTGCTTCAGAGGATAAGTGTTCAGGGATTGAAATTAATCAATAGAAGGAAAATATGTTTCTCGATTATAACACATTTAGTAATTAAACTGAAGCAAATTATTAATTGCTTCATAAGTTAAGTCTTCAAAAATTGAAATTGTTTCAATTGGTTTCAAAATTGTCATTCAACGACTAATTAAACTAAAACAAATTCCATATTCATTGCTTTAGAGATCAAGCGTTCAGGGGTTAAAATTAACCAGATAAAAGAAATAATGTTTCTTAATAGTAATAAGATTTCATAATCATCATTCAGCAACTGAGTAAACTAAAATATTATCCGCGACTAATTGCTTATGAATTTTTCAATTTTCAGTTTCGCTAGCGCAAGAAGAAAATTAGAGAAAGGTGTTTGATCAAAGGAAGAGCACAGAAGGGGTCAGGATTACAAGAAAATCCTCTGGAAATCGAGGATCCTGCAATCACGAAGAACAAACAGAGCGAAAGTGTGGGTGATAGTCGTACGTCGCGAATTTTGTTGCGGTTTCCATTTCGTTTCGCACGGCTCGCTCCGCGATAATGGAATTTCAGTGACGTTGGAGGAAAATCGAGCCACGACAAGCCTCTGCAAAATAGTCATTTGTCAAATTACCACGATTAACGACGTTCCCCCCTCGCTAATACAATTAATCAGTTCGAGCCAATTGTCCGGTGCGTCAGAGAAAAATCGCTCGATGCTATATCTGTGCTCGTTTGAAAAATGGAGCGATCAGTTTAGTGCTTCGCTCGTGAATTACGATCTACGTTTCTCTTCTCTTCTTCTCTTCTCCTTGTTCTCAAAAAATTCCGTTACTTTTCCACCTTTCGATAACACTTTCCTTGTCCACGTTTTGCATATAATCGTTACTAATACATATAAAATAATAAATGATAAATGCATACATATAAATTTAATACGCCTATGTTACATCGTAGAAGAAATTTCTGAAACGTTAGGCTAATTGAATAAATCGAATTAACTCGTTAGAGGATAGAATCTTCAACTAAAGCACACTTTTATCAGGAAGACTGAACAAACTCGCGAGCGCCATTAAAATTGATGAAACCGATCTACTGAATTAACCACATAAATTTTCACCTAAAGATTATCTCCGACAATCTGAGAAAAATTCAACCGAGTATCGTTATCAAGACATCTTACTTATTAATTGGAACGATTTATCAACCCTTTCATTTACCCAGCTAGAACAAAGCGGCAAACACCATAAAAATTTACAGCAGCAAAATCCAAAAATACAACGATATAAATATTTTACTGCAGAAACCATGTTCGAGCAGCATCTGTCTTCGTAATCTGCAGCGCAGAACATGCAGGTGAATTCCAACTGCAGAAACTACGATATTTCAAAACCCACGTACTCGATCTGCCAACCATTTCTACGCTCAACTCACCTAAACAGCTCGCGCTCTTCAACAGCCACGAATAAACGATAAACTACGGAGACGCTAAATGAGCAGAAAGATAAAAGAAGAGACAGAAGGAGCGTGTAAACGAGCGCGGAAAAAGAACGGACGAGTGAAACGTCCGCGGCGCGTTTTAATTCGACGTTAATGCAAAGTGCTTGGTCGTCGGCAACGGTGGCTGAAGGTTATTATCTGTCGCTGGCAGAGACCCAACAGCCGGCGGAGCAAAGAGAGTGCAAGAGCTTTTTTTCCTCTCGACGCACTTAACCCTCCGTTGGATTGAAACACGATAAACGCTCCATCCGCTCGTGGATTGCCAGCCGACGCGTGTTAAGGTATTTGCAGCACGACGATATCCCTCAGAAGTAAAACGCGCAGAGACACGCCGACAGCCATATTCTTCGCGCATATCTGACATTCTTCCCCTGGCAAGAACCTTCTTCGCTGTGTGTATTTTCTACGCGCGCACGCTAACGAACAGTTGACCCGTGTTATGCAGCAACATACCTAGCAACCGCCGATGATCCGAAATTGAGTAAATTTAATTGAAAGATTTGAATTTGATGGGGATGCAGTGATTAATAGGCGACTAGCCGGCAAAAAGGGTCGATCGATCAGCATTAAATTGTTATTGTTATTGATAACGTGATAGATTGCAGAAATAAAAATACCATGTTCTATTCTTTACTGGCATTAGTATAATTTTGTTATTTTTGAATACGTAGTATATTTGCATATTCGTATGTTACGTAATTATTATATAAAATGTTGTGAATAGTAATTAGCATTTGTTGAAATAAATATAATTATATTGACGTAATTATTTCAATTAACGTAATGATCATTACGTAAAGAGTTAAAAGTAGTAATTAGTATCTATCGAAATATATCAAACAAGTGCCAATTAACCGGGACGTCATTGTTTCTTAATTTTATCGTAGCGAAAACACCATTTCAAAGGAACAAATAATTAAAACGACGTAAGGGAGAAGATGGAAAGGCGGAAGTTTGTAGACTGTAAGACATTTTGTTATTCACCAAAGGAAGGGCTACATGAGAAAGACCGTGCTACAAGGGGTGATGACTGATGATCGAGGAGATGAAGAGGATACAGGGAGCAAGTTGAAGAGGGTGAAGTTTGAGGACTAGACGATATTTGAGAATACGTTGGTTTAAGAGGAAGTTTTCCTACGGTTGGAGGGCTAATAAAATAAATGACAGTGATATTTTGGAAATATTAGTGTCATAGTGTCTATAAGAATCGTGTAACAAACAGTGGAGAAAATACTGAAACGCGATGGAAAAGTTACTTGGAAAGGACGATGGAAAGAAGAGAAATAAATATAGCTACGTTTACCAACACCAACCGATCTTATTGAAATAATTTCCATCGTATAAAATGAATTTTCTTTTTGAAAGAAAATAGCATAGTTTGTTTAAAATTCAACGAGATAAACGTCGAGCTAAAAATTTGTGAAAGAACATGCAGGGTTTAACAAGCAACTTGAGAATGAAAACACATTATGATGAAAACCCGATAGATTATCGTCAATAAAATTGACTCGTTATTGATGACACAACACTTTAGCAACATTCCGCAGGAGATTGCTGTTTAATCATCGTTTAGTGTAACCATCGACAGATCTTCGATGCTCGAAACACCGTGCACGGAAAACGAGCTCGTGAGAAACAGACGGGGAATGACAATCTTCCGTAATGACATTCGAATGCAATATCTTCGTTCTAGCCAAGAAAGGAATATAGATTTTCCATAATAGCGTTAGTTAAAGCGCATCTGGCCGCCGGAAAGAAGAAACGCGAACCACTTCGATGATGTCATTTCAATTCGATTGAAATACCGAACAAGTTAAAACACATTATCTCATAATATAGTGATTTCCTTTATTACGGCAATTTACATTTTTATAACGTTATTAGAAACTGACTAGCGTTCAAGTAAAAAAAAAAAAAAAAAAGAAAAGAAAACACTGTAGGTGAATTTCAACGGCCGAATTATACTCACAGCTACGTGCAAAATAAAAGCCAGCACGTGACCAATTTTCCCACAAGAAACGAGCGACACAGATAACAATATTGCGCCTGGTAGCCGGCGAACGGTTCACATCACACGTTAAATCACGTTTCCGACTTTTATTATTAGTTTCCGCGCGCGTTCCTAAGATACGTGACGTTTCATATTCCGCGTGCTTGCCGCCTGCTCCACATACAAAATCAGCTTTATATTCATTTGTAAATTATACGATGCGATGTGAAAGATCAGCATCTTGATATTTCGCAGTTCAACTGATTCCAACCTGACCAATTTGTTACTCGTTACTGTGCGTTATTCGTAATTGTTACTTATAGTTGTTCTGTTGTTTCTAATCGGGGCGAGATCTGCGTTATGACGAAAGTTCGGCAACACGACGATCGAAAAAAATTAGAAACTTTGAACAAATGTAATATCCAACGACAAATAATGAGGATGAATCGTATGTATGTACGTATGTATGGTGGATTTAGTGTATCGCGCGAACAAAGAGAGAGAACATGAAAGGGAGAAAATAAATAGATAAAATCCGCAATGGAAGACAAAGCTTTCTTTAATAAATCTCAAATAAAAATTCAATAGAACGATATTAAAAATTAAACATTGTCGAATACGAATCCTCTATGCTTGTACAAATACGAAATTATATATATAATTTAATGAATGTAATTAGCAAAATTGAATTAATATAAATAATTTGCACGAACTACCACAACTCGACAGAGGCTCACAGTTAGCGTTGTACGTTGCAGTCTTCGATTTATATTCGAGATTTAAAAATTGTTAAAAAAATGTTGTTTTTTCTAATCGTTTATATATTCGTAAAGACCTCTTCGAGGACCATTTATTCGTGTGACAGCAAAAAATGAAACTTCGCAAAATTATAAGTGGTAAGGGTAAGTCTTGATAAACAATTTCTTTTTTTTAATTTCTCACATCCACGACGTAGACCATAAAAAACATTGCAACGTTTAATTTGCCATTTACCCTGTATCGATATTTACCATGATACGAAAAATCGAAAATTCTCTAGTAGGAGAAAAAAAGTGGTTATTGGCATTACACGAACTACATTTGTGCAAAGTTGCAAATTTTGTTGAATTTTCGAGCTGCCGAATTTCCCTTGTTAATCGAGATACGCTTTCCTGCCAATTATATACAATTTAATTGATTCAACATTATCAACATTTAACATTTCGTAAAGAGAAAAATGGCACCAATTCACATTCTTGTAATCGTTTCTACTTTGAAAGAAGCAAACTGGTAATTTAACGGTAAAAAAATGGGAATTAAAGTAACGACTAATTAAATAAAATTAATTAAAAATAAATTATACTAATAATAGATTGTATTAATAATAATATAATAATAGATGGAGCGAAGTTTTCTCAGCAGAATAATACACGAAGAGGAACAATCTTTGAACTCTGTACAGAGTTTTGTACAGCTTTAAAATAATGTAAAATCACGATAAACTAAAATAATAACAGAGAACCTCGCAGGAAGATGATATTTGCTATTCGATGATTTGCTATCAAAAAGTAATAGAATGTAAAATACAACGATTTAGGTGCACGATAGTTTCGAAACATGAAACATCCAGTTAAATACCGTTGCAACGATCGAACGATAAGAAGCTTGGCGAATGATAGCGCGATGCAAAGCCTCGGATCGTTCGATAATCGCAATAAAGACGTGTACTTTGTACGCCTTGATAATCGAAATACGAGGGAAACGAAAAAAAAGCCACATTCCCGGTGTCACAGAAAATATAATTATCGTCGGCCGTGTAATTGCACAAACTTATCGTCGCTTGAAATCTGCGTTATCTGGCGGAGAAATCGCGCGCACAACGTCCAGTTGATCTCAAGCTTAATCAGCAGACGTTTCGACGTTGGTAATTGCTTCAAGTCGTCGATTTATCAGCGTTAAAAAGCCATGATTCATTGGGAAAACCGATATAGAAGATAAAAAAAAAGTCCAATTATTTTCTGCGACTGTTCCATTGGAATTTCTACTCGGAAAAATACAAATTCCTTGAAGCGACGTCTTACACAGTGGTCAGAAACGGTACAAAATTGCGTATCGTTGTATTTATCGATTTATTCGATTTACGTTTTACATAATTAATTAAGTCTGAGTATATAACGTGATGCTGTGAACATAAAATATCGAATCTAATTTTTAAAAAAACGCTTCATTGGAAAACAAAGGAAACGTGTAATTATCTTTTGCAGCCACTGTACATAGATTAATAAGTTTCTGTATAAATTGGTAGCGACAAATAATTCACTCGCGTAAGTTCGTTTATCAAAGAAATTATCAGAGAAGTTTGGCGAAAAAAATGACGCAAATAAATGGCGCGAACAACTTGCAAGCTGAAACTTTCAACAGTAGCATGCTTGAAACATATACCAGCCTCTCTCAACAGATTAATTAAATTAATCAACCACCCAACTTTCTATTATCACTAGACTGAGGATCTTTCTGCGTTTATGAGAAGTTTCAAGACACAAAAATACACAGAATGCTCATAATATTCACTATCATTATTACATTAATTGTTACAATATACAGGGTGGTTGGTAACTGGTGGTACAAGCGGAAGGGGAGTGATTCTACGCGAAAAAAGAAGTCGAAAATATACAATACAAATTTTTTTCATTTTTTTTTTTTTTTAAATTTTCCATCGAGACAACGATCTACAGTGAAATCCGTAAAACGCTTCTTGTGCTGTAGCTCTTCTAAATTATGGACCCTTGTTTACGACCAACCTGTATTCGGCATACGCTGCATATTCCACATTATAGCAGAAAATTAATTATAATCTGCTAGGTCGATCGTTAACGCGATTCCTTTGATAATTAATTGTTTGCTACATTAGCACGAAATCGGTAGAGAGTCAAGTTGTTTCGAGACTTAACTTCACCTAACGTCACAAACTACGATGTAAATTACAAGATCCTATAAGAACAAAGTATCCTCATCGTCCTTCCCGTTATTTGGAAGAAAAGAAAAAAGAAAAAAGAAACTATTTTCACATGCAAACTTAACCAACCGATTGGAAGTAGAAATTCGATACCGACTGATAGATAACGTTGGAAAAATTCGAGTGGTTGGATCCTTTCTATCTTTTTGCCCGCTCGGGGGATCATTTTTTTTTTCTGTTTGAAACCGTGACAATGCGTGACGTTTCTGGTAGGAAAAAAGCGGCTTTCAATGAGAGGAAAAGCCAGAATCGGGGCGAATTTTCGTCCGGATAACGAACAACGAAACGATCTTTTTGTTCGTTGTTACGGGAACGGTGGAAGGGAGGGGGCCAGGTGAATCGAAAATTCGGTCGAAATAATACGAGCCGACGTTGTACGCGCGCTTCGTTGCTCGTTCGTTAAGTTGAATTATCTCGTGCGACCCAGCGAACGCGTTTACACGCGTTGCTTCTAATCTTTGCAATTTGTAGCGTGCTTTGACTTTCTTACAATTTCTGCGAAATTTTCACGAGATACGATTATTCACTGTTCTGTTATTTCTACGCGATTGAATTTTTAGGGAGCCCAGCCTCGTCGAAATAGAAATATTCATCCTGAGAGTTGAAAATTTCAACACATAATCCTCACAGCAGGTGGCTGCAAAAAATGGTTTTCTGATTAATTACGAGAAAACCGATCGATAATCGAAGAGTGCTCGTAGAAGATAGCGTAAATGGGAAAATTGAAAATTCTGACTCTTTATTGGGAAATGTTCTGCATACCAATGAGGATACCATAGAATACTATACTATGTAAAGTGACCTAAATCAATAAAAGAAAAAAAAATGTAAAAAAGAAAAAAGCGAGTTTGTCACTTAGTTTGAGCCGCGTCCATTTGCGCTACAATAGTCTGAGAGCAACTTCGCAAAGTAATAGAGGTTGAACCGCTGGGTCGAGTTGCGAGATATTAAGACTTTTATGAAAAGGATTGTTTCAACAGAAATTGCAAAATTGAAATCTTCGCCATGTTTTTATTTAAACCTACCAACGTGAAAATAGTGCATCTGGGAAACCATTTCGTTCTTTATCCTATTTGCGCTGCGCTAAAATCTGAAAATTACGTTGAAAGAGTCTCTCGTGCACAGAAATTTTTCGCACACAACATTTTCGAAACTATCGTCCATAATAAACGATCGCTGTACAAATGGAACTCCTGCCATGTAATTACGAATCGAGGGATGATAACTGGATACCTAAATTTTATTTCGGAGTTAATGGAAATTCTCATTTCTCGATCTTTCGTGACACAGCTCTTTCTTGCAACTTTTGGACTCCTCAGTTCGGCTCACGCGTCAAACGCAAAACTTCAAATATCTCGAAACCAGAGACACATGAACAAACAACGTTTTCATAATGACCAGCGTAAGCAACGAACCACCGTTTGTTAGTACGCGCGCGCGCGCGCGTAGAAAGCACAGACAGCGAAGAGCGAAAAAATTTCTTCCAAGAGGAAGAATCTCAGACGTGCGCGAGGAATATGATTTTCGAGCCTCAGCTCGTGTTTTACCTTTTAGGGATATTGTCGCGCTACGAATAGCTTAACGTGGCACGCGTTTCTCCCGGAAATACGCTGCGTCGTTTGAATAATCGTTCCGGTCCTAGAGAAGGTAAATGACGATAAAATTACTGTTACAACGTGGACCGTGTGATTTGTTGCGAACAACGAATATATACGGTGAATCTGGATGAATTATCGAAACAAGGGAATTCGATGTGAAACGTTATTTTAAATACACGCGTGTGTTGTTACGGGCAATTGCAGTGACCACCGATGATTTTCTGTTTTCCGCGAATTAGCATTTTTCTAAATATAATTTAGCTGATTGTAATTAGATATACAGGGTGTGGTTGGTAACTGGTGGTACAAGCGGAAAGGGGTGATTCTACGCGAAAAAAGAAGTCGAAAATATAGAATAAAAATTTTTCGTTTGAGGCTTTGTTTTCGAGAAAATCGACTTTGAATTGTCGCTCGGTACGCGTGCGGTACGTTAAGAAACGTCTGGAAATCAATCCTTTAGACGTAAAATCGACTTCTATTTTTCACTAACGTTAGATATCGCATGCTGATCTCTTCGAAGTATTCGCATCACGTCGAACGTCGAGTATACAACCGTGAACTAATATTGTCTCGAGTTACTTTGTTTACTATTTAGTTACTACGCATGCTCGAATTCACAACAACGCCGTGTCGCTTGATCGACGTTCAACGTGATGTGAACGGACCAGATTGGGTTACGATATACACACGTAGAACGCTAGAGGAAAAATAAAGGTTGATTTACACCGAAAGGAATGATGTTAGGACGCACGTTGATTTGACATCTTTTACTCCCCTCGGTGAATATTATAACCTCTAAGTTATGGACCCTCCTTTACGAACACCCTGTACATAGTGAGAATCAAAAGCGAATACATATGTATATCTCGAAGACGGAAAATTTATACCGAAACGCTTACGCGTATATTGCGTGAATCGAAAATCACAAAAATGTAAAATATATAGGAATACAAATTAGTCTCCTAATACCAGAGTTAGTAGTTATGCGAATATTGTTTCGAATAAATATTTATCTGAGTTAATTATCACAATGAATTCATAGCAATGGAATATTTTAATGAAATAATTATTTATTACCAGTAACGAATTTTTTTTTCTATGGTTATTCGACTAATGACTACGGAATTATTCGAATAACAATACGAATAATTGTTTGCTTCTGCTTGAGTTTATACAGGTGTATACAGATAACAATTCTTATTAATTTACCGAGTGAATAATTTACCAAGGAACGATAAACTTTTCAATCTGGCATTCGAAAAAGCTATAACAGCTGATGTTACAACAACTGGACAACGTAGTTTAGAAACATATCTCACGTTCAATGTCATACCAATATATATAACATCGATACAACATCATACGATATCATCTTGCGTGTAACACGTAAATATTTATATACATACAATATATCATTTTATCCGAATAAATTCTTATCCGGAAAAATTATTCGATTCAGTTTTTATTCAGATAAATTCTCACGCGAATAATTTCATATTCGAATAAATTCTTATTCGAACAAATAGTCGTTCAGTCGAATAAATATTCGTTTGCGGCCAATCAAATTTCGTTCTATTATTTTCATTCGTTGTCTGTTCTATTCGAATAAAATTTCGCAGACTATCGGAATGTACCGATTGCTCGAGTAGTGACGCGAAGTCCGAATAACGGGTAACTTTGACCCATAGAGAAAAGACACACACGAGTGTACATGTATGTACGAGAGTAGTTTCAAAGGATAGTTTTGCGATAACATTGTTTTGTGTTCGTCGTTTCGTTCTCAATCAGATACGATTCAGCCGATACGGTGAAGGGTCTATGAATCGGGTCAAGGTGACCCGGCATTCGGTTTCCTAGGATTAATAGTAAAAGAAGAACAGATAAGTCTGTAGATTAACACTTTGACTGCCACGTGGTCATGGTTTCTCCTATAACGCCACGGTGGTCATTGGTGGCCGGAGCGCTTGAACTTCTTACAATTGTAAAAATTGAATGAAAATTGACAGTTAGGGCATTTTGAATATAACCGATAAATAGAAGATACTTTGAAATAAAAAGTGTCCTATTGAATAATTAAACATTTTTATTAGGACATCGATAACAAAAAAATGAGAACGAATCTTGCATCTAACAGTGCACTGTGTTTGCATCCTTATCTTTGAGGGCTAATCTACGAATATTATTATAAACACACCTTAGAAAATAATCGTAAATGCTGCTTTATAATCATACAATTGAAGTTAGAAGTGTGCACATACCTTACTATTATATATAGAATGAGCAAATACTGTTTGCTAATATCTTCTACACGTTTCAACAATATATTCTGCACGTTTTGCTTCCAACGAAATAACGAATGCGAATGGTTTGTTGAAATAAACGAAGCCTTGTTATAATACGTCGCTATCAACTGTTACCAAAGCGCCCACGGTGGTCACCCGTGACCGCCAATGAGATAAACGGTCCATTGGGGAAGAATGTTGTCTTACATCGTCGATTTATTATTATTTTGCCATTATATGCTTTGAATAATAAAAACACTGCCGTGGCGTCCTGAGCGAAACATGTGATTTCGGCGTGGCAGTCAAAGTGTTAAGTCAACGTTAACGCGAACCTCGTTTCTGCAATGTGTACATTCGCTTCTGTGTCTCGCTGTACGTATGCGACGATCGAGCAGAGGAAGAGAAAATAGAATGGAAGTTAAAAATTCGAAACAGATAATTAGATATTTATAAGTGAAATCCGTAATGGAAGGAAATGGAAACGCAGTCTGTAATAACGAAGGAAGGTAGAAACAAACCAAGGGTAGAGATGTATTATAGGTACTTTATAAAGTTTGCGCTACTTTGATGAATTCGATTTACCTGTGCATAAGAAGAAAGACATCTTAACGAGATTTTTCCTTCGAGAACATTGCAACATGGAGAAACAGTCTGCTAGCACGATTGAAGAGATTCTTTGTTTCCTGTTGGCGGAGGGAAAAGGAGGACTCCAAGGGATGCTTGCAGAGAAATCCATCGATGGAAATTCAATCGTTCCCTCGATCCGCGATCAGAACTTCGCGAACACGGGGATCCAACAAGCCAGTAAACCGATTTCGATCACGCGAAAAGGTTCTTTCTCCGCCGTGATGCACACTAACCAGCTAACTGTTTCCAACCATCGACAGTGTCGTGGCCAATGGTAGCATAATACAGAATATCAAAAATATAACGCATATACGGTGGAACCTCGAATTAAGAGGTAAAATCTTCGAGTTATGGAGGTATGCGATGTACAATTAGCAACGTTACTTGCAGATGTGTAAACTGTGTAAATCTCGCAAGATGCTAATAAAGAAAAACAAAGAATCTTGACTTTCTCTTACAAATTTGTACGATGCTTAACGCTGATTCGTTAAATCGTATTGTAAACTTGATTTTGCTCTATGTCGATCATAATTGTTAACGCGTTACTGTCGAATCACCGATTGCAACTTTCTACCGTGCAACGAACAAACATACTGGGTTGGTAACTAAGTGATTACGGATTTTGTCATTAGGTGGTATTGACAAAATCCGCAATCACTTAGTTGCCACTCCAGTATTATACGACCGAACCTCGGAGGAACAGCTAAAATCTTCGAGTTTTAGAGATTTCGACTGATCGAAATTTCCGAAAAAAGGCGATTTAACAAACGAAAATTCGACGTACAGAGGCTTTGTACGAAGGCACGATCGCATTCACGTCTCTGGAAAGTCTTCATATCTCAAAGTTGCTCTTAGAACTCGTTTCATTCAACGTACATTTCGAATTGTCGAGGTTTCACTGTACTAAGAATTCAGAAATACCGCGGCTAAAAAGTACCGAGACTGGCCCAACGGTATGTAAGCTATGAATTTATTCGTCGAAATTTATTTCGTCTTCTTCAAGATAATCTCCTTGCGCTGCAGTATACTTTTTGCGAGAACATTTTTTGCCAATGGTCGATGCACTTCCTATAGGTATAACGCGTTGAGAACGCCAGGCGTATATTCTCTTTTATCGCATCTGTCGACTCAAAACGGTGTCCACGAGGCGGTAATTTTAGCCAAGGAAATAAGAAGAAGTCACACGGAGCCGTATCAAGCGAGCAGAGAGCTTGCGGAATGCTATTCGTTGAGTCTTTAGCGCAAAAAATTACGAACGGCGAGAGATTTATTATTTATTTATTGAAATAATAAACGGGCCTGAGTTTGTCCAAAATACATAACGAAAGAAAAGTTAGAAGAACAATAGAATAAAATAAAATAAAATAATAAAAATGAAATGACACAAAATAAAATAAAAATCACTATAAAGAACAAATCACGCTGAGAAGTCATCCTAAGTATTTACGCTATCTTTTATAAATATCCACCGTTTAACGACGAATATCGTATGGTAAAGTTGTTAACAGGAAATCATATCGGCGGAAGAAAATTAATTTCGTAACAATATGAATTTATAACTTATTCATCACAACGGTAAAGGAATTTGTTGCTGAATAAAAAAACAGATCAACGAAACAGCGCGAACTGATGGTGAAAATGGGAAATTTATAACATTCGTATTTAGCCAGGTAGTTGGAAGTGAAAAAGATTTATAAGGGTAATATCGGTTGAAACGCGTGTTGTTGATTTTATGAGGCAAACAAGAGAGATTCGTAGCGGGAAAACAAGAGATTCGACATCCCTAGAAATTATCGTTATTATTTTCTGTAAATGGAAATGAAAATAACGACGAGCAATGGGCTAACTGTTCAGCCTTTAATCCCTTTCGAAATAGCTTTTAATAAAAAAAAAAAAAAAAAAAAAAAAAAAGGAGGAAGGAGAGGAAACAATTACAAAAAACCTGTAAACATAGAATCTCACCGATTGGGATTAAAATGTTTCGTTTACTTGATTCGAATGCAAACTGGGTCAGAAATGTTGGAGGGGAGGGGGGGTGGTAATAACGATAGAGGGAACGTTTACGCGGAAGTTGCGTTAGGTTGAAAAATTTCAGTGCAGCGTCCGGTGTAGAATGAAAAAATAATTAAAGCCGTGCGCGATGGTCGCGGATTACGAAATTCTATCGGAACGCCTCGAATCGAAAAAACGTGATCTGTAATTCTGGCGATAATTCCCGATAAAATTGGTAATCTTGCCCGATGAAAGTCCTCTTAGCTGGAAAAATAAATCCATCAGCTACAAGTTTTATCGAAAGACATACACGGAATTGGAAGAAAAATGAAACTGCAGAGAGGGATGTAACCTTTCACTTCTTGCCGAAGTATCAAAGTGTTTCAATTCTTCGATTGTTCAATTCTTACGATTGCGCCGTGTCTTCGAGATAAAAAAAAAGTACGATAATTTACCCTTAATTACGAATGAAAACAGAATTTTCAACCTTTCCATGAAAATTTATTCACTTGCCGTTCTATCTTCCTTTTTGGAGAAGCCAAATGTAACAATCCGAGATCCTCTTTAAAGATAGACCGAAAATAAGATCTTTCAAATTTGAACAAGCTCGCTCTCGATAATCTCGAGGAAAAAGATCTCTGCTTCGACTTTTTGATAAATATTTGTCCGCTCCTATTTCATACTTCCTTCTTTCTCCTTCCCGCAGAACCAAATTTAAAACTCGGCACGATCTTTCAAAAGATCATTCGAGATAGAATCTTCAAAATTTGAACAAACTCGCTCTCGACAATCTCGAAGAAAAAAATCTCTACTTCGACTTTTTGATAAATATTTGTCCGCTTCTTTGTTTGTAAAAAATAGTTTTCCATACTTCCTTTCTCCTTCCTGCACAAACAAATGTAAAACTCGGCACAACTAATCTTCAACAAAAAATATGATCGTAGTAAATGAATATAAAATCAAAGTACCCAAACGATTTCGTCCGCTTCGGCCAAAGATAAGAACGGGTCGGACACCGTGTCGCCATGAGAGCAACGTATCGTGCTCGTTACAAAGGCTACACACTGTAGCCGAAACAAAGCCTTGAGGATGGCATACGGGACAGATACACAACCTGGGATATACTAGTTGGTCGAGGGTTTCGTTTCGTCTCGTCGAGGAAACGCGACTTCCGTTGCACGTAGATATTTCGTTACTTAAATTCCGACGGAAATTTAGCTCCAGAGGGAGAGTTCATAGTCGTCCAGATGATCTCGACTTGCTTCCAGGCTAATTAACGTTATCATGCTAACGAGATAAGGCAGTCGGTTGTCGTTTGCCAAGCGGCGTCTGTTCAACGTTGTTTACGCCGAATAACGAGCACGGTTGTTTCCGAAAAACGACTATTTGACCCCTTAAAAGCGTAATTTACTGAGAGAATCATTTGAGGGTTCTATACTGTGCAAGGCATAAAGCAAAATAATCTTTTTCTCTGCGCTCGCTGATGAGATGACTTTCGTTAACTTACACCGTGTATCAGTGGATAATCTTAATATAAAATTTCCTTTTGTATTCTTAGATCTTTAGATACGCATGAATTTACGTTTAAATTGCGTTTTCGAAATTTCCTACGTCAAACAGACTGATAAAAATTTGAATTGTCATTTGAATTCATAATGCTTCACGATGCAGATAAATAGGTATGCGTAATAACTATGCTTCTATCTTAATGAGAATCAACGTGAACGTTTGGGTGTTTTAATAAAATATAAAAAAAGAAAATACTGGAACTTGAAATTTGGCAATTCGAATATTTCCTGCAAACGCGGAAAGTAAATTGTACGCGATATTGAAAAGTTTGAACGTTGAAAACCACTTAAACCTGGTAGGAGGATTGTGTAACATTTCATCGTCATCGAATAAGTAAGCTGCTTTCTTATTAAACATTCATATCTACGTATTACGATGCAGTTGCCAACGCCGGTTTAAATACTTAAAATCGTATTCTTTGCGCGTCACTAATCATCAAAAATTCGTTTTCCTCCTGCTTAATTTATTATGTATGAGTACAGATTGTTAAGAGGAAGAAGTCGAAGATTTGTATGTATATAGTAGAGCTTACGTCGCTCACCGAAGTATCCCATTTAAATGAGTCTTTGTGAATAATCTCGAAATATTAGGAACAAAAAAGGAACGTTCAAAAGAAAAAAAAACGTCCTGAAAAGAATATTCCAAACGTAAATTAAACACTTTCCAAAGACACGTATATATGATTTAATAGTTATAACTATCAACGATATTTTTTTACCTGGACATCCAGAAGATACACGAAGATCAACCGTACTTTTCCCAATTACGAAACTCGCGATTCTTTATGAAAGAGAACTATACTCTAACTTGTGGAAAATTAATTTTTATTGAAAAAGGTCATTAGACTGGACAATATTTGAATTTCAATATTGCACATTGGTAATAACACGCATATTATTTTTGGAGAACAATGAAACGAATCGTACATCACTTTTCCATGTAATTCTAACAAACTGTTACATTTCGTAAATTCGTCGATGTAGCGTCAATGGTACAGCTTCGTCGGTTCTTTCATTTTACTAAATTTTCAATATTCCCTTGGAGGAAGGGACGCGAAAAGAAAACGTGGACGAAATTTCACGCGACATTTTCAAAAACGTAGAAACGTCGAATTATCGACGCGCGAGAACAACATCTCGATGATTGCTCCTGCGTGTCACGATGAAACGTTACGCCTATCGATTAAAGGAATCCTGTGTCCGCTGTCCAGCGAACAGGATAAATTTATCCGAGGTATCGCGTTGAATTCAGAAGATGATATATAACATCCTATTTATGTCGCGAGCTTATCATTCACGAGAAGAACTGCGGAGGCGAAGAGCGCGAACAGTCTGTATTTCTCCTGGCTAGACGACATTTTCCATGAAGTTTCTTGTTCTCAACGCGTTCGTGATATTTATGTTACATAACGCGGAACGAAAGAAACACGACACACGACGAAAAGGCGGCGGAGAGATAAGAATGAGATAAAAATTCGAAATGGGACGCACTCGCGAGTGTATTTTCAGCCGGTGTTTCCAAGGACGAGCTGGATTTTTCTTCAGATCTGATAAACGCCTCGTGAGACGAAACACATATCGTTTATTTTCGGCTGATGTCGCGTGCACGGTAACAAAGGCCAAGTAATACGCAGCAATAGGGCGAAAATGTGGAAAGAAAAGGAAAATGAGCAAGTACGTGAAGGCGCTTTAAGGTTCGGTCGCGGGTCTAACGTGCAGCAACGTAAGGTGGGTCACCGTCGTACAGGGGTTTCCAGCGCAAGATCAAGTTGATTGTAATTGGAATAATCGAGCTTCGTTCGATATTCATTGTGCAGACATATGTATTTTTGTCTCGATGTATAGAATCGATTCTCGCGGCGTTTCAAAAACATCTTACACAAGGTCTTACGTACAATTTATCGAAACGTATCCGTCGTTGTGCCGTCGCATCGTGGAACCGCTTCGGTGGATGAATCCGGATACGAAAAGAAGAAAACAAAGTTCGTGTAAACATAATATTCCGTACTCGACCTTGTTTTCGAGTTATAGCGAGTTTCTTCTTCAACAAACTGTGTCTGCAAGCAGATATGTTTACGAGATATGTTGAAAATGACCTCTTTGCATCCGAAAACCCGAACACAATGGAGATGTTCTGTTATCGACTGTGTTACTCTCTCCATTTCTCTAGATATTGTTCGGATTTTCTGGACGCCCTGTTTGTAAACAGACAGACGACATTAGTTCAACTACCTTCATCTTTCGATAGAATTACTGCAACGTAAAACTTTGCTATAGCTGAAACGAGGTCAAATAGAGCGTAGGCATACACAAACTTTTTTTATTCTTTTCGTGTGTATATTTACCCTGTATTTGTAAATAATATTTTTAACGACGCAGTGCACGTCGATTTGCAGCTCTCTTACTAGGAATGTCGATATTTCATCTTAGAATTCGACGCAGAGCAATTGGTAAAGTGACTTCGTGTCATTTGAGAGAATTCTAATGATATAATGCGATGTTCGTTAACAAAGTTATTAATTGTGTGTTATGTACACACATAACTACGCGTTGTATCGTTAGAAATACAAAATCGAATCTGCTGCAGACTTCTCAAATTTGTTCTAAAATATTCCAAGATCTTTTAAATAGGTCAATATTAGCTATTTTACTTGTTCATCGCGAACATCTATATATTTGCCAACAGACGTTGCTAACTGGATGTCTACGTGCTATAGACGGGTGACGTCCGAACGAGGAAAAAAAGGAAAGTGAAGCATTAAAAATAGAGACAGCAGGCTGTAACGTCCGCGTGTCTTTTAAATACGCGACCTTCGAAACTACCTGTTCGTTTATCGATCTTTTTATTCGATATCGAGAACGTTTCTGCTAGTAGATATTCTTAAACAATGCAGTTTCGCAAATAGCGATCGACTTCGTTCTGAAACGCGTCGCTCTTCTAGAAAACCAACGGTCAGCGGAATTCTACTATATTTTCAAAACCACTTTTCTTCGTCAAACGCTTCTACTTTTCGAAAATCCACGATTATAATAAACATTCCACGGTCCTCCACGGCATGTAAAACAGGATGAGAAACGAGTGTGTTTTCTTATTCGACGCGATACGCGACGATATAATTAATAATAGAAATAATATAAAATAAAGTAGCAACAGAAACCGCGAGTCTGCGAAAGTCATACGAAAGGACGAGAGACGAAGATGAATAAAGCGCGATATCGCATCCCTTGTCGATAATCAGCCTTATCATCGATCAAGAAAAGGACGAAGCAAGCGTTTGTCTTTATTCAACAGGCTTATGTAGCTAACACGATAACAGCGTAACAATGTGAGATGTGTATGAAATTCTGACCGATACAAAAACGGACGAAGATTCAAAAGGCGAGCGTTGGCCTCTGTTGGGCATGAAACGGCGTACAAAACAAAAAGACAAGAAGCGTGGAATTATGGCGCACTCTTAGCAAAAATCACACGACCGATTCGCGAAAGAGGCGAGAAAACCCAACAAACAAGCGTCTGTCTTTGTTCGACGAACGTACGTAACTAGCGCGAGAACAGCGTAGAAAATAGGATGCGTAGAGGAACAAAAAACTCGGAATTATCGCGCTCTTTTAGTAAAAATCGCACGATCCAGAAAAGAGAGTCAAGGGACAAGCGTTTACCTCTCTATTCGACAGAGTATAATTGAGTAGAAAGTGTATAATTAAGACGAAAACAGCGTATAGGAATAAAAAAAGCGCGAGATCACGCGCTCTTACCAAAAATCACACGATCAATCGAGAAACTGTGGACAAGACGAAAAACAAGCAGCAGCCTGTCTCCCTTCGGCGATACGCGATCACGTAACCGACACGGAACGACGGAAACAACGCAGAGAAACAAATTATGTGTATACGATGTACAACAAGACGATGATCCGGCGGGTAAAGTCCTCGCGGAAAGATCGTCGCGAGGTAACTGACGTCTCGCCGGTGTGTGTTCATAGTTGAACAGAATCGCGCACCCTCCCTGTCTCCGCCGCCCAGTCAACCTTTTCCTCCCTCTCGCCATCGCCGCACCAGCTACCCTCTCACGACCCCACAGCGCACACCGTTGCCACCCCACCTACAGACTCCACCCCCGGACGAGCAGCGTGCGCCCCCGACTTCCCTTCTCTTTCTATCTTGCAGCGTGACGTGGATGGACGCTGTCATAGGACGTACCACGGATAGAATGGACTCCTCCTCGCCATTGTCCTTTCACACCTAACACGTTTCATTTCGGCGCCAGAATGGAAGAAAGTTCCGCTTTTCCGGGTTTATCGGCCGTATATTTTTTATGGGACGGCGGGCAAGGCCGATGATTAGTTTGTAGGGAAGGTTTAATGCGCGGCGTGAGTGGTTTAATGGGCAAGGAGAACGAGACGGTGTTTGGTCAGACACGAGGCAACCGACGATTTCGCCCGGTGAATTTTCCGCTCGGTTCGACCACTGCTATGACATACGATGGAAATTCCTGCTAATCGTACGCCGGACTTGAGAAACCGGAATCAGATTCGTAATTCTAGTTCACTGATCCAGTGAAGGGTCGAATTGTTCGTGGAATTGCCACTTGACTATTAGTATTGTATCTGCTGTGCCACGCGTGTTTACAAATTACATACGTCGCACTGCCTCGCTCGGATTAGTCGAGTTTTGCTTGGGTTCACGCTGAATCTCGGGCCACTGAATAGAGTTAAGTTAACAACAACGAGTGTACACGGTTGCTAGAGCAGCTCGAGTTCTCACATCGACCAAGATACCGGTCATACGTGTTTGTATCCACTCGTTTGGATTCGAACGACCTGAATAAACTGATGCTTAAGGTGGGGGGCTAAGGTTAATTCGTACAAAATAAGGCATGTTTTTGTGAATTATTTGTAACGACACAGTTAAAATCTCTTTATTAAAACCAATAGTACATTAAAGTATGACATTAAAAGAATATTGTATAAAATTTTCACGGAGAAATATTGAAAAATACGGCAATGGCAGCAATTATTCGGACGTGTCTCGGAAAAAAGGTAGAATTGCGGTGCCCCTGATAACTTGGTGCTGGATCATCTGAAAACAAAAAATCAAAGTTCATTCGTTAGGTAACAGTTTTCCCTAGGTAACGCTGGGAGGGTTTTTCGAAATTTCAATTTTTCACTTTTTTGGAACACTTTGAAGGGATAAATTGGCCGATTTTGCGAAAATTTGCGGCTAATTTTCCCTTCAAAATGTTCCAAAAAAGTGAAAAATTGAAATTTCGAAAAACCCCTCCCAGCGTTGCCTGGGGAAAACTGTTACCTAACGAATGAACTTTGATTTTTTGATTTCAGATGATCCAGCACCAAGTTATGAGCAATTCTACTTTTTTCCGAGACACGTCCGAATAATTGCTGCCATTGCCGTATTTTTTAATATTTCTCCGTGAAAATTTTATACAATATTCTTCGAATGTCATACTTTAATGTACTATTGGTTTTAATAAAGAGATTTTAACTGTGTCGTCGCAAATAATTCACAAAAACATGCCTTATTTTTGTACGAATTAACCTTATCCCCCGCCCCTTAAGACACGAAAAATTGGCATGAAAAATTTGTTGAAGTAAATATTACATCAAACCAAATATACATTCTATGATGGAGGTTATTCTTTACGATTAACGTAAAACCGTCAAGGAAACGTAAAATCGCAACTACGAGCGATAATTGTGAATTGGCTAAACAGAAGTTAGAAATAATGAAACGTTTCGTTGAACGCAATGTTAATCTTTAATGAATTGAAATTGCGACGAACGTGACGAACGAACACCATATGTATGTTACCAGAAGCAGATCTGCCGTTTTGCAATGAAACGTAGGAAAAATTCTAACATTTGCGCGCTAGTCAGACGGCCTATTCTACTGATGAACGTCTCGTAGTAGCGATCGTATCCAGAAATGTAGGTTTTCACGGCGACAGGTAGCATGACAAATCGTAGGAGCGGTTGTACGCTTTTGTTCTATTCACAGAATGCAACTGTGGTACACGCAGCAGGCAAATTTCGGTAGTGGTAAAACGAGGTTGCAGTTTGTGCGTTGCCATTTTTATTTTAAGCTTGACGAATGGTTTTTATTGCGAAACCATGTGACCCAGTATGCGGCGGGAATTATGCGCTCCAAAAGCGTTACGTGTACTTACTTTTGCGAACAATCGTGTCAAATATGTAGGATGTTGCTAACGTTGCTGGTAATATTAATTCATTACATTCCGCGATATCGCAAATAGATTTCGATCTCACTGTTGGCTTGTTCTCTGGATGATCTGCCAGTGATACTTTATCGATACTTCTTTTTCTAAAATTCGAATACTGCTTTATGCACGAGAATGTCGTGATATTTTAATCCGATGTATTCTGGTTTCTTCGATTTAATTTTAAATTCGCAAAATGTCGATACGCGATTCGCTTACAGGCTATTCTGATTAAGTCCATGCATTGAAAAGTGAAGAAAAGAGAAAATCATTTTTATCATTAAAGAAAAAAAAGAAAATGTAATATCATCGCTTTCCTTTACTTTCGAATTTATGGGCTAAACCGACTTACGGACTATTTGCTTTTTCATACGGCATTTTCTTAAAAAATAATAACCTTAGAATTTGTGATTACTATACTATAGTCTTCCGCGACAAATAAACTTAGTGTATGGTAGTAAGTATGTATGTAATTTGTTTTTAAAGAACATTTTTTAAAACAATTAATTCTTTCCTCTGTAATAGAAATCACGGATAAAGCTTCTCGAAGACCATAGCGCGTAATTGAGAAAGCCGACACGCGCCAGAAATTACGTTCGCGATACGCAAATTAAAAAGACAGAGTAAACAGTTGTAGGAAATTTTTTAGAATTCGTTAAATCGACTCTTCTGAAAGTCGAGATTTTCTGACCTGATTCCTCTCGTCGCTAACACAGTGCAAGCTCCACCGTAAATTTGGACAACATCGTTAAAGGACGAAGACCAGGAGGAATCGATGGATCGAGTTGTGGATTCATCGACTAAAACGTTCTCTAATTTCCTCTAGTTTTTGTATTCGACGTTCCTACAGATAAAAATGTTTCAACATCGAAATGTATACTCGCATCCGCTTCAAAATAAATCAAAAAATTCGCTTGTCGAAAAAGGAAAGAAGAAGAGATACTAGAAAATACTATAAAAATACCAATGATCGGAAGAAATAATGCAAGAGATGAGCAAAAGGGGGCTCGAAAGGGAAAATTTAAAATGGCTGATAATAGTTTTTTTTTAATTTAGAAATTGAAAGAAGAAAATTTGGAAACCTTGGAAGAAAACCTTGGAAAATTTGGAAGAAAAAAAACATTTTAATAATAAAGATAAAATAATAGAATGAAACAAAAAGAGTAATAGAAGAATAAGAAAAGGAAATAAAGGAAGAGAAAAACTTCGATATGAATCAACGATGAATTTTACGAAGCAATTTAACCTATAAAATTCGAATCGAACAAATCTATGTGTGTCCTGGTTCTTGTTATGGTCATTTGAAGAGACGATCGATTAAGCTTTATTGGCGCAGATGTAGCAATGATACAAAGAGAAACGATTACAAGAAGTATCATATAATAACGATAATATTGACTTCGGAAAACAGCAAAATAGATTTACAATTGCAACTGGCCAATAAAACTCTTCTACATGACCAGTCTAAAAATTGACCAAATTTAATTTTAAAACCAACCAAAACGTCCCTATCGCGTTACTTTATTTCTAATTAATCAAACAAATTTCACGCTTCCGCTTTTCGGCAATTCCACACAGCATTCTAATCGTCTCATTTTTCCAGAAAAACAAAATCCTCCTAATTAATCAAACAACCCCCACCCTTGTGACGTTTCCAAAAATTCGACCACTGACGGTGAGATCAACGAATCTGACAAACCTAAACATTCGCGAAACATACTTGTCTTATTCCTGCAGAAAACCAAAATTCTTCCAATTATAATACCGACAATGAATCTATCAAACCCAATCTCGCAAAACGTTTCTATCATCCGGAAAAGGAAGAAAGAAAAGGAACCTTTCTTCCGCGAAAGCGAAAATTCTTCGAATTAATTAATCGAACCAACTTCGTGCGCTTCGACGTCGCAGAGAAATATTCCGAGAAATTCGATTACTCGGCAACGGGAAGATGGGTTAGAAGAAGGTCGCGAAAGGGTGGGAGCGATACACGAGTCGAATGAGAAGAGTACAAGAAGAGGAGCAGGGTAGGTAGTGTACGAAGATGCTTCTCTGTGGAGAATCGAAAAGGCAAAAGATGAGGGCAGGGGGTTGATCGATGACGCAAGGTCGTACACAATATCGACGGCCTCCACGATCTGCCCCTTCTACTTACGGTGCCGAGCCACCCCTTTTCCTCCATACGATTCATTAAGGAAGAGAAACTGTAGCGTGTGTTTTGACTCTCGACATGGGACCAAGCATAAATCAGGATCCCACGTGTATATGCAAGATGGTATAGGAAATTTCAAGGACGCGTGCTTGTAACACGCCATTGCTCCATTTAAGCGATCCTTTTGTCGTCACTGACCTATTTAACGTATCCTATCGTGCCTATCGTACAAACGTATCCCATTTTTCAGGCTACACGCGCCGCGGAGTTCGAGCAACCCTTCAAATCGACGATTTATTAACGCTAGAATTAACAGAGTGGTGAGAACGATCGATTTTTGGCAATTTTCCATCGAAATTTTAGAGATACGTAGATTCTCGACAGATTCGAGTCGCTTCTTCGTAAGACAATCTTTTCTACAGAGAAGGAAAACACATGCGAAGAATTACCATGAGATTTTATAACGGCAAATTTATTTGTCGAGATGAACAAAATGGCAAAATAACCAAACGACTAATTCTTATTCGAGGGAGTTTGATAAATTTGCAACATTTTTGGGAATTTGAACTATTGTAAAAATATAAATAAAAGCTTGTTCTTCTCTTTATTTTATTATATACCGTTTATTCTGATTTGCCTAAGGCAAGTTTTACGTTTCCAGCGTTAATGCCGAACTGCTGCTACATTTATCGCTCGTTTTTCTATACTTTTTTCCTCTCGTTTTATTTTTCTTCGTTGCCTTTATTGCCAATACTAATTCCTTTATTTGGTCGAAGAAGAATATGCATCACGTTTATCTACAAGCAACTGTCGTGCGTCGGAGAATTTATTAATTCCAAGATATCATTTGATACTGATCCCCAAGTCTCTGTATTCTATCTGTTTTTACTTTTTCTTTTTTCAATTTTTCATGCGAGGCAGGAAGATTCCTGTCTCAGAGAATTTCCTATTTCCACACAAAGAGTCTCTTTAATATACGACGACATATCACTGATCCCCCCCCCTCTCTCTCTCTCTCTCTCTCTCTCTCTCTTTCTCTCTCGTATCTTTTGAAATCGTCGTTTAAAGCTACTTTTCAAGAAAGAACTTCCTAATCCTGACGGCCTGAAACTCAGAATAGCTAACTATATATCACCATACCAACAAATACTCTCATTGCAAACTTGGCCCTGCGTGCTCGTCCATTTCCCCTGTTATGTAACGAGAAGAAACTCGACAGAAAAATTTCCAGGCAATTACGATTTCTATAGTAAGCGGAGTATTGATTAGAATGTTTCGTGTAGCAGACTCTACAGACTGGAAGTACCTTACATTAAAACATCAAGCTGCGCCACTAATTGACACACTCGCGGCCAGAGACGTATTTTCCATGGAAACTGAACCAAAGGTATAACATAGTACAACGGGAAAATAAAACAATTTTACAGGACAGAGTTATACTTTCTGATACAAAGAAGACTAACGAGAAACTTAAATTCGCAGAAACGTGATACAAGAGCGATACAGAATACGTAATGAGGTGGCTATGAAAAGTATTTGCACGCTATGCGTATTTAATTAACTCCAATTAGCTGCAAGTGTATTGAATCTTGTATCATTTAATAGTACTCGTACATGAATATAAAAATTTCGTATTATGAAAATGAGAAGTAAAGTTTGATAAAAACCACTTGGTTGAAAGGCATTTCTTTTTACACCAAAAAAAAAATTTCTAATAATTAAAAGAAGATATTTTTATAATAAAAAGCGACACCAACGCGAAGACATTAATAAAGAGATCAATTCTAACAATTAGAAAGAGAAACCTGGAACAGTGTTACAGAAAAGAACGATACAAAAACATCAAAGAAGAAATTCTAGCAATAAAGAAACCAGTGGAAGGGCAAAAGGAAAAAGAAAATTCCTGTGAAGAACAATGAAAATATAACGTGATATCAACGAACTATACATAATCGATACTATTGTATAATACGTATAGAATATCATCAAGCTTCTACGACCCTACATTTTACCACGAACGAAAGTTACGGATTTTACGAAGAATTCTACCGCGCTGAGAAGTTTGTAAAATCTTCGTAATAAAATTTACGTAATTTTATGACCATTGAATATATTACAAGCAAAATATTTGAAACATTTGCAACTGTGAAATATTCGCCACTGAAGAATCTCCAAGTTGATCAATCTCTTTCGCACTCCTTTTTTCTACGCGCGAGATAATACACAATAGCAAGGGTGAGAAATTTGCAAAAACTTTCTAACAAAATTGATATAATTACGTTGTGATTGAATATACATATTAGAAATCAACACATCCGTAATATCCTCGAGTATATCGCCATTGAGACACTTGGAAGCTCATCAAGCTCTCTTGCACCCCTATTTTTCTACGCGTGAGATAACTTCACAATAACGAGCTCTCGGTATAAAGATAGCGTTCTACAGATTTACGCATCGCTCGAAAGCCGATATTAAACGAGGATATCGATCCGTGATACGAACAAGATCCATAGCGAACGCGGATGTTCGCGATGCATTTCAATGAGCTAAGAGGGTGGAATTATTTAAAATGAAACGACGTCGTCGTGATATTAACAAAGTTCTTGGCGTATCGTGGAAAAATAATTAAGATCTTCCTCTTCTTTCGTTGCTTGTGTCGCTGATGAGTCTTCGCGGAGCTTATTATTAGCAGATTGATAAAAAGAAACGTTCGATGACGAAACGGTAACCTCGTTAAAGACACGTCAGTCTCGTCACGCAGCTTCGATAATTTTCACGCGGATAATAAACGCGTTGCCCTCGAAATTGCCAATCGTTTTTCTCGTCGAACTATTAGAGCCACTGTTTTCTCTAATTCTGATGGCGAATTAATTTTTAACGAGTTTCATATTCAAGGGCAGATAAGCGTTTCAACTTTCAACCGCGTGCTCCAGTGTTTTTACACCAGACGATTTCTAGAGTTCTAATTACGGAATTCTCGCGTCTTATTTTTATATTGCGAGTGTCAGACACCATGGACGGGTTAATTTCAAATGGAAACGTTTATCAGAAGTACGTATTTGCAGGAAAGTGGTACTCGCGTTAAATTAATCGAAACTGTTCGAGCAGTTCACGGGAAAGAACGTCTTGGCGGTGTGTAAGAACTTGAGGAGCTCTGAAATGTTTTATTGCACGGCTACAAATATCTCGAATACCTGTGTCTCTCTACTTTCGATCACGGTTAAAAAGTTTCTAAAAAAGTCTGACAAATTTACCATTCGCCCTAGAAAACGTGCGTCTAATCTCTTCGACTAGAAAAGATTATCCTTGGCTCGAAAAATGAAAGTTTGTAAAAGATGAGATATAAAGCGTTTCATTGGGAATATAAATTTCACAATGTAAACAAAGTTAGCACTCGCTTCAGATAGCATAAGTTTGCTCTTAATGCGGTGAAGTTGCCTCTCGAAGTGGAACAATGTGCAGTAATTCTGAATTTGAAGAAATCTCATTAGCGATACAATCGGCGGTAGCATCTTCGATATTTCGCATAAATTCTGTTACAAAGCTTGCTTAAGCTTCGACAAACCTACGATTCATCCCTTGAACAGTTTATTAAGATTCTCGTAACTTGATATGTAAATAAGGCTCTGGTCGATAATCACAGGAAAAAGAAGAAAAAAGAAAGACGGTGGAAGAATCGATTTCCATACTCTGCAACCCTAATAGATTGGAGCAACGCGAGACCAAGAATCTTCCCCAAAAACTCACCTGATCCACGTCAACCATGGCCACAAAAAAAGGGCAAAAAATCCAAGGGAAAAAATGTTCGTTCCATCTTAACGACCCCTCGGGCCGAACCGCGGCCGCAGATTACGCTAAATGATCCCGTTGCTCGTTCTGGGGGCGAAATGAGGAAAACGAGCAGAGAGGGAGGAAGCTGAGGCCGAACGAAAGAGCCACCTAGTGTATAGTGTGCATAGGTGCGAGAGTGAAGTGCGGCGAACCGAAAAAAAGTGGAAACGGGAGAAAATACGAAAAGAAGAAAAGGAAAGAGGATGCAAGGTAGAGGAAGAGAGATAGGGTAAAGGGGCAAGAGAAGGAAAGTAGAAGAGGGAAGAGATGGTAGACAAGGCCGTCTCTAATGAGAACTCGAGCGATTTTCCATCGGTTTTTCCAAGCGGACGAAGGTCGCGGCCGAACCACGGAAAATGAGGAAATGTCCTCTCTGTTTCTGTTCACTTTCTGTTCACTGCTTTCCTCCCTTTGATTACAGGTATTTAAAGGCGGACGCACACGTACTTTTAGAAAACTCCTATTTGGAACGTATCACGCGAATTATATAAAATATTTCGAAATTTCGTCGCCACTGGACTGCGCATTTCTATGTAAATTCATATTTTTCAGCATATAATTAAAAAATGTAGAACCTCGTATTATACTCGAAGATGGTATCCCGCTGGGGATAGCCATCCACGTATTATTTAGCAATAAAGTTACAAAAATTTACGAAATGTCCAGCTGGGCAAATTGTAAGGTACAAATTAAACAAATAAAAAAGAAAAAAGAATCTTCGCATTCTGTGTACTCTGTGTAATTTTGCTCTGTCAAATTTCCTACAAACGCACAAAGGCTCATAGTCTAGTTATCGCTGTGGCGAAATGAAACACGGCTGTCGTGATTACGTTGCTAAAATTTTAAGTCGTCCACTGCGAACGTTATATTTAATAAACATGTAGTACAGAGCGCGAAGTATCGTTTAAAACATGAAACATAAGTGGTAAAATCTTCCTGAATATCGACGCTTATTGATATAATATAATATTATACGTCGCGCCTCCCATATACAGTTCCAGATTTATTTCAGTATAAATATAGATAGTCGAGTCTTATTACTATGCTGCTGGATGTTTATGCAAATTCATATTTTCATGAAAATGATGAAGCAAATGGAGCCTAGCTAGAAATTTGTTTCACCTGCTAAATGTTACAACGTGCATTTCTACTTTGCGCATATTTCATATGATTCTTCGTATCGAGTGAATCTTCCACTTTTTGTATCTTTAAATTTATGTAACATAAATGCACGAACATCCGCAGTCTATCTATTGGGTTGGCAACTAATTACCACTTAATGACAAAATCCGCAATCACTTAGTTGACAACCCAATATATGTAAGTCTATGTATATGTAACATCGTTACAGTGCCAACGAAATTTCAGAATGTTTCGTATAAGACGCGTAATATAATTCGCAAAATGTCTACAAGTGTCTGAACAGTCTGGCGAGCTACTGTAGAGAGACAGAGGATCCTCTTCTGGGTAACTAACGACCGTGTCGGAGGCGGAGGGATGAAACCGGAGGAAGAAAAATGAAGAAGGAGATAGAGAGGAGGGTTTTAGGGAGAAATAATGAGTCAGAGCGTTGTTATTATTACGTACGTGTTGTTGGTCCGGGTTCAACGTGTCTGCCAAGTATTGTTTCCTTTTTCGAGCTGGCTGTATGGCTCAAGGACAGCGCCAGACAATGGATCGAGCTGTTCGATTCGAGCCAGTTCTCTTTTCCATTTACCGCGTGCATTCTATTCCGTCCAATTCTCCAGTATAATTTATTTCATTTCAACGTTTTAATAATAATTTTAATGATTTCAATATGGCCAAAGATCGCCGAGTGTGTGACAATTTGTCGAACAAAGGGTGGGATTTGCTTGAACGAAGAACGAACAATTATCTCGTTAACACTTGCTGCTAATAGCAATCTCACTTCTCCCAAAATTTCTCTAAAATTTCATTTGAAGATTCTCCGCCTTTAACTTTTGCTCCAACAGCGATATACAGGGTGGTTGGTAACTGGTGGTACAAGCGGAAAGGGGGTGATTCTACGCGAAAAAAGAAGTCGAAAATATATAATAACAATTTCTTCTTTTTTTTTTTAATTTATCCATCGAGACAACGATCTACAGTGAGATCCGTTATAACGAGACGTGATAAAGTGCACGCGTAACGAGCGAAAATTCAAAGCCGATTTTCTCGAAAACAAAGCCTCGAACGAAAAATGTTTATTCTATATTTTCGACTTCTTTTTTCGCGTAGAATCATCCCCTTTCCACTTGTACCACCAGTTACCAACCACCCTGTATATCGTCACCGAGTATTTTATAGGCAAATTTCTAATCGTCGGAACATATCTTATATAAATGAGCATTTCTACTGCTAACATGACGTAAAACAGAGAAAAAGTATGTAAGAATCGAAGCAACGAATATGCATGCACCGAATCGAACGAGTCATCACGCTCGAGTTGAAAAGTATTCATTTTTCTCACGTAAATATTTCTAGAATGATCGGATAATGACCGAGTGGCGCGTATACGTACAACGTTGTCAGACAAAAGAGCCCACGTACTGCCAATAATATGCAATTTCTTGTCTTCTAATTGATACGACTTATTACGCAACTGACACGTTTCGAGCTGATCGGATCGGGCAAATTTAAGAAGCCTCGTTCCGTCACCGCGAAATACATTCTCTCTGTTACACATTATTTATTTAGGCGATAACAGGCCAGAAACTTACCAGCGATACCGTTTCTATCGTGTAATAAGTATACCGAACGATTCTCGAATATTCAAACGCGTCTTCGACGATCTTTCGTCAATTCGAACGATGGCGCTTGTTACGATCTATTGAGAAATGTATAATTTTGTGTGCTAGACTAGATTAGCCGCGCAGTAGTAACACACGTATGTGAATACGATTGTATGGAAGTATGCGTGTGCTCAACGTCTCGAAAAACAAATGAATGTAACTGTTCCGTTGGCAATGCGATACGGAAGATGATGAGACAAAAAGAGTGCTGAGACGCGTGCAAATGTATATCGACGAAGATCCTGGAAATCGTTTATTGAATAAATCTAAAACTATTTTAATATGAATCCTAAGTGTAACCTTAGTGTTCCTTTACTTTTATTTCGTCGATTAAGATCCACAATTCTCAACACGATCATAAATCTGAACGTAAGTTCTTTATACAAACTTAAATTTCTTACCACTCTTTATGACAGCTTGATGTATTGTGGTAAACGTGAAAGGTAATATATATACAGGGTGGACGATATATAACTAATTTCCAACTGAAACGATGCGTCCATCGTGTCCTGTTCCGCTTCAGCGATTGTTTTATCGAAGAATGTGAAATAATCGTGGAGCGTTGCACAGTTGAGGAACGAGTGAAAATTATTCAAACATTTGATCGAAGTAATTCGTCGACTGGCGATGACTTTAAGCAAGTTACGTTGACGATATCATCCGACCTGATAGATCGACCGATTTGACTTTACCGAATTTCCTCTCGTCGGCTTTTCTTTTAACCCTGACCTTCCCTCATTTTCATAAATTAGTGGGTCGTATCAAGTGAACATTACAATGGTAAAACATCAATGAGATGAAAAAGAAAAAAGACAAATTATTAATTTTGCTCTTTGTCGTTCGCGTGTATTCGCGCTAGTTCTACAATATACAAAAGTAAACAAATTTTGTAAAAATTCTTTCAAAAATGGTAGAACAATAATATATAATCTTTGGCCTTGAAAAGCGTGTCAAATTGACATGGGGGATGGCTAAGGGTTAAAAGTAAAAAGTATGTCGATAAAGCAAACGTATGAAAATGCAATGAAAAATGCGATTGACAGAGTTCGACTTTGTGCAGCGTCGGAAGGCAAACATCTTTCTGATATTATATTCCATATGTTTCATTTGCAGAAGCTACTCCTTCATCCTGATACATTGGCCAAGGGATTATTTGAAGAAACAAACAGATATACGTAGACTTAAGAGATTCGAAGCATTGGGTGCAAAAGACAAATTTTAAGTGATTCTTAGATAAGAGAAGATAGCTCAGAGAAGACAGGTACCTTATCTATCAAATTTGTACACGTTAGTTTCTTCCGCAACGACAAACGCTTGGTGTTATTTTATAGTAAATTGCACTTACAATTAGCAAAAAAAAAATTCATAAATAATTTCCACGTACTAATAGATATCTTGTATTAGCAGGACTATTGTTTTTATTTCGTTTGAAAGTTATTATATCGTCCAACCTGTGCAATATATCAATTTTTCAGTTATTAATTAGAAAGAAAATCATACGTCCAGTCGTTAAAGGATACGATTCTCTTGTTTTGGATAAATGCTGGATATTTTAATTACATTGGTTTCTTGCTAAAGTACGTATAAAGTTGCGAAAACGTATCCAAAAATTCAACTCTCCATACATACGTAACACCAAAAATTCGAAAATTCCAAAAATTCAGCCATTCCGAAAGATATCGTAAAATTTCAACTACCGAGTAAGTACTAAAAGTTCTACTAAAATCTTCATCTACGTAGTACGGAAACGTCTTCAAAGTAGGATCATCAAGCGCGTTAGTTAATCAGCGGAAGCGTGACAAACGCACAATCGCAACACAGCAATACGTAGTAGCACAGCGATGCGCGGACACGTGCAACATGTTCAAAGCATAAATGTAAACGGATCGCCTAACCGTGATTAGATATGCAGCCAGGTACACGTGTATATAAGCAAATGAGCTGTACGATACACAGTATGAAATCGTGGTAAAACAGAGGCAGTGCGCGTGTCTTATCTAGCGACCTCAACTTCCGCACCTTTTCACCATTTTCTACCCCTTTGCTAATTACGCGACCCAACGAAAGTTCAAAGAACCGTCCGCCGTCGTCTTTTATACCACGTACCTTTTTTCCTTTTTTTTTTCTCCTCTTACGTATTCTTCTCTCTTTGATAATCGGATTTTTTTTTTTGCGGAAACACCCTCGCGAGACGATTCGAAAAGACACGCGGAATATGACGACGATGAAATCGCATTGATGGTATTCGACGATAAAAGTTAGTTACGCAACGCTTCTCACTCCCCTCTCACGGAAATATCGTCTGTCGGAAATAGATTCAAGTACATGGACATCGATGGTTGGCTTGGAATTATGCATCGACTCAGTTCGTCAAGGTTGCTGGATCACGACCGCGGTTTCGCGCGTGGGGCGTTTGAACTATTCGCGCCTCCTTCCATTTCTGCGTCTCGAAATACTTTCTGAACTTGTCCGCGCATTTTCCATGAAAATGATTTCTATTACGTTTCCTACAGTGCATAGGGTTCATGGCGTGATAGATAAAAGCTTGACGTGATTTTCTTAGTACCGTTAAAATGACATTTCATCGTATCCTCTTCCATCTTTCACGAATTTGAATTTATTCTAGCTGTTAATCGTGTTTCTGTAGGATATATTGGGTTGTCCGAAACGTTTCGTTTCATAAGGTGATAATAAATGAACAACAATTTTTGTTTTATATTATTTTATCAAATTAGAAGTAATATATTATTATTTATTGAATTTATGATCCATTTCGTTATATTTCTATTATTATGTTCGTGCATAATTCAATAAACTAATATAAAACAAAAAACATTGTGCGTGTATTATTTCCTTATAAAACGAAAGAAACTTTTCTGACCTAATATATGGCGCGTACGTAATAGAATAAAAAACTTGATACGCATATCGGTAAATTTGCATACACATCGCTCCAAATGAGGCAACCATCGGCGTTTCGAATTCTCACATTTTACATATTTCAAACTACGAACTTTGCAATCTAGCTTCGACTGACGACTTTAAACCTTAGCAACTAAAGCTCTCTCAACGATAGAATCTTTTACTTTTGAAACGCAACTACTCCATTTTCCTCTACTACATTCTGAAACGATGGAAACGAGGAGGCAAAAGAAAAGAATGCAGAAGCCGTTCGAACGTTCGCCAAAGAAGATAACATAACCCAGATTACTTTATCATGTTAAGCGATGACAGCGTCCATAGGTGTGTGAAGTCGGACAGAAAGTCGACGCGTTGACCAACGCGAATAGGGTTGAAGTGGTAGTGATAATGGCCGCTCGTTGATGATATACAATACAAGCAACCACGTCGTTTGCCTACGCAGCGATCAACATAAATCGCGAGAAACGCTTTCAGCGTGAAAAATAGCTCGCCTTTTGATCGATCCCTATCGCGCCAGACTGTGCCATTCGATTTCTACATGCACGCGCGTGTCCACTTTATTATACATGTAAAAGTTGAAGTAATAAATATTTCATTATTACCATTAATGTTTCATTAATAAGTATTCATGAATATTTATTAATGGGTAAACGTAATACTTTTTATTCCCCAGCTATTTTATTCTATTCTGTTACTAATTTAATTATGTATATATTAATTTATTTCTATCATATGTGCCTTCATCTGGTATTCTACATATGTAAATGTATGCTTCTAACAGTAAAAGTTGGAACTTCAATGTTTCTACGATAAATACACTTGTACCTACGTACACTTCGTACGTACACTAGCCGCGAGATATTTGCTACGAGTCGATATTTTTCAACGTTTTTATTTTCTAGTCATTTTATTTTAAAACAATTATTTTATTTGTTGTATGTGTCTTTACTTAGTATTTTACCTTATAAATATGTGTTTACAAGCAATGAACGAATTTTCAATTTTCACTGGAAGCGTACGTTTTTGAACTTGGTTTATTCGAAGCACTATACTGAAACGAAAACAGAGCAATTTAAACGAACGTTGTCGCTATTTAGCAGATGCACGTCGTACGTATGTATGTGCAACTATAAGCATAAAATGAACATCTCATGTTTCGAATAAATACCTATAATAGCAAACATACCACGTGTAAATTGATAATTTGCATAAATTTATTAAATGAGGCGTTATTAAGTTTTTCATCCATTTTTTAGATCTATATTTAAAAAGTAGGCATTTAACATGACGCTTTTAATACCGAATGTGTTGCAACAAATGTATGCAACGTCTGATAAATGAATACATTTATTAAATATAGTAGACACTTTATGTGTGCTTCGTTTCTCTATGGTCTTACGGCAGTAGCATTGATCACTAGTCAAACTTATCACATATTAGCTTTCAATGTAACCTATACAGCCATGATAATATCATAATTTATCTATGAGCGAAGAAGTCTACTTTAGTAGATCTTCTCCCAACAAAATACTTCTCCCGACGATGAGTAATATGATACATTAACATTTTTGTGTTAAAAACTTGAATTAATGAAATTGAAATAAAAAATTAAAATAGTAAATAAAAATCGATAGAAAAAAGATATTTCCTTTCATAGTATAGTAGGATAGTTGTTTATACAAAAATTCAACGATGCACGGTTTAAAATTAACATGGCAGCATGATCTTCAATTCAGCAAACTGACCTGCCAGATCTCATTTCGCAACACGTTTATGGCGCCACGAGATTATAGAAGCTATTTCAAAAGCGTCTAACATTTCATATAATAAGAAAAAGGTGTAATGGTCTGTGTAAAGAACACCTTTGGTTCTTCGAGATAACATTTCTTCTCTAAAAAATCGTAACAATAAAATCGAAAAATTCTTTATAAATCTATTAAATATCCTGTAGGTACAGATTCGACGTCTGTGATGTCCTTGAAATCACGATAATCTCAAACATTTTGTCCCGAAACAATTTTTTCGATAAAATTAAAATCATACAAATAGTACAACTTAAGCTTTTAGAAAGTGTTTATGAAATAGTTCGGAGAAAAAGCCAAGTTCCTCTTTTCGTATGCAAACTTATATAACGGGCTTAACCATAACCATCGAAAATTCAAAGTGTTCCGCGTAACATCTTTAGAAATCGTCGAACTATTTTAAGAGACCAGCAAAAACTACTGAAATCCAGATAAACATTTTCAACGCTGCAAGAAATCGCTGTTTTATCATAAGAGCGTTGTCAGTTGCGCGCGCGTTAAATGAAGCGAAATGACTCCCGTCTAACCTCGAAAAATTCAGCTGTGCGTCTATCGGTGACAGTCAAACCTTTGTCTCTTTCTCTATCCGCAACACTGAACTAAAATTTCGAGACTAGAGAAATTTTCTGCCACCCAAAGCGAATCAATAGTTGCGCAATTGTCCAACCACGAAGTACGCAATAAAGAAGAAAAATAAAAACTAACAACAGTATAATGCACCGAATAATGCGACCAATCGTTTTGTGCGAGCACAAAAACGAATGGGCTGAGTTTCGTGTAACGTGACCAAATATCGACCGGTCGAGGCAACGAAGGGTCTCGACGTCTAAAGCGGAATAATACAATCCCAGAAACACGACAACAGCCTAGGAGAGAACAGTGAAATGGCTGGCGGAGTGCGCAGTGAACCGTTCCCTGAGTTCGCCTCCTTTGGTTCGCAAAGTGGCAAGCGTCAATTGATCTACAAGCCTCGGCAGAAATTTATGACCCGCCCCTTATCAAGAGAAACCATCGTTGGTCGTTAATCGCGCTATGCCGTAATTCACCTTCATCGCGGGTCAGATGCCACTACTGTGTCGTGCCAATAACACCTACACACGTTCTTCTATATACAGACCGTGCTTCTCAATTCTTGGTACAATTGAAATTAAGACGAAAATCAAGAGTAATAAAGTTACATTAGAGGCTCTATTTTCAAAAAAGATCTGAGAGAAAAACCAAATTTGCCTAGACTCAATTGGACAAGAATAGACAGGAGATTATTCTACATTCCATCATGTGAAAATATAGAATAAAGCATTTTCGTTTAAGGTCTCGCTTTTGAGAAAGTCAAAATGGCTTTACCCAGTAAGTTTATTTTTCTTAATAAGTTAGCATAATTAATAGTGAATTCTCTAAGGTAAATTTTTAGAAAAAATGTTTGTAACGTCGTCTTTCTCTAATTTTTAATTTATGAAGTTGATCAATATGGATAACTTGTAAACGAGTCATAAGTAAATATGTACATGTGCTTCCATTTGGTCCGCATATAGTTCGTTTAGGTCGCATATATTCATGAAAACGATATAGATATACGTGTCTCCGTATGTCCAAGTGGAGACGCGCGGGTATCCATAATTTACCGCTCGTTACACACAGCTACACGAATAATACGAGATAGTAGAACCCGTAATATCTAAAGAACGATCAAAGTCTGTCTTTCGTGAACAAGAGAGTGGAAGCATGCTGTGGCTGAAGGCTGAAGGTACTTGTCGCGAGCAAGAGGCCCTCATTTGGCAGTCAAAGCGAGAGAATCTTTAAAACGTTAACTGGCAAGGTCACGACGTTTCAGGAAAACGATGGAGCATCATTATCTATATAGTTTCTATCTCTCTCCCTCTCCTACTCGTGTTCACGATCAAGGTATCAAAACAATAAATCCGACCAAAATAACGCGTTTACTCTTTGTTAGGGGAAATCACAATGGCCCGATAATGTCAACGAGAACGAAAGTAAAAAAGAACTAGAATAACATTCAAGTGCAAGGTTGTGGAGAACGTTTTCAAACCGTTACAGCGACTATTCTTCTTCGTTGAGGGACTCTCTCATACATGTATGTATATAACAGACAATCGAACGCGGTTATGTATATACATACTGCGTTAGAAGAGACGAGGGATCGATTGAACGTATTAATTATGAGACAATGACCACTTACATTTTCCCGTGATCTGCCATCCGGTCGATGATGTCAGTAGACCAGCACGTCGTTGCTTTCTCGAAACCGCTCAACGTAGCCCTCGTGTGTACAGCTTTGTGTGTTCGCACCTTGTTCGATAGTGCGGGAAACTACTACTGCTACCGGAACGGATTACGATGGCGTAAAACGCGGAAAAACTCCACGACTGATCACGAGGGAAGTTTAAGTATACGTGACAGCATAGAGCCGGCTTGATGCGAAAAAAAGTAACAGGAACGTAACCGCGTGCGCGACACCGATTGTTTCGTGATATTTCGTCGCCGTCTTCTGCTATCTCACTCTTCGCAGACCCCGAGTTTCCTATGTCGCGTGAAACAAACGACTACACCGCGATCGATTCACTGGCGACGCGAACGCCCAACACGCACGTCTCACGATGCAAAATACGCCAAGACTATCGTCGATTAACGATGACACTGCGCGAAAGAAGAAAGTTTTTCCGGTTAAAATGCAATTACAGACACTTCAGTACTCCCGGCCCAGACTGTCATCGATTGTTGACGAGCGTCTTGGCCGATCATGTCTGCTACCGGAGTAACTACAGCGCCATCTCGTGATATTTTCCACGAATCTCATGTGCGCAGAAATATCTGTAGATCAGTAAGAACGCTTCTTATATCGACAGCTCGAACTTAGCACCTCTACTGGTGATTTGTGGTATTCGATTGTCGAGGTGGGATCTGCTTAGTCGATTGAGCATGATATTGACGTTTAAAATGAAAACTGAAAATGATTTAGTGTCTTTTCTTTAGCAAAATATGTATGTACCATTTTCTTATGTCGTTAATGCATTTTTAAATACATTTGATTAAATATACTGTGATTGATTTTTTCAAAAAGTGAATAAGTTTTCTCTGATTCTTCTAAGGTAAGAAAATTTGTTTTATAAAATCTACTTCTACCTGATTTTCTTAAGAAGAAAGTAGGGTTATTCGATTGAATTTCGCAACAAATGATAAATGTATAAAACTTAATGTACCGTATCAAATTCGGGTTTTTAACCTATTGTATACTTTCACTGTGTCATGAATAGGAGAAAATTATTAGTAATAACCGGGACATGACAAACATTTGATCGATTACATGCATGTGTAAGCCTAAATATCAAAGTCAGGCTGATATTATCGCGGCTGCTTTTAAATTTCACGTTTATCTGAGCAACTTAGAAAAATAGAAATCACAATGTAGCGCATGTTAAACTACTTCTTATCTCATAGCATTTACGCGTCAGTATCTTTCACAGGACTATTCATACACAAAGCAGTTTACCAAACATTTCCTGCATGCTTAAATCTTACTCATTCTTGATAGTGATATGACTAATTGCAATGATAATCGTAACATACATATAACACGATCCGAAATCTCTTTTTCACTATTTTAAAACGATGCTTTGCCATATCATATAGAACTGCAAGTATGTCATACGTACCTCGACCTTTGTCTTTCTTATTACTTACGATAAACAATTATTAATGCATTATTGTTTCCTTGAGGAATTGCATTGAATTGTAAATACCATTGAAAGAATGAAAAAATATGCATTATTGTAAGTTAACACGCAGTTATATCTATTCTTGTCGTGTAACCAATATATAGAATTCAATATTTAACCGCGAACAAAAATTCTCGTTTTCATTCCCTCAGTGAAGTTATGGCGCGAACAAAGCATTTTGAGGATGGGAATATTATTGCCGAGATTCTACTGTTTTGCATACAATAGTTTGTTAGGCTAGACAGCTCGGCGGGTATACACAAAAAGTCATGCACATTGTTTCTCTCTGTTCGCCGCGTATGAATACCAAAAGAGATTAACGAAATTTAAACTCGCCTTCTTAAAATTTATAATTCCGTGCTGGCGCCCGACTGTTTACGCCCACGCGTCGTTGCCTACAATGCTACGCGCACAAACACCGTCCGTCTGCCACTTTAAAAACTGTTGACCGCAGATGCACTAAATTGTTTCATTTAACGACCCAAGCAAAGGTTCAAACCTTTCGTTCGAAAGTTAAATATCTTATAGTCATGACCATTCTCAAATGTAAAAACCAATCAATTTAACATTTCGTCAATCGATCATGGATCAATTTTAATTAACATTAAATCGATATTAATATATATTAAAGCTTACATTTTATATCTGTTTACATAAACGAAATGAACATGTTTTAGTTAATGCAATCATAACAACCTTGGGAATTTACATTTTTGTCGATGCTTCGAACGAAATCAGTTTCTCAGGCAAAAACAATGCCTTTGTTCCGTTTTTCTATCAGCTGCTGCATTGCCTTCCTTCTAGTCGTTAACCTTGGCAAGCACAAAAGAGGATAAATACCAAACTGCGATAGAATAATTTCAACTTTGACTTCCTGTCCGTTGCAGTAAGCTAGTAACAAAAACTGTTACGTACTCTCGGAAAACATTCGCCTCCTTGTTCTTATAACCTCAAAAAGGATACAAAACAACGATACTCTGCATATCTGCATACAGTTATTGCTATGAAAATCCGATTGATTGACATTATGCACACGTACTTATGTATGTAGCACGAAAGTTGCATATAATCGCTTTGTTTGCGCGGCCATCGTGCCAAATTTATTAACAGACGTGTTTATAGGCGCGCGACATGTATCCTCTTGTCCGGCGCGTTTTATCTCGAACGTTTGCAAACAGCGCAAGCGAACCGAAACGCACGTGCGTTTTGCAAGAGGCAACGGGAGCGGGTATTGACTCATTTCGTGCAACTTCCACGGCTATGCTTCGAACTTGCCAGCTGCGACCGAGAGCGGAGTCCAAACGTGCTCGATTCCTCAATCTCTAGTTGTATTGTTCGTAAATTGCCTGATCACATTTTCACGAGTTAAGCCTTTCCTTCTTTGTTTCAGAAAAGTTCGCGATGTCAGCAGTGACGTTATCTCAGGAGACTTTGTCTGTGTGTTTATGGAAAGAATACGCAGCGACTAACAAGCAAATGCACGTGTGACGACTCGATTTCGCTTTTGGCGTATTTCGTTGCAAGAACAGTGCTCGATACTCTGTACGCTATTAAATCTCTGAAGATTATACCTGATTGATAACTTATCGTTAATCGTCTATTCGTGAGTATATACAGCGTCTATTATCATGTCAAAATTGATGGATGAGAAAAATTAAGAAAAATTAGTCAATAAAATGTATTGATAGATCATGCACGTTAAATGAAACGGGCAAACAGAATAATAAAAGTTCCGAGTATGTGTTTTTAAATTCGCTGACTAGTAATCGCTATTATTAGTTCCTACCAAAATAGCTGCTTTTTTATCCGCGTTATATATCCAGATAAGATAAAGGAGAATATTTCAACCGTTTGTATCGGTGGAAAATCGCCTTGTCAGTTTCTAATTGCGCATGTGTTAATATCAAGAATTCTTCACGATATATGCATATCTGGTACGACAGATGCGTTCTTCTCGTCTTTTTTACAAGGAAGATCGATGCGTGATTTGTTAACCTCGAAAACGCCACGAACAAGGCTTAACCTACATGTTAACCGAGAAAATCAAGCGAACGTGAAACAGGCAAAACAACGATTCTCCGTGTATTCTTCGAGCACATGTGAGGCAGATTGCTCCCGCGGCACCGATTTACGAAACGGCAATGACATTCCATGGCGTCGTAATTTTTCCAATCGGGTAACGTTTCAAATGTGGCCGCTACGTCGAGGCCTTGGCTATAGGCAGAAGTTAGCTCAAGGACGACGACCGCCTGTCTATTCGAATTTCATCATGGTGTGAAGCTAAGCAGGTGAATGTCAGCCCCTTACGCCTCATGCCCGTAATGAGACATATCTTTCAGGCATAACGCCGTGCTCAGTAGATGGACCTGATTTGGTTAAAAATAACGATTATGTAAAATGTTATCAGCGAACATGAAAAAGGGTAAGATAGATAGTCTTTAATTAAAGCTTTTAATGTTCTGTATTGTCATGATGGAAATAATTAGAGCGCAGACGCTTATGGATTGGAAAATTGAAAGATAATTGAAAATGTAAGATATCTAAAAAATCCCGTGTAATATTTAGAAGATTTTAGTCGAATTTATAAATTTCAAATCCATTGAAATCCCTTTATTTTATTATTAATTAGTAATCCATTATTATTAAGTAACAGTAGTAGATTCATTTGAAGAACACATCTTTATTTTAATTTCCTAAATCTCTCATCACACCATCTCATTTACGTGTATCATGCACAAATGCAAAATTATCGCATGTCGAATTAGGATAATCCCTTCCTTACTATCACACGCACTGGATGTTTAGATGCGAAGGAAGAAATCGTTTATCCATCTTTTTGATCTGGCTGACACCTTGTGTCGCAGTTCACGGTTGATTATGCATAAGGCTAATAACAAGGTAGAGAACGAGAGACTGGTAAGTGATCTAGCTTCCTCGTTTATCTTGGGCATTAAGTTATACAGGTGGCACCTGCATGCTTCAAAGCGGAGGAAACCGCAGGTCGTGGAACGTCTAGCCATCCAGAGGGAGCAGGTTAAGACACGAATATCCGACATATTAGTTTGGTGAGTCATGCGTCTTGTTCGATATGTTCCGGCTACCCCGTTCACCGCCTACACGAGCCGCCATATGAGTCATCGACGATTCTTGGAAACGAAGCGTACCGCTCGTTTGAAATTTTCGTCGCCAAGTGACGCTACTGCATACTTTGGAAACAGTACCTACAAAATCAACATCCTATAGATTCTGGCATTCGGTACTCGGTACTATTTCGTTTGCTCGGAAAATTCCGCTCCAATGACACTATCAATTGCGCAATATCATCCACACGTATTGCCAATAACAGAAGATAAGCGTCAGAATGACATTGCAACAGTATCTCAAGTCAGTCAGGGATGAAACAATTGCAGAATAATTATCGTATGAAAGGTACAGGGATGATAATAAGCGTTGTTAGTTAAACACGTTTTGTACGTCGCTTGAAAGATTCTTAGAATATGACTAAACGATAATCATAAGCGAGAGATTGGAAAAAATCTTAGTAATGTTCTATCTCCACATTCTTGAATATCAATTATATTTATCTTTTTTATAAATATATGTAAGCTTGAAGTTTTCAATATCAGATGAAAATTTTGTAGTCTAATGTTCTAACATTTTGTTTGATAAATGATTCGTTATCTTATACCAATTAGCATGTAGATTAGTGGAATCTTAACTGACCATCCTTATCTGACCACCAATCCATAAAATTAATTCCTCGAAACGAGGTTCTAAACCCAATTGCACAATTGAGTTAATATTATTACTGACATTTTACGTTATAAATTTGGTAAGGGGAAAAATGAAGTTTAATAAGTGAATTTTACAAGCTACAAATTATTTGACGAAAAATTATAAAAATGTAAGAAGAAACCTATAATCTACAACTTATAACTTCTCAATTTACTACTGCAATTAATTTTCGTTTATTACGAAAAAAAGGAAATACTTAAAATTTTCTAGAAATGTATTTCCATCGATAACCGACCAAATAGAGTTCCAATTTATCGCCAGTAAGATTACAGTAGTAAAACCAAGCAAAACACTGTTTGCATAAACAGTACCCTGGCAAGCAGATCCCATTGATAGCACGAGTAGCGTCGGCCCTGGCACGAGCATCGCGAACGTGGCGCAGCGAACGTCGCTATTGGTAGCCTGGGAATAGCTAGTGACGTCATACTTGTTCGTGGAGCCTCGGCGTGTAAAGAAAGAGCGTGTCCAGGCAGATCGTTGAGCTAAGGATTGAACGTGCGCGAAGCTCGAGGTATTCCCCCACGGTATGAGTCATCGCGCGCAGTTTCACACAGTTTCGGGCAAAGGAACCTGCGATTCGTGTGTGCTGCTTTCGAGTTCTCCGTAACGAGGATCTTGAGCATCCCTACAGACGATCAAGAGAATAGATCCTTTCATAATAGAGGTTATAAAACCGCCGCGAACCCAATCGTCGACTTTTCCTTTCGCACTAAGGAAATACGACCAGGTAAAACCCGTTGCGCATCGACGACGTAAATATGAAGCTCGACGTGTCGGACGTGCTTTACGACAGCTCGAGCGTGTCCAGCGACAGCGGGACGTCACAAAGCTCCCGCGTCAGCCATGATTTTCTCGCCAGCATCGCGAATTCGACCATACTACCTAGCAACGTAAGTACCGGTTAAATACTCTCCTTTCTACATAGCTAGAAAATGTTAAAAGAAGTAGATTTCTCCACGTAAATATGGCAACTTATGCAATCCTTAAGGTGTACGCTTATGTGTACGCGCGCTCGTACTTACGTATGTCTGATAAACAGCGTTCACGTGATTGGTCGAACGACGAATTTCTTTGAAATAAGTTATATAGTTGAATAGTAACAACATAGCGAATAAAAGTGTAGCAAACACATTATGTAACATAGTGACTTCCTCGAATGATTAAGCATTATTCAAAATAATTTAGTTGATTGTTGGCGATAGACCCGTAACTTATGGAGGAAACGGCCTTGTTAACTTTTCTGAAAAACACGTTCGCGTGTCCTGTCGAAACCTGACGATCTCGAAAAAAAATTATCGCATGTAGGTATTTTGAGTATTGTAAACACGATGAATTCGCCGATTTCGCGGAAGAAATTGATTCGTTGGAAATCAAAGCATAAGCGGAATACTTCTGTATTATCTGTGTACCTCTTTCGATTTCCAAAGATTGATTGTTTCCTTGATAGAACAGATTCGATTGAAAATTAAAGATAAGAAAGCAAACTCATATGGTACCATCGGCTGATAAAAATTCTCGATTAATTAGGAACGTACTTTACAATCTCTGAACGGTGCTATAGCCGTCCCGTCACACGAAGATGGTACACTTGGTACACACACCGAGATCTAAATTTATAAATCGCGTGGCGTCATCGCTATATAAACTGTTCAACGTAAAAACATGATTTTCAATTTTCGTAATTTCCGTTCGCTAGTTTGCAATAGCGATAAGAATCGTCTCGTAAATAGAACACAAATGATATTCGTACACGACAATAATAGCAATTTTTATGTCCATTCAGCAAGATGTGCATATTCAGATAAACAGCTTTCGTTCTTCTCCCAGCTGGCTAGGTACCCATTTAAGGCACACGCTACGTGTGTAAGTATCGCCAATAAACTTCCGAGTTACTATAGAATTAGCCAATGAAATGTTGTCTTATATATTGTCGTCCATTCACTGATCTCTACAAATGAATGGCTGCTATTGCAATACGGGAGCGTAACTGAATTGTTTGTCTGAACAAAATCATAGTCTTTTTTCTTTTCTATTGATATGTAATTATTTTAAAGAAGTCGCAATTATAGAATAAAGTAATTTTCGCACTATTTCAGTCCAAAAATTACAAATATCATCATAATATTACATATTACCATAACAAAGCAGTATTAATTCTTTTATAAAAAAAAAATTGTGTTTTTAGTTAAACATAAAATTAACTAGATCGACTAATTCTTATCCTACGCCGAGTAAAACAGGTTCCAGCATGAAACAGTACGAATACATTGACGTAGAATACTTTTATAGGCACGAACGATTACGTTAATTTCCATTTTCTTTCCCTTGCGTCACTCTTGGCAATAGAGGCGCGTATAAAAATTACGCGCGTTTTCCATGTTACATAAAACATTCATGTAAACAAGAAAAGCAAGGTATAATGCGGAAAAATATATATAATAAGGCAAGGTGGCGATACGATATAATCCTTAAATAAAAAGATCGTAATATATTTCATGTCCCTGACTTTCGTCGAGGGTTGGACGCGCGCCCTCGTCCAATTCCCCGTTTCACCCTACGTATAAATTCTGTGGTAGACGATGGTATTGATCTAGCATTTCCACTGGCATGGCTTCTGTTGTCCCCAACAGCTGTTTTATAAAGAAACCCGTACACGCTCGGGTTGTGATAGCGCGCGGTCATTTAAAAACACGCGCTACTGCATCGACATGCACAAACACGTGAACGTCGATCCCAAACACATGTAAAAGAACAACTATAGATCGTAGTGTATATTGCGCAGCATTAATATTATGAACAGATAGCCGATCGAGCTGCCAGCTGTTGTCACCTAATTATCTCTGTCGCCATTAGCGATAGGGTTCAGACGGTGAAATCGACCGATAAAATGCAAATAGTCATTCCGGAGAGACATTTGCGAGCTCTACCAAGGAAACTTTGCGCTACAACGTATGAAATATAATTCCGTTTACTGAGTTCGGGGAAAAAGGCTTCCTGCGTTGTTCCGTAAAAGGTCGACATACATGGCGGCCATGTTGAAATATTAGGTAGGAGAAAAAAAATCTGTACAATTTATAGAGTATTGTGATTAAGACGAGAGAAACTCGTGTTTTAATCAGGGCTCGTAGGATTTATCTTTTATTCCTTGCTGTTAGGTATTGTTCGAAATCAAAGAAGGTCAGATTTGTCAGGCTAGCCCATGGGCGGCGACCATTTTTCGGGCAGTAGTCTTAGGGAGAAAGTAAGTATGTACATATCTGTCAATGGCCTAGATAAGCTCAGCTAGTAGAACACTGTCACCGTATCACTATCTATATGCGTAATCTTTTTCTACATATTAAACCCTTATTTTTAAATATTTACTTCATAATGGAAGATTTTTCAATTTTCTTTGAAGAGCTGTTTATCGACAAATCGTCGATTAAAATTTCCTTCAAAAGAAGCCATAAAACGGTGAAATATCCTCGTCCAAAGGATTATCTGCTACGAACGCATCCAAGTATTCTTAGAACTCAAAGCTTTCGATTAGTCGGTGGAACGTGATGCGCGGGAATCGGTAAGCATTTGATCGGCAGCAAAGTCACGGAGGCATAATCTTGTTTCCTGGTGTTTCCCCCGTCCATTGTATCTCCTTTTATTCCCGATAGAGAATGCTCGGCGTTCGTGTTTTATCCGTGGCTAGAGTAAAAGCATGCGGATCCTTTGACACGTATATAAGAAGAAGAAGAAGACGAAGAATCGACTGATTCATGGCGGTGTTTCTGATTGCCTATTCCTCTTTGTTCCCTTAAATATTCAAAATACCGTCGTTGTCTTGTGTTTTGAGCACAACGAGTTTTCCCCATACAAAGGCCGATCAAGGCTTCCGCCTTTCCCTCGTATGATTTTCGGTGACTATTGTTATGCCACGCGTGCAGCTTGCGCCGATCTTTTGGTTTACCCACAAACATTCGATTAACCCCGCTGCTTCGGCCGCGTGCTCATTAAAATGTCTCTTTGTTCGCCGGGAGAACAAAGCCGCGATCCATTCGCGACGTCGATCTTCGGTTTTCTACTCCTTTGTGTCGTCGATGGTAAACGTTGCCGTAAGCGAGGTCATCGATTCTTCTTACTACGTGATTGACACGATTCACCGAGAATTGTCTTTAGTCTGTTAACCAGGTTGTGTACTAATCAGAAGCTTGTGTAATTAAAAAATTAAAAATTAATAAAAATATATAGATTCCACTTAGGTAGGTTTAATGTGATGTGAAGACCACATAAAAAAATGATTTTCTGTTTACCTCGAACGCTTTTATCAGAGGTGGTCTACAAGGGACAATTCAACATCAAAGAATCTCCACCTACGATAAATAAAGCTAATTCCATTAAAATAACATTCATCTAGAATTAGTTAGATTAGTCCTATTGTAGTAGGTGGTTTACGATGTCTTCATAAAAATTGTTTTTTTCGATGGAGCGAGGACCTGAAAACAATTAAAAGACTATTTTAACGTTCGTCATAAGCAACTTGTATGTCTATGAATCACACTTTGTTGACACACTGCGCCTTTTGCCTGGAAAACTTTTCACCAAAGCAGAGTTATGCATCTATTAGGATTTGTATATACCGACGATACGCCTTAAGGAGTCGATAATGGTTTTACGTCCTCAGCTGGTCAAAGGGCTACTTTCGCCCCGTTAAACTGTCGCACGTGGGACTACTTAAAGGCGCAATACATGATTATAAATCACAATGTCTGCTTCTTGGAGCTTAGTTCGAGACATACCTATTCGAACGACAATACCAATAGCATTCTTATTTATACACGGAATTTGCAGAAAGGTTACGAAACACGTGAAGATTGGTAACCATTTATTCTTATTTTAAAACCGAACATTTTTTTATTTTTTGACGTCTGTAATGGAGAATGTAACAGGTTTCGAAAAGATAAAACTAGACCTGTAGCTACGTTCTAGAAGAAGATTTTCATTTTTCCTTTTTTATTAAATAAGTATTTTAGAAATAACATTTCTCAAGTTATGATTCGTATAAGATAACATAAAAGAAAAGAGTCTAAGTTTACCAGATAAATTTCTAAAAAGAAGAAAAATACAGTAATAAAAAAATTTTATTGGCGTCTAACTCGAACGCGGCATGTTTTTGCGATAATATTTATAGCCTTTTTCCCATGCATCTTGCACACGGTAGCTCTGGCCACGTGTACTACTGTTTTCTCTTTTTAATTCGTGTACAAAGTGCGTTCACACGTACGTTGAACGTTGCTCCGAACCGACGCAGTTTGAGCCGAGTTCGTTGTACGTGTGTTTGTAACGAATATACGTATATCGAAATAAGAACAAAGAACCGTGCATGCACGAGGGAATTCCCGGTACCGAAATAGTAAGAAACGAAGTAGCGCGTGTGACAAACGATCTCGCATAAGTGACGACCACTCAACGTCGCGATAAGTTTACCAATTTTTGTTATTCTGCGATTCTCGAATCTGGAACTATAATAAAACCATGTATTTGGGATAAGAAATTGATATATTACGTCGTAATATGTTAAACGTGTAAAAACAAGGAGAAATAGCAACTGCGAAAAGTCGAGCCTTGAGCTTGTTGTACTTACAATATAGTTACGGAGCAAATCCCCCCTGAGTAATTCCTTGACATATTTCCACCGCTGTCATACATTGTGTCGAGCTGTTACACTTCGCATATTCTTCGCAATGTCGTTTCTGAAAGTGAGAAAACTGCGGTAATTATCGTTTTTAACTATTTATGCGCGTATCTTATTTACTAATGTATCAACTCGTTACCTTGTTATGTCTGATTCGTAGTGCAGATTACGGTTCATCTTTGTAATGGTAATATATACATGTTACTTAGGTATTTCTATAAAAAGCATGTTATATAGGGAAACAGATGCACGCATACGATACATTTATACATATTTCTGACATATAATTAAGGATCAAAAGATAAATATATTACATTAGAATATCACTACTTTCAAACGTTTCAATATTTTAAATCCATCATACAATTAAATGTAATTCAAAGCGCATGCACGGGCCGCTCGAAATATCGTAACGCAGCAACTTGTTAAGACATTTTGAAACACTACTTTAAGCTGTCTTAGTACATACGATAAACATAAAGCAGGGTATGTAATGTAAGGATGTAAACCATTAAGTAAGACGAAAATCTTTCTGTTCGACTATTCGTTTCTCGAAATTATGCAAGTTAACGAGCTCACGTAATTACCTGGAAAAGGGGTTCTAGTTCTCAGTGGTGCGTTCCCTGATTCCGTGGAAATCGTCGCGATAGGAAGCCTCGGTGTAGACGAACACGTTGATTGGTCGCGCGCTATCGCACGAATCAGCAATCAAGATGGCGATGACGTCACGCGGTGGTTGCTCGACGCTGATTGGTGGGGGATAGAGCGGCTCTCTTTCTATATAGTTTCCAAGTTACACTGGCGGGCTCAGTTGAGATACGTAAGCAACACGCGCTAGTAGGTTTCAATACATAGCAAGTCCGGTATTGCGTGATTGAACTTGTACGTGACAGTGACGAAAAGACAACCGGCGAGCATTCGTACGTGTCATTCTTCAACAAACGTTTAGTGGTACTTTGAACAGAACGTGATATCGGTGAACAGAAAGAAGGTGACCATTAGTTAGTGTTCTTGCCTCACGTTGAACGCGTATTTCTTGTAGAGGTGTAATTTTTTTAGAGTCGGAACCGGCGACTCTTCCTTTTTTTCCCGTAGTGAAGTTTTGAAAGCGAAACGCGCTCACAGATGACGCAACGTGTACCGAGCGCAGGCTTTGACGACACCATTATCGAAGATCACAATTACACCATGTTTTCCATGTATCCGCCGAATTCTAACCTATGTGACCCGTGGCAATCTAACAAATTGGATGCATTTACAGTAAGAGAAATTATTTTATATTAATAATTTATTTTTTTATAAATATTTTGTTATATGTATAAAAGATTGAATCGTTGGTTTGGTAGAAGAGTGATACATTTCAAAGGTCGCTATCTACGTACCAGGATGGAAGTGTCACAATTGCTAACAATAAGAATAATATCATGATTCGAAATTCCGTCTTAATCTCTTTTTTGCAGTATTTGATATATATACAGTGACTGCAAAAAGTATTTATTATAGCATTTGTATTATATTTAGCCTGATAGTCTCGAAATTGGATTTAGTTTTACGTTATTACAACATTTACTTGCTAATATCATGTTCTATTTCAACCTTGCTAATTTAAACCAATTCCCCAAAAAAATTGCTTTTCTCGTTTGTTTTAAATCTCTAGTAAAGTTCTAGTAAATACTATTGTTATAATTAGAAACGTTTCACATAAATAAAACGTGGGAAACACTCGAATATGTTTTATGGTAGTACGAGCATCGATTGTGTGTACGTTTGGTCAAATGTCACGGTCAAAGGTCAATCGATTTTGTCGAACTAGAGTTATCCCTGAACTTAGTTGTCATTCACAGTAGTAATTTTACCTTCGTTATTATCGGAAGAAATTTATTGTCATTATTTGTTTAACACATTGAGTGTTATATTGTGAATTATCTTTTTCGAACAAAAAACGGCAAAGTTAGGAAGCAAAATTTAAACGTTGAAGGTAGGAACGAAATGGTAATTAAAAATTAAGTACAGAAGTGGACAGCGTTGTACGATGTTAGTGCAAAATTAATCCGATAAATGTGGGCGTGCTGATAGTGACATTTTGCTCAAAATTTCTAAGAAGTGTCGTTATCCCCTGAAACCCTTGATCGTCTCACCTGTCGAATTTTTAGGTTACTAAGAAACTTTCGCTTCTCCGAATACACGTACCTACAATTTTTGTTTTTCAAAACAAATTATTTATCGGTTACTCGAAAATATTTCTCTTTTATTCTCAAAATATATGTATAATATTTGTTTTATTTTTGCCTAAATTTTTTATTTTATTTTTCAAAGTAATAAAGTAAAACATTAATTATTCAACTACATATTTAGCAATGAGAATATTTTTTCTTTCGCAACTTAGTCAATAATCTTTAGATTTTGAGGGATTTTGATTTCTAATAAACTATTGTTAATATGTATCGTTTATTAAAAAGACAGTATTTACGGAAAATTTGATTTAAGTCTAATAATTATTAGTAAAACTAGGAAAAATAAATTCCAAACTTTGGTATAGGTCGTGTGTTTACCGTAATGAGATTCTCATTTAGATAATAGACGAAGGCCATAGAAGCGTTTATTACAAGCAATTATTTGAAGTGTATTTGAGGTACTTTTGAGTCATGAGTAACTATATGTTGTCGCTAGAATCCTTTATCTGTTCCTAGGAATCGTGCCTAAACTATTAGCCAAAAATATCTTTAAGGAAACATTCGGCACACCTTTACTTATACCACAATAAGCTTAGTTTCGGAAAAACAGATTGTGAGGTTATTTTATTAATTGTGAAGCAATATTTCGAACGATCTTCGTTAGACAACACATTATTCTTATCGCATGAAATAAATTATCAAGGAAACACCCATTAGAATAATTATCTTATTCATTCAAATACCTACGCAATAATTTAGAAATTCGCACAGAATACCATTGTATCGCGTATACAATTTCTCTCAAACCTGTTACATCTATTCGATTGTGTCATTGAACCTAAGTGGATTGTCTTGGAAGAAAAGTCTCATCCCCACCGATAAAATTTTAGCATTCTTTGTGCACATGATACCGAAGGAAAACAGTTAAATCTGACAGGAAGCCCGGAGTTAACGCTCGTTAACCCACCAATTAGAGGGTTTAGTTAAACGAAGGCAGGGTTAAGTTTAGCGAGAGCAATATAAACGGGTCATAAGGCAAGAGGTGTCATCCTGTCTCTTAGCCTCGCAACTAAGACGTTTGTTCTCAGCGTTGTAGTTCTTCGTCACATACACAGATACGTTATCTAAGCATTATCACAGAGAAAGCTATCGAGTACTATGAAAAGATAGCTCTTATCTCTTCACGACTATTATTTCTTTTTTTGTAATTTTTTATTAGATAAAATTTGGATTTCCTTATCGATAAGAAAATGGTTGAATGTGCTTTGTAGAAGTCGTTTGGTTTAAATAAATTTTAATTCGTTGTACAGTAGCCTCAGTCTAAAAATTCTTTAACACATTTTTAACAAATAGTCTCCACTACTAGTGGGAATATTGGCAAATGGCAGATGATGGTTATTCGTAATCAAAATCATTCAAGGTACGTCTGGAACATCGTGTGCTCTGTATTTCAGCGGCAAAGGTAGATTTTCTGTTTCGCACAACCTATAATGTATCTGATTGGTAATTAAACGAAGTTTTAACATTAGGAATTGAAACTCGGTTAATGTAAAATGAGAGCTACTTAATGTAACATGAAACAGGATAAGGGAAAAGGAAAAGTGGCTTAAACGACTATATTCTTACAGCGTTCTTCATTCTTTCCTCGTTCATCGGCTGTTATGGAGAAGGAGAAAAAGGACGTCTGATGATCGTCGAGGCGTTCATTAAGAGACGAAGCAACGCCCATACAGGAATTTGCATGAAAATGCGCAAAAAGCGGAAGTTGTCGGTTTTTATTTTCGGACGGCTTACCTCAGTTCCGCGACGCGTATACGCGGAGATGAGTCATCGGGGTCTCGTGTAGTTTAACCAGCGATTTATGAATGAAAATCCGCGCACGTGTCGCGTGCCTGGCTCCCAGTGCCGCGACACGCGAGATCGCCCTCCATTATTATTCGCGACGCCTCGTAAACATGTCGATTATGCTGCATCGCTCCCGCAAGACATCATCCGGTACCAGGAAAAACGTTTAGAGATACGATTTCTCGTAAATACGTGATACGGCTACGTTTCTGTCGCGGCGATTCTAACCATATTCTCCGTTTCTTTCCTTCATCTTTTTCTGTTTCGTTGTTCAACCTCTTGGCGCTACCGAGAATTATTATCCAACTGCGCTCTACAATAATACCAGGCAGATCAAATCCGGTATCGTTTGGTTTTAACATCAATGCAGTTAAGAGGTGTAATCTAGTTGAAATCGAGTTCGCTCAAAATAACTTGTACGGGTGATTTAGTACGAACAAGTGGTTAATATTTGTTTAAGCATTCGAGTCATTTATTTAGAATTTCTTTATTTGGATTTCGATTTTTATTCCTACAATATGCTATAGTCGAATAGTCTCCTTGATACGAATCTGATCAGTAAGTGCGGATGTTGCTAGATTTATAGAAAATTTAAAGGTGCAAAAATTTGTAGAACGTGCATGTCGTAAAACAAATATGTAAAATATCCGAGGTGAAGCGGTTAGTGAGTAACATGAAACTCCACTTAGACTGCATTGCTCTAAATATATTTGCAATCATTATGTTACGAACGTACGTAAACATACGCGGTCTATTGAGTCGGGAAAGAAGAGAGATTCGTAACAAATCCACTGTATTATTACAAAACCATCGACAGATTCTTTTCCTCGCTCAAATTAACAGATAAAAGAAATCGCGTGGAAGAAATGTCTGCATTGCGAAACCGCGTTTAATGCGCCAAGCAAAAACGTGGTTTCGCAACACAGATCCAGCGTATTGTAGAAGCAAATTGCTCGAACCTGCCTTAGAAACTCGAACTTCGTAGGTTTCGTATGATTTTCACGATACTATGATCGTGGATTTTTATTATCTTTTTTTTCCTCCTTTTTCTTTTCTTTTTTTTTTTTTTTTATTACCTTTTTGTTCACGTGGATAGCGAGACGGTAATCCGGTGTAGTCGACCTCGAAAGGAGGTCGATTCCACGGAAAGATATCTTGCGTATGAGTGACGTCAATACGTTAACACTTTCCCCTTGAGAATGCCTCGAATGGATGGGGGATCTCTTCGATTTCAACGTCTCCACCTTCGACGTCCATCTACCTGTCCCGGGTTTTTCCCCTCGATTGCGAAATCTTCGATAGATTAGAGGCGATTTCGATGTTTCTTACGTTGTATCTGTTTTCTTTTTTACATCGCACGCCAACGGTTTTCTTTTTCCTCTGACGCAGGATGATTAATGAGTGGGAGCATTAGCTGACTAAAGTGCAGATGTTTTGAGTGATCAACGTCGATTTTTAGAATCTCATAATTGCGATGGAATTTTAGTTTGGATGTTCTATTTTGAACGAATCTTTCTGCAAAGAATTTTTGTGGTAATTTTTTTGGTAATTAGGAGAAGTTTTGTTTTGTTTGGAATTTCTATTGGCAATTGTTTATCAAAGATATGGCGTGGTAATAGAAATAGGATCATACACGATTTTCAAAAATTTACTTCGCTGTATTTTAATTTACTTCCATGTCGTTTCTCTGTATTTTAATATACGGAGCGCATCGGTGCAACTTCTGGGCGATTCGTATCTCATTCGTGGACGTGTATGAAGGAAGAAGCTTCACGTTTAATAATACCGTTACATTATCTTATTTTCCATTCCAAACATCGTGACAAACTCCACCTTAGTCACTCTGATTTAATATTCCCCGAGTTTCAAACCCTATTCAGTTTGTCCTTCGAGGAACTGGCACCGTATCGTCCTATCGCCGAAAAGATTCAAAGATTTACGTTCATATTCTATTGTTTCCACATCAAGATCCGTCCGTTCCGTAAAATATTTAACATACGCATCGGAGTCGTTTTTGTCGCGCGAGGAACGCATAGGCTCACAAAAGATATTATAATGGAACTCTTCTAGAAATCTTTTATGAACGTATATATCATGTGTGTTATACGAAACATTTTGAAATTTTATTGCTGCTATTACTATCGTGTTTACATTGATAAAGTTTGTAACCAATCCGGTAATGCAAGATGTTTATCGAAAGTATTTAAACAGCCAATTATCCATTATGTTAATAAGCCTCGACATTCAATTTGACCAAAGAATGCTATTCATACTTTAGATTAATTTTTTACTAAATACGTATATACAAGTTTATAATAAATACATATTTGTAATTTCTACATACAGTTTCGGATTGGTTTCAAATTTAAAATTTGAGAGTGTGGAAGTAGGAAGAATGCTCATAATGTGAAATAATACATAAAATATCCAAAGTATGGTGCTTTTTATAATAGTATAGTAATATATAATTTAGTTATAAAATATAACTATAAATAATAATTGAATATAATTTATATATAATTCAGTAGATACACCAATTTTCTACCAAACTTCTATTTCTATAAATACATTCTGGAGAATATGAATTTGTAGAAATCTTCCCAGTTTAATGACAGTCGTGTCTCGTTGTAGTGGTAATGAAATTTCATGATGTTTCGTATATCACATACAATATGGTCACAAAAGTTCAAATACTTTCGTGAGCCAGTGTAGATATGTATTATGTGAAAAAGAACGTGCGTAGATACATATCACGTGCACCCATCTGTCGTGTGACCCTTCTTGAAATTGATTTGCTGGCATAAAAGAAGAAACGAAGTCTTCTTATTCACAGCTGCATTCTTCGTGATGCTCGGGTAAACGAAGGAATCAGGGCGGCCTCTAAGCTTCGTACGCTGGTTATAATTCAAAAAGACTTCGTCTCCTTTCCATCTGATGGTATGATAAAGTGGTCTACCTATTCACAGGGTGATGCTCGCCCCTATAAAAGGCGCTGTCTCGTTTAAAAGGTCATGGAACCCAGCGAGCCCTTTTGGGTCTCTGCTGATACGTGGGACGAGAGTGTATCCAATTTCGTGAAACTATTATGACCGTGACGGTCCGAAGTCTTGTTGAACGTCGACAAAAAGGACGTGGGTGCTTTAAATGCGGTACTATACCGAGTAGTTCATTATGGGCTAATGTGTTTTGGAGTTAAACATTGCTATCTGAATGGGTAGAGCTTGAATGTTTGGGTGAATGCTTGTTTTGTTAGATAAAACGGAAGTTTAATTTTTTACTGTTAGTTAATTGTTTATATAAGAAGGTTTTTTTCAATGGGTCTCCGTTTATTTAATTATAGAGCGAAGTGGAACTTTCCTATTAAATGAAATGTTCAAACAGTTTATAAATTGTACGAATTCCGATCAACCACACGAAACTTGGATTCTAAATTATAAATTCATACATATTTGCGAATTATTCAAACCCATCACAGAACTCACCGTACAAAATTGTTCATTCAAAATTCAAATAAAATTCCCGTAGTCAGCATGACTCAGCGAAATTACGAAATGAAAAGAGCTACATTTCTATATCGAAGAATCTGCCAAACGGACCAAACCGCAACGGAATCCATTAAAACTAATTAGCTCGTTCTTTGTTCGCGTGGAAAAACGCGGTGTCGCGTGAGAAGGTCGTTGAAATAGTATGAACCGAGGAAAGTGGAACGGTTTAAAAGGATGAAAGATATGGATGGGAAAAGATGTGCGTGTGGAGGTCCACACGTAGCCCGGCATTATGCGCGCGATTATGTAGGTATTCTCATCGGAGAACGCCGAAGTGCAACCAGTCGGAAATGCCTGAACGATTGCGTCACTGGTCAGGAATTCACGGACCGTTCTGCCCTCGGAGCGTTTTCTTTTACGCCCGTGTTCCTTTTTTCCCCCCTTACGATCGCGTTGCCGTCCTCCTCGTACTCTCCGTCCTTCGTCCTTAACGTCCTCACGACGTGCGCGTGCGTAACATTATCCCGCTGACCGTTCTTTGACTTTGTGTACATGTAAGCGGCAGGCGAATTAGCGCGGTAAAAGGGTAGCCATTTTGTGTAAGTAGTTGAGGAAGATGGTGAAGATGGAGTACAGATGAAGTTACTTAACCTTCTTCTTTTTTTCCTTTCTTTTATCTCTAGGGAGAGTAAAATTGCAACTCCCGAGGGATAATGATAGGTATAATAGGTATGGTTTCTATCTTTAATTAGATCTTTTACTTTGACTTTTTGCGATTTTAGTGTAATTTTAAAAGTTGCTTATTTCGTTTTAATCGAAGCATCAATTCAGAAGGTATCTACGTTGGATACTTTTCTTGTTTTCTTAATTTACGTATACCTTCGAATATTGAATCATTTTTTTATTTATTTAATTTGAGCATAATTTCAGAAAAATATATATATGTCGGAGTAAGGTTGGAATCTCCGACATATATATCTCTAATTTTGTCAATTCGAGCTTTATCAATTCAACTTTATCGAGCAAATTAAAGTTTTCATCTAATAATGCTGTTCTTACTATTTGAACATTGAATTAATAAAGGCTCGAGTGCGGTGCATTACAGGCGAGCAACCTTGCAATTATCGAACTATTCCTCGCGTGATCACGAGCCACTTTTCTGCTAAATCATTCAAAATGTTGTACTTGGATTTAACAACTATACCAGCCATTGTAATAAGAACGTTGAAGAGCCTTGTCTCGTCGCTGAATCAGCGATTCTTGAGAAATTTGAACCTAGATGATAAACATTAGGAAATTCCGCAAAAGTCAAGCAGAAATGTGAGCGAATTTGATATTTCGCTAAAATTTTTAATGTAATTGCAAGTTTTGCCTAGAAAGTAGCAATTATGTACCGATGAATATAAGTTAATGAATCATTCTTGGCGAAAAGTAGGCGATTAAACATCTTTGAGGATGAATCGTCAGTTTCGCAAGAATCGTTATTCTGCGTCACGAGAGATCGATTACATGATTGCCGGATAAAGACGACATTAACACTTACAAATTGAGAATGGGGCTTAATCCTTTGGATGCATTTATCTCGTGACAAATCGTTCCATATCGTACTGTTATTAATGTTACGTACTGTTAAAGATTTAGAAAAAAGAATTAATATTTAATTGAAGAAATTTATAAAAGTTCAACAATAAATAATTTTGTATGACAACGATAAAATGATACGACAATAATAGATCTTTTTCTTCTGAAGAAGAACTTTAACTTCTCGAGTACTGCCTTTGGTAATATTATTCATCCATATTTGTTAAATGATAATATACAAGTTTCACTTGTACAGTGTTACATAGCTTTTTAAAATGTTGTATATGTAATGTAAGTACGAGTTAGAATTTTGAGGTTATCTTCCATAGTATGCATATCTTTTGAAAGGACACGGCCCACTTCCGGAGGTACAATTTTGGTAATCGTGAAGAGATAAAAGTTTTTTTGCCCAAAAATTACATTTCGATATAGCTTGACAAATTGATTTTACAAAATAATACGCAGTATGGCTTAAAAAAAATTGAATATCTATATACAAGTGTTCCGTGTCAGCGCGTTTTTCTATAATTTAACGAACTCTCTTAAAAGGTTAAAGATCTATCGTTTTAGTTTTTTCACAATGTAACCCTTCTTATCATCCAGTTTCATAATTGAAATACAGAAAGACGAAACACACCAAAAGAACGTTCTATAGCAACTTTATTAACGATCAACGATAGAACTGACCTATATGAAGCACATCCGTAAAAGCGATTCTCATTACCGCGATAAAACTAGTACGATATCATGTGAACGCGAGCACGAATAAGGACAGGGACGTGACGTGCAGGGAATTTCCAAAATTACCCCGGGAAAGCCCGTTCTCCGTCGTGTCGTTCACCTCTGAACGTAAAGCACGCTCTTGAGGGACCACCATCGCATCGTTTCTTGCTTCTCATTCTTCGGCTTTGTCCGGAGTGCGGTGCTAAAAACAGTCAGTCAGAGCACTTTGTTCTTATCTACGTCGTTTTATCGACTACTGACAGACCAGTCCAAGTACTTTGTGCCGTATAACGAATGTGATACATGGTGTTTGTCAAGGGCATGCGGAAGGAACGTCGCGTGGATTCTTCGTGTTCTGGATACAGTAAAACGTCGATTATTCAGGCTTTTGATTTACCAGGCTCTTTTAATAGTAGAAATATACTTTTCGCTATATTCGAACTTCTAGTTAACTCGTGTTACATCCATTGGGTCATTTGCGATCGGATACAGTTGTTTCGTAAGAATACGATTCTAATATAATTCTAGCCATAGAATCTAGAAAATACAATTCTATAAATCTGTAATATAATTTTAACAAAGTATTTATAGAAAATATGATTCTGTACATTTGTAATCTTTGTAATTTTATTTGTAAAATAATGTAATCCTAGCTGAAGCACCTAGCAAACATAATTCTATAAATCTCTATAATATCTCCCCGTTATAATGAAAGAACCTAAGAAATATAATTCTAAGTCCCTTCGTGCGTTCTCGCATAATGAATTGTTTCAAACGTAGATTCAAGCGTGTTTGTTTGAGAAACGATTGTAAAGGGTGCGCGTTACTCGTGGAAAAGGCGGCGTGCGACCAACAACGAAGCACTGTTCTCAATGGTAATCGTTAATCGAGACTCAGGAAAGGCCAGACTTCAATTAAGAGCCCTAGATGCTGTCTGAAGAGAGGCTGGCTACGTTGGGCCGGACTTAAATGAGACGTGAAAGAAGAGTATGCAGCTTTATGGCTTGGCTTTTGCATTTTACATTTTTCTACGTGTGCACCTATCTGTATACGCTTGATGGAAAGTTAGCAAATTTTATGGATCATTGGGGTATAATTAAGTCGAGTACATTAGATCATTAAATCGTTGTACCTTAAACGTCGATTTTAGAACAGAAAATTATTCGAATTTTATCGCCTTCGTACTGTGGAATACAGAAAAGATAGAACAATTAGATTTAACTTATTTCTTGTCAAAAATTATAGTCTACACAATGTTTGTTATGTAAATGTTGAGATATAAAGGAAACTTTTATGTAATCGGAAAGAAAACAGTTTATCAGAATGTAATAAATACTTCAATTTCATTAAACTTTACAAAATTGTAGTGATTTGGGTATGTTAAATTTGGCTGTGTGATAAGTAGGTCTATGAAAGAAATAACGGCGGAACAGAATATTATATAAATTCCTGAAATTCTTTCATAATTATCAGATATTATGCGTTAGTATCAAATATTAAACTAGAGCAACGCTGACGACATGAGTTAATATATTTTAATTATATGCTTTTAATTAAATTATATGTAATTTTAATTATATGCTTTCAATTAAATTATATATAATTTTAATTATATCCTTTTAATTAAATTATATATATCTCTATATAATTTTAGTTGTATTTCATTTCATAATATATTAACATTTTGGTCGCTATCGTTACAGTTTTTTATGAAAACACCACTGATTCCCTAGAGGAAGATTTACCACAGGAACGGTTTACCATACGGAAGCCATCCACAGGCTTCCACCAACAAGATAACCGACTTAAGAAACCGATCTTGGAAATGAATAATCCCCTCTTTCTTGTGTAGGACACGATGTTAAACACAATTCTAGTATATTTAGTATACTCTAGTGAAGTTTAGTGAAAACGTTTACTTGCACAACTATATAGATACGAGGAAGAAAAATGATATTTCTGTTTCGGTAAAACTTCTCGGAACGCGATCGCGTCACGTGTGTCTTTCGAGCGGGACTTTCAAGGCGATGGAAAGTATCGACGAAAAATAACGGTCCCAGGAGCGATAAAAATCGAGCCGGCGATGTTCTATATTTATGGAATAATTCGTAGAAGTCGCGTTTTAAACCGGAAGAGGTCCTCGAGTATGACGCAACGACACGTGCTCGATTTCGATTTTCCTGGTACGATGATTCTGTGACTTGTGCTATCGAATCCTCGTGACTCATACGCAGTCGGCGCCTATTTAGTAATCAGATGTCTGCGGACGCTGTTAATACATGCGCGTATGTACTTGATGCATTTATGTAAATCCCGTGGATCGTTCGCGTAGTCTATCGATGTCGATCGATCGAGTCTTTTCCTAGCATGATGAAAGGGGCCACGTGACTTGAAAGCGATAGCCATTCGCGTTCCTTTTATGCCGTTCGGAAAAATCCCGAGATTTCCGCTTTCGATAACGACGAGCGCTGTTGATATGTCTCTTGCGATATGGTTAATATACTTTGATATTTAATACGTCTAAAACGTTTAGTCTTGTCGCATAAATATTACACAATATATTATTACATATATTTATTTTTTATCTATTGGTCCCAATTTTATTCGATTTATGATAATTATATACATAAATATACGTATATATTTTAATATTACAAAGGAGAAACCTGTGTTACGCAAGATACGATTCCGACAATCGAACTCTAGCTGTCGCGCTGAAACTTTACTCTCGTGAGGTACTCGGAAATGCCAAGTATTCCTGAACGGCTACACTTCCCCGAAATTCCCCCCCAAAAAAAACCTTGAAACACGATGGCTTAGCGTGATTGAAAGATTTCTGCGATTTCTCCCCGTGTTTGAGAGAGAACCATCTCTCGATCGCGTTTCGGTGGCCGGAATGAAGTCATCTCTTATCCCGGCTAATGCAACCTCTTCCCTCGTGTGGCTGTAGTCTCTTTTTCTGTGTTTTTATCCACGAGGATTCTCTCGTCTCTCCTTCGGGTGTTTCACGTGCACTTGTGTTGCTGGCGTATCCTCTCGAGAAAAGAGTCGAGCATATCCGAAGATAGCCGAAGCTGCGAGGCCGAGCCCGACCAGGCGACCATGTGGTGATAGCGCGATGACAGAAGCAGTAGAAGCACTGTCAGTGTCATTACGACTGCCGTTGCGCGCGGTTGTTCAGCGAAGTTTCGTACGCGTCTCTCTTTTCCTCGTTATCTTCTTTTTTCTCTCGACGATTTCAATGAACGCTGGCATTCCCTTAATCTCGTAACGATTCTTCGAATTCAAGAGTTCAAATCGAAATCGATTTCACAGAATAATCGACGTTGTTCTGTCTGTAAACGAGAAATTGTTTCTGTACATCGACTGCGTTATTTTAGTACGCATAGTCGATATAGATTTCGTGAACAGGCACGAGGTCGCGAGGAGCCGAGGATTCGAGGTGAGTTCACGCTTTTAAAAATTCATTGCCATTTTTGGTGCGTTTACCAGTGGTCAACTTTTTAAGCGTGTCCTGCAAGCGTGACAGCCGTAACGTTACGTTATTGTTGATGCACGCAAGGAACGATTATGAATTCCGCGATAAGAGCTCGAGGCTAAATGACAAAAAGCGAAAGAAAAAGAATCGCGGACCCGATCGTGGATTCGAAGTATTTATAGACATCGAACAAAGGATGGTAGCTGGATATTTTCTTTTCTAATAGCATCGTTATCTTGTTTCCTGGCTGATAGCCGGTGCCTGTGCTTTTTGTTTTCTTTCGCTCGATGCACTTTAGACTCGTCACAGTTGGCTTCGTGCACGTGCCTCTTCCCACGTACATATAAGTAAGCTTTCACGAATCGGCTAGTAGTCGGGACTCGAACTCGAAACCTTGACGTCCCGAGTCGATAATGTTCCCGGAAATACCGTACGTGTTTCCCTTTCGTAATTACCGAATAACGCGTAAACGTCGTTTTAACGGTCTCACGCGATTTTATTTTCGCTATTTTACTATAGATAGCGTATCTTGATATACGTATGTATATCACGAACTATGTATATATATTGTAATAAATCCTATGTTCTATTCTCTATACAATTGTATTCTATCAGTAAAATAATTTGCAACATAAGCTATTAAAAAGTACTAATATATTATATTATCTTATATGCGATACATTATATGTCAACTAACTATATTAAAAGTATTAACATTTCAACATCTTATCGATAATATACAAATACCGAGATAAATGCGTGAGTCATTTGAAAATTTGTATAGAATTTGTTATAATGTTTTGCAAATATTTATGCGATCGAGTAACACTATAAAAATACCTATCCCATTTCCCTATCTTTTCGATAGGAACCAACGAGTGTCTACAGTCTACAGCATAGAAAATGAACTTGTTCGTTATGTAACTTACATGGTATAGCACACAACGGTAAAAAAGCGTAACAAACGGGGAAAGTTGTGAGCGCGCAGTCGATCGCCGCGTGTTATCGTGTTTACATTCTTTGTTCTTTGTCCAGAGCTGACGGTGCATCGATGTTTGCGCCGGATCGCGCTTTTTAGCGTCCGCTTCCTCTAACGTTTCTATATGTGTCGGATTGTCGGGGGAGAGATATATTCCTCACTGCAAACGGTCCGATTTTTCACGAGCTTTCCATTAGCCTCGGTTAAATTTAAACGCCTCGACCACTCGTTCTCTTCGTTATGGAAAATTTCTATCTAATTTTTAATCTGTTAACTAGGAAAGACGTAACTGGTGTTGATAATCTCCTGGGTATAATATTATGTTTATGTAAGGATTTTTAACGGTCTATTTTTGTTAATAATGTATCATATCATATCATACATTTACAGGCATTAAAATCGACCCAATTACAATTGATTTGTCTTCGCGTACTTCTAATTTCGTGATTATAGAAACTTCCGATTAAAGAGCGACTCGGTTAATAGATCAAGTTGATATCTGTAATTGCGTTATTCTTGCGCTACTAATTGGATATTGTAGCATGTAGTTCAGATTCGTGGCACTGATTAGGCCACGTATGCATTTATGTAGTCGTCTAAAACAAGATGATGCTCTTTTGAGATTTTTCTTTCCTAAATTTTACTTATTTGTTAATGTGTATGTGTATATGTATATATATAAAAAAGCTAGTGTATTATAATTTTTATAATGAAAATAGAAACACGATAAATGGATTGTTTTAGTTAATTCATGGGAATTACGTTCAAATAGTGGAAAACTTACATTTGTAAGTTATATTTTGCATATTCGTATGTAGATAACTTCTGGTTTTAGAATTCCGTGTAATTTGCGCATAGTATTACTATTGTTTCCCTATCGAGCTCGTAGATGAAGAACAGCGAGGCAAACGGAATAAATGATTAGAAAATTATTCCACTATTAAGTTTTCTGTTTCCGAAGAGGACTGGCATATAGGAGATTGTGATTCGAGACGAGTACCCAGAGCAAAGAGTTTCCTAACCTCTACGCGGAATTATTCTTCTCGCTTCTTTTCATGTATCGTTTCCTTATATGAGAACGTGAAACGAGAAACTAGTTTTGCATATTTTGCATTGCATAAGTGAATCAACAACATTTTAACTTCAGTTAAATTTAGATTTCAATCTAAATTTGAACTTGCAATTGAATTTTGGAATTTGAACATATGCTTGAATTCCTAGATTCGAATATGAATCTGAATTTTAAAAGTTGAATTTCATTTCGAATTCGTGCTTTCAAATCTAAATTCAGTTTAAACGATTGAAGTCTTTTGAATCGAGCGTGTTGTAATGTGTTCTTCTTTCTTTCCTTTTTTTTTTTCTTTTTTTAACATTTAGAAAGGACTCGAAAAGTAAAAACGATTTCCTTTGTTATCCAAGGCCGCGTGTCCATGTCGTGCAGCAGTCTGCCATGTCTTTTTTTCGTTTCGTACCACGATAACGCCTCTCGGTCCGCGTACCAACGACGTAATTGCGTTATTATTTACCACGTAATAGCAACCGTCGCGTAACGGCCACGCAGAACGAGAGAAAAAAAGAAACATGTCCGTGCACATACGCCGGGAACATAGCAATAACGAACGATAGATTATGCGAAACACGTAACAATTGGTCCATCGAAGGGGGATTAAAACATGATTAGAAATTGGAACGCATTCTCAACCATATATGTAAGAAATGTTATTTACACGTTCGATTAAGCTAGATAATTGCATCCGTATCGTTGTATACGAACTATCGCGTATTTTATTCTATCTGCGCTGTTTCGTATTGTTGGTGCTTATCGCTCATTGGTCGTCTACCAGATAGCATAGAGAATAATAGAGAGAAACTACGAGATTAAACAAATTATCGTTAGATTGCGTTACTAGCAAACGTAATGCGGAGAAATCGTTCTTCCGCCGAAACCTGTAATTAGCCGGGGAAAAAATAACGATAACTACATTGTTCAATCGTAGAAGAATCGCCGTCGCAATTTGTTTGGCCGGGAACGCGTCCTTGAGTCGCCCACGGAGCTGAGTTGAGCGCTCGGATGATCTTGGCCTGACATTTCAATGCCCTCCGCAGAAAGGTTTTCGTGGAAAAATCGTTGCTCCGTCCGTTATGTCCCGACCGCTTGTGCACCGTGTTCATTTTGTTTTGAGACGCCACGTGCGAGAGCGTTTCGGTCTCATCGTCGCATAATTAACCAATGTAAACGTGCCTTGCAGCATCTGATCGTGAAAACAAAAAAGCGAAATAGAATTCAGAACAGATACCAAAGATCGCTCAGGCACACGTTATGTTTACCACCTTGTACCGGTTTTACAATGGATCTCTATGTTATTACGTAAATCAAAAATATCCATTTGAGAAAAGATATCGTCAGTCGGTAATAATCGATGCAAATGGACCTTTGATTAGTCAATCTTTGACCACGATCTTCTTACGCAAAATCAAATCGTTTCCTATTTGTTGCGCGTCTAGTTTGACTAGATGAAACATCTAGTTAATGTAAAATTGTATTGAAATGAGGTAGACGATCTCACGGAACGTTCGATGCAAATTTGTCGTTCCGGCGAACAGTCGAACGGTTCAGATCCGCTAGTTTCCCGTTAATTGGACGCCCTCCGTGTTCTTATCGGGGCCGGGAAATATGCTGGCAGTTCCTGGAATTTGAAATTGACGCGTGGGCGGAAGGGAAGGCATTGAGGTATCCGAGGAGGGTTGCTATAGTTAGATTAATATGGATAATAGGTTATAACGAAGAGCTCAGTGTATTTCGCGGAAATGTTTATTTCTGCAAAAATTTTATTCATCTCGACAAAAATCTATTACCATTTTTCAAGTCATTCAATTATTTCGGAATATTTATTTTCATAGATCAAAAGATAAATATTTTTAAGCTGGTGTTTTTAATGCTACTTTTGAAGAGTCAACTAGAAGAAATGTTTTCGTTACACGATGATCTCTATTTATGGGTAACATAATAAGATACTACGGGCAGTGTTGCATGGTGTTTTGTGTTTAAAAATTCCGAGCACTACTGGCTGATAAAACACCGGAGATTGTTTATTGAAATCTGGCTGGCACACATGTTTTCGTATCAAGTCGCGGAGATAAGCTGGTTTTGAATGTCCATCTCGTGTTCACGAGCCACTTCGTGACTGGCTGGGACACGTTTATTTCCGAATGACGCAAAAGAGAACAGGTTTTCCGCTACCGCGTAGCGGGTAGCGTATTCTAATTATCGTCATCTCTCTTCTCCTCCTCGCGTGGTCACGACAGACGCGTTAAAATACTCCTTTTAAATAACCAGTCGACTTGCTTTGTCGTAAACAGTAACTGCTAATCGCCATATTTTCACCAACGTCACAGAAAAATACCACCAATAACACGACGGAAATGACGAATACATTCACATTTCGACATTTTAATCGTCGTGATAATCGTCGTTGATGTAGTCCCAGACGCTTGTCAGGTGACCATGCGCACAAACATATTTTCAGAACTAAAGGAAAAAGCTGCGGCTATGGTGGCGCTGTGTACGCATCTTTAACGAAGCGATGTATACGAAGGAAGCCACATCCTGGAAACGATTCACGCGATAAACGATAATATCGTCCAAACATGCGTTTCACTATCGCATCCAACCAATTCCAATATAACGAGTAAAAAGCTTATTCCGGGAAATCTTACTTAACAGAGATTACATTATGAAGTCGAGGAATCGATTGGTTCGATGAAACAACTGGTGTGAAATTTTCGTGAAGTTTTCGGGATCGGAATGTTTCTCGGTTAGGTCGAGAATTCTACGAAGAGACCTCTTGGCCCCTTTCCAAGACGACGAATCGCGGGGAGGCCGGCGTCGACGACAAACGACGCTCCACAGGTGTTTAAACTTAGAACTCGGGTTAATTAAGATCCTCCAGGCGGACGCGCAATTGGGAATTTCGGAGATGCTGGGAAAAGCCACTGCTCTACTGCGAATAAGCTCTCAAGTATCAGCTGGTATTTGGTGTTACGGCTGTTTTCAATTTGTTTCGTGCTCGCGAGTATTAACTTGTCTGTTGGTAACGCCATTAACTAACTTCAAACCTAATAACGTATCCAAAGTGATAAAATTTTATGTTACTGATTATACCTTATTCTAATTTTATATATCAGTAATATATCAGTACATTTTACCCTAATTCTATATGTATGTTACTAATGATATTTTATTCATAAAATAAAGTTAATTCGAATATTTGTATTTTTAGAAGGGATATGCAAATTTCTTAGACCATTAGCGATTTCAAAGATAGCGTGTGCCGATACTTGATATTTTCGCAGTTAGTAAAGGTTTCGTCGCATTAGTATAAATCTTTTGGAACGCAGTGGCTACAGATAAATCGGTAGGAGCGTTAAGTTGGAAACTTCGGACCATTACGCGATTCCGAAAGAATGTCACTGTTGGCGAGCGGGGAACAATGGAGAAAGTCGTAAAGGCACCCCTTTCTTATCTCTTCGGTCATAAACTTTGGCTACACACTTGCATTAACTACCAAAGGCTTGTCTTCGAACACTTTCACGAGTCATAAAACGCTATGGACATAAATATGATATTTAAAGGGAAAAATTAAAATCCAACGACGGGGATTTGAACCCGGGTCTCTAACTTGGTAGGCAACTCCAATATCAACCGAATCATTCAGTTCTGATAGTCTTGGCTAAAAAATTAGTTTGTAAAAAAGTTCTTAGAAAATAGTTTCATTAAATTATCTATAAAATAACCTAATTTAATCCGTTCTGAATTTTTGAAAAATTATTTTTATTTAGCTACATACGGGAAATAACGAGAAAGCTCATCAATAGCATGTTGCAGATTTAAAGAAGGGCGCGGAAATCTCTCCCACCTTTTTCTCGTCTGGCTCTCTCTTTCTCGTCGTCTCTTTCTGTCAAGCGCACATACTCGAAATTCGAAGGTTATTTTTAGATTAGGTTTCCTCGTCGCGTATGGCCACGAAGAGCAGAACGGCATCGGCAGGCTCAGTGTAAGAGAGGCGTCGGTGGAGGACGCAGTGGTGACGAACTCTTTCGAGAAGTGAGAAGAAGAGCGTGTACGAGGGAGGAGAATCGAGAGTGTAAAACAGAACAGAGGGAGAAAGAGATTGAGGGGAGGGGAGGCGCACACCGACGTCCAAACGATCTCTCACGAACGAACGATCGACTGAAATTACTTTTTTCTTACATTAAGCCCCTAGATTCTTTTTCGTTAACCCTCCACGAAAACGAGTTCGCTCGTACTTTCCTTTCGACCCTGCTTCCTGTATTCCCTATAAAAACGTCTCCCTTTCCTTCTCCTCTCACGTGATTTTTTATTAATTTTATTTATTTATTTCTATCGACGACGAAACGAATAACTGAACGAATTAACCGATACCACGAACTATGGCAGCCACCGCCATGGATCCAGTCGACATAGCTAATATCCTCGCGCAGGAACTGCTTTATCAGCAGGTAATCCCCATACATGTTGCAGATTTTTACAAAATCTTCCACTTTTATTCTTTCATACTGTACGACGTAAAATTGTTCTCAATGTTTTGGGGGGCAAACCGTTTTTCGTCGAAAAACTAGTAACAATGTCTAAGATATAGGATTTACAATGATTAGTGTGGTTTTAACCCTAACCTAACATAGACACATAACCTATCTAGCGCTGTCAAGCATATGCTGTTTTTGTTTACGACCAAACAAATGACGGTGTCATTAAGCGAGACTTGTTGAAGCAGCTGCTAGATTTATTTTGAAAGAGACGGATACTCGACTAAAGCTGTATCTTCTATCCTACACCAGTAAATAGATCCAGGCATTAAACAGTCGCTACCGCGTTCGGGTCCACATGTCCTCTAAGTAGGAAGCTTGAGAAAAATCTAGAAACATTGAAATCGTGTACTTAGTTAAGTCATATATCGTGACAGACTTAAAACCATACGAGTTGTCTCGCTGTTTAGAAACTTGTCGCGATAAGAGAAGCGCGTGTATTTAACCGCATAGAGGGGAAAAAGAGTCTGTTTAATTCACAAACGGTCAGGCCGCGTGTGAAAGCAGCGAGTCTAAATTTAGAAAATCGCTTAAAAGATGGTACAATACGCTTTTGAACGGATCTACTAGAGGATAACGTGTCTACTGCCTATCGTTGTCGGATAGATCACGTTCGATTACATTGTTTCTTCTTACAAAGTAGCATTCTGTTTGAAGAAAACAGTCTAATGTCTAAAGGACCTCGAGGGGCTTCGAAAGCAACCGTCTAAAATAAACACACCACTTGGCAGGCCTCCGAAATAGTCTTTCATTCACGTTGTGGTGCACGGTTCGAGTCGAGCGAGCCAAATGAAGTCGACTCGAATTTGGAAAGAATTGTAAATTGGCGAGGAACAACGTATCCACATTTCATCGCGTTCCTTTCGAGGCACGCGCGCGCGGTCCTGACGCGAGCACGAACGCGATTCTGACGCGAACACGAACGCGGGAAAGGAAGGAGAGATGCGCGAAAAAAGAAACAACATGGCGGTCGCGACGGATGAACTTGAAGGAGAAAGTCTATTCGACACGCGAATGCCACACTATCGAGCTGCCTGTTAACGTATGTGGGGCCATTATTGCAATGCGGACGAGCAGGGATTGTGCAATATTGTGCAATAACGATTGGAAGTTCCACCGGCTTCGATGAAACAAACAGATCGTAAACGAATGGTCAGGTTGCGCATGAAACCGCGGAATGAATATTTTTACGTACCCGTAAAAACCGCTGAAACTATACCACGTGTCTTTGAGAAAAACAGCCGGTCGAAAAAAGTAACCTCGATGCTCAAGACGTGGCGCGAATATAGTGCCTTGTTAAAAGCTTAACCAATATCGCATACACACTACCGTCAGATATGTTTCCCGATATTCATAATTCTCTCATCTGCCATTCGGACATTGAACAATACTGAAGTTTTATCAAATCGTATTTGACAATTTTTTGCCAGTTTATTAATTTTCCTAAAGTTTGACGAAACTGAAGTATCTATAATATTATGATAAACTATTTTTTTAAGTCATGAAAATTTTCTTGTATCTGTAGTAGACTTCTAAAGTAATTTATTATAGTAAATAATTTTTATATATTTTCTGTAATGTACATATTATTCCAATGGTATAATTATCATATCTTAACAATACAGTATGTTAGTTACTTCATATGTTCCATTTTATACGAGTCTTACGCATTACCTCACTAAATGATTGATATATCCAATTACAATTATTGTATCGCTCCCTTATATTCAAAGTGAATTTGTTTCAATCTATTTTCCGCGGTATAAAGTTACGACGCGTATGTGCAATGCCTGGAGAGCAGTGGTGGTTCACCGATTCATCATCTATCTCTTTCTAATTAATCTTTTCTTTATTTTACTATCTTTTCCTTGTCTAAGAAAATGTTGCGCCAATATCTGACTGCGGTACGTTTCGCAATGATTTTCTGGTTGCTGATATCGCCCTTTGTCCGCTCGTAACGCGGGCCCAGGGCAGATTAAAACAGCAAACGCATCTATTTATAGAAAGAGTGGTCGTGTGTGTTGCTCGGATACGTTATGTCGCGCGCGCGAGCACACTGCGTTCGTGCGAGTTCTCTCTCTCTCCTTCTCTCTCTTGTCTTTGGTGTCGAACACAACGGGAAAAGAGAGAGAGAGAGAGAGAGAACAACTACATCACAAAACGGAAGACGTGCTGCATACCAACGGCGACATCGAAAAAAAACCACATTGCGCATCTGCGTCAAATATTTCTGAGTATTTCGTTACGAGGGTGTCATTGGGGTTGACATTTGCCGACCATTATATCCGTTTCTATCTTGATTTTTTGTTATCGTCTGCTACGTTTGCATGACCTTGCTGCTTGATTGATTTCAAAATCGCAATCTCTCGGCGATAATTGAAATGCTGTCCTCGTAGAGATGCATGTCAATAATTGTGTATTGTCTTGTAAAACATTTCTTACTCCATAGATATTGTGTTCATATTAACTCTAATGCGATTCTCGAATTTCTATGTTTCATTTTTCCTCTCATTTTAACAAACAATAAAGATTTATAATGTTTTAAAAAGAATACGATAATCATTCTTTCTTATTTTATTCATATATGTAATATTTTTTATCACTACTCAAGTGGATACAGTTGGATTGTAGGTAAGCAAAAGAACGCAGCAAAGTGAAATACGTATGTATGCTTGTTGAATATTAGTGGATATTAGTTTTCAGTATAGTAAGCCTATCTATGATGTAGTTACACGATGATAATTTGCGAAGCAAATATCTATCTATTTACCATAAACGTCTAGTCAGTAGTAAAAAATGGAAAGCCTGATTTATTACAATATTTGTTGCCTCGCGGAAAAAACACGTAACGCAGCGATCAATGTTTCTGCATACCTCTCATCGCGATTGGATTAACGATGCACGATGCGGTAGATACTAGAATCGAGAGTAGACAGCTATTTCTAGAAACAATGCATATATGTATGCATTTTGCCGTTGCAACATGTTAATGCGGGACAATATATTCCAGTAACTATAACTACCGCATGAAAAATACGATTCTTAGGACTCTCATAGCTTTATATAATTTTGTTCTAACCTAAAAAAATGATTAATAAACAAAACGTTTGACATTTATATGAATTTTCTTAAAAATTTCTTTATTTATCTTTCTTCTCTTTTTGGATTTATTTTAATATTAGTATGAATTATTATCATCTTATGATAGATATTTGAGTAGAATAAACACGAGTATGATGGACGGTGTTGTCGATCGAAAGCATGTCGTGACGCGATCTTCGGGCAGCCGTTGACTTGAACCTGCACAGACACGTCTGACAAAATGATACAGAGTTCATCCACCAGCGCCACATATCGTCTGACATATTCAAACTGACGATGCACGGTAAGGTGAACGGCCCGTCGGTTAACGAATGTGCCGTGGCCGTGGTAATAATCGCAGTCTCGTGACCACTAAAAAAATTGATAGCGCAAGCATTTCCTTTTATTAACCTTCATTCACTCGTTGAATTTCAACTTTTCAAATTTATATTTTCTTTTTTTAATATCCGCAGTCATTTCTTTTTGTTCCATCAAAATTCTATATTTAATGGCATAAGAATTGATTTTGCGGTAGTAAGTTATCATATAATTAACGCTAAAGGTGGACTCAGTAATGGACAATTGATTGCTTAAATAATTTCATAAGTGTATGTGTACAACAAATATCTTGTAACTTCTATATACATTTTCATATTTGTTTCAAACTTTGTCAATGTGATCATGATACTTGTATCTTGTCATATGTCATACAAAATTTTCATAAATGTTTAATACTTTTATGAGTAATTGATGATTAAGTAATAGGAATTAAATGCAACAAAAATTGTAGAATCATTTTATCGCTTTCGCAACGGATAAATACAAGTCGACTTAAGATGGTAAATTCGATAATCCTCCAGTGCAAACAAATGGATGTCGCTTTTTGTGTTTCCTAGATAAACGAAATCGAGTATATCGGTTTCCTTTTCTTTTCTTTAAAGGGTAAGTGTGACACGATAAGGGCCACACCTTTGTGTCTTTTTTTCAATCTGATAAAGAAAAAACCACAGTTATAGCTTATAAGAAGTAAATAACGACTGATAAATTTTCACGCTGGTAAATCCCTCTAAATTTATCAAGCTTTCAATAACTACAGTTTATAACGGAACTGCTTTTTCTCGAAATGATCAGGGCTGTAAATTTCAGATCGTGCCAAATCGAAAAATCATACAGAGTACGTATGTATACGTGACAGCTTCCAAGTGCATATATCGTCTGATTTATGCGCACGCACGCATCAGCCACAGCTTACAGCAAATTACAAACTCGTACGAAGGTCGAGACGATGAATTAACCCCGTCTAACCTAACTTTTTATACATAAAATAACGGAAGAATATTCAAAGAAGAAATTTAGAAGATTATCCAATTTGTGAATAAAAGAATGGTTTTAAAATCTATGAAAAAACGTGGTTTTCGTAGATATATAAAGGAATAGTATCTGAAAACTGAAATTCCAGAACAGTGTGACGCGCGAAAACGATTTTGTAACGCCTAAGTTTATCGCTCCGAGCATTCCACAAGTTTACGCGCGAACAGGGAGCGGATAGGTGGGTGAATCTTGTGGGTGGGTGATTACTCTTCTGTTAAAGTCGCTACCCGTTGGTATGCTAAGTAATTTTAGCGATGACACACGCGGCAGCGTGGTAGCCCCGCGATTATGAATCGTAATCATGTTATAAATACATGCATAATAAATTCTCACGCAAAAGTGGAGGAGTTCTAAGCCAGCTTCTTCAAATATGATTCACAAAGCATATTTGCATTTTGACAAGTGTTAATGAACTGATAGACAATAGCACACAATTTAGAATACATATACATTTCGAAAGCTATATAGATAGGTGCAAGGTTAGTGATCTTGGTTCTTATTTCTATTAACGCCAAAAGGTTGTTCAACTGTGGAAATTAACGTAGAAACGTATCACGTTGGTAATGTCACTTAAAAGATGACACCGTTGTAACTTGAACTTTTATAACCTGTTTTTAAAGTTCAGCGAACTTCTTTTTGCTTTACCTAGCGAGAAGCAAAAAAGAATGAGAGATAAAACGTGGAGGAGCACGACATTGAGTTAATTACGAGATTAGACGCGAGATGTCATCGATGATCTATCACGATCTTTCCATTTGAAGAATCTCGATGTGCAATTCCTGTGCAATGATGCTTGAACTCTGGGAAACGTTCAATTCCTCTGACGTGCGCTATCTATCCCGCGCGAATCGGCCTTCGTTAACGATCAGTACGGCTCGTAATTTTAGAAATGATAGACCTCGGCTGTTTGGTGTCGTTGTCTCTCGTCTCCTTATGAGACTGAAGGTCGCGATTCTTCTCCTTCCTGCGTCCTTTTGTGCTTTCTGGGAAACGTGTGCGTCGGGTATAATACGTCGCGCGCGTGTCCCCGTCTGCCGATTGGTCGACGCGATGGCGAACGCGAGGTTGTCGCTACGTGAGCTGCGATTCGAGCCAAGTCATTAATATCGTCCGTAGTTGGAGACATACACACTTTTATAACGTCGATGAAATCCATCCAGTCGACCAATTGTTTCCGCGGCTGACTGTTTTGGTTCGTGTCACGGAATAAACCAATTGATTTTTCGATAGCTAAATCGATGGTTTCGATTTCATCGCGTGGACGGAAGAACAGACGACACGACAGGTGGCGCGTTCTCGTCGATAGTACCCCCCCAGACGATACTATACCACACACACACACACATATACATTCATAACGTATTCTGTACACGTGTTCATACTTAATGCCGAGAGATTAACATCACCTATTGTTAATATCGTATGTTACGAGAGTCGTATTAAAATTACGGTTGACTATCACGTAAGGCCATTAAATCGATGTAACTTTTAAAAGGCCCGCCACTGCTATTTTCGAACGCAAGGTAACCAAGATCGGAACATGTAAATAGAATTCAAAATCGAAGATTATAGAGAAGGGAGGAGACCGATCGTGGTGGATAATTATTAGGAACATCGCGATAATTCGTTGTAATTTTAGCGATGATGATACCGAACGATAAACATGTGTACTTGCGTACCTTGAAACGAGCAGCCCCCAGATGCGATCTAGTTCGCGCCGATAGCTTATCGACTATTGGATCACGGATATTTTTATCTGAAACATCTCGTTGCATTAACGTTGGTTCGCGATATCAAAGCGAAAAGCGAGAAATGATAACGTTGATGGAAGTACATATCGCGTACCTTTCCGTTACCGTTCCTTCGTTCTCCCCGTATTTTTCCTTCTCCCTTTTTCTTACGGTTATTGCGCAACGCCCTCTTTTTCCATGGAACGAAAGCGGTTATTGGAATCGGTTTCATTGCCTAACAGCACTTCGTCGATAATATGACCGACGAACTTCTTTTATATCTCGCCGAGCAATAAACGAGCGGTGATCTAACGCGCAATTCGTTTGAAAGGCAATCGCGTTCCGCAGACGAAAAACATCGGTTTCCTAACTGTTTTGTTATCTATCCGCACCTGGCAAACTCGCGTTTTATGCTCTGTGTTGCATGGTCATCGAGTTGCGCACCAGTCGCTCGTCTCTCACCTAAACTCGTGTATGTATATATGTGTGTATACGTGTGCTATCATTGCCGTCACTGAAAACCAATATATTACATTAGTCGTTATTTTTACACGTTTTATGCTGATTCTACACAATAACGAGGACTAATGTTTAAACTGTAGTTAATAAGCATATTTTTCTGCTGTTTAGGCAAACGTAGTGCTATTTTTGGTGCAACAAATATTGAAATATACTGAGGATAGCTCAAACGCCGTAATAATAACGAAAGTTTAAACTACTTTTTACTCTAGCTTCTAATTAAGGTGTCAGTCATGTATTCTCTTTAATAATTAAATAAAAATACAGCCAGAAAGAAATCGTTGCACTGTTTTATCCACTGAGAAAATATTTGGAAAGCATGTACTTTGAATTAAAATAATAATCATGTGACATCAAATTAATGTGTTGAAATCTTTTATTGTTGCAGCTTGTTTCTCTGGACGGACTACACAGTGGAGTGCCGACGCGGACGACACCGACGTTGACGCCAACGACGCTCCGGAGCATCGAGCAAACATTTCTAGAGCTGACCAGCGAGTCAGCGTCGCACAGTCGCGAAGCAGGGTTCGTGCCACCGTTGGTGGAACCTTCGCAACCGACGCCGGCACAAACGCAAAACACGGCGGCGCATCACGTTGTTACCACCACCGTTGCCGCCCCTGTGGCCGCCAATACCACCCTCGTGGACAGTCAACAGACACAGCCACAACAGCCAACCAGACGCAACATGGGTGGCAGAAGGCCTACCAGAACGATCGGGATGACCCCCGAGGAGGAGGAGCGAAGACAGATCCGCAGAGAAAGAAATAAGATGGCAGCAGCTAGATGTCGCAAGCGGAGAATGGATCATACCAATGCCCTGTTAGAAGTATGTAATTGATGAAATCTGTTCTGAATTTAATCCTGCTGTTCCCCTCTGAAATAAATGTTATATCTCAATAGATATTGTTAAAATATAGATACTTTATAAGTAATTGATTTCAGTATTGAATTCAAAGATAGTAATCTTACTGCCTTTTGTGAATTTCATGAATAAAAAATATATATTTTAAGATAGATAGATATCTTCAGAAGATATCTGAAGAGATGCAAATACGAGGAAGGGAAGAGAACAGCAAGGTTATCATATCATCCCATTCCATATTTGCGAAATTACAATTGCTGTTTTTTCTGTAATTAGATTTCCTAATGAAAGAAAGAAATATTCTAACGTGGAAAAAAAGAATATTAATTTATTGACTGCTCCACTGTTTTTGTACAATTCTTAATTCAAGATATGTACGTGTGTACAATCGGTGGCATACATTGTCACTTGTTTTACGTGGATTGGAAGTATCAGTGGCTTGAAATAAAAGTTCATATGTGCAAGATAGACTATAATGTACACTGTATGTGCTAATGTAATTCAAATATTAAGTTGAGAAAATGAAACACGAATTAAACATGACGAATTCATTTGACAGGAGACTGAGGGTTTGGAGCAGAAGAAACAAAGCTTGCAAGAAGAGATTCAGCAGCTACAGCAGGCGAAGGACGAACTGGAATTCATCCTAGAAGCTCACAGAGCGGTCTGTCGACTTCGTTCAGCATCTCCTCCGGATGTGAAACCCGTGATAAAACCAGAGCTTCCGACGGAGGATCAATTCGCCGCTGCGGCTGCAGCTGCAGCCGCCGCAGCTGAAAGCACAAAGCGCGAGTCGGTGAACGTCGCAACGAGACCGAATAGACCGAATTCTTTGCCGGTTGGCTTCGACAATAACAATCGACCAAATTCCCTGTCAATCTTCAGCGAACCAAAAGAAAGGCCGAACACGCTTACATTTAAGACAGTCGAAACACCATCATTCATGAAGCCATCGTTGGACGTAGCGGGGATGCCAATCACTACGCCAACTAGCGGCATAGCGTTTAATTTCGAGTCGTTGATGGAAGGCGGGACCGGCCTTACTCCAGTTTCAACACCATTGATACCTTCTTGCTCGACGCAGCAAAGAAACAATCTGTCCGCCGTCGATCTCAGCTCTCCGGATGCAAATCCACCGAAGCTAGTGAGTTTGTGACGCCAAGACGACCTCGATTACGGATCGAACGAGGATGATCCCGAATGAGATGATTTTATAAAATGATGTGAGATTCTGGTAATTTTTATACAAAGAAGATTTTCTGCTAGAACCACACATCGTGAAATTCAGTATTTGCGTTTCTGTTATGGATTCACGCATCGTAAAGTAAGCTTGTCGAACACATTTCCATCTCTGTAAGAACTTTGGTAAAATTATCTTTGAGGCTAATAAAAAGGAAAAAGAATAAAAAAGGAAAAAGGAAAAGAATGAGATTTTCCTTGTTAGTAGCGCTTTAAGAACGCATTAAACCGCGTGAACTTTTGGAAGAAGAAGCAAAGTATGTTTTTGCATCATTTAATTGACACGCGAGAGTGTCTAGTGATATATAATATTGTATATTATACGTAATTGTATTTAACTTTTGCGAACGTTTTTACACAGAAGAATTAGGATTATGCAAACCATGCATCGTAATATTGCAACAATTTTTTTTTCTGTTTTTTTTTCTTCCTTGTAAGAGATTTTCGTCGTACCCCGGCGAAAAATTTTATTTTTTACCAATTACGTAACATCGACCGAAGAGGTATAGCGTTGTTTAGGAATTTAAAACGTTCGATTTTAGCGCTCAAAACCATTACGTAGATTAAGGAGGACGCGTATACGATGGCCATCTTTGATTGCGCTCATGATTTTTCACATCATGTGTATATAGCACAATTCAAGGCTAACGAACTAGCGGATTGATGACGAAATGATGTATGTGTATATACGTATACACGTATATATTTTTTATTGAAAATTTGGTGAATGTTATGTGCCTCGTATGTACGATAAATAAAAACCGCATCGAAACCACTTGCGGTTACGCGTATTAACGGAACATTTTTATGTGCAACTGACGTGTTTGCAAATCTTTCACCCTATAAATGTAATCCCTCCATACATATAATATATATACATACATATATTTTACTATGTATGACATTTTTGCATGATCTTTAAGCAATATTAATATATTTATGCGCGGCTGCTGTTTACGAGGCTGGCCGGTGTTATTTCGATAAGACTTTTTTCTTTCTATTACTTTGTTCTTTATTGTTTTCTTTCCTTTTTTTTTTTTTTGTTATTATATAGAACTACGCATGTGTATATACGTATTCTTAGAGAAAGAAATCGTTTTACGAGCTGCTCGATTTCAGTCACGTGATCGGCGGCCGCGATAGATGATCGTAAATAAGAAAAGATGATTGTAACGCATCACCGGTAAATGCTGCAATATATTTTGATTAGAGCGAACGAATAAAGGAACGATCGAATATGTAATTTTGTCCAAGAATAATAACAAAGTGTTTTAATTTTTGTGTATCATACTGTTTACTTCACTTTAGACATAGAAGTCTTGACAAATGAGAAATTCGCACATACGACTGCTCTTTTCTCGTAAACCCTGATCTTAATCCTTAAGTAAGTTGAAAATAATTTTTATAGCGATTTAATTTCTATCTTTGTACAATTAAATCACTAATATCTTAAAATACAACAGATATTTGGTATAAATAATATTGCATATTGTATGCTGAGAAAGATACCTTTTTCATTTCACGTTTTTCTAATAGAATTTTCTAAATTTTCTAATAGAATCCAGTAACTCTTTTAATCGCTTCTGCTTCGTTCATCGAGTCCATTACTTCGTAATGGTCAAATTCTAACGAGAACGTTGCATGCCCTGATGAGATTATTCTTACTGTTTTTGAGTATCCTAGTAACTCGACTAATGGAATAAGGCAGTGGACCACCTGTTTTCATCATTTAAGTTACATTAGTCTCTCTAACCTCAATTTTACTATTGCCTTAAAGGGGAAAAAATAAATTACCTTGTTTTGTCTATAGGTATCGATATATTTTACTTCTGCACGTCTTTTCGGCAGGTCTTTCATGATGACGCTTAAATATTCCTCAGGCACCACAATTTCGACTCGCATTACAGGTTCTAGAAGTGTAACTCCAACATCCTTCATCAACTGAAATACATATAGAGAACGATAAGTAAATAAGAAAGAGCTTTTAAAGAAGTAAGGGTCGTGAGTAATTTAACAGTTTCAGAGGAAGATTTAGAAAGATTTTAAAGTATTTCAAGCCATTCAAGGAGGAATTTAAGAGCTCTAAGTAATATAAAGGCTCCAGGGAATGTTCAAGAGATGTACTTAAATTATTTCAAGCATCTGAGAGTCTTTGACAAATCAGAAATTGTTAAGCAATCAAAAAATCTAGAACTCAGATTGTAAACGTTAAAGATGTTGCAAAACATTTTCTAGGGGATCTGGTTATTTTTAGTCGGAATTATTTTTATAGATTACTTATACATTACTTATATTTATAAATATTTTATAAGTCACTTATCTCAATATATGTAGCTACTTTCCAATATAGTTACAGTATAGTTTCCAATACATCAATACATCAATATAATTAAATTCCAAATAATTAAAAATAACAGTGACTTAATTAAGCTTCGCTACAGAAAATATTTCGTATTTTTTCAATGAATTATTCTTCCAATAAAAGATATTGTTTATTCTATTGCTCCCTCTTTTTAAACTATCCTTATCAAATTTAATACCATATTTTTTCACTTGGCCAGAAAATCCTTGTTTCTATCGTTAATGCAATCATTATTTCTATTGTCAACGCTAGAAATATCTCAAACGATTGTTCTCTTTATCAACTGCGTCAGCTTAAAAAAAAAAACATAATTCCAAATGAACAGCCATTATATTGAAATACGCTGCAAGAAAACAAACGAACGGAAAGATGTAAATCCTAAAGTAACAAAGTCACATAAATACTTCACATTTTCGTGAAATAATTTCGTAATTTCATGGTTGATGGATATGTGTCTCTCTTGTATAGTATCAGTGACAAACCCTTAGAGTATTGGAGCAAGCAGCAATCTCAATCGGGTCGTATTCGTAAAATCTTAGATTCAGATTTATTAGAAAATGTAGGTTACGTTCAATGAACATCATTCAGATTTATTTAGTTGAGTATTGAATTTTAAGTTAATTTTATGGTAAATGATGCACAGGTTATCGAGATACAGGACTTTGAACAACCCCATGGATATGGCACCTCCATCATTTGTCCCTCTGATTCCTCCCAATTCCTGAATATCGAATTACCAGTTTTAGTTGTGGTTATAAAGAACCTAAATCTCCATTGTCGTCTGCAAGTGCAGGTAATTGTGGAATATTCTCAGTATAATCTCATATTAACGACAAATCTTTCATAAACTTCTTCTAATACTAATAAATAGTCAATTCTTTTGTGGTCCGAACAACACTCAATATTTTATCTCGACTAGTATTTTAATAATTAATTTTTTAAAGATGTTTTTGTAATCAGGTGTCTACATTAACATATGTATATCGAATTAATACAAGTAAATTCTCTACTGTAATTTGATATAACCCCATAAAGGGTTAATTTAATTTGGCAAATAAAAATTAAAAGTTGTCTAAACAGAATAGTGAATAACCTATAACATAATACCTGTTGATACAAAAGCTTATGCATTAAACCAGGTGGCAGATAACCAAAATTGCCAGCATCATTTTCAATTTACGAACGCGGAGTCAGAAAAACAAAACTCCAAGGGTGTCATTTGTCGCGTCAAAGTAAAATTTGAGACCGGTTGGAATAAATTAGAACTGGACCTATCGAGTCTAACGCAAACTGCCTTCAAGCAACAATACGCTATAACTCAGAGGATTCAAATTTGCGGTAATTGTCGTTTGCGCAGAGTATACTTTATAGATAAGCACTACGAAGACCAAGAAATTTGCCCTAAATTATATCACAAGTTCTTGGATTCTTATATGTTGAAGTGGGGCATAAGAAGCGTAGAAAGATCTACTCAAACTAACTCAAAAAGAACAAAGAATCGAGTCAAAGGAAACAACAACATCAAGATCTCAAAGCACTTCAGTGCTGATAATTTAAGCAGCGGAGAAACTAGTAGTGCAAAGAATTCTAATCTACGGAAAATAACTGACGAGGATTTTCTGAGAAATTTACAGATTAAAACAGACATAATAATTAATGAATTTTTTGACAGGCAGTCCACGAAACTTCCACGTGTCTTAGAATTAAAACAGAACACTACATTGAAACCGTATGCTTTTCCAACCTTAACCTCAAAACAGAAATCCTTCAATATTGGTATATCTGAAGATACATTGAAGAAAATCGGCGTTCTTCGGACGTTTACAGAGACCTATATATGCAACGAGGACAAACGTAAAGAGACTAATGTTCTAAAAATTATACGGGATAATTGGAAACACAGATACTTTTTCCCTCAGGAAGAATCATTGCCTAACAACGGTTTGTCCGAACAAAATACAAAGAGAACGATGTTGGAACGTAAACCGAAATCTCTGCTTCTATTGTCGGAATTAAAATCTGCGAAGGAAAGAACTTTAGGGTTGCCGAAAAAAAGCACTGAGGTGATTAAACGTAACGAAAGTGATACGGTTATCAATTAATTGACAATTAATGTAATATTAAATAATTTAATAGAAATAGAATGTTGTTTCTTCCGTTTATGGTTGGTACTCCTGTAGGTAGACTTAGAAATGGCGATAGAGTACCAAAGCTTCTATTTCATGTACCCTATTATGTTCTCCCGCCATTCACAACTTAGATTATTTCCTTTATTGTGTCTTATATGTACGTAAGAAAAATAAAAATCATAAGAATACTTTTACCTGTCGAGTACACTGTGAAACAGCAGCACTGATTAACGATGGCGTGGTACCAGATCCATATTCTAAACTATGCAATTTAACGCCCATATTTACGACCGGATAACTTAATTTCGGCCCGTGTAAAAGAACTAATTTAACACCATTCCTCACTGCCTTCATTATATGTGCCGGTATAGCATTTAAGCTATTACCATAATTCTGTGATTCATCTAATAATAAAGTCTCCTTTTTTTGGTAGTTCGGTATCAACGACATGATTATTGTAATTTTTAGATTAGCGCTTCCTATCTTATATTCAGTCGAAAAGGTATCTAAAATAGGTTCATTTATAGTTTCTCTATAGGAGATTTGCAAAGGACCTAAATCAGCATCGACCTTATATTCGGTTCTAATTCTTTCTTTGATAATTTCTAAATGCAGTTCACCCATTCCTCCAAGCACGATCTGACCTGTTTCTTCATTTTGAGTTACTCTTAAACTTGGGTCTTCTCTTTCGAGTTCCTGAAGAGCCTTCTCTAAAAGTGTTTGCGTAGATAACGATGGCGCCTCAACTGAACAAAAAAAGACTGGCTCTAACGTCTTAATATTGTTGTCAAATACTTTCTCTACATCTTCCAGTGCAACACCTTTCTCTGCCCTTAGTTTCTTCTTTGCTTGTTCTGTCGTTGTTCGATCGGTCGTTACTAAATCTCCAGCTGTTGTACTTTTTAATCCCGTTATGGCTGCAATATTGCCACGTGTGATCTTCGGTATTTCTTGGTACTCGTCAGCGTACGCGATATACAATTTTCCTACGAGTTCCTTTTCTTCTTTGCGGACGTTATATAGCTTCATGCCTTTTCCTACGCTGCCGCTATAAATTCGAAAAAATGTAATTGGTCCTTTTTGCTTATCGTGGACGACTTTAAATGCCCTGGCGCAAAGTTTGTCATCAAAACAACGGTAATACGCAGAAGATTTAGTTTTATTGGGTGATGGTAAATACAAGAGAACACCGTCCATTAAAGGTTGAACTCCAATATTTTTATAAGAACTACCTAAGAGCACAGGAACACCTTTTCTACTAATAGTTGATCTGTGCAAGGAATCAATTAACATTTGTGGAGTTACTGCATCCAAAGATTCCTGTTCTATTATTATGTTAGCTAATTCATCATCCATGTTGGATAATTTATCTGTTAAGCTTCTACGTTTCTCATTTGCCATTTCCCATAAAGTTGTATCTTCATTCTCAGATAATTTTACTCTGGAATATTTCATACCCATATCTTTCTTTGAAAAGATCAATTTTTCTAAAGTAATAACATCCACAATTCCTTCTAAATTTCCTTTCTCTTTAATTGGAAATTGCGTCGGTAATACTTCTGTGTCTAACTTGGATTCAATAGATTTTAAACTACTGTCAAAATTAGCATCTGCCCTGTCCATCTTATTTACATAAATAATTCTAGGAATATCATATCTGTCAGCTTGTCTGCAGACTGTTAATGTCTGAGCTTCAACACCTGCACTTCCATCTAATATGACTACTGCTCCATCTAATACTTTTAAGGTTTGCTCCACTTCCATAGTGAAGTCAATGTGTCCTGGAGTGTCGATTAAATTAATACGGTAGTTTTTCCATTGAAATGTCACTGCTGCAGAAGTAATGGTTATACCGCGCTGACGTTCTTGATCCATATAATCTGTTACCGTATTCCCATGGTGAACCTCTCCCATATGTTTAATAAGACCAGAATAGTATAACATTCTTTCTGTGGTAGTGGTTTTGCCTGAAAAACCATCGTCAGTATTGTAAATTCATTAAAATAGAGATTTTTATAGGTTATCTATAAAAAGCATATCACACACGAACCAGCATCGATGTGTGCCAAAATTCCGATGTTTCGAATTTTCGTGATTTCCTGTTCTCCATGTTCATTCTTCACGATTGTTGTGCCTTTTGATACATATCTTTTTTGAAACTTGTTACACCATGGGCGTTTTATTAGCCAAGATGTAAACATGATTTCTAACCTACACGTTTTTGTACATTCGAAATTAAGGGCAAAGTAGAATCACGTGGAGAATTATTATGATTGTAGGATTTATTTAGATATTGAAAATAAAACTAAATCATTCAAAATACTATAATATTGTTTAATTATTTATTATACTGTTTGTAAACTATTACTTATATCTAGCTTTAATAGTTCTTTCACAGTAGTAGCTATTAAATTTTTTCCATTTCCTTCTTTGTAAAGGATGAAGTAAACCACCTCCAGGAGCTCTCCTTTGCATTAATCCTAAGCATAAGTGTATCAATTTATTTACTGTAGATTGGAAATTGCATTGCTATGATTAATCTACCAACCTGCATATTGAGCCATTAGGATCAATGAACTAATTCTCTTTTGTTGCACCTTGCAAAGACCTGTAATCCTACGTGGTAATATGCATCCATCTGATCTAACAAATTGATTTAGGATAAGTACATCCTAAAAGAATCAGTTTAATTATCCAGAGACAAGGAAGATCGTAATACGACAAGATATTAAACTCTTACTGTATGTTTAATGTTAAGACCAGAAGAACAAATAGGACATGCCCCGTTTTTAGGTTTTAAAAACCGCCCTTCATATGGGTCTGGTTTAATCACGGCTTCAATAGTTAATGTGTTTCCTTCTTTCTTTTCTATGACTAAATTCAAAATTATAGGTTAGGAACATCAATTCAAACAATAAATGATGTTATACCTTAATAAATGTAATCATACTCACTTTCCTTAATACGCGTTATTGGAGATAACGATATATTTCTATTTTGTCCTATCGATAATATATTTTTTCCTAAGTAATTTAAGGCGCGATACAACGTAGCCATTTTAACAGTATTTACAAGATGATCTCCGTTATCGTATAAAAAAAAAGTGTATGTACTTCGTTATAGTATACAAAAATTATTAACTGTGTAACATTATTATAAATTAGTAATTATTTTGTTATAGAGATACTTATATGATGTAAATTATTATTTATTTATAATTGTATGTGATTTGTTCTATTGGAGATGAGATATGTTAATTATATGATTGAAACAATATTTTATGCTTACTAAAGAAAGATTCTTTTAATGTGAAAAAAATATCAGTTTTAATATTATTTTATAAACGAATAGTTTTCTTGTAAATAAATCGGAGAATGTGTACAGTAACTTATGGATGTTTATTCGTTACCGGTGAATCGAAGAATCTTATTGGTCCATTCTTCTGTGCCATTTGTGAAAAATGTCAGACGACGTGGCTGATGAAAGATGGAACCCGTACCGCATAATGTAGCTTAAAATTTTGTAAGATCACGAAATGTCATATAAAATTATCCGTTTATAAAAGTGTTTTTAAGTAACTAGTTTTTTTTGTATTGTTGATAATTTATTTAATGTTATAAACGTATTACTTTTATCGTAACTATGGGGCTGTGCAAGTGTCCGAAAAGAAGAGTTACAAATCTGTTTTGTTTTGAACACCGTGTCAATGTTTGTGAACATTGCATGGTTACGAATCACCCGAAGGTATTGTATTCTATTTTTCATAAAACAATTTGCAAAGAATGTACTTTGACGAAGAAATCATGAACAAATAATTTTCACTAATTCTCCAGTCAAAGTAATTCTCGTCCCTTTTTCATCTATATTAAGATTACTTAACTGATAAATATTTATATTTTTTTCAGTGTATTGTTCAATCGTATATTTTGTGGCTACATGACCATGATTACAATCCAATATGTACATTATGCTCCGTAAATTTAAGCGAAGGAGATTGTGTTCGGCTAACATGCTATCACATGTATCATTGGGCATGTTTGGACAAATATGCCAGGGAATTACCAGAAACTACAGCACCAGCAGGATACACATGTCCAACTTGTAAGGAACGCATATTTCCTGACTCAAAATTGGTTTCTCCTGTGGCAGATGTATTGAGAGAAAAGTTAGCAGGAGTAAATTGGGCACGAGCTGGTTTAGGTTTACCTTTGGTATGTATTATATTTAAATGTACATAATAAAATACATAACATACATATACAGAACATCTATATATTGAAATTATCTTTTATAGCTCAGTGAAGACAGAGAGCAAAAACCAGAACAGGAGCATCCTTCATTGAAAATTGAGACCACTTCGTATCAGAACCACACATTAACAACTTCATCACCATCAATCGCTACATCACGTTCTGTTAGCAATGTTAACTCAGTTCACAGTAACATAAATAATATGCATTTAAATAATCAAAAGGTTGGGCCACCTTATTCAATTGTAAATATCGATTCATCCATGGGATTGTCTCAGTCAACATCAAGAAAAGTTTGCGAAGCATATGACGATCCGAAAGAAATATCATTTGATCATGATGAAAATAAATACAGAAGAAAGCCTGCCATCGAATGGTTCTTAAGGTGGTGGAAGTTGATAGTTAGCCCACCAACGCGACGTAGAAATACACCCAGTCCGCAATACAGGAGATATACGGTGCTAGGAATCATGGTAATATTAGCTTTCATTGGAATGTTAATTCTATTCTCGTGGCTTGGACGAATGGCTACAGACGGCGATCCAAGTTACGATCTTCGCGCTGATCCGAACATTTTAGTTGCTGATAAACCCGCTGGTATTTAATATACTCCACATTTCAAAGCGATGTTTGAAGGAAACTGTAGGAGTACCACGTAAATGAAGACATATATAAATGAAGCTTGTAAGATAATGTAATAATTTTGGATTATAGTCGAACGAATATGTATTCACTGTCTTATGATTTCATTCTAAAGGAATAACTAGCATAAGATATAGTATACTGCTAGCCAATATTTGTTAATTTTTATGTAAAGTATGCCTTAACATTAAGCTGTATATTTCACTCTGTAAAGACTTATAAATTTACAAGAAATTTTCTGTAATGATTATATGAAAGAGTTTTTTATACTATCATGTGCAAAATTAAACGAAAGAAAGAAAAGAACGTTGCTAATATCATTTCCACTAATAATAGGAACGAACTGTGTGCAGACAAGATTTTGTAATTGTCATAGGAGTGACACTAATTAGAAATGCGCTACTTTGTTGTTTATGTTGTTGCTTATTTTAAAACGGTATTATAGCTTATTTAAAACGTCGATTTTGTTGTATTGTTTCCAACATTTTTTCGATCGAAAAACCGGGAATGTGTATACGTTAAAAAGCAAATCTTTTAAGTTGTGCTTAGTAACATTAACAATATAGGACTGCCGTAGCAGCTTTTAGAAACTTCATCGTATTCCATTTATTCATACATTGTGTGACATGTTTACAATTCAAATCAGAGTCTGGTAACCGAACCGAGAGAAATATTCGTTCATGAAATATTAACATCTCTTAACAGATCAAACTCTGGCATATCGAATCAATTTTATACGAAAAGAAACTAGTTTATAGAAAAAGGAAAGAAAACCTTTACTTTTGTAATAAATAGAAATATTATATCATGCTTATATGATCGTTAAATTTTACTTTGTTTTTGAGTTACACACATTTTGTGTATTACATGGTGTATTACCGTTGGAATTTTGAGAGGATCCATCGTGAAGCATTGTGAAAGAGTGGGGATATTTAGGTTTCTTTCTTTCTGCACGCGTCCCATAGCAGCCATTTGTGATCAAGACGAGAATAACACCGCTTCGTCTCTTGTGTGTGTTTTTATTCATCCTTCTGATTTTTACTGTTTATACCTAGTGATCTAAGTGATTCTATGGTGATTTTCATATTGTGAATTCATATATTAATTACCACAGACATTAATTAAAGAAACATTAATACGAGTACATTCTTATTAGTAAACAGTTATACTATTATAATTCGTAAAATCAGAACTTTGATCCTATTTGTATAAATATTTCACATATATCATATCAAAATTTTATCTGTTTCTTTTTACTGTGTGAATTATATTACTGTGTGTATTATATCCGTAGTCTTTCTCTTTTTCTCTGTCTCTTTACAAGGATTTTATACATACAAACAAAGTGTAGAGAAACATAGAATTAACTTATCCGAACAGTGCCATCTGAGAGGTGAAATATCTGTAAATTTGATACCGTATTAATTTTTGAAATGGGATTATTTGGATATATCAAGAGGTACTCTGGGATATTCCTAGCAGATGTAGCGACTTCGATAGGCCTTTATTATTTATGGAACAAGGGACATAAGTACTTGGTTCCAACGGTGTCCTTATGCGGTATCGGTAAGAACATAATATTTATTATAATTAATTAGCGTTTATTGATAGTACACAAATTTTTTATGCAAAGTAGATAAATAAAACAAAAGAAACCAAATGAATTTTAAATCATGATAAGATATATGACTATAATAAAATTCGTATCGGATATATCTTTGAATTGTGAACTAAACGCATCCATTTAAGTATATCAGAGAGGAAGTCCTCTCTGACTATACATACAGAGACGCACATTTTATCTTCCTTTCTATTGATCGGTAGACTGGGTCTATCAAAATGCGCCATCAATATAACTACGATACTTTGTTATCTAATTGTTTCATTAGTTTAGTCTGGTTTAATACATTCAAGTAGCAAATTAAAAATTAAATAAAATTTTAATAAAAAAAATGTAACACTATCTCTATCGAATTATAAATTCACACGCTCCGTGCCGCGTGGGGCGGATACTTTCATTTCAGCCATTTGGAATTTTAGGGTAGAGTAAATCTATGTGTTTGTTAAAAGAATTTCTTAACCGTTTGAGTGCCAGGGATCTTTGAATAAACGGAATCGAAAAATCCCAAACAGTGCCATAGCGCTCGTCTTAATCGATTGCGAAGAGAAACAAGCGGCGCAATAGCGCTCGTCATATTTGTTATTTTTATGGAATGTATCTATATTATTATATATGCGTACTATTAGTTTATAAATATTTCAAGTTTTGTTCAATCAAAATTATTGAGAAGATAACAATGAAATACAAGATACCGTCAGTCGTCCGTTATGTTCAAATGTACTGGGACTTTTCGACACAAAATTTGAATAGCGCGGTCGCGCTGCTTGGGATTCAAACGGTTAAAAATTAAATTTATTGCTTTGATGTCTAATACATCTTAGACAAGACATCCTTTTCTTTATAATTATGTTAATTGCACTATTGAAAAAATTGTAAGGTATAAGTAAATCTATCAGAAGCAAAACTATTAATCGTAATAATGTAGAGCGTGTACGCCCCACGCAGGCTGAACGGAAAATAATCAAAAATCGGTCCGGCACGGAACGTGTTATAACATACGTTATTAAGATGTGGAAAAGGATTTTTCGAATAATCTTTCAGGTGCCTCTTACCTATATTGCCATCTAAAATCTCGAGACAAACTGACTTCGAAAGATGTGATTGTCATAACTGGCTGCGGTTCAGGGTTAGGATACAGTCTGGCTCTGTATTGCCGACAACTGGGGGCAACTGTAATAGCGGGTGTATTGCAAATGGATAGTCCCTCGGTTCAAAAACTAGAAGATGAAGGAGTAATCGTTTTCCCTTTAGATCTCATGGAACTGAATAGCACTACAGGTTTCACGGATTCCGTTCGTCGTACTATAGCGGAAAAAAGATTAGGTAAATTACTTAGCACGATCAAGTCTATGATTACAATGAATGTGCATACTAACATGATTCCAACAGATGATACATCTAAATACTGAGATGTACACACTCATAAAAATCTATACAGGGTACTATGAAATACGTGCGAAATATTTGTAGGGTCAATTCTAGACATGAAAATGCTAGAAATATATGTACTTGTACTAATGAATCATCAGACGAGCCATTCTCTCTATCTCACTCACACTTCATATTTCTCGCTCTGATATGAATATATGAGTCTCTCAGTACAACTTATCAATTTCTTATTTTCATTACATACCAAAATATAAGATTGGTATCCAATTTTTAAAGAACAGATTACTCACCGCTATGAGCTTATTTATTATAAGGAGATATAATATAAATACTAGCAAATTGCAAGGTAAGCTGAAATATAGAATTTTTAATATTCCTTTTCCTTTTCTGCTTTTGGCTTTTGAGCGGCTCATATAACAGCTGAAATACTAATCATATCTTGTGTCACTTGTTTCGTTTCATGGATCTCAGGTAACCGCAGTCACTAATATAGATAACATGTAACCATAGTCTAACAAAGATACAATCATACAAATTGTTAATAGAGCATTCGAACGAATTTGGGTAAATTTGGGAAAAATGGTGGCTGGTTTAAAAGAAAAAACAAATGAAACGAGCATACCTATATAATAGAATATCGATTCCAGTGTTACGATGTGTAATCAATAACGCAGCCGTGATGGTCTTCGGCGAATTCGAATGGCAAACGTATGGGCAGCTTAAGAATCAGTTGGAAGTTAACTTTCTTGGTGCTATGATAGTCACGCAAGAATTGATGCCGATTATCCGCGCCCATTATAGTCGGATTATCGTAGTCTCAAGCCACTGTAAGACGCAGCCAATTCCAGGAGCTTCGGTTTATAGTGGAACCAAGGCTGCTATTAGCGCCTGGGCCACTGGCCTTAGGGTGGAGTTGAAGAAGTATGGCATCAGAGTTGTTAGCGTCGTTCCTGGTAACCAAGGCATAGCATTTTCAAATATAAATACAAGATTCTTCCATAAAAAGAGAGCAGTTTTATGCAAAAAATATTTTTCTATGCTTTCTACTTGTGTACAATAAATTATTTGGAAATTTAATGTAATAAGAAAATTATTTGTAAACGTGCTTAAGGGAAAGAATTCTTTTGTTGAACGTTGACAAATTTAGCAATTTCCACAAATTTTTTTCGAACCGATGGTACGTCTAATATTAAAATCTTTTTTTGTAGTTTATTTAGTTACTTGTTCGTCGTATATAAGTATTTTTTATGTAGTTTTAATTAATTGTTTCTTGGTTTCATCTCGTCCGCAATAAATGCGCACCTGACAATTGTATCTCGCTGGTGTAGACGATTAGAGCACTCAGAGTGAACTAAATTAAAAAGCTCAAGTTATATCAGCGTGTTTATCGTTATTGTCCTTAACAAAGTAAATAATTTATGTTGGAAATTAGCAAAATAGCGAACGTTTAATCACAAATTCTCTTTTCGGTAATTATTAAATGAAAAAGGTATGATAAACTTCACATGAAAATATAATTTTGGTAAGAACGAGAGCTAGTGAGTCGTGGAATAACGGGTAAAAATCTCAAAAACTGGTCTGAAATTTTTACCGGTTATTTCACCACATCTTACCAATTCTCGTCAGTACCAAAATTACATTTTTATGTTGAATTCATCATACCTTTATTTAACGATTACCGAAAAGAGGAATAAAATTTCGGAGTTTGTAATTTAGGCATTTGCCATTTTCTCAACATTCAACGTAAATTATTTACTTTGATATACACGATAACGATAAGCATATTGTTTAGGATCCCTTTTGAGTTTTCCATCTTAGTCCATTCTGAAAGCTCTAATCACTTATGTGTGCGAGATACGATTTTTAAACACACCGTTTACTGCGGGCGAGATAAGATCACAAAACAATTAACTAAAACTCTATGACAAATCGTTACGTATAATGAAAAAGTAACTAAATAAGCTACAAGAAATGATTGTAGATGTACTATAAAAGACAAAAAATATATATATATGCCGGGTTTACGTTAGAATTAGGATTAGGAGCGTGAAACGAACCTTCGTTGGATTACACGTTGTCGTTATGCAATAGAAAGCTGAAAGGGGGTGATTCTACGCGAAAAAAGAAGTCAAAAATATAGAATAAAAATCTTTTTTTAATTTTTTCATCGAGACAACGATCTACAGTGAGATCCGTTATAACGAGACGTGATGAAGTGCACGCGTACCGAGCGAAAATTCAAAGTCGATTTTCTCGAAAACAAAGCCTCGAACGAAAAATTTTTATTATATATTTTCGACTTCTTTTTTTACGTAGAATCACCCCCTTTCCGCTTGTACCACCAGTTACCAACCATCCTGTATATATAGAAAGAATTAGACGCACCATCACTTTGAAAAAAATTCATGAAAATTGTTATATTTTGTAATATTCACAGGAGAATGCCCCCTTAATGATAAACTTTTAATTTCCAAGAAATTTTGTATTGCACAAGAAATTTGGAAAAAATTCTATTTGACAAATCATATTTAGAAATTTTATATATATGAAATTATTTATATAATTTTTTACTTTACTTACACATGGCATAGGTTCCTTCATTAAAGAGAGCAATATATTTACTCGACAAGCTGACCACTTTGAGGCGATGAAGTGGGTGATGCCCAAAGAGGTACAAAAGTTTTATGGTGAATACTTATATAGATATATGAAATATTTCTCGTCCCTGGTGAAAAATACAACTGTACAAACGATACGGGACGGTCGTATCTATGAAATCTTCGAAGGCGCTCTTCTGGACAGATATCCATCGGCAACCTACAAGTATGTCTAGCAATAAAAATGAAACTTTAATTATGTAGAAACAATTAAGAAATGAATGAAAAAATTTCTTTCTTTTTATCGAACATATAAAAAAGGAAAATATAAGGAAATTTAAAAAAATTTAGTGTAATAAAAAAATACGAAAATAATATGGTAAATTAAAAAATGAACTTTTGATCGTACTGAAATATTCAAATTTTGAAACGATTAAAGCAATTAATTGAGAATATGCATATATATCTTTTTTTTTATCGAAAGAGAAGAATTAATTTTAAGAATCTAATGTAGTACGTTGAAAATTATTATACTTAAGAGTACGTACGATTTTGACTAAATGAACGGAATAGTGGACGCGAGTGAAGATTTCTATCGACTGAAGTGTTAAAATTCAATCGAATATAATGTTGTTAAGGGAACGATTGCCACTATCTCGTCGGTTGATTAGTGATAAGCATCTTAAAAAGTATTTCTTACTATATAGTACTTGAGCTAACATCTGTATTAGAACAGCTGAATTCCGATATAATGGAAAAAATGAATCACATATCGATCATAAATCTTTCTAAGTTTTATTCCATAGCTAAGGGTTGCTAATATTATAATATTTATTCAAATGTCCATTTAGGAATGAATCATGGCGTTATGCGATTTACCATACCTTGTTCACAATCACACCAACCTTTTTGCGTGATCGACTGGTCGAGAGGTTCGTACATGCCCCTGCATGGACGAAAGAGGATGCTGAAAAATCTGTGAAAAGCGCCCAGAAAGCGATGAATGGATTGTATAATAAGTACAATGGGCAAGCTTAAGAGATCACGCAAAGAATAAAAATGAAATTCAGAAGAAATGTTGATCTCAATATTAAAAACAAACGAAGAAAATGAAATTGTAATGTCTTTTCGCATAAAAGCAAAAATAAAATGTAAAAAAAATTGATATTGTTAAATTAATTTTTATTATTATTTATTATATGTTTAGTGTGTCAAAAGTTAGCATATACTTTCCGTTTCTTTCGTATCTTCTATAAATCTTCTTTTTTTTTTATGTGTCGTGTGTATCTACCTTTGGTATATCGTTAAAGTTTAAATACTAGGTTGTTTCAAAAGTTTCTTTTGTTTTATAAGGAAATGCTAGATGCGCAAGATCTTTTGCTTTATATCATTTTTTTCAGTTGGCTGAATTAAAAGCAGATTCTTAATTTATAATTAAATTTTTCCTTTGCAACGTTAAGTGACTCAGTGACGATTGAAATATCGGCACATGTAACTAGTCATATCTGGAGAACTTTCTCGATAAAATAATAATTAGTTATAACACAAAAAGTCAATGTGAAATGTTTGTAAAGTACACAAATGTTTCTCGACACCTGCAATGAAATGATTAATCGCGATTATCAGTTTAGGTGTAAAATATGACTTTTTTCAATTGAATGGGCACGAACGTTAATTCAATACTTTCCAAACGATCTTATCGATAAATAGAACAACAAACATAATTTTCTGGTCGGCAGGTGTCCATTTGAAGTGTTTTCAAAACTCTACAATGATAATCGTTTCTGATGCCTGACTCTCGATTAGATAGTAACCCTCAATAAATACCTATTCACGGTCCTATGATTTTCAGTTACTTCGAACAGTGAAACGAGCAGCACATACCAAGAAGTAAAAATGGCAATCCTCACCTATGGTACGTATATCGTTATTAGTACTATTCACAGACTCTAAACACCAACATCTTTAACTTTCATCTGCTTCTATTAACTTATTATTCGCTCTTGTACATACTGTACATTTTATAAATCTAACATGGCAATTTACATCTATTTCTATTTATTTATTATATACTCTTGTACAAGTTGAACATTTGTCCGTTTTACAAATTTTATAAGCTTGGAAAATCGATGGAATTTTCTTAAAAAATGATATCCTTTTTTATGAATATCTTGTTATGTGCTAATTTTTACTTGCTAATATACCAATACTTTAATAATATGTTAATATAATATGCACACAGGTACACGAACAAGAATTTCCTACTAAAGCAACATTATAATTTAATTGAATGTCGAAAGTATGGTCACTTTTTGTCGCAGTGTACGTCTTCGCGGTGCTCTTCATCGCCGATTCGATGCAATCATCGTACGTGCCCTGTAATGCCGGTCCATCCCCCGTGAGCGTGGAGATCTTGGGATGTTCCTCTTTGCCCTGCAATTTAGTGAGAGGAAAGATCGTTGAGGCTAACGTTGTTTTCAATGCTGGTAAGTGGAGCAACAAAGTATAACTGAAAAATAGATAAAAAGAACATTAAAATAAAATTAAGGTACAACGTATATATCAAATTTGAAATGAAAATAGTGATCAACTTCACCGAGATTACTTGTATCGTTTCTGAATAGTTGATTAGGAGAAAATTGATCCTGTATCTTAATATTAAAATTAGAGGGTTTCCAAAAAATAGAGCTGAACAAGTTAGTTTCTAAATGGCTCAAGTTTTCCATTTAAATTGAAAGTTTAAATGTGAATTATTTGTTTCCATTATCTTGCCAGGGAACTATAGAAGAATCTTGACGATGTGTTTGTGATACCAAAAATAAATTGCTTATTTTCCATTCTAATTCCAATAATTTATTGTAGTCGAGAATACAAAATCCCTGAAGCCAGTAGTAGATGTCCAACTTGGAAGTGGCCATATCCCATACGTATTACCGGAACAAAATGCCTGCAAGAGTCTTGTAAGTGGACAGTGTCCATTGCAGAAAGGACAATCAGCTACCTACCAATTGAAAATGCCCGTTGAAAAGAGCTACCCAAGGATCTCTCTGACTATCCAGCTGTCTTTGGTCGATGAACAAAACAAACCCCAAGTATGCTTCAAGATCCCAGCGAAGGTTGTCGACTGAACTATTTGACGGACTACTATTGAAATCATTCTTCGATTCGATGACATACTTATGTTTCTCTTGAATTGTTATATTAAGTGTTAAATATATTGTAAGAATCAAATATCTATTTTTAATTCACCTTACTGAACTGATCCTTGAACAGCGTCGATCAATTTGCAGTTTTTATTGATCCTTTTGATCATGTAGAAATATCCGTAAATATTCGTTAGATTATAACGTTAGATTTAAACATTAGATTCAGCTAGAATCAAACATACGATAAACACTTATTATACACGATATAGTAGCACCCCAGAATAATTTATTTATAATTCTCAATGAGAATTGATTGTAAGATTTTTCCAAATAAGAAAAAAAAAGTGAAAGATTATAACGTTAAAGGAGTCTGCCAAAGAAGATTTACTTTCGAGAAGGATGACGATGAGATGTCGTAATTATAAGATAAAGGAATTTTAACTTTCAATTTGAAAGATAAGAAGATATTTAAGTTAACTGCACTTTTATGGTATTCTTGATAAAAATTTATTTTACCATCGATCCTATTGTATTGGGTAGCTCGGAAAGTTCGTTCCGATCTTTGAGAAATTTCGTCGACATGATAGATCATGTTGAAAAGTTTTTCGCTGAAAAACCCGAGAGGTTCTGCAAGCATGGAATATTCGAATTGCGTGAAAGATGGAGAAAGGTTGTGCAACAAAATGGTACCTATATAATTCGATAAATGTACATCGAATCGAAATGTAAATCGGAACGAACTTTCCGGGCGACTTAGTAGTATCTTGAAATACTCGCGTGGAACTCAATGAACTTGTGAGGTGTACGAAGTACATAACGCATCGACCCGTCCGTGGCTTTTTCCGAAAAAGGAGATGCCTGGGAAAGCGCTGTATTGATTTAGTTACTCTAGATTTTCTTTTTATTATTTAATTTGTACTTTACAATTTGTCCAGTTGGACATTTGATAAATAGTTACTCTAGTTGTAATTTGTTAGTTTATTAACAAACAGTGTTAGTTAATTAATTATAGTTTTTGTGTTCTATCATCTGCAAAGAAATAGATAAATGCATATATGTATTTATTTAATTATTATTATATATATTATTTATATTACCAATTATATTTATATTTATTTATTTTCTATTATTATGTATATTATATATATTATTTATATTACTTATTATATTTATATTTATATGTCGGAGATGAAAGGAAAGCTGAAGCCTTTCCTTGGAAATTTTCGGAACATCCTCTAGTACCTTAGCTTAGATTTTATTATAGTTGTAATTGCTTAAGATTTGTAATAAGCGAGATTGGGTTCGAGGTGACAATCGGTCGCTGAACGTAGCCACGGTCACGGGATGGATGTTTTATCTAACGGAGGTCTGGAGTGGTTGTATGTGTTTTCCGAGAAATGTGGTTGTGGCGGCATGTGGCCTCGATGGGACATACATTGTATTAGTAATCAAAACTCCAGGCAGAAACTGCCTAGCAACGGCGTTTGGAACTTTCTCGATGCTTCCAACGAGTGTGCCTAGCAACGACGTTTGGAACCTTCTCGATGCTTCCAAACGGGTATAGAAAACAAAATGCAATCGTACAGGGAGAAAAATCTCCACGAGGCTGGCATTCTTGCGATTGCCTTGGAGAGTGATACATCGAGCATTTTCGACGATCGCATTTGCGTCTAAGTTAGTTTCGCTTAGTAAGGAGTTATCCCGGTGACCGTGGATTCGTTTGAACTCAAACATTGCTAATAGTATTATTTGATTTAATTATTCGTAGATCGTATTATTCATTAGGCTTAGTGTTTGTTAGACTTATTATTAGTTGTACTTATTATTTGTTAAGCTTAGTGACAGACCTGTATATACGTGTAAATAAAATCTCGGCTTTGTGAAACGATGGCTAGTCCACATGAAGAGTCGTCGCGCGCCCAAAATTCGAATCGTGATCCGACATATATATGTCGGGTTATCATTAGAATTTAAGGCGCGTAATGATTCTTCGTTTGAATTAGCCATTGTTTTACGAAACAGAGAATATATTTACGCGAATAAACAAGATTTTACAAAATATTATGATTAATGAGTTTAATAAATGATAAGATTAACAAACGATAAGTTGAATTAATAATTAGATTAAAGAATAATAAGTTTAACAAACAATAAGAGGAACGAATAATATGTCTTACGAATAATAAATTTAACGATTAGTGAGATTAACGATTGATAGGTTTTACGAATTATGAATTTAATTAACGCTATTAGCAATGTTCCGGGGTTCAAACGAATCCACGGTCAACGGGATAACTCTTTACTATGCGTAGAATAATTTTAAACACAAAAAAAATACGATTGCTGAGACACTCGGTAAATTGCTCGATGTATCACTTTCCAAGGCGATCACACGAATGAATATCCGATGAAAATCTTTTTCGCTGTACGACTGCATTTGTTTGTTATATGCTCGCTGGAGACATCGAGAAGGTTCCAATCGTTGTTGCTAGGCAATTTCTGTCAAAAGTTTGTTGTATACTCTTTGGAAACATCGAGAAAGATCCAAACGCCGATACTAGGCATTTTCTGTCTGGAGATTGATTCCTAATACAACGTGTGTCCCATTATATCAGCATCTCTAAAGTACAATTCTATGTGATTTCTAGGGAGAACGATACAACCGATCCACACCTTCGTCAGGCAAAACGTTTATCCCGTGACCGTGGCTACGTTCGGCGACCAGTTGTCACCTCGAACCCACTTTCGCTTTCACAAATGTCAAACAATTACAAATGACAATTGCTTAATTACAGTTATGATAAAATCTAGGCTAAAGCATTAGAAGGCTTCTTCAAAATTGCAAAGGGAAGGCTCCGGTTTTCCTTTCATCTCCGACATATATATAATAAAATCCCTATACTATTTTCAGAATTTAGATATGATCGAGTCTAGATAATATTTGTAATAAATAGAATTCTTTTGTAGGAAATCTAGAAAGCTTGAAAGAGTATTCTGTTATAGATGACTCGATGAGCAACTAAGGAAACTCCACGAGGCAGGGGAGAAACGGTTTTGTGTGAGAACTGTGCGTTACGAAGATACGTTCAGCGGGAAAAAGGACGAAGGATGGAAAATTTAGGGGGTTTGGGCGTAAACGGTCCGGGAGCACTCCTGATAAGCGTTAGGCGCACTAACGTTAAGTTTTAGTCGCAAAGTCCGATACTACTCTGCCACCTCCCAGAAAAGTGGCGGGGCGTTCAGGAGAATTTCTCCACGTACAAAAAAAAAAAAGGAAAAAAAGAGGGTTTGGGCGTATACCTGACCCACATCCCTACACAACGATCGATCCTGTGTGGTCGCATCCCTCTGACGGATATCTAGTAACATCTTTGAGCGCACTCCTAATACGAACAATTGTCACTCGCAAACCAGAAATTTGATAAAACCGTTACTTCGAAGATACCGAGAACAATAGTCAACGCCCTATGGTATGTCGGAAACGAGGATATATGCAAAGACTTAAAAATACCAACAGTCAAAGAAGAAATCGGCAGATACGCAGAGAAATACAAGGAAAGAACGGCAACGCAATCAAACCAGCTGGCTGTTGAAGCGAGCAAAACTCTCATAGAAAGAAGTCAAAAAAGAAAACACGCCACTGACCTCACTAAAGAAATAAAATAGTCAAAGTCGAAGATAGTATCCGGCTGGGGGTAGCCATCCACATGTTAGTTAGCAATTAAGTTAACAAAATTTACCAAATGTCCAGCTGGACAAATTGTAAAGCACAAATTAAATAGTAAAAAAAAAAATCTTTTCTTGAATTTTGAATGTATTGCGATTCGTATTTAAACTTCCATATCGAATTTCTTGATTCAAATAAACCTGTTGTATAATAAATTTATATAACCTAGAATAACTATTTCATCATGCCATCATGTGTGTTTTATAATAGTAATCCTTGTGGCATTGATTCCTACAAATAATTTTTAAAAGCTTTTGTATCATTATCTTATATAAACACAAGTATTATTTTGTTGAATTAATTTCAACCAATTATCACGTCTTATACCTTACATAATATTTATGGATTAATATTACATTATATAATATTCATTATATATTTATTATATTATTATAGTATATTATTATATTATTTATTATGTTATATAATATTTATCTAGGTTTCATTGATTTCATTTGTTGTACCTTGTTAAAAATTTCTGAAATAACGCGACAAACTATAATAAAAGGGAAGTAACAGTTCACGTGTACGATATTTAATTCCACGATTAAGTGAATTATGGCCGAAAATTGCATCGATCACGAGAAAGAATTTCCCGATGCGATGAAGCCTTGTGTACGTGACCAGTTTGATGGAAATTTATTGAACATTCATAGTATACCGGATAATTTCGTTGGAAATTTTGCTCCACGGGTTACCAATTATTTCCACCCTTTACTTTATTCGTGATTTATGGCAGCAGCACATTATTACGCGTGAGACAAAATCGGGAAACATTAAGGCAAGAAAGATATCACAATAGACTTTAAATTGTGTATAAAGGGATTGAGATAAAAGTGATGCATGTACGTAAGATGAGTCGTGTCGATACAAGATTACAAAATAAATTCTGCAATCGATGACTATACACATTTTAAATGTATGTTATCTAAAAATTTCTCATAATCGAATTTTTGGAGAATTTTAAGACAAATTATTTAACTTCACCGAAATAATCCTATCTTATCCTACTCGTGAATGTGTGTGTAAGTATATAGAAGGTAGCTCCGAAATGTCCACGCGAATCGGTCAATTTAATCAAATTAGTCGATTGGTCATACCAAAAATACACAAGCTGATAAGACAAGTATATCGTACTTTAAATAGAGAGTGTGTGCACTTTGCGTCAATCGTTTACAAATTTGTCATTTGGCCGATTGACCGCCTCTTGTCCTTGACATTATTCCGTCTGGCGGATATCCACACGAACGAACAGTCAACCTACCAGATAAAATAGAAACAACGAAGCTCGTATTACGCCCGCGTGCACTTATATGCACAAATATCGTGTCAAACGCATTGATGAATAAGAAGAAAGTTGCAGTGTATGGCCGTTTCTGTTTTCTAAGCCTCAGGAAGAGAACACGAGTGTGAAATGGATTTGTCAACCCACACAAGATTCCTAGTTTTTCCTTTGTGCTTGCAACCCCGTTCATAAGTATCAGAACAGCTTTTGAACCCGTTTGCACAGTTGAGCTAATATTTTTTTGTATTATTATTTAATTTGTACTTTACAATTTGTCGAGCTAAACACTTGGTAAATAGCTAATATTATTAGTGAAATTTGATAAATTACCAGTCAGAAATGACCAATAATTAAATCTAAATAATTAAATGTCAATAATTAAATGTATACTAATGAATCTTCTTCTATAACAGTAACAAATTCGGTAATAAATCAAATAATGTTTTACAAATCACTTTTACAAGTTACAAATCATTTACAAATTATCCTATTCGGCATAAAATTATGAAATCTACCATCTGTAGCTTGTCAATTGTTTAATATTATTAGTTAGCAAATTATCAAGTAAGAAGATCCAGATAAAAATTCCTAAATAATAGTTTTAGTAATTTCCTGATAAGCCTCATATATAAGTAAGACAAGATTAGCCTCAGATTTCTAAGTGTTCTAACACTTATGAACGATAGCGTATCTCTCTCTCCTTCATTTTCTTCCATATCTCCGTCTTCTCATGTCTTCCACTTTATGGCACGCGTACATAATACTGATACCAGCGAAGGTCTGTCAATAATGATTCAGGAGTTGGGCGTGCCTTGCATATGAGAATCGGCCCGAAAATAAACAGGTCGCGCGCAACGCCGCACATAGATGCCTTGAAATCGTGTCCCACTCTATGCACGTGTAATTTCGCAGAAGGTGCGACTGAGATAACGCGATACGAAGATCAGCGAATGCTATAAAAGAGAAAAAAGATCAGCAAATCTTGTTCCTATGTCAGAGAGAGAAGAAGCGCAATAGAAAAGAAGAAATGGAGCCCCCATTTCTCTCTAAACTCGACATCAGAATGTTTAAAATAATTGGAAGATCCTTAAGATACAATCATCCAAACAGTGACTCAGGAAACTTTATATGAATATATGATGGGCATTATACGAGACTTTTTGAAACTTGCAATGAATATATCTGGAAATTTTGTAAAATGAAACAAGCCTGATCCATATAAAAAGTATTAATATACATTACTAATAGCTACAGGTATCTATTTTCGCTGGATCAACAACAAGATAGTTACGAAAGTTATTAGTTGCTGTTTGTCAATTTTTACATCTATTTTTAATTTGTTAATTCATAAAATTATATATTTCTACATACCTTATTTTTTAAATGAACTGATATATAGGCCTAACAAATCATTTAAAATACCTATAAGGAAGAGATAAGAAGACAGTATCCAAATGCAAAGAAATACGATTTATATGTACGTATATATTTAGCTTCTCTTACAAAACTGCTACTTTCCACGAGGACGTTTTCGCTAGTAGCATCCGATGGTAATGTATCGGGTGAAAAATGACTCGGCTGATACATGCGTGCACTGGTGCAGAGATCTTGTATAAAAGATTAATAGAACAGCTGTTTTAACGTATTACGGATGGCTATGTAAATTTTTCTACTCGAAGAATATTTTGGAAGATGTTGGAGATAATCGGAAACGATTTTGTTTCGATTGATCTTTTCTCTTTATTAGACCTTAATCGTTATAAAGGCAATAAATGCAATTTTAATAACATAGAAAGAATTGGCGATTGAATATTACTGTAATACTTTAATACTACTGAATATTAGAACTGTAGAGAATAGGAAACTCAGCTTATCATTAAACTGCTTATTTATAGCAAAGTTGGCGGTGCACAGAATGTACGTAATATAAGAAAATATATGCAATATCCAAAATATGGTGCATTTTATAATAAATTAAAACAATTTTCTACCACATTTTCATACTTTTAATTATATTCTCAAAAATATGAATTTACATAAAAATTTGCAATTTATTTATTATGTGTGTTTTCTATAATCTTCAATTTGATAATAATATCTGTTTTAAACGCCATCTGTAATAGAGTTATGTGTTACAACTGCATTAAGAACTTTTCACATACCAGTGAATCTATTATCATCAGCTGGACGGAGTTTTAGACGAAACTTGCACAGTTCGCGTTCCACCTACGTTTCAGTTGAAGTATTGTATAATACCGATGCAATCCTATCGCATCGCGAATAGCACGCGTGACATGCAGCTACATGAGCATAAAACGAATAGTCACGGCTGGAACATAGGCGACACTTTAATTCCATATATGTCAAACTACTTGAACGTGACATTCACAAATTAATTCTATTCGAATGCTTGAATCTATTTTCTCAGATAATTTTTCTAATTTTTTCTAATCTTCCGAAACGATGTTCTGTTTTGCAACACTTTATTGAAGAGATGGAGTGTCAATTGTATTAATCGATATAATCGTTCGATAATCGTAGGGACTATACAAATGATCGCGCCGCACAATGGTGCGCTTCCTTGTAGTTCAAAATTCGTAAAAAGCATGTCAGGCTTGACCGCACTTAATTACGTAAGATCAGTGGGGGCAAAAGCGTGCAGGAAGGTTAATTCGCTTTGAATTAAAGCGAATCTTCTTTCGCTCCGTGGATCGTCGACCGAAAGAGAGAAAGACAGTGGGAGGTAATGATTCTGTCCAGCTGACACCTAACCTCAACCTCTCATATGCAAATTTACCTATTAACTCATAGTACAACAATTTATAAATGAACGATTTGGAAATGACGAAACTATTAATTACTTTTTCGATTAGCGATCAGAAAGGAGATAACATACATATCAGAATGTCTCATATGAAATCATTACCGATTTGTGGCTGCTTATGGAGGTATTTGAACACTTTTATCATAGGAAATATTTTATGTATATATTGTATGCAAATATTTTATTCTATATATTTTATGTAATTATTTGATATATACATATTTGACATATACATACATATATTTGATGTATATGCGTTATATAAAACATTTTGAACTAACAGTACAATGAAATGTAAATATCATGATAATATCTGAAATATTCGATCTAAAAATGTACATAGAAGCAACAAGGTATTTGCTGCAAACGCATATTAAGTAAGAAATTAGTCTACGATAATAAGAACTATAGTCTATCGCTATCATATTGTCATATCGCTTACAATAAATATCTTGCAATTTTGGCATTGACTTTCAGATTCATTACAAATTTTACCAATAAATATAATCATTACAATGCCAATGAAATTTCAAAATAACGCGTTTTACAAGTGTTCGAATACAACCGTGAGCTACTATATACACCGCGTGGTATGAAGAGAGACGAAGAAAGGTTATTCAGAATGAAGAAGGACAGGTATACGGTGTACAAGCATCGCCCTCGCGAGAATGCTATAGAATGAGAGAGTTGATAAATACACCTATGTAAGGAGGGGAAATAGTTATTGTATTATAATTATAGAGCAAGAGCGAGTGAAAGGGACTTTTTGTATCGGTCATCGAAAGTGGAGGGGCACATGCGATCTTGATGAGCCGGGGTGCCTTCGTATCGCTTGTAAACTCATACTCCTCATAGTGAGTCGTAGTACATGTAGTATGAAAAGAAGCTTCACATCGTGACGTCAGCACAGTATTTCGGTACGAGCCGCGTGAATCGTTACGAAATCCGTGCTTCGCGATTTATTTTGTTCAAACGGAAGTGGAGACGTGTTCGAGTTGAACTGCGAGTGTGCTTTACGACTGAACAAGATCAGTGACGTGTATAGTTTCAGGATTCATTTGGTCATCCGTAAGTGCGGCGCGTGCATCAGGTAGTCGGAACATCGACCGACACATTGTTGTCAAGATGGCGTCGAAAGGAAAGCTAGCGACCGAGGTCAGTGACGCTTTTCTCTTTTTGCTCTTATACATCTTCAACACTGGTTCGGTCACGATGCAAGTGCAAGATATTCGGATAAGAAATGGTTGAATCCAGCGTGTTTCACGTAACCTTTCTACTTTATCGATTAGTTCATTGAACTTATGATCGACGATAATTGTGTTCGCGCGCTTTGACGACAGGTCTCGCGTTCACGAGAACGTCATACTGTCTTGTAAACCACGCCCTTGAAGAGTCATTTTCATGGAATGTTTTTCATTCATCCTCCTCATTGATATATTTTATGATGTTATATTGCGAACGTCGATATATCTTCATTCGTATAGGCATTCAAAAGGACTGGCGTTTGATAAAAATGCGTTTTAGTATTCAAGTTTTTATTAAACTGTACAATGTAAAATATGCAGTTATACAATGTGTCAAAGTTGTTTTAAGATATTAGTTTACAATATTGTTTTGTCGTAAAGTAATTTAGTTATAAGCCAATTGAAATAAGTTTGCCGCTATGAAAACATTACAAGCGTGTAATTGCATCTGCAAATTATGATTTCTTGTTTACGGCAATAGAAATATGATCTAACCATGAAATCAAGCAATCTACGGGTTGACTTCTGTCTTCTCTCTCTCTCTCTCTCCCTCTCTCTTTGTCGCTCCATCTTGGGACATGATATACACGTGGCTTTGAGTATACAATACCTGTTGTTTTCTCGTTGAGGATACTGTTGCCGCACATTAAGCGGTTGACTGATTCCAGACATTCATGTGCATAAATAATATCATGAGGAGGATATTTTCTATCATCGTATTGAATTACGATTTCTTACCGCGTGATATTGTTTTATATATTTTATGTTTTATGCATATATATACTTATTCATTTCATAATCGATGGAATAAATCGAATTTATGAAACTATAGTTTGATTATAGGATTGTGTGGGATATTACGACACTATTAAAGCACCTTATGATAGTAAAAGTATGATAAGAGCTGTATTTTTATTTACACAGTTGAATCTCTTATATGGGATCTATGATATAGGATACCTGTCTATGTTTTATTTCAGATACAAATATTTAGAAAGTTGCAGCCTATTTCTGTGTAAATATACTAGTTTCTCTGTCATTTAATGGTTTCTCTTTCGAAATAAATGAATAAACATCATAGTACATACTATGTTTTCCTGTTATAGTTTGAATTTATTGCTGATTTATTTAATGATATAATTAAATATAATTAAAAGAAATATAAATTTGTCATAGTTGTCATATCATATTATAGAACATAAACAACATTGGTTATTTTTTTTCAATGTAAATGAACCTATCGATCTATACTGAAAAGTATAACAGTAATTACAAAGAGAAACTTTTATGATATATTTAATTCTGTTCGCTATAGATTGTATTTCTTATCATAAAAGTTTAGTTATAATTTGTTGTTTACAGTAAATAATCTCGTTTAATTAATCTAGTAATTCAACATCGACTTGTACTTACAATTAACTATACCATGTTTCTCTGTAACATAATGCATATTTCATAACAGTAAATTTGTTCGATATCGTTTAAAATTATCTATGTCACCGGTATATTTGGAAGTTGTATAAGTTTTTTTTATGTATGTATATGTCAAGGTCCGGATACTCGTAATGGTAGCCATCTCACCGGAAAATATGAAGTAACAGGCAATAAAATCCCCTAGAAAATGTCGTACAGCCTACTTTCTAATCCCTTTCTAAAAGCACGTGCTCAATGGCTATAAATGAAAATATATCGTACCCTTAATTTAAAAAGTCAAAGTCAAATTTCAATTAATTTCAAAGTCAAAATTTATGTTGTCATAGTTATTATTTTGCGTTAGTGATACGATATAATCGTTCGTATTTAAAATATACGTAAAATTAAGGATATAAATTTGAATAACAGTTTCCTAATATGATATGCTTTTGGACTTGAATATGGTTTGTTCGACGTTGTTTTCTTTTTGGCAAGTTGCCACTTGTCGGAAAAGCAGCTTTATTTTTATGCAGCACGATGTTCGACCTCGATTTCGGGGATATGTATTACAAATATTGCCTATATAGGAAAGCCTACAATATAGAAATAGATCTCTTTTGGAAAAAACAATAACAATGCAGATTAACTGCACTACTTATTTTGTTCCGTGACCTCGTTCTAAAATCAACAATACAAAATGCGATTGAGATTATTTCATTCACTCATTAAAAAGTACGATGATTATCGTGGATGTTTTTGTCAAAGGTCGTTGATCCCAATCAGCGCTGACTGTTTTCTGTATCGGTCGACAAGATCGCGTGTGACTATTTCCATCTTCTTACTTACTCACTTCACTGTTATTTTTACTCGTAGAACATAGATTATATTTCATATTATGATAAAAATATTACTATATACTCAAGAACCAAATATCTATGCTGTGCCATAATTTAATTTCTAACATGCTATGATATTTCATATTATTAATAGTAAGAGAGAATAATATTTAGATTCTGTGAACTATTGAACATAAAATATGTAAAATATTTGAACTATAAATGACTAGTAACTAAATATTTTGTATATCGATCTTTGAAGTAAAAAGTAGTGCGAAGTTCAAAATCGGCCCTGACTGGGACAAGTGTTTTATGAACTGGCTACGAGATGGCAGGAGGTGGACATTGGGAGAGCAATGCAGTAATTTGTGATACACACGTCAGTCTGGCGTTTCTCTCTCTTATCCTTTTTTTTCTCTCGTTCCTCGGAAGCCCCTCTTTGTCGTTCTCGTCTCACCTTCGACGCTAATTTGAACGATACGGTTCGCGTTTATTATCGCTAAATTAGCCATTATGTCGTTATTTTAACGAGTCGATGTGTGTCAGGGGGCCGTGCACACGCTTCCAGTGTGTCCACTGTATTTCCTCGTTCAATTTCTCTTCTGCTTGTTCAACATTGCCGTCATGACATGACCCATCTTTGAAAGATATTTCCAGTAATTGTTAACTCATTTACATCGGTTTATAGCTTATTATATCTCATCTTGCGAGAATTTGTCAGATAGCAATTATTCTTCATGGTCAAGAATACGATTGATATTTATTTGCAGGTTATTGGCTTACCATTGGCTTAGTACAATCAATGATCAGATCAGATGTCGCTGACGTCTTTAAGTGCAGTTCGTTGACAATATCTGTTCCGATTATCATTATGTCTTCATTCTAACTTCGATAGTATCATATATTACATCACAAAAATCTATTCTTCGTCTGTCGTCGACTCAAGAAGTACATTGACAGAAACTAGATTGATCTTGATATCTCGGGTTTAAGTTACTATGAAAGTTACATTGTCGTATAGTTTGTTCCTAAATGAAATGTAACTGTACAGTAAAAATGTTTTCTACTGTACAGTACAAATATGTTTGACTCTCACGATACACACGACAGATAAGTGACGTGTCTCATTAATTCCGGGAATTATTCTAATAAAATTTTCTGTTAGCATTTACTCGATGTAATTTCATCTTAGACTCTTCGAAATTTTTTCCATAACATATCTTTAATCTGTCATATTTAATAATTCATATAATTGGAGGTTACCTTTTTTTAAGGCATTTATATATTTTGTATTAGGAATTCTATTTTTGGTGGGATATTAACAGCGCGTTAATCGAAAGATCGCGCAATATTTGCGTGCTTGTGACAATTTATTCAAGGATGTGTTTTAAAAAACAATACACACGAAGTTATTTTTTGGAATGCCACATTCATTATACAATTTTACATAATTTATTATGTATTATATATTTAATATATATTTATTAATATCCATTAAAAATCTTTCATAATTCAATAGAAATTCTACCAATGCAATAATTATTACTAGTTCTATGGTACTCCGATCGCCACACCCGCACAGTTGCGGTTCTAACCGATTCTCATTACCTTTAACAACATAATCTCTTATACATACATTGTACGTTTACAATTACCAATTTCAACCTATGTATTTACAAAAATCCTTACGAAACTTACATAAATGTATTTATCAAATCCATATATTCACATTAATCTTTCGTTGTAAATTATTCTATAAAAATCTTAGTCTTATTTTCATGACATCCAATTACTATCTCACCAATTTATATTGCCTGCCATAATTGTGAAACCGTTTATGTACAAATACATACATGTACAGTTACATACAAGTAAAAAATATGTACAATTTTGATACATTAATGCGATAAGGAACAAAGTGTATTCTGCTTGGAATCGTATTGAGCGATAATTTTATGGAAACAATTCATCAAAAATAAAACAATCGAATAGCAGTTTATTTTTGTTTCACGATTGTCGAATCAGCGTAACAGAATACCTCAATATATGAAATTTGATTTCAAGATACAATCAAACGAAATTGTAACAATGATATTTACAAGTTTAACTGTTCGATTTTAGCGTGTTGTATCTTTCTTTGTTTAATCTAGAATTTACCGTAGACAAATCTCGCTCCTGTTGGCATCGGTCAAGACCATTCTAAGGATAATCCAAACGAATCGACGTTACATTACACAAAAGAAGTAACTACTCTCGTCGTCGTAGTTCCACTAGCTGCCACGCCTTTCAGATATACGTTACGAGCTCGGTGTCTGTTTCCACAAGGGAACCAGGGCCGTCAGTTTCGAAAGCAAACACGTCTCAGCGGATTGTGGTTGGTTTTATCAGTGGTCGTGAATCCTCGCGAGGATCTGACGATACGGTTTTGCGAAGGATATCCGATTCGAGGTCAGACCCGTGACAGTGAAGCGGCCAGATTCGTCTCGCGAGATCTGGCTCGATCCAGCTGTTTTAATGGTGAACTTCCGCGAGATGACGACGCGAACACCGGAGGGGTCATCCCACGCGGCACGGGACCATAATTCCTGGGAAGGAAACCGCCCTGTATATTGGCCCTTTTAAACTTCTTTACCGACTAATTCGTTGTCGCATCCGCGCTCGCGCGCGCGTTCCACGCTGCTGCTTTGATTATTTAAATGCCAGCCACGCTCTGTTTTTTCCTCTTACGCTGACAATGCGGCTCCCTTCGTGTTTACCATGGTTCGTTGATTTGACGTTCGTTGTTTATAAAATAGTACCCGATCAAGGGGAAACGGAGGAGTATCTTTATACTTTATGGTTGATTAGTTACAAACTCATTTGAATGGTCATTAAAATAATTAATTGTACTAATCGAAGCGATAAATATTTATAGTTGGAAGATAAATGTTGAATACCGCCATATGGGCGACGTTCGACTTGGAAAATAAATTTTAAATATCGCTGTGGCGACATCCGGCCATAGAGGAAATCGCACATGCATCTCAAGAGTGACACAGTTCGTTTCGTATCTTAATACCTAGCAGTGCACGTGAAGAATGAAAGTATCGAACGATACCTTAGAATTCTATTTACTGAATGCAACGTTTAAAAAGATTATTCAGAATGACGAAACACAGAATAAAAGATGGAGTTGTTGAAGGATATTAAATGAAATTTGATGTGAATTTTAAGTCGGTCCATAATAGGTTACATCGTCTACCCCTTCGTCGCGATCAAATTAATTTCGAAGCTAATTTAGCTAATGTAATATTCACCGAGCGACTTCCTGTGGCTCGGGTTACTTGTTTCTTCAAATTCCCTGTAGTAACTCGATTTCTCAATTACCTACGGTCGACGTAAACGTTAATATTCGGGCGAATCATGAAGCAGATAGAAATTTTACACATTGACCACGTGTACCTTAGCTATTCCAGTTTGGAGTTTTATGACAACGCGAGCTTGTAGCATCGAAAAGACAACGATAAATAAATTAAAGTACAATTAATATAGGAACGAACGAAGTGAAATAAAACCGCGTTTACATTAGGCGGTTTCTCTTAACGCGGCTTAAGAAAAACTCGGACGAGCCAACGATTTCATTTCCATTTGCTGATGTATCTCGCTTTCGCTGATATCGCATTATTATACCTCGTGTGAACGTGTACGCGTATTGTTGCTTTCACGCCGCTTGTATATTCCAGTCGATACCGTGTTCCGGAGATAGCAGCTTATCCACCGATAAAATTATGTAACGCCGACACACGAGAATGTGTACGCGACGTACACGCGCATGTTAATAGGTTTAACTTTAATTAAGAGCCCCTCGAAAATTGTTGCTGACCTCCGTTGCACCGGAGCGCGCTGGCTTAATTTCGAAAAATTTCATCGAGGTGCAACGATTCCTAGTATTTTCTCGCTCTTTACGTAGTTTACTAGATGCTTTTTTCTTTTTTTTTTCATTGAACTTTAGTCAAAATTGATTTCGGAGGATGGCAACAAGGGATTTATTCTCGATCGATTTTCGTCAGTTTACAGAGCGTGTTTGCAATTTATGGAATATTCGATATCAATAATCGTATCTTGATTTTTCCTATTCTATTTTCCTATCTCGTAGCGTAGCCAACTGTACGGACGCGTAGTACATTTAATGTTTCCATAAGGAATCGTGGATGCTGTGGAGACCAATTTAAAATTAATGGAATATTTCGAATTAATCGTATTCCGGACTTTTCTATTTTGAAGGAGTTAGGCTAACGTGGTATGTATAGAAATTATGCAGGAACTTTGTAAAAGGGATTATGATGAGATGACGCAGATTCTCGTTCGAGGTGACCAACTGCATGTTCGATTCCTTAGTTTCAATGGCCCGTCTACTACAGCCTTATTACCATACGGATCGATCCATTTTTACCTAACTGACGATGGAATTATTCGTCAAATAGAAATACATATAGCGGGCGAGTTCGCTAAATTTAGTGGACTATCTTGACGCGCTGTTGCTAATTTCACACACTGTTTGACCTTTCGTATCAAACATAGGACTCAGCTTCTTCCACCATGAAAGTATCAGAAATTTCGTCTCGAGGCAATTACTCTGTTCTAGCATTGAAAGGGGATGGGAAAAATAGTTAGCAATTGTGACAAGCTTTCGGGGTTAATTGTTGCCAGTTTGCTTAATTTTCCATCGAAGAGGATTCTACGATCTATCTACGATATGTGACGAATATCTAAAATGAAACTTTCCTGTTTGTACCTCGTTTCTGAAGAGATCTAATTTTTCAGAAAATCTTCAGGACTTTATCGAATAGATAGATATCGCGAACAGAGTCTATTATTTGTTAAATTGTTATTCATTATACACGAAACACCCCACGCAACCCCACTAAAGAAATAAAATAGTCAAACTCGAAGGTGGCATCCCGCTGGGGGTAGCCATCCACATGTTATTTAGCAATTAAGCTAGAAAAATTTACCGAATGTCCAGCTGGACAAATTGTAAAGTACAAATTAAATAATAATAATACAAAAAAATAAAATTATACACGAAGGATAGGCGAAAAGATTCGAATAATATCTTTTCATTTCACATCTCGGTTTAGAGGAAATCAAGTTGGATGATTCGTCGAACACGCCTGAATTTTATCAGTTCTCAATTGGATATAATTTTTCAATGGTTATTCTATGTTCGAAAACATGTTGGAAATGTGGAATGAAGGTTTTTCATGCGGAGCCTCTTTTTTTCGAGAAGAACGAAAAGTTCTTCGTAAGATAAAAGTAAGTCGCGAGAACGTGTTACAGAATTCTTCGTATGGGGATTCTTCCTACCGGAATATGTAATTTGAATATTCATTCGGTGCAGCGAACGTGCTTGCCTAGAACTTGTTACTTTCACAGCTCCAACACTAGCAACATTGCATAAAGGATTAATCTTTCCCCCTCTATGTTAACTGGAAAATACACGACGGTTATCTACGTAGGTCGCTTTCAAATTATTTACCGACTAATTTGATATTTACGCGATTCCCGTGTTCACGAATTAATTGAACGACCATGAAACGACAAACTCTGTTACTCGCGGCGTAACGTAATAGCATAAGAAGCAAAGGAACAAGAGTCATTCGCCTGCTTCGCGTGCATTCTACAATACATAGAAAGCTACATCAGCGTGATTGCATCGTTACGTAAACGAAAATTGTTTTCTTACTTCTTTAATCTACTTTTTGCTTTCTTTACCCTGTTTCAAAAATACAAGGTGCCGCCGAATAACGTCTACAAGCGCGAGGCGATTCTTTAGGGAAAAATAAAAGCAAAAATGTAGAATAAAATGTTTTCGTCCCAGGTTTTGCTTTCGAGGAAACAGCAAATCTCGGACAATTGGACACGAGTAAACAATTAAAAGCAGGTTATTCTATGCGTGAAAATAATTACAAAATTGGAAGAAAAGTTTTCCGTTTAAATCCCTGTGATTTTCAAGAAAATGGAGTTTGTTATAATAAATACATTTTGTTCATAAACGAAGCGTTTTACGAGAACATTTTATTCTGCGTTTTCCATTTATTTTTACATGTAGAATAATATCCTATAGATTATGTTCTTTTATTTAATCTGGAATTAGCTACATTCCAGTGTATTTGACAAATTTCTAAACTCGATTTTCTCGGAAGCTAAGCCGCAGATGAAAACATTTCTTTTATATTTCTTTCTGTTGTTTTCTCGAAAGGAATCATTTCATGATAGGTTACACATGTTACTCGGCCGCAATCTGTGTATTTGTTGTTTCAAACGGAAATAAATTTTCTTACGAAATATACATTTTCAATTTTCTATAAGACACGACAATCTATTTTTATTTTGTACGTTGTGTGCCATTGCGAATTTTACATATTTTAACCGCAGTAGATTTAAATGTACTGTACTCGAACGTTTAATTTCTATAAAATATTATATAGTAGATATCTACACGTATACAATATTCTTTAGATATTGTATTGTACTTTGTTCTGGCATTATTATCCAAATAATTCATATTGCTGGCGATTTTTTAAGTCCATGAAATTTATTTTATTTTAATCATTAGATTATATATTTTTATGTATTACACGTTATTGTATTCCGTTGGCAACAAAGTGATTGCGGATTTTGTCATTAGGTGGTATTGGCAATATCCGCAATCATTTAGTTGCCAACCCAATAGTTAATACAGAAATGTAAGCATATTAAAGTCACCGAGCGTGAACAATTTTCAGCCAAAGATAATCATACCGCTAAGAAAACATTTCGCGTCACAGTTTGGATATCTAAAGTTGAAATATTGGTTATTTTTAACTGATCCCGTATAAACTCAATTATTCTCGTTAGATACATCTTAGTTCGACAATATGATTTTTATTTCGTCTCGTTCCGTGCGTAAAATACGAATGAGTTTCTGTCGGTCGTCGGGTGAAAATTCTTTTATCGCCAGCCAGGCGAATTTCATGACCGAGTTGTTCCTTTCTTCCGTAACTATGCGAGATTTTATGGTAAGTGCGTGCTTTTTCTCTTATCGCGAGATATACCTTGATAGAGATATTCCAAACCGGAGAAGCTAATTTTTTCCCAGAGATAATTATATTCTCGACGAGCCGATCATTTTGCAAGAAAGTCTGGCGAGGGTGCTGTTATAAGCCGGGAGGATGGTAATTACGTAAACTTCCGTTTTTCCGATGGGTTCGAAGGAACGATGGGAATTTTAACGAAATAGCAACTGCGTTCGATCGAGTCGTAAAGGTAAAATTGTTCGGTTCCGGAAGAAGAAATAAAATTGTAACGTTGGTAGAAACGTTGGAAATGCATTTATAGAAAATTTAAAGGTGGAAACATTTCCAGAATGCATATGATGTGAAAAAGTATGTAGAACAAGCTAAAGCACACTTTATAATATTATAGTTAACAAATAAAAGTAATCTCTATTTATGTTTCATTTCCTTAATCACACTGATATAAATATAAATTTGCATAAACGTTTGTAATCTAGCAGTTTCCTTTATTTCACAAAATTTCTCACTACAAACATTTTCGAAGATAACACGCTTCTAAGTTAACTTCTCTTCGTATCTGTGGACGTAAATTTTCAAATTAGTCTCAGATTTCATCGATATAATCACAATAGTCTGGTCATAGTAGCAATGGAAATTCAAAGAATTTCACATAATATGTTTATGAAAGTTTTGTGTATGATGCTTTCGTGAGTCATTGTATATGCACCGTGAGCATGTAAGCAGTTACACGCGTGTCCATCGATGCGTGTCGCCACCCTTTGCCTGCTAATTATGCACGAGCCCCCTCGTCAACGGTGCACGACCAGCAGGTTGCTTGCTACTTTTGACCGACACACGCGCGTCATCGTCGTCGAGCACTACGACGCTCGCTCTGCTTACCATAGCCTCACGTGCTCGTTGTCGTCGTCATCGAGTGTCGTCATTCGTAGAGGTTGAAGACAGCCTGACATTTTCGAGTTTCCACGCGTTGGTAATTCTTGCTCGTCGCAAGAATATCACGGGCCTGACCTATATTATCGTACTATGGCTGCTAGAGCATAGGTCACGTGCTCGCGCCGCCCTGGCCATTCTGGTGCATCGATACTTTCCTGCTTTTATACTCCTGCAGTTTTTCGACACGTTGGAGTTTCCGGGTCGGCGCACATCGCGTTAAATTATTATTATTAAAGTCTGTAATTTCGATTTAAAATCGTTGAATTCTTACGTTATTAAGAACGTCGTTTTAATATCAGCGATATTAAATGACAAGGCAAATAATACAATCTGACGGTTCTTTACTCATCGAGCAATTCTTCTTGAAATTTATAATACTATTTTTCCTTCTTATTGCATTGGCTCGCCTCTCTTTGACCTTATCTGAAATCCTTAATTTTCTGCCAGTCTTTCGAAACATTTGCATTCTCATCTGAGTCTTGAAATTTCTCAAATTAGCCCAGCAGAGTTTTATCGGATGCATTTTGCGTTTCTTCATCCACCCACGAAATTTTGCCCCAAGTCTGCAATTCGCAATTGCTCTTTGGCGCAAGAGGTTTACGTCTCTCCAACCATTCCCGAATTTTCAACTTTCCAGAAATCTTGAAACGTTTAATTTCTCATTCGCTCGCGTGAAATCTCTTCGTTCTTCGTTTCATTTCGGATCATTGCAGATCTTCGAACCGGATCCTGTAACCTTGCAAGCATTTAAATTCTCGCTCGACCCTCGAAATTTCTCAAACTAATCGAACCATCGAGACCATGATTTTGCCCTCTATTTGCATTCGATGTAGTGCAAGAAATTTTTCTCCATCCATTCACCAATTTCCCCAAAGTAACGCTATTTAACGAGGGACATGACACTTCCAAAGAGTGTCATCCTTACACTTGTATAAAGTGTAGCTTTCTTGCTTCAAACAGAACACGTGCGACCATAAAAGGGCCAGGCACGTAGCATAGACTCTCCACGCGAGATTTTGCACGATGTATGTGGTACGGTGCCAGGATCGAGAGGTTACACGAGTACCTCGTGATAGAGACGAGGAAAACGCTGGCTGTGGTCGACAGAAAGGGTGGATCCACCACGTGCTACGACATGGTAGGCCACGACATTAAAGCGGAACCATGTTTACGGATGAGCAACTCGTGCGGTTCGAGGATCGATCATTACGAATTCATCGTAGTGAACGCGAAGGATAATCGAGTCAACATATCGATCGGTATCCCGTTTAATTTTGTTGACGTAAGAAGTTGTTGTTGTCTGCGGATGTTTTCCTGATCAATTACAGGGCTCTCATAAGCGAGAAGAGTTTTCGTTGTTGTGGTTGTGGAATTTTGAAATCCTTGAGAAGCTTGTTGGTACGATAATAAATATTATAATGGCTATGTTCTTTTCTTTTCTTATTATAGTTTGAGTTTGATTCGTCCTTTAACAATGAAAGGATACATTGGATTTATAGTTGTAACGTTTTATCGTGTAAAATTAATATAGAAAAATTGTTTTTCCAGTGCCAGTATTTCAATCGATCGGTTTACTATCACGCTAATATCTCGTAAGTTGAAATTTTCAATAATTACGTCGGATTTATTAGAGATAATTGTTCTCCTGCGTCTTCTTCCGAGCATAACGCGGCACCTGCCAATTACAAGTTCACACGAATTAACGTTCATTTGCATTGGAATTTTTTTTCCCCAGCTCCATCCTTTGCCAATCGACGTCTTTTACTTTATTTGTTTTTGATATTAATACTATGCAGGAAATTATATTTCGAATGAAAACTTACATCTGACCATGCAAGACTTCTTTAGACGTCAGCACGGTAGTAATAATTTGCTAGCATAACAGTTCAGCGAATATATTTACATGAGAAATATAATACTTAGGTAAGAGCATTTGAGAATTGTAGATGTAATAACAATAAAAGAATCGCCACGATACAATCATACTTGGTTTAGCAAGCTATGGTAAAAAAGATTGGCACGAGAGTGGCACGTGGAGATAAGAATTCTGAAAGAAATATTGGCCGGCTCGCTGGTGCGAAAGGCTTGCATCGTAAGCAAGTCTATTGTAGCCTGTGCTGCGCCAAATTTCCGGATGTTCCTTTGATATATATAGGGAAGCAACGCCAGTTGGGTAATCTCAATTTCTGGGTTACTTCGGACCCTTTGAACTATTAAGGATCCTTAGATTCCATCTAAATCTTCTGACCACCCGATACTCCCGGGTTTTATCCTATCCTTTGAAATATCTTCTTAGACTCCCTCAAACACTTTGATTTCTTCAAATTCTTCGGCCAAGTTCTCAAGAAAATGTGAATTCTCTCGAATACCTCCGATTATCCAGAATCCTTTTATTCTTCAACAAGATTCAGCTTTCTCTGCATCTTTTGGCTTTATCAATCCTTTGAACCATCCGGGACTTTTAGGAAACTTTCGAAAATATTTGTATTCTCACTTGGACGTTGGAATTGTTCGGTTCAATTCGATCGGATATCGTGACTTTGTATTTGTTCGTGCGAAACAGAGTTGGACGTTATTCGAATTGTTTTGAATATCTATCTCAGGTGATTGCCGGAATAAATTCGTGTGAGTGGAATATTTCATCCGTGGAACAGTTACTTGCTGTCAGTAACAAATTATTTTCTATATTTATTCGAATAATGATTGCAGACTTATTTTTACTATTAATTTACCAAATGAATAATCTACCAAAGAACAATAAACTTCCTAATCTGGCATTTGGAAAGGCTTATAAAAGTCAGTATTGCAACGACTGGACAACGTTCAGCTTTCGGAAATACATCTCATGTTCAGTACCATGTCCATCCTCCATATTTTTATTTTTTTTATTATTTAATTTGTACTTTACAATTTGTCCAGCTGGACATTTGGATATTTTTATTTTTTTTATTATTTAATTTGTACTTTACAGTTTGTCCAGCTGGACGTTTGGTAAATTTTTTTTAACTTTTATTTTATTTATATCGCAATTTGGTTGCAAATTCAATGGCACAGCGAAATCATTGTCACGATCGAAATTAATCGATTCTCAGTAAACATCAGATTTTTTTTTATTATTTAATTTGTACTTTACAATTTGTCCAACTGGACATTTAGTAAATTTTGTCAACTTAATTGCTAAATAACTTGTGGATGGCTACCCACAGCGGGATACTATCTTCGAGTTTGACTATTTTATTTCTTTAGTGAGGTCAGTGGCGTGTTTACTTTTTAATCTTCTTTCTATGAGAGTTTTGCTCGCTTCAGCAGCTGGTTTGGATGTGTTGCCGTTCTTTTCTTGTATTTTTCTGCCAATTTCTTCTTTGACCGTTGATATTATATAACACATAAATATTTATATATCATTTTATCCGAATAAATTCTTACGCGAATATAAGTTATTCGATTAAATTTTTAGCCAGATAAATTCTCGCACGAGTAACTTCTTATTCGAATAAATTCTTATTCGCATAGATATGCGTTCGATTGTATATTTCTTCACTAGTGGCGAATAAAACTTGATTTTTTATTCTTATCAATTACCTGTTGTTCGAATAACATTTTTCCCAACACATTGATACGTGATCCTCTGATTCTGCGTGAATATATAGAACAAAGTAAATACGTATCGATGCTCGTGGTTATTGTAACATTGTCATAATTGGAGATACGTTGGTAAATACAAACGCGCGTTATAAACGCGTTCTCATTATCATTCATATTAAATATCGTATTGTTTCCACGTCAACAGTAATTAATTACCTGCATCATAATTTAACCAGTTCACCCCACCTATTCTGCTATCGCATACGCTACTTGCGTTAGTCCAACGTATACGATTCGTGAATTTCTCTTCTCCGAAAATATCGATCGATCGATAGTCTGATATTTCTGACGCACGCTACGATGAACTATTATCTTCACGTTTATTTGCGTTTGATGTCCGGTTTCCCTTGGAAATCTCGCTACAATGTATTGTTGATTGCGGCAGCACGAGAAAAAACGATCGTACGAAAATCGAGGGCGATTTTATTGTTCGCTAGGCACGAGGAAATATAACGATACCTATTGTTCTTTCAACGACGCCTTCGATAGTTCACAATACCGCCCGTGAATAGTAATAAATCGATGATATTGCACGCTGTTTTCGTTCGTGATCTTTAACGAATTATTTTTAATCCGCAGTTCGCTCGGACAGTTGCATACCTGTTAATGTTTCATTTGATTAGTCACGGGATATTTAGCTACGGGTTTAATGTGATTGACAAATAAGGAAGAAATTATCCTTCGAGTCTCGTGCTTTACATTCTTTATGGTTGAAGAGAGAACAGGTTTGATATTCTTTTAAAGATTCCTACGTTTATAACATATAAATTAGCGATGGTCAGTTCGGTTATTTTGAAATATTAAGAAAGAAAAGTATCGAAGTGTAGATACAAACGAACGAGAAACTATTGTAGATTTTTTCTGTACGTAAAATGTACTATTATAATATAACATGGTAATTTTGCAGATTTAGCAATTAGTCTGTTAGTATATCACTATTCGCGCTTTTGACTATTCACACGTGCTCTAATGTTCATAAATTGTCCATAGAACTATAAAGTTATAGAGTTGAATAGCCAGAAGCTGTCTAAAGATCTTTTAAAATACAAATTTGCTAAGGTAACATTATTAGAACGCGAGGAGAAACATTTCGTTTTGAACTTTATAAATTTATATTCTTCGCAGTCGCTTAATGTTTTGTAATGTTCACTGGCTTACCAACGGACAATGAATATTTATGCAGCTTCATATTTTTCTATTTATTTTCTCTAACCGAACAAATGAAACCTAAATGGAGATTTCTCTCGGCTTTATTTTGGATATTTTTGCATATTATACTTTTATATTTCTCATAAATGCGGTGGCAGATGGAGAACCGAAAGAAGATAGAATTCCAAAAAAAATATATACCAAATAAAATACAAAAAAAAAAAGGGAGATAAATACCGAAAGGCAAGAGGAAAAGCGTCAAAAACGAAGTACAACAATAGCAGAGAAAAAAACTATAAAAGCGTATAATATAAATGCATTTAATTGGATAATGTAACGTAACATAATAAAATATTAATACGTAAGGTGGTGATAAGTAAATACAAAACCCATTCTAAGCAGAAATGCAAGAATCACAGTAAATAAATAATAAAATAAAAAAAAATTAATTTCTCATAAGTGCATGAATATCCGCGATTTACTTATCAATGGACCGTGGATGTCTATGCATTTATGGGATTGTTCGATATCTTTTTCGTCACTGTCTGTTGCATGTAGATTCTGCAGTTCTATGAAATCTTAAGACATTGAAGCGTTTATAACGTTATGATCAGACCGCGATTATTCATGTAAATTTATAAACTTTTATAAATATAGACGAGAAATGGGAAATTTCAAGGTGAAAAGATGTAGGAAACATACGTTACAAGAACAAGTATATAAAATATCCAAAGTGAAGACGCGTTATAACATTTAATAGGTGAAACTAATTTCTAATTAGATTTCATCTGCTTTATCGTTTTGATGAACATGTGAATTTGCATAAACATGCACAGTCTACTTATCGATTATGCGTGTTCGTATTTCGCTCACGTATCTCAAGAACCACGATTTTAGGGAAAATGAGTTTCGACGTTCTGAACAGTTATATTCGGTTGGCAACTAAGTGATTGCGGATTTTGTCAATAGGTGGTATTGACAAAACCACCATAGTTGCCAACCCAATAGTTTCGCGATGATGCAATAGCGATACAACTTCTTTCTCATGGTGAACGTTTAAAATTTCCTTGTAAGATTCTACCAGCAGAAAGTACAAAGAACGATCATTTTTGCTGTACCAATAAATAACTGAAAACCTAAAAATTATGAATTATGTCGTTGCTGTACCAGATGAACGATCTCCATATCCGTCTCTTCCTTTGCACTGCACACAGTGCGCTGATCTAGCTTGCGAGAATCTACTCGCACGATATCCAATAATTCTGACACAAGGGTATAATAACGACGATAATGGTGGTATAATATGCCACGAATTAATTAGACATGCAGCCATAATGAAGTGCATATCACGCAATGGGCGTAGTCCTCTGAAATATTCTACGCCTGGCTGATTGATTTTCCTCGCGAAGACTCAGCTAAATATCGAAGCCGCGTGGTTTCACAACTCGCGTATTTACAGATGCGTACGTGTCCTGAATGGATTCGTACGCAGCTGTCGGTCAGTCGAACGGAAAAGGCGTTGAAGCGTAGAAATGTGTTACCATGGAATGGTATTTTTTATTCATATCTTGTACCATTCTTTACACTGTAAATAAAAACCTATGGCACATAATTGCCAATATGGAACATAATTCTGTATAACGTATATACATTCTAATATATATATATACGTATAATATTCTGAAGGAATTCGTTGGCTGAAATAGAGAAGCCATGGTCGTATACGATGAAGTTTTTTTTTTTTATTTAATATTTCACATTCACAATTTATCCAATTTGGACATTTGGTAGAAGTTTTTAGCTGTTTGACTATCATGTGGGTGGCTACCCCCAGTGGGGTACCATCTTCGTGTTTGTTAAGTTATATCCTTTATGAAACGATGAAGTTTGATCGCGTTATTACCTGCCAGCTTCTTCCTTGCTTTCTCAAGGTGAAAGATCTCATGAACAAAATAGTTATCTTCCTAGATCTCATTTTTAGCAATTGTATCGGTAAAAATATAAATTTGCACAAATAAACGCGATCTTGCAATGTTATATATACGACAATTTCTTAAAATTTCATGAACCTGTAGAATTTAGATGGAACAAATGGTGACGACAGGAATTTTTTCCAACGTTTACAGCATTAAAAGATAGAATTTAACGAAGCAAAATTGATCGAGAAACATCGTATACGGCGCAATGTTGACTCTTAACGGAGTAAAAATCAATGTAAATTCGTATTTAAAATACGATATTAGCCCCTGATGATTTTTTATTCGCATCTTTACTGTACTATATTTTATGCTGTAAAATATCTATACGTACTGTATTTCTATATAACGTGTATATATATATATAAATAAATAAAATTCTCATCCCCCAAAACTATGTATATATATGTATATGTAATGTCGTTATATTTTTGGAAATCAGGCGGGGTTCTATGGAATTTACATATATATATGTCGGAGATGAATGGAAAACCGGAGCCTTCCCTTTGCAATTTTGAGGAAGCCTTCTAATGCTTTAGCCTAGATTTTATCATAACTGTAATTAAGCAATTGTCATTTGTAATTGTTTGACATTTGTGAAACCGAAAGTGGGTTCGAGGTGACAACTGGTCGCCGAACGTAGCCACGGTCACGGGATAAACGTTTTGCCTGACGAAGGTGTGGATCGGTTGTATTGTTCTCCCTAGAAATCACATAGAATTGTACTTTATAGATGCTGATATAATAGGACACATGTTGTATTAGGAATCAATCTCCAGACAGAAAATGCCTAGTATCGGCGTTTGGATCTTTCTCGATGTTTCCAAAGAGTATACAACAAACTTTTGACAGAAATTGCCTAGCAACAACGATTGGAACCTTCTCGATGTCTCCAGCGAGCATATAACAAACAAATGCAGTCGTACAGCGAAAAAGATTTTCATCGGATATTCATTCGTGTGATCGCCTTGGAAAGTGATACATCGAGCAATTTACCGAGTGTCTCAGCAATCGTATTTTTGTGTTTAAAATTATTCTACGCATAGCAAAGAGTTATCCCGTTGACCGTGGATTCGTTTGAACCCCGGAAACATTGTTAATAGCGTTAATTAAATTCATTATTCGTAAAACCTATCAATCGTTAATCTCATTATTCGTTAAATTTATTATTCGTAAAACATATTATTCGTACCTCTTGTTGTTCGTTAAATTTATTATTCTTTAATCTAATTATTGGTTAAACTTAACGTCTGTTAATCTTATCATTCATTAAACTCAATACTCATAATATTTTGTAAAATCTTGTATATTCGCGTAAATATAATCTCTGTCTCGTAAAACGATGGCTAACTCAAACAAAGAATCGTTACGCGCCTTAAATCCTAATGATAATCCGACATATATGTGAAACATAAATCCTTAGGGTAAATCAAGCGATCGATTTTGGAAAATCGAGTTTATTTTGGGTTAAATTTAATTTGGGTTCGAGTTAATAATTAAATTAAATACAATAACAGTTAATAACAAATCTACTACAAATTTTACCTGGAAAATCGAGAATCGATTTTCCAAGTTCTAAATTACCGTTCTTATCTCGTGATCTAATCCATTCAGCAAAATGACTGCCGATGAAACAAAGCAAAAGTAAAAATGTCGATTGGCGGGTAGTTTGAATTCTACAGAATTTACATATATATACATATATATATATATATATATACGTATAATATTCTGAAGGAATTCGTTGGTTGAAATAGAGAAGATTCCCCGGTAGTTATCGTCGTATACGATGAAGTTAGATTGCGTTATTTCCTGCCAGCTTCTTCCTTACTTCCGAGGTGAAAGACGACTCGGGGATGAAGTGCTTACGGATACTAATGCATACAGATTTCCTTATTCACATCCACGTGTGCAATTCGAGGAAATGTTCTCGAGTTTTTCTAAGCTTGTGCGTGAAATAGAGAAATATTTGATGCAAAGGTACTTACACAGCTCTCGAAGAAGCACAGTTCTATTCTATTATGAATGATAGTATTTCATAATTTCCTCTTTCATCCTCTTTAGAAACGAGAGAAACGAAAAAGGAGGATCTTAGAGATAAACGCGTTGCAAACTGTTCGAAAAAAGAGATTCGCGAGTTTTTCAAAATTTTATTTTAGTATCGCGATTGGTAATTATGGTAATTATCAATGAATTGTTTATATGTATGTATATATTAAATTGACGTGTTAGGGAGCAAATAACGTTTGTTGCATTTACAATGATTAGACTATGGGTTTTATGCGTTTGTGGGGATTCGAAGATACGAAAATGTACAGAATGCACGTAATATACAAAAACATATAAAACATCCGAACTATAGTACTCGTTACAGTATTTCGTAAAGAAAAGAATGATCTAGCTAGACGTCATTTTTCGTTTATATTTATAAAAGTTTATGAATTTACATGAATAATCGCGGTCTGATCATAACGTTACAAACGCTTCAATGTCTTAAGATTTCATAGAACTGTAGAATCTACACGCAACAGATAGTAGAACAAATGCTTGGAATTTCTTTCTACATTCACAATATTGGAGAATACAACTTAATGATAGAAATTGATCGAGAAAAATCGCAGATCACGCAATGTTTACTCTTAACGGGTTAAAATTCACCCTAACCATCCTTACTTAGAATACAAAATTAGGTCTTATTGAGATATCGAAAAAGATAGAAGAACGTACGGATTGATCGAGACGATTGAAATTGAAAATAAAATTAAATATTCGTTGGAGACTCGAAGTTAGCTACGTGCTTCGGAATTCGGTGCTTCCGAGAGGTTGGGAAGCTGCAAGTGCAGTCGCGGTTCGCTGCATTGGACTTAGTTTGTTAAAAAAACTTGGAGCATAGTTGGAGCCGAGGAAGGAATATCTGTGGAATTCTTTGCTGGTAATTTGTTTTTCTCTACTTGTTCCTTGATAATATCGTCGAAGTTATTAAAGCCGCATCGCGGCCTCCACGAACGAAAATCCAGCTGGACGTGGATCGAACTTTTTTCGAAGCTGATTCCTCGGCTGAGCCTTTCACGAACTACTAAGTCAGTTTCACTGAGCGAGATATACAGTGTGCAACGGAACACGCGTCGTGAATATCGTACAAACGACGACAAGGGTTCATACAAGCATATGTTATGTCTGTCCTCTCTTTATGAGACACAACGAATTTTCTGTTCTGATTTCGTGTCATCAGTCTTAATTCTGTCATCATTCGTTGAAGGGACCATGTTGCATTTGAAGACAAGACAAGACGTCTTGTCATGGATGTGAATGGAAATGAATCTATTGAAAACCTTGTTCTGTTCTGAACTTTAGTACTTGAATATTTTCAGTAGATGTTGCGTTTACAAAATTCGTTACATTTCAGAAACGAAGGAAGATAGAGCGTACGTGTATATGAATTTCTTTCGTCGTCGATTGTAGGTGTGCAATCAGGTCCCATGTACCTTGTTATAGGCTGTATATTTTGATGTTTGTACACGCATGTGAAGAAAAAGAAAGAAAAATAGTGCAAACTGGACGCAACATAATAATTTTATCAAACCGGTGATTAAAATAATATTTGTAGAGTAGATTTTATTTATTTATTTTTCTGTCTATTTATTGTAATCCTTGCATTTCGGCTTTTCAATTACATCGTATTTACTTATCACTGTCTTGTGTACCACGTTTCTATTTCATTATCTTATCTAATTGAACGCACAGTAAACACTTTTATTTGAAAAAGTTAATTGAAAAGTTAGTTTTATCGAATTTAGATTCATATCAAATCTTAATGCCAAAAGATTTGTTTCAACTGTTTTTAAACAAAGTAACCTAATAATTATTGTATTTTTGAAATGATACACTTTTTCGTCGAGAACAAAGATATTTTCGATTCTGAGAAAATAACAATTCCATATACTGACAATTAGCTTTCTTGTGTTTTTATTATTTTCTTAATTTATTAATTATTTTAGTAACGCACAAGTTGTAGGAACACCATTACTGGTAGTTGTTAAATAACTGCAGCAAGAGATTCGAAAGTGTTCAAGCTTAATTAGATTAAGTAGGAGGAATTGTAATGCAAATAGTTTTCACTTATTCGCTTTATTTTAATGTTAAGAGACCGAGCTCTCTATCCTTATGGGAAAGGTCCGAACTTCATGACCTATTTTCATCCAAAGTCCAAACCACTAAGGCAGATCCAATGAAATTTTGAACAAGTACTCTGTTAGAAACACTAAATAAATGGAATATTCTTTCTTTATAAATATTTCAGAAAAATACGTAACGACGTTATTCAGAAACGGACAAATGGTCATTTTGTTCCTTTTAACATAGAAATTATTTTTTAAATTCCTCTATTTTAAATAATGTTCAACAATCTATTAGGAATGATCTATTACTCGAAGTAAAAAGTTCCACAATAATCGGTTTGCTCGAATATTGAGAAAATATTTCGAAATAGGTAAATACACGATAGAAATTTATCAATAATCAGTTCATTTGTCGATAAAATCTAATTTTCTCGATAAACAGAAAGAATTGTATTTTCAGAATAAAAAAAAAAAGTGATTTTCTTAAGTCATCGTCGTGCCCCACCTAAAATATACAAATTTTCATTACATTCATTCCTGTATTTCCAATATAAGAAAAATTTATATTCATAAAGTCTCTAAATTCTTCCAATTGTAAGTTATTCAATTTTTTGAAATCGGCAAAGATAAAACGTTTCGATCTCAACTCGTCGAAAAGTAGAAGATTGGAAATAAAAGGCGTGTCTTCAATGGAAAAGCGTGAAAATTCATTATCCGGGGATCTTCTCTCGATAGGATTAAATATTCGTTTCGGTCGCGTGCAATTTCATTGGACAGCTGGCTTGGTCGACAACTAGACAAGCTTAACCACAACGCATAACAAATTGGTTGGCTTTACTGATTAGGTGCGAAATGCCGGACCAACTTAACCGAGATGCTATTGTCGATTATAAATGTTAATCTGCTCTCCGTTGACGAGCCTGGCTTCAGATAATTCTGCAAATCTCGTATCTTGAGCGTTCTCCAACCAATTTCCTGCTGGAACACGGTTTAATTTAGATAAGTTTGCATTCGAGTTACGCTAATTGATTGTTATGGAACATTAGACTAACAAATATAGTAGTCTTTGGTATTGAGACTTAAAAATTATGGTATCACGATATTAGCATCAAACAATAGTCTAGTATAGTTACTTACAACAATGTTTTCGAATTCTTAGAACCTGCGATCTTTAGCAATAGTTAATTTTTGGATTTCTTGTTCTGAATTTTTGTTTCGAACGTTTAAGAATTACTTGCAAGGCAACATTTATTTTTTCACGCGACATCCAGAAGTTCTTCGATTTCCGGTCAGCACGATTTAGCAATACGACGAAACTTGTATTTGTATCAAGAAAAAAAAAGTATTATGCCGTTTCACGGTTATTTAAACCACCGATTAAGATTTCACGCGAAGAAATGAATTTTAGAAAGAATTATTCATATTCTTGTTTACAACATTTTCCCAATTATATAAATACTTGATAAATATTTTAGCAAATGACAGCCCTAGTGAGAAGAAGTAATTTTCGTTTAAAAACTTTCTTCTATCTCTTATAGTTTGCAAAAGATAATATAAAATAGAAAAATAGTTGAATATTCGAGGGTCTATTTTACTCCCTTGGAGTAAATTTGAGCAGCAACGAAAATATTTTATTACACCTACCTATATGTCTCTAAAGTTTCATAATTTTCTGAATTTTCCGGGAATATTCCCTTGTCAGGTTGCAAGGTACTCGTAAATTTAACTAATTGTATTTTGGAAGTTTTTATTTCAGTTTTTTGTCCTATAATACAAAGACATTTAGAAATTATAAAATACAGTTCTTGTATTTTAAAGTACTATAAATGTAGAACAACTTCCAAATTTTCATTTCGTGTAAAATAATTCCAAACTAAATTAGTAAGCACAATAATTAGAGAGAGAGAGAGAAAGGAAACGCAAAAAATTTTTAATAACAGCAACATACGAGTCTCTTTACAAAAATTATTTTTCATTTTATATTCAATTTTTATCTTTTACTCTTTTTATTCCATTGTACTTTCACTCATTCTCCTATGTTTACTATGTTCGAAGTAAACGTGCTTCAATTTATGGACGAACGTAGTTAAAGCGATCGAGTTTAACACATCTCAACAGAAGCACCTTTGAAAAGTCAGCCATTTAGCACCTTGAACTTTTTGAGCCGGACCACTTCATTTCCCGTGTCGTTTTTCTTCGTCAGATTTCGTCGGAAATGCCAAAGTGATTTTAATTAAAATTCAACATCCCCACCCTCCGTCTGGCCCGGCAATTACTCGAGATAATTGAACGTTCGTGATAAAATAGGAAAGAAGAAGGAAAACAAAACAAAACGACAAAGAAAAAGGCAAAAAAGAAAGATGATTCGAGTGGGTGAGAATCAACTCAAATAGACACGCCAGTGTCCACTGTATTGACCGTCGAAAACAAGGGTGGTGAGAAGGTGAAAGCGCAATTGGAGAATGTCCCAGGGAGGTCCATCGATTTTGCCAAAGTTGGCCACGCTCGACGATTTTTCCCTACAAACAGGACAAATTGGAGTTTTCGCCATAGAGTCCGGTATGTTCGTGTGTCTTTGGGATACTTTATGCACGAGCGTGGAAGTTTGTTGTAAATTGGACGAGAGAAAGTTTCAAGGGTCAATTATAGGAAATAAATGGCTTCGAAAAGTGTAATTGTTACTTTAAATGTGTTTGGAACCTGGCGTTCCTTTTTCAAACTTCGTAAGTTTTTTCTAACATTGTATTCTTGATGAAATAATACAGTTCTTTAAAGCAGGAGTATTTTAAAATGGAGGGATGGAAAATAACGAGTGATATTGTATAGCAAAGTGGTTTAAATGTTTTTATAGTTGACAAATATTCGATGTATTGATAGTCGAATTTTCCAATGAGACGATACACATCGTTCTTTTTTCAATTTTTTATCTTGATCAAATACTTGTATGAATCATGCTAACTGTAAAGCTTAGGCAGGTGGTCAGAGTGTTTGATTGGTAATTCGAGAGTCTCCGGTTCGAATCCCGAGAAAAGTTAAAATAGGAAAAACTTTGCTTCTGAAAAATATCCTTCGACATTAAGAAAAATAAAACTCCATACATGGTACTTCAATGTAACTTAATGTTAAAACAACACAATAACTGTGCCATTTGTAAAACAAATAGCAAATTTCTAAGAGATATAACAATTCTAAAAAAAAGAAAGATATTTCTAAAAGTAATCTTAGAAAGGAAGGAAGAAGAAAGGAACAAAATTAATAATCCCAGCTAAAAAGTGTGTAAAACTTTCGAAAAGATGTATAAAAGGAACTCTGAAAAAGAATTTAAGACAGAAAAGAATTTTTCAATAGTTTTAAGAAAGATAAAAAAGAATGAAAGGTAAAAGTAGAAGAAGAACAAGGAGAAATTAAAACAAAACAGATTTTAAATAGAAAAATCAAACAGTAGGAATAATGACAAAAGAAGCTCCGTAAGCAGCACAACTACTAACTAATTCAATCATGATCAAACAATGTGTAACGCGTATTCGCATAGATATTCAACGCACCACACAAAGCCAACGCTTTGTTAATAACAAACGTCATCAAATTTCACACGACGCTGAAGCGTGCGTTAATGAGAGACGCATTTCGAATGGCATGGTTCAAAGGGGTTGCATTTGGCCTGGCTCCAAGTTGCTCAATATTCAACACGGTGCGAAATGTCGCGGCATCGGATGAATTAACCAGAGAAACTGCACAAATAGATAGAGAAGGGGAGAGATATATTAGCGTGAAAGAAACGATGTTTCTTGCTTGGTACAGAGACGAAACTGTGGAAAGAAGGATCGATAAATTCTATCGTTTTAAAATAATGTCATTGTGACACAAATATTAGCTTTACCCCCCATGAATCATCCTATCACGTCGTTTTTCCTTTTATCATTCGTGAAACATCGTTGGCGATTCTTTACGGTTATCTTGAGACACAAGTTAATTCCCCGAGCTTCGAAGAAACGCGATCTTGCTGTTTATGATCGTGCTGTTAATAATCGTTCTTTTATTTACTGTAATGTTCGTATAATTTATATAATATAACTAAAAAGAATTATTTAAAACAATCAATTGATCATAGAAATTAAGTTTACCAGAGAATCGTCAGAGTAGTCAAAATCGTAGTCGAAACTCCGTAGATGAATATAGATGTATTTTTGAAAATTTCTATGATTTCTTAAAATATCGGACGAGAATGAGCGTACTCAGCGTGACATGAGCGTTGGCTATTTCTTGAAATATATAGAAGCTTATTTTTCTCCTCGTAATATCTTCTTGTACGCATATATTTCTTCGTGTATCTTTTAGTTTTATTTCCTTGGTATAACTTTTGTACTTTAACTGGAAATGATGTGGAGGATGGCCTAATTATTCGCAATTCTTCATAGGAATTTCATGTATGAACGGTGTACATACTTTTTAGAATCCGAGCGATTTTTTGAAATATATAAAAGCTTATTTTTCTCCTCGTAACATCTTCCTGTACGTATTTCTTCGTAAACCTTTTCATTTTATTTCCTTGGTACAACTGTAATGTTTTAACTGCAAGTGATGTAGAAGACTGTCGAGTTATTCGCAATTTTTCGTAGGAATTTCACATACGAACGGTGTACATATTTTTCAAAATGCGAGTGATTTTCTGAAATATATAAAAGTTTATTTTCCTCTATCCTCTTGATAGAACTTTTATGCTTTAACTGAAAATGATATAGAAGATGGTCTAGTTAGGAACAAATAGTTCAAAATAATTCACCCCGTTTCCTAATATACATGGAAAAACCTACGGAAAAAGATCCTCCGTCGCCAAACAAAAATCATTCTTTCTTGCAAATCGCTCGATGGCTCTTTTATCCCTAGAATTATCTAGAGATCGAATGAAACGTTGTCTTTCTTGATCTATACACGATGTTTCGGTATTCGCGGAAGGAAAAGAGGGTTGGCTTAAACGGATCAGCTGATCCATCGTGTCACGAGGCACGATAATATATTTTTTAGCTGCTCGTAAATTCCTCCTTTAATCTCACGGCTGCTCGGTGCAGCAACCTTCTCGATATAGAATTCTCTCGTTTCTCATTCTTCTTTCCTTTTCCTTTCTTTCTTTTTTGCGTCTTTTTCTTCGTTCGCCACGGCTGCATAACAGTCTGGCAATCGATATCGCGTTTTATCGATACTCCGCGGCCAAACTTCTCGATTCTGCCTATTCTGCAATGTAGAAGGATGGATTTGAAAAAAGAAAAAGTTGTCATATGCAAATGTTCCCTCGCCCTTTTTCGGCCTCCTTCCTCTCCTGCTCGTGCATCTTTCAACAGTGCACGTTGCCTCGTGATTCCCACGTAACCGTTGTCGAGGTTTTCGTCTTGATTTCATTGCCACCAAACTGTTTCCCTTCCCGTTTTTTACACCCGAGGTTCCCTTCACGCGTCAGCAGAAACTAGAGACACGGTTCTCCCGTGACATTTTTCTACGAAGGGATGTCGAGCTGTTTTAACGATGCCGATCAATATTTTTTAAATGTTAAATATATATATATTTAATACCAAAATCAAATAGAAAGAAAGAAATTGATAACATAAAGTCGCTTTGCAAGAACTATCGAACCATTTCACGACAATTCCGTTTTTTAATTATCTTCGTAAGTTTAAATTCGTATAAACATCAACAGTCTGCTCATTACAAGTGATATCGTAGGTTAAATTAAACTTGAAAATTGTTACTTTGTAAAATATGAAAAATGTGTCTTATTATACTGTTCCCTGTACTCTTCAAATTGTATTATTTCTAATTTATATTAATACCACTGAAAATACAAACAATTTATTTAGTATTGTCACGTAAATTATGCTCAAAGGACTTTAAAGGCGTCAGTCTGGTCTTCGTTGCGTGTCCTTCATTGAATTTTCATTTCTCGGCTAATCGAGCAGTCTCTTCAGCGAATAGCCCTTGACGTAACAAGCGTTACTTGTTACTGCTCAACAAATTCCCAATGCAGCCGCCCCTCGTGGCCTATGCATCGACCGACCCAACGACGACGACGGCCACTTCGATCAGATGACTCGAATTATACGCTGTACGCGCACGGAAATCGGAATCGAGGTTGCGAAAAACTCTTCTATACACCGTATAACCTGGAACCTGGTTTCCGGAGTTACTAGGTTACTGACCGACTCTCGAGACGGGGATGGAACGCGTCTGAACCGGGACAGGGCCGTGGTGCGTTCAAGAACGACGAGGATGATTAAACTTGATATGAAAAAGATTGGGAATCTTGTATGGTATTTATTACGCTATTACGCTATTAAATAACAAGTGATCAGATAAATTGATTTATTAGACAAATATTAAGTAATTATTTTGATTATATTCGTGAAAATATGAATTTGAATAATATTCACAGTTTAGCGATCACAAGTGAAATATATGTTGAAACGAGAAAGACCATATTTTTGTTTTTCATAGGACAATTTTAAAATTCAATCAGTTATACATTACAAAGAATCGTTGTTTTATTTTGGCGAATATACGAGAGCACATTGATGGTCACAAGCTAAATAGTGCCGTTCATATTTGTTTCCCCCCTATTTTGTTTACAAACTCGATGGATTTATTACGAATTTTTAACAGGTTTGTATATCCAGATGTAATATTTATTCCTCTGTTCAATCGCGTCGTATTAATATTCCCTTTATTCTCATTTTCAATTGTGTAATATTAAAATACTTCCTCTGCGCCAACGTGTAATATGAAAACCAGAGAATAAAAATGGACTTATCTCTTTTCACCGTTGACAAATAGTCAATATATATCTGGTTAACAGAAAACCATTTTCCATTTATCAAACTGGCACTCGAGTTTTATGACTCGGGAAAAGATATTAAATTGACAAATTATGAAGCATCCCTTGTACTCGCTTGACTTAGCGTCATCTGTTTTATTCAGATTACGACTTGCTTCCGATTCTTGTTCAATTATCCGATTGGAAGAATGTTGAAAATCTGTGTAAAAGCCAACAGGACTTGCACAATGTTATTTTACAGACAACAAATATCACCAGACAACGAATCTTCTGCAATAAAGAGGTCGAGAAAAATTCGTGGAACTGTAGGAAACAGCAATAGAGATCAACGAAGGTTATGTTACTGATTACTAGAACGTGAAAATGTTTGCATTTTTTGGAAATCTAAATGCGCAAAAAGTTTCAGAATGCATAATATAATATGCAAAAATACACAGAATATCCAAAATAAAGTATTAATTATAATATCTAGAGGAAGTCTATTTTTTATGTTACGTTGATGAAAATTAGAACTTACCTAAACAATGACTATACTAACTAAATTTTATAAATATAATATATCGCTATTTGATATTACAGAAATACAACTTTCGTTCAACCCAGAAACGAAGTGTTTATTGAATATTGAGCTGAAAGAGTAGTTCTAGAAGTGTCTAACGATTTTGCGTGTACAAAGGTAATTTGAACGAACAATCGCGCATAAAGCGTCCCATATTTGCTTCTCCCTAGCATTCGATGCAAATGTGATGTATAAAAAGATCCGTAAACACCCTCGAACTAGATTAAATCTTGTTTTGGATAGATCACCGGGCGCAGCCCGATAAGAGCGCATAATGGGGGCGGTAAGGCGGACGGGGCGGATGTGAAGGATCCTGAAACGATTGCTCGGATGATGAATGAAACTCACGGTCTAAATAACAATATTTTCGAGGAACCAATACAGTGTCATTCGAACGGCTGAAAGTTGCAGGGCGCCGCGCCTCGGAACACGCCTTCCTCTCCATGCTGCTCCTCCATTTCCGGCCCGTATACCATAGCGCGTTCCTCTCCTTCCCATCTCACCGTTTTCTTTTCCCTAGCTGTCCCGTCCGGGCTGTGCCGCGACGCACGGTAAAACGTCCAGAAAAATGCGGAAAGACGAGAAAAAACGATTGTCTACGTGGCCGTAGGACGAGCGAAAGAAGAAATTGAACGAAGAGGAGAGGAGGATGAGGTGCAGAGAGAAAGAAAGAGGCGTGGAACGAAAGGAAATAAAAGGAAGGGAAAGAAAAATAGGAAAAAAGGAGGAAGGAAGAAAAGTAGATGACGGAAGAATACGGAAGCGCTAGAGACAGAGAAAGAGAGAAATAGCAAGGATATTCCTCCATGGTTCTCAGCCTAGCGAGTATGGTGCTCGGTTCCAGAGGTGTAGTGGTGGGAGCAGACGAAAAGGAGGGGATAAAGCCCTGCAGTGCGGCGCGGTCGATACAACCCCCACCCCTGACTCCCTGCTACCCCTACCCACGACCCTTTTTCCGATCCCTCTTCACTGATCCTCACCCTTCGCGTCCTTCCTTCTTCGTTTCCTAGCCCTCGTTCCTACCCGATTCACTCTTTCTCTCTTCAGCTCTAGCAACGTTTCTCTATCGGTATCATTGTCGTCACTGACTATGTCGTCATTCTTTCCCTCTTTTTCCGTCTCAACCCCTTTTTCCTTGGGCAGAGGGAGGGGCAGAGGGCGAGGGTGCTGATTAGTATGAGCGCCATCTAGGTGATTTCACGTGCGCTGGCCATTGCACCGAGCCACGGAAAAGAAGGTCGAAACGACTGGAGAGACCCTGTGACCGACAAAGCTGGAACGCCTGCCCCTCACCCCCTTTTTCGTCTGTCGTTCTTTATCTTTTTTTTTTTTTTGTTGTTGTTGTTTTCACTCAGCTCGTTGTCGTTGCTTTTTATCGTCGTTGTTCCTCGTTGTTTCATTTCTTCTTTTGCCGTTTGGTTTTTGCGTGCTCGTTTTTCCACGATCGCGTTTTAGCCTCTTCCTCTATCGAGATGCAGACGTGGTTCAGTGTTAAAAGAAAGGGCGAGCTCGCGACGATCGACGGTTTAAATGGAGGATGAAGACAGGCACGGGACAAAGGATCGGTTATTCTCGCCGGGTTATCGATACCTCGTCCACGACCATCCCTGCTATTAATGGCGCACGAAAGAGGGAAGAAAGAGCCGCGACGATTATTTGAATAAATTGGCCCGTCTGATCGTGACCCGAATGAGTCCATGTCGCGTGCGAATTTCCATTCTTCCAGCTAGTGCTTTAGTCCCGCGACCTTTATCCGGTGTTAATTAATACCTGATCCAGTTTTACCCATGCGATTTAACCCTCTTGCGAAGACGATCAGGGTCGAATAGACGCAGTGTATAGAAGTACGACTACGCTCAGTTCTAACGTTATACGTGTTAACGTGTACGTGTATCCAAACGATAGGGTATGGTCTTATAGTTTCATTTCATAGGGCGTTTCTCAAGGAATGAGTTTTTCTTTTTTGTTTTTCTCTGGTATTTATATTGGGTGATAATAAACAGCTATCTGCTGATAATTGATTTTCTATGTTGAATCATTTGCTATTTGTCTGAAATATTCTTCACGAAACGTCCTTAATTTCGTTTTCAATTTTATATTATTTGTAGAATGATGAAATTTCAACTATAAAAATATAACACGCGAAAGATAATATTGTACAATTACATATGTGATAATTGGTTAGCGATGTACTGCCTTTTATTTTCTATCACGTTAGTTTCAATTATTTGCAACGGTAGATATTTGTTCGTATGGTCGATATTTTAGGTAGTGTTCGATCATGCATATTCATAAAAATATAAATTTGTGTAAATATATAGGATGTATAAACGTACGCTTCACGCGTCCGGAAACATTTTTCGAATAGCAAGTAAAATCCCAATTGCCAATTATAAATCATCTGGCGATCGGAAAGACAAATTTCATTTGTTCCAAACGAAAGAGCCGGATAACGCTGACGTTTTTCTCCCAATTTTTCTCAAACTTTTCCTTTCTCTTCGACACTTCTTCGATCTTTTTCCAAAAGGAATCAGACGATGGAACATCGTCTGCGAATCGCGATGCTGGCAAAAGCGGTCGTAAAGATTTCATCGAATGATAAACGTGTAACAAGCGAATGTTTCCCTTGGAAAGGTGAGAATATATCAAAAGGGCGTGATCTTTGCAAATAGAGGCCCTTCGACCCGTTAAATCTCCTCCAGCTTTCGAGTCTTTATTTAAATCTCACCGTTCTAAAAGATATCGTTACTCCTACTCCTATCGCGATATTGAAGCGATCGCTTTATTTACGGGCCGCTTTATGGACGAGAGACAAATGTCGTTGGACAGCCGGTAGGCGATACGTTCCAGGAGAAATTGAACGAATTGAACGGCTCGTAAAACACCGGAGGAAAGTAAAATCCAAGGGTACACGCGTTTCCTGGAATTCTGCCTGTAATCAATAATCGCTGAACGATTTTTGAAAGAACTTTGGTCTCGCGAAAACCGAACGTGTTTACCTAGTTGAGTTCTGCAATTGATTCCAATAAATTAAAAGCTGACTGATTTCACATCCCATCTTATTCGACGTAAAATCGTAGTTTTATAAGAGGCTGCTTCTGCAGTTGATATTATTGCTAGTACTTTATTTTAATTGGTGTCTCCGGATGTTTTTCAAATAATTCTTCAATCCTTCAATATATTAAAACTGGCTGTTTAAAACAGTAAAATATCGTTACAAGAGTATCGCAAACAATTTTAGGTATTAAAAGTAAATCTGTACTTAATTGACATAAAGCTAATTATATAAACGCAAACTGAGTTACAGGAAGTAAACAGTAAACAGTTGAGAAAGAAGATCAATTTAATAGTTATTAATAAAATGGTCAAATAACAAAAAAATTAGAGGATATTTAACAAACAATATTAAAAAGGTTCAACATGTGGCGTGGATTACGGTTTGATTTAGCTTTAATGAACGAATTGCGAAATAAAGATAATGAAACTTAGTGCTGTTTATGCTGAATTAACATTAGGTTTAGATAGTTTACAAGTAGCATAAAAATTATATATTTGTGAACTGTAAAGTGTTGCTATATCATTGATTAATAAATTATTCAGTTTAGCTCAGTTTAAATATTAATAAGTCGGCCAATAATTTCATGGGACATTAAACAGCACATACGTTATGAAATTACTCAAAAGATGGTAAAAAATTGTAAATAATGGACAATGCATTATTGAATAAAGACATTTGCTGTTATAAGGAAATAAACTTTCATCTGCGTGTTAAAATCCGCACTAATTCTTTATCCAATCCTATTATTCTCCATAAATTGTCAATCAAAAAACAAGTGTGCGGACGCCTGAGAAGTCCCCGCTCTTGCTGTTTCTTTACACTCGGTCTTGTCTGACTTGATACTGGCCGTATCTACTTTCGAGTTGTTGCGTGTACTAAGTTAACGGCCGGAATGGACAGATCCGGAGAGTTCGAGCAAACATTCAAGAAGCACAGTGTGAATATGAGCAATTGAAAGACGACTTGGCGCTATTGAGAGAAGAATGATTTATCATTTAACGTAACGCGATCTGAAGTTTGCGAGAAAATGGGAATGTATAATATGGAAATTAATATTGGAGATTAATTAGAGTGTGAGGATGGTTTTGACATCGTGAGATCGTTCTGTTAACGTAATTCGAAGGCTCTCGCTGACGTTATAGACCCATCATTACTCATCCCATAATTCAATGAACCAATAACTAAAGTTATTAATTACTAAATTATCATTACTAACTGTTATATCAAAAATCTAAATACGACGCAGTTCTCGCAATTAAATCGCTGAAAACCTCAGTCAAGAACAAATTCCTCCATAAATCCCGGAAAACAATTTACCGGGAACTTGCTCCTTCTCCACATGCATATCTCCAAGATTTATTACCAAATGATTCTTCCAGCAGATTAACCGAACAAGCGTTAAACGAAGCCGCGAGTACCGCGTGTATTTCACGCGGACCAACGTCTATCGCAATTCTTGTCGCCTTAATGACGCCGTTTCTGCCTGTAACATCGTCGAAAATGATCTCCTTTTTTTCCCTTCCTTTTCTCCGCGAATCGCGTTCAATTTCGTTGCGGTCACAAAGTGGCAGAATCGCGGCCGGGAAACCGCACAAAGAGGTTTCCATTTGCTCGGTGCAAGTGGGCGAGAACTTATACTGGCCGTGGACAGCGAGTAAAGTGGCGACGAACAAAGAGGGACTGCAAGGTGGTTTTCTGAATCGAGAACGCGTCATCTGGTTCTCTTCTGTCGTAGTTCTCGCGAGAAACGTTGATCTCCTTGCAACGTGGAATATACATAGGTATACTATTTTCATAAATATTTCGATCATAGTTCCTCCACTCGTCAACGTACAAACGTTATTACGTTATTTAATTCTTCCTCTTATTTTCGCAAACAAAAGACACATGTAACGTTCTAAGAAGTTGTTCAACGTAAAATAGCAACGAGACTTTCTTAGATATTTTGTCCGAACTGGAAGCACCCTTCAACGATAGAAAGATATAATCGGGTCTAGAATGACCCAATGAACGTAGTGGAATTAAACATCCTATGCAAACATTAACACGTTACTTCCAGAACGTATATTACTATGGACAGAATTTTACTAAATAGCAGACAATTCTCTTCCTATGAAATAATATTCTTTTCTTATTTTGTTACAAATATCTTCGCTGTTTGGATATGATCCTTCAGCTCTTGAAGTATCATCAATCATTAGATATAGTCGTGTACGTAGTCCAAATTCAGCTTGGCCCGCTTCTTCAAATTATAGCGCCACTCCTAGCCAGGACGCGAGAAACACAAAACCTCCGCAGAATACGGAGACAGTCGTCAAGGATTAACTCTGATAACCGAACAGAGTCCGGCTCGTTCTTTCCGCAGCCGTAGATTCGCTCCTTAATTATCCAGTTCTTCCTGGCAAGCTGCTTTAAGCGGCTAATTAAACCGGAGCAACTAGCTCTCGGTAAATTTCCACGATTAATTTTCACACGATGTAAAGTCGTCTAACCCAGTTTCTCCATCTGTGCCCCTCCTTTGCAAGAACTTTTAACGTCTTCCTGTCGCAAGAATCTACTGTCAATACAAAGACACCTAGTCTACGTACCAAGGATATTCAACATAAAATTTTAAGATTCGATGCTATTGCGTTTACCATTTAATTTCTACAATTGCAACGATATCGTTATAGGAATTGGAATCTTCAAACGCGACTCGCTAAGCAAATTATGTTATGCGATACTATTGGGTTGGCAACTAAGTGATTGCGGATTTTGTCAGTACCACCTAATGACAAAATCCGCGATCACTTAGTTACCAACCCAATATATTCGTATGTCAAATTCTTAGAGTCTTGGGCGTTCCATAATTTGTCTGTCAATCGTATATTTAGTTTTCATAAAAGTACCCTCCAGCAGAATGCGAAATTGCTTGCTGTTAAACATTGAGCAACATCGCACTACTTATGGCTACATACCATAGTTGTTTTAATAAGGCGATGAATTGCATTAATTTCGTCCATCATAGGATTGATTTATTTAGTCTACTTATTGAATCTCTGAGATAGTACTTAAGACAAATTTATAACTTTTCTATCTTCGTTCTTAATTCTACATCTTAGCTTCTTCCTATGGTAATTGTTAGTGAGTATTTGTTTCTTATATCTTTTATCTTACGTTTTACTATCTCTTCTGTATCACCTGCATTGCATCTTTTGTTTTTACACTAAAGAGACATATCTTCCCTGTGAAATGAATGATAAAATAAAATAAAATAAATCATGTTTCTAATAAATCAGCATTCTCGGTCTTCTACAGGAGAATAATTATTTTCAAAATATTATGAATGAATTTCATATGAAGATTATCATCTCATTTGATTTTGGAATTAAACATGTGTTTTTATTCTTTTCTTGAATATTTTAAAAATTAGTTACGCAGACCAATATGTTGAACTATATGACTAAGTTGAACATAGTAATTATAGTAATTTTACGAAACATCCTCAAATTATCAGCTACCTTCAAGAGGCTTAATATCTTCATATCAATTAATATTAATAGATAACATAATAAAAAATATAATTATCTGCTCCTGCAACTATTTATATAAAAATACTTTTTTTTCAGCCATCGAAATTAAAAGTCAGGAAGTTAGAAAATTAGCGAAAAATCGCTATGTCGTATCTTTTCTTTTCATTGTGCTTCAAAAACTACGAATTAGTTTATTCGTAAAATCTGTATCGTTCGAGTGATTATAAGCAAATCCTTAATCATAAGGGCAGCCTTATAAATGAGTTACGTAAATCGACACAGCGTCGAATTACTTGGTTAAGTAACGAAACGTTGATGCTGATTGGTTCAGGTTGGGAAATTAAACCGACTGAAATTCTCAGCGAGGTGACTATCAGGGTGTTCCTTTTATTCGATTTCTTGACGACGTTGAATTCTCCGCGGGGACGCCTGTGAATCGAACCACGGAATGGCGTGGAAATCTCATTTTACATTGAATGCTCTGTGTTGAGCACTGGGAGAACCTCTATATAGTTTGTTTTATTAAAGATCAAGATATATTATTCAATGAAATTTCCACCCCTCCAGAAGCTTCCAGAATGGGAGTTATTCCGCGGGTTTCCTTTCGTTTAATATATTATCAATTTCAGCTGCTTTGTGAATAATCCGTCCTTCCGGCGTAAAGCGGAAGAGAAATCGTTGCATCTCCTGTAATACCGAGTTTCGAAGTCGAGAAATTTCTCGAATAATCAGCGTGTTTTTAAATAATCGCTAATATTTCACTTAAAAATATTACTTGAGGATACTTATCTTCTATGTAAAATTGGCATTGGAATTATAAAAGGTGTGGTGTTTTGCTTAATTCTACCATACTCGATTTTACACGTAAACAACGTAATGTAGTTTTTAAAATTTCACTAATTATTCGAATAATTTTCATTAGAGTATTTCTATAATGATTTTCAGTAGAGCAGTGTATTTCTACCATCAATAATTAGCGAACAACATTTCTATCACGTAGCTGGAGGGACATTCGATCGTAAGATGGCCAACATTAGATGGGGTCAATGTGACAGTCGATCGAGTTAGAACGACTCAATTATCAAAATTAAAGTTATCAAAAATATCTGTTAAAAAATGTAACTAATCCATTGGCAAGAATCGTGGAGCGAAAGTTAACTTGACAATTGTCGAGTGAAGCAAATCGATTGTAATTCGATCACGAGAGATTGATATTAACCTTGTTGAAATCAAAATACGTTTTATCGTGTATCCTTGCTATGCTCTTTTTCGGTTAACCGAATCGAGTGCAATACACGTAATTTGCCAATAAATTTTGGCGAGCTTGTTTATTTAATTAACGTCTGGTACGTGCTAACTTCCATAACAGCGTGAAACATGGATGCCAAGTTGCGCGAGTCACCGGTCGATCCTGAGGTTTTCCAGAGTTCTGAAATCCGTGTGACCTTGTTTGGAAATTTATACGAAATCTATATGAAACTCATTTTGCCCATATTGCGCGACGTCGCCCTGGTTAAGCACACTTGTACCAAAATGTTTAGATTTCTCGATGGAATCGAACCCAGCAACCTTCTCGTGTCTAAACTTGCCACGTATCTATTGGATTTTATTTAGACGTGGAACGCGAACAGATGGCGAACCATCGGCAAATTCGGCAAAAGATCGTTATCTCGACTAACTTTTCTCGTTTCCATCTTTTTTAACTTGGCAGGAACACGGATGGTTTTCTATTCTTAAGGCGAAACCAGATTAATCTTTAACGCGTGAAAAATTTTGTGGCACGAAAAAGCTACATCCGGAACAGAAAACAATCCGCTGCGTTCGCTCGTTCATCCTCGAACGCAATCATATATTCTTATCGCTAGAAAATTTCTGAAGTCTGTGGCAAATACGAAGGGAGGATCGTTATTTGATCGATATTTGAAACAAGAACGAAAGCGGAATGTAAAAATTCGCAAATTCCAAGACTGGATGAAAGCATTTTATTTCCCACGATTAAGCGTATTTTTCTCGCCGATTCAAATTATCATCGGATAAAGAATTTCCTATTTTGTCGAAACGATTCGCCATTACTTTGAATTCGTAGATAAAGATAGAGCATATAGATTATACGTTGAACCAAATTAATTTCCACGCCTAGCTTTGTCGAATATTAAATGTTATTTATCAAAACGCAATCGAAATGAAACAGCCCATGCACTACATCCTCAATCACGATGTAGATCAGCGATCAGAATCGATCTCGATATACTTTTCGATAAACTGAAACAACTCAGCCTTATCATTCGATTCAATTAATTTCTCGTTGGTTCACTCGCATTACCATTGGATTATCCGATACGATGCGATCTCTATTAATATATCAGGGATTTCTCGCGATCTGTTCGTCCCTATCAATCCACCAGTCCCTCGTTATCGTCCAGGCTCGCGTTAATGAAACGTTTCGCCAATCATGGAATCGCACGTTTTTCCACGATCGAAGGGAAAGAAACGAGGCCCGTCGTCCCGATAGCCGTAATGATGCAAAAAATAGCGTTCCTCGAGGATCGATCGGTTAGCACCGATAGACAGCTCGGAGAAAATATTGCTGCCACATATAGAGACTGTGGTCGAGTAAATTTCAGCGCCGAGTAAGTAGGTGCCAAATAAAAGGATGCTGTTAATTAGGCGATTCGGAGCAGGGCCAAGAAACTGCGTCCACTAGAATCCAGGGAGGTTGTATTAACGCGCCTTTCGTTCACGCCATTGATTTACCGATGCTTCGTATCGTCTGACTTGGTACGGGTTGTATCTACTTTCGTATTGTTACGTGTGTTCAGTGAATGAATAGATAGGTTTATGGTTTGTGCAAGTATTTAAGCGGCTAGCTGTTAATTAGGTGATTAAGAATGTGTCACGGTCTTCACGCTATATGCAGTTTTTTTTTAATAATTATTCATATTTTTTTAAACATCTTAAAAAACATTTTAAAATTTGCGAATGTATTTTAGTTTTCACTGAAATTGCAATTTAAATAGAGAATTGTAACTACTTTTTACGCATGACGAGTATACTCGTCGTAACACAAAATATCGCTATTTCTTCATGACGAGTATACTCGTCGAAGACAGTTAACTGGTTAAGAAGCATAGAATGTAGAGTCATAATGATTCTATTAGGTTGTCCGAAAAGTGTCTTTCTTTCATAAACGTGTTCTTTACAACAGTGCACCTTCATACAAACGTGAAACCAAGTCTGTGAAATGCCGGTGTTTATCTCAGTAGAACAAAATGGATCGTACGTAATACAAAATAATATAAAATAGAAAACGTTATGCATCTATTATTTCCCCATAAAACGAAAGAAACTTTTCGGGCAACTTAATACAATGGATGTCTGTATTCTACAACTTATCAATTTGTTATTAATGTTATCAGGCACCTAGGGATCGTTTGCTCGATTTAACTATTGTTTTCTTATATCTTCGTAAACATTGACTTCGAAGGAAGTTTAAATGAAAATCTCCATGAAACAGATCGAATTTCGACCGTTTTCTCCTTTCCGAAAGACATATCGTTGTTTACCAGAATCTAACATAGTAAATCTCTCTATACTCGCATAGTTGTCGTTAACAACCACGCAAGTGCAGTTAATGCGACGTTAAAACCTATATATATAAAAAGAAAGTTTTACTCTACAACCAAATAAGATGCCTGTCTCGTGCGCCGTGTTTCGTTTTGCCTGACTGAGTACGGGTTGTATCTACTTTCGAGCTATTGCGTGTGTTCCTGTTAATATTTGCATAGATACGTTTGTGGTTTGTGCACATATTTAAGAAGCATAGTATAAAATCGTAGAGTCGTAGAGTCTAGAAAAAACTGTTTCTACGATAGAAATCCATAACTTGCAATTTATCAATTTATTATTAATATTATTAGACCTCTAAAAATCCTACGCACGATTTTCATCGTCATATTTTCACACCTACATAAGCATTGACTTTAAACAAATTTTACCTCGCGATCAAATACAACGCTTGTCTTGCACGTTGTTTCCTTTCTTGTCTGACTGGACACGGGCTGTATCTACTTTTGAGTTACCGCGTGTCTTTAGTTGACGGTCTGTAGATAGAAAAATCTGAAGTTTGTGCAAATATTTAAGAAACATATCACGGAAGGGAAACAAGCGAAAAACAACGTCATTGTTTTCAAAGCAGAAAGTTTTGCTGATGCTTCGTTTTGTCCGACTTGAACTGGCTGCGTCTACTTTTGAGTGGTTGCGTGAATTAGTTTACTGTTTTGAATGGATGAATCCCAGGATTGTGCGAATATCTAAGAAACACAGTATGAAAGAGGAGTAATTGAAAAATAACTTTATCGTCCTGAAAGAAGATTCACTGATGCTGCGTCTTGTCTGACTCGGCCGGGATATGTTTACTTGGAAGTCGTTGCGTGAGTTAGCTTGATAAATCCGAGGTTTGTGCAAACATTTAAGAAGCATAGTGTGAAATAGGAGTAACTGAAATATAACTTCATTGTCTGGGAAGAAAAATTACTTGTTACTTAATATAATTTAAAGTTCACCTACTCTTAAAGCTTATTGTCCTCCCCTCGTTACATTTTGCAGCCTCAAATCTCCACCTACCTCCACCAATATCTCCAAACCTATTAAAAACTGTTCTTCCTCTCTCGATCATAAATATTTCCAAATTGAATGCGCGATAAATTGCAACAGTTCACAGTGTTATCGGCATCGTATCGCACAATCACGATCCAACAACCGACGTTAACCGGCCTGTACCGAACATCAACGAACAATAACCAGCAAGAGGCGACGTAACGTTCTATCGAGAACGGTTGGCAAACATTCGTCATGGACCGTGACAGCCGGCGATTAAATCGGCGTGGCTTGATTCCGGGCGATATCGCGATTACGTTGATCCAACGAACGCGATGCATCGGCTGTTATAAAGTTGGTTAACGAGTGTTGCACCGTTACACGTAGTATGACCAAGCTTCGGACAGACGCGCTCGTCGACTGCTAATTAAACTTGTAACATAATCTACAAGTAGCTGTTCTCCACGGAGCGCGCGTTTCATCACCATCGCTGCAATACCGTAATTACGAATTTTCATTAATGACGAAACGAAACCGGCCACCGAGCACCCGATACCTCCCACACCGTTCTCCTTTAATTGAATCCATTTCGAGTCCCATTACGCGATATCTGTTCGAGTTAATTAGAGCTCCCCCCTGGTTTCCGCCTGCCTTTCAACGACCAATGTTCGTCGAAAAACCTGTTTATTAAGTTATCTATCTATCGAGCACGTAGAAGCGAGATTAGGGGTTGATTAGGGGTTGTCGAGCGGTTGAATGGTGGAAAATCGGCATGTTCCTCCCATTGATCCATCGAAATGAAATCTAGTCGCTGTTACAATGATGGATTTGAAACACGAAGTCTGGCATTTGAAAATTTATTCATTTGCATACAGCCGATTAGAAAGTTAAACGTTCTATTATAATTTCAGGGAATGGAATTTTATCTTGTAAGAGTAATTGCCGAAGTAGTTATTTCAAGAAAAACCGTACACCTTTTTTCTTTTGTATATCCGTCACCTGGAGAGATCCATATTACTGTGCCCTTGAATATAAATTTTGTTTTCGGTTACAAGATCTAGAAACAGAAGAGCTATAAATAGATTTCTATTGCTGTTTCTTATAGCCTTCAGCTACAGCTACACAACAAGGTTAACTTTTTTGCTAATATCCTTTGCTATAAATATATGAATAAATATAAATATATATTCTATTGTATTGTGATACTGAGAGAGTGAGGATCTAGATTAGCATAAATTATGCCTGTACTTATACCTATACTTATTTCAATATATTTTTCTATTACAGATTCATCCACTCGTTCCTTTATCAGTCAACCTGAACAGTAATAAATGAATGTAATATACGTACATATATCCCGTCCAAAAAATCATTGTTACATTAGTATTACAATATGTTGAAAGGTAGTGACTAGTTGATAATTTGTAATACTACTTACTAGTTAGCAATTTTGTGAGAACAAGTGCAAGTAGTTATGTATCTCTTCGTCGTCAAGTACAGAAGCAACAATTTGTAATTGATCTAATTGATCCCTGGTACTCTTCGTCACATGAAGTGTTATTGGAGTCACGCATTGTTAGTGGTTTATTAAAAGATTTCTGTTCCCTCTTTGAGTATCGAGGATCCCTTGATATATCTTTGCATCAACAGAAATTGGTTCAATATGCGTTAACCTTGGGAAATGTGATTCATCCGAGACGAACACTCGTAACATTTACAACGTTCTTCGGATTATTATTCTTATGTACTTGTTTACTGAATAAACTTCATTTCAATCTTACCTCTCTATGTGTCGGTGTTAGTAGTTTCGTGTATTATTTAATAATCGATAGACAAATGAGAGTTTAGGAACGTACCTGCTTTTATCACATTTTCACGGATCAGAAACACATCTACATCGTTTTTTTTTATAATTTTCTAGTCGCTATAATAATTTGTATAACGTTGAAATAATTATTTCCAAAGATTTGTATGAAATCAGAATCGTATAATTTGTATATTTGTAGAACGTTGATGTTTCAAAACGAGAAAAATTCCTCTCTGCGGAATAATACGCGCGCATAATTACTTTCGCGTATTTTTCAATGAATTTCTGAATTAAAACTTGGGAATTGAGTGAAAGTGGCCTCTTAGATTAATTGGACTATTCAATTTGACTAATTCCCATAAAGTCTGCAACTACCAACTTCAAAATTCTACTTTCCACAGGCTGCTTCGACCTTCTATATCCCGCGTCACATTTCATTTTTCAAAACGGACGCTGAGTAGAAAGCAGATTGTTTAAAGCGTAATCAATGAAGTCTGTTGGAGCAGATTACTCCGAGGACGGGATGAAATTTTAAACGATTGCACGAGGTAGATAGCGTTGGAAATTTATTTCCAGGTTTGCCGAAACAATTGTAGTAGTTTTCCGATGAACACGATGCGCTTCACGTGTTAGACAGATACGAGACTCGACCCGAAAAAAATTACGTACGCTATATCCTTTCTAATTCCGTTTATGTTCTTTGTAACATAGATCAAACACGCTTTTGTCGTGCGTATCATTCGTTTTATGGTTAGTTGGCACATTGTTACTATTTCAGAAGGCAAACACGTGGATACTGGTGGGCAATAATAAACGTTTGTTTGCTCTGAATTGTAGGCGACTGAGCTGCTCGTAATTACAGTGAGAAACCAACTGTTTCGAGGTTGTTCAGTCTGTTCGGTCCTGGTGCTTTCCACGAATCGTGTGCTTTTTTTCGTCCACTGAAGAACAGAAAGTAATTAGACACTCGGCGGAGATATCGCCACTGGTTCGTTCGCACGAATCCCCGCGAATCGTTTCGTTTTCAAAAGCCATAAAAGAGCTTTGCTTTATATCGAGTGCGTTTTTTCTTTGAATTTTTAACGATTCTCTAACGTTCCTCTGTCGATTCGCAAATCGAAATGATAAAATGAATTTCAAAGAAGTCTATTTTAAACGAATTTTTAGAGAAATCTAACGCATCTTAAAGAAATTTATGATCATATGCATACGTACGTAATAAAATTACATATTAAAAAAATTATGCTGCATAGAAACGAGACACCCGGTGTACAAAAGTACTTCTGGCGCATCATAGAAGAACTGGTTCACCAGCGTGTTCGCATCGTTTTTGATACTTTGTGAACAGGCAGGCCTGGCGTTCTCTCTGAAATTACGAACACCTACAGAGCTTTTCATACTCGGTGAAAAGAGCATTCTTCTCTGTTAATCCCAGCCGTCCGTTTATTTTCTCACTTCCTTTCTTTTCCCCCTTTATCTCTGCTGTCTTTCTTTTTTCGATAAATATTTAGAGATACAGGTCCGTGTAATCGTCGTCGCAATTCCGGGATCCTCCGCTGCGACAACACGCTGGCGACTGTCGCGCGATTAATTAATTACCCAGACATCATAAGCCACTGACGCTTCAAATGATCCTATGATTTATTATCGTGGAAACGTCATTTTTCAACAACGATTAGTTCCATCGAAGAATTATGCCAGTCCTGTTACCGGTGCACGAATTATACTTCTTTTTTTTTTTTCTCGAATTTGTATCGCGCAGTTAGTCATTCGCTTGGCGAACATAATGTTTGTCTTTTGAATTTTAGTAAAATCCAGCTTTTATATTCTAGCGGTTATCCTCTGTGTCTGTATGTTCGTCGTTCCTTCTTTTTTAATTCTTTTTGAGGAAATATACCTAACGATAATATTATCTTCTCTAACGATAATATTTTTTTTCATACTTCTCTTCTTGCAATAGTAACCGTTGTAAAAAGCATTTAATAAATTGTTACGTAAAGGTCGTAGACGTGTAGTCAAATGTGTCGTCCTTAAAATGGCCATGATTTCTTTTTTTTTTTCTATTTTTTTCGTTTCAAACACGAGAGGCGTCTTTGTTCTTTTTTGACGCTCAAGAGAAACTTCTTTATTCCATTATACTCTTTAAGACCCAGCTATTTGCATAATTAAATCAGGCATCTTGCGCTATCAGGTTGCAAAGATGTTTTTCGTAATGTTGAATAAAAAAAAAAACAGCAATTGAAAAGTTGGCGAGTAAACAAAGATGTAGGAAAATTGCTCTTTCTGAAATTACGTCTGCCTCGAGGACACTTAAATTTCCTGAAAAGCGAGAAACAACGGCAGGAAAGTAACTTCGGACGTTGGAACAACGAAACTACGTGAAACTCATCTCAGGATCTAGCCGCAGTTCCCTTTTGTTCTGCAATAAACTTTTAAAACTGGTCCATCCAGTCGATGCGTTTCAGCTGTCAACGAAGATTCACCGACCGACTTTCCTGAACAGAATTTCAATAGTTTCGTAGTTCGATAGTTACAGTATCTGTCTGTCAACCTGTTAACACATTCGTTGCTATTAAAATACGATTAGACGTCCTTAAAGTTTCATCAGCTTTATTACAATTTTTTATTTCGAGTTATTACTAATTTTTATTTTATCCTCTCTATTATTGTTAAATTTCACAATCGTAGAAGTTTTTAGTTATAGTTGTTACGCCGATATTGTAGAAATTGTATCTTAAATTTCATCTCTTGATTTCATTTCGAACGATATAGTAAGAATAGAAAGTAAACAGAGCGATAAAAATGTTATTTTTGAATAACGTCGGTTCAAAGTCCATCCCATTTACCAAATACATTTTTTGCTGAAAAACGATTTTTTCTTTTTATTTTTTGCCAGTCCTGGATTTGCTTGAAAGAGGGAATATTGGATCCCAAATCTTTCCGAAGGCAAATGGTTGAATTCCACTTCTCGTGCACGTCCATGGTATGCGCTTCTTTCTCTGAACACGAAGCTATCGACCAAATGCAGAGTAATCCTCCTCTATTTTACCGTTCAACGAAGACAATCTGCTAAATAATGTCTCGTGACAAGAATTTTCGTCACAGACTTTCCTTGAATTATAAATTCCAATCCTTTGATTACCTCGTGTTTCCATTATAAGATTTGGGAAAAAGGAAGTTTCCGATTGAAGGGCAACTATTAAAAGATTAAACGGATTTAACTGTACTTTTAAATCTATTTAAAGTACATACAGAGAAATCTTCTCTAAAAGTATTATGAGCAACGTATGCAAAACAGAATCAGTACGCTATTAAAGATAGAGGATAATTCTTGATACGTACGAACGAACAAGCAGGCGAATACGTAGGTTTCAAGCGACAGAACTTGACAAAATAGTGGAATGGCAGGATTCAAATGCAGATAGGAAGCAATTCTCGGGACATGTGAATAAATAAGCGGACGAATAATCTGCAAGCCGCGAAATCTGGCAAAATAGTCCGATGATAAAAGCAGAAAATAATTCTTGAAACATAGAAACGATCAAGTAATAACGAATTTTAATAATAATTTTCAAGCCACGTCGCTTCATAGAATGTAAAAATGATTCTGCGCGTAATTCCACACACTTAAAATCTTCTACTCGACGTAATTTAAAAAAAGTTCCGCTTTTCTGCTACTCGTTTTATGGTCTCTGATGTAGGTGGAAGCGTTTTACGTATTTCCATACACCTGACCTTATGAACGCTTTGGGAACGCTGCTTAACGTGCTTTAATGGCGCGTAATAGCGCCAGGTATAATATCGCTGACAGTCGTACGGTCTGGCGGTACCACTCTCTCACGTACCGCTATAACATCGCCTAACGTTCGCCTAATGTTTCATCTAACCGTCGTGTCATACAACATGGCTGTACACGAGCGCGAACGTTCAACCAGTTAACTGATTGTTCCCGTGTCGAATCCATATACGCCCACTACCTGCTCGCTCCTAGCTAAGCCAGCACCTCAGTGCTTTTCAAAATGTACAATCACGTTACGCGCAATCAATGAGACCAGGTGCGCTAGACTTTCGCAGCTACCTCTCTTCCAAAACTGTTGAGAATCTCATCAGCTACACGCTGTGTTCTGACCCCGCGTATTTCCTAGTTCGTTAACGTTTCGGCAATTTTGTTTCCTAACTGAGACCGCAAGTTCTAGGGTTAAACTTTCCAGCGTAAAGTTGCTTGCGGGCAGTAATTTATTTAGGAGGATCATTTTTCTTCGGTTATCGCTCTTGAAGAGACGGAAGAGCTGCTATTAATATAATTGAAATTGAACTGAACACTATGTTAAGTATCGAAGGTTGAATATCTCGTAAAACTACTTTAACATCGCTGTTGATTATGTTAAACAAATTGGGCGTGTTAGAACGTAGCCTGTCTTAATAATTGCACCTTTGCTCTGCAACTAAAAACCAAACTAAAACCTAAAACTTATCGGTTATTGTTAAGACTTGCATCTTTCAATCTACTAGCTTGTTCTCGGTTCAAATTAACGTTCAAATCAGGGAATCGATAAAAATGTACATGTCATGTTTTCCCTCGTGTGCTCCGCGACGATTAAATTCCAGTAAAAAAAAAGCAGTTTTAAAGTTCTCGTTTATAGGTTAATTTCAAGTGGCATTGCTATTAAAGACGACATAGATTGAATGTCCACGTGGGCAGTGTTATCAACGCGCGTGTCACGCGATCGTTGTTTCCGTGAATTCTTTTTACTGCTCCGCCTGCCGGCTGTGTGAAACGTAGGTACACGGTTATATCCTGACTCTTTTTTCCTGAGGAGAAGGGAGGAGGAGGAGGAGGAGGCAGAGGATGACAACGGGATAGAGATCAAAGAGACGAGTGTCATAAACTATGTTGTAGAATGAAAATGTTTTTTTTCAATGAAAAACATGGAATCGAGCTGAAACACGATCGCTTGATAAAACGTATAACGAAATTGAAACTGACAGAAACAATGGAAACAACGTCCTATTTCAAGATACATGTATATTCCTATTGCGTATCGTATAACTGGAATTTTGAGAATTAACTACAGGACGGCGCAAAATTAAATACAACATTAATATTTTCATATAGGAATTCTACTTTAGCGAAAAATTTTACTTCTACAAACATCGTTAAACAACTTGAAACATCAATAGGAATTCCATGCTTATTCTAAATTCTTGTATAAATTATGTTAGTCAATTATACGTTTAAGTTATAAGTTTATTCATGCAAGTTCCATCTTCATTATAAACCTTTCTTTTGTATAAATTATATTAGCGAATTATATATATATATACGATAAATTTGTTCGTGTAAGTTTTCAAGATGTTTTACAACAATTTCAAACTATATCAGTTTCATGCTTATCTTATATTCCCTTCTCTACATGAATTATATCGGTTAATTCTGTCGATCAAATCTGTTCACTGAGTTTAAAACAACAGGTTCAAACATCGATATCAATTCCATCAATACCCTAAACTAATATCTTAAAATAAAAATAATTTCGATTAAATAATCATCTTTAAAAAATTGATATTAAACGACGATATTAAACATGCATACCAATTCCATCTTCCCACGGAACTTCTATTTTGTAGAAATTATTCTACTAAATGTTATTAACTATACGATCAATCTTACGTCTCAACTTTGAAACATTTTGTACATCAGCAAACTTTAGCAAACTGAATACTTCCCATCTACAATACGAATCATATTCAGTTTCAACGGCTCTCAACAATAAAATCTCTAGATTCTTTCAAAAACTGTCTCCAAACATGTTCAAACCACGGTTATGTAAACAGGTCTCGACACTCGCTAGGGAGAGCCGTCTCAAAATTTGAGTGGCGAAAAATCAACACGAAAGGCAACAAAGTTGTCGTTCTTGCGAGACAGACGGAGATGAGTAGAGTGTCCCTGTCTGACACGTTCATAGGATGTCACGCATGTGCAGAACGAGAACCTGCTTGTCTTCCATGTTGATTTTTCACCACTCAATTTTCCGTATTCTTTTATACTTCCGTTGTACGAGTGTCGAGACCTGTTTATATCTCTGTTTGGCAACGATAGTGGCCCAACTCAAACAATTTCAAATATGCCTTTATTGAATAGAAAATTATGTTTCTACTTCTATCACGTCAAATATAAAATATACTTATAACTGCATCATTTTTGCGTCACAGGACAAAATTATTACTTATGGGCTATTAATTACTATTACTAATTAATCTGGTCTTAGTCTAACAACAGCATTGGCTCTCCTTCGGTTGTTTTGTAACTCTAAAAGTGCAAGGTTGTACTATTTTTACGAACAGTGGTGTATCTTGCGATAAGTCAGCCGTATAACGCCGTTGAAACGATCAAGATTTCTTTGTAGATTTTAAAAAGCCTCTGCTCTAAAACTTACATGTTTCTAATTGTGCCACTATCGATGCAACAATATGATTAACCATACTACGTTCAATTACGAGGTTCAAACTACGTTCAACCATAGCGAAGCTCGCGAGTATCGAAGCAAAGTTTCAAACACGGAAATACACGCTTGGCATGACGACGTGGGCGATGACGGTTCCGTGGTAAAACCGTGTCGAATATCAGAGGGTGTAAGTCACTGGACCGCGTTTTTGTCTCTCTTTGGATCGCAGATCACGAGTGCGGAACGCGAAGTAGGAGTCGAGCGGAGCGGAGGTAGATTGAACGTAATGTGCCTCTTCCTCCGACGCAGATACAGTCACGGTCACCACACACTCATACAATCTATCATCTGTGTTCGTACGTGTGCCTGTGTACGTGTATATTGGTACCAGCAACACCGGGAACTCTTTAACGAATCCACGGACAGACGCGCGTAAGAACGAGACCCTCTTCTTCCGTGATGTGTCCCAATGGTGGTCGTTTGATGGTGGAATTGATTCTTTGATGATTTGAGCGTTTCGATGCGTAGGGTTGGTGTTTATGGTGATTGTTACACTGCGGATTTTTATGCATTTATAGGAAATTTGAAAGTGCAACATTGCATAGTGTACGTAATATGAAAAAATATGTAAAGTATTGCGAGCATTGTACTTTCTATGATACTTGTTGGCTAGAACAATCGCAAGTTGAGCCTGTCGAGGCTCTACTTCTTCTTAATTGTACTCTGAAAAATGTGAATTTGCATAAAAATCCGCAGCCCGGTAATGGTGGTTCTAAGTGGAAGAGGAGGGACAGAAGTGGGACAAAAACTGACTTCTGCCTGGATAATTGGAATCCTTTTTGTAGGAGAAGCCTGAGTCGTGTGAGAATTTAATCTGCCAGACTATTAAATTGTGCAGCTCGTAATGAAAAAACATTTGTCAAATATTTCAATCTATGCCTCACCTAAAAATTGATTTATGTCGTTGTCTTATTCAATTGGATGTATTAATTCGTCTACGGTGTAATTGTTTTAATTCTGATTACATAACGTCACGAATGTTTTATTTAAAAAAAAGTTATCTTTTGAAGAAGCATTGATAAATAAATTTCTCTGTATCTGAGAATTACAGGGTGAATACAAGATATATTTGTACGATATGGTATGCGGTATTCGCATTTCAATATTTAGATGAGTATTTACGCGACGATTCTCGCCAGTGTCAGCCCATTCATTTTCCTCGCACCATTGTCCAGAAACGAACGATCCGCTTCAGGCATCCGATTGTAGCGACTAATTTATCGCTTTGGAGTAGCATGGCTCTCGATACTTCTCAAGAATGCGAGGAAGGAACGTGATAGCTATTATTCAGTGAATCGTCGAATGAAATGACTGAAAAAATATAATCCAATGACAGTAAAAAGAATTTTCGTATGTATGGTTGTATATATGGAGTGAGAAATTTAGATGGGTATATAGTCTGTTGGAAATTAGAAAATTCAAGAGATTAGTGGAAAGCAAAATCATCGGAACGTCGTTATTAGTCTGCGAATATTTACGTAAATTCATTACATCGATGAATAGAATTCAAGAAATGGAACTTTAAACGAGATACAAAAGTGTACAGTGTGTTTTAAAAAACATCTCGATGTATAGCAGGTATATGTAAATGCATATTTCTTTACGCATGTACAAACGAATATTTCATAACTATATTTTTATATAAATATTAGTAATTATCGTTGTACACGCATAAATATGTATTTATTTATTTAATTTCGACCTCGTGGTCAAGAAATAGTCTTGTTTGTATGTACAATACAATGATTAGCATTGCACACACATACTGCAATGTACATTATTGAAATATTTACAACAATATTTATGTATCCTCTGCAGTCATAACATGTATTAAGTCAGGATATAAAACAAATGCTCTTAAAGAAACTTCAGTATACTCGACTTTAATTAATCAAGTATCGAGGTAAACACATCTCTATGATTGCTTCAGCCATCCTGTACACACTCTCTGTTAAATATTTCATAAATCATCAAGCAGCCTGTCGACTAGTCGAAAGTAACTCAAACACGCTTCAACGCAGCAGTATATTCAAGCTAAGTTTCCCTATGGTAGGTGCGCAACAGTCCGAACAGTTTCCTTGTCGAACGATGATAAAGAAGCGCGTAGGACTTTCCAGTCTCCCGGAGGTTTCTGATGTTTCCAAAGGATTGGCCCGGTTCTATCGGCGTAGCCTTGTGTAGTATATCGGAACGGGCGATTAGGGTCATTGGTTTTCCAAACCAGCGGAGCTGTTGCCGGGAACCGTTTCCAGGTTCTGATAAAGTCCGGTACGTTGGTTCTTCTCAACATCGATCGTCCTGGATGCGTTCGTCTCCGTGTGAACTCGCGCGGAAGCCTCTTCGAAACGAGCATCGTCCAAATCACGAAGAAACTGCTGTGCAGAGATGGAAAATTGACGCTCGAATGATCCGACTGGACCTAGCGCAGTAAAGCTTTTGATGATAAAGATAGGCTATACGAGTTGCTATTATTAGGTCTCTTCTCCCAATATGTGCGAAGATCCATTGGTTATAGTGTTATGGGTCTACTTTTAATTATAATAATAGGGTACACGCTAATTTTTCTTTTTAATTATGGCCTTTTTCAACGCTTGGAACGCTTGATTAGCCACGGTGCAACATGAGCTTTCCATCATGAAGTTAAGTCACACGAATTTTTATTATTAAACATGGCTCTCCTTGATATTTGGAAGGTTTGATTGGTTATAGTGCAACAGGTCCAATTTCTTCCATAGAGCACACACGAATTTTTCCTGCTAATTATGGCTTTCCTCGATACTTTAGACATCTGATTCGTCCTAGTACAGTAGACTCGCTTTTGAGTATAAAGATAAGGCATACGATGTTTGGTTGTTTATAGTGAGATAGGTCCATTTTCAAATATAGCAATGGAAGACACGAATTTTTGTTATTGTGACTTTTCTCGATACTTGGAACTTACTTTTGGTCACCTGAATTTTTATTATTAAATATAGCTGTTCTCAATATTTGGAAGGTTTGATTGGTCACAGTGTAATAGGTTCACTTTCATTTATGTTAATACAGCACACATGAATTTTTGTTATTAACGGTTCTTCTCAACATTAGGAAGGTTTAATCGATCACAGAACAATAGACCCATTTTTAATTGTAATAGTAAGATACACGAATTCTTTGGTTAGGTATAATTCTTCTCAACACTTGGCTTATTTTTGAATTAGCATTTTGAAAGCTTTTCTGTCCTCGAATATGGTTCTTTTTCATATGATTTTTAATGCATATATTTCTCAATCCAAATCACGAAGAAACTGTGTTTGTTGTGGGTTGTTCTGATTGAAGAACTCCGTCGTGCCGGGTTAGAGACTTTTAATTGAAAATCGGGCGAAATATCGAATTCTCTTGGCTCCATTATGACCCACGAGGAGTTCTAACGGAGTTCGACTCCTCGAATGATTCGAGAACAAGATACGGAGGACGGCTATTGTGCGTGGATCAAAGATGTGGATGTCGGTGTTGATCGAGTAGCGAAATACAAAATATCACAAAATTGTACGTTTATTATAACTAAACTTTCGAAACTCAAATTTTATCTTCTCAGTTTTCTGTCAATACAACCGTCCAAGCGAAATACGTAAAACGCAAAACATCCATTATGTAAATTTTCGATGTTTGAACTTTTGGCTCGAAATATCGACTATGTAAATCTTCGACGCTTGAACTTTGTTGCGCAATTATTTTCTCTGACTACATCCCTAGCAATAACAAACAAAAAAAAAATTAAGACTTTACGAGGTAATGTCGGAAAAGCAATGTAGGAAATCATAGAAAACAAATATTCTTCGATGTTCTACACTTCCTTCATTTTATTGTTATCTATAGCATTATTTTTAGTCCTCGTGACAAAATAGAATACATTTAAACAACACGTGAACTGCAATATTAAGTCCAGTTACGAAAAGTGAATAAGCATTTAGTTTTAGTTGAATATCGCAGAGTAAAGGTTAACGCCCGAGAATCATCGAAACCTTGTGTATTTACATATACAGTAGAGATTTGAAGTTTCTGCGAAAAACGTGGCATTCGTCTGAACAGCGTCGCCCCTTTCCACTTTGGCCGCGCCCGATGGTTCTTTTTCACTGCGGCGGTGTCTGGCGGTCCTTTTCCACTTCACCTGGCGCGTGCCAGCGAAACGAGAAGGTCGAACCATCGGCCGCCTTTTCTACTGCGACCCCTCAGCCGCTTGTCTGACTACTCACTGGGCGAAGTTACTTCGAACGTAGAGACGAAATCGGCGTTTACCGCAGCTCTTATCGCGCCCGACCGAGTTAAATAATTAAAACGGCGCCTGCCGCCGGTGAAAGAACGCCGAGAATTCGTCGGCTGACTTTAATTACACGTGCACCGACTACCTCTACTCGTCAACGAATTCCTCCTCGAACTGTTTTTCTTTTTATTCCGCTTCACGTTCATTTCCTTTTTCCGTCGGATGAGTTTCGAAGAATCTTAGATCGATCGTTGCTATGAATGGAGGCATGCGAGCTAATTGTTGTATTTGGATACAGAGATTTAAAAAAATTATATTGGTAATTGTATATAAAAATTATATACGTGGCAAATTGTTTAGAATATTAGTTGGACACTTTTGAATGTGGTTAATGATAACCGATATAATAGTATTTTTGTAGGAAATTCTATAGTTAACTTTGACACTGTTGTTTTCTTTTCTTCGCATCTGTATCTGTCTTCTTTTTAAAGATTAACGATTATGTTGGGCTTGAGATTATATTTCACTAGAAAGCCCTAAGGATAATACCAAATTTCGGCAATATCGTAAGAGAAAGAGTAATTTGTCGAGGGTTAAAACACCAGGTCCCTCGTGCACAACTCACTGAGGTTTTAACTGATAGTATCATTGAATTGATAAGATTATAATCCTTCCTTATAATCTCATAATTTTATGTCGAACGAGAGAACAAGATAACCGGTAATTTGTAAAGTTTCATTCGATTTATTATCAAGCTTATTACTGTTATACAAGAAAACGCGTGTACCAGTAATTTATGACCAGTGACTTGTAAAATTTCGTTAATAATATTAACGTAGACGCTCGAAAATATCGATGAAACGTCCCCCTTCGAACAGAGAAGAAGAATTGTTCAAATCGGTTAACGCATTATGAGATTATGCGTGAACATACAACTAAAACAGTACGTATATACATAAATACACCGGTCGATCGAAGAATCTTCCTTTTTCGAAGTCGGTTAAATGACAATTATCGAAATGAATCGTTTAGTTGCTACAATTATCGTGACTGTTTGTCGCTGATAAATCGACACGCGTTTAATATAGAAGAAAATGCAGAAGCGTATCACAGACACGAGCGTGAGACACGTGAACAGCAGGACCGCGAGTGCATCGTGTGCACTTAAACGAGCTCAATCGTACGCGACCCCATTTAAATAACGACGAATTGGATCCCGGAGTGTTTCCTCTTCGCTCTGCTTCCCCTCTTCGCGTTACAGTTCACGCTGTTCGCTCACGATGTCGTTTTCGATCTCTGCTTTCCTTAAGCCTGCCAAGCTAAACTGCATTTCCAAAGGAGTTCCTACTGTTTCTATAGTTTCTACTGTTTCTATATCTCTTTGGTCCTAATATTCTCACTTGCAAACATCTCTCGTGCTTTATAACAATAACGATTACGATATCGCGCCATACAAGCAATTCTATGCTCCAAGCGAATGTATTCTCTGTTTTACAATTTGACTAGCTTCTATATTCTTCATCTAGGAAGAAACTTTAACGTTAGAACTACCGATAGTTAACACGAAGCTATTTCTACCAAAATCAGTCAAAATAACTGGTCTTTAAAAAATACCTAATAATAGAATATTTTTATATTTATTGATTTGTTACTTTCTTAGAGAAGAAATTCAATGTTATGTAGTACGTTTTTGGTATTATTAATCCATCTGGGACCATGATCCCTAAACGAGATTTGACAAATTTATAAAATTGTAGAACCAGTCATTTTGACTAGTGTGGAATTTCTAGTGTTAGCATCAATCGATCCAGCGATCGATCTGGAATTTTCCTGATAACTGATATCATCATATTGAATGATACGCAGTAAAAATTAAAAAAAACGTGAGGGAAGTTGTATAAAACGAGGAAGCTGGTTAATTGGGGTTCGATAAACAGATTGCAGGACCATTTTACACTTTGACAAGTACCAGTCATTTTGACTGGTATTGGCATAAGTAGCCTTGATACAAAATTATTTCCAGTTTGAATACATGAAAAACAAAATAAAATTCATTATGTTATTCTTTTAGTCACTATATCATTGCGGATAGAAAATATAACATGAAGTAGGAATTTTAAAATAAAACTGTAAAACCAGTCAATTTGACTGGTGTGGTAGTTTTAGTGTTAAGTAGATAACATAGTTAGTAGATAAGTAGTAGATAATTTAAGTAAGATAAGTAAAAACGATATTCTAATGTTGGAAACTTTATTGTTCCACGCGTACCGCAAGAGATAAGTAAATAAGGAAAGATAAAGAAGGGTAGGAAAATTCGAAAAATATAGAAAAATTGTTTATATTAAAAAAATCATGGTTCCATTAGTAGTAGAAGGATCAAATGGATAATGAAAAAATAAAGAAATTTGAAATATACGATCTTTTTAAGCCAGGAGCTTTACGGTCCCCAAGGTATCAAAGAGGCTAAGTAAATAAAGGAAGATAAATAGATCCGAAGTAGACGACATTTTGAAGCTAGAAACTGGTACCGTGTGTACCAGGACTGAATTAAACAAACAGAAATGAAAAAGATTCGAAAAATACACGATCCTTTAAAGTTAGAGAAATTTGGGTTCCGCGATCAGTTGAGCAAATAAAGATCGAAGTAAACGAAAATAATAGAAAACCACACAATGTAGAGAGATCTTTTATGATTAGAAACGTTATGGTCCCACGTGTGTCCAAATAATTAAATGATAAAACAAAGATAAAAAGGACTAAAAAAAAAAAAGAAAAAGAAATAGACGATCTTTTAATGCCGGACACGTTGAAACTCCGCGCGTCCCATGAAGATGGAATATTTAAACGAAAATTAGAAAAAAAAAAAGAAATTAGAAAAATACCTACTGCGTTCAAGTTCGAAACGTAATGGTAGCGCGTGTACCGGAAGCAGGTGCTTCGGCATGCAGGAAGGCGCAAGGTGAGGTCGATCAACTTGGCAGAGACGCGTCATCGAGAAGTTGCACGGCCTCGTGGCGTTGAAATAGCAAAGAGGGAAGGAGAGGCTGTCGATAGTATCCAATAACTGGCCGACGCTATCGCGTCGCCTGAGACCGCCAGTCGCCGGTTTTCCGGTTCTAACTGGATAGAAATCGCCGGGACGCCGTTCATTGTTCCTGAATGACTGGTCGAAACGGAACTTTGGCATCGTGGTTCACGTGGGCGACACACGCCGCCTGTGCCTCCTGCCGCTTTCATTCACACCACACCTTTTTTTGCCGCGTTTTCAACGCCGGTTTTCCTTCCACTTTTCGTTCTCAGTGTTTCATATTAACCGCGTACGACGAAGCAACTCTTCTCGTTAAATACGAGTGAACGTTTAAGTGATATTCAAATATAGCGGCATTTGGAGAAAGATGGATAATTCTGCAAATTATAATGATTTTTTTCGACCTTACGTTTTAACCTTTTGCTTGTCGACTATTTTTATTATATACAGTTTCATAGTGGAATTAAAAAAAAAAAAAAAAGATAAGATTCGTGGAATTATTTGAAAATTTTCTTGCATTTGATTTTAATCCTTCGCACTTGGAAAGATCCTCACGACACGCAGCTTCGTAACGAGTCTGTTTGAAATTGCGAATTTTGTTCCGAGAAGAGAACGTTACGAAACGTGTGTTTTATTTGTGACATACATTTCTTTCCAAGTTTTTATTTTCATCGGTGATAATAGTATAGAAACAATTTAGTATATTTTTAGTATAGAAACAAAATAGAAAAAATATTGAAATTTGTTTTTCTGGTTTGGGTGGGAAATCTTCACCTGATCGTAAGGTATTGCTGCGATCGACCATTTTTGAAGGATATTTAATAACGCAAGGAAGCGATTTTCAGTCGAATTTCTAGTTAACTAGTAAATCAGCGTAGGAATTTGTCGACGAACGTTGCATTTCCCAAAAAATGCAGACTCATCGATTCTTGATAAAGCCGCGTCAACTTTTATTATGTTTCCGCTTGGATTTTTGATGCGAAGCCAGAAGCGGCAGCGTATTTTTTACTTGCCATTTAACGCAAGATCCGTTTATACACTTTTTGGCAGAGTTATTGGGCGGAATTAGTTTCAAGAATTACGTTTGACAATTTCTCACGAGACATTTCCAACGTGTTATCGTTCCCAAGCGGCTGATTTATATTTGTAACAGAGAATGCAGAAAGTGCAAATGTGTAAGGTCAATAATTTTGGGCGAGCGAAATCGCGCAATTCTTAGCTGAATCGAGCAACAAGCTAATTGAAGAATAGTTACGACTGTGTAATTGAGCAATGACAATCAATTTTTATTGATTAAAATTTCACTTTAATAAAATTCAATTTCATATGATAAAAATTCAGTTTAATATAATTATATAAATTAATATAATTATAGAAATATATATAATTTAATATAATTATAGAAATTAAATGTACTGAAATGAATCGTTCTAAAATTAAAAAAAAAAAGTATTAATCAACTAAACGCGATAAACATATCTGTTTTGGCAAGGACTGATATCACAAAAATATAAAGCAAATCTGTTATTCATAAACAGAGTAAATAAAGTAAACTCCTTTGCTCGTAGTTCAAGGCGAATTTTGTTTTAAAAACGTCGAGTAATGTGTTCTAATTGTGTTCGAGTAATGTGATTCTAATTCGAACCAGAAATGAATAACTTTTAATCAAACAATCAAGAGATAAAAGCAATAAAGACAGACAACGAAGTATCTTATCTGTTGATCTATATAATGAAAAAAGCACGATAATCTCGACGCCGTGAAGTTTCACAACATTAACGTAACAACGGCGCGACATAACAAAAATCAGTCGATTAGATAAAGCTGGGGCATTTTCATTTCGCGATACGTTTATCTAGAAAGCCAGCCACTCATGAGTCTCTTGGGACATTAGCGCCAAACAAGTTGAAAATAATATTCTGATGGGATAGGTGCAATCAGCTCGAAATTTTCAGTTCAGAGGCCACGAAAATTTGTGAGCCATAATACGCGAGGCAAACTGACCGTGAGAAACGAATCCTCCGTGGAAACGCGCCTCTAAAATTCCATGGCGGCTTGTTGCTCGTAAATTTACCTTCTCTCTTTGTCTAAATCTAACGAATGTCACATGAATTACATTTATCAAAAATATTTTCCAAATCGATGAAACGCGAAGTGTTGTGAATTCTTGAAGTATTTTTATTATCGCGATTTGTTACGCTTTCAGCACGTCTCAACTTCGCTTTTCGCAAACCTTTTAATTTTATTATCTTGGTACATGACTAGTGTCCGACGTTCTAAAGAATTCACTGGATTACTTCCGTTTAGTGTATTCGTTGCAAAAGGATGTGATACAAGTGATGATAATAAATATCGGACGAAATGTTGAAAAATATTTGTAACATCATGACGATTCAGTATTTTTTAATTAATGGATTCTGAAAAGTTTATATTTCTATGATACTTTGTTAATTTAAATGAAGTAATACCGGAGAGCATTATCGAAATTATTTCTCGTATTCATGGAGATTATGCTAGGATTTTACTCCTTAATCCCTCGATTCGGAAACGTTGCTGCCGATAATTAGGAAATTCAATTCTCCATGAAAATTACTTCCTTGTGATCCACAGGCTTTAACTATATACTCTCCATATTCCACCGTTATTTGAATAATTCCAAAAATCTTGTATGCCAAAATCTTATACCTAAATATACGGTTAATATCCAACCCTATTTACCTAATATGTATTACAATTCTACATGTATCAACCATTGAATCAACTGTAGCACCTTCCTAATCTGAATATACCTATTACTAGAAACCAATAAAACTGTATTTCAACAATCCTATCTCTGTATCACATCTCTAATTCCCCCATTTACCCCCCATTTCCCAAATCTAATTTGTCCTAGCATTTAGTATTGATTTAATCCATAAAGATATAGGTATAATACACTCTACACGTCACTGAAATATTTGATACCAATGTCAAAAATCCTCTACCTAAATATATAGGGTAGAAACTTAATACCTAATTCATATTATAATTCTGTTAGACTTTTCTACTGTATTTTCCCTCAAATTTAATTTGTCCTGGCATTTAGCATTAATTTAATCCATGATAAAGATATACCTTTGATATATTCTACACATCATGGCAATATTTGATACCAATGTCAAAAATCTTCTAAAATATATAAAAAATACCTGAATAAGTAGAACAAAAACTTGATACATAATCTACATTGTAATTCTACTGTGCTTTTCTACTATGCCTTTTTTCCAAATCTAATTTGTCCTAGCATCTAGTATTGATTTAATCCATAAAGATATAGAAACTTAATACCTAATTCATATTATAATTCTGTTAGACTTTTCTACTGTATTTCCCCCCAAATTTAGTTTGTCATATTTAACATTAATTTAATCCACGGTAAAGATATAGTTACAGTATACCCTACACGTCACTGCAATATTTGATACCAATGTCAACAATCGTCTACCTAAATATATAGAATAGAAGCCTAATACCTAACTCATATAATTCTGTTAAACTTTTCTACTGTACCTTTTGCCCCAAATTTAGTTTGTCACATTTAACATTAATTTAATCCACAATAAAGATATAGCTAGAGATATAGCCTAGATGTCGTTTCAAATGTTTGCTACCAGTGCCAAAAATCCTCTACCTAGATGCTCAAATACCTTTTCTACCTAAATAAAATAGAAGCTTCACACCTAACCCATCTAATAATTATACTATATCGTTTCAACAAACTCCACCATCCTCCAAATCGCGATACCAAAAAACCAAAAACCTACGTCTTCACATCCTCGATCCTTCCTGCGAGTCACGATCGAACTCAATTCTGTAGAATCTACTACCACCACCTTAATCATTAACAAAATACCCTCATCCGTTCCCAAATCCTCTCCCACTCCCAATAAAAACATCGTCTCACCATAGTGTGCGTTCCACAATGCGTTCCATCATCATCCTCATCCTCATCATCATCACCATCATCATCATCATCATCATCATCATCATCATCATCATCACCATGTACCACCACCACCATCACCATCGTCATCGCCGCCACCAGCTTCTCTCCATCTTGCTCGTCCTCCACGGCGCTGCATCTTCTTCGCTGTCGTCTCTCGATTCTCGACGCGGACACGTCGTATCCGTGCCGCACGGGAATAAGAAATTAGCTCGTGGGATGTGAACACGCACACGCACAATGGAAAACACAAGCACAGGCACACGTACACACGGTGAAACACGCATAAAGTCGACGTGTCGGGTCGTGGTCACAGGACGCGCGTCAAGATATCGGTCTCGATTGAGGAAGTCGAGGATAAAAGGAGTGAACCTTATCGTCGGCTGGTCGGCCATTCAATAATTGCCGAGGCGCTAATCGAGCCATCCTAACCGGGACCTAGTCGGTTTACCGGTTCGAACCGGTGCGGACGAGCCACCGAGTCGACGATTCGGTGAATGGCGAGCTCAAACCAGAAAGAACCGGACGCGTCATTCACCGCTGGTGGAAGAGGAAGGAACGGAGTACTACACACGAGTCGATGCTTTTAGACTTTACACGCGTTCCACGATCGTGCTCAACAGCTGCACAGACACCTCTTCGACCTCAGCCGCGTTCAACGCTTTGTTTACAAACAGAGAGAATGGAGAACGGAACGCGCGAGAGGAATTGGCGCGAAATTTGAAAGAGCTGAGCGCGACGCGACGAAGCGGGTTGGTATGAAGGTGTTTGAGGGTCAGGCATTCTTCCTCGTTTTATTTTCTTTCTAAGATTTGTTGCATTTGTAATTAATGGTTGAGTCTCTTTCTACTTCTTCATCTTCTGCTTTTTGTTTTGTGAAGGTTTGGATTCGTTCTGAAGATTTTCGAGTGGGGTTGATCGGTAGTTATGTTAAATTATAAAAAGTTTGATGCATTCGTAATTAATGTTTGAGGATCAGGGATTCTTCTTCTTTTCTTTTCCTTTCTTTCTTTTGTTCTTTATTTTGTAGAGATTTAGATTCATTCTGAAGATTTTGGAGTAGGGTTGATCGAGGGTTAGGACTAAAATGTAAAGTTCAGGGATTTTTCTTTTTTTATCAAAAATCTGTATTCATTCTGAAGATTTTGGAGTAAGGTTGATTGGAAGTTAGAATGGAAATAAATTTGTTATATCCACGGAAACCATAATCGATGTCTATTTAATAACAGATAGAATTAGTTTCTCTGGAGTAAGTCTGATCTTGCATATGTGTATGCATATATCACAATCATGTATTAATTCAATAAATATACCCTTTCATTTTAACATTAATTTTACAAACAGGTATTTAAAATGTACTCATAAGTAATGAAGCTTAAGCAATCATTCGAGGAAGAAACGAAAAAATGTCGACCAGTGTGCAAAGCATGAACCTTAAATAGCTTTAGGTAACTAAATCATCGGGTATACAAATAGCGCATGCAACTTAAGTTATCCGAGATAAGTTATCTGCACCATAATAGTCGGTGTTTGAAAGATGATTAAGCGATCGTTTACGTTCACCTAGCTCGATTGACAAATATGTTCCATGAAACGATGTTTCATTAACGAAGCTATGGCGCTAAAGCAATTTTATCGGCCTTTTTTCCAAGAACTTTCTTGCTCGTTCGACGATCGTTTATCTTCCTGTCCGATTAAACAAAGCATTTCGAAAGGTTCGCATTTCTTCTCTGAATAAAACTTTGCTTGCCGAAGAATCTATGCTATCACCTGTTCGATGATAAAAAACAAGATTCATCTGCTTGTTATTTTATTTTCACTTGGTTCTTCGTCAGCGAGATTCAGTTCAGAAAGCGTTCTTTTCTCGTAGGATTTTGGGACACGTTTAAAACACGACATATTCATAAGAGGATCTCTCAATTTTTTGAACCATTGCATATTATCGAGACGAATTATACCCACCTAAGCGATAGTGTGACAGCGACCATACCCAAATCTACGCCATTCCACGCTATCTGACAATGAATCCTTAGACTCTGACCTTACCTTTGGTAAACACCAAACTTTCCTCATCACGTAGGGCACTCAGAATCCTCTCCTTGTCCCTCAACTTCTACAAGCTCAACATATAAAACTGCGAGCATTCGACCACGAGGCTAGTCTTGGGTACAGTCTTGGCCGCGATTTGAACAACTATTTTAATGCTTTGTAATTTCGCTACTTCATCGCAATATTGTACTTAACCACTTTTGTAAATAAAAGCATATAAAAATATAAAAGGACAGTCGAGTCAAGCTATTGCTCAGCTCTTCCCTTTTTATCACGAATTTTACGTGACAGTAGCATCGATGATGACGTCAGGAACGCTTCGTCAGAAATCGATTCGACGAAAACCAAACCTACGAACATTTCATTCGTTAAACATCAAATTAATTAAATTAAACGTCAAATAATCTGGTCCTCTCTTCTGTTATGTTCTCTTCCTCTGTAACAAACAGCAGATGAATAAAATGAACAAACGGGTGAACATTTGCATGTTCAACATTTTGTCACAACGTTGATTCTAATTAAACGCTTCGTCAACGTTAATTCGTTTTCGTTTAAATCAACGTTAAAGAATGCAAGAAAGACATTTTCCCTGTTTGTTACGCAGCGGCGTTTAATCCAAAAACAAAGGAGTTTTTCTCGAATCGAAACGATTTCAACGGTCGAATATGACATCGTAAAGAGGAGAACGAAGACCCGCGGAATCCTGGCACGCGATCCTTTGTGTCGATTCGTAAATCCATCGTCGCGACCATTTCCACTGTCGGGCTATCGAAGCGGCAAAAAAGGATGAAATGGTTGGTCTGGGCCAAACTGCGAGACTGAAGCCCCATTACTTCGCTATTATCTGCCGCAGAATGCTCATCCCTCTTCGCCACGGTGCCCCGTAATTCTCTTGGCCTGCTTTTTACCTCGTTTCTAATTCCGTCATTTTCCACGTTCCGCTTTAATTCCCGATTTCGCCTTTTTCCCTTTTTCCAATGGATTCATGACCGGAAAAATACGAGAAATATTAGATTGTGCGAAACGTTTCTTTCGTTTTATAAGAAAATAATAGACGCATAATGTTTTTTTGTTTTATATTAGTTTATTGAATTGTGCACGAAATATAACGAAATGGATCATAATTCAATATATAATAATTCAATTCTAATTCAATAAAATAATATAAAAGTTGTTCATCTGTTACCACCTTATGAAACGAAAGAAACTTTTCGGACAACCTAATAACAGTTGTAGCAATACGAACAGGATTCGATTTTATATTTTTGTTGCATTTTATACACGCGGTATGTATTTTCGATCTTCGCTATTTATTTTATGCTCTTCGTTCCCTCGTAGAGTGAACTGCCGATAATACGTGGAAGAACGTAGAAGACGAAATGATCAAAGAATATTTTGTACACGTAGAATCCATTTCGAACACGATGTTGCATAAACACGAGAATTCAGAATTATTTGAATAATTAGCAGAGACACTAGTGACGTTAAAAATACATTCCCTCGTGTGTATACATCATTCATAAAATAAATGTATTATTCGTTATTGAAATCCATTATCAATTATCGGGAGAAAAGCGAATAATAGCGGAGCGTTATAATTAGGTCGCTGCATATGAAATGTTATTTCAATGCGAATCGAATTTGACCGAGGGGAATTATAGACAGGGCAAGATTTGCAAAATTTCTCCAAAATGATACAATTTAATTAAATCCTAGTAAAAACTACATATTCGTAGGTATAATTAAATATACGACGTCTTTGTTTCTTTTTTTTTTCTTTCCCCCCAAAAAGCTATGTGTTCCCAGAGTTTTATCGGAAGAAGTCATATTTCATACTTTTTATCAAAATCATAAGTCACACGATCGAATATCTTGACATTGTTTGACTAGATAATTTACATAGTTATCGAGCATTAACTCACAAATGTACGTCTGAACGGCCAGACCGCGCCTTTAAATTTCCTTAGAAAAGAAAGAAGGAAAAATTAGTCACGTCGTTACGGTGATTTTTCGACGATTTCCATTCATCGGATTAATTCGCAAAGTACATCGATTCCCAGAGGCACTTGCCATCTTCGTAATATGTCCGCGATTTTACACCGTACGACTTTCAGTTAAATTATTATGACGCACGAGCATTGAAAGCTCAGGAGAATCAAATGGTGTTAATTATGTATGCAATTTGTACGCAAATGACATTATTCTGGGAACCAGGAGAAAGGAGTTTTCAATTGATTTAACTAATCTATTGCCTGTTAATCAGGTGGCAATTGCGGGCTGATTTTAAAATTGTCTGCTATTTTGTTACTGTAATTTCAGATGTATTACCTTATATAATTTTTCATTGAATTTATTTCGTGAAATCGGATGGATAAATAAGTGTCACCATGTTAAAAGCACCAAGTCTCTCAAGACGATTGGCTGCATCGTTTCTTTTTTACAAGTACTAAGAATGAAAAAAAAGGTTTAAACTACGAAATTATTAAATTTCGCCATTAAAGTTTTACGTTACTAATTTTTAGCAATCAAAAGTGATTAAATCACTAACCTTTACGAACCAAATTTGACAAAATCAACGTAGACATTCATTGAAATGCAAGCACGACTATATGTATATATGTATTTATGTATATATATTTTATTTTCAACATGTTAATTTAATTATAACTATTTAATCGTTTCGTTATAATCGTCAAATTATTTAATTATTCAATATTCAGTTATTTAATTATTTAACTGCAACACAAATATGCTACGACTCAGTACACGTTAAAGCTGAAACTTATCCCAGTGTTAATACTTCGTTCTCTTAATTTTTTCACGCAAACGGTTAATTAACACGAGCTTGCAAATGAACCTTGACAGGTATACAGCAATTTGCTCTGTTTGTCGTAGCCATGAAAGACTGCCAACCACTTTGCTACCGTCAATAAAATATATAAACGTATGAACGATAACGTCGACGGTTCATAAATAGGATCCAAAGGATCCAATCGAGATAGTTTCCTCTAACATCATTTTCTATCTCTCTTTCTTTCTCTCTCTCTCTCCCTCTCTCTTTCTTTTCTACTTTCAAACGAACAATTTCAAACATACTTCAGACATCGTTGGTGATCGAATTCGTAGAGGAGGAAGTTTTACTCGCAAACTGAACTCTGTGTACTCGCGCGGTTCCCCTCTGTTCTTCAGTCCTCCATGAAATCGTTCCTCATTCTTCATACGATCGAGGAATAAAACTTTCGTGATCGATGGAGACCATCTTGTCGAGATAGTCTCGAGATAGACTAGAGAGTATTCGCTATTGAATCGTACAGATCAGTTGAAGACATAGTGACGTTAATTAGATCGTTTTATCGAACTCTTTCTGATCCTAAATTTGCTTAAAGGTTCATTTAATTTGTTTTGGTACATAACGTGGATATTTAAGTTGGAAACGGTAGTTTTGATGAAATCTGTTTGGAAGTGATAATTTTGTGGGTCTTCGTACGTTACGATCGGAATAATTTATTTCGTTATAGTAGAGTTTATTATCGGTTAGGTCGCATAGATGCAAATCTATTTGATTTTGTAATGTTGCGTAACTTGGAAATGGTAATTTTCATTCGGAATTTATTTGCAAATGACTATTTTATGCGTTTTCATTGGAATAATTTATTTCGCTATAATATCGTTGTGTTGTTATTGCTTCAGAAATGTTTACACAGATTCATATTTTCGTGAATAAAATTAAGGGAATATGGAATTTGAATAAAAGTATACTACATGCTAAGATTGATTTAGAAAGATCGTAACGTGTCTTTTGTTTCGGATATTTTATACAGAATGTATTTTAGTAGACTGCAAAGTATGTTTTAGGGATTAGGTGTAGATAGTTCAGATCAGCCCACATTTGAGAATACCTTGTTGTAAAATCGTAAGGATCGTTCTTGATGATTCTTGTTAATAATTATTGTTGTAAATCTTCATAATTGTTAACGTGTCTACATTGTTCGTCATAGAAGAATTTAAATATTTAACATCCGAACGCTTCACATTTAAATTAACATTAACGTAGAATGTGTGCAGCCAAATATAATGTTGAATCTTACTTGACACAGAGCTACAAAAGGATTGGTTCAAACCATGACCTACCTCGTACATTCCTAAAGTGTATGCCCAACTAATATTCGAATCGCGTCAAATATTACCATTCAGTATTCAATCGAGATCGAAGGTCTCTTCACAATGATTTCCATTTAGCTCCTCTCAGATGTACATATGTGGAATCAAGCACCATTACCATTTTCGAGTCTCAGCTGCTCAAAACTTGCGAAGAGTTAACCTAAGGCACGATATAGTAGCATTACCATTTTCGAGTCTTAGCTGCTCAAAATACTCGAAGCCTTAACTTAAAACACGATATAGTAGCATTACCATTTTTGAGTCTCAGTTGCTCAAAATTCGCGAAGCCTTAACTCAAGGCATGATATAGTAGCATTACCATTTTCGAGTCTCAGTTGCTCAAAATTCGCGATGCCTTAACTCAAGGCATGATATAGTACCATTACCATTTTCGAGTCTTAGCTGCTCAAAATACTCGAAGCCTTAACTTAAAACACGATATAATAGCATTACCATTTTTGAGTCTCAGCTGCTCAAAACTTGGGAAGAGTTAACTTAAGGCACGATATAGTAGTATTACCATTTTCGAGTCTCAGTTGCTCAAAATTCGCGAAGCTCTAACCTAAGGCACGATATAGTAGCATTACCATTCTCGAGTTTCAGTTGCTTAAAATTCGCGAAGCTCAAACCTAAGGCACGATATAGTAGCATTACCATTTTTGAGTCTCAGCTGCTCAAAACTTGGGAAGAGTTAACTTAAAACACGATATAGTAGCATTACCATTCTCGAGTCTCAGTTGCTCAAAATTCGCGAAGCTCTAACCTAAGGCACGATATAGTACCATTACCATCTTCGGGTTTCAGTTGCTCAAAATTCGCGAAGCCTTAACTCAAGGCACAATATAGTAGTATTACCATTTTCGAGTCTCAGTTGCTCAAAATACTCGAAGCCCTAACTTAAGACACAATATAGTACCATTACCATTTCCGAGTCTCAGCTCATCAAAATGTGAAAAGCCTTAACTCTAACTTAAGGTGTGTTATAGTGCCATCATCATTTTCAGGTGTCAGCCTATAAAAATTTGGCAAGCACTAATTTATTATTCCTAATTTACAATTAAATTACCACTTTCCAGACTCAGTTCATACAAATTTTGGAAACCTAGCCTATGTTATAACGCAGTATCGTTACCATTTATCTGTCTAAGCTCATGAGAATTTCGAAAGCCCTAAACTACTACCCTAAATCCATGGTTCTGTAGACAAGTGAACAAGCTGACAACGTGTGCTCGTTCACAGAGGCAATGGTGCGTGGTACGGGAGGAACTCTCGTACACGTTGCGTCCCGAGATTACGCACACTCGCATATTCACGATGTTGCTCGTACGGGGCCGTACCACGAGCTGATAGTCACGTGCATGGACGAGGCTACGGTACGCGTCGCCATCGACTCACACGTGCACCGTTCAGAAAAATTAACTGTGGGCAGGCAGATCACTCTTTTTCTATGGTAGCGTAATCGTTTCCTGCATTCGTTTCTTCCACCTTTTCCTTTTGTTTCTCGAATTCTTTCATTCATCGATTTAATTACGTTGCTTCGCTTGCTTTCTATATCTAATTTCTCGATAGGGTGATAAATGACGTTGTTGCACGATGTTTAATATTTTTCTTTGTAAAAAAAGTTTACAGTTGATCGATACCACTCGTTCCTTTGGCAAGGGAAATAATAGTTGATAAATAAACGAGTTGCTCGGAAGCTACATTGTCGATATTAGATCAGAAAAATACGATCATATTGCAAATACTATTTCTTTTTATATTTCCCTCGGAGTTTGTTGTTATTTACATTATCTTTTTGTAATAAACATAATCGTGCATGCAATTTGTTTTTCAAGGGTCAGAACGTTAATCGCCCACTTATATAACCAAGTTAGGAAATTAATTAGGGCAAAAAGCGAAGTTTGATTAGTTTGGTTCCCGAGAGACTCGATTCACCTATCGATAGAGCGCCTGATGATTTATGAGAAATCTAAATGTGCAAAAATGTACAGAATATATTCCATATTCACATAGTTGTTCTGTAACTGAAATTAATACAGTTCACATATGAGCTTCTATATATCATTTAACTGTTTAAAGAAAGCAGTTTGACCGTTTTCTTTGCTTTTCCCATTCCATTCAAGTTGAACAACGGTAGAATAACTCGCTTTCATTCGAGACGCTAGTTCTTTGGGACTGTTTATCGCGAAGTAATTTTAGTAATACATATCTCTTAAAACATTATTGTCGGTGTCATTTTCCTAACTTCCTCTCTCTGTCTCTCTCTCTTCTCGGTTCATTTTCTGACGAAAAATAAGCAGTTTCGAATTTCACCGACTCAACTAATCTAACATTTACGTAACCGTTTTCAAATGCTAATTTAACGTTTTCAACAACTTTTATCATCAAATGAATATTCTGATCATTCATGGGTCGTATAACGAGGCCGTAACATTTGTTATACATTTTGTTAACATTCGATGGCTATATATAACAGACGATAATTTAGTCTTCCACGTGGTTGATAAATAGTTGATGATATGGCTATTTAAAAGAATTAAAAAACTCGTAGCAAGATCTTTTGCATAGATACAAATATTACATACCGTTTTCCGAACTTATCTCGCTTTCGCAAAATGTTCTACCACTTTTCTATGAAATTCTTCGATCGCAGAAAATATGGGAAAAAAGTACGCTGTTAGTGTTAACACTTAATTTGTTTATTTTCGTCTAACGTACCTACCATAACAGAATAAATCATATTACGCGCAGGACGAGCCTCATAAAAGTATAATCATCATATTATACAATAGTTACATTGTACAATGTCACACAGTGTTGGGAATTTTAAGCAGCGTATCATAGAGATGCGAATGGTTTTTCGAATTTGGAATTTTAATTTCCGATAATCCGTTAAAGATGTGGCCCCTTGGAGTCAATTTGCTGGTTGCATGGTAATTTTCGGATAGCTGCAGAGTTTGCCTTGCCGGTGCTCTGTTGAACTCGCAGATATCGTACTGTGATCTTAGTTTACCTAGAAGCGTGTTTGCAACAGTATCAGACTATGTTAACAGACCAATTATTTGAACGCTCTTGAAGCCTTGTACCTTCTGCTACAATTATGTGCAGAAGGTAAAAAGGACGATAGGTTTAACATTTCTGCTACGAACAAATTAAACGTACTCGAGCGAAGGATACTTTATCTAGATCTTCGTATGTGAATCGGATTATACGAGTCGCTTTATTCTGAAATATCATAAATTGCTGCACGATAATAAATCGAACATACTCGAGCAATAAATACTTGCCTTCGCGTTTAGTCGTATTTGCGTTTCCCGATTTATTAAGATTATTATATGCCCATTTCATTTCTCTTGCATGTGTATACGAGCGATCAGTTTTATATTTAAAACGCTATTTGATCGATGCAGTGTGTAAGGTTACTTTAAAAGATCAACCTAAGATAAACCTATGAGAGGTCCGGCTAGATTACGTTTTCTTGCCACGTCGGAGTTCTGTTTGCTCGAATAATTTAACGCTTCTATTTATATTGCAATTATTAGCAGAGAAGGATTCCGTTATAGCTAAGCGTAGTCAAAACTTTATATTGCAGCTAGCTATTTCTTATGTAATCGTAGTGTGTCCGTATCGTTTTCATCCACACCAGTTCCATCGATCACAGCATTCACCGACAACAATTTTGTCTATGATAACAATCATGTCGAAAGTTTGATAACCAATCGTATACAGGGTGGTTGATAATTGGTGGTACAAGCGGAAAGGGGGTGATTCTACGCGAAAAAAGAAGTCGAAAATATAGAATAAAAATTTTTCGTTTGCGGCTTTGTTTTCGAGAAAATCCACTTTGAATTTTCGCTCGGTACGCGTGCGGTACGTTATAACGGATCTCACTGTAAATTGTTGTCTCGATGGAAAAATGAAAAAAAAAAATGTTTATTCTATATTTTCGACTTCTTTTTTCGCGTAGAATCAGACAACGATCTACAGTGAGATCCGTTATAACGAGACGTGATAAAGTGCACGCGTACCGAGCGAAAATTCAAAGTCGATTTTCTCGAAAACAAAGCCTCAAACGAAAAATGTTTATTTTATATTTTCGACTTCTTTTTTCGCGTAGAATCACCCCCTTTCCGCTTGTACCACCAGTTACCAACCACCCTGTATATCAAATTTGGACTATGTACGGATTTCATGATCTATTTGCCTCCCACTACTTTTGCATCTACGCTGCAACATCGACGAGACGTATACGCGTACACACGAACACGTTGTCTGCTCGCTCGAAAAAGTCCAGTCCAAACAATGATGCAAATGGTGTGCTTTTTGGTTAAGACGTTTCTTTTTTTCAAATTTGCTCGCGTGTGGATTAGTACCAGTTTGGACTAGATCTTTTTCGAGCGTAAGTACGTACGTGTGTGTGTAGGTTTTGTCGATGAATTGGCACAGAGATAGAAATACAACGTAAAACTGATACGCAATCCTGGAAACTTTACTTTGCCAGAGCTCGGTATAGAGTCAGTTGAACCCTGTGTCGATGATTGCTGTTATCGGTGAAGTCTGGTGTCGATGAAATTTTGTCGGTGAAGACAGTGTCGGGGACAAACAGTCGATACGGACTCGATTATAGCACTCGTCATTTTCTTATTTTCTCAAGAGGACGAAGGTAACGAATGATATTTTGAAGAAGAGCGGAGGAAGGTTAGATCTACAAGTAGAGAAGAAACGAGCGATCGATAGAAGGCATTCTTTCGCTATTGTTTATAAAGAACACGTTCTTCGTGCAATGTACAAAGTGCCTAAATCGCTGAAGGCTCGTGGAAGTGCAGACACAGATATTTTCGATTCGATAAAGTTTCAAAGCCGTAGATTTTGGTAAAAAGTAGCTTATATACAGGGTGGTTGGTAATTGGTGGTACAAGCGGAAAGGGGGTGATTCTACGCGAAAAAAAGAAGTCGAAAATATAGAATAAAAATTTTTTTTTTTTAATTTTTCCATCGAGACAACGATCTACAGTGAGATCTGTTATAACGAGACGTGATAAAGTGCACGCGTACCGAGCGAAAATTCAAAGTCGATTTTCTCGAAAACAAAGCCTCAAACGAAAAATTTTAATTTTATATTTTCGACTCGTTTTTTCGCGTAGAATCACCCCCTGTCCGCTTGTACCACCAGTTACCAACCACTCTGTATATCAAGTTGTCCGAAAAGTTTGTTTCGTTTCGTAAGATGATAATATTATAGATGAGCAACAATTTCTGTTTTATATTATTTTATTGAATTAGGTATGATCCATTTCGTTATATTTCTATTATTACGTTCGTGTATAATTCAATAAACTAATATAAAACAAAAAATATTGTGCGTCTATTATTTCCTTATAAAACGAAAGAAACTTTTCGGACAACCTAATATATATATTACATGTGTTATTCACTTAATTTTATGAAGACCGTGGAGCTAAACTTCTATTTAATTAGAAACAAATTTCTCGTTTTCTACTTTTATTTATATATATTAAAATGGGAAACTAAATAGAAAACTATTAAAATAGAAAAATAATATATATATATTACATGTGTTATTCGTTTAATTTTGTGGAGACCGCGGAGCTGAAATTCAGTTTAATTAAAAATTAATTTCTAGTTTTCTACCTTCAAAGGTAAATGGTTAACTGAGATTCTCGAGTGGCGCGTGAGTCAGCTCACTGGCAGTTTTTATGAAATAATCTGCTGCGTTTTACACGGTAGAACTCCGTTTATCTAAAGTTGTCGGAGTAAACAGTTTATACGCATGTATAATTGGAGTTTGTATAATAGTTGATCTATTTTCCCCACTAATTATTTTTCCTTCCCATACATACACACGCAAAATTGGTGTTCACGTCGGGATGCGCGGATTCAATCGACGAAAGTTCAGTTAATCGGCCCCTAACTGTGTTTAAAAAAAAATCCATTCTACCTTTTCATGTCTTGAAAACGTATTGCTGCAGAGAATAAACTAATAACTTCGCTAATTATGAAACCAAAGGAATCGCACGTTTAAGAGTTTCAACGCTTGGCCAAATACAGCTTCTTCAAATTTTCAAGTCGCGCAACTATGATTTTCAGTCCACGAAATAACATTTCGTCCCGATAAATGGAATTGCACCGCATTAGAAAAAATTCATTCTACTTTTTCGATAATAATAATTCGATAATAATTTAATTAATTATGAAACTAAAGAAGCGGTATATACGGTAAATACAGCTTCTTGAAATTTTCACTCGCATCACTATGATTTCCAGCCATCAAATAATACACGAAAACTATAAAAAATAATATACAAAAGTATCTATACACCATTCTATTTCTTATGGTATTTGTATAAATATATCCAAGTATATTAAGCTTCACGTCGTTTGATAGTACTTCCGTACTACTACACAAATTCTGCTATTATGAAAATGAAACGTGGAACGCGATAAAACACTCTTCATTGAAAAATAAGGGTATGTACAAATAATTTCTGTAGTCATTGTAAGCTTTACATAATGATAAATATACCAAACCAATACCAAATGACATATTGAAAAAAGTAAAGAAGAAGGTAAATAAATTTCGCTTATTTGATCTCGCACCTCCGATTTCATAATGGACCACTAAATCGAAGAGCGATCGAGAGATCGACAGGCACAGGTGAACCGTTGCTCTGTTGGCTGTTCCGGGAGGAAGCGAGAGGAAAGAGCAGACGGCCGAGGATCGCGAACGGCATTCATCGAGCGGTCGAGCGATTCGCATTGACGCGAGTTACGCAATCGTCGGCTGGCCTTGCGCCAATCTCGCGTATCACTCGAATTCGTCCCACGAAAAGAGAGGAGAATAGCGTGCAAGTGAGAAGGAAAAAGAGAGAGATGACCCGACGAGCGAAAAAGCCACGCCGACACCGATGAACGCGTTTCTGCGTATGCTGACAGCGAGTTACGAAACGAGCAACGCGTGTGCCATACACTTTTACCTTTTTTTTTTTCTTTCTTTTTTATTATTTAAAAGCTTCTGGCTAGAAGTCTACGACCATGGTCTATAGGCTGTAACACATAAAGTACAAAGAACTCGCACAGACATTATAAACGCGAGGTCGTTTCGCTTGTCATACAGTTTCCTCTATATTTCGATAGTTTTACCTTACGCTAGTTTTGCTTTACTCTTTACGCTACGAGTACGTTAGTCGCGCTTTATTTTTCTTACTCAGTTTAACTCGACCTTATAATTCTACTCTTAGAATTCTATTCAGTCTCGCGCGTTAAGCCGCTTAGTCTGCTTTTATTTTAAGCATCGCCGGCTATAGAGGAATGTCGTCAAATATGGAATAGCATCTTGTTTCTTCGATGTCAGTGTTACAAAATTAATCGCAAACGAACAAGGTTTTTGAGAGTATATTCGATCACGTAACTACGTTCGATTTAACACTCGTTATAACATCGTTGTAACCTCCTTACTTTTCCACCTTTTTCCGAAACGTTGAGACAAAGACTACTACGTTTAGAAATAACAACCAGACGAATGCATTTTGAAAAGATTTCTTCGTTCAAAATTTTAGTATATATACTTAGGTATTTTCTAGTATAACCATCGCTCCTATTTGCACACTTGTCGCAACGTGGGACGAGCTTTCGTATACCTTCGACACACATCTCCACCGTTTACACGACCATCGCTTCACGTCGTCTTTTGAATCATTGTTTCCTGTACAAAGATACTTTCAATTCCGCGAAAAAAAAAAAGGAAGAGAAAGAAAGGAAGAACAAGAAAAAGAGGCAGTGTGGCTCGTTTGGCGCGTCGATCACGTGCAATAAATTCGCCGTCACGTTTCTCTGCAATGAGACAAGCGTTCGGAAAGTTTATGATAGCATCCATTGTCTTACAAATGATTTAACCATAGCCTTATTACGATAAATTACAGTAATTCGATGGTGTAGTACTCTTAAGCAACGGTTTTCAACATTCAAGAAGCGTAAAAATGCGACAGACCGTGCGCTTCGTTACCATTGTCATTTTAAGCGTATGAAATCACCACGATAATAATTATTCCAACACCAAAAAATTTAGTATGATTTTTGTCAACGTACGAACGAAGCTACGTGTCCTTCTATACGCACATCTCATGCTTTTGTTTGACTTTTACACGTAAACGGGTATTACCTTTCGGACGATTGTCGTATCAACGCGCACAGTAGATCGTGGTAATAGCACTTTGATTTTGCAATACGATCGCGCTGGAGCTATTACGTTTACAAGAAAAATTCTTAGACGAAAATGTCGCTTACTTATCTGACATTATCGAGTCACAAATGTTTCGTTGTATTTCAAGTAATAAACAGGTTATTAGTAAAAAAATGAGAAGTGGAGAAAGTGTTGCAGCCGACTGTGACCTCAGGTCGCTTGTAACACTGCGTGGCTTCGATAATAACAAACATCTAATGTGTGTTGCTATGCTTTATAAAATTAAAATTTTAATTTTATTGATTTAATTAACAAGTAAAGAAAAAGAAGTGAAATTTTTAACCAACTACTCGCAATCGTAATTGAGATTTTGATTGCTGCATTTTTCATGTGCCCGATCCTTGCCAATTTTTCGTCTGGTTTCCTTATACTGTAGGATTCCGTGCACACCAGGCGATAGATTTCTGTATCTTCTTCGTCGTGAGATTTGTTAGTTGTTACAGGTGTTAAGAGAGCGTTACTTTTTCGATCGCGCTCGATGCTTGCGGACTTAGATTATAAATGTTGACTAACTAGAAGTTTAAAACAGCCAAGTAACGATCGGTGTTGCTTAAAAGGAGGTCAGATTGAAGATTAAAAAAATAGAAAAAGCAACTACTCGCGAAAGAAATATTATACTGTAGTTTGAAGTCAGTAAGAGAAAGTTACTTTAATTAATGGAAAAATAATTTTATGTATTTAATTTAGTAATTATACGTTCACTATATACGTGTTATGTGAATAATGTCATGTCGATCATGTCGATAATATAAAATATCGAATATCATTGTTCATCGCATATTCAAAATTCGTGTTATGTAGAAGATTATATTTTTTTTAGAAAATTATATTTCCAGAAATTTAACGCGTTATCTAACCCCGGGTCTACCTGCCGAAAACACGATGGAAAGCCAAAGAAGTGCAAACGTGTCATCTAATCATCGTGAAAGTTTCGAACATAAACAGCTTCTCTCTACATAGTGCTATCAACCTTCTTCGATCATCGAGTTGGGCTATTTTCGAGCTTTCATTTCCTCTTTCGCGAACGTTGCAGTGTCAAAGCTCGATTTCTAGCCTCTTCTGGATCGCGTGCGATCGATAAACGAGGCGTGTTATCGAGAGATGCGGAAGGCGACACGCTGCTGACGAATGAAATATCGAACGTGTCGGCACCTTTAAGCGATCCTATTTCTATTTTACGATGATCGGCCCATCGGCTTCTTTACGCCGTGTAGGAGCAACGCGTTAGCTTCCGGTTTGATCAGTTTTTCAAGCGCACCGCGATCGACGCGTTTTCGAGGTATCTCGACCGTAAAGTACCGATAAGTGGCAAACCGCGAACTTTTCGGGAAACCTTCGATAGGAATTTGATGACACGGTTTTCGGGCGGATGGAAATCCAAGAAGTGGATTCTTTTACGTAATCTTTTCATTCCGAATTCGCCGGTCGTTTCGCGCGAAAATTTTCCTCGGTTCGTTGTCATTTCATAAAAATGAAATATACGGGGTGACTCGTAAGTGGCGAGTACGATTGGTAGACCGCCAGCATAGTCTACGAACGACGAAAGCAGAAGCACAAAAGATGGAAATATAGAAAGGTAGAAACAGAAAATCTAATGGGTCTAGGCCTATAGATGCGACGTGCAATATACAGGGTGGTTGGTAACTGGTGATACAAGCGGAAAGAAGGTGATTCTACGCGAAAAAAGAAGTCGAAAATATAGAATAAAAATTTTTCGTTTGAGGTTTTCTTTTCGAGGAAATCTGGACTTTATCACGTCTCGTTATGACGGATCTCACTGTAGATCGTTGTCTCGATGGAAAAATTAAAAAACAAATTTTTACTCTATATTTTCGACTTCTTTTTTCGCGTAGAATCACCCCCTTTCCGCTTGTACCACCAGTTACCAACCACCCTCTATTTTAACAACTTCAAGTTTAACACTTTGACTGCCACGTTGGTCATATATGACCGGTAATGGTTTCTCCTGTGACGCCACGGTGGTCATTGGTGACCGGAGCGCTTGAACTTCTTACAATTGTAAAAATTGTATGAAAATTGACAGTTAGGGCATTTTGAATATAACCGATAAATAGAAGATACTTTGAAATAAAAATGCCCCATTGAACGATTAAACATTTTTATTAGAACATCAGTAAAAAAAAAATGAGAACAAATCTTGCATCCAACGGTGCACTGTGTTTGTATCCATATCTTTGAGGGGTAATCTACGAATATTATTATAAACACACCTTAGAAAATAATTGTAAATGCTGCTTTATAATCATATAATTGAAGTTAGAAGTGTGAACATACCTTACTATTATATATAGAACGAGCAAATACTGTTTACTAATATCTTCTACACGTTTCAACAATATATTCTGGACGTTGGAATCTGAATGGTTTGTTGAAATAAACGAAGCCTTGTTATAATATGTCGCCATCAACCGTTACCAAGGCGCCACGGTGGTCACCATCACCAATAAGTTGTCTTACATCATCAATTTATTATTTTTTTGCCATTGTATGCTTTGAATAATAAAAGTACTCCCGTGGTGTCCTGAGCGAAACATGTGATTTCGGTGTGGCAGTCAAAGTGTTAATACGTATTATGGGCACGTGCCAGACCATATGCCAAATTGACATAATGGTGAAACCATCGATGAAATGAAACGATAAATAATTAATTTTGTTCTTTGTCCTTCACGCGCCGTCCTACGAGTTCTTCTTCAAAGCTATCGAATTTTATGGGTGAAGGTGAACAAGTTTCATAAAAATTGCTCGATAAATGGCAGAATAATATAATTTTTTACCATGAAAATGTTTGAAAGTATCGAAAAAAAAAAAACAAATTTGTACGAAGAACGGGTGAGAAATGGGGCGAAAATAGAGCATTAAACGGAACAATTTTATTCTATATTTTCGACTTATTTCCAACCGACTGTTTATTCATATCTAGTCGGTACCTGGCCAAGTTTAACCTTCCATTTGCACATCGGGTCGTCTTCCACCAGCAGTTTCACGCAATTTTTCATTTTTCCCATATTTTTGTTTAAATCCTGCTCTGCTTGAAAGAAGATTACGGTAATACGTGACGATAGAAACTATCGGTTAATGTTCCGGAAACTTGTAAGAGCATATTGGCGGGGTTTTTTAAAGCACGGAAAGCTAAAAAAATCTGTGAAAGTATGCAGACGACGTATGTGAAAATAAGATTGCAGACGGATGGTTAAGTACATTCGATAAATTTTCAAACTCGATTTTCCCTGAAAGAAACAAACTTTTCGTCGTACCAACAAATTTCGTTACATATTTTCCACTTATCTTTTCGCGTACAATCACCCTGTACCCCGTCGTATCACCGGTTACGGACCACCCTGTATACAGCGTGACAGATAGTTCCCTTGTTTAATAGGGAAACATATTTGTTTGCATGAATTTGTAAACGTCAAGGAAAATTTTCCAATTATTTTATAAAATTTATCATTGCACGATGAAACGCGTAGACGGAAATATTTCTTTTAGGAACAGTTCACGTATTCGCTTGTAACGACGCGGAAAATATACGAATTGAGAAAACGACACGCTGTCTGAATCGCCCCATCGTGTTTAAAACGTTAAAACAAATTGGCTCGAAGAAAGCGGTAAAGAGTTGATCGTCTTGGAAAAAAAGAATAAAGAAAAAAAAAAAAAGAAAGGAAAGGCAAAGGGAAAAAGCAGCCGTGGTCGAACGATTGATTATTTAGCCAGATACGAAGAGGTTCGATATCGAAATCTTCTTTTAATCGGTAATCGAGTGACGTTATCGGGAACGAAGTATTGACTTGGCACGGAACTTCTGTGCCTTCCTTCTTTTTCCTCCTCTCGATGTTTCCTCCTCTCTATCAATTCTCTGGCGACGCATCCGCCCAATTCACCGGCAATTTTCCATTTTCTTTCTTTTTCGCCTCCCTTTCTGCTTTACCTTCGAATCAAACCTGCCGTACCTTTTGACATTCTTTAAAGGAATTCTGTTCGGTTCGTTGCGACTTCGTGCTGCGATTTTTAATTAAATCGCTCTAACACTAGAAATGGCGTTATTGACACATGGTACACAAGTGGAAAGCTATATGTACTCAGTGATAAAGCAAAGAACGGCGAGATGATAGCAGCTACTGGTTCAATATTGATAGTTTTTAGAAAATTGTGTAGCTTTCCGAAGGTAAGACAGAGCGTTCAGAGCGCGCAACGATAAAGAAAATTGCGTGTAAATAATTCTGTTATTTGCGTGATGATAATTCGAATAATATCGTGAGATATTTGCCACTGTTATTGACGACTAATATACTAAATATCACGTCACTGTTAAATTTCTTTCTATCACGGTGCTTTCAATCTGCACCATTTATTTAACGATTCTTCCAGAAACTTCAAAGTTTTCGAGATAGATATACATCTTGTACGATTCTAGAAAATTTCTAGAAAATTCGAAAGTTAAAATGAAATAAAGAACGCACGCAATATAAAAATAAAATGTACGAAATATGCGAACTGCTATGCTTTCTATACATTTGCCTTGGTAACACAATTTTCCAACGAGGTTCCACTTTCCAAATAATATTCTGAAGAATAAGAATTCGCGTAATAATTCCAAGAGTAATAATCCCACGCACAAGTAATATATCTATTTTCGTAGAATAATCATAGACTATAATAATAAAATTGCTTGCTTCCATTAAAAATCTGGTCGCCAATATCGTAATTATTATAATACGAATATTGTCAAATGTATCTTGGTAAAACAATCTCATGACTGATTTTCAAAACACGGATACTTTCGCTATACGAAAATACGAGTTCGTCGTTACACAAAGTCAACACGTCGATTTCGAACTCATCATCATCAAATTTCGATCAGTTGTATCGTTACCAATGGCCGAACATCTTCGAAATATCGCGCCAGCCATTCGCCTGTAATTCACTCGCTTCTCCCATTAATTCAACCTCTTCAACTGCCTCCATTAAATTCGCCCATAGCAAACGGTGTTTCGATATTTTTTAACGAGGGCCATTTGCTCGACGTTCCCACCGGGAAATCGAACGATACGTTACGAGACATTTTGTTTTCCTCTCCCCTTGCCCCGCGGCGTCCATGCAATTAGGACTTGACCCATTTCCCGGCGATTGTTCGACTTGCATCGCAAAACGCGACGCCCGAAGATCGATGAACCAAACACGCTCGCGTATTGTAAACAGGCGAGATTAACAGCATCCAGAGAGTTGCAAGATCGAGCATAAATGTGCAATTGGTTGCCGATCGATCCTACTCTTGCGTGATTTTCTAATCGATTACGGGCTTTCAGTTGGCTAAAAGTATCGGGTCAGCGTATACGAGATGTTTTTCTATAAAGTTGGATAGCAAGTTTGTTGAAAGTTTCTTCAAGTTTCGGGAGTAATCTATCGTGCAGCGTGTTTCTTTAGATCGCTTGCTTTTCTGTTCATTTCTTTTTACGAAGCATTGATTTATACCGCAATTTTGTTATAAATTCAATGGCACAGCGAAGTTCGTTGTCACGATTGAAATTAGTCGATTCTCAGTAAACATCAGATTTCTTTTTATTATTTAATTTGTACTTTACAATTTGTGCAGCTGGACATTTGGTACATTTTGTTAAATTTTATTTTATTTGTACCGCAATTTTGTTGCAAATTCCATGGCACAGCGAAGTTCGTTGTCACGATTGAAATTAGTCGATTCTCAGTAAGCATCAGACTTCTTTTTATTATTTAATTTGTACTTTACAATTTGTGCAGCTGGACATTTGCTAAATTTTGTTAAATTTTATTTTATTTGTACCGCAATTTTGTTGCAAATTCCATGGAACAGCGAAGTTCGTTGTCAAGATTGAAATTAGTCGATTCTCAGTAAGCATCAGATTTCTTTTTATTATTTAATTTGTACTTTACAATTTGTCCAGCTAGACATTTGCTAAATTTTGTTAAATTTTATTTTATTTGTACCGCAATTTTGTTGCAAATTCCATGGCACAGCAAATTCATTGTCACGATTGAAATTAATCGATTCTCAGTAAGCATCAGATTATTTTTATTATTTAACTTTTACTTTACAATGTGTCCAGCTGGACATTTGGTAAATTTTGTTAAATTTTATTTTATTTGTACCGCAATTTTGTTGCAAATTCCATGGCACAGCGAAGTTCGTTGTCACGATTGAAATTAGTCGATTCTCAGTAAACATCAGATTTCTTTTTATTATTTAATTTGTACTTTGCAATTTGTCCAGCTGGACATTTGGTAAATTTTTTTAACTTAATTGCTAAATAACATGTGGATGGCTACCTTCAGCGGGATACCATCTTCGAGTTTGACTATTTTATTTCTTTAGTGAGGTCAGTGGTGTGTTTTCTTTTTAGTCTTCTTTTTGTGAGAGTTTTCCTCGCTTCAGCAACCGGCTGGTTTCGATGTGCTGCCGTTCTTTCCTTGTATTTTTCTGCGTACCTGTCGTTTCTTCTTTGACCGTTGGTATTTGTAAATCTTTGCGTATACCACGGGGCGTTGACTATTGTTCTCAGTATCTTCGATTATAGCGACTATAGTTTATTTATGTGGCTCATTGCTGCTGTCCCTTATAGAGGTTTTGTAGATTTTTAAGTTTATTTTCTATGCTGAGTTTAGAGTTTCGACTAGTTAGACAGTACATCCTTCTTTTTATCCGTATTTTGTCTATAATTGATTTAGTATGTTGTTTCCATGTAAGTTGTGTGTCTAAGTGAAGTCCTAGGTATTTAACTTGCCTTGTTTGTGTTATGTGCGTGCAATTCAATTGGTGGTTTCCCTTTTCTTAGTGTAAATGTAATACGGTTGCATTTACTGGGGTTTGCTTTTATTTATTCATCTTGTAGTCATTTTTCTATTTTTGTGTCGTGCTTTTATAGTAATATTACTGCTGTTTCTGAATTAGTGTGTCTGACTAGTACAGCCGTGCCGTCCGCGAATGTCAGCATTTTGCTGTTGGTAGTTGTTGATATGTCGGACGTGTATAGTGTGTATAATACTGGTTCTAGCATCAGACGTACGCGTTTCACTGGCTTCTAATCGGCACGATTCGTTAATGTTAAAAAGTAACTTTCGCATAATCGAGTTTCCACAGCGTACGTATTAGAGAAATTATTTTTTCTTCGTCTTTCGCGTACTTCTTACTGAGAACCACTGAAACCTTCAATTTCATTCGTCGGAATTTCCTTCGTAATTTACACCGTGTCATTTGCGATTATTCCGAGGACACGTTTTTTATGCGAAAGATAAATAAAAATAACTTGGTGTTTTCGAAACACTAAATGAGACTGGAGAAGGACTGGCAGGACTGCAAGCGATAATAGAGAAGAGAAGAGTAACAGAAGAGGAGGAGGAACGACAGGGAAGGGAGCACAGCAAGGAAGCAAAAGCCAAAGAAGGAATAAGCACTTAGTTATAAGCGTTAGATATAAGTTAGTACATAGAGACAGATCAAGTTAGGTGCAATAGATAAGTATAAGCAGTTGTATATAATTATAGAAGTGCTAGAGTAAGAGAAATATATGTGATGTAAGAGCATTATATAAGAGATGTAAACCAAAAGTCGTCCAAAGCAGAAAGGATAAAGGACTAAGAATAAATAAAATAAATAAATAATAATAACTTGGTGTTTTCAACGTGTATAGTTTCTCGTTGAAATAGAAACTGAAACTTCAAGACGAATAATGATAGAAAAAGTCATCGAAATGGGAAAGTATGCTTTATGCTACATCCAATCTTGCTAAACCAGGGTTCCTTGGTATCATTAACACGCCATTTCATCGCTAGAATGAAAATTATCAAAAAGAAGATATAATAGAAGAGGGAAAAAATAATTTTACGCCACGATCTCCCTAAAGAAGATCCCTAGGCACTGCTCCATAGCCACACAATGGTTGAACGCGTTGATTCGGCTTCAACGACGAAAAGTGAAGAGCAAACGACGAACGGGACGTCGTTGCGACTTAATGGAGATTTATAAGCCGAACGTAGCCGCGTTTCTCTCCGAGGAGGGAACAGCTCCGAGACGAAAAAGGTTGGTGATGTTTCTTAAGGAGCCGAAAGGGGAACGAGGATGAGACGCCAGATACGAGGTCCAATTTTCCGGTGGCGACGTAAAACGTACAAAAGCGCGCGAGCATTCGAATAACAAGGAGACCGTAATAAAAGCGTCGTCGTTGAAACGACGACGTTGGGATGCTCGTTCGAAGAATTGGCCCGAGACACCCTGCGACTCGTCCAAATAAACAAGTACTCATAGCGTCGAGCTGAACGTTGAAGAACGAGGCACGTTCCGCGAGATTAAATAAGCAACCGTGAAAAGGGAGGATCAGCGTTAAATTTCCTGGTGATAATCGCCACCATTGTTGAAAGTCTAGGAGGAGATTGTTGAAGTAATTACTTCAAGAAAAAATCTACACTCCTTTATCTTTTGTATATCCGTGACCTGCAGACCGTTGTTATGAAGAGAATAGAATTTAGTGAAAAAAAATTCAAAATAACGAGAGGTTCATATTATTGTGCCCTTGAATATAAGTTTTGCTTTCGGTTACAAGGTCTAGAAACAAAAGAGCTATAAATAGATTTCTATTGCTGTTGCTTGTAGCCTCGAGCTAGAGCTAAACACCAAGGTTAACTTTTTTGCTAATGTCCTTTCCTATAAATACATGAACGTGCTGCTTATCGTCCTTCTTCTGTTGTATTGTAACGCTGAGAGAGCGAGGATCTGAATCAGCATACACTATACCTGTACTTATACCTATACCTATCATAATATATCTTTCTATTATAAATTCATCCATTCGTTCCTCTGTTAGTCAACCTCAACAGAGATTCTCGCGCGACAGCGATGAAGACAAGCGATCCTTACGAATTTTTCTAAACGCTAACTATCGGTTGTATGCGACTAGAACCTTTTGGGATGTATTGGGATTTTGTCATTAGTTGGCATTCACAAAATCCGCAATCACTCAATTACCAACCCAATAGATAGATAGGCTGGAGGTACAAACGTAATTGTTTTATTTCACAAATTATCGTTTATATTGTACAAATGTTGCGATCATCTTGAACGATGTAACCGTTGTTGACGCGCGGTATCTGTCATCGGAATGCAGAAGTTAAGAAGTTTTCTTAAAGTTCGGTAGTTCACGTTGGGATCGAACCTACCTTTGGAAGAGGAACGTGAAAAATTGGAAAGTTCTGGCGCGTAGAAGAAAGACGTGTCTTTTTCTCGATAAATTGAATTATACTGTTTAAAGATGTATTAGAAATAAATAATCGAATAAGACTTTGGGATTCGATCCCTGGAGAAATTTGTGACAAAGCGAACGAAGCTTCGCCCGAAATTGATTAATCAGTTTTCAACTATCGGCGGCTATCGGTGCACGTTGGTTTAAAAAGTTATTAAACGTTGCAATTTGGAAAGTTAATGAACGATAAGAATTGAAATGAAAGAAAATTACATTTGTATTCGAGGACTATATTTACATCCTAGAAACCTCTATTTTCGCGTAACTAGTAAGCTAGTCTAAAAAAAAAATTTATAAAAGTCACTTGCTCTTATTGCAATAACAATTGTTCCTCCCTTAAGCTTCTCACACCCTTCGTTGCTCGCGTGTAACAAAGCAACGTGGTATTCGCGAATATAAGACGCATGAATTTGGAAAACTTTATCATTGCATTTACGTACCAATTAATTAAATCCGACTATCATAAATCTCGTATTATTTAATAGTGCTTTCATACGATTCCAAAAATTCGACACTGCGAGAATGAAATTTATAATTTAATAAAAAATCACTTTATTGGAAAATAAGGGCGAATACTTTTTGTAGCAACCGTATGCAGAAATATTGATCGCTAATAATAATTGGACGCACTCGCAATAAAAAATAACTCGTACAAAAATTACATTGACTAAATACAACAAATTCGAACACGATATTCTCCTAAAACGCGATATTCTGAAGAAATCTTTGGCGGTAAAATTTCTAACAGCGATCGAATGATCGCGTACGATATTTTTCATTAAACGAAACACAGCAACTTAGAAAAGTGACAAGTAAAATGGTAACAAAGTGGAACAACAGTTTCTCTTATTCTTCTTCTGGAAATGCAAGACCAGTTTAAAGTATCGATCTGTGACTACGGACGACGAGTCGTAGCTATCGAAAGGCTTACGACGCTTGTTCTCTCCTTTTTTCCCCCCGTCGTTCATCCCCCGTTGCATTCGAGTCGTCAAGTGGTTATCTGTCTGCAGCCCCTGTGTCTCGTCTGTACCTTTATTCCTTCTCTTTCAACGATATCTTTACAAACCTAGAAACCATAATTCCCCTGTTATTATTTTAAAATACAGGACCCACGATCCGTCGTTTATCTCGAGTCGTTGCTACAAACGTAGACGTCAACAACGCTAATATTATTGCTATTGTTCCACTGACACGCGCCATTATCGTTAAAATAAGCAGCCAGTAATAGCTAATTATACAACGGTACACTCTAATAAACTTTCGAATGAAGACTTCATTTACATTTTCCATTCGCTGTTCGCCGAATGAAATACGATGCGACGAAATGTTTGTTCGTTTTGTTGATAGGAGAACGCGGTGTTAACCAGCGATGGGACGAGACAAGCTCTTGAGAAATTTTTGAAATGTCACGTTTCCTTTAAACGATCTTTCGGATATTCAGTTGACGGAGAAAAATTCGGTTTATGATTATTAGGTAGAAAATTATATGTTTTTTCGTAGATAAAAAGGTCTTCGGAATCGACTTCCACGCCCGTAAGATGTTTTCTTAAATCGCGCTTTAAACAATTTCTCTGAAACAATAACTTCGGTATCGTTCGAGACATTTCGTATACTTTTAACGTTTTGCTTTGTTGTACGTACAATTGTTTTTATTTTTCTCTTCGTACGAAGTATTTGTTAAAAAAAAAGATGGTTAGATAATAATTAAACGTTTTAATCCGTTCGAAGTTTCCTTATTACATTTTGCTATTTTAATTTGATCAGGACGTGTAACTACATTAAGGTATTATAATTTGTATCAGGTAACAAGTTTAAATTTATAATTGGAATATTATTTGTTTACGAATATACATTTTATTTCAATGCGGTTGATTGGATATTTAAATTGAAATTAAATTGAATTATTTAAATATTTTCGTATGAATGATAGAATATTCAATATGTTCTTTTCGCGTGGAAAAGATAAATTTGAAGAAGGAAAATAACATGAAAATTGCTAAAAACACAGAAACACATTATACGCTGCATTTCGACATCAGAGCAACGTTCTCAAACTTTCACTTACCCTCGTTAAGTTCCATTCCAAATCTAATCTAATTTGCAAATTTCTAAATCTGCCCTTATCTACCACTTAAATATAAAATATCGCAAATCGTCGTGAAACTTCTCCCTCTTCACAGAACGAACAGCTTTTGCAAATTAAATACTTTCCGATAACCGATTATAGTATCAATATAAAACAACGATGCAGCGCTTCCGTTCCAAATTTTCATTTATCCTCGTTAATATATATATATATATATTATTTTATAATAATATATATATATATTAATAATAATAAATAATATATATATATTATATATATATATATATATATATATATATATATATATATACATATATATATATTAAATGAATAAAGTAATTAAAAATTTCCGTTCTCAAATCTATTCTAAATTTCCACTCCGATATTGTACCCTGAATTTCGAAGCTTTCAGATCTCCCCTAACCGTACGTTGCATTTTTAATTTCAATTTCGACCGTTTAAATCACTTCAAACTAAAATATCGCAGATCATTAAATTTCTCCCTTCTTGCAGAATGAGCAACTTCTACGAATCCAGTAACGTGCAATAGGCGATTAGAGTATCAATACACGCGAGGCAGCGCTTTCATTCGAAATTTTCATTTACCCTGGTTGCTCGCTCGAACCCACGCGTTCTCTTTGATCGCGCGCCGGCTACGTCCATACAACGCTTCCGCGAGTCGTGTAATCCAAATACCTTACTTGCGTTTCAATTTTAAAAACTGCCAACCCCCAACGCCGGTTATTTCGTTCGTTTAACTTGCGAGAATCGCGAGCTCTTTCTCTCGGCGATGCGCGATGGTGGGAAAAATTCCGGCGAAAATTCATCGTGCCACACGTGATTGCGCAATCTCGCTTCCGCTGTGTACGGTTTTAATAACGAAAGGCAACGCGGGGTAACACAATACAGTGCAGCAGCGAGAAGAAAGAGAAAGAAACAGTGAGAAGGGTTAGAGAGAGAGTTATTAGAGAGAAAGAGACAGAGACTGGCGGACTGGCGAACGTAATACGCGTGATACGAGGGAGGAAAGGGGCCACGAAACATGATTCATTTCCTGCGAATCAAATTCGTGCGGTATCACAGACGTTAATAGAGAGAGACGTGCACAACGTGTACACACGTCCTTTGCTATATGCGAATGGTATTTAATGACTCACGCGTTAATCGTTAAACTACTTTCGTGTCGACTAGACGACCAATTAGCCGAACGATCACTTTTTGTCACAGCAGCGCATGGTAATTACGTCATGTTCGTGCACAGGATGTGTCCTTCTCGAAGAAACATTAATGCAAACGATCTCTTTCAAATGCCTCGTATTCGATCGAAGTATCGGTTTGTAATATATATATATTTATCCAGTTCCCTTCGTTTATATAACAAACGCGGAAAGAGCAGGAATCTTTGTACGTATTGGGTTGGCAACCAAGTCAATATCACCTAATGACAAAATCCGCAATCACTTAGTTGCCAAGCCAATATATTTTATATCGTATATCGATGTTCGATGTTCGTAATATCGGATATTACGAATAATTTCTGTTAATTTGCTAAGAAACTATACGTATAGCAGATATAGGATAGAAATTTAATAATTTTCTGTGTTGAGTTACAAGGGTGGGTTCGCCGGTTAACGAGGGTGGCTAAATGAAAATTTGGAATAAAAGCGTTCGGTTCGGTGCGCGTGTATCGATAATTTAATGGGATATTATTAAATTCGGGGCAGCTGGTAATTTCGTAAGAAGAGGCAGAGATTCCCATTACCTTAGCCACGTAGCTTATTTTGAAATTTCGAACAAAAGACGCGGATATATTTTACTTCGTACGTCTTATCTTCGTGTTATGAAATTCGCAGAAATTCTTAATTGGCGACATAGAAACTCGATGACTCGCTTTATTTTGTAATTAGAAGATAGAACTGAAAGCAGAGAAGGAATTGAGAGTTAAAGGAGAGATACGAAAGAATAGTGGCGTCGATCTAACGGCGCCTCGATATCTTGTTTTGAAACGAGTTGGGGTAGAACAACTCGGGATCTGTCTAATCAGCGGAGTGCTACTTATGCAAATTTAATTTCTACGACAAATCACGAACGGGTAACTATGTCAAGGTTGACTAGCCAGTTTTGCCAGCATCGTTTCAAGTTCACACCTCTGTGGTCGGCTCGTGTGACAGTGACGAGTGTCCCGTGACACTGCACCTTCCCTTTGACGTGGAACGTTGCTCGATTATCAACGATCGGATGAACCTTCACAATGTCTGGCCGCCTTCCTTCTTTCACCCATTGCACACCCTACACTTCCGCCATTTTTCTACGAAATCCACCATTTACGCTGTATTTTTCTTTAAGTCCTTTCCGTACTTTCTCTCAATCCTTTTTGTATCGGGCTTACTCGTCCAGTGTGTTGCGCTCGTTCAAACAAATTGACTCGGTTGTATGTGCGTGATTTGGTCGCCATAGCGCTCGATTAAGGCTTCGAGGGGATGAATGGTTGGCTTGAAGAGTCGCTGATAGCGTACAATTTACTGAATTCGACGGGATTTAAATTTGAAAGTTGGCGATTTTTAAGAATTCCGACGATGGGTTGGTAAGTCTTGCGAACTTTATTTTAAATAATTCCTCGAATTCTAGTCGATGTGCGGCAAATTTTGGTATATCGAGCGGAATTTCGAGTATTTGGTGAATTGTTTGGAAGTTTGACATTGCACTTGGAATATCGTATTTGAGATTATAATTATAGATAATTTTGCAATTTTTACGCTCATTCGAATTTCCAGGGTTTTGATCGAAAACGCGCTAGTTTTAGCAAAATTCAAATTACTTTCTACGCGTGTTACAGGTTCTAATTGGGAGACTGGAAATCTTGTGAATTTTAATCGAGAGCTGGATGAATTTCATATATTCTAGTGCGGAATACAGCGAATATGCAAAGTTAATAAATCTCGATCAACGGTCCATAAAATTCATAAATTCTACCTGAAGGATCGCAAATCACGCGGCATCTAATTAAATTTCGCTAAATTCAATTTAAAAATGAAACGTTGTCGCACGTTCCGTTCTCCAGGCGTATCAACTGTTCCGAATTTTATTAAAACATTCACGAATATTTCCAATTGCGTACGGAATCACCATAAATTCTGAAAAAGCCACTGGCAAAATGAAACACAAGAGCGAACTGTCCGCCTACCTTGGCTTGGTTCAAAGCTTAGAATGGAGGCAAGTGTGCTCGAATCACGGGGCTCTCCAGAGTTTCGTGGAACGGACTATTTTCCGCGTGTTACGTAACAACCCAGGATTCACCGGTTTCTTCCAGTTTTCCCAAAGAAATCCGCAAAATTTCTTTACTTCGACCTACCGACGTCCTCTCTCAGCGACAACGACGAATAGACAATTTTCTTTCCTCTAATATTTCACCATTCTAGAGACGTCTGTTACGCGTTATCGATTCCGGCGAACGACCATCGACTCGCTGCCTCTTTTATGGTTGGCGTGTCCGACAAACAGGAAGAGGTTTACTTTTTAACTCTGCCACGCCAGATAGCTCAAGGGGCTGGATGAAGATGATCCTGAACGTACACACGGCAGCGATTACGAATAAGAAACTTTATTAACGTTATTATTCGTATTGGTAAATTCTCTATTTCTATTATTTTCTGGATGATATGGAATTTTAAAATGCATACATTGCCTGCGCTTTGGAACAGCACAAATTTCTAAAATTTAAAGAATATGTTAATTCTGAGAATTTTTTATGTAATACAAGTTTTAGTTGGAACAAGCTGTTAATTACAGAGATTTCAAGTTTTGCATATTGTTTAGTATATATATATATTAGGTAAAGTGTATTTCTTTCGCAAACGTGTTTTTTACAACAATGCATCTTCATACAAACGTGAAACCAAGTCTGTGAAATGTCGCGGTGTTTATTTCAACAGAACAAAATGGATCATACGTAATTCGACAAAATAATATAAAAGAAAAACGTTGTGCGTCTATTATTTCCTCATAAAACGAAAGAAACTTTTCGGACAACCCAATATAAAAAATATGCAAAATATAAACAATACATATATTGTTAGTGATATTTTAATACATGAAAAAACGGCGGAGCGAAGCGATTTCGACCAGAAATCTGTATTTCTATACAATTTCATGTTCTAAAATATAACATTCTGCACTGATATTCCACAGTTGCATGTTCTACGGAATAGTTGCATGTCGTACATTGACTCCGTTGACCTAAAGAATTTTTTTCCAACATGCCAACATTCTAAGCTCCCTGTAATTATCTCTGTTTGCACTTCTGTCGATTCTTATTAACCGAAATCTCTTCCGATACCCCGTCAACGTGCTCGTTTCAATCGCCACCTGATTTTACGACTTTTCCCTGTATCAGTCCGTGTTATACAACAGCGTAGGGTCAAAGTGACCCAGTGGCAACGTTTGAGGGTTAACCAGCGTCGAGAACGATGGCTGCTCCGCAAGAAGGAACCGCATTGTCGAAGGCGGCATGCCGCCGGAAGTTACGTAACGAGTTGTTTCAGGGACTTTAGCCTAGCCCAGTTCCGCGGAAGTACTTCCACCCCCGCGTAGCATCGATCTGGCTGACGCTTTGATGATCGTGTCGCGCACCCTCCCTCTCACATCTCCCTCCATTCCTCCCTCCATCCCTCTCTCTCTCTCTCTCTCTCTCTCTCTGTCCTTCTATTTTGCTCTTTGAGCTGGCTTTTGTGTTATTTATCGGCAAGCCGTATTTTCGATGATTCGCGTTATTGGACGACTGGTCGTGTATTTGAGAACACGATTAAAAGTACATGATTAATTGGAAGACGATGGCGAATGGTTTCGAGGTTGGATAAACGGTGATTAGGTTTGTGACGGTTGGGCAAGATGAGAGGGAATAGCCGAAAATAGAAGTTGGAAGAAACCGAGGCTTCTAATTGTGCAGCTTATAAATTAGGTTTGGAAAGAGAAGTTTCGTACTTGGTGTGCTTTGTACGATCGATCGAGGGGGAATTGGATGCAGTAGCTGGCCAGGTTTGTGATAGTTGATGGTTCGGATGGCAGGAAGCGTGTACTTGCAATTGTGGATCTTGTAAATCAGGCTTGGGAAGAGAAGTTTTATCGTTGGTGTGCTTTGTGTGATCGATCGAGGGGATGGAGCAGTTGGCCAGGTTTGTGATGGTTGGTTCACGCGGTCAAAAGCGTATTCGTGATCGTGGATCTGGTAAATTAAGTTTGCAAGGGAAGTTTCGTTCTTGGTGAGCTTTGTGTGATCGATTGAGAGGAAGAGAGTTTTGGGACGGTGTTCAGGTGTCCCAAGTTTGTGACAGTTGATTTAGTTGGCAGCAAGCGTGCTTCCAGTTGTGGGCCTTGTGAATTAGGTTTGGAAAGGAAGATTTAGCTCTTGGCGCGCTTCCTGTGATCGATTGGGAGAAAGTGGAGAATGATGTTTGAATGGCATAGTTGATAGTTCAATACGATAGTGTATGATAATTGGAAAGAGAAAAAAGCATAGCATGACGTACAATTTCTAGTTGGAAAACAAAGTAATTTTGAGCACAACGCTATAAGGCTGGGTAATTAAATTTTTGGAATTCAATTGTTGCTTTTGAACATTGTTTCGACGATTAATATTGAGTGGTCGTGTTGCACGTATAATAAATATATTGGTACCATATATGCAGCTTCCAATTATTTTCGTTCTGAATTTTAGTCAAGCGATAATTCAAGTCTGACCTGGAATGTACTCGTTCTACTGCAGCTGAGCTGTGCGTTTTAGGTAACCAAGAATAATAACCGCGATTGGTCAAATTCTTTCACACTTCCACCAATAAATTTCCGTACCTGTACTACAAATAATGGCTTGCAGCTACTTAACCCAAATAATACAATCACCCACTTGTATGTATAGAAACAGTAAATATAATCATACTTAATAATACCTTCTTCATCCAGCCAATTAATCCCAAAACTATGATCAATTAATTTTATACAGGGTGGTTGGTAACTGGTGGTACAAGCGGATAGGGGGTGATTCTGCGCGAAAAAAGAAATGGAAAATATAGAATAAAAATTTTTGTTTTAATTTTTCCATCTACAGTGAGATCCGTTATAACGAGACGCGATAAAGTGCACGCGTACCAAACGAAAATTCAAAGTCGATTTTCTCGAAAACAAAGCCTCAAACGAAAAATTGTTATTCTATATTTTCGACTTCTTTTTCGCGTAGAATCACCCCCTTTCCGCTTGTACCATCAGTTACCAACCACCCTGTATATTTCAAACATTGCAGATAACAACTCGCATCTACTTAATCCAAATTTTGCAACCTCTATCTACAAAAACAGATGCTGCGAATATTAAATTTAACGATTCAAACGTACATTTTTTAATCCACATATTACAATCTTATTTTGTTCATATTGATATAAAAACAGAGCACTAATTACGATCGACTAATTTTACATATTTGAAATATATTTCAAATAATAAATCACGCTTAATTGATCGAAGTACTACAACCATCCATCTATATTTGTAGAAACAAAATACCAATCGAAAATTGAATTTAATAATTGAAACTTAATTTAATCGAAATCGGCTGCCTATAGAAACGAAGAGCAGCAATTACGGCGATGCTTAATAATTCCTTTTCCGTCCCTCTAATTAATCTTCGAGCACAACGATCGCCTAATCTTGCCATTAATATCCGAGAAACCATTCTTCTTAAAACTCCTGTTCACAGTATCGATATTCCTTTTTCTCTTTTTTCTCCCGTGTCGCCAGTGTCAGAAGTAATTATCAAGTAATTCCGGCAATGACCTGACTCACCAGGATGGCTCGGTGCCTGGAAACGACTAGACTCGAGTCGTCGTTTTAACGAACTGTAATGAAAAGCCCCCGGAAAGGATGGTCGGCTGGCGTTGATAGCCGACCGATGATTAAATCGCTGACAACGAGAAAACCCGGTGCGGCTCGCGATTCAATTTCCTTTTCTTCGTTCTAGCGAAACGTAAAGGCCTCCGCCACTGTGCACACGACGAAGAACCATGGAAAAATGCAGGAGACCGAGATATGTTACGGTTTCCGATCGAAATCAATCTTACCTGGACTTTTTTTTCGTCCGAGCACGATCGATAGTTGGAAGAAAATATTAGGATATTTTCTTGTTCGATATCTTTTTGTCTACGTTGTTCAGGAACTCGTGTGTTAATTGGTAAAGAGCCTAGCAGGAAAGAACCATACGATCTTGTTAACATTGACGATGTAGGATTGGATAGAATTATAAAACGAGGATCCTGTGAGCTTAAAAAATTTTTCCATCAGATGGTAAGTGAGAAGTTTCAGGAGAGCTGGTAGAAAAATAATTCTACTGATTAAAGCGATCTTTTTTCGTTGACTTTAATCGTTTTCTGATTTTATAGTTTAATTTTAACTCTTCGCACTTTTACCATATGTACCTTTACCGTGAAAAATTTTTTAAAACACGGGCTTTTTTTTCAAAGGAAAAGTTACAAATAGTTGGAAATTTATTTGTACATAATCTTCTCTATTTTTATATTTCTCAACGGTGATATGATATTAAAACAACTTTCCATATTATGCTTAATGTTGTTGTACCAATAGAATACGAAGAACCAAAATAAAATGCACACGTGTGTGCAATCTCGTTATTGAAGATAAAAGAATGCCAAATCGTATAATATTAACATTGTAAAATTGCAATAACGTCATTCGTCTGCGCCGAACCTTAAAGCTTAACAATAGCGAATTGTTCTATAGTTTCAAGATATTGTCGTTTTTATACGTAGAAAAGACCACATGTGGCAAATGCAACTGCATCCAGAATTGCAATAGAATTACAAATTCGAATATTACACTCAAACGCTTATAGACACAACCTCTATTATTATTCCTCTTTTACCTTATTCAGCACTTGTTACACTAGTTTCTGCCAAGATTGTCTTCCAAGACTCTCAAGCGAGAAGTTATCGCTGTTTCCCAAGTAATCCATTAGAGGACCGTCCATAAGGCGTTCAGGTGAAAGACACGGCTTTGGTTTTGCTTCTAACACGTTCCCTTCAGACCTGATTCTCATTACCTACGATGCTGATGTATCGTCAATAATTTTCTACCGTTTCCACCTCATGGCCCACATGAAAAAAGAAACTAATTATTAGAGTGTGTATTTTTCTGCGAATTGACATTTTTATGGGTGCAAGTAAAGGAACAGGAACATTTAAATAGAAACTTGTTTCGTCTAACAAAGATTGTAACGAATATGCTACGTTGGATGCTTTGTATTCTTTTTTCTTTTTTTTTTTTGTACGTTATGCATATTGTATGCATTTTCGTATTCTTAAATTTCGCATAAATGCATGTAAATCCGCAGTGTACTAGTTACTAAAATTTCACGTCACGCTAAAAAATATATGTTCAAGATAGGAGGGCATTCACCTCGTTTGTCAAATTAAACTTACTCCGCGGAACAATAGACAGAGATTGATGAAATTATACGACATAAGCGTCGATCGAGTGTTTCGACAGTGAAATTGTAAAAATGGAGTTAACCACGTTAGCTTAAGAACGACTTATTTGAAAATCTAAGAGGAAAAAGAAGTCTGTGCTTCTGACTAAATACTCAGGTATTGCACTTTTTTAAAATGTTTGCTACACACAGGTTGAAAATCGCGCCTATGTGCTAATGATCTTTATATAATATTCTCTCTACATGTTCTGCAACTTTACGTACGAAGAGCTTGGAGAAAGACGCGATAAATTAGGTTCTTTGTTTTACAGAATTTTTCTTGTTTCTTTTTCCTTTTACAGAAGAACACATTTTAAATCTCAGATTACTCGCACGAGTCCAGGGTTTCTAAAACTCAAAGGGTTCAATAAATGACCTTCCTCCTTTTACAAGAAAGCAAACGATATAAAACACCAGCGAACGTTTCAGTGTCTGTTCTCCAAGCCGCACTTTTTTCCTGATTTTCAATCGTGTTAAGATCATGGCAGAAAAGTGCATTCGATGCTACCTTCTGCTGACCAGGCTAATGAAAACAGGAGCAATAGAAGGCAACACAGCGAGGATGTTCGCAAATTGCTTTGGAAAATTTCCACTCGTATCAAATCATTCTAACAAAGGATTCACTCTTGTTCGAAGCTTCTCGGGAATTATCCTTTTCCCTTTTGGCACGAAGCACGTTCAACTTACGACATGCTTTCTATCAAATTTTGTTTGTCGTGTTTTTACAAATTTTCAAACACCTTCGATTTTATTTCACACGACTTTCGATTTTATATATGTATCTTTTTCTCCCAAATTTTCGAGAACTCGCAACTTTATTTGTCCCGCTTATCCTTCAAAATTTGCAATTTTTCAATTTTTCTTTTTTAACTTCCTCGTTTTTCTTCCTTATTTGTCTGACATTTTTATTAAAATTCTAAAGAATTATCAATCTTATCTGCCTGGCGTGCTCTTTCAAATTTCTAGAATGTTTAATGTCATTTATCCCTAACTTTCTCGCCGAAATATTTCAGGATCGCTTTCTCTTTCGAATTTTCGAGGATTTTCCGATTCTAAATTTCATGGTGAAAATGGTGGCTGAAAACTGATGATTAGAAGCTCGTGGCCGTAATGCAAGGCATGGAATAATGCAGGCCGCTCGATCATCCCGAAGAACGAACAGGAAACGGGATCCCTTGGATCGCGGCGTGGTCTCCGGTTAAACTCGGAAGAAGAGACAGGGCTCGTTCCTCATAACGTGCAAGACGGAAGATTTGCATGGCGTAGCGAGGCAGGGAACCGGTACAGCGTAGAGAGACGTAGAAAATGAGACAGACAAAGAGAGACTGAGAGTGCGAGCCGGATAACGGCGGAGGGAGAAGGAGGATCGTGTGCGAGTAGAGTCGGTCGGTCGGCCAAAGCGCCGTGTGGCGCGTAGCCCAGTAGCACGGATCGCGTTTCAGTGGTTCTCATTCTTGCTCTGTCTTTTCTTTTGTCGTGTAAAAATTTTACGAACCTTCTTTACTGGTCTCTTGATACTAATCGGATTTTCTTTATCGAATCCTTTCCTTCGCCGTTTATTCTATGATTTATAAATAAGCAATGTTCGTTGAAAGAGGAAAGACTAGAATGGAGGTTAGAAATGTATGTAGGTGTCCTACTTCCGGAAATTTAGGAACCTTCTCTACTGTTTCGTGGATCGCTAGTGGAGCAGATTTTCTTTGATGAACACCGATCTCGTTCTTTTTCTTTTTCTTTTTTTTATCTTTATGTATATTTATTTTTCTATTTATATTAGTTAAATGATATAAAACGACGTTTCTCGTAGAAACTAAAATATAAGTTGTAAGTAGATCCACTTTTGGAAAATTTAAGATCCTTCTGTTCTGCCGTTTGGATTAAATTGGATTTTCTTTGACAAACGACTTTCCTTCTTCGCCGTATAAAAAGCAACGATGTCTTTTTTTTTTTTTTTGCAAAAAGTAAGATAGATACTGGAAATAATAGCTGTCCCACTTGCGGAAACTAAGGAGTCTGCTGTATTGTCTGCTGGATCGAATCGAATTTCCTTTAACAAACATCAATCCCTATGATAGAATCTTCTTTCTTATTCTTTAATGTACAAAATACCAATGATACTTTTATTAATAATACATATATAATAAATAATTTCACCGTCTCAGACACTAAACAGTAAATTCTTAACTCATCCGATATCGTCCCACGTCCCTTACATTTCTCTTACGAACAACAATGCACTGCATAAAAAAGTAAAATCCTATACATCAATCCTCTTCGACAATCCTCCTTCCTACCAATCTTCGGCCCGATATTATCGTTCACAAACAGCGACACCATGCCAAATGTAAAATTCTAGAACGTACTCTAACAATCCTCCTCCTTCGATTCCACCGCAAAACACTAAATTCTTAATTCACCTAGGATTGTCCCAGTTCACGAAGAAGCGTCCCCAGAGCCATTAAACCATCGTCTATCATAGATCGCGACACGGTAATCCCGTTCGCAGCGCCACGGAAGCACGATCGACTCGGCGAGGCCAGTATTTCTTGGTCTTGCCCAATTAACCCTCTGTCACGGCACACTTCTCGCCGAAAAATTTCCCCAGGGAGCGACGTGCAGACGGAAGAGAATATCGCAGACACGGTGAACGGTAGTTGAGAGTCACTGAGGCGACGTCGGAGCGTGCGCCGTGGTGTTTGGAGGTAGAAACGGGCATCTCTAGGCTAGGGGTTCGAACGGTGCCACGGGGAGTGGTGGTTGGTCGCGGCGGGGGGGTTGCGGGGCTCCGCGAAGCGACGGTCACGATCCTTCCTCACCCTTGCGAGTTTTCCAGCAATTTGGCCGTAGGAAAATTTGTACAACCGTGGCTGACAGGATTTTCGATCGCTTTAAATATGCTGGAATTTTTGCAGCGCAAATGCGTATTATATGAACCTTAAGCTCATGGTCGATAGCATAATCTGTAATGCATAGGCGGAGTCGTAAGGATATAGGGATTGCATCAGAATCGAATCGATGTGTTATTTACTCCGTAAAAACATTTACTGCGTGCCATATAACAATCGGGATAAATAGAATGTGGAAGCGTGGATTTAATTATTTACGAGATTTTCCGCTAATTGATCCTAAATGCAAGCCATGGCATAGTCTACAGAATTCTATAATTAAATAATCTAAGAATTCTAATGTTCGATTCTGATCATCGTTAGCACAAATCTACGTACTAAAACTGTTATTTTGTAGATACAGGAATTTGTAGAAACAAGCGTGATACCTTGGTGGCAATCGCCTAGACGCCCTTGTACGATGTCTTAACTGGTAACAAAGGGACAGGCTAGTAACGAAATCCCGCAGCTAAGAGAATCTATGTATTCGATACATAATTCCAACAGTTTTTATCAAATCTACTATTATAACTAATACTTGAAGATACAGGAACGATTGGAAAGAAGTGTAGTGAGGTATAGTGGCTAGGCTGTAGGTTTCCTATACGAGGTCTTGGCGACGCTTTGGGTGGTGGCGCTGGAGGTGCGCGGCACAGGAATGGGGGTGAATCGAGAGCGACGCAGTGGTGGGGATGACTACGGTGTCTGTGCGGAGCGGGTTGGTCGGGTGAGGGACGGTCGGCCGTTGGTGGGGGAACCGTGAGCTTTGGTGGGAGAGGACGGGTCGATGATGCCGGCGGTCCTCGACGACTCGAAACGCCAGTCAGTCTCTGGTCCACTCGAAGCCGCGCTGTTAACCTTCTATCTCATCGAACACCGCTCGCCGCAGCCATGGGTGACAAGGTTTGTGATTGCTTAGACGCACAAGTCCATCTCTTCGAGTTCTCTGAATCAACGAAAATCTTCGCTTTGTAGCCAGAGCGTGTCACAAGCTTTATCCTGCTTTGTCGAGTTCTATCTCTATCTCTGTCCTTCTTTGACAGTTAGCCAGATACGCCAATAGTGTACGCGTGTATGCGTGTGTGTGTGCGTGTGGCTTTCTCTGTGTGCGCGTTACGTATACGTGTGATATATGTGCGTTCGTAGAATGCGTGCGTGAGAGAGAAAGGTAGATAGATAGAGAAAGATCGAAACGGTAAGAACGAGCGAGATTTAGAGCGAGATAAAGTATGAAGGAAAGAGCGAGAGGCATAGAGTATGAGTGGCTAGCGTGAATGGGTTTTAGAGGTCGGAAGAACGCTCGTTAGAGAATCGGTCTCTCCGTCGCGGACGACAGGACGTGATAGAAATAATAACGGTGCGTGTCACACGTCTGTTTGTCTGTTTTTAGGAATTCCTCTCGATATCTCGTGTGGACATCCGCTCTGTCGCATTCTTTCGCATTCTTAATTCCACTCCTCTTCGTGACAATCTCTTTTTCACTGTGTAGTGACTTCACAGGCTGTCAAACGAACAGGTTTTGGGAAATCAGACAGAAACAGAAGAAAGGGCCAGGAAGAAGGAACAGAAAGAGGGCGCGATAGAGAGAGAGAGAGACGGTGTAAAAGAGAGAGAGAGAGAGAGAGAAAGAGAGGCGAGTCTGTGGTGTAACCACTGCTAAAGAGGAGCTTCGATCGAGGGGGTAGGAGGAGGAGAGTGGGAGAGAGCGAGAGAGAAAGGCGTACGGAGACAAGGAAGGGTTGTGCTCTCAGCGCTCTCTCTCTCTCTCTATCTCTCTCTGTCTGTCTCTCTGTCTTACTTTCTTTGCACGTCGAACTCTCGCGGAATCAGCGCGAAGCAGTTCTTCCCAGTGATCCGTTCCGTCAGTGTCGTCGTTTCCAGGAAAGCGAGGAAGTATCCTCGAGTCGGAAAGGCTGTCCCTCCCTCTGTCTATTTCTTTCTCCTTCTTCTTCTTCTTCTTCGTCTTCGACCAGTCCACTGCAGAAGGAGCGAGATGGTAAAGTGGTATTTTCTGGAGAAACCACCCTTTGCCCTTATTTAACCGTTTTCAACCTCCTTCTTATATATCGCCGTAGATCTTTTCTTTTTTTTTCTACTATTCTATTTCCATTTCTTTTTTAATCTATTCTCAATTTTATCTAGTCCCAAGTAGCGTCGCATTTTATTTCATAAAATCTTTCGTTGTCGAAGTTATACGACATTTTTCGTCTGTGACTCTCGGAATGAGAAAGACAGTTGGAAGAATGTGAATTGCTAGAAGAAAGCTATAAGGCAGTGGACGTCGTTGGCAGTGCTTCGATCGCGGATTGTACGCGTGGTTCCCTGACCCAATTGTGCGGCTCGAGTACTTTTTAGGCGTCGTCGAGAGTGCGGGGCGACCGAGAAAGAAAGCTAGAAAGCCCGTCCGTGCTTCCACCGGAGGTGGGGTTGGTTCTAGTTCTCGAAGGGTGTCGGTGAGGGTGTTGCGTCGCGGTGCGCACGCGCCACCGACCAGCTGCGGACTTTCCAACACGGTTTTCGTGTTTTTCTCGCGAAAATCCTCAATGAAAATCCTGGAAATTTCAACAACGTCTTACTCTGGACAGCACATTCAATTCTATCGATACAATTATGGTATTCTAATTCTATAAATTCCCTATGATCGTATCAGTTGAACATGAAACGTCCTTCCATGTAACGTGTGGTCGACACAGTTTCCCATTCTCGTTCTCGCCCCACTCTTTGTTCCTCGTGACACGGAACATAGGATCGTCCAACGGAAAGTCTATGAAACTTCGTAATTCGCTATTCTATCCACTCCCACTTATTAACTATTCTATTATGACAGATTATGATTTTATATTTGTAACAGAAGATAGAGAGACGACGCGAGATTCATCTTGCATTTTCTCCTCGAAACTACCTTAATTCGATCGATCGTTGCACGTTCCAGCAGAAAATAACGTCCGCATGGAGATTGGTATTTTTAGCGAGCTATTAAAGCTCACCTTTCGCTAACCTGCGCAAGCTCTCCGCAAGCAAGGATAAATCGGAACTCTTGATAACGATGAATTATAATTCACCTTCCAGACTACCTTGCATCTAATCTTTTTAATCATCTTAACGATCCTTTCTAAACGTTCTAACAAATCTATCTGTCCAACTTGCCTCCAAACGGCTATCTTTCGTCTTTTTCCATGCCGTGAATTGTCGTTCGAAAATCGCCGTGCACCAGATAACGTCGATTGAAACGTGGAAATAACAGATACCTAACCTGGCCGCAGATTCGCGACACGCCCTCGATTGCAAGCTACCCTTCCTTTTCTTCTCTCCAACCCACCCTCTCACGTTGTCGTAACGATCTCCGCGTGAACGCGAACGTTCTTCGATTTTCCAACGATCGAACGTGTTTAGGGAAGGTATTCTGGCTGGGAAATTGGGTTGCCTAGATCTGTCTGTCGGATGACGAGGCCAACTTGTTCGGTGAATCGATCGATCGTTCGCTGGAATTTGAACTAGTTGCAGCCTCCATTGTCTCGTCGATTAACTGCACTTTGTTACGTAGCTAAGCGATGTCTGCCGGTGTGCGTATCGAGATTTTCTGGTTCCTTTGACACATTTGAAATTCGGTTGCCTGGATCTGTCTGTTGCAAGAAGCTCTCCAGCGTGCATCGATCGATAGCCCGATGGAATTCAAACGAGTTGCAGCCTCCATTGTCTCGTTGATGCTTTGGAATTTCGCGTGGAATTTCCCCAGTTAAGTGAAGTTCCTGGCGTATTTATTGGGTTTATTGCTCCTTTAGCTTTTTGCTATATTTGCATAGGCAGGTTTGGTATATTTAAATGAGGATTTTTGGTTCGTTTCCCATTCACCTGAGGAAATGTCTTTTACAACACGTCTAAAGTAAACTTGCCGAGAAATTTTGTTACGTAGTTAAATGTTGTTATATAAATTGAGATTTATTTAAGTTTTCGAATTTTTGTCATTTATATGGGAAGATGTCGTTTGCGAGATATATGAAGCGAATGTGGTGAGAAGTTTTATTGTTTGAGGAATACAATAATATATAACTAAGCGAAGTGTTTATTGTTATACGTATTGAGATATAGAATTTTTGGATTTTTATATTGCAATGAAGATTTTTCATTCGTTTCTCCATTAATATAAGAGAATGTCTTTTACGAGGTGCACGAAGAGTTTGATAGGCGCGTTCGCGCGCGAGCTCTTGATCGGGTCTGGTGCTACTGCTGGCCCAAGGACGCAGCCGTCAATTGAAAAGGTCGATCCTTTTAACAGGCCCTTACCGGCGTTTTTCATTCATTGAAATTCCTTCGAACGACTTCCGCCAGTCGATTACCCCGTCACGATTTGTTCGCTATTCTCTAGCGTGATGTTTTTCTCCTCTCCTTCGACAGCTATTCTTTTCGAAAACTTTCAATCGCCAGACCGCGAATCTTTATGCAAATTCATATTTTTATAAATAAAATACAAGAAGTACAATTCAAGACGTCAAATATTAACAGAAACGCTGCTATCTCTCCGAACATTTTGTACATTCTCGCGTATTGTTCGTTTCTGTACTTCGGTTTCACGCAAATGCATAAACTTGCCACAGTTTTCCAATCGCTATAGATTATCACCATTTTCCTCTTATTTTTCTTTCGTCGTTTATTTTCTTCCCTGACATTCTCGTTCTAATTTTTGCTCTAAGAGTTGTTCGAATTTTATAGCTGAAGTCCGATGTTCGATAATGTTGTTTGTTGTAAAAGCTAATTTTCTTGAAATGGATTTCTGTGAAAAACGAATTGCAAAGGTTAGGCAGGTCAGATCGGCGGAATACTCTACACCGATTTCGACCTATGACCTTCGGCCACAGGAGGGGACTTGCGCCCTTTGCGAGCTGCTCAGGTCAGTTACATAACGCGTCGATGACGTTCGTGTTCATTCAACACTCGCTCGGTCCGGTTATCGACGGATCGATTGCGCGATACAATAAACGCAAAGAATGAAATCGTTGCGAGCTTCGCGCCCGACTTTCGTCAACTTCTGCTATCGTGCAATGTCGATCGTCGATCAAACTCGAAGGACGATCGTCGTGCGCATACCCTTTTCCATCGATCACTCCTGTTGTCAATCATCAATGAGGTTTCAAGATGATCACGATATTGCTTTGCTTAATCGATAACTTTTGATCGGTTTAGAATATTCAATTTTTTCCTACAGCGTTTCTAAATTACAAAACAGGTCGATCATTGACGAGATTTTGGGGCAGTTATGTTCGTCTCTTTCGTTCCATTGTTCGTTTTCAATCGATTTAGAATCTTCAGTTTCGCGATCTATTACGAATATTCCTAACTTCCTGAGCTTTTAAAATATTATCCTTTTTTGTATCCATTTGCTTTCTAGTCAAATCTCGAATTTTTTAAATAATCTTGCGTTACGTTCAAGAGTAGAACGAGAAGAAGCTACTCGTTCTTATCGAAATTCGAACTTGTTCTGATATCTTTGTTCCCGATTGTTGATACCGATTTAGATTTCGATAATGTTACAAGCGATACAGGGTTCCTATTTGATGGAAATTCACTGGCGATTCAGATTTAAATAACGTTAAATCTTTTTGGAAAGGCATTCATAAAAATTGTGGAGACTTTAAGCGAATTGGTAACACCAAATCTTGTTTAACTGAGTTTTCTGAATGGAAACTCTAAACTAAATAACGTCAAGCTACTTTTACACAGAAATCTCTAGTTTGAATAACACTAAACCTCTTTCAACTGGAATCCATGGAACCTAACCTAAATTGCAGCAAAGTCCCTTGCGCAAAAACCCTTTACGTTCAAACCGTAACTCTTTACCACCTAAATCCCTTTCAATAAGAATGCATGGAACCTGTAACCGGAATAACGTAAAAAAATTATGTGACTCGTAACCGATCCAAAAACCTTTCTACTCTAAATTTCTTTCAGAATGAAATAAGGCCAACCTAACCTAAATCTTTTCAGAAGAATTTAAGGATCTTTTAACTTGAATAGCACCAAAAATTACGCGGAGACATCGTAACTACTCCAAAATTTCATCTACTTTAGGTTTGCTCCATTAGTTGGCATTCATCTGGCGACATCTCCTGACTTACACAAAAACTTATGCCCCACCTAATCTAATCTCCTTCAACGGTAATGCATAGAATCTTCAAGGAAAATAACATCAAGAATTACGCAAATTTTCCACTAGAATTATTCCAAGATCTGCTCTAAACTTTTTTTATCCATTCCCATCCATTAGTCAAGTTTCCTTCTCTTAGATAAAGCCCATTAACCTAGTTTAGCCGAAATCTTTTTCCCCAAAAATCCATGGTACCTCTGATGAGAATAACATGAAGAAGGTACGTCACAACTATTCCGAAATCCCTTCCATTCGAAACCTTATCGATTTCTATTCATCCAGCATCGTCTCCACCTAACCTATAATAATACAATCATCCATTTCAATCAGCTACAAGCTGTATCTAGCCATTCTCCATCGATCGTCTTTCAATCAAAACACAAATCCAGGAATATTGCGCGAAGCAAAGCAACCGAAATAGATGCGGTTAACCAACGAGCAGAATTACTTTTAAATTGCAACCAGCGAACATACATAGCAGTGGACAAAAGGAAGTTTGATGTTGCTGACTAATCCATTTGTGTATATGCGCGTGTTACTGACTTTCGTATCAGATATTTTTCACCATTCTGTTGACAGTCGTCTGTTTTAAAAGATATATATTATATACTTATTCGCTACTTTTATCAAATACAATTATTCTATTTTGTAAAATGACAGGCACTTTTCGTACCACTTTTATTTAGACTTTCTTTTGTTTGCTATTGTAACTTCGTTCGATAAAAGAGACGTTGTCGACCATTAGACGTGATGTTTCGCGTCACGAGCGTAAAATTAAGCTCCTGGCCGTGCATCACACGCCACTTAACGTTTCTCGTTCAGCTCGCTTCGGCCCGCAAAACGCTCATTTCCGTCAGAAGTGTTTCTAACGAGCTCACGCTAGATGTTGCAGCCTGAACGGGTTCTTGAGGCGGAGCCCGCCTCCGGGGAACGTCCAGGCTTCCTTCCGGTCTCCGCCGCCCCGTATTGCCTTGGATTGCCCCGTATCTCGTAGAAAACGTGCCGAGTGGCTGAGAAAACGAAGTCTAGAAACGACCACGAGGTGTTTTTCGTTAAGAAGAAAGGCGAGTTAGAGTGACATTGTGTCTTTCCAATTTCTTCCGAAGAACTCGAGGAGATTGTTGAATCTATGGAGGAGCTAATATGAGAAACAATTTTTCTTCTTTTTTTTTCTTTTTCTTTTCTTAGTGTGTTTAGTTAGTGATGGTTGGAATAGTTTTCGAGGGTGGTGTGGTTACTTTCGCAAAATCTTTAATTAGAGATTGTCTGAGTGTCACGAGAGATCAGAAATAATTGGATCTCTGGAAAACAAGAGAAATTACTTTATAAAATTTGTTTGATTAGTTATTCGAATGTTTTTTTTTTTTTTTTTAAGATACGATGGCTTTGGGAAAAGTTTGAAATTAGTTTGGTTGGTTATCGAAGAGGTTAGGAATTCTAAATAATTATCGTAATTCCGAAAGAAAAGAGTAATTGCTTCACGCATCCCTCAATTTCTTTTTTAATCTTCCTCGACAAATTCACAAATTACGCGAATACTTGAAAATCAAGACAGTTGTCCAAATTCTGAAAGAAATGGTTCTAATTCCTTACGATCAGTTGTATTTGATTAAAAGAATCCTCTAAAAACGGGAATTAATTCCACCCTTCGAGATCTCTGCTTCGACATCTTCCCTTGTCAGATCTTGTTTTACCCAAACAGATTTCCTTAAATCCTCCAAGCATCCTTCGACGTTGTTCAATAAAGTTCGAGGTCGTTCGATCCTTAATGCGTCGAAAGAAGTCGGTTGAAAAACTGCGAGAGGAAGCATCGGACGTCCATTAAACAGTAGGTTGCAAAGACACAGAGGCAGCAGAGGTGGTTGTAGGTGGAAAGGCCGCAGACTAGATGGCGCCCAGGCTCGCCTTCTGGGTTGCCTATCGATCCTAACCTATTTATAATTCCTCTGACATTTCGATTCGTACATGATAACGTCGGCAAATTTTACCACGACGCGTTCTCTACCCTTCGTCGACCAATGCAAATCCCTTGCCCTCTCACCCTTTTCATTTGCATACGTTCCTACCCCAACGACTTTATGCTTTTTGTCGTTTCTCTCGACATTGAAAGAAGTGAAGTTTCTCTAAGATCGGGAGAGCCTCTTAGGAGACGACGTTTCTTTGCTATTTTCACTACTCTATATCTTATCTATATGCTTTTCTCCGTCGTCCTGTCGCGTGGTGCTTTCAGGTGACATTTTCCAATTGGAATCTTCGTGGGAATCTTCCCGTGCCGTGTTTTCTTACTGTCTCAGAGAATCGAAGTTGGATGACATTTCGTGACGTTCTAATTTTCCTTCGAACAGACCACGCGAAGATTTATTGCGATCCACTTTTGCGTCAGCGAGCAGAGATACGTTGCTTATTCTCGTTAAAACAAGCGAGCAGATGTATTTTGTATAAGCGTTACAACGTAGCTTAAAGTTCCCAAGAGAAACAGCAAATATTTTGCAATAGTGATTCGAAAAGTTACGGGGTAGTTATAGTGCAAGCTATTAATGTTTTAACAGAAAAATCAAGTATAATATAATTGTACTATTCGAATTCTGGACATCTTGTACATTTTTGTACGCTGAAATTTCCTACAGAAATGCACTTTTAGTACTAATCAAGTATTCTAACAAGTGGAAAACGACGTGACTCCTTGACAATTATGAAACGATAGTGATCGAAGGATCAATAATTAAAATACAACGAAACTTGTGAAACGACACGATAATCTGCATCAAAATTATTAAAGAGACAAAGAAAGTAGGCAGTAAAATGCATCTAACCAGATAAATAGTTCGTGCAAGGGAAGGAGAACGTTGCAGCTTCCTCCAAGGTTGGCCTTCGCCTTCCTTCGCTTATTGTTAGTGTAAGCAACAAGCCTTCGCCGCCGGTCAGTGTATTTAAAGGATTTTTATTTCCGACACCACTTTTCTCTTTGAAAGAACACTTTTACCGCAGTGGAAACGTGACCAGCCGCGATGGTCGCCCTCTTTGTGATCTCCTTCGCGTTACGAAGGGGTTGATCCTTCGACTTGGACGAGGGTTCCTCCGAGTAAGCGAATAATTTTCCCAGCTCGACAAAAATATTATACCAGCCACCGGGTTATCGATCCACGTCGTTCACGTGCTACGTGAAACTTTATTGCTGCTTTTCGTATCGACGAAATCGGTGCATCGATTCCTTCAGCAGTGCAGCTCCCTGAACGAAAGTATCGATTGACGATGAATTTAGGTTAGCATCTAGGTCGTTTCGCGAAAATTAAGGAAATTAAGACGTTAGAAACGGGTTATTTGTTAACTATCATAATTGGGAGGATCAATGGAAAAGTATATAGACGCATGACCTAACCTATCGGAATTCGATTTTAGAGGATCATTGGAAGAATACATACGTGGATACATAACCTAACCTATCAGAGTTTAATTTTGTACAGAGATTTCGTTAGTAGTCTTTGATTAAAATCTCAATAAAATGCGGAATGAGAATCTTAATCGTTGAAATTATTCAGCGAATTTAGGTTATGTCTTCGAGAAGATGTCGAGTTCAAAGTACACTTTACTTGTTAATAAGTAACAAATAATTATTTCGTAAATTCTACTGTAATCTTCGAATTCTTTATGATCCAATAGCCTTTTATTTTGGCGAAAAATCAGTTTCCCATGCTTTTAGAATTTTAAAATACGAATTTTGCTCGTTACTCTGTTTCAGTTTGATTTCTCAGTACTCGAGTTTTTATAAGTTCATTGTTTATCGCTTGAAGATGATCCTGTGCGAGTTTAAGATACGCGGTGGTCGAATATCGAAGAGGCCGAGGCGGCGTATCTTCGCAATTATCACGAGCTACTCCAAGTTCCACGAGACGAGGATTAGGTCTTAACATTCCTTTCGTCTCGCGTTCATTTCGCATAGCCAGCGTAAGGTTTCTCTGCGTTAATGTGACCTTCCAATTCCCTGGCAATCGTCAACTTCCATCTGTACAAACATGTCCTAGATTCCTGTGCTATTATCTTCCTCAATAACACCCTAGTGCCACAGTTCTGATTTATCTCCAACTCCCACAAGTTCGATATGCAATCGGGTAAAATGATTTCTCCCCCAGTCGAATTCCCAAACGCGCTTTCAACAAAAATAGCGGCACCCTCGAGACACATTTCGCCCATCTGAGACCAAACAGAGAAACGCGGATAAAATCGGGAGAAAGTGAAAGATAATCCTCGAAGTTTCTTTTTCCTTTATTCTTATTCGTTTTCAATCGCGCCCATCGTCCTCGATCTCAAGGACTTTGGCTGTACGCAGTTCCTTCAATTTCTCGACTTCGAGCTTCCGAAATGGAAAGCAAAGAGAGCAATAAAATCGAGACGAATCCAAGAATAGTCTTCCGTGGATTTTCACTCGAGCCCATTAATCTCGATTACGAGAACGTTTCCAGTTTGTGAAAGCAAGAGCCAAATAAAAAATTGAATCTTGAACCAACCAAGAACAATCATCGAAGACTGTTCTGTTCCATTTCTTAGTTGCATTTCCTTCAGTTTATTTCGATTCATCGGAAGCAAAACTGAAAACTGAGGATACAGACAAATCCAGGACGACCTTACTAGTCTCTTGTACGCATGTTCGCGCGAATCAATCGATTTCGTGTTCTAAGAAGTTGCAGTTTCGCCAATTTCCCAAATTTTCGAGACGAGATCAAACGAACGCTAGAATCCTATAGAATCCAAAAATAGGCTTTGAAGTTTCTTCCGTGCAATTCTCACTAGAGTCGACTGATCTCGGCTTCGAGGACGTCGTCTGTAATTCCTCCGATTCGTCGATCTCAGTCGATTCCGATCGAAACTTAAAACGACATAGAGATAAAATTGTCATGAACCGAGAATGGTCTTCGCAGGCTCTTCTATGCATTTCCGGTTCCACAAAGACAATGGCTGCGATTCCTCCACTTCGTCGCTTTCGATTTCTCGAAGCAAGTTGCACGAATCGTGTATCCTGCATGGACAGGAGAGGCCGATTTCCATTTCCGTGGCAAAAGGCCGCGTTTCTCCAGTCGGTTCGATGTTTTCCTTGGAAGACAAGTATCGATCGGCCCCGACTGCTAACCTCACCCCGGCGATCGTTTTCCTTCTTAACCAAGCTCAATTATTGCATGACGTCTGACCGCCCCGCACGAGAAATTGAATAACGACGTGCCTATGATAATTATTCCGGCGTCCAGAGCACGTCTTAGAAACGTATTTATAGCGATCCGCTTCTTGTTACGTGATTACTCGAGCCACTGATCGATCAACGATCGTAGTGTTGATCCCCTTAGATTGTAGTTCCTGATCTAGCTGGAATGAATGAGAATTGGCATGCCTCGATGCTTCGTACTTTATTTCCTAGCTTTCTATCTTTTTTCCTTTTTTTTATATCGCTGCGAAATATAGAATAGATTTTGATGAAAAATTTGCTTGGTTTATTAAGGAGACAATTAAGCGATTTATTCGATATACCAATCTTAAATTTTTGTGAATTTTGTTGTATGATTTATTGTGTGATATATATAAGTAGTCGAGTGTGTTGACAAGGTATTGTTATATATTTTTGTTTTTAAATGTTATATCGTTTTAAGCTGTTAATTGTGTTCTCCATGGGAATGGAGAAAATTAAACAAATTTTTGAGCGCGAGTTATGTGAAAAATGGTGAATCCTGATTCGACAAGCGATGATGTTGGAATGAGTGATGGAAGTTAATCATTTAAATTTAGTAAATAAATTAAAGCGACAATTTTTTATAACGTTAGATATATGGAGAATTTAGTGAATTTGACATATAATTTTTCACATATGTTTTCACTAAAGTTTCTCACAGTTCTTCCACTTCTCTGTTATTCTAAATAGAAATTAACTCAATTAACGGGTCAATAGGAATAATTTTTAACGATGCTGATGATTCACCGAACGATAAATTCAGTATAAACATAAATAAAGGCAACAACAAATTCTCACTATAAAATTCAAAGTTCGATTAAAAACTAAAAAACGAAAAAGATATTCCACCTTCAATCGCTTCTGTGAATCGAAGCTCCGATGAAAAATTATAGAATTCCTCTTAGAAAATGATCCGTTGGATAATTTCATTGAAACAGAAGCTGCAGTTCTTTCAATCAGACGGTATTTCTCGAGCTGAGAGCATTTGTTCCTACTGTAAGAAAAGAAAACGGGCTGGAAATCCCGTGGAAATCCGAATGCTGTAATGGCCTCTTCAAAGACTTCTGCTTAGAACGTTTGTAGGTCTTCGGTTAAACCAATGTTTCCCCTTAACGAAGTAAGTCGGCGACGGTCGTTGGCCCGCAAAGGGATTGCCCTTTTCACGTCGCGCTCTTCCGACGTTCTGCCAACCAGATCAATGATGAAGAAGAATAAAATATGTACTCTGTTCTTCCATCAGTCTCGGTTCGCTTAATATTCTTAAAGTTTTGTCGTCTTACCACGCGCTTTCGTTCATTTTCATCTACTTCGCGAATAATTGTAAACTGAACGTTGTCTTTAGATTTTTTCATAATATTAAAACGTATGACTATTGAATCGTAAATCACGAAAAAAAAAAAAAAAATAGAAAAATAAAAACTGGGTAGACGAAAGTGTTTCATGGAGAAATGTTTACAGATTTTTGAACGCACAGAGGATATTAAGTCTTTTCACGGCAAACATACGGTTTTTATGGCTGCAAAATAAGCAAACTTCCGTTTTACTACGCTACCAATTTTTAATACGATCTCCGTACCAAAGTTGACTAGACTGCTCATAAATGATTTCTTGAAAATATTTTTCATTTTATATTTCATATTAAATACTAAATTTCGTTGTATACGTAACAATGGCGTAGTTCGAATTTAATATCGTAGAGAAAATATGGTGATACATGGTATGCTATAAAATCGATATTCTATTAAATGTGATTCAAATATGAAGGATTCGTGTAATCTGCCGTTATTGCAATCTGTTTCTAAATACAGTTATCGCGATAAATACGATTTCACACCGGGAATCGTTATATCATAGCTGCGTTTTGATTTACGGATACTGCGTACTTTTTTTGGATCACGTAACGAGATTGTTTTTTTAAACATAAATTTGATTGTACAGCCGTTTAGACAGCGAGATATAACCAATAGCACGTTAACGCATTTTTTGTTGAACTTGTTCGTGCATTTGTTTGAAGTTCTCGACGAATTTAAACGTTCGGTGAAACACTAAAATTTTGCAACGCCTACTTTCTCCATCTCCGTGTTCAAAATCTTCCATTTCAATTGTTATCAAAAATTCTTCAAAAACTTATTATTGACATATTCCGAATATTCTTTCACATTAATTCATATAAAATTGTTCTATCTTTTTCTATTAATACATATCACAAAATACACACACACCACAAAACATTTTGTAGTTCACTAAACTGAATCATCGGCCAAATTTTCTTACTACTAAAAACATATTCGAACAATTATACCAAATATATTAACAAAATTTCATTTGATTTTCGATGAAAAATTTGTCCAGGTATACGCCAGCTTACGAACACGAAGAAAGCTATTCGAGGTAATTCGGCCAGCCAATGGATCGCGTTAATACGTGCACGTAGCCGAGACCCAGCGAGGACGTTAGTCGTTGATTCGTTGAACGTTTCGCTTTATCCGGCTAGCGGGCCCTTTTGTGTATCGATTTATTATGCAATTGCTCGACTAGCCCCTTTCATCGTTCGAGGGGACCAAGGGAAGGCCGTGAACTAGCTACGGCACTGCCACTACACACGGGGACTTCCCTAGCTGCTGATCGCTCTCATAATATTTTTTTTCCACAATTTACACGCTGGTTACGCGTTATGCAAATCACCACTCACTACATTTCTACATTTATCCGTCTTCATTGAAAACGATGATCAATGAAAAATAACTGAACATAATTATTATTTATTGAATAATGGATGTAGAAAAGTTGTCGAACTTTGTCCAGGCTAGAGGATACAAGATGAATGACGAAAGGTTCGTGGATCTCGTAGTAAATGGTTTCTAGGAAGAGTTCACGGGCAGATGTGTATCTTTATTTGCGTTGACAATAATCGTTCTGCACTTGCACATGACAATTTCGAGGTTAAGGTCCATTCGACTAATTCGTTCGATCGTTTTAATTGGCCAACTCGAGGTTAAAGCTCTGTGTATCTGGCACCGATCTAATTGGACATCGCGAATGGAGCTAGGAAATCGGAAACGTTTACTAGTGCTTCGACTGTTTTCCGGATTCTTACGACCATCTGTTTCCAAGGAATTTTTCATCGATTTTATACTCCTGCCATCGCTAATCTCTTTTGCGTTCAATTTTTCAGATGCCTATATTGCTGCAATTAACAATGTCATATGTATTGTTATATATGTCTGTTAGATACAAGTAATATAAATCTATACATTATAAACAATTCTATATTGCAGCAATTAATAATTCTGTTTTGTCACGTTTATTATTATAATAAAATATATCGTATCAGTCTTATCGCTAGTTACATAATGTAGTAATAATTTGTTCATTAAAGTTTCGAAAAATCCTCGTGAATTTTCCAAGAAACAAATTTGTTTCAGAATTGATAATTTCGTTGTTGTAAGTCCGAATGATGATTTCGTCTCGTATCGTACTTATCGTGTGTAATAAAATGTATCTCGACTTATCGGTGTCGTTACAGCTGACAATGTTATTACACTCTGTTTATTACATAACACAACATAAATTGTTTCGTGACGTATCATCCATCGTCTTACTTCTATACACGTACAGGGTCTGCCGGTTGGCGAACGTGTGCTTGAAAGAGCGCTTTTAAAAGACAGCCTCGCGTTAGTAGATAAGGAGCGTGTTTGTCAGACGAACCGCGTCAGTTCAATCTACACCTTTCTACTCAGCATTTACGTGTTTTTCACCCATGTACATATCTACAGTGTTCTTCCCTTTTTTCTGTTTATTCAGCTTTTTATTCTTTTTCTCAAGTAAACAGAAAAAAAAATGATGGAAGTAGAAAATTATGTAAAGTCTCGTCATCGAAGAAAGTCGATGTTTCTTCGACACTCTTCGACCTATTTTTAATCCTTACGCGTAAGTCTCTCGGTCACTTTGACGTACTATTGACGAAATTTGCACACGGTGTGCTCTCACAATCGAAAATATTGCAAGTGAATGGTCAAATGTTGTTAAGAATAAATTTGCGTTTTCATAGGATGGAATATTTATTGACGTTAATGTTTCGCGATATAAATGTTGATTATTTCATTGGGCAAATGAATTCCTCTTATTCCTTGCCGATAAAAATCGATTGTTATCGTTGCTATTTTTAAACATTTTTTAAACCATCGACATTATCTACCTTAAAATCGTTACTGTTTCTTATTTGACAGTTTTTACTATTCGCCATCGACGAAAATTCTCTTGTTATTTAAAAAAGAAAAAACCACCATATTTTCGTTAGTTTCTATTTTAAAGTTTTAATTATTCTCCACTTTGGAAAACCAATTGTTGTGAGTACTATTTTTTGTTGCTTTCGATCGTTCTATTATAAAAGCCCCCAATTTCCCTTAACAGTCAAATTTCAGTTACTCACTAAAAGATATTCTTCATGAAATTTTAACCATATTTTCGGCGAAACATTTATTTGCCTAAAAAAAAAAAAAACAAATTTTTCTACCTCAAAAATATTCAACGTAAAATAATTTTAACTATATTTAACATCGAAAATTCTTTGCTTCTCCGAACGAATAAATTTCAATTATTCTGTATCCCAAAAATATCATCGAGATTGACCAATTTTACCATAAAAGATTCTTCGTTTCCATAAGCAAATTTTCCATTGTTTTTCGAACAATAGAGAAATCTGCTATTAATATTACTGTCTCTCATCGATCTGCTTTGAACTGTTGTCACCTACGACGAGTGGATTCTCTATTTGTATGAGCAAGCGAATTCATCAGGACGCGTTAGCGTATTTCGTAAGAAACGTAGGGCTTCCGCGAAATGTAAATCATCCGGAGCAGTCGAAGAATGTCAAGGTGAGCGTCAAGATTTGCCGATTCGTGTATACTATGATGAAAGTTGAGTCGCGTTTTAGCCAAGCGTTCACACCTCTGATAATTAATCAGCGAATTATTTTTAGCTGTTCTTGAGGCAAGTCGCGATATACTTGCAAACATATACGAGAATTTATCATAGGTCACGCGAGCGTAATTCCAATCCACCAAAGATAACACTTTTGAACGTATGCAAACTGCTGCGTAAAATCACGATTTCCCCCTCCTCTTTTCCTCCCTTGCTCGCTGATTATTTTTATTAACAAACGAAAGAGTTCTTTTAAAAGATGTTACTGGGTTAGGTTTCCATTCGCTTCCATTTTATTCCATTAGATTTCCACTTTAAGCCATTCGTTCGACTGATGAATTCTTATAAATGGTAATTGATTCATTAATCTTGTAGGTGACTAAGCTCTAGCTTGTCGACTTAATTAGAAATTATAATTGCCGCCAATGGTGGGTCGAGAATGTTACTACTGAAATAATTTTTCAGTGATAATTGCTTGATACACGAGAGAATCATTTTCAAGCGATTTTCAAATAAAAATAATTTTGAGATTCTAAAAGGTTGGAGAAATTAAGAGGGAAATAATTTTTATCAGCGGTTCCAAGTTGAAATAATTGAATCAATAATTCTTCCTGATAAAACAAACAAAACAGATAAAATAAAAATAAATCGTATTAATGGCAATGAATTAAGATTTATTTCAACGTGAACTACGATGTTCCCCAAAACGTAGCTGTCACGAAAACTCTATTCTCTGTAACATTTTATTCTGACATTGTATTTGTTAGATTGTTGAAGCATATAACCTGAAAATTCTATTTTCTCAGAACCGCGTGTTTCCGCTCATCGGTACCGTATACATTTTTCCTTTGGCCAAATTCCAGCAAATTTTAAATCAATCTTTAATGACTTCTCGTTAGAAATTCTTCGTCGATTGACGCTTTTAATATTTGATACATTCGTAATCAGTGACGTAAATTTCTCTTAAATTACATCTGATTGCCACTAAATTGTTCGGCATAATTGTCTTTCAGGAAGATAAACCAATAATTATCTGACTCTTCGATAAATTCATTCGTCAAGAATTTCAAATTATAAACAACTACGTAAATCTTACATAATATCCCAAATCTAGAATTCTAAATTAAAAATTATATTAATGATTACTTCTAAATATTTATTATACGAATATTTATAACATCTTTAAAAATTACAAATCTGAATCGATCAGCCGTTCTCTTACTCTTTATGAAGGAAATTGCAATATTAGCAGAGAGAAGTGAATAATTGGCCATTAATATTCTAATAAAACGCTACTCTAATTTTTACCTAAAGAATTATTATTCAGATTTTCATGAAAATAAAGATCGACTCGGAGCGATTCGGTTAGACGAATAGAACGAAGTTCATTGACCAGGATGAAGTTTCACGCAGTTTCCTTGATACCACCGCAATCGGAGATCGGCTTAGCCGATTACTTTACTCGTCGATTTATGCAGCGCACGTTGCGTCAACGCGGGCATAATTAATACACGGGATCGATACAACTGGTTTCGTAATGAAAATCAATTGTATGCGACGTAATTGAATTCGACGTACCTAGTCGGCTAGTTAGGTACTGATTGCGGTTGGTACGGTCCCGTCTGCGTGGTTGCTTGTCTGCCGCGAAACAAGAACGTTAATTTACATGCCCGTGAGTAATTAAACATCGATGGAAGCGGAGGAAATTTGACGAATTATTTCTTCTTCGATCTCGCCCTTGATAATTACCAACTTCGAATATGGATTCTGATCAATTCTTCAGATTAAGAAATATTTCGATTTAATCGGGAGAAGAAAATACAATTTTTGTAGAAATTTGTTCGACGTTCTTTTAGAATTCGATGTGCCAGTAAATTTTTAGAATTTGAGGTGTTGCAGTTTGTAAAAGTTTGTTAATTGGAGAAGATATACGTTTAACTGAGTAAATACAGATTTAATTAAAAGAAGAAAGTACAGCTTTTTAAAAATATGTTTAACTTTCTTTCGCGATTCGATGTTCCAAAAGATTCGTAGAAATTAGAAAGTTCTAATTATAATATCTGCCGTTGTTCTTCAAATGATCGGCAATTTCTTAACTGCGAAGTATACTCGTTAGATTTGAAATTTATATGTTAAGATCTCTTATCAGTGGATAATACTTTGATAGCGTAATGTAATACAGAATATTATTCCGCGCTATACTTTTATGCAAAATTTGTGAAGTCTCCGAAATAGAACACTTCAACTTCTCAGAACTAATCGTAAGAGAAATCTAATTGCTATGAAAAAATTTTGCTCGAGATAATCGGGAAATTGTTTTCAAAGCATAGTAGTGTTTAATTTGAAGCAAGCGTTTTCGTCCGGAAGTGTTGGATGTGGAGTATGCAATCTTGGGACTGCAGTGTCAGAGAAAGACTGGTGAAAAATGCGCGCTAGTGAGGCCACACTCTGGATGTAACATAAATACACTTACTGTCTCGAAGACTTTCAGGGACGGCCAGCCAAGAATAGACGAAAATCCAATTTTAATCGCGGAACCTCGACCCGTAGGTGCGATCGATAGATCGTCAACAGAAGCGTCGAACTCTTCATGGTTGTCGAGATAGATCTTTCGTCGAGGAAAATAAATCTCCACGATTAGATTAATTAGAAGATTATTATTTCTGATCGAAATCGATGGTTCTGATAAAGATCAACGATATAGAAAATCTTCAGAAAATTCTCAAAATTATCAAAGGACTGGGATCCTGTTAAACAAATTAGGAACATATAAAAAACTACCAAAGTAAATTCGTTTTGCCCTTGATTATTTCAATTCTCTAAGTTAGCTTAACCTTACCTTACTTTTTTCTGGACACGATACGTGTTGAAATATAAACGATCCGACATGCGTTCGAAGAAGTGGAAAGAAATTTTCGAGTCAGACGATCGATTGGTATATTTGTCGGGAATCTCGATAATCCGGACGATCGTCCTCACGTGACCAATGTTTGATCGCGTCGATCGTTTCAAGCTGAAGACCGACGAGTGAACATACACGCGAGAAGACCCGCGTCGAGACACGCGATCCAATTCCTTCAAGGTAAACGACGTTAGGATCCTCCGTGGCTAACGTATTTTGTTCCTTCTTCGCTAATATTGATGCAATTTCTCGATATTACGGTTCGACGAAACGATTAAATATGGCTGCTCGATCGATCGTGGTTAGGTTCGAGAACATGAGACGATTAATTATATTTCCTCGGCCGTGAAATCATCCGGTTTTGTGTGGTTTAGAATGATTCAATTGTAAGGTAGTAGTTAGTCGATGATAAGTGGCAAACTAAGGGATTTGTTCGTTGTAGTGTGGCTTCAAAGTTACGAGCTGAGGAATTCTTTTTAACTGTGACAATGTCGACATTTTAACGGCAGAATTATTTACAGAATTTTAGTAAGGAGCTATTTATAGAATATTAAATAGAAAAAAAAAACAATAATTAAGCGGAATAGTACGATAAGATATTGAAGTAAATTCAGAACAGTACAATGTTACATTTGATTGATGCACTTGATTTGTTATTTTGAAACCTGCCAATAATTTTCTCTACTACAATTTCAACAATCTAATCCAAAAATAATTATTTCAATTTTTCTGATTGTATTTTTTCATATAAAATTCCGAGCGATATAGGTGGTTAGAATGTTTTATTAAGTAACTTGTAATCGAGTCAACCAAACAGATAATCGATAATAAGCAATAAGTGATCGAGTCAATCAATTATTCACGACACTGTCCGCATTATGCCTGCAACATTGCAGTTGGATGCGTTGAAAACCGCTCTGTATGTGCAAAGCAACGGAAGACACGCGAACGTGACATCAATCAATCAGTAGCTCGGGACAGCGAATTTATTAGTACGTAGTCGATGAATCTGGGGCAAACTCTGGAAAGCATAGAAATTCATTATCAATGAGTCGCACCACGCCACCATCACGTACAACATTTTCAACTAAAAAAATACAAAATTATCTTACTAATACATAAAAACCTACATATCGCTTCTGTAGAAAGCAATCTTCATCTAACCTTAAAAGTACTCTCTATTACATACAAAATTTCCGACTAAAAGAAATCCTAAAATCATCTTTCATTATTATCTCACACCAATACGCAGAAAAACACGTATCGTTTGTGTAGAAGTGAATATCCTCACATAACCTCAACAATACTCCTCAAGGCATACAACATTCCCAACTAAAAAAACTATCGAATCATTTTCCCCTATCACCCCCGATCGATACACGAAAACCTACATATCGCTTCTATAGAAAGCAAACTTCACCTAACCTCAAAAGTACACTTCGTCACATGGAATAAAGTTGCAACTAAATAAAATTCTAAAATCATCTTGCCCTATCATCTCTCACCAATACGCAGAAATCTATGTATCGCTTATGTAGAAGTGAATATTTTCACATAACCTCAACAATACTCCTCAAGGCATACAACATTTCCAACAGAAAAAACTATCGAATCATCTTCCCTATCATCCCTTATCGGTACACGAAAATCTACATATAGCTTCTATAGAAAGCAAACTTCACCTAACCTCAAAAGTACACTTCGTCACATGGAATAAAGTTGCAACTAAATAAAATTCTAAAATCATCTTGCCCTATCATCTCTCACCAATACGCAGAAATCTATGTATCGCTTATGTAGAAGTGAATATTTTCACATAACCTCAACAATACTCCTCAAGGCATACAACATTTCCAACTGAAAAAACTATCGAATCATCTTCCCTATCATCCCTTATCAGTACACGAAAATCTACATATAGCTTCTATAGAAAGCAAACTTCACCTAACCTCAAAAGTACATTTCGTCACATGGAATAAAGTTGCAACTAAATAAAATTCTAAAATCATCTTGCCCTATCATCTCTCACCAATACGCAGAAATCTATGTATCGCTTATGTAGAAGTGAATATTTTCACATAACCTCAACAATACTTTTCAAGACGTACGACATTTCCAACTGAAAAAACTATCGAATCATCTTCCCTATCATCCCTTATCAGTACACGAAAATCTACATATAGCTTGTGTAAAAATCAAGTATCTTTACCTAACCTCGAAAATTCTTCCCAACATATGGCAAATTTCCAACTAACAAAATCGCAAAATCATCGTGCTCTATTATCTCTTTGACAAACGTTATATGACGGAAGTGTACATGCTGGTGGTGCAGAAGGTAGAAACGACCGTGCTTCAACTTCCGGGGCCAAGATCGATCGTGAGCTACTGCAAGAGGAAAGAATGCGCGTGGTCCGACGCGTTCACGTCGAGAAACAGAGGCAAACCGTGCCCAAGTTAAACGACCAGTCTCTCCCTCTTGACCCAATTCGTGAAGCGCCCTGTGCCACGCACGCGTCACGTCACGGATCTCCTTCTCTGTGCGTGACCAGTGCGCGAGGGTGCGTGCAAGGCCAGCCGCACACACTCTGCTCTCTTCCTCTCTTTCCGCCTGTGTCTCCGCCAGCGATCAGCTGATGATGCGTTCCTCGCCAGCATCCAGACTGCACGCGGCCATTTAGATCTGCCGATCGTTTCTCGTTCAAGTTACATTGATCGTAAATTATACCAGCCTCCACGTGTCTTGATATTTCATTGATATTTGAAGATTTAAAGAAACGAGTAAAAACGATTTTTTAATAAGCTTTTATCCGCCTGTTTTATAGAAAGTTTACATAGAATGGAACATGGTAAATTTCAGTAAAATTCAAATTTCTTTGAGGAATTGCGAATCGATAGTTTCGATTTCGCTGGTTCCGATGTCGCATCAGAGTGTCAAAAGATTTTTCTAAATTAGAAAGGTAAATAGATTTTGGAACTTACAGGAGTTGAAAATTCGTTCATCGGTTCACTGAAGGGAGTTGGCTTGGTTCGACCGATTGGATTGCGAAGTTGATGGATCGAAAGGGTGGTACGTCGGAGTTTTTTATTCAAAGTGTGTATTGGATTTTGATCGATTCGATAAACATGCAGCTGTCTCCCAAGATCATTTCGCATCAATGGAGTCTCATTCCGTTGTGTCGAGAACGAAACGTGAAAGAGGAGACCTCGCACGTTGCTCTTACTTTTATTTATCGTCAAATCTTAATGACAATTCGAGTGGTAAGCTTTGCAGATCTTTGTATAATATTTCGTCACAGTCTGTTGAAGATATTGCAACTGGCAAGGATGAGAATTGGAAAATTGGAATATTCGAAATCTTTAAAGTCGAGTATTTGAGGAATTCGTAAATCTGTAACTCTGAAAATTTTCTAACTTGAAGTTCTCAATATTTTAAATATATAGAAATTGGAAGATTCGAAAGCTTAAAAATTCCAAAACTCGAATATTCCAAAATTCGAAACCTTCGAATTGTCAAATCTCGACAACTGCGAAACCCAAATATCTTCAAATATCGTAATGACACAAACTTCTAAAAACTAGTCACATATTTCTAAAATCGAATGTTCGCTTTTCAACGACAAACTCTTCTAGAAAATTAATTAATTTCTTAATTCCATCCTTCGCGTTATTTCCTACCATAGTTCATAAAAGGATCGTTAAACGTGTTCGACGAGTGTTTACACTGAACAGAGGAAACTCGGTGCCATTAATAAACGCGATCGACGACGTAGCTTCGTAAGTTCGTCGACGAAACTTCGTTGCGAATATTAATTACCATAATCGCGTTTGCCTTCGTCGTGAGAACGCTCGGTGAAACGCGTCCGCGAGGACGTTGTTCCTCAAACTCTCATTCAAACCGGTTATTCTACGGGTTGAACAAGGACTTCTAACGATGTTGGTCCTGCGGAGCTTCTTCCAACTTTTCAGTCTCGTTCACTGTAATTAGCGTCATGCTTCTTGAATTAGACGATGTACTATCGTTGTTGGTCTCGGAATCTTTAATGCGTCTCTGGAGACGTTTAATAGGGTTATCCTCGTCTTCTAAGAAATTGTAACCCTTCAAATTGAGAAAATTAAATAATCCAAGAGATTATTCCGTTAAGGCAAATTAGAACACTATGTTGCACTTTTGTCATAGTTTTTTAATTGAGAAAGATATTTGTTCGTCTTGTGTCGTTCGATTTTAGATCTTTAACGGGAGCGTCTTCATCTTCTTAGAAATTTTAATCCTCCAAAGTGAGAAAATTAAATAATCCAAGAGATTATTCCGTTAAGGCAAATTAGAACACTATGTTGCACTTTTGTCATAGTTTTTTAATTGAGAAAGATATTTGTTCGTCTTGTGTCGTTCGATTTTAGATCTTTAACGGGAGCATCTTCATCTTCTTAGAAATTTTAATCCTCCAAAGTGAGAAAATTAAATAATCCAAGAGATTATTCCGTTAAAGTAAATCAGAAAAATATGTTGCGCTTTTGTCATAATTTTTTAATGGACGAACATAGCTTGTTTATCTTGTAAGCTCCGTTCCAAAAGTTTAATGGAGTCGTTCTGATCTTCTTGGATACTTTGATCTCTTAAATCGAGAAGGTCGAACGATTGTAGAAATTGGTCTTGGAAAATAGAGAACGTTCTGAACAATCTAACAATTAAGGAAAATGTATTTTTGTAACCTCAGATGTAGATGTAGATGATATAAATTCTCGAGAATTACAGCATGAAAAATTGCTCGGTAATTTAGCAAATCATTTCTGCTTGAGTTTTATCATTCCTTTTAAGAATTCTGAAAATTTGGAAAATCCATAAATTGGAAAATCGTTATTTCTCGAGGAGACTGAAATCTCCTGAATTTTTCTGAAAGTTCTGGAAAATCAAATTGAGGAAAGTTCGTCCGTAAAGTGGAAAAATCGTTATTTCTCGAGAGAACTCTTTTTCTGAAAATTCTGCAAAACCAGAAGATGAAACATTTCTCCATAAATTAGAGAATCTTCCACTTGCGCGAAATTAAGCTGGCAAATAAGTCTGGCAGTTCTCATTAGCCGTAGCTTCCGTCAGACGACGTAATTACGAATTAGAGACGAACTTGTGAGCGGAAAAAGACGCGGAGGAAGAAAAAAAATAGGAGAAAAAGGAAAGAAGGAGGAAGAAGAAACGTAGAACCGTTATTTCTTCTCGTCTTGTTAGCGGCCTGTAGATACAGAGAGTTAACGTTTACATATTTCATGAAGACGAAGGAAAGGGAAAGAGTGGCTCTCGTTTTATGCGATGAATACGAGATTCAGCAAAGCTTGAAGTTACGCTAACTCCAGTGCTATTTTTAGTCAGCCATTTTGCGCCCCTTGAAATATGCATATGGTGGTCTGGTCGATGCTCGCGAATTCCACTTTCTTCGTCTAACGATTGTTTACAATTTTCCATCCATTAAGTCACCTGTTCTTGTAGAGTCGTATGACTAAGCATAGTAAAGTTGTACAACTAAAATAGTAGTGTAACTAAGTACTTGTTTAGGCCGATAGTTTGACACTACGAAACAGAATATGAATCTTATTAAATGTAAATTATAGAAATACAGATAAGTTTTACTTTATTTTAGGGAAATTCGTGAAAACTCGATTTAAGAATTATCCGAGTTACGAATCTCACCCGATGTTAGTCGGAAATTATATTCCATTTTGATCAAACTGATCAACTTCACTGACAGTCGTTTTCGATTGCTGGAAATTCTAACTACATCTCAAAATGTTCACCACCACCTGTCAAAACAAGATTTACAAAGATAAAAAATTGAATTCATTGGTCTTTGAAGTTCTCGTTTATTGCTGTTTGTGACTGGAGTGGTAGAAATATTGTGAACACCTACTGGCAATTACTAGATGTAAGATATTCCTGATTTGTTTGTACTTTGTACCGCGGTAACACACGTTCGGTACCGCTCATTTCCTATATCGTCCTTTTTTTATTTTTTTTTAATTTTTTAACAATGCTTCTGTATGTATACGAATGATACATGTACGTTTATACCACGTCTTTTTTCTTATCTCGACGTAGAGAATATACTGACAATGTTTGGCGGGAAAAAACTGGCACACCCTGTATATTTTGGTATTAAAATTCAGAAAGTTCAAGAAAATAGAGCCGATTCTCGTTCCTACAGGTAGAGTTGTATGACCACGTATTTAGTTAGATATTTAATACCACGATGTAGAATATGAATTCTATTAAATTTATTTCATTTTGATTGAGTTGATCGAAGCTTAAGAATCATTCGATGTGTTGGGTTGGCAACTAAGTGATTGCGGATTTTATCATTAGGTGATATTGACAAATCCGCAATTAGTTAGTTGCCAACACAATATGAATCAGAAATTGTTTCCATTTTGATGAAACTGATCTCAATTTCTCTAATTATATATTCTGCTATTAAAATTCAGAATATTTAAAAAAACAGAGTTGACCAGTTACTTTCCAGTACTTTCGAACGACTGTTATAATGTAATATATAATAGATCCAGTTTTCTCATTTTCCTGATCTTCTCCCACGCTTTCTGAATGTTGAAATGTTGGTAAGCTTGTCATAATTTGCAAATGAATTCTGTTTTCCCCGCCAGATCTCAGTAGTCTCAGTCTCAACTCTGGGCTGAGAGATTCTGGTTCCTTTCGAAGCTCGTCGAGTCGAGAAGTTTCCAGCGTCTTGCCCACCCTTTCCCTGGCGAATTTACGACGAAACTTGGAAATTTCCGGAATCTAATATTCAAGATTCATCGTAACGCGGGCCACCACCGCTGCACAATATCGCTGGCCTAGCTTTTCCGGAATGTCGCGTAAATTTTCCATGTCTCTCAGTTTACAGTTCCTTCAGGAAGTTGTTCTCACGGCTGGTCGCAAAATTAGTATCCTTGATCTAATAATATTTCTTAAATTAATAGTAACGATGATATACTTGCGTAATATCGAAAGATATGTAAACTATGGAAAGTAGAGTCCTCGTTATAATGTTTAAGGGATGAGACGAATCTCTGCTTAGGATCTAAATGTTTCCTCGATTGTATAGGGTGTGGCCGAATAACACGTACAAGCTGATATGAGCCGATTCTTTCTCCGAAAAAATGAGAAGAAAATATATCACTTTGTGTCTCTATATGTTTCGGTCGAAGCCTGTATTTATAAAAATACAAATTTAAATAGAAATATTTTTCTATTGCTATATATATATATAATATATAGCTCATTGCTATAATACATCAACGACACATCATATAACGTACAAAAATATCAAATCTGTCCGTAGGTTCCAGTTCCTTAACATTAGAACTACCTATAGGTAACGCGAAGCTATTTCTACCAAAACCAGTCAAAATGAATGGTCTTTAAAAAATACGTAATAATAGAATATTTGTATATTTAGTGATTTATTACTTTCTTACAGAAGGAATTCCATGTTATGTAGTAGATTTTTGGTATTATTAATCCATCTGGGATCCCTAAACGAGGGTTGACACATTTATAAAATTGTAGAACCAGTCATTTTGACTGCTGTGGTATTCCTAGTGTTGGCATCTAGCGATCCAGCGATCGATCCGGAATTTTCCTGATAACCGATATCATCATATTGAATACGCAGTAAAAATGTAAAAAACGTGTGGGAAGTTGTAGAAAACGAGGAAACTGGTTAATTGGGGTTCGATAAACAGATTGCAGAATTTTATACTTTGACAAGTATCGGTCATTTTGACTGGTAGTGGTAAAAATAGCCTGGATACAAAATTATTTTTAGTTTGAATACATAAGAAACAAAATAAAATTCATTATATTATTCTTTTAGTTATCGTTGCGAAAATCGTTACATCATTGCCGGAAAAAAATATAACACGAAGTAGAAATTTTAAAATAAAATTGTAAAACCAGTCAATTTGATTGGTGTGGTAGTTCCAGTGTTAATTAAGTCAATAATAGAGATATGAATTTGTGCAAATATCCTTCATCTAATTAAATCTGCAACTACTAAAAGTCATCATTAAATTACCATAGTAACGTTCTAACAAACCACTGATACAGAACCGTATTCTATACCTACCATACCTCGACTATACCAACCGTAGGTTTGACGCGAGCCGTCAACCAGGTCGACTTCCTCTGATCGAAAGTTTCGTGGCAGCTGGTAATACGATTCTCCACCGGTGGAAATTAGTTTACGCGGATCGTATAACACAGTTACACGAATTCTCGCTGGCTGTGTACCGGTTACATATTTACCAGGCAGACTAGGGGCGGTTTGCGACGTGTCCTATTAATGGGTCACTGGTTCGCTGTTGTTCGTACTGGTTGTACGAGGGTCCCGAGTGAAATGAACGCGACGCAGAAGGGTACGCGAGACCTGCCCAGAGAATGTGGTCCAAGAGATGCCTCTGAATAGGAAAGTGGAAGGAACGGGTTTGCTAAGCCGCATGGGACCAGGTTGGACCCTTTGAGCCGTGCCAGCCAATTGAGTCCCCTGAATGGACGCTGTTTGGCGTTGAATGTGAAATATTTCATATTGTTTGCTGTCCTTTTTTGGGACACGACTTATGGCCATGTAGGTGACGCTACCACGGGGATCAAGGAAGTTGCTTTTTCGCTAGATACAGCGTTCTGCAAGTTTTCATTTGGTCTGTAATTTCGTTGGCGTTTCGTTTACGTCCTTTTTGTAGCTTTGGGGATTTGTAGTTTGGGGACTTGGGTGGGTTAAGGTTCGGAAATTGAGGAATTTAGCAGTTCGGAAGATGGGGAGTTTGGGAATTCGGAGATTTTTAAATTTGAAAATTCGGAAAATAAATTTCCGGGCAACGAAAGTTTGAAAATGGAGAAATTTGATCGTCTGGCAGATTGCGAGTTTGGAAATTTGGTAATTTCAAAATTTGGTAAATCTGACAAACTAGAGGTTTCCGAATGTACGCGAGTTCGACAATTAGGAAGTTAAAAGTTTCGAATATTCGGAAATATTAATATTTAAAATTGGTAAACTCGAATATTCCACAACTTTGACAATTTTCAATTTCTCAAATATATTTTCTCCACGTGGTATTTTCTAGAAAGTCGATAAAACTAAATTTACGTACCAGAACATGAGAACAACAAACTCCTAAACCATCAATCCGAATATATACCGCGTCGATACTAAATTTTGCTCGGAAATAGCCCGAAGGAAGCTAACCACAGTGACGTCCAGGACGTCGAAGGATGTCCCCGTTATCCGAGTTATACATAACTATCTTCTACATGTACACACGTACACAAGGGACACAATGTGATAAACGAGGACGAGAACTCTGTGCTGACCTGGTTGGCCGGTATATGTTTCTGGCCACCCTCGTCAGCCTGCTAAAAAGAAGACAGCAGAAGTCGTTGAAACGGCTGGTGGAAACGAGGAAAAATGAGACAGTGAACTACAGGGTCGGAAAAAGTGACGCAATGGAGCCTGTAATATTAAACAAGGAGAAAAATGGCAGCCAATTAAGTTTGCGTTCAAACCGACCGTCTGTTAGAGAGAGAAAAGAACGATTTTTCTTAATCGCGAACAATGAGAATAGCAGAATTGCTCGAAACTAAATGGCTACCTTAATCTTCGTTCAACTTTGACTGGATTAACGGTAATCGAGTTACCGTGCTTTGGACGTTTGCAAATTTGATGAGGCAAGGAGCGAATAAGCGGAAATTGAAAAGAAATGTAGTTAGATCTTATTAACTTTCTGCGTCTGTGTAGAAGCTTAAAGATGATGTTACCAAGTTCCGTCCCTCTACTCTTCTTTTTTTCCTGTTCTTTTATGGAGACACGAAACTTCTAAAGAATCTATCATATGACCAAGTTAATTACATTTTTCAGGCCCGACGTCTAATTACCTTAACGATATCGAATAAATTCTCAGCAGCAGAGCTACTTCTTAATCTTAACGAGTACCTAAGTTACGAAAGAAAATTATGCTGCTGCTACAAAACAATTTCTACAATTTTTCCAAGTCTACGATTGTAAGAGGTTCTTTCAGACAGATGTTTCTTCCGATATAACAATATGCACGATAATATGTTGAAATCTGAAGAAATTCTGTATCCCAGATGTTTCAATGATGTCACAGAAATTGGGAAACATTCTGCAGTTAATGTTGTAGGCTTCAAACGCCGGTTATTTACTTTCCAATCAACCGATCATCCACTAACACCAACGAAAACATCTTATCCTCTCAATGCACTCTATTTATCCAAACAGGCCATGTTTCCTCGCCCAAATTACCTAATGAAAACATCTTACCCATTCAATACACCCTAGAACTCTAAACAGCCCATCCCTAATGAAAATATCACACCCATTCGAGCCAATCTATATCTATCGAAAACATCTTACTCACTTTATATATCCGAAAATCCACTTAACTCTAATCTATATCTTACTCTAATGAAATTGTCTTATTTACTCAGTAGACTGTAGAACTTATCTAAACAATCCATATTCCAAATCACTTAACGGAATAGTAGTAAATAGAATTTACGCCCTCCCCACTTTACAACTTACCCGCAAAATTCGTCTAAATAGCCTCTGTCCCGTCTAAATCGTTTAACCTTCAATTTATCCCAAAAATTCCAACACCCTATGCACCACCCTAATCACTTAACGAAACACCTGCGATTTACCCTCCGTTGCAATCTGCCTCAAAAATTCATCCAACCAGTCCATACTCCCCACCCAAATCACCTAATCAACAACTTCTAATTTACGCTCACCCTACGGTCTACCTAGAAAGCTCATCGGAACAGCACATGTTTAACCGAAATCATTCGACGAGAACCTGGAAAACCAGCTGAAGAATTCACCGAAACAACCGATGTTCCTCGAATCACCTGACAAACCACTTACAATTTACGCCAACTTACAATTTACCTGGAATATTCATCGAAGTGGCTCATGCTCCACCCAAATCACCTCGCGAAACATTTCTAATTTATACCTACCTTGCACAGTCCACCCGGAAAATTCGTCCAAACGCATCCAATTTACCTGTAGTCTGCAATTGAGTTGAAAAATTCAAGCGAACGAAAATGATGAAACCGTGAGATCAAGACTCGTGAGACAACCCTATGGCGCCAGATTGTCCGCGCGTGAGTGTTGCCCGTACGTTGGGTCGCGTGTTTCAGCGACACACGCGCGTTTTCGAGCTGCACCAGAGAAAGAGAGAGAGAAAGAGAGAGAGAGAGAAAAGGCAGGTGGCCTGGTTGGGTATTGATCCATGATGGAGGGGGTGGTTGGTCGGGGCTGTTAGGTCGCATGCGCGTCACTTGCGGCTGGCTCCGTCCTCATCGACCCACGGCGGACAGTGGAAAAGGGAGAAACGGAAAGCGGAACGTCGCGTCACAGGGTGAACGAGGCGAGGCGGTGTAAGAGGGTCGGTTTCTGGATCAGAATGGTACGGTACCATCGATAGGAGCGCGGTGTGGACGCGGCCCCAGGCCGATTTAAATCGTTCGGGGGCGGTTCGAGGCTTCGTGACGCGCTGCGGCGATACGCGAACGGATCACGCGACGTCTGGCGTCGCGTTCTCCGCTCCGGGGGCCGAAGGACGAGTGGTTGCAGTATCGTGTGCAGGAATACCTTAGCTAATCCATATGCATATGGGACATTTTTGTTTCCGCATGTTTTTATTCGGAAAGAAAATATTTGCTATCGAAGGTTTCACAGATGAATATCTTAGCTCTATTCTGTTGGTGGCTGTTTTTATTCGCAGAGAAAATATTTGAAGCGAAGGGTTTCGTGGATGATCAGCTTAGGTATAATCGTTTGCGTATGAGAAATTCTTCTTTCTGATTGTCTTCAGTCGGAGAGAAATTGTTTGGACTTAAGGGCTCCGTGGTCGAACATCTTTGTCTTTCGGGAATTTTTCTTCGTACTGAAACGTTTTGGAATGAAGGATTCTGTGGATAAACATCCTAGTCCATTTTGTACATCGTGGATTTTTATTTTCGAGCACGAAATTAAATTTAACCTGAGATCAAAATCAATCAATTATGAAAAGAACGTTCACGATGATTTATCAATGTTCTATAACGTAGAAGCAGATGTTGTATGGAAATTATCCGCGTGTAGCAACGCATAGTAGGGTAGATAATGAAAATTCAATTTGCAGAGGACGTTTCGAGGATAGAAATATAATTGAAATGTGAGAAACTTGTAACTTATTTGTCGAGGTGTTGACATAGGTATAATGAAATTGGCTTAATCGATTGCTTACGAGATCTGTACTATCGGCTAGAAAAATTTTGAATCTTCGAATGTAAATTATTGTTCTGTTTAAACTACCATACGTTAGAGCTAACTTCTTATTCGTCCAACTTTTTCTATAACGTATATTACATTTTTTCGTTCTTCTTTCATTTCTAGTTAAAATATCGTGTCCTCTTTTTAAAGAAAATTGAAAAACCATCAAATGGAAACCAAACGAAAGAGGAATTATAGGATGATATAATAACTGCACAACAAGTATAATGAGTATAAGGATATAGAAATGGGGTTAGTGTTCTTGGAATAGCAATAACTTCTAGCTCTAGCTATGATTATTTCTTTATAGTAGCTTCAAACGAGAAACCAGAAACGATCGATTCCTCGATTGTAATCCCTTTAGAGTTGGAGTGGGCGTCTGGAACATCTACATAATATGTTTCCATCGCACAGTGGCTGGTTTTATCGCGAATAAGTTTGTTACGGAGGAACGAGCTCTGTAACTCTGAACGCAAGCGCTATTCTGGTTTATCTACCATAGAGAACAACCTCTGCCGTTTTATGGGCGGTTATTTTGTATCAAGATGCAAATTTTATCTACCCACTATTTGCCGTGAATACCGCACCATATTTCACTAGCGTAGTTTTAAGTGAATCTCTGTGCTTCATAAACCGTTCTCTTACGCAATTTTATCGTTTACCGTGAAACCCAATGGAAGGAGAAGTGGAACAACGAGCTTCTAAATCAATTTTATTCAAATAAACCGACCCGAACTGTTTGAAATAAAATGCAGCCAAGTTTAGTGAAAGAATAATCCTACGATATTATAATATTCATTTAAAAATCAAACTTCAAGAAGTCTAATAACAGATCTCTAGCGATTCAAATATTTTATTTCCCACGATTTTACTACTTGCAATCTGTGTAATATACATTCCTTTCCTATGTTCATATTTTACTGTCATACTTTTATATTCTCTTTGCTTCCTGTTATTTAGATCAGAATACTTAATCCACTACAATTTGAAACAAAGTACATTTTAACGAAACGATAGTCTTACGTTCACAATGCATATTATAAAATATTATAAAATCTCGGTACTATAATTTAAACGTTACTTTTCCTTCTCTGTGATATCATGCTAAATACAAGGTTTCAATCATCATGTGCTATCACGTATATTGTTATTTTTTACAAGAAATTCCAATTATTCCAACAAGCGCCAAATCAGTTGAGAAGTTTCACAAATTCTCCAGGCCTTTTCCACGTTACGTAATAACGTAACGTCGCCATATCTGCGAGTTCGCAACGATGAAGCGTAGCATTCAGCCCGCGCCACCCTCGTTAGTACCACGGTATCGTGAGAACTCCACCCTTCTCTGGTTCCGACCAAGTCAAGTCCTCGACGAAGATCGAATTGGGTTAAGCACGGGCTGACTCTGTTAGAATTTCAAGTCAATCCGTTGCATCCCTTCGAGCTCTTCCGGTTCCACCCATTTTCCGCCCCTTTTGAAGGGGTGGGGCGAGTGGAGGACGAAGAGATACGGTTATGCAACTCGATTAAACTCGGTTTTGTGGCGTCTGTCGCGATGAAATTCGTGGGTCGAACGTCTGTGACAAGCGAGAACGAACTTGAGACTCTCCAAAGGGTGAAATCCACCCCTTTCCAACGTACAAACTAATTTCTACAGCTGTCGCAATTTACAAACGCCGTTGCTTTTCCGTTGTTTCAATTCCTGTTCGCGTTTGTCTTTCGTTTATTGTTTATTTGGCCATTGTCTTTCTTAGTTCACAATGCAAGTTGTTTGCGGTTGTGTACTTTGCGGTACACAGGTTCGTGAAAATTCCATTCAAACATTTCCAGACACCTTTTACTAAACGATTCCATGTAGTGCGTGTAGTGTATTGTAGCATATAACACGAGTCTCTCGGGATAGCAAATTGATTAATTCGTTTTTGCTAATTTCTTAATTTCGTTACAGTTTCATGTACTGCCGCGTGTAATATGAGCCTCGGGAAAACAAATTGATCGACTGCATTTTTCCTCTAATTTTTTAATTTCATTGCAGTTTCGTGTGCTATGTATAGTGCGAGCCTGCTAAAAAATCGATCTAATCAACTCCACTTTTTGTTAATTTCTTAATTTCATTGCAATTCCGTGTTCTACTGTAACGTAATCCTTTGACGAAAAATTCACCCATGAATTAATCTACTCTGATTGTTGTTAATTTCTTGATTTCATTAGATATTGCTACATGATCGATATTCAATTCTAAAAAAAAAGGAAATAAATTCTAAATCTATTTATTAATTATTTATCGAAACTGACTGTAACGTAATCCTTTGACGAAAAATTCACCCATAAATTAATCTACTCTAATTGTGGTTAATTTCTTGATTTCATTAGATATTGCTACATGATCGATATTCAATTCTAAAAAAAAAAAAAAGGAAATAAATTCTAAATCTATTTATTAATTATTTATCGAAACTGACTGTAACGTAATCCTTTGACGAAAAATTCACCCATGAATTAATCTACTCTGATTGTTGTTAATTTCTTGATTTCATTAGATATTGCTACATGATCGATATTCAATTCTAAAAAAAAAAGAAAAATGGAAATAAATTCTAAATCTATTTATTAATTATTTATCGAAACTGACTGAAACTTTTTTAGTAATCGAAGACATTTGTTACATTCTTATCTGTGCAATTCACAGCAGAAAATTCGTCGATCCTGACCGCGCTAATCGCAAGAGCGTCCCCCGTTTCTGGCAAGTAATTGCGATCCCCAGATACGCTTTCTTCTCAATAAAAGCCCCCGTACCCTCGACCTTAATTCGACGATTACGGTCCCCGGCGTGGTCGTTCGCTTACTTTGTTTCTTTGTCTCTCGTTCAGCGAGCTTCTAACGTGCCTTCTTTTCGAAAGACTGCGAGAGATCCATCTTGCTCGAGGTTCTCTGCTCTTTTTTATATTCCAGCCTCTGAGAAGCCAAATTGATCAACTCTACCTTACGAAATCATCAATGGTGGATTAACACATTGATTTATTAGCGTAGACGTTTATGCAAATTCAAGTTTTTATTAACGTACCTAAAAAGATAGTTTTGATTTCCTTCGCGTGTTAGATATTGCAACATTCGCATTCATTTGAATATTTTATATATTTTCATGTATTTTATTACATTCTTTTCGTCTTTGTATTTATAAATCTACATACATAAACACGATAAACTTCACGTTATTCCGATACGTAATCGATATTCAACGTTGTCAAAAAAGAGATTTTATTTTCGCAGATCTACTTCTAAAGAGACAGCATAAAGAATTTCGAAGGAATGTTTGGGAAAATAATATTCGTCATTGCCATTATCCTACGAATCTTAACTCATAGAGTCGACCAATATAACTTCTCAGCGAATTACTTTCCCTCATTTTAGATATTAATTCTAGTAGTCACTTTTAGTCCGCGTTAACTTTGCTGTGAAATTTCCTAAAATCTTATTTCAATAAAAATTCATCGTCGTAATATTTCATCGTTCGATGGATAGATCTGTGAGAACGAAAAATTATTCTAAAAAGTAACTGGAGATGAATATTCGTCCTAAAGGTTGCTCGAGGAAAAAGTATGTTTCTGGAAAAAGCAGTGCATTCGTCGATGAGGATGGAAATGAAAGCAAAATAAAATCGCGACGAGTTTATTTTGTACAAACAGGGGATGCTGGTCGGGTTAATGGCACGTTTCGAGCATTTGTTTTAGATATTTGGCGAGAGCATGTCTGCAAGCTGAAATGAACAATTAATGTACGTCTTATCTCTTCAATGTATCGAAAGTATAGTCGTTAGTATTTGAAAGATTATTTGTAGCTTCAAAGCGATACAAACGTTAATAATTCGTAATAATAAGATACGTGAAAAATATTTGCCACGTATCCGTATCTTTCAAGTGGATTCTATAAACTCGAACATATTTATTTCTATCACGGCAGACTTTTATAACTGTACAAAAGTATTTTTAGATGGTACAGTTATTGATTCAGGTAATAAATAGCAGAGTGAAAATGGCTACGTGCAAATCCTACCTGTGTTATCATCAAGATCAATAGATCACATAGAGATTGTTGCATTGAATAGACAAGCAGAATGATTGTTCGTATCGGTTTCAGAATATATTTTATGTAATACTTTTGCAATTTCATGTTGCATTGTTTTTCATCAATTTCACGTTACATTACGTCTTCTCTGGACAACGTTGCGTTACAACAGCGACCTCGTTGATCTATGTACACTAAATGTGTTCGAAGCTCGGATAGATAATCATTTGGGAGCCCTGCAGAGCTCCACTGTTCGCTTAGCCTATATATTCCAACTAATGACCACACATAATAGACTGCTGTACAGACAACGTCCAACATACCATGTACGAACTTTCCAACTGCACACAATTATCTTCAATGTATCCTACACTGCGAGAAAATTTAAAGCGTCACTAAAATTACGATAGAATATTTGCATTTTTCTTTTTGTAAATTGTTTAAAAGAAATTTATTTCATAAAAACGTAAGCTTCCACTAAATTATTTTGATGCAATTTTATTTGTTACTTTGCATTAGTCGAGGACTATGACCATTTCAATTACCATAATATTGTTCCAAGAACAGGCTTTCAGGGAACACTACGTACAATTACAGAGGCAATAACTCGCTATGTTTTGAAAACAGCCGCGAAAATGATACTCGAAGCGACGACAGTAGATTTAACGGAATATTAATTATCACATTATTTAAATCAAATTGAACAAATTAATAAATCGTATGATAAAATAAATTCGTCGTTGTTACATAAAATTCCGTACATCGTTCGTAGCTTCTTTTTATCGCGTCAAGAATGAGATGTAACCTTGCGATGTCTAATAAATAATAATGACAGCATAATAAATGCATCACTGTCACGGTAAATTCTGTACATTGAACGTAGCTGTTTTAACGCGTCAAAAATGAAATGCAATCGTGTAATAAACGATTAGTGATAATTATAACTTTGAAATAATAATAATAAAACAATAATAGAATAATAAATGCATCAAATTCTCTACATCCGTCATAGCTTCTTTTTTCAACGCAGCCACAGCGAGATGCGATTTTACAACAATATAAAAACAAATGAATAACGATTCAATTTACTTCAGCTTCAAACATCCATCTATTGGAATATTACGAGTCGATTCATCGTGTCTTTTATCGCGACGCTTTCCTGCTCGACAACCACTTCCGGTCCCTACGCGCTAATCTCTCTCGTTATGTATACGACTGGTCCGGAAAGTACGTGCTCGCGCGCATTTGCTAACGATCAGCAATTTGTATAAGGTCGATCAGCATTCGCATTCTGCGAACTTTATCGTAGCCTGCGGATTAGATCGATCTACGTCGAACGTTTGTACATCGATTAGGATTTTCATGGATGCCACGGGGCCATTTAAATCCCAATTTTTTTACCTTCATCGATTCGGCTGTTTCTGCGCTTGTCCTCGTTAGCGCAGTTCCATCTCGATGACTATTTTCGAGCGTACGTGTGCGTTGAGAAATTTTTAATTTGAAATCTCTAATCTTTGTCGGGCGTTCCGTGAATTTCCTCCAAATCGTTTGATTTCGACTCGTTTCATTTAATTTGCTTTCAATTAGATTCGAGACCGATGAAGATTTTTGATATTTCAGTGTTCACTGGTTCGTTATCTCCTATCGTATTTATTTTTTAAGTTGTTATTTTTGCCTCCGATTCCTCCGCTTCGTCTAAATAGCTGGGTCTAATCTAGCATTTCTTTCATTTAGTTTGCTTTAAGTGGAGTCCTGATTTTCCAGAGATTTTCGATACTTCGAGAGGGATTATTTCACGCGATAGAGTTTGATGAATGTTTTACAAGTAGTTGAGGACTCTTTGGAGAGTCGACGGCTAATTTATGAATCATTCTGTGAGACGATAGTCGCTGATTTATTCCTCGGATACGTTAATTAAAGCTATATAAAACCGCGCGATATTATCTGGATATCAAATGTTTCCTCGTGTCCACGTGATCAATCGGTATATCGCAGATCATAGTAAACATTCGTGGTGGCATAACTGTCTGTAAATATTATTGCAGCATGTTATTAAACATATTGGAAATGATCGGTATAACCTTCGATACTAAAGAAAGATATAAATCCGCAGACTTTGATAGACTTCCACGCTGTGCAGAAGCTTCTAACTGCGACGGATATAAACGTCCCTTGAAAAACCGATCATTTCTTATTCAACGAAAGGAGGAAACAGGAAGGGGCGGATATTCGAGCAAACAGGATCTCACTTTATTTTCTCTATCATCGAAATTAACAAATTTGAGATCGCTGCCGTTCGACACGCGACCAAAAGGTCTAAGAGCCTCTCGGAGGGTCAGAGAGGAAAAGGAAGGAACGACGATGATTTGAATGAAGAGATTTGCACGTAAAAATGCGACAACGATCCGCGAGAAATTTATAGTCTCAAGTCTGGCTATGTTAACCGGCTGAATAATTCGTGGCATGTAATTTAATATTGCAGCGTGTGGCTGAATTAAATACGTCAGCCGACGTATTCGTTGGAATGCGTTCACGATTAGATAAAAATGCCAAGCGTGTAGAAGAAGTCGGGGCCAAGCGTACAAGTCAGGGCCCAGCGTCATCTACCGCTCGTAAAAAGCGTAATTTTGTTACGCGCGACACCGACGCGACGCGCTCGCGAGCGTAAACGCGACAATTCTCCTCCGCGACGTTATTATCTCTCGTTGATCGTCACACGGCGTTCCCGTCATTGAGGAAGCTCGATTATGCAATTTCGTTACGTACGCACCTCCGCCATGGTGTGAAACACACATACATGGAATACAAATGTCTACACATGTAGAGGGATGGTACAGGGCCATATAGAAAATTGTGCGTCGTTATCGTCGTCGATGGCTCGGTCAGGCTGACGATAATTTGGCAAAATGTTTGTTTCACCCTTTTGTGTTGAAAAGTAAAAATTAATATGGTTGAAGTTTTGGAAAAGTTGTATGAATTTCATTGTGATATACTCGATTATCGTTAATTATTACGTAATATCTACTTATCTAATTACATACAAGGCTGAGTTAGTTGTGGATTATGTAGATGTTCGGAGTTAAATTACTTTCTATGTTTACGAGGATATTGCTGAGGATTAGTTTTCTTCGCCTAATTCTTCATCTGGAAGCTTAGTTTCTATTTTCTCGTGTGAATCATTGAGAGTGAAATTAGCGGGAAAGATCATCTATAATGTAGGTTACTGATATTTTGAATTTGATGAACAATTTGCTTGCAATTTACATATGTTACAAATATATCGTTGGACGCTGAAACAAATTGAAGTTTCTTCTAAAAGTACCTCTTTCTAGAAATTACTCGCTATTAATTAAAAGATAAAAATGTTTTTATTCTTCTCAAAAGAACATACGTGAGCATAAGTTATAATAAGATATAAGATTCCTCTGTAATCTTCTAATCGATGGAAGAATCGACAATGACGTTGTATTTCTATGTCGTCGATATTTCTTTTCTCTTTACGAAGCGAATATGTAGTGGACAGTAAATATATTTGACAGTAGACGTTGGACATTTGGAGCACAATGATTCAGCCAACACTGAGTTATATCTGAGAATCAATATATCGATATGAAGTTATCGAGCTTTGATTAGATGAAACGGATGATTGTTAGCTATCGACGATTAGCTTTGCATTAGACATGCATGACAATATTGACAACCGTAACTGACATTATTAATAAGAGATACGATAGGATACTCTCAAGGGACAGGGACAGATTCATGGAACGTTGTGACGGTGAACGGAAATGTGCTTCTTGAAGATAAGTAGAATCAGGCCTCGTAAGGTCAGACACGTGGTATGCGCTTCAATCATCTCCAATATTCACAAACCTTTAATCTTTTAGACCTTCAACATCTCAACGCGTATATCTTACACTACTGGTAAAATCATTACAGTGTCGAGCAAAAGAATAGAGATCGGTCTTTTCTTATAAACAATTAACCAGGTATCTTTAATTACCACGGACAGGAGATCGAAGAGAAGATTGGAGAAAAAAACCAGGAACTTACAATATCAAAATATTAGATGGTAGGAGAATAAACATGAGCGTTACGTAAATAAATGTCACAAGAATCCCAATGAACAACATCGTCGTATAGGAAAATACTTTTCAATGGAAAATTGTTTATCTTGAAACTCATACAAATCTTGGCTACTCCTCGACCACTCTTCAAAAGAGATTTAACTCTGATTTCTATCGACGACACAAAGAGACCGCGAACGCGTACAATGTTCCAGTAAACACATTGATTTAAGACTTCCGCTTGTCGTATATTCGTCGTTACACTGTGTATCTTTATGCAAATTCATATTTTTGCGAATATAATTTTTAAAAAAAGGTATAGCCTTCGTAGAAAATTACATCGGACATTATAAAAAGCTGTACGTATTAGGTCGTCCGAAAAGTTTCTTTCGTTTTATAAGGAAACAATGGATGCACAGCGTTTTTCGTTTTATATTATTTTGTCGAATTATGTTCTGTCCATTTTGTTCTGTCAAAATAAAGACCACAACGTTCGACAGATTAGGTTTCATGTTTGTATAAAGATGCATCGTTGTAACAGACGTGTCTGTAAAATAAAAACACTTTTTGGACAATCTAATACCTTGAATATTTCATATACGTCTCCATATTATGTACATTCTGTGCAATTTTGCACTTTCTCACATTCCCATGAACGTATAGGGATGCGCAAACTCTATCACCGACGCGCTGATGCTCGCAAAATCAACCGCCGCGATAAACTACGGTTACACAGAATCACTAGCAACCTTTTCTATAAGTAGCCCATACGCGTATATATTAGGTTGTTCGAAAAGTTGTTCTTTCGTTTTATAAGGAAATAATAGACGTAATAGACGTAAAACAGAAATTATTGTTCGTCTATTATCATCTTACAAAACGAAAGAAACTTTTTCACATTTTTCGTATGTTCGATAAAAGTTATGTTTCACGAGCCTGTAACGATGTGTACGGAAACTCGTGTCAGAGTTCACGGGACATTTAACCGTGGAAGGGCAAGCATGGCTCGAAACTAAAATCCTGTTGAAGCGAGCCATTAAAATATCGGTCATAGAGAGGATCAGGAGGGCATGACAGTGCACGCCGCTGGCAATTTATTTCGACGGAACGAGAGTTGCCGTCGACACACACCGCTCGTTAAAATCGTTGACGAACAGCCGCCGCGTACCTTTGTGTCTGTATCATTTGGATCAATAGAGAGAGGCTGAGCATTCGTCACCAACTACGTCCGCTCGCCTTCGATCCGTCCTGTTTTTCGACCACGTTTCCTCGCAGTTCTTCCCTTCCTTTTTCGCCAACAGCGCTAGTAACGTGGGAATTGATAAAGTAAAATCGATCTTCCGGTATCTTTCAATTTACTTATACGGTAGGGAAGAAAGATAAATAGACAGATAGTAGAATCAGATATCGCTAAAACGCTCGAGTTAATTTAACGAATACGTATACGCTTAGTGGAGTGCGTATTTTTGTAATACGCGATTTTATGAATGCGATTAAAAAGAAATGGAAGTGTAGAAAATTGTTTTATCTACCAAATAATATTGCAAGGACTATTAGCTGCTTTGGATATTTCGTACATTTTTCTGAATTATTTCTGCTCGTTTTCTTCCGCTTTCGAGTTTCCCATAAGCACAGAAAAATCTGCCAATCCTCATAGTGTCCGCGTAGATTATTTACGGGAAATAGTTGAAATTATCATTTACGTTTTTGCCATCGCTGTTTCTACTATTTTTCTTCGCTTATTTTTACCGCCAACCGTGGCATTCAGATTGCAAGAAAGACGAAGTTGTGTTTAGAGATTGAGAAGATTCGAGAAGGATCGAAGTGGTTGGATCAGAAGATGGTGCAGTGCTATGGAATTTTCAGAGTTTCAAGAATTTTGATAACTTTCATACGATGATAGTGTTGGTTGTTTCTGTTATGTGCTTTTAAATCTAACAGCAACAGATCGTAGGAAAAACATTTTCGATTTGACTCACGATCTATCGACCGACTGGAACAGGATTCCGCGAGCGTCGAGAACCACTGGCTACGCGCCAATCTATTTCGCTTATTTCCGCGACACGTTCGGTATTGCAATCACCGTTCCGAGTCGACGAGAGGTCGAGACAATTTACTGCACTGCGGCTAGGCAAAATCTTCTCCTGCAACGAGTGACAATTATCGCATCGCGCGCGCACATGCACCGACCGATCGATACACGGCGCGTACAGCCATCCTGTCCGATGTATCTCGCGAAACTTTACGCAGTTCCTGTTCACAGTTTTTCCAACCCCGATATATATATATATATAATAAATATAAATATATATACATATAACGTTGTCAAAATAAATAAGCAGACGTACAGAACTAAAGATAGAAAAAAGAACTGGGAACTAGTGAGCGCAGGATTAAAAATGCAGAAAATTGAAAATTAGAATACAAAATTAAACAGTGAAATTAATAAAAGCGAAATTAAAAATACAGGACACGAGAAATTTAAGTGCGAAATTCAGGGTACGCAGAATTAAGTATTAGAATATATTAGGTCGTCCGAGAAGTTTCTTTCGTTTTATAAGGAAATAATGGATGCACAATATTTTCCGTTTTATATCATTTCGTCGAATCGTGATCCATTTTGTTCTGTCAAAATAAAGATCACAAAGTTAGACAGATTAGGTTTCACGTTTGTATAAAGACGTGTCTGTAAAAGGACATTTCTCGCACAACAAATTAAGAATTAAAATGCAAATTAAGGCACGAGAAATCACCGATCAAAGTACAAATGTAAGAGAATAGAACATTTAAAACGAGAATATAAAACTAAAAATGCAGAAAATTGGAAATTAAAATAAGACGAAATACAGAAAGTTAAGGATTAGTATACAAAACTAACGACCGAGGTACGAAATTTTGTCCAACGGTATAAAGAGCAAAACTAAATATCAAAGAATTCGCCTTTTTTTATGTTGGTGAGTATGAGTAGTAGTAATTGTAGGTCAATCGATCAATCACGTTTCAGTATCTTCTTTGTCGAAAGACTAGGGGTGCGACCCTTACGAATTTCTGATCTGTCGTCTACTTTCTAAGGCTTGAACCATAGAAATACCATCCCTTTGTGAAACGTTTTATCGATGCCCGCGTTAGAGTACGTCATTTGTATGCGTTCAAACATTCGAGAAAACGAGATTACGCCAATTCACGGGCAGATATCATGGCAAACATTCCTCTGCAAATGGTCGTCGAATGTTTCCCTGAAGTCGTTCACCTCCATAAAACCACACCCTTCGATTTAAATACCCCAGACACGGGGAAATAACAGGGAATCGTTTGCGTTTATTCGGTAGATCGAAAGGAGCTTTATTCTTCACTTCATTCGTTCTCAATTTATCGCAAACTTGATATTACTTTCAATAGAAATATTTCAATTATCGAATACTTTACGAACAGGCTGCACCATTCAATTCGATGCTTTCATAAACGTATATAATAATTTTATATAAATATGCTGGTAATTTTCATTACACAACATATCGGTGTATACGTTTCCCTTTGATATTTCGATTAAAACGAATAAAGCTTCGTACGTAACGATCGAACTGTCGTTACTTTCAACAATTAATGAAAAACTCCGAAAATATACAGAATGCACTTAATACGTGGAATTTGATTTATTTATGAAAAAGCGTGCATCTTTTCATCTTCCCGATTTCATCTTCCCGAAAACTAATGAATTCGCAAAGAATTAACGAATAAATGTGAAACTTCGAATTGGATGTTTCCAAATTTACGTAAACGTGATTTCCCACCTCTCCTACTCCGATATATCGTTTTATCTCGAATGAAAATAAAATTATATCGTATTTACCTATGTATAGAAGAATAAAGATCGATTTACTTTTCATTCATGACTCGATTAACAAATCACTATAATAGTCGCAAGACTCGTCGATTCAGCGTCGTCCTTCAGTTTATAAAACTGTACAAGAAAAACATGGATGGACGTCGAACGGATGAACAATAGCGTCCTTCACAATAGAAATCGTGATTTACATCGCGAGTTATTCGTTCAAGGATCGAAACGATCCGGGAACCGGACGATTTTCAGTGACACGCCTTCGTTAAACCGGTACCGGAAGTAGTCGTTACTCAAACACCAGCCAGCCGAGGTCGCTCTTGAAAATTAGGCTCGCGGCTGCACCGTGGCCTCGTGTAATCGATTCACGCTGCCCACTGTGCCCACGTGTTTCCAAAAGCCTGACACGTTGCGCTTCTGCGTGTTCTCATGGTCGACTTCGCCGATCGTGCGATCTAAACGCAATATAGAACCAAAAGTCGTCCACTGGGCTATTCGGTTTATTTTTGGAAAATATTATTCTAAGAACTGTTAGACGATCGTGGAAATAAGAAGCTGGACGCATCAAAGCTTCGAAGCTTCAAAGGAAGATGGAATGTTGGGGCTTGCAATTGAAGTTTATCGTAAAATTAGAGAGTGCTTGGTGTTGAAGGATCGCGTTCAATTAAATTACGTGAAATTAGAAAATTCTCAAGTATCGTTTAATTAAAAATCGAAAGTGAAACGATTAATCCGCGCTTCTTATATTCCATCAATTTTATTTAATTTATATTTCTCCCCTTCGAATATATATATTTTTCATTGTCGTTGAATATTTCGCCCTTTCAAGCTCGTTAGACGTTCGAAAGGAAGTTTTACAGCCACGTGAACCAAGGAACACTGGACGCAACCGAAGAGTCATGGCAATATTTATTTGTTTAATTGAATCTTTCACTTGTCATTGTATAGCATCGATTTTTATTTCTCTGTTAATTTTCTCCCTTATTTTTTTTCGTTCGCTCTCATCTCATGTTTTTTTTATCATCTCATTTTTTACAGCATGGCCGCTCAGACTCGTACAGGGTCGCAACGCTACCGAAAATACGCGACGACAACAAAACAGCCGACGGGATGTACAAGGTATTCACTGCGTGACTTCCGGTCCGCGGTGGCTCTTCATTTTTGTGTTACGCCGGCAATTTTCGCCGGTGCTTGCTTCATCGACGACAGAATCTTCCAATTCTGTCCTCGTTTCTATCTCAATCACTCTCTTTCTCTTCGCGAATCTTCGGAATTCTCTCTGCAAAAGATGCTCCGTCACATCTTTCTCTTCCTCGACATTCTCTACTAACCATTTTCCTCGTCATTCTACTCTAACAATCACAGGAGATCCGCGACACAATTTTCCGTAATATTCCTTCATAGAATTTCTTCTAAAACCTCTTTCATATCTTTGCTCTTTCTATTCTTTTTCGAACGAGACACTTTTATCAATGTCTCTGCTCTGTTCCTCTGCGAAGGGAGGAGTCTTATTTTCTCTATGGTGACTGGTACTAACGCATTCTTTTTTATATACACTGGTGTACAAAAGTTTTCAGCTGCTATACGCGTCTTTCGCTTTATAACGCAAGAATGATACGACATGTTCTAAGAAAATTTTAACTAATATCGGTAGAAAACTGTAGTAGGTAAAAGAAAATGGCACGACAAGTTGTTATACGATCACATGGTATTAGTTAAAATTTAATTGAAATTTGTACAACACGTGGATTTTCGAATATAAGATGAGAAGACTATAGAGCTGGAGATTTTTGAATATTACTGTATTCTGCACAGTATTATTTAATACTCGCTATGACACTGACTACTAACACAATGTATATAATTAATTTGTACCATTTAACAATTAATATATATATTTATATATTACTGTGACATTACGGTTCGTGACTGAGGAATATTCTCTTTGGGATTTCGTCTGTCGCCTACTTTCTGGATCTTAACGACTCTATTTAAGACAATTGACTGATATCAGGGATGAAGGGTTGACACTGGTCCCCTGACGATTCTGTATGATCGTGGAAACGAAACATCTTGTAGTTAACGATCATACGATTAATTATTGTATCTGAAAGATTGTGTTGTAAATATTTCTTATGCGAAGTGGTGTTGGAATGAAAAGTAATTTTGTATGGTGAAGGGTGTTCTTAGGGTGATCCTTATACTTTGATAAGGACACTCTACTTTTAACGAAGATTGTGGTATTATCATAATTTTGAAATAAAATAGTTCTGAAATATTAAAAGATTCTCTGATTTCTCTAGTTAGAAACTTATTCTGAAAGCTTTAACTAATTTGATGAATGTATTATGAGATTTCAAGAATTAAATGTGAAATCATCAATGTGAAATATCAATGTTCTAGGAACTTAAACTAATCTCAGAAATGTTAATTAAAGTATTAAGTATTCTCTTGCTATTTTCCTTATAATTCTTTCATACAAAAAAAAATCGATATTTTTACCATCTTCGTTAAAAATAATATTCCCAATCTATTTTTATTGTAGGATATTAAACAAAATATTTATAACTTCAAGCTTAAGAAACTGGCTTTACTCTCAATTGCTAATAGCGTTCACCTAGATTCAACGTAGCACCAAACTTGAGAAAATAAAACGGGCTTCGCCTAATATCTCGTTAACTCACTTTCTGTTCTTCGATTAATCCGTTCTATGTTATTTTTGCAAAACAGTCGCGGCGGAAGAATCCAAAGCGGAGAACGGACAATTTAGAGGACCTGAAGCAGGAGCTGGACATTGACTTCCACAAAATTACACCCGAGGAACTGTATCAAAGATTTCAGACGCACCCCGAAAACGTAAGTATATTCACATTCTTAACCCTTTCGCGACCAACTCTTCTCCTTCTTTTTCCTCTCCGTAAAAAAAATGTCGTTTATCAATGACTTATAAGAGAAACCTATTTGAAATCATTCTCTGATTGTTTGCATAGAAAAAAAGGTCAAGACCAGCTCTACTGAAAAGCAATACATTGGTCGTTTGGTTAAATAAAAATCTGCATGGACTTTAGAAAATTGAATGTTCTAACGATCAATATTTTAATTCGAAAATTTATTCAGATCGTCAACCGAGGCAGGGAAAATTTTAGGGCTGTTTACTTTGAATCGCACTTGAGATCTATGTAACGTTACATGTGTGGAATTTGAAAGAGTCCATCTTTGCTTCTCATAAAATATTATTAAAAAAATGTGAGAGTCAAATGAATTAAAAAAAAATCCTTGGAATCGCGTTCTTCTAGCCAATTTAGAGAACTTTGTGAGTGTTTGCTTTGAATCGTATTTGAGGTGTAACGTTACACGTGTGCAATTTGAAAGAGTCGATCTTTGCTTCTCATTAAATATTATTAAAAAAAAATTTGAGAGAGTCAAATGAATTAAAAAGAAAAAAAATCCTTGGAATCGCGTTCTTCCAACCAATTTAGAGAATTTCGTGAGTATTTACACTGAATCGTATTTGAGGTGTAACGTTACACGTGTGCAAATTGAAAGAATCCACCTTTGCTTCTCACAGAATATTGTAAAAAAAAAAAAAATACGAAAAAGTGAAATGATTTAAAAAAGACCTCCTTGGAATCGCGTTCTTTTAACCAATTTAGAGAATTTCGTGAGTATTTACACTGAATCGTATTTGAGGTGTAACGTTACACGTGTGCAATTTGAAAGAGTCGATCTTTGCTTCTCATTAAATATTATTAAAAAAAATTTTGGGAGAGTCAAATGAATTAAAAAGAAAAAAAAATCCTTGGAATCGCGTTCTTCCAACCAATTTAGAGAATTTCGTGAGTATTTACACTGAATCGTATTTGAGGTGTAACGTTACACGTGTGCAATTTGAAAGAGTCGATCTTTGCTTCTCATTAAATATTATTAAAAAAAAATTGAGAGAGTCAAATGAATTAAAAAGAAAAAAAATCCTTGGAATCGCGTTCTTCCAACCAATTTAGAGAATTTCGTGAGTATTTACACTGAATCGTATTTGAGGTGTAACGTTACACGTGTGCAAATTGAAAGAATCCACGTTTGCTTCTCACAGAATATTGTAAAAAAAGAAATACGAAAAAGTGAAACGATTTAAAAAAAGAAAATCGTTGGAATCGCGTTCCAGTTTAGAATAATTACTTGGTGCTGACGCGAGCCGAGTTCTCTTTCTTTCTTTCTCCGCGACCGAGTCGCGCGCCTCGATCGATCGGGTTATTTAAAGCTCTCGAGTATCATCGCTGACACGAAATTCCTGATGTCCCTTATTTAGCGAGGCCGATAATTGTGGAACGCGTTGCAATCGTTAACACAAGACGTGAATGGGTTGATTGAAAAATTAAAAAGAAAAAAGTAGTACATATATGTGTTAATATATCGCTATAGAAAAATTTCAATACCTACTAAAATTATCTAACTCGTCGTTAAAATTTCTGATTGGAGAGCATGTAGTCTGTTATTGATGTGTCCAAATAATTAATACCATCCTGGATATAATCATTGCGTACAATGATTTTGTGGACGATAATGAAGAATGGTTTCAATGGTTATTTCTCCGGTCCTTGCTACCGTTATGATTATGCACATTAATTTGGGAATGATGTTGGTCCATGATGTTCGTTGAAAGAACAAAATAGATATTCGAGGAATATTGAGAGTTCGAATAGATAGACGTTGCTAAGACGATTAATAGTTTGGGTATCAATAATGATTGATAATTCAGATTCTTATAATTTTACGTTGAAAGTATTATATAACTATTGGGATAATATTAGAATTTGAACGACTATAATCAAAAAGTGACTGAATGCTAACTGTAAACGGTACTTGTACTCATTTTACACAGAATAAGAACTATATAACCAACAAATAGAAAGAAGTTACAGAACATCGCAATCTAATTCAAAATAAAGAACAAACTTCATAATCCACATAACTTCATAATCCAGTATTTGAGAACTTAATATCCAAACTATCATAACACTGCTTCGATTTGGCAACAATTATAAATCGCAATAGACCTCAAACTTTACCAAAGAAATACTCTAACAAATCGAACATAATGCTGCAAACATGATGAACTAACGATAAACTATTTTTGTTTCAGGGCCTCAGCCATGCGAAGGCAAAAGAGAATTTAGAAAGGGACGGTCCAAACTCGCTGACCCCACCGAAACAAACGCCCGAATGGGTCAAATTCTGTAAAAATCTGTTCGGTGGTTTCGCGTTACTGTTGTGGATCGGCGCGATCCTCTGCTTTATCGCGTACTCGATTCAAGCAACGACCAGCGAGGATCCAAATGACGACAATCTGTACCTGGGTATCGTGTTAGCGGCGGTGGTCATAGTTACAGGCATATTCTCGTATTACCAAGAAAGTAAATCCAGCAAGATCATGGAATCGTTCAAGAACATGGTACCACAGATCGCGACTGTAATTAGGGAAGGCGAGAAACTGACATTGAAAGCGGAAGAACTGGTACTTGGAGACGTCGTGGATGTTAAATTCGGCGATCGTATCCCGGCCGATATCCGTATCATCGAATCGAGGGGCTTCAAGGTGGACAACAGCTCTCTGACCGGTGAATCCGAGCCGCAGTCCAGGTCTCCAGAGTTCACGAACGAAAATCCATTAGAAACGAAAAATCTTGCTTTCTTCTCGACGAATGCCGTTGAAGGAACCGCAAAGGGTGTTGTGATCTGCTGTGGTGATCAAACTGTAATGGGAAGGATTGCTGGTTTAGCGTCCGGCCTTGACACCGGCGAAACTCCGATCGCTAAGGAGATCCACCATTTCATCCATCTGATCACTGGCGTAGCTGTATTCCTTGGTATTACGTTCTTCCTTATCGCCTTCATCCTTGGTTACCATTGGCTCGACGCTGTTATCTTCTTGATTGGTATTATTGTGGCTAACGTACCGGAGGGTTTGCTAGCGACCGTGACCGTGTGCTTGACGTTGACCGCCAAACGTATGGCGTCGAAGAATTGCTTGGTTAAGAACTTGGAGGCAGTGGAAACCCTGGGCTCGACATCGACCATCTGCTCGGACAAGACTGGCACACTCACGCAGAATCGTATGACCGTTGCTCACATGTGGTTCGACAATCAGATCATCGAAGCTGACACGACGGAGGATCAGTCTGGACTTCAATACGATCGTACCAGCCCTGGATTCAAAGCTCTGGCGAAAATTGCTACTCTGTGCAACCGTGCCGAATTCAAAGGTGGCCAGGAAGACAAGCCTATCCTGAAGAGAGAGGTGAACGGCGATGCTTCGGAAGCTGCTCTGTTGAAATGTATGGAACTTGCTCTTGGTGACGTTATGGGCATTAGGAAACGCAACAAGAAAGTCTGCGAGATTCCATTCAACTCTACCAACAAGTATCAAGTTTCTATCCACGAATCCGACAACCCAGACGATCCTCGACATCTTCTCGTGATGAAGGGTGCGCCAGAAAGAATTCTTGATCGTTGCTCGACTATCTTTATCGGTGGTAAGGAAAAGGTACTCGACGAAGAGATGAAGGAGGCTTTCAACAACGCTTACTTGGAGCTTGGTGGCCTTGGTGAACGTGTACTCGGTTTCTGCGACTTCATACTGCCGTCCGACAAATTCCCGATCGGCTTCAAATTCAATTGCGACGACCCCAACTTCCCGGTTGATGGACTCCGCTTCGTGGGCCTGATGTCTATGATCGACCCGCCCAGGGCTGCGGTGCCCGACGCGGTCGCCAAGTGCCGTTCCGCCGGCATCAAGGTCATCATGGTAACCGGTGACCATCCGATCACTGCCAAAGCCATTGCCAAATCTGTCGGCATCATCTCTGAAGGTCAGTTTTCTTGGTAGTTCCTTTCTCTCATTTATTTACTTTTCTTCTAATCCATCCTTTACAATTGGTTATGTCGAGGAGATTCTGTTGGAGTTATTTAGTTGTTTTTAGTGAGTTTTTCTACAGATTATGTCGAGGAGATTTTTATTAGGAGATTCTACCGTTTGAAGGGAGATTTTCTGTAGAGGATTATACTATATAACAATTGTTTGATAACTATGGTGTGGAAACATCAGTAATGAAAAGCAAATACAATTTCTTTCTGGTTGAACCTGTAACTGGATATCTACTTCCGCTTAGAAAGGAGCGAAAATTTAGTTAAAGCAAAGTAACCACCGAAACTATTTAACTAAATTTAATCAAATTGCCACATTTACATCCGAATCTCCTCGTTTCCCAAATCGTTTCGGTATACCGCGTAGTCAAGCAGAAGAATGCAAATGAGAATTTCCCCTTCGACTCTGTCCCTTCTTACAAAATATTCATAAATCCGCAGCAGCTGTTAGGAACCTGATAAGTAATTTCGATTCTACACTTCCCAAGGGAGTAGATAGTTACGTAAATTTATTGGAAAATCAGTTCGAAGCGCCGAGCACCCTTGCTTTCTTAGAAGAAAATACTTAGGTTGAAAATGATATTTTTGATCAGGTAACGAGACCGTCGAGGACATTGCTCAACGGCTGAATATCCCGGTATCCGAAGTCAATCCTCGCGAGGCTAAAGCCGCCGTTATCCACGGAACCGAACTCAGGGAACTGAACTCCGACCAACTGGACGAGATTCTCAGGTACCACACCGAAATTGTGTTCGCCCGTACCTCGCCACAGCAGAAGCTCATCATCGTCGAAGGCTGCCAACGAATGGGTGCTATCGTCGCTGTAACTGGTACGCTATTTTATCTTATTCTTTACCCTTTCCTGTGAATAATATTTTCCATCACTGTGAACGTTTGTTTCAAATCCAACATGATATTTTCGCATAAATCCAAACGATTCAATCCCACCACTATGGCTCTATTGTCAAAAGCAATCTCTGCCGGGTCTATGAATAGATCATTGCTAGATATTCCTTTCTCCAATCATAGGAATATACAATAAATAAAAATATAGATTAGATAGTTCGAGCGTAACGTATTAACCAAACCATTTGATCAGTTTGAACGCAACAATCAGTTCAAACAATTTCATACCTGAACCGAATGAACGTTATAATATTTCTCTGAATAATCCTCTTTAAGTTCTTTGGAGTGCACTGACTCTTAAGGTAGAAACGCGTTACTTTCGCGTCACGTGAAATCACGTAACAACGGGTTATTTCACGTGACGTTCGAGAAGTGTGAGCCGGTGTATTTCCATCGTTTTAAATCCGTTGGAAACAAGTCAGCGTCACGCCACGCTGTTTACGGCATTTCGCGTATCGTCGCGTGTAAAAGCAGACATCAATTCCGCGACGTCTGGCAGTTTTAATGTCGCGTGAGCAGGGCAGACAATGGAGGAATTATTAATAGAAAGTGCGAGGAAACGTACAGTGTTATTTAACGAAAAATCCTGCGGCTCTGTGAATCAGAAGATGCTACGAGAGGCTTGAGAAGAATTTGATCGACAGTTAAAAATATCTTGTAAGTACAAACATCGTAATTATTTAAAATTTCTACGTATTTATACAAACAAAATCTAGATGAATTCAAATAACGCTGGTTTGCTATTGTGTTTTATAAACTTGTTAATCCTTTGTTTCTAATCTTCCTCTACGAACCATGTTTATCTGCCACGGTACTGTGCCATCGGAGGAGTCCAAGTATTCGTTAAAATATTCGCGAATTCGAAACGCTATTTGAGTAAAATTTTGTCTCATTTATATTCTCATATTCTTTGTAGGGAAGCAAGCAGTTGTAAAATTTCGGTAAAACATCAGGCTCCAACTTGTCACATTTGATGCAGGCAGCACGCTACCAATGATTTTGTCTGCCACTTCTGCTTATGCTTCTAACTGGTTTCTAAAGACCGTCCAGCAGTTAAAATAGCAAATGCATTTTCTGCAACTCGTCTGACTTGCGACGACCTACAATTAATAATCCTGTTTGCTTCATTCATATCAAATGATATTTGCTATCAATGCATCGTTTCCTACAATGAAATACAGTTGAGCCTCGCCATTCTCCACAATGGGAGAGATGCTCGTGGAACATTGAACTGTTTAGTTTCTAGTTTTCTTCCAAAAAATGATGGAAACTTGTAGTTAGCATCAACTGAAACTAAAAGTACCGTGGAATTATTGCAATTACAGAATTTTTGAATTAGTAGGACATTTTTTAAGGACTCCTTTGTTGGCTGAGCAGTTGGGCTTCAAGGTTTCCATATAGAATTACAAACATCTTTTATTATTCCTCTGACAGTACCGAATCCTAACTTGTAATTAAGAACTATATTTTGAAGAGAATTACCAAAAGTTTACAGTAAAAGAAGAAATTATTTCAACCAAATACGCAGAAAAGAAGAGGGACAAACGGTGAAGCAGAAAAGCGGCGAAGCTGCTAAGAAAATTATACCGCGGGAGCATTGGCTGTTCAGGCAAATAACGTCTCTTTTGTCATTTCTGGGTGCCAGAATGTAAGCATAACGAAACCTTACTTCCTTGGTAAAGTTTTAAAACAAGTATTAATGTTTCTTCTTATTTTCTCATTTTGTATCTTTTATATTCTTATATATATATTTGTTATATTAGTGTAATTTGTTTCAGAACGCATAGTAGCATAGGAGAACCTGAATCGCAAATGTCGGAAAATGATATAATTCAGTAGGAAAATAGTGGAAACAATGAGATTGATACAGACGAAGGTCAGGGCAGTATAGAAAATGCAGACGGGAGCCAAATCAGTTCAATCCAGATCAGAAAAAAAATTCTACGGATAACACAGAAGGGATAGGAGTATTAGAAATTACAAAAAGCAATAAATGCCATAAGCCTATGTTGAAAAGTATGGCGGAAGAAATAATAAATAGCATTAGTAGTAATAGAAGATGTGAAATAAAGAGAAACTCATATGTTCTTTTAAAGTATGGCAAGAATGACAGGACAGTTGCCACGATACGAGTAAAGTGAAATCAAATTCACATTGAATAGTGCAATATGACAAGCAAAGATCCGAAATCAACAGAAACAAGATTTCTGTCCTGACCAAGCATCCCATTCTCGGCCAGAATCTTCATATACGTTATGATTGGCTGTAATATCAATAATCATTTTAATGAAAATAATTAACGAAAGAACACCTTGAATTTTATTATAAGTATACCTTGAACATACTGCTAATCTTTCACGAGTGCTTATATTTCTACGAAACTTTTTATTCTCTTTTCTTTATATCATTTTCAATTAGACCATGCAAAAATTCAAATTCTTCTTTATTCATTCTGAAACACATATTGTATCAACCAGGATGTTCTTCTAATTATTTAACTAAATGACTATATTCTCACAGACGTTCTTTCTTTGCATTTATTTCCTATAGCGAAATTGATCTACGCGTTCTATTCTGAATCAGAAATGCTGCAGGATTTTGTATATCTTCCTCTTAATCGAAAGAGCTACCTGCTTGAGGTTTCACATTCCATTATTCACAAGAGACGATGTGTTATTGAATGGTTTCCAACATATAAGGTGATACAAAAATAATAAATAAATCCTACTTATGATATTACGTGCTATCGTATGCAATGCGGTAACACATGATTTCACGTGTATGTAATGTGTCTCTACCTTTGCTGTAGCGAACTGCAGCTTGTTTATTACCTGTGCTGCACTTGACCAAATCCTCTTTTGATTTATAATGCGGAAAATTCTACATTACACTTGTTAATAATCTTAATGAATCCTCGCATATATATAACAATAATCTTCTGTATTAGACTCGGTTAATTCCTCGAGCCATACGTGGATTGTTATTTAAATGAGCAACAAACAAACGTTTGAAATCCTTTGCCATACTCACTGTTATACTTATACCGAATCTCCTACTAATTCTTCCAATTAATTCTACAAATGCCATTTCCCTTGTTTCAATAAATTTCTGACTTTCCTAAAACAACAAAATTCTAAACTAACTTCTTTTTGTTAATTCTTAGTTTTTACGCAACGTAGAACCCTACAAATAGTCCTACCATCTGTAACATTTCATCTCAACAACAAAACCTTCGCATTATATTCCTATTCCTACAGAATCATTTCACATACAACTTGACGTTCGATTAACTTGCAATTACATTAGGATCTATTAAATAATTCCAGGTGATGGTGTGAACGATTCTCCTGCGTTGAAGAAGGCCGACATTGGTGTAGCCATGGGTATCGCTGGTTCTGACGTGTCCAAGCAAGCAGCCGACATGATTCTGCTCGATGACAACTTCGCCTCGATCGTGACCGGTGTCGAGGAGGGTCGACTGATCTTCGACAACCTGAAGAAATCCATCGCGTACACCCTCACCTCGAACATCCCCGAGATCTCACCTTTCCTGGCGTTCATCCTTTGCGACATTCCTCTGCCTCTTGGTACCGTCACTATTCTCTGCATCGACTTGGGAACGGACATGGTGAGTCGCATTTTACCATTCGCGTTTCGATCATCTCTATCACATGTTAGACATGCTCGAAACGCAAACAGCGAAGATTTCGTATCGAATTCGGCGACTCCTCGACGAGTTTCATATTCCGATGAAATCGATCGAGGTGTCGTTGACATTCGCCTATTCTTAATCGAAGATTTTCAGCATTACGTAATTGTCTGAATATTTATCATTGGAATAATCGATTCCATTCGTCCGTGGAATAGTCCATACGTGCTGATTGTGTGTTTAAAAACGATGAATTGCCAGGTGCCAGCCATATCCTTGGCGTACGAGCATGCAGAATCGGATATCATGAAGAGAAGGCCTCGTGATCCTTATCGAGACAACCTCGTCAACGAAAGGTCTTTTATTTTTCAATTTGCGGGAAAGATAGCTTCTCGAAGTACATCGAGTTAGACTCGTGCGATTGTTTAGGACAAGCTAGAGCTCCGGTAATCGCAGTATCGCCAGATCAACCATCTAGGAACATCCTTTTGACGAATGGAAGCTAGTTTTTATCGATTTCAGTTATTGTACCCTTTCTATTTAGGTGGCCATGTTTGCGAAAACCAATCTGCAGAGGAATCGCTGCACATACGAGATGATTTGTCTCTCTGTTAAATTGTTGGAACACGAGAATCTTGATCCTGTTTGAGATCTTGAGACGCGTTAATTTCTGTTTGATCCAACTTTGATAAATTTGTGCTGAGACTAGATCCTTTAATTATGTTTTGTGTTATATATATTTAGATGTGAGTTTAGAGATAGAAGAGGTTTCATTTAGGATCAAGGTACTCGTACTTTCAGATATAATCAAGTTTTTCCAGCGAAAGCACAGTCGATGTGACGAGCCAGATACGAAAGAAGAAATTCTCGAAGGAATTTTGCAAGATCATCGAATTGATGATCCGGGGGAAAACCGATCCCGAAGTGCATCCTTTTTCATCCCTTCACACTTCCTGCCTCATTGCTCCGATCGATTTGGTTCTCTCAGTTGATTTTTTGCTTACCTTTTCTGCGTTCTCATCGTATGATACTCACTGGTCGCAAGAATGCTGACTGATCACGTTGTAATTAGAAGATAATTATTGCAATTTGAAGCTAACCGTATTTCGGGGAAACTCACGAACCGTTAAAGCAAACATAAAATTGCTCAAAGAGTGCATAGAAATTTTGTGAAAATGACAGAGAAAGAATGTTCTCCACTTTTGCATCGATTCTTTCTTTATTTATATTTCTTTTTGAATCCGTGAATCTGAAAAAAGCGAGGATAGTCAGCATCCTTGTATCGCGGGTCAGCAAGAAACGATACTCATCATTGTTCTAACTATTGGCGTTGTTACTGAGCCTGTTGATAATATGACGTCAGGTGCCAGCCATCTCACTTGCCTACGAGGAGGCAGAGAGCGATATTATGAAGCGACATCCACGAAACCCCTTCACTGACAAGCTAGTTAACGAAAGGTAACACATCAACAACATAACCGAGTCTTGACAAAAAGAAATGAACTACTACTACTGCTACTACTACTACAACTACTACTACAACTACTACTTACTACTATTACTACTACTACACCACTGATACTTTTTATGGTCAGAAAGAGTAATCGGTGACGTGATCTGTTTGATTCTTGAAGTTTTATTCATTTATACGGTTAAATATATCTAACAAGAATTATCACATCGTTAATTTTTTCTTAAATGAAATTTACTTAAGAATTGAAAGGACGAAATAAATTGAAAATAGAATGAAATAAGTGACGCAGTATTGAAAATCTTTTCTAAGAAAATACGATGAAACTTTGACTTCAGGAATCAGGTCACAGAAGAGTCTCCATTGCCCATCTATTGGTCGTTACACCTCTTATATTATTCCTATCGTTATTGTACAGTAGCTAGTTCTGTCTCGTATATACTCTCGGACACTATAAGAAAGAAAGAAGAAAAAAAGAAACAAATAACGACACTGAGATATATCACGACACGTTTCTAGCCCCCCCAAAAAAAAAAAAAAAAATCGTATAAACTCGTTGTCCGATCATACGCGCAGACCACGAGGAACTGTGAACGAGGTGACAACGATTCTCGTGTTACAAATTAATCCCTAGCCTGATTTTTGTCCGTGTGCATACGACTTGTTCGATGTTGTATTCTGTTCTTCGTGTTCAGTTCTTCTCTTTATTTTCTTTGTCTTACGTTCCATTCTCTGTTTCTTTTCCCCCTTTTTTTTTTTTTTTTTTTTGTGGAAAGTTTGTCGAATTAATTGACTGTACTGTGTTTGTTGAACGAATTTCTACGTGAACGACCAAACGGTTGCTATTTCGCGAGTGAATGCCACTTTTCAACTAAACGCATCGCATTGAAAGAAAGAAAGTAAAAAAAAAGAAAAGAATATGGATAAAATCCTGCGTTTCGCATTTGAAGAGAAGCATAACTGTCTGAAGGATTGTCTAAAACGCTTTTTCTGTCACAAAGAAAGCTTTCCCGCTCGAGCTTCCACGTGAACGAACGCGTATTTTGAGATAAAACAGGAACATAAGGAAATTTTGGTACATGGTTCTTGTATATACGTATATATATATATATAATTTTCTATATTTTTCTTTTGTTTCCGTATCTTTTTTCTCCTACTTGCGTTTCCTCGCTTTGTAAGTTTGTTGGTCGAAACGCTAAAGGCTGTGGGTTTAATTTGTTCCGATGCCTTGGTCGAAGGACTGTCAGACACGCTAGGAGATGATAAATGACCGAATGATCGAACAAGGTAACAGAATGGTGCACGCAGGTATAAAAACACATGAGGGCATTTTGGTGACTGGGTATTATTCACACACTATAGAGCTTTAATTATCTACTCTCAACTTTTAATATATTCTCTATCTATCAAAGCTGGATTGTGAATCTTGATCGGTGACGTTTGCTCGTCCACGATTAACCGATTCTACTCGATTTCGATTGTTCGACGAAACAATTTCAATTGAGATCGCGCGAGAAGCTTTGCCTGTCGTCTGTTAAATTAACTTTATCGACAATCTGTTATCCATATTATCGTTAGATCGCGTACGATATAAATCGATTATCATAAAATGTCATCTACGGAGAAAAAGTATTTGCTGGAATTGTTCAAATATCGTAGGACGAGCAATCAGTCAACTTCCATTTTCGAAGATTTTCCTCATTCCTTCGAATGAACACGAAAAGAAAGACAAAATACAAATATTGCCAGTCAAGCAGTCGCTTCCGTAACGGTGATCTTCGCTTGTAATTTCTGTGTTATTTCGTTAACGCCAAAGGTAAGCCCATCTCTATCTATTTATTCACTTCCTCTGCCACTTTCTCTATGATACTATTTCTCTACTTCATATTTTCCAGCTCAGCTTTTTCTCTAATCTTCTCGCCACCCTTCCTTTTTATCAAAAAGTTCTGTCGCTGTCATCGATCGTCTGCCACGTTTGGCCCACCACGGACAAGGAAGTCCTTTTCTCTTCTTTTCTCCCTCGTTTTCGTTTTATTCTTCTAAAAAAAAAAAAAAAAAAAAAAATCAGTTCCATCGGTGATGACGTATCGAGATTCAAAGGAGCACAGATCGATCTCCTCGATCTTCGTCGCTTTTCCATCCGATCATTCATATTTTTAATTACCAGACAACACGTCGTCCACGAGTTCCGATACGACACCATCATCATCATCATCGTCATTATTATCATTACTATAAATCCTTTTTTGTTAGATAGTATTATTTATTACGTAAAATTGTTTACTTCGCCTACTTTCTCAATTTCATTGCTTCATCCGACGTTTTATTTTCCAATCTTCTCTCCTTTTTCGCTCTTATCGTCTTCTGTATCTCGTCCTCAACCAACCTCGACTGCCTTTTTACGCAACAGGCGAAAGTCGTTACTTTGCCTCGTTGAAACATCAACGACCGATCTTTCGTCTCCCTTTGCTCTTTTCTTTTTCTTTTCGATTCTTGATCGCTACGTCCAACCACCCAAGTACAACACGATCCTTCTTTCCAGTCGACCGATTAAACGGTCCTGAATATCATCGACGATGGTCGTTGAACGTTCGGATATCGTATAAGTCAACTCTACTATCTACAAGACACTTGTCATTCACTTTTCTTTGATCTGAAGTCGAAAATGGACATGCGCAGACGGAAAGGTGAACAAGTTTACATACTCGTGAAGAGAAACGTGTGGAAGAATCCGATGCAGAACATGACGTAATTTCGTGGTTGTCGCATGTGGTTCTTTGTTTATTGAAGATGTTGGCTAAAGAAGTTCCACAACTCAGTTCGATTCCGATTGTTGCTACTTCTGCATCGATCGATTCTCGACGATCTTCTAACCAAGTGACGGGCTTAGTTTTGAGACTTAGTAGTGTAAGGCGAGTCTCGTTGAAAGGAGCGACTGTGGTCGTCGTAGAAAGTCTTAACACGTTCGTTTCGAAACTCGACGAAGGGATCGATGAACAATAAATTTGAAGCGGAGTTTCACAAAATGCCAATGTTACACGGAGATTGTTTCTTTCAGTATCGGTGAATCGTTGTTTAATGAAAATTCTCGACTCTGCTTGTCTCGCTTTAATCTTAAAAATACCTTTTTATATATAAAAAAAAAAGTAGCTTTTTATAAAAAGAAGGAAGAGATAAGCGTGCGTATACGATAACACGTGTTAAGATTCTTTATAAATTATCGAAAGGTTTAATAATAGATGTTGTTCCTGCTCAACGATGTTCGCCTGTGAGAGTCATAGCTAGTTGAGTCTCGATTCTATTTTATATATAATTGTCTACATAGATCGATATAGTCGTATTATATATATATATTTATATATATATATATTATATTTACTATTCATCCCCTTGCTAATTATCTCATTATTATCATTATTATCGTTATTATCTATCAGCATCATTGTCATCATTATCATCGGTATTATTAGCAATTATCGTTGACCCCCTTTTTCTCCGATCATCATCGTAATATCGATCCCGCCATAACCATATAGTCATTATCTTTTCGCATAAAATCCTTTCTCACGATTGTTTACCACACTTCTCTTGTTACTACCGTTTCTTTTTTTTTTTTTACAATTTACAATAATAACACCGTCACGATCACACACTCATATTTACTGTTACTACCAGTAAATAATACTATTACTACTACTACTACTACTATTATTATTATTATTATTAAAGAAAAAAGAAGATAGCTACTACTATCGTTATACTACTTTTCTTAAATACTCTATTGTCACACAGCTGTGCCGCTGCTACTACTTCTATATTTTATATTATCCACTGTTTGATCTACTATATCACCTATTTAACCATTTGTTATACTTTCATAAATTGTATCCACGCATAAGACGAACCGTAACGAACGAGACGAAAGATACCGTGACCGAAGGGAAATACGATAAGATGATTAAGAAAAATAAGAGAGAGAGAGAGAGAGAGAGAGAGAGAAAGAGAGGGAGAGAGAGAAATACGAAAGAAGTAATCTGAGACGGAACAAAATATATATGGCACCACTTTGTACCAATTTTTTTTAGGTGTCATGATCTCTTCTTTGCAGTTTTTTATTCTTTACAGTCCTCTCACATTTTATTCTGTAATGCGCTGCCTACCGCCGCTGCCTTCTACCACTTCTGCGACTGGCAACTTTCTAACGACCGCTGAACGACCGAGCGAGACATACTTTTTTAATTATTATAAAGATACCCACCTTTCTTCGCCGATCGAAATTTATCATCTGATGCTCGTGACTCTCACCGGGCACGATGTGCATTTTATATTAATATAACATGGGAGGAACAAGGCCATTCACGATCCCTCGTGCACCAGAGAGCAGCCTATCTGTTTCTTTTCCATTGAGTATGTGGAATATTTTCCGGTTTACTGATTCGTCAACATTTTTCGTTGTTCGAGGATATCGTAAGAGGACAAACGAGCGTTGAAAATGTTGTCGTGACAACGTCTCTCTGTGCATCGAGGGGTCATATGCCTGTGGAGATACGTACTAACAAAACTGAAGCTTAAATTATACGTACTCGAGGTGCAGGAAAAAGTAAGGAAGTCTAGATGAAAGTGATCGTGATCATTCTACACGGAATATTTCTACACAGATCACATTCGTGATTCGAGGAACCTTTTCACGATCCTCCAGTCACGTTCAATGTGCGAAATATTACGCGTATCTTCCCTTCGTTTCAGAGGACCGATTCTTCGAACGCTGAATGAAGCAAACTTACAAACTCGCAAAGAAACGATGGACGATTATATCGTACTTTCGGTACCGATATTGCTACTTTACATATCTCTACATACATACAAAGATATTTACGTAAGGTTATACGTAATTATAAATATACGTAACAATAAAAGTTGCAATTCAGCGGAAGATCAGCCCCTTGGTAGTTGTTCCCCAGGAGGAAGCGTACGAAAGTTTCGTTATAATTTTCCTGTGGGAAGAACGAAACGAGAGGAAGTGTAGGAACCACGGCCAATGGAAAACAGCCACGAATCTCTCTTCTTTTCCTTGGTCAGCTCTGTATTGACTACAAGTGTAAGATCACGTGGCACTTCCTGGCTCTTTCGTCTGCACTTTAATCTTGTAAATATAATGTAAATATGCATACATGTGTGTATATATATCTATCTTGTACGGTGTACGGGGTGCTTGGTACACGTATTTTTTCTAATCAATGGTGGATGGCAGGTGCCGGCCATCTCGCTAGCTTACGAGGCACCGGAGTCGGACATTATGAAACGCCAGCCCCGCGATCCTTACAGAGACAATCTTGTCAACCGAAGGTGGGTCTCCCAACTACCCACCAGAGAAACCAATCTATTATCTAGCAAAAACCCATGCACTCACACCCAAAGCTGCAGACGCATATTAACATTCGAACACGAACACGTACTTACATATAACGTACAGAGAAACGTACAGAGATACATGCATATTCATATACAGAGAGACATACACACAGATACATGGTGCGCTGGATGGTCAAATCTTTGCTGCTGATTATTCTGAGAGACTTTGTTTATAGCTTTACCTCCTTATGTTATCTTCTTTGTTTTCTTTTTTTAGACTGAGAATTTCATAGTTTTTCATAGCTTCTGTATAGAAAAGAGCTTCCTAGATGATCTTAGAATTTTTATCGGAGATTAATCAAGTCAGCGGTGTTCGAGATAAATTATCGTGAATTTCGTAGAATTGTCGAAGCTCGAAGGATCGTATTATACCTTTGAGAATGAAGGAAAATTCGAAAGGCATTCGAATGGATATTTTTTATTCCATGGAAATGATATTGAACAATGAATCTCGAATAGCAAGTCGATCAGTCAGTTTCGAAATCGTGTAAATTTCTTCTGTAGAGCTCTGAGATTTAAATCCAGAATTCGAGAAATTGAATTCATAAGATTCGTAAGGATTTTATTAAATGTGCAAAAGTGTGCTCTCAAACATCTCTGACGAATTTTTGACAAAGCTTACGTCCTCATATTAACCAGCAAAAATTCTTTTTATTCGAAAAGAAAATTATTAATTAATATGATAAAACAAATTATATAAAATTGATACGAAGTATGAAGAAATTAGTAATTAAGGAGAGAATTAAAAATTTCTAATTAATATTTGGCCTGTCTTACGCACCACACTGAACGCGTACGTATGTGTGTACGCATACGTACGCAAATAACACACGGAACACATGATTGTTACACACCATTGACAGAGTGTCTACTGAAATGTCGGAGTCATACGTTTTATTTCTGAACTACAGATCTCTCATTGTCTCGATGGTCACTCGCTTGATCTTTATTTTCTTACTGCACGCGACAATGATAAATTGTTCTTTTTATATCGTATTTTATTGTGTGCACTTTCGTCTGCACTCCGTTGAAAAAAAAATGATAAGACATGGAAAATATTTGAGAAATTTCACACACGTAAACACAAAGTCGAAATCGCGACCAATTTCTTCTCCCGAATCAAAAACACTTGAAACAAAATAAAAAAGATAGATATAGTATCGATTAAAGTTCCATTAAACCGAGTAAATGTGATAACAATTTAGTAAAATTAGTCTGGTCGAGAGATTTGTCAGAAAGATGAACGAAAAAAGATAAGATCGGTAAAAAAAAAAAAAAAGAAAACGATAATAAAATAAGAAAAGAAGACAAAAGATCTGAAAGAGTCTCGGTTGACACTCTACAAAGCCTCGACGAAGGCTGAAAGTAACACAAAGTCTCTAGGAAAATTAGTTGATTAGTGATAGCACAAGCAAGTAACCTAATCTAGGAACAGTTACAGTGTTGGGAATGCCAAATGCTTTTGCCACACTTAGAGAAAAAGATTCGATCGAACGGCTCGAACGAAACTAACCGCCGATTCGTCTTGCGCCTAATTAAAAAAAAAAAAAAAACTTGTGGTCCAGCTTTTATTTGTTTCTTTTACAAACGATTTACACGTATTTTCGTAGCCATTGCACTACGTATGTGTGCGATGTGTACTAAAGCTGAAACTTAGAAAGTAACGACAATTAAAAAAAAAAAAAAGAAAAAGAAAAAATAGATTAGTAGAGGAAAAGTGCGAAAAAAGTTAACAAGTTAATAAGAATGAGCAAAACTAAGCTGAGCTGCTTCGTAATTTATAGAAAAAGTAATATAATAACGATGATAGTGATAGAAACGTGCACGGCCTGAACAATGTTCAGAATAATCAACAAGTCGATTTTACGTTATTAAAAGGCTGACTACGATGAAGTGATAACACGAACGAGAGATAATGGGTCACTAACAGCTTGTAATTTATTTTATAATCTTCGACGACGCGCCTTACTGCCCGCTCTATTTTCTATCCTAATATTCTTGACCGATGAAATCTTTCGCCGCGTGCCTCACACGCGAGATCCGTTGATTTAAAAACTATACGCCATGATTTTTCTTCGTTTTCTTTATTCGATCTGCAACGCCTGACCAAGCTAATTGACTGATGATAATGCGTGACACGCGGCCTGGTGCATGGGAATGATATTATTATGGTTGTGGAACTAATCGATGTGAACTGGTTGTTTATGAAATATAATAATCTTGATAGTGGTAAATCTTCGTGTGAAATTCGAATAGCGATAAATTTTCCTGCTATTCTGTGTATTAAATTGTGGTGATCGAATTTGATACGATCAAGTATTTATTGACGATGATTAAGTATTTATTGCGTTGACTATAACAACTTTATTACATAGAGCTTGTAAAATATGTAGGTCCCTAATGAAACTTGTGCGTTTACACAAATTCGAAGGATTTTATCATATTGAATTTCGGTAATTAAATTCGAGGTTGATCGAAGCTCGTGCAACTTCTAAAAATTGTATAACTTCCAATCGATTCTTAAAAATACTAATCTATTAAAACGATAAATCAATCGACCGAAAGTTCCAATATTCTTATGGCCACGAATTTTGTAGCAAAGTATAAAAGGTTCAAGAAAACAACCAGCCACATAGTTAGCTCTATAATGAAATTATCACACACGGATGCTAATGAATACTTGATGCTGCTTCGATACGTTTGCTGACCACGTCAAATCTCACGGCTTCACCGAGCTACCTTTTGCATGTGCACCAAAATCTGCATGTAGGAAGCTCGATTATTGTTTATCTTTTTGAGAAAATACACCGTGAGGCTTGACGATGAATAACCATGAAAAATGTGTGCGTCTTTGTGCCTTGCGCTTTGTGTGGCATGCATCAGTGTGAAGAACCGATCGTTACCGCCTGCGTTCCGAGTCGGTAAGTAATCCGCATTTCAAATCCTAGGTGACTACAGCTTCCGTATGAACACCACCTTAGGCTGTTAGAGGCGAACTTAGATGATTAGTGGCAGACACATACAGATGCTTCGTCTGACTTTCAAAGAGTTTGCAATGATATTTTCCTAGGAAAAGGAAGGTCTTTTATTCTTTAAAAATATACCCAGGATATAGAAAGTAGGGATAGCTTAGTTGATACCTTGGGTAGTACCTTTGTGAATAATTGATGCTTTTTTAAAATAACTTCAAAAGTCTTCTTCAATACGGACGTTTTTATTTTCATTCGAACATTTATACTAAATAATAGATTTTTATTTTAAAACAATGATCATCTTTGCTCGATTCGTGTTTTATCTCTTTATAGGCAAGGCCGTAGTAAAGTTTCACTTTTCGATTTTCTTTATCCGAATTTCTATTTTCATCGGAAAGAGTATTGGATATTTCACTTAACAAACCATAATGCAACGTAACAGAGACATTGATAAGTATTCTAGAATTTTTTTTAGATTCCTCGAATGCCTAGAACGGTAAAGAAATTAGAGCCAAGCATGAATTATGTACATGTTCTTTTTGATTTTTAATTGAAATCTTCTTTTTCTATTTTTTGCATATCGTATATGTACTTCTCCTCGTTTCTGAAGAAATTGTTAGTACACTGAAGCAGAAATGAATTCCTTGAAAGTCAGAATCTTATTGCAAAGCCCATGATTCCGAGCGATCGACGACTATCTAAATGGAATTCTCTATGCACAGGCTTATTTCGATGGCGTATGGTCAGATCGGTATGATCCAGGCAGCCGCCGGCTTCTTCGTCTACTTCGTAATTATGGCTGAGAACGGATTCCTGCCGCTGCATCTTTTCGGTATTCGAAAACAATGGGACTCCAAGGCTATCAATGATCTTCGTGACAGCTATGGCCAGGAATGGGTAAATTCTAAGAAACTATCAAATAACAAATCTCAATCATAATTTATTTCTTCTATCAAATATTTAAATATAAATTTCAGAAATTAAAGTTAAGAATAATTTTCACTTATATTCTCATTATATTTTCACAGACATACAGGGATCGTAAGACACTGGAATTCACCTGCCACACAGCATTCTTCGTTTCGATCGTTATCGTACAGTGGGCCGATCTGATCGTTTGTAAGACGCGACGTAATTCCATCATCCACCAGGGAATGAGAAACTGGGCCCTGAACTTTGGTTTAATATTCGAGACCGCCCTCGCCGCGTTCCTAAGCTACACACCCGGCATGGACAAGGGTCTCCGCATGTTCCCCCTCAAGTAAGCCTTTAATTACGTTTAATACGTTTTTTAAATAATTTTCCTATATCCAAGACACGTGTAAAAAAATGATTTTATACCGTACACTCTCTACAAGATTAGAAGAAATTCTGCAAACGATGGAACAAGTATTTACTACTTCTTTTTTTCTGAATACTTTAAATGAAATATAAGAGCTTAAGACATGTTTCTAATATAATAATAATTCAGTCTTTTAATTGCCTAGATATTTGCTCTTTTTTATTCAAATTTCTAATTGTTAATGTCGAATACCTTAGGTTTCTATATTTTCATAATAATATACTCATTATAACAAAGCAATGTTTCTTAAGTATCTTGAATGTAATCTAAGAGCTTAAGGCGCGTTTCTAACATAACAATAATAACGTTAGCTTTTTAGATTCCTTAGATGTTATTCCCCTTTTCATTCATGTTTCCAATCGTTCAAGGTATCTTGAATCACATTTCCATGTATATAGCCACCTTTTACTTAGTTACATGTATATATGTAGAATATATGTAGAAACGTACATGTTTATATATGTACATGTTTATATATGTAGAAACGTGACCATATGTTCCTACAAATAGGACACAAACAAAAAGAACAGAATAGTTAATAGGTTGTCGTGTATTTCAGATTCGTTTGGTGGCTGCCCGCAATTCCCTTCATGTTCGCCATCTTCATCTACGACGAGACGAGACGATTCTACCTCCGCCGGAATCCAGGAGGCTGGCTCGAGCAAGAAACTTACTATTAAATGCGAAGAAAAATTTAATCATACACGCAGAGCGCGCGCGCAAGAGTTACAAGAGCGAGAGATGCAGAGAGAATGATGAGAGAAAGAGAGAGTGAGATATGCATATTACCCACGCAGATATACACCGAGAAACTAATAACTAAAAAAATGAGCAAAAAAAAATATACGAAACAAAACCAAAAAAACAAAAAAACATGAAACAACCAAACAATGGGAAAAAAAGATGAAAACGTTAAAAATCACTCACGTTAAATACACACACACACATATTTTACCCATGGGGCGTGCTATTCGGGTCTAACCGTACTGTCGCGTGATGATGATATTATTTTAGATGGGGACAATTCGCATCAGCCGAGCCGAATCGTCGAACGAACCATAGCCATAGTCATTACAATATAGAGTGTCTTGCTGTTGTTTTACTGAACAAACAATAAAAAGCGCTTCTCGCGTGGGAGTAAATAAGTGGCTTGCGAGCACTCTCGTTAGATGGTGTGTGAAGTACAAAACAAGAACGAAATACGAAGTGGAAGATAGAAAAGGGAGAAGAAAAAAAGAAGAAGTTATATGAGAAAAATAAGAAGAAGAAAACGTTCGTCGTTCTGGCTCTGCGAGTTGCTTGCACGCGCGTGCCGGTGTATCATTAAACAGAGAGTTCGTCGTTCGAGAAACATCGAAGGAATCGACGAAGAAACAATAAAGGGTTCTACGAGCAACGTCGTCGGGAAGACTTCAAACTTCCGGGTACACACACGTCTGATATGATTCACGAGGTTTATAGGGATTAGTGCTGCCATCTGATCATCGACGAACGTATGATAAAGAAGAAGTACATAAACAGTAGGGCCTAAGACACGAGAATATGAAGAAAAAGAAGAAAAACGGCGTCGAATGGAGTCATCGAGGAAAAAAGAGACTGTATGAAAAGTACAAGCCCGGCAGTGGACACCCGTGTATCTTTTTGGAAACGGAGGGATACTGAAAATGGCGACAAATCGTCGGATAACGCGCACGTCCGTATGAACGTCGACGGGTGTACGACATGGATGAATCTTTTAGAGAAAAAAAAACAAAGCGGATAACTTAGCATCGATGGAGCATTCCGTTAGATGTCTTGTGATATCAGAGAAAAAAATATTCATATAGGCATCCCTTTAAGTAAAGGAGCAAAAGAACACTGCGCTAGATTGGCACGCCCTTGTTAAGAGTTTAAAAAAAAAAAAGAATTAAAAAATGCAATGTAGTCACGATTTAAAAAAAATAAATAAATAAGAGCGGTATTATAAATGTTATACTGATGCAGAAGTTTAAGAATCGATAACGAGAATATATCATTCGCAGTCGACACACACGAAATAAAAACGTATTTACAGATAGACGTCTCGTGACACCTACAGTCTTACATAGAAACTTCTTAATTGTTAATTAAAGAAAAAAAAATAACAATGAAACGAGAAAATCAGTACGCTAGATTGGCACGCCCTAAAAGTTATTCATAACGCGACAGAGAGGGAGTGAGAGAGAATGAGAGAGAGAGCATAATAAAAAGAACATTAAAGAAATTTAAAAAATGACAAAAAAAAACAGCAAAAAAGAATAAGAATACAGAAGTAATGGAAGCGCGTTTACAGTACTCATTATTATTCTTATTACAAGTAATGTCGTTCGGTTCGAGTCTTTAAAATCCGAGTAGCTGTCGAAGAAGCCAGAAGTCGCATCGTGTAGATATTCTAGTAGTTTGTGAGTCTCTGCATGAGAGCTGCTACGCGAATGAAGAGAACGGGCCAGGATTGGACTGCAAAAAAAAGAAAGCTGAAAATGAGAATGCGAAAGGAAGAAAAGAGAAGAAAGAAGAAAGGTATTAGACGCGCGGGGGCAGCACGGGGAACGAAGGCGGCAAACAGACAGTATAATGAGTAACTATCAACTGAATCACTACCAACGGAAGAGAATACATAAACTAGATAAACGAAGAAACAAAGAAGAAGACGGACATAGTAAGAATAGGAGAAGATACACGTTGTTTAAGTTGCGCGCGAGCAAATGGTAAAGCGGTAGTCACGGTTTTGGGAGCCACTGAACTGGACAACCTGCGTACCACCGACGAAACTGGACAAATAAATTACGGAAATGTTATTGATTAAAAGAAAAGAAGAAAAGAAGAAAAGACGAGCTAAGTAGACATGCAAGAATTCGAAATAATTGCGCTACTCTGGGGGCTATGTGGTTTCCATGGGTGAGGGCGCTATGATAGTCGAGGTAACAGGATATTAAAAAATGCTAGTAGAGGATGGTAATGATGTAGGAAAAGCACAGAGTGGAAACGAGAAAAAAATACAGACAGATGAAAAACAGTAAAAAAAAACATTCTTACTTAGGCGAAACTAAAAGTAAAGGAAAAAAAAGGTATAAATTCATTCTCTTAGTTTCTTCATAGGTTTAAAAACGCCAGCGGGACAGCTCGCTATAAATCATATTGACCCCCGAACGCAGAACGCCCTGTACCACCAACCCGCGGTCTGTCGTGTGTATGTGTGTGTCAGTATCGAAACAACGCCCCTTCGAATTTTGTAGGAGCAACAACAAGCCACCACCAACAATACAAAATGAAAAATCTAAAAAAAATGAACAAAACGAACGAAGGTGACTTAAAATGCCTGCCACGCGACTTTTCGGGCCGGGACGATCCGAGACGTGCGATCATATCAGGTCTTATTTCGAGCTTCTTCGATGTGAAAAAAAACGCATACCAACAAAAATTCGTTTTCGTTTCTCTTTTTGCCTATATATCAATTTTGAATCCTTGTTGCTCGCTTTCGCGGCTTTTCGATGTGTACGCGCGCGCATGCGCTGGCAACGTCGGTGAAGAGGGCGCTTCGTTTCGAGCGGAGAACCGGGGCGGAGCGTAGGTAATGACAAACTCGTTTGTCGAATATATTTCATCGTCGTTTGCCATAATTGCGACGATACCCCGAAATCAACGAACAGCCTCGATGTGTTTACCACGTTCTCTGGTTCCTCTGTTCCGCGCGAATCAAGGCGAACGGACCGTCGAGGATTCAGGTAGACGAAGGGTGACGCTCGCTCGGCGGCCCTGGCCCCAAAACTACCCTAAGTGTTCAATAATCGAGGTGTTCTCGAGGTGCCGTACACGCGTAACACGTTCTTCGCTTGCCAATCCCGCCGAATTTTACCATGTTCGCGAATATAAGAAAGAAATATATATTCCAAGGGCTACGACTTTCCTCCAGCCCTTCCGATGAATTTTCTCTGTTGTGCGCGCGAGGGGCTGGTTGAATTATTCGGTCCCGTTCACAAACACGTAACAACCATGTTGAATTTTGAATAATCAAATTCAATCAAAAAAATTCGGTAGGACCGGCGAAGCTTTAACCGAATCGTTTTTTGAGACACGTGGATCGTCATTTAAATCCAACTGATAACTCTTTGAAAGAAACCGGGACAGGAAAGAAAAAAGTGAGAAAGAGAAACAGATAGAGGGCAGCAGTGTACCGTCGCGTTGCTCGTCGAACTCAAACTTTGATTACACACCGACAAAAAAGTACATACGAAATGATCACATTAAAAAAACGTCCCCAGTTCTCTTCTTCTTCGCGGAAGAGGAAGATGCTCGAAAATTGTCGAAATAAAAAACATGAATCAGTCGTTACAGTGCTAGATGTTGAGAAGCAGAGAGATGTTCAATGTTATGCCAGTTAATTCCGTTTTTCATGGTGTTTCTTGGTTTCACGTTGCGGGACAGTGTATACCGATAGCTCCGTGTGTGTGTTATCTAGAAAGATCTATCATTCCTGTCACAACGAAATCGAACCAAACAAAAATAAAAGAAAAGAAAAACAAAAAATGGGAAACAGATTGCCTTCAGCGGATCCCCGTGTTTTGAGATAGGACGCGAACGAAAAGAAGAAAGATAGAATCGGAAAGAAGAGAGATCGAGGAGTGATAGCGAGGTATAAGCATGGCGGTAGGGGGGATGATGCATTGGCCCATTCATTTCAGTAAAATCGCTCCCGACATGGGTACCGGAGCTGGATCGGAGGATCCGTGGTTTGTCGACAGGGTGTTCCGTGCCCGGGGGGCGTAGGAGCCCAAAAAAAATGCTTTGCCGTCGTGCGCCTCTTTACTTTAGGCAAATAATTTAAACATTAATAATATAATAATAATAATTATAATATAATACATGTTACAATAAGATATTATTAGATGTAATTATTATATATGGTTTAGTCTAGATCGTGTTGTTGAAGAAAAAAAACAAAGTACGTATAAGCGAACAAAAAAAAGAGAACAAAGATAAAGATATGAAAAGTATAACGACGACGATGATGAGAGTAAGGGAGAGAGAGAGCGCGCGAGAGAGAGAAAAAATAGAAAATCAAGGAAAAGTGGCGATGAGAGGAATAAAAATTCGGTCTAAGACCACAATATCTTGCGGCGGACTGAGCGGGACACAAACGAGAGAATCCGCTTTTGCTTCATTCTGTGCGCGTGGTACATCGATCTTTTATTTCTTTCTCTTTTATACATATTTTTTCTTTTTTTTTTTTCTTGAAACGCGTCATATTTAGAGATACATACATCTTCAGTGACCCTTTTACGTACGAAACCGTATTTTTCTTTTCTTCTTTGTTTTCTTTTCGCAACGTTTCCGGTTACGCGGATGGATTTGCGGCTATATTGTATTCCCTCGTTTCGGCGACGCCATCGTTTTCTTCTCACTTGTATTACGCCCGCGGATTCATAGGAAAAGACAATCCTCGGTAAACGAGTCGCAAATCTTTTCGTGTTCTGCAAACGGGTAACCTCGCCAAAAACAACGCAATCGTCGCAAAACTGGTTTTTCGGGTGAATCGGCGTAAAAGAGCGGGAGAAAAAGAGAAATGTGTGAATGTGGGCGAGAGATCGTGTGTTTTAATATAACGGATTCTTCGCTTTTCTGTTGCCGCGATCGAACACAATAATAATTGGCAGTAAAATATTCGAGTTCAAAAAATAAAATCAAAATTCTAGGAATTGAGAAGGAGATAAAAAAGAAAACAAATGCTTAAAATAACAAAGAACAGTGTCACGAGAATTCTGTGAAACGTCGCCCCTGCACAGCCCGCCACATCACAACAGAATCATTGAATGATTAAAATATAAACAAAAAAAAAATGAATGATGTTTTATTAATATTGTACATATTTTAAATAACTGCAGACGGACAAACGGATCGCGCATGAACGGTGACCCACGAGAAGGTGGTCTGTTTAAATGGTCCGCCTTTTCCATACGGGTTTCATACTCTTTTTCTGTTTTTCGTTTTAGCGCCGCATATATGATACACACCCCACACACATACACACCACACACGCTGAGAGACACGTGCGAACATAGAGAGAGATATACACACGTACACGCTCAGAGATAAATGAAAAGAAAATGTACACCGCTCTACCAAACAATCTCTTCTGATTGACGATTCCTTTCATATTGATTATTCTGTAAGTTCTGTTTTCACACGTGAATTACATTAAGGAAGAAACGAGAGACATTGTCCAACCCAAGTGTCATTACTTTTGATGTTAAATAAAAAATACATAATTAATAAAGCACTCTTTATCCTACCTTCCTGACTGGTACTTTCAGCACACAGGCGTAAACATTTGTTACAGGACAAGCGCGACTAAATGAATGGAAGAGAGCTTACTTTAACTATCATAGTATTTATTACACTTATATACATCTGTAATTATTCCAGCCATGTTTAATTTGTATAAATTTTAATTTCACATATACCTTGTTCTTTTATTCAGAGTCTGCTGATGCTAACTTTCGTCTGTCCCTTTGTTGATTCTTCTTGCGCAATCGTTGTATATGTTTCTTTAATTTGCCTGAATTCTTCAGTTCCTCATATTGAGAAACTAATTCCAAAACTCGTTTTTCAGCTATAAGGAAAGAATAATAGAGTCACTATAAAATACACATTATAGAGCTACAGTTATTAATATCTTATATGTCTACTTACACTTCTTTTTGTATACTGGTTTTTCACCACGTCTGATGGCTTCTACAATCTCTTTCTTTTCTGCGTACTCTTTTTGTTCTTTCATATTTCTTCTTTTTTCCTCACGTAATTGATTTTCTAATCTCTGTATAAGATATTTGATCTTCTTTTTCTCTTTTGGGTCTCTACTCTCAACCAATTTCTTTTTTAATTCTTTAACATCATTCTCTTTTATATCATTAATGAACATATAATTTCTTTTAAATTTCTTCGGATCATATGTGCCACATAGACTATCGAATCGAGGGTCTCTTGGAATATAATTCTTTACCTGCACCACTTCTCTGAATCGTGAAACAGGCTTCTTTGAAGATATTTCACGCGGTCTGTTTTTATTTTCTCGTTTAAATTCAGTTTTCTTGTTAACCTTCCGTGGACCAAACAATGCTTCCTTATATATTTTGCAACCTAATTTCTCTTTTAGCTTTTGCACATCTTCGAAACTCATTTGTGAGAGCTCTTTTCTAATTTCATCCTAATTAGTAAAAATTTATTCAATTATTAAAATTTCCCATGGTTTTAAAAGTAGTTCTGACTTTACCTCAATATAAATATAACCTATTCCATTTACAATAAATTAACCTACATTATGTTCGTTACGAAAATAGGAAAGAAATATCATATATGAATATCTACCTGATCTTTATCTTCGTTAAGAAGAGTATCTTCCTCATCACTCATGTTAAATAACGAGGAATATTGAACAAGAAAACAATCGTTCTGTTTGATTCACAATATATTTAGAAAACCGACATTTTATTTCGTAGGTATGGTTTCATATTATGGCGGTAGATGATGCTACATCATCATCCCAGTCTGTGCTGCCCTCTAATTTGAAATTATCAATTGCAAAATTGTTTAAAAAGGATAAAATTACTTAATATTCTTTTTTACGAAACATAGATTGCGTAGTTCAGTAACCTAAGATAATATATACTACAGAAGATCTTAATATGATATTCTGTGAGAATGTTTTGAATCCACATGTTTCTAACGATTTGGGAAAAAACAGTTATATTGAACTTTTTCAATCATGTAAAATGTGTAATTAAAAGAATAATAACACGAGATACTTTTAGATGAAAAATCATATTCTAAAGTATGCATTGCACTAAGTAGATATGTAAATTCATATACGTAATTTTTCATATTCGATGGTAACTTTCTGCAGATTTCCTAGTGATTGCGCAACATTATGAAATCCCTAATTTTACGTAACGCGTTATATCAATGTCGAGACTTATTGCTATACATATATCACGATAGGACTAGCTTGAACTGCGTAAAAGGATATATAATTGTGCTGCGTAAAATCTGTAAACCTGTATGGTGGCTCCCTCTGCCTAATTGTTATCGAGCTTTCAAGGTTATCTGAGTTTTAAATCTAATAAACATCATTACTTCCTAATTGTATTGGTGTTTTGCTACAAATGCAAAATGCTGCTTTGTAGTTCACTATCACGATTCTATTACCAATACAACTTCACAAAACACAGATATTTCAAACCGAAATACATAGTTTCCATTACATACAGAATAAAATATTTAAGATTCTCACTATAAGAAAATAAATTATTGCAAATAATACATTTTCGGAAAATGTTAATTTTCTACTTTAAGGTAAAACTTTGTAAAAATAACCTTTGGCATGGTCCACAAGACTTATTAATATTTATAAAAATTAAATATTGACATTTCTTACGCTGTATGTAGTTCTTTCATACTTCATAAATTTCTAATGACGAAAATCACACATTCCTGAATTACATTCTCGGATGTAAATTCCACATTCCTTACGAGGGGGCAGCACTATCAGAAGTGTCTAAAATGGCGGGTGTGCTGTTCGAGGATATTTTCAACGTGAAAGACATCGATCCAGAAGGGAAAAAATTCGACAGGGGTAAGTCTGAAACACATTTTAAGCTCTTATCTATTTATGGTCACTGTTGCGAAGAAATACGTTCCGTTGTTGCTGCATTTTTAAGCGTTAGAAAAACAACGTTCCGTCGATGCTCGTTCTTTACGGACGTTGCCGGGAAGCACATGGCGTGACAGTATAATTTAAATAGTAATTTCTGTAGACGAATATGTAAAGAATCTAATGTGTCTAATTGACACAAGTTCAAAGTGTATATCTCAATATTTATTCATCCATGTATATACTCTATAATTGTTCGGAATAGCCCAAATTATGTTAGTCACTCGTCGACAATTTTGTCTTCTGCAGTGGCGGGTTATTTGAAATGTTATACTGAAAAAAGGTTTTTATGAAATCATATTAATAAATCATATCGGTTTAATATTAGAATACATATGTATTTACGTATCCAAAAAATAATAATTGATATGTAATATTATCTAATGACAGTTTTAATAGTATCAAAAATTTATTATTGTTTATCTAACTTTTTCCATGTCTATAGATATCTTGGTATATTTTAATGTAATAGTTTAGTGATATTAATTCTACAAATCTGTACAGTGATTTACTTTGTATAAAGAGGGCGTAAGGGTCGAATATGTTTGACTTAATTTGAAAGGCAGCTCTTTGTGACAAAACAGTTATTTTTATCATTTTGAACTCTGATTCGAGATTCGCCACTGATATTTCTTTTTCCCTATACAAATCCATCGTCGAGACAATTTGGAGTATAAACATTGTCTCGATGACACAAGATATTTCATTAAAACCGTTCGTAATCAAGGAACGCTATTGCGTGTTGTTTGTTATTCCATTTATCGCTACCTCTTATCGATCTTCTATTTTACATTGTGTACAGAAAACTTTAATGTTCACTTTTTTCAACTATTTCCATTGTACTGTAGTATCAGGGGGAAAACCCTAATGTACCCCAGGTAATAAGAGCAATATAAGTGCGGACGGATGAGCCATATACCCGTGGTCGATTACGACACGAGAGTAATTAAGAAAGGTGTGCTTGACCATGGGTCATCCACATCTGTGTGCATACCAAAATGTAATATAAAAGGTAGCCGTGAACAGAGTAGAATTGCGAAGAGAGCTGCGAGAGAGTTGCGTTGCGGCAGAGTAATGTAGACAGCAATGTAGAGAGTGTAGTGTAGAGAATGCAAGAAGCAAGCCAAGAAGTAGTGTAAGACGAGTTGTAAGTTGTGAGTTAAGTTGTATAAGCTGCAGCACATCACTGTATTTAGTTCATTAATCAATTAATCAGTTAATCAAAGTATTTAGTTAATCAATCGTTGTTTCCTGTTTTATAAGAAATAATTTAGAGACAGAGAAAGATCACACACCAGAGAGGAGGTGTAAGATAAGATATTTTTTCTACTCTCTATAGTACGAATGTTAAATTTTTTAGAACCTGTTCTAAAATGATTGTACTCCAGAACAGCATAAGGGACAATTTGAAATTTTAAACTCACGTGCACGTTAAACTCAAGTTTTATGAAACTGAATTTATTTCTATAGGAAGTTTTTGCAGGAAAGGTTATTTAGAAATACTAAAGAATGCGTACCAAATATAAGCTTGAGAAGGAATGCAATAACATACGTAGTAAAATGAATTCATATTCGTAGTTAAATTATATATGATATATGTATTCAAATTAACATAATAGACAAGAAGTAATATTTAGAAATTTCATATAGTGATCCTAAAAATTTACAGATATTTCATTATCTTAAGTCATTCCATATTACTATGTATTAAATACAACAATCTTTTACAATTCGCCAACAATCTTCTGACAGCTACACATTTTTCAACAAAAAGTTACATATAAAATCGATCATCGAACGAATTAAATGTCTCCTAGATGCCAAAGTAATTCGCAGAAACATTACGTCACCCTATACTTTGATGTCTAAATTTTACGTAGTGACCTTGAAAATTCAGAAGAGCACCCTTTTCTCAAAAAGTTCCCTGTATTATACATATACTACATATATACTATCCTTTACTATTCATTCACAAACCCTGGGAAACTTCATCCAGTAATATATTTCCTAACCAAATGTCGCAAATAAATCGAACGTATCGCAGACGATGTGCTTCGCAGAAAAAGCGCGGCTTGTATCGCGCGCCACCCTATATTTTCACCTACATTACCGCTGGGAAAGGGTTCCTCTGGAACAGCAGCGTTCGAACACGCGGATGGGTGTTAGTGGGGCTACCTAGGCGTGCGAGCGAGAGAAAAGATGGGATTTCGGTTAGCGGGGAAGAGAAAGGAGTCGAAGGGTGGGGAAAAAGAGCGACGGGACGCTGGGAGCGGTATCGAAGCCAGCTCGCACGATGGAGTAGGAGGAGGCTGGCTCCTACACGGTAAAAGCACCTTCTCTCCCTTTCCTTCTCTTAACAGTGCATGCTACGTATTCAGTTGCTCCAGAAAACATTCCTCGCGAAAAATGCGACTAATCGGTGCGCTCCACGTGGCTGTAAATCCAGCCTGTCCGGTAGGAAACTTTTGCCGCGATAGAACCACTTCGTTCTCGTTTCCACGGGGGTTCCATCGCGATAATTCACATCACCCGTCGCAATCCAGATATCTTAGCCCGTATATCTTCATTCAAGGTATTCAATATCGATGCACGTACGAAATAGAAAGCGACTAGCAGGGGAGGCTTGTAAAACGGCCAACGTGAATATCGTTCCATCGTTCCGATGCGCCTCGCACCCGCGCATCTTCTATACGCGCTACGAGCCTTTTCGAAAAACATACGGATATGGTTGACAGGGACTGGGAACACGGTGGATCACGCGATGCTATCGATATTCAAATATTCCATCAAATCCAATTATATATCCTATATCTTCACTTCAAATTCTGTAGATGCCCTCGGTATAAACGTCGTATACAATATTCATTCTTATCCATCTTGTACTATGTAGTATTCACGGTCATCATTTACCACAGATATCTACATATAACGATTCCTCTCGACTTTCACCAGAAATGTGGATAGACGTTTATATAGGTATATAGAATGAAAAGGGCGGTGGGACGCGATCTGCCGGCAGCTCGTTGCTTGGTGGTAGTTCGATGGGTGGGACGGGAGGGTCATGACGGGTTTGCCAGGGGGTCGAGGGGTGAAAGACGAGGGGGCTTGGCAGTCTGTGCTGCGGCCGGTCGATGCAGCAACGATGCCCGCAGCCGCAGCAGCAGCAGCAGCAGCAGCTAGCACCGAGCAACATCGCATTCGCGTAATACGACGCGACTCTGGCTGCCGTGGGGAGGTGAAATGGAAGGGAGGGGGGAGCAGCCGGGACGCGTTAGACCGGCCTGGTGGGGGTTGACACGGTCAAGGTCAGTCTCCGTTCCAAGGTCACGGGGAGATGTCATCTCAGGAGGGAGCCGCGTGGTCTTCTTTCTCCCTCGCTCTTTCTCTTCCTCACTCGCTCCGATTGCATCTTCACCTTCGTTCTTTCTCCTTCTAACACGTTTCAACGATAACACGATTTCCCACTACCGTTTCCCTGTGACAATTACGCTGTAACTGAAACTTCTTCTACAATGCTTCTTGTATTCTCCGTTGTTCGCTCATGTGTCTCTACTGGTCCATTTTTTACATCGTGTCGTGACTGTTTCCTGTTCGCGAGGTGGCTCGAACCAAATGCGAGGGTGGCTCCAATATATTCCATCTATTGACTTTTTCCATTGTCTGTGACAGACTTTATTGACAAAGTGAGAGTTGGTTGAAAGTTCGAAAGTGTACTGGAGAAATGTGGCAATGATCAAATTTATTGGTTTCCATTTTATATTACTGTTACTATTTTCATTTCATAGCGGAGACACTATGGCATGACTAGAGGTAGTATTGACGCGTAATTTCACTTATGGAAGCATTTATATAATTAGGTCCAATTATTCGAATTAATTAGGTCCAAGTATGTGAAATTTCATACTAGTTATATTTACTTTCATATGACTACAGAAATGTGATACTATGAAAATCAAATAAAGAATTTGATGAAAAGCGCTTCATTGGAAAATATGGTGCAATATCTTCTTTAACTATTCTAAATACAAATTACATGTTTATCTGTAGGGTTATAGATTCTGTTGAAGAAATATGGCAATCAATAGGTATTTGAGCTTCGATTTTACATAATTGTTACTATCTTCTTATTATTACTTTATATTTTAATACAGACAGCAAGTATAAATTACTTGTCTATGGATAGTATGATAGTGAATAATAATTTTATTAACGCTTAAAGTGATTAATTTAAAGTTTGAAGCCAAGGTAGATAGAGGATGTTTTTTAAACGAAACGGTAGAGCCTTCTACCGTCGAAATCGATTTTATTCGACGGTCCTGGCGTCAGCCGTAGAGTTGGAGGTCGCGTTAAGTCCCATTCCCACGATTCGAGCACCGTTAATTAAATAACGCTGATCAATCCGTGTCTGAACGACCGGTCAATCAGTGTTTTATTTGCGAAGCATGTAAATCCATTTTCAGTTTGTTTGGCCGACGTTCCAATTTTGTTACGGATTTTCGTCAAACGCCAAATATCCGAACGTTACGCTTCGTTTACGTCGCTGTAAACGCTGTTACAGAACACGCCCGCGACATTCCAACTCGATCGATCCTACCTTTACAACGATACTCTGCTTACAACATACAACGATTCAACGTTTAAAGGAAACCATATAAATTGTAGTATTAGTAGCGGTTAGAGATCAATACCTACTAAAAGCTTTGTAATTGAAGATTGAATTTGAAATTAGTACAATTTCTAACATAGAACGATCCTAAAATAAAGAAAAGCGTAAAATGTCTAAGAATTATCACGAGTTTCGAGGCGATACTAAAGATTTTGTGAACTTTCAGTTCGTGAAAAATAATAGGGAAATATTGTAGAATAAAGGAAAACAGATATTTCATAACTGTCGAGCAAAATTGGAAATAAAATATTTGACATTTTTCAGTTTGTAATATAGTAGGACGATCCTAAAATAAAGTAAAATTTTAAAGCGACCTCAACATTTTTTCGTTTTATCTTATCACGGAGAATGATTCTTGAATAAAAGAAAAGATAGATTTCAAAATTATTTGGAAGCTACAAACTGAAAATAAGATTCCAAAATTTGTAGAAATCCTTACGATACCGAAAGTTTCTCGTGTTTTAGATGATCTCAAAAGTAGGTTAGTAGAAATTTCCAAAACCCAGGAAATCTTAAAAATCTTATTATCTAAAATAAAATCTCTCTTCGTTCTTCGATTTTAAATCATCTGATATGGTATTTCAAGTTTTATGAACTGTAAAATATTTTGTGATATTCCGGAATTCAGTATGTTAGATTCTAAGATATTTAGTATCGTTAATATGTATTTTAAATTTCATCGATATAAGATCCTTTCAATCAAGTGTCAGGTTGCATGAGTTCAAATAAAAGGGTAGAGCGCTAGACTGTATGCACCTAACCTTTATAAGTCCTGTGTCTTCTACGGTCTATTTATTCTGCATAACTCCATCGATCCAAATGTCCATTCATTTGATTCGCTCGACACGTCCTCAGTACGATTTACTGGATCAAAGTGAATACCAAAACGGCAGCGTACACTTTGTCCAACTTGTTGCAATCGTATAAATGGACCTTAACACGGTCCGCTCTAACGTTGTTGCATTCTAAATACGAAATGTGTTAGGAACAATTTAGTTCCTCAAGTTCCACTAGAATGTTAGACCAGAAATATGCTCTTACGTTTTTTCATTTTTCGTGGAGAAGATAATTAACCCTAGGATACTTGACCTATACAGAGTCGAAAATATAGGTAGTTAACATAATTCTATTAAACTTAAACAATATAATTCTATATATAATAAATATATATAATAAACAACATAATTCTATTTAAACTTCTTTCACTGATCGATTGATTTTTCTGAATCATGGAAACGTAATTTCTTTTTGTCAATCATGGAGATACGTATCTCTGATACTTTAAAATTCAAGACCAGTTTCACAGGGTACAGATACATTTATCATTTAGATAGTTAATGTAAGTTCTTAAGGTACGCTGTTGCGTGTATGTAACACCGAACGAGGAAAAATTAACATAACAATCACTTTAAAGAAGTTCAAACCTGTTATATACTAAGCTGCTCACAAAGAAGTACCATCTCCTACAAATAACAAAAAGAAAATGAATAAGGAATGTTACAGTCCGCACTAGTATTCCAAAGATTAATAATTCAAAGTAAAGCGTGATTCTATAACGAAAGAAACATTATTATAGAAACTGTATAATTCCTTATACGCGTATTCGTAGTAAAATCTCGCCAGAACTAACGATCGACAAGAACTAACAAACTCTTCTTCTTCTTCTTCTTCTTTCTCCTCTTCCTGAACGAGGCCAATTTCTCACCAAGATTTATTTTACATTTGCAACAGACTTTCGTATCATCGTATTTGCAAGTGTTTTAGACCATCGACTGTTTGCTGAAACGAAACACGTACGTAAAGTCGAATTTACGCTGTTTCACTTTGCAGGAATACGAAACAAGCACTCATCCGCCATCTTTCTCCAAAGTGAAACAGGGTAAATTCGGTTTAAGAATCTGACACGAGTGGCCGTCTTTAGAATTGCACCGTCAATCTACCAGTCAGCAGACGAACGGCCTTTTGACGATCAATCATATCGCTCTGAATACCTTCGAGGTCGGTCGAGCAAGATCAGATAGCCATTAACTTGCCACCACCATTGTACTAATGTCGTTGAAAAACGTATTTACCTCGATTTTACTAAAAGTAACTGGATATCTGTAATATCGAATTAATAATTTAGAAAAAAATATCACTTTTGTGGCTGCGGAAGCAGCGAAAGGTATTTCACCAGGGAGCTCGCTAGTGAAACAAAAGGCATCAAGGGAGGAAATGATATATCATTAATTCGCTGCATTAAACCGGTCTGTTGTTTCTGACGGCCGTTTTGCCAACGTGATATTCCAATAGGATGTACATATCTCTCTCTTGCACCAGCTTTGTCTTCCGTGACACACGATATCGACTTCATTTCCATTTTCACGTACATATAAAATTAATCACGCGGAATGGCCGTTTACCAGCGAATTTTATCGCTAGATAGCTTCGTCGGATTTCACGCACGCACTGTTTGTTCGTTTGGCGAAGGTCTCCTAGAGTTTACGTAATCTTGAAAGATTGGAAATTTTGCAAATTTCCAATTTTTGACTTCTCAGATTTCTTAATCCCCAATTTTTCGAAATTTTGAACTCGTAAGGTTTCCAATTCTCGAATCGTCAAATTTTTCGCAGTTCCAACTTTTCGAAAATTTTCGGACTTCTGAATTGTCAAAATTTTGACTTGTCAGATTCTCTGGCGTTGGATCTCTAATTTCTCAGAATTTCTACTTTTCAAACTGTCGAACGTTCGCGAATTGTCGAAACGTTCGTGAATTTCTCATCCTTATGAATTTTGTAATATCTTAATTCCCAAATGTGTAAGTTTCCCCACTTTCCAATTTTCCAACTGCCAAATATCTACTGACCTCTAAAGGCTGAATGATAAATTCCTAAGTGAAAGTGCCAGTGTAGGATTACAAAGGGAACGTAATTCGAATCCTTCGCCAAAAATAAACAACACTGCCGAAATACAGGTCCAATAAATCGATCCGCCTATGTATGTATGTACGTGTGTATGTCCCGTGTCTACTCAACGATACTTTAGACGAGTCATCGGTCGAAGCGTGAGCGTAAACCTCGACGTGGATTCGAGGACGTATTTCTTTTGCGAGCCGCTATTTCATCGAGCAAACGGTGCGGTAAGGTAGATAACGTTAACAGCGATCTGCTTGTGTTTCGGTGCTTTTGTAGTGTGACATAAACTAGAGGCCAGATCTGCTGCTATATACGAAAGTCGATAGCGGCGATCGACTGTCTCGAAGGCCAATCGATTATCAAGATTGAATCATCGCTGGTGGGCCAACTCCCTTTTGGTCTTGATCAACATCGTGAATCCGGCGGTCTTGTTCTAACGAGTTGCTTTAAGGCCGGTTCTGATCTCGTCAAATTATCAAGTAACAATTTAAGTTTGCTTCGTTGCTGGGAAAATCATGTTGCAGCTGTATGTTAGTACATAGCAGCGGAATCACGAAATTAGTAACTGTGTATGCTTATTACTAAATTTATGATATAAAATAAAATTCGTAATTGTATACAATTAAGCAATTTCTCTTATCGTAAATATATGATGTATCTGACAAAGGTGCAAAATTGCGGTTAATGTAAAAGGTAGTTTTTAGAAGAATCGGCCAACCAATGAAGAAATATTTGGGTAAATTTAATACCAGTATCTTAAGGACCTGTGTTATTTGAACCTATGTACCTTCAATCTTCGAGAATTTGCAATTAAATTTAATAAGTATAATCATTTCCTTAAATACGTAACATCGGGGACATTGACAGTGTCACGACCGGCATATTTCAAATCCGACGGACTGACGATAGAGATAAACATGTGGCGGCACTCGGCAACAATGTATATCGCTGAAGTGCCTAATGAACCATCAACATCCCAACGGTCCTTCCACCGAAGGTTCTAGAAGAAAGAGCACGTGGCAACGATCGCGGACGCCTAGCAAATGCATGGACGGTGGGGATGTTGAGGGATGACAAAAGAAAGTAATCGGATCCGATCGAAAGTCAAATCATAAGAGTCAATCTTAGAAAGTCACGCCTAGAGTTCGAAAGTAGATTGTAAAGTGTATTGATGTTAGAAAAAAAATAAAGTTTTCTTTTTTTATTTTTTACCTCAAATTCCTTTTTTTATTTTGTTATTTTACGTGACAACAGCATGTACAATTACAAGAAGAACTAAGATTACATATTGCCAAATTTTATATTTAAAAGAAATATGAATACTTTTTCACGCTCGATGTTGCCGGCAACCAACATTACGTGCACTTTAAGATACCGTTAAATAATTATTTTTTCATGTCCAGTAAAACTGATTCTAATTGCGCTAAATTTTCTCCTTGACAAGAACGTCAAAAGAACTGTATCTTCATTATCGATAATTTACGACAAAAATTCTTTTTACCTAATGCAAAAAACATTTCGTTGTGAGAGTTTTAATTTCCATGTTGTACTGTCTGAATAATTATGTCATATTCACAAGTAAAATCTCACGATGCGTGATTTCTTGACCAACCCGGAAACTAATAAAAATTAAATGTAAGTAGTTATATATGATAAAGTAATACGAGTAAAAATTGTTCGGTTCCAAACGACCGCGGGAACGTAGTTTTTCTTGTGAACACGGTGGAAATTTGTCGTTGGTGGTAGCAATCTCTGGTTCGATTTGGAAAGTTTCGAATTCGTTTATTTGGCTATTGCTGGAGGACATATCTCAGCCTCTGCACTGCCGTATCGTTTATCTAGAATGCTCCTCCAAGTCAATATAGCCCCCGGTAATAGTTTGAGAAACTTACTTTAAATCCTAGGGCGCATCTGGTATATATAGGTCAGACGCCCAATAACGATTAAGGCCACGACCTTGGCCGGCAACTGCAGCCGCGCAACCGTTTTTCTATCTCCTGCGAATTCGGCTAAATTCGTGGTGTTTGTATTTATAGGCACCCACGACTACTTCTATAACGTCTTCGACCATTTTAAATTGATTTGGACGTTCCACTGAAACGAAGTGGTATCTAATTTGCTATGATTATTTCATTTGTATTCTATCTTTTGTGATGTACGTATCTTTTATAATCTATTATTTAATGGTTGTGTGAGAAGCTTCTTTAGCAGATCATATGTTGCTGTTGTATTTTCCTGGTTATTGCTGGTGTATTTAACATAGCTGATCGTAGCTTTGCAGCTTTATGTGAGCTTCGTTTAATACATTATTATTCTATATTTATCGATTAATACACGATAATAAATAATTTAGTATCAATATATGATATGGAAACTTAGTGACGGAATTAGATTGCATGTGATACGAGGCTTGGCGTTGTTATTAAGTTATTACACCTAGCAATATACCCTGTTAAAAGTTTTTAAGCAATAAGTATTTCATATAAAATCAAAATCGATAGAAGAAACCTAGAATTATGTTGCCTTATAACTTGCATCAATAAAACAATATTACTAAATTTAGAGTATGTATAATTAGGAAGGGAGTTTCCAATATTTTATGTTCTTGAAATCACAGTTTGATAATCTTACTGCTTGTTAAATAATTATTATCTGTTAGATAATTTCTTCTGTGCTAAGAAGCAACAAAGTAGCTCTTGTATGGCAATAGTCAGACAGTAAGATCTTAAAGTACTTGCAGTAAGTACGATCTACGAAGCAGTCATATGACAATCATTTTCCTATATTAATAATAATTTACCAATATCCTAATAATATTCTGTTTACTGTCTCCTTGTGAATAAAAATCGTTTTTGTAGATCTTCTGCTTTCAATATTTAATTGGTGATTAAAAGAGAGTACTCTGGTACAACATACTTAAACAAGAAAATCTATAATCTCCCAGAATTTACGATTTTTAAATATAGATGTTAAATCCACAAAGTTAATCAATTAATTAATTAATTGTTGCAATTCGATATTTTTGACATATCGAGGTATGGATAAAAGAACACATTAAATGAATGAAACCAAATAAAAATGCGATTTTAATGAAATACAGAGAATAATACATAATACGATAATACATATTTAATAATACAATAAAATTGGTCGACGGCAAACTGAATTTTAAAATTGCTCATCCACAAAAGGTATAAAATGTGTAGCGGCACACGAGTCAAAGAACAATTCAAATCCTGTTGTTTTACCTCGAAGTATCAAGACCGTTAGGTTACAAGTAATGTAAGAAAAATAAACTCTGGACAAAACAATGTCGCCGCTACATACAAAGATCAAACGCAGACGAATTCGAATTTTCTGGTTCTCCTCCGACCAGTATAGTGATCTACAAAGTTTCTCCGAGTATTCATCGAGTATGTATTCCGTAACTTGCATTTGTACCAACGACTCACAAATTCGTCAATAAGTTATTTATTTATTTATTTATTTATTCAAAATATATTTGACGGACTGCGGCAGCAATATTTCGCTCTCGTTATTTCGCTCAACCTAACAACGACTAATCCTCCACAAATGTGATTTATACTTCCTCGAAAACTATTATTCCCGCGAATAATGTCATTCCTACGAGAAAAAATATGACGAGACACAAACGAATGCGTTTCAGGTTAATAATACATTCTACTGTGCTGAGATTAGGTTGACCGTTTCGCAAATTTCCATGTTAAATCGCTTCATTATCTCGATCACAGGGTCAAAACGAGCTGTGAGCTGACTATTAAGCTGTTATGAAGAACGATTTTCAATCTTCTTAAAGGACGGCGAATTCCTAATGCGAGATCGCCTATATCACCTTGGTAATTGGGTCCCTTCAAAAGAGAACCGAATGGCGGAAGAAGAAAAATTCTAAAGTTTCAAGTTGCACAATCCTTTGGAGAGATCGTTTCTGACAGTAGGTCACCTTCCATTGCCGGGTGCTGAGGTAATTCGAGCAATTTACTCGGACAACTCAAGCAGATCGTTGACAAACCTAATAATTTCCTCTTTGTGTCCAAGAATTGTGCATATGTGCCACATTTTTATTTCGAACAGACGAAACTCGTAGCCTTCGTACCTTGTAATATAGGTATATATTTCTCGATCGTCTCATCTTTCGTACGAAACGATGCAAAATTTCCCAGAAAAGATACGTCTTTGTTGTTTTAATCGCAATTAGGTTGATCAGAAATCGTTGTCATTCTTGTTGTGTGAAAAAGATCAGGTTGATTTCTTTGATTGAAATTTCCATTAATAGTAGAACTATAACGTACTAAATATAGAATATAGCTAGACCAAAATATAAAATTTGTACCAAAAGAAAAGAAAATGGAAGATAATCAAAAAAGATACATCATATAATTCTCGTGTTTCTCTTAATTACAAGAACTCGTCGTTGTCTATCTTAGGATTTCAGTAGCGTGAATATATCATGTTTGAAAAGATCATTAAAAGTTCACAAAGAGATAGAGATGCGGTAGTTGTCAAAAGCTGCGCAGTGTAATTTTATAACCTTGGTGAAATAAAGAGTCTTTGAGAATAAACTCGTTATACAAATGCAATGTGTACTCAAGCGTCTAAACCATTGTCTTGTTAAACTGTTTGCATGAAGAATTTCATTTTAAAGTTATTATTTAGTTGAACATTGTTGACAATCGCTATATAGAGCCTCTTCGAGTATCTTAAGGATATTACATTTTTACAAAGAATTTATAATTCTGTAAACATTTAATTTCCTTCGTTCGTTGATTGGAATTGTAGAAAATTTAATAATATTTGAAGATCTTAGTTTATTTTTTATGAATAAAAGATGCATATTCCTCCAATCCTTCATTTTCTATTTTTTATCTCGAACGATAAAAAATTCGTAAATCTTACAGTATGGATCATGAAAATTGTAAGAAGTCTAGAAAACGGATATTAATGTTCACGTGATCAACGTACCTACTGCATCAAATTGCAATTCAACGGAGACTAGTGGGAGTGCCTAGACTGTATTTAGTCGGCGTAATAGTTTCTTTAACGACCTAATCAACGTGGCTGCCGTAAACTCTAATTACCGGTTAAACTGTGCGTTCGCAGCGAGATGACTGTGATTTCGTCGTTGAAGCCGACCTTTTGGATGTGCCATGTGAGAGTTTATCATGCTTCGCTTTGGCACTGTATTATACTCAATTTTACCTATTTAAAATAAAAAAAAAATTAAAATTAGAAATTTCAAACTTTGCTTATTCCTTTTATTACTTTTAGCATTAACCATATCTTCCATTTTGAAATTTTCTTGCTAATTAAAACATTTATAAGTATTATTACCTGGTGTACAAACAATTACAAGTGTTCAATATCTACAATGACGATGGTGTCATAAAACTTTACAGCGTGTTTCTAAGAAATTCCTAGTAAAAAACGGATTTTATTACTTTGCGATACAATTTCTGCAATCTCCATAAAAATAAATTTAAGTTACAGTTAACAATTTATTACTGATTCATAATAAAAAAAATGAATTACTACTTCACATGTCACAGCATCTTCAAATCTTCATAAAAATGTATTCGAGTTACTAAAATGTAATTACTAATTACTCTACTTAAATGTACAGAATACATATAAATTGCAGGAGTATACAAAATCTTCAAAGTAAAGTACTAGGTTGTAATATTTAGAGAATGAAACAAATTTACATTCCATTTATTTACACAGGCAATCTGATCATTACTAATTTACTAAATAACTAAACATTTCTCACAGAAATAATTTCCATACATCTTTATCCTAAATTTCATTTTCTTCCTTCGTTTATTAAACTCGATAGATAGCCATAGCTAGGTTACATAACAGCAGGGCCACCCGGCTAGTATCGCGTTTTGGACAGAAACACAATGAACTCGTTAACACGGCCGATTGTTCGCATCCAATTTCAGCGGCTTGTTCGATTGCGTAACGTTGGTGTGTCCATAGGCAGACCAGTAAGATAATAAAGAATCTTTGAGAAACGGCGGTTCTTGGGAGTGCGGTGTTACGTCAGACGCTAACCAGCATTATCCATTTAATCTGATAAATGACGTCGAGTTAATCAGGCAATGGCGAACGGAACGCAACGCGCCTCCGGATGCAAGGCACGTACTCAACGCGCGTGATCCTCGTCCTCGGCTGGCTTTTCTCCATGTCGCTGCCGTCCCGTCCCATCTTGCTCCTTTGCTTTGCACCGTGACCTATTTCGGCCAGACGCGAAGGTGAAGAAGAAAACAGGCGAAAATGGAAGGGAAAGAAGTGACAGAAATCAGTAAAACACACGTACATTACGAATAATGGCTCTCGAGATGACTCGTCTCTGTAATTTGTGTTCCGTGGGTTGGTATTGTTAGATGATCTTTGATTAATGAGAATGTAGCAAAGTTTTTTTCCAGGATCGTCTTGCACAATTAAACTATTGTTGTTAATGAAATTTTTACAAGTCACAAGATACCTGGTATTAATAAATAAACGATAAAATTAATAAACGAAGAGAAATATGATATGTCTTCCTTTGTTGATTTTTCTGATCTCTATGTCTATAACTCATAGTGTGTAGACATATTAATATTATTAATTATTACATTATCGTGCAAGAATCCCATGCTGATATTTATTACAAATTATGAATTCTTCACACTGCTTTTATTTGCCGCCTTTTATTACCAATCTATTATTTTACTCGCATTAGCTGTGCTTTAGAATGTAAAATACTATGGTAAATATAACTTAAAATACCAGGTTTAAAAATCGAAGTTATACGGCTTGTATGACTGCACGAAGCACTTGTAGCAGACGTCGTACTTTAAGATTGTTGGGTTAGGTTGATATATCTACACCGGTGATAATTTCGAGCAATCTTCGTACATATTGTGTTCGAAGAGGTGTAAATGCGTCCATTTAGCAGAACAACAATTCGATAGAAACTCCACAGATGATTTTCATGAACTGACAATGGTTGGCAGCCATAATGTATTTTCATAGTTTCAAATGTGTTGTACAGTATGTATGTATATGGAAAATTCGATGTATGATGGTCCATTTATGTGCACTTGCTTGAGTTGGATGATTTACGGTTTCAGGAAAATGTTCTTCTAAGAACTGTTATTTCATGTCTTTGCCACTTTGCTTTTTATTGGCCTACACATCTTGTTTGGAATTTTTCTGGAAAATGCAATAAAATGGAATATAGCTTGGAAGTATATAGGAACAGAAGAAGTAACCTACACGTGCAGGCCTCAATAAGAAAGATCAATTGATTTAGTCGCAAGAGACAATATCATAGATATAAACTTTTTATCCTTAAAATCCGTAATGTCGTCAAAACTGCCAGGAACCAACTTTTTCCGATGTAGCAGGCGTTCGTGTCTGCGAGAACGCAGCACCACCTGACGACCGAAGACGCATTGCGATTGGTCGAGTCGCGGGCGGCCAGCCAATCGGCTGATCGCTTTGGTATGGCGCGTTGTGCCGGTTACCGGCTTTCGCACTGGTTCGGCTGCTGGCCCGCGGCTGGTTGGCTCGCTAGAAATTGCGCGCAAAGCGAGAAAAAGGCAGAGTGAGTAGCGTGTGACTTCGCAAGATAAGGACGAACGTGAATCGCGATCGCGACGAAGACAAACAACTCTCTTCTATATACTTCTCTTATATATATATTTCGTTCAAACAAAGATAGAAACGAACAGAATAAGAAAAAGAGACGCGAATAGAGTGGAGACACGCGTGAAAAGAGCAAAACGAGGACAAAAGTAAATAGCGACGAAAGAAAATGGACGTGCAGGCGACACCGGGAGACAGAACGAGAAAGAGAAAGAACGAAGGAACGCGTGTGTGCGAGCGACATGGTACGACGGAGGAACTGTTCGAGAGAGAAAGAAGCGGGAGAGCGCGAGAAGGACACGTCGATGAAAAAGGGGGGCACGGTGGTGCGGTGCCGGCTGCCTTCGGCGAGTCGACAGTTTGGCGTTCGGTGTTGCTAGGCGCGAGGGCCACTGTCAGTGCCAAGGCGGCAGCCGGCAACCTTCTCGTGCGACCGCGAATCGTGCCACCTTTTTTCTTTATTTTTCTCGCTTTCGCTGTACATCCGTTCCTCGCAGTTTTCCATTAGAACGACTGGTCCCGCGACATTTTCGTTTTTTCCTCATTGTTTCTCACCGAACTAATGCTCCTATAGAGGATGCATTTTCGAGACTGTTCCAACGGCGAACCGGCACCCGGTCTCTCTGGGTTGCCTCTCTTTGGCAGCACTGCGTCGTCGTCACCGTGGTGGTGCTGCGGCTGCGTGCGTGTGTGCGTGAAAATCCCGACCAAGAACATGGAGACAGGCGAATTTCAGTAAAGTGACGAACGATCATGGGGTGTTCGACCATCTTCCTCCGTGCCAAACGATTTCGCCATTCTATAGGAATACCGCTTTCGATGGAACCGACCAGGTACAGATCAGATTATCTTGTGAAAGTTACGAGAGCGGGATGGAATTTGAACGGTACACGCATCTCTTGCAACAAGTTAATAAATTCGTTATATGTTACAAGCTGCTAGCTTTCGTAAATTGAATTTGTAAATAAATATTTTGAAACTTTGATGATTTTTCTAAATTTTCATAGCAATATGCAATGTACGCATGTACATTGTATAAATGATTTGGAAGGGCCAATGAAATGCGAGATATTTAGCGTCCTGTTAAGCTAAGATTCCATCCGGCTGTTATTCTCTTTTTGGTTTAGTTTTTATTATTGGATAAATTTATTTTAGTATTTATGTGTATATATATACATTGCGTTTTAACAATAGAATTGCAAAATAATTTTCTATAAAATAAATTTTAATACAGAGGTATGTAAAATAAGCGAACATATGAATTATGGAAGTGCGGAAAGTAATTTACCACGTGTTGCATACCGAATCCTGTCGGAGAAAAAACGCATAAAAATTGCGTTCACATTCAAATACTAATGCGACACGGTTCTGTTGAATCTTATCGTCAAAAAATCTCACAACGTTTTCATGTTTTGAACCGTTTCATGTGAAATAATAGGCAACGCCAACTCACATGAGTACAACGCCAATGATAAATCGTTTCGATTTCATCGAACTTGTTGCGTCTTATCTCGCTCACGTTTGATAGTTGCTGAACACGCATTCGGCCAAAAACTTTTCAATACCACGGGTCAATATATGTTCGATGTTCGAAAAATACATTATTTAGCAGCATAAATAAGACTATATGTACATTATCTGACATAGATATATTACGTTACTGATCGACTAGTTATCGAAAAAGTAAACAAGATATCGAATTACGATCTGTCGCAAATGCCTAGAAACGAAGCATAAAAATAGAACAATCATCGTTGCCACGTTTCTAAAAAATAATTTTTTATCTATAACTAAACAAATAACATTTTTGCTTTTGTATATTAATTGTAAGGTTTTTTCGTCATTCTTCGTGTTATTAGATTAATACTTTGTTTCATCAACATTAATATAATATCGTGAAATCATTATGAGATTCGAGATGCAGATGAATTCGATTCCGCATCGTTGAGTTGGCACACGTATGTATTTGCGTGGCACACATGCGCGTTTACTCTTGAAGCTGCAGAAAAGTGTGAGCGGAAAATATGCGTCGTTAGCGTATTATAATCTCTTATTCTCCTTTGAATCATTCTGAAGACTTTTTAAGTGTTTCAACACTTATGGGTTCCCATTTGAAAGGTTATGTTTTTTTTATAAAACTTAGTTGATATTCTAATTTTAGTCTAAAACTTTTAGATTGAAGATTAATAAATACAAATTGCGTACTATGTTCCGATATCTTATATTCGATATAGATAATGCTTACTTGAAATCATAGAAACTAAAAATCATGGAGCAAAGAGTTAAGGAGAACGACCATATAAATCAAGTGACGGGTTTTACGTACGCGGGATGAAGCTGCGCAAACGTATGCGCAGTTCACATCTCTGTGATCGATGCTCGAATTTTTAGTGCTATTTTTTCATTCCAAATCTATCAGCACCGAAATAAATATTAACGTTTTTTTTTTATACAATTGGATACAATTTTACTTTAAGTTGGTGTCGTCGAACGTATCTCGCACAAAGAATTTCTATACACGATACGACTCAACGATTTAAAATGTCAACCGTATTAAATATGTTGTCAGACTGGTATTATCTAATCAGCCTTATTAAAACGTAAAGATTATTGTTCCTTCCTTTGATTCTTCTATATTCGAGATTACTAAATAATCACTTCGTGTAAGGACGAATCGACTGAAAATTTGTCTATTTTTAAATTTCTTTCTAATTATCATATCTTTGTTTGTATGTATTGTTAAAACAATAATTATCGACCTATACATAAATCTTATTTCTATGAATTCTAATAATCGTGTTTACAATTCTAGGGAAGTTTTCTTATCATCGTATCGTTTATGTAACTTGTTACAAATACGAAATTTGCAACATTTGCAAACAATATAGTTCCCGATAGGGACATTTACTTGACCTGTAACAAATGTCGTCTCTTGTGTCAGCTGAAATCAATTACATATTTACCATGACCCTTTTATATCCATTCTCTCGTTACTCTGTCATTTTTAACATCCAGTTTGACTAACGATTATTATATTTCTTTTTGCCTCTAAGTTATGCTCGTAATTTCTCCTCTGGCTATTACTTTCTGCCAATCGAACCCCGATCAAAACCGGTTCTTAAATTTCGAGTCATTACAAAGCATGTATCTGTCCCACTGTTCTCTCTCTTTTCGCCTTTAGTGCCCTTTCAAACTCTTCTGTACGGTTCCATGGTCAAACACACGGAGTTCCAACTCTGATAGTGCGGCCTGGCTCAATTTCGTGGCGTATTAATTAATCGGAACGTGCTTCGACAGGCGTCGGTAAAACAGTTCGCGGATCTATCCGCTGGACGACGTTGTTCCGTTTTGCAAAGAGTATGTGTCAATAACAGGAACTGCCCTAAAGGAGAAACGCGTTTCAGTTTAACAATGACGACCCTAGTATATAAGCTCTCTTTGTGCGTGTGCACGCGCCAATGCGAGAGACCGTGTTTCCGTGTGGAAAAGGTCAAAAGATCGTCGAGAGGAAATCGTGTTACTGGCAATTAATCAATGGACAGACGTAGACGCGGCGATCTGCCGATTGTATAATACGAATTGATGACTCTTCTTCGCGAATCATGCTGAAAATCCATTTCTCTTTTTAGAGAGAAGTTAATTCCATATTTATTTCATATTCAAATATAAATTAAAAGACGTGGAACTAAATATAAATTTGGAAATTCCAAAACTTAGAAAATTGTAATTTACTTTTCAACTGAAACATTTGCATTCGACTTTAAAAATTACTTTTTGTAAACATTTTATATTTTATGCAAGAATTTGGATCGAATCTTCATTCATCTTTGGCATTTGGCTTCATAAAATACTTAAACGACTTCGTAAAAATTACAGTATCCGTAACGTTATAATAACTGTTGCTTAATTCTTAACAGATTAGCGAAGAATTCTATTTATCGACAATCAAGAAGAAAAGCCAAGAACCATTTTTATGCGTTCAAAAACATTGTGACAATGATGTTTACATTCATAGAAATGATAGTAGTGAGGTTTACACTGTATCGGTTTCGCAAATAGTTGCAATACTGGTAGGACACAAAAACAGTTCAACAACAAAAAGAGTTCCGTGAAGTCAAACACGTTAAAGCCACTTCGACGGCTAGGACAAATGAAGTGCTTATCGTTTCTCACAATTTCTCTCAATAATTCCTCGCTGGATCTAATGAAATTTTTTGCTGTCTCACCATTCTTGTCAGTCGCAATAATTTCTCCTCCTCTTCTATACGAAGAACATTTTTCAGTTAAATGTTCTTTTCTCCCCCCCCCTCTCTTTCTCTTTATCTATCTATCTATCTCTCTATCTTTCCCCTCCTTCTCTCTCTTTCATTTTATCTTTATCTAGTCTCAAGAATTTTATTGTCGCGTTTTTAGCGACAATTAATTCCGCGGAATAAATAAAAGAATATTGCTTATTATCTTGAACCGTTTGAAAAAGCAGGACAAGCAGATCAGTAAATGTTTTAAGTGTACAATACTTTTTCTCCAACAGCTAAGAAATAGCTGAGGGATTAATAATTTTCTGCTTCTTCGTTGCGGCGTGCATGCTTGAGGAAATAACGGGGACTTGATGCTTTCGAATTTAATTTCTTTTCCTTATTAAATCATCCAACAAACAGTAAATCTTCTTTAATTCTTCGCGGTCCTACAGTATTATATGGAACATTTCGTTCCATTCTTTTGGCTTTTAGAATAGAAAACGTTAAATCTCTCACAGTGAAACTTTGTTAATTTAATCAAACGTGCATAAATGTTAATTTTGAAAATATGCAAGTATTAAGTTATTGATTACGAAAATATAAAAATGTAATTATTAATTACGGATAGATCCTGAAAGCGATTTATCGAGTATAATTAATTTAATAATATTCAAATTTCGATTGATCGAATATAAATCAACAGACTGCAGATACTTATGCAAATTCATGTTTTTATACAAAAAGTGGAGATTAGATGGAAATCGTTTACATCCTCTAAGCACTATAGTAACTAAGTTACACAGGCTATTTTCTATATTTTATAAATACATAAAGTTCTACAGTTTATAAATCGTTAAACAGAATACCAAGTATGAAGAGTTAACTTGTTTCCCCCGCTATCAAAATTTTCATTTCATTTACTACTTAAATTTCATTTGCCAATTATTTCCAAATACCACGCCCCCATTGATCCATTATCATCAAGCGAAGAATACGTCATAATTCTCTCTATTCTCCTAGACACAACAAACATACATAATGACCAGTATCAAAACTTGTTCCGCGCGTAACGATCACGTAACTATCCGTGCAATCACGATATTGCCAAGTCCGTTTCACACCTGGGAGCCCGTTTTCTATCTTCAACTTCATTCTGAATGACCCTCGATCGTTCAATCTGAAAATATCTTCGCGAAAGGACTTCGATATGGCGGCCAATCGAATGAAGAAAAAGAAGCGAAAGAGAGAAAAAAGATTACTTTCGACGAACGACCGACCGGTCTTTCTGTGTCTCCTTCACCCAGTCGACCTTGAAACCAGCTGACAAGCCGAGGAAGAAGCAGCTATAGGATCGTTCGAAACGCGGGGGAGGAGGGGGGATTGCGCAATGCTTCGAAATACCATGACATCGGAACGCCCATTGTCGGACACCCTGCCACATCCTCAGGGTTCCTCTTTGTCTCGGCGAATTCGTAACGAGGAAGAGGATGAGCGAAGGAGTAGATAGAAAAAAAAAAAAGAAGAAACAACAAGAAAAAAGGAAACGTACAAGCCGACGCGCGGTTGCCTCTTCAACCCCTCTTCCACTTGTATATCTGCTCTTTATCTTCCTCTCTTTTTCACTCGCTCTCTAGGTCTCTTTGTATCTTTCGCAGGCAGAATGTCGGCCTGTCCGACGGATGAATTTATTTTCGTACACGCCTTTCGACTTCACCGACAAGAGATTTATGCGAGAATCGCGGTCCGTGGTGAACTTTTAAGCGCACCGGGGATTATTCATACCCCGCGGTTGCTCGATGAGGAATTAACGACGGGGGACGTGTTCGTTTTTCGGCTAAACGCGGAGGGGCTCGTGAAAAAATATATCCTCTATATTTCTTCTCTATTTCGTATTTTCGCCGCTATTCTTTTTAGTTTCCCGATTTTCGTGAAAGCGTTTTTCGAGAGCGAATCGTAAACTGCATCCTCCTCGCACATATACAGAATGTACTATGATATGTGAAGCTCAGAAGCAAAACGTACGATGCCATTGATATTTTATTAAAAATAATACGTAGATCAGAGCCTTCTTGCATAATAATTTACCAGTTGGTATTAGTGAATAATTAACAAATTACAGGTTGTAGATTATATTCTTTATAATTTTACATGAAATGGGAAAAGGTGATCCGTAATTTGTAAACTTTGTTAAATTTCACTTGATTTGGTAACAAACCTATTACTATTATACAAAACAATTTATTAGTGCTAGTATATTAGTAATTTCTGATTCGTAATCTGTAAAATTTAACTAATAATATAAATTTAATTACGTTTAAAATTACGTTCTGTAACCGCGATACTCTGGCTGAAATAACTACTTTCACAGGACTATAATTTTGGAGGAGGCTCGACAGAAGTATGTAAAAAATATTCGCTGATATTCAAAATGCACAACTTTTCAAGCACTCTGAATTCCTTTTTAATCACGCAATCGCGAGTCGCGATGATGAGTCTGCGATTGCAAACCCTCTAGCGGCAAAATGAACAGATATCGAAGTTTCGGGGCAAGCTGCCTCTTTTAATCTCCTCTTCCATTAAACTTCGTTAAAATTGAAAACGAAATGTCTAGACTGGTGAAGTTGAAAAAATTTCTGTTATGAAAGTTCTGAAAAATTTGTCATTAACGTTAGAAAGAAGAGTGGGAAAGCTTTCGAGGATTTTTAATACAGGAATTTTGCCTAGTTGGAATGAATTGGTAGAGAGATTCACGAGGTTCCGATAATTCGTTACGTGCGATCGACCTTCGACTCATCGAGTGGCTTCGCTGATCGTCAGTTTGGCTGACGTGTTCTGTTCGATGTATGCTGTTTTATTAAATCGATCAGCAAACGTGCCCACCTCCCTTTTTGTCTTTGATTTCTATACGACGCTGCGACGTTGCCGTCGTCTAACTTCTTCTGAATCATCTTGTTGCCTATCTTCTATCGTAACTCAGTATCCAACGGCCATGCAAAGCTATTCCGAAGATAAATATTTCACCTCTGATTAATTATTATTATCGTATAATGTATTAGTACATTGTATTAAAGAAACATTTTATATGTAAATTATGCGATTCTTTAAGTAAGCTTTGAGTACAATGTTACTGAATAAGATGGTAACTGCATTCATTAGAGGGCGCTGCAGAAATACATTGACAGATGTAAGTACATTATTTGGACATCTATTCGTTACATTTATTGAAAGATACTACAAGCTTCATCTTATTTAGTGTTTTACGTTGTAAGCAGGATCTTATACATTTATGGGGAATTTAAGTGCGCAAAAATGTGCAGAATGTACAAGATACTAATATTGATAACCTATAATTTGTGGCTTTTAAAATTTTACTACTAATAAGGAATACTAATCCTACAGCCTGCGTGCTACATTCGTAAATACAATTATCACTTTAAAACGGCGCCAAAAAATCGAATAACACCGTATAAACCACCGATACATTCATCAATAACACATAACCTTAATACCGGACCGATCGATACGATGGATACTGCAAACTGCAAAAGATCGCTAAAATTCCACGGGCATCGTAGTGAGCTAATTAAAAAGTTTCCTATCCTTGGTTCATCCTTGATTAGAAGTAAACAGAAAAAGAGAAGGTCTTCTTGCTCTTAATTGATACTCGAATAACTCCCGATCTAAAGACAGAAACAAAAACCAAACTCAAAAAAGTGAACCCTATATTCTACGTATCCAACAAAACAGTAGAAAACAAAGAACGCAGAAGAACGAGCAAAAAAAAACACGAATGAAACGCGTAGATATATGCGTAGTGTGTATTTGATCGTCGTGTAGCTGGAATTAAAAGCTTCGACACAGAGGAGAAGAAGCGAGAAAGAGAAAGACAGGAAGGCTAACTGTGCGCGAGAGTAGCGGGGGTTGGAGATGCGTCACCGGGAGGAGCGTGACTACCACCCTCGCCCTCCGTGGCTCTTTTGAAGGTCAAGGTTTCCCGCCCCTCTCCCTGTGTACGTGTATACGTGTACATGTACTTGTGCACATGTATATGTGTGTGCGAGCGTGGCAAGAGGATTATGAGGGGGTAAGAAGGGAGGTTGCAGGCGTAGAAGTGTTGGTGAACGAGGACGTGGCGAGGGGTAGATTGAGGTGTGCGTGGGTGGTTGGGGGTGTGTGCCAGGGGTGGCGAGATCCCGGTGCCCAGTATTTATAGCGCTTGCGAACCGGTCGATAGCGGATAGCGACACTGCGCAGTTGGGAAGCCCTCGTACCGAACACCAACCCTTCTCCCCTCTTCCGTTCCTCAATTCTGTCCTTGTCACTCTCGCTGTCTCTGTCAGCAGAGCCTAGCTTCGCCACCCCGTGTTCACCCTTTACCCGACCTCTTACTTGCTCGACCACCCCTTTCGCATCAAGGCTTTTTACTCCCTTTTTCTTGTGTACATTTTCTATCTTGCTCATTCTTTATTCGATTCTGTACATATATTTGGTTTTATCAGTCTTCTCTCTTTAAACTTAATTTTTTTCTCCTTTCCTTTTTTCTGATGGTAATACGGAGCAATAGGAGAAAGGGAAAAAAGAGGGATGACTTTCCTCCGGGATATTGGTCATGGGTATGTACGTGGTGGGATGTAGTATACTCTCTCTCTCCTCTCTTCGCTCCAGGGGACGCGGAATGGTCGATATTGATATTGATTGGAAGTTTTTAGCGGCCGATGGTTTAGAAATTGCGCCTTCCCGAGCGTCAGAGGAACGCCATGGGGATCGTGTTTCGCCCGATGGATCGGGTAATCGCGTGACCTACCGAATGTTTTCAGGTTTCCTACAAGTATCGCCGTGCAAGATCTATTCTGTTTATCTCTAGTTTTTAAAACCCAAACGAATATCTTTGGCTCTTGTCTTTTCTTTCTCCTCTATTTCCTTTTTTGTAATCGCGGTAGCGTTTACTTGAATTTTAATCAATCAGGGGACCACGTTGTAATTCGTAGGATAGGTAATTATTTTGTACCAGAAACACTTTCGAGCTATTTAACAACAAAAGAAACTTGTTCAATAATTTCAATCGCAATTATCATAACTCATTAGCGTGTACGTATCGCTCTATTTCTGGAAGCTAGTTTATTGTTTATTTTATTAGTTTTAATATAGGATTATTTCAATTATTTTCTCGCTTTGGATATTTTTTCTTGGTTGACCTAATTCTTTCGTTATTAGGTTTATTATATTACAGAGATTAACGGTGCCTCGTAATATACGAGATTAATTACTCTGTGTGAAGTTCAGAATTAAATTATAAAATGATAGAGCTTAAATGACTCAAATACCCTTATCCTCACCCTGTATCTCCTTTGAGACACCAAGGTGGGAAACGCTTCCGCTACGCAACTCAGTTCCCGGAAATACATGTTCTTAGCCAACGTTAGTGATCGTGTAAACTGTCCATTCCACGCGTATTCTAAGTATAGGGAGCTCGGGTCTATTTTCGCGGTAATTCATGATGTACGATATCGGAAAGTAAGCGGTGACTGGTAACGCTAAATAAAGGCGACCGATTATCGAGTATACTACTATTAATAAGAATCATTCGATTCGACGTTAATTGAGACTCCTACGTGTACATTCATTGGCAGAAAAACGATTAATAAGCTGGAGGGGTGGAGATAAACGACGCAGCTAACGAATCACGAACATCAATTTGCCAATCAGATTTTTCCGAAAAATTGAATCTCCGACTCCTCGACGCAAGTATTGATCATCGCGGAGGACAATCGTGAGCAATTGGAGTCTGATTGAAAGGTTAGTTTGGTTTTGATTAACTGTCCTATTGCGTCCACTCATTCCTTTTTCCTTTCGAAAACTATTCGCATGAGCAAGATAACGATAGAATTTTTATCGAACTAAAGCGATCGAGGAGAATTCAAAATGTTTTAGGAACTTTTTTAGAAACGTTCGAGAGAGTAAGGGAATTATAAAATTTTAGTCGCTATAAAAATGTCGAAGACAATTAGACATATCTGTTATCTTCCGCCGTAAAAAAATTCGATACCAAATAAAAGGACTAAAAACAAGAATCTGGACAGTCAAAAAAGAAAGGAGATAACAGAGTACAGTTAGATAAAGAAACTTGTCTGGAAAAAGGTACGAGAAAGCGACGTATCAACTGTACCTGCCGCAGAGAGTAGAAAAGAGAGAGTACGTGGAATGGTGGAAGATGACGAAGCAGCGGTAGAGTATGAGTGAAACAACGAAGAGGAGAAGAGGGAGGTCAGAGGGTTGCTGAGCGCCGCCCCTCTTGTAGTGGGGAGAAAATCTATCGCCATCTTTGTTCAACCGCCGGGATACACAGGAGGGTTGGTACCCCTACTCGTTACTTTCACCGTGAACTAGGGAAAGACAGTCTTCTAAGGGGAAGAACAGACAAGAACAGAATGATCGTGTGGGCGTTACTGCAGAGGAAGATGGAAGCTGTTTAACGCAACAGAGAGGCAAGACGATGGAGATCGGTGGCTAGAAAGGAAGCATAAAAGAGGGATAGAGAGTGAAAAGAGGGTGTAAGAGGGACAATAGAGAGGGATAGCGTTTCGTGCGTTTCGTTGGAGAACTCTAACTACCGGCCGACCGTAAAGGTCGGCGTTGCGTTTTCTTTCTTCCTCTCCAAGTCTTTTTTTTTTTTTTGTTGCTTTATTTCTCTCCTTCGTGGTCGTCTTTCGTCGAATCGTCAGATCCTTTAGCGACGAGCCAGCTGGTAGCAACCGTTACGTGTTTCTGGGACTCGGTGTACTGTTCTCCACTGGTGCACGAGGTGTTTCCGGTTAATTTTTTTTTTTGCCTTAAAAGATCTTACTTTCTAGTAAAATAACTTTGGAATCGTTGCAATAAGATTCATGTTTACGGTGTTAAATGGATGACGGTTAGAATGTGAAGAATGTTAGAAAAAAGAAACGTTACGAAAGAGGAAGATTAGAAAGAGAAACGGAAATCCTGGAGGAGAAACGGAAACGCGGCAGTCTCATGGAAAATGTGTCATTTTCTGTCCTTCTCGGCTGGCAAGGAAATTTAAAGGGACCGCGAAGAATGGGGGCAGGAGGGGGTAGGATTGTGTGCCGGGATGGTGAAGGTGAGAGGGTAGTTAAAGGATGAAATAGAGTGGGATGGAGGGGCGACGGAGAAATTGAGTCTGGTTCCTCGTATCTCGTTCGCCGCGCCCCGTGCCATTAGTTGACCATGAAGAGTATCGTTACGAATCTCTCCCTCTGGAGGACCAGCTGACAGCCTCACTCGACCAAGTGAAACTATCTACAAGTGAAACAAATCAGTGTTCATCGTTTACCATTCTACAGTGAAGCTTTGCAACGAAATAAACAACGAAGGAATTGACCGCGAAGAAAGAAAAAAGAATATTCAAGGAATCACGCCATAAAATAGGATATATTACGGAACAGAGGCTTCCTTATTGCGAGGAGACGGGGTAGATATTTTTAACGAGTCTTTATTAACACCGGTTTCTCCGCGTTAACTCCAATTAGTCTGCACAAAAGCAAGGAAAACCTCATCTCGAATTTTCTTACTGGTGTCTTACATAAGGAGCAATTCCTGTTGACTCAATATTTAAAGAAATATGCATACTATAAAGCAGGAGAAAAGGAGGTATTGTCAGAGGAGAGAAAGAACGAGGATGACGAAGATATCCTGCGGAACGTGTATGGAAGTATATGTATACCTATCCAGTGGCGGAGGGTCCGCCAGGACCAGCCAGCGAAAACCACCCCTCTTGCCCTTTCCAGTGAAGCGAAAACACACAGAGGGAGCTAGAGTGCGACAGGTGGAGAACAAGGATGAGGATGGAAGAGGAGGGATTGGAGGGATGGGCATTTCGGGGTAGCGAAGGAGAAAGAGGCTAGGCTAGTCGTGTTTGGCTCGTGCGACGAGCGCATGAGAGCGACGAGGAGGGTCTTTGGAGGCGATGGTGAAGAGGATGGTGGCCGGTGTTCGGTGGAAGAAGAGGGGAAGGATTAGAGGGTGAGAGTTAGGGGCGACGTAGTGGGGGATAGAGGCTGGTTCCGTGCGTTTCGTTGGAGAACTCGTACCACTGGGCGACCGTAAAGGTCGTCGTTGCTCTCTCTCCACGTCGGCACATAGAAGTCGAGCAGCTGGCAGCAACGTCAGCAACGAGGAACGGATCAGTCCACCGTGTGCCAGCCTCGAGGTCCGTGTTTCTCTCTCTCCCTCTTTTTCTCTCTGTCTGGATCCTTTGATCATCGTTCGCGGTGTGGAGAGGCCTGCTCCGAATAATACACGATACGATTATCGATACACGAATTTCATCGAGTATATACTTCCTTTTTTTCCTCCGTTCTTATTCTGTTCTCGTATAAGAAGTAATTTAAAGTTCTACTGGCTCTGACGATGGAGAAGATGAAACGAAAGGATTTCGAAGAAAAGAATACAAGTTGCCGTTTGAGAATGAAGTTGCTGGGAGATATTGCGCGATTGGGATTGGATCTCGACGATTGGACAATCTATAGAGAAATTGTATATCTGAGAGGATTGGTAGAGGAGAAGGAAGGATTTAAAGAAAATCAGCTGTCAAGGTGGCTGTCTTCGTTCACGCGATCATGGAATTACTGTCAACGATCGACCGTGGCGATTAGCGTGAGTAATTGGAGGAAGCTAGGATGTAGACGATCACATAGATGGAAAATGTCTGTTTTCCCTTCAACCGCTATGTTGTTTCGACTACGAGCGGTCAATTCATGATTTGTGTGCGAAGCATATTGTTGTACAGCCAACATTGTGTTCGATGATCATCGAATATTTTTCGATCGTTAAAAACGAAACACGTAATATGATTTGCGTATGACCTATGCTTGCATCATTTTCTTTATTATCATGAGATATTCTACCGTAGTCACTCCGTTTTTCATTATCTAGCTGTTCTATCATCCTCACGTTCATAGCCTCAGGTTTTCTTTGATATATGTATTTCTTGGGAAGTTATTGCACAACCGGAAAACGCGAATTAAACGTGTAAATACGAAACGTGCCGCCGTTGACGAGTATTTGCACTCCATTGTCTCCACGTCTTCGCTCCCCTTTTCCGTTTGGCCGGGTTCGTTCGCGATTTTGTCGCGTCGTCGATCTCCAGTCGTCATCAGATTAATTTTCAATTTTCGTGAAATCCTTTGTTTTTCAGCGTGCAACGTTCCGTTATCGTAAAATAACTGCTTATCGATGAAATTAACATCGGTTGGACTTTGAATTCGTCATAAAATTCAACAAAGAAATGTTTCATTTACCTCAAACCAGATTTTTATTAAGGCACTTTTATACAGAAAATTATCTACATATAGTTTATATTTCTTTGCTGTTTGCAATAGGACTGAAGTAACGTTTACAGTGCAATACATATACATACATATTTAACTTTAAACGTATTGCATTTTTACATCGAAGTAAATTAATGAGAAATAACGAGAATAATTGCGGCAGTTAACATATCGTCAAACATTTTACGAGCTTGTCGACGGAGCAGATTGAAGCGTTGTGTACTTAAAATGTACACTGAGTCACGTCGTCGAAAGACATTTCATTAATTCACGCAAATCCGATGTGAACAATGCGATACATACAAATTAGGCCCGTCCCTGGGCGATTTCTCGTGAACGAACGCATCAACGGTCAAATACCGTTCTCCAACCGCAAGATAATAATCCTAACATTACTGTGACATTCCAAAAAATTTTATGAAAAGATGATTCATGTTCACCTAAAAACGCTTCATATTTCATGACTTCACTTCATATCTTTTTATTTATTTCATTTTATTTATTTCACATAGAAATTTTTAACATAGTTAAGAAACTCAAATTTCAATTTCAGCATTAGAGAAATTAATAGATAATAATTCTAACATCATTCTAGTTGAATGGAAAAATTCTATTAAAAATACATGCATACTTCATATAGAGTAGAAGGACTCGGATTATTAAGCGTATTAATAGATAATAATTCTCACACCACTAAAACCATTCCAAAAGTTCTGTCAAAAAATATTTCATATTATAAAAGTCGTTTGTACATTCAAAGAGACTTAAATCACAACTGTATCATTAAGAAGATCATTTTGTCAATCTAAGTTGTCGTTTCGCGACCTTAAATCAACCTGTCTACAGCGTTCTCGTTTCATTTTCCCGCGATGCAATTTCATTTCGGTGGACGTCTGTTATTTCATGCTCTACCGCTGAATTATACTATCGTATTACTACTTTGTGTACCTGGTCGCGTTCCACGGTTCGCGTTTGATACGTGTAATCTAAGAAAATCGTATCTTCAGGGCAGACGACGCGAAGAAGTTCCAAAGTACGTTTGAAATTGCCGCGTGAAGCGGACGGGTCCATTGCAATGATCGACGCGGTGATGCAGCTCTGATCTTATTGGCCAATTCACAGCGGCGAGTACAATGGCGTAGGGAAGACGAAGTGCCCGTGCAAGGACGAATTATGTAATTGAGGCGAGATACAGCTTAACGTCGCTAATAACGAATTATTTGTTCGAGCGCGAACGAAAATCAGGTGATTCTAGCTGGAACTGTTCCCGTAACAAAACATCTGGTATAGCATTGCTGAAGTGTGTTCGAAGTTTCAAGGACATCTAGTTTACGATTTGTGGGTCGTAATCCCAGATCGATATTCAATACCTTGCAACGTATAATTGAATTTTTCTTTGTTTATACGCATCTTCAATAAATTTAAATGCCAAGATATTATTATACAAAATCTGATAGTGACATGTTATATTAACATTGTAAAACATTTTAAACTTTACCCTATTACTTAATTTTATGTCATGCTGGTAAAAGCTAAATGAATAATACAATAAAAATGAAAAATTTTCTTCGATTAATTAGAAAGAATGGTGCATTCGAGCGCAAAGTTTTGGATATGTTGACAAAAAGAAAGTCACGAACAAAGCAGGGAAATGTATACGTATTTCTCCTGGGCAATTATTTACGTAAACTTAGATAAAAGCTCGCCACAAGTACACGTGTCAAGTGGAGCGCGCGCGGTCGCATATATCAACTACGCGTTCTCCAAAACTGTGTACAATGATGTACGGACAATGCGAAAAAGACCTGCGAGGCTACCTCGGGGCGAGCCAACGATTGTCGGTTTTTTGTCGAGATCAAAGGTGTCCCGTAGCTTCAGCTATGTATAGTATACAGACAGTGCGAGGCACGCCTTGCGAGGCAGCCTTGTTGGTCTGTCTCGTACTCTCTGTACACTTTACATATATAGCTTAAACGAACGTTCGAACCCTCCTCGTCGCCTATATGGGCGAGTTTCACGAATGTCGGCTCGGACGATAAATTCGTATCGTGAATCAAATGCGATTGGCTAGCTGACAGTGACGTCAAGCCGGTGGGCAGCCGTCAAGTGGCAAGGCTGTGTCGCGTTCACTAGAGATTTGTAAAAATTCGCTTCCTTTTCTTCCCTTCTCTCCCCGATCTTTCATAATCGGAACCTATTATTACGACGATACAACGACAAATTTACCGAAGACTATGAATCATCTATGGCTGACGCAAACGTCACGTGATGGCTTAGTTTTTTTTTTCAGGAAACATAATGTGTTGCCTCCAGTTAGAATTAATCGGATTCCGCGTCTCTCTTTTGCGTATATTCTCGATATTTGCATGTGTGTTTGAGATATACGAGTGTGTACACACGTAACATTTATCTAACGATGACAACTTTCCCGTTTCTTTTTTCCGGTTTCCTTGGCTGGGCGGCGATCGATGATGGGTGGATGCAGTGAGCAGGCTCCATTGCGAATCCGAGTCCTTCAAAATGGACTTGATCCTGGACATCAACTGCTGGCTTTACCCTATGGAACTCGGTGAGTATCCTTCTACGATTTTTATTTTTAATATGAGACAACATCAAGATAATTGGACCACAACTATAATTGAGGATATTATTAGTAGATATAGTAGATTAAAGAACTATTAGCATTTTTCTGAAATATTTTGGTACACTAAAATTAGATGTATATCAATAACAAAGAAGAATTAAAATTTTTATTTCATTAAATTTCATTTTTTCTTTTAATTTAAAGTTAAAGAAGAATTTTAAGAAAAATTTTCATAATTAAACAAATATTTTATAATCTCAAAGTATAACCCAGCTATTGTCAAATATAACTTCAACCAGATAGAGTAGCTTCACGAAAACCACTTCTCTTGATAAAAAACATATGGTCCTCATTATACCATGTGTCGACCAATGTGACAAATCCAGCGATGATCAAGGACGTTAAATTCTCTAACGGACAAAAATATTTTCGACCCGAAGCTATACATGCTTGAAGATATGTAGTGTGCTCTATTTAAACTTGTCAGAATTTAAGAATTCTAATTTCACAAAAGAAGGTACCGGTTATATAGGACGAGTTCCACGCGTAATTAATGACCGTCGTTTTTAGACTTACTTTCTTGCCAACGGTAAAATTTCATCTGCTTATATTATAATTTTCACTTGACAACTTTGTCGAGAGGGAAAAATACTTAAACAACGTCTGTTGGCAAAGGGACGACTTAGATCGCATGAAAATTCTGTTTGCTATAGCACAGAGGCGCTGTCAGGAGCTCTTAGGTGTTTGTTTACATCGCGCGCGGCTCGCAACTTTGCGTGCGTACACTTGTTCGATATATGTATGTAGTCACGGTCTGTAAATGTTGCAAGATAAATATTGAGTTTACCATCTCCTTTAATTCGACGTAGTGTCTAAAAGTTTCATCATCGTTGTGAAGTACATATTTTCACGATTCAAGTCGTGCCATGGAAAAGCAAAATTTTAATTTAGAATTATATGTATATTTAGTAACTTAAATTCAATTTTGTTTCATGTATTGCGAGAAAATTTTTGATGATATTGTTTCGATTAGAAGGAACATAGTTTAATACGTTTTTTATCTTCCACAAAGGAAGCGATACCCCTACTTTTAATCAAAGCAGGAGCGATATCAGTAAAAACGATCAGTAATTACTGCGAATACGTAGACCAGATATTATCGAACGTTCGATAAATGTACGAAGCTAAAATACATTCTATCGGGGCTGCAAACAATACTATATTATACGACATTGTTTGTTACGCTTGTCTATTTTCATTCCGGCGACCAAAACATACGTAAAGATGTGAATTCCAAAGCGTAGAATGAAATATATCTTCGTTTATAAAAGTGGCGGAGCAGGTGGAGTGAATTTGGCAACCGCGGCGATATTTAGAAATTTCTATTTTCCTTCTTGAGCGAATTTCGGGTACCGCCCGTTTTCCGGTTGTGCAACGAATGCCAAAATCATTGATGCGCTAAAATTGTTCCATGTTTTCCTTCATTTGTGAGCAAAAACTCATAATAAAGCGTATTTGAGGCCTGAGATAGTGTACAAATTTGTTGTAAAAGTTAGAAGATAGATGATACAATTGTTTTATCACGCATGATTGATATCGAAGAAATTTATATAAACGGCTCGTCATATTTGGCACTTTGGTAAACACGACACGTGTTTCGTGCTAAAAGACACACGTGCTTGTTCCACGCGTGTCTTTTTATTCTTGTGGTTCTACCACTTCTTGGTTTAGACGTGCGAAGGACGACCTTGGTTAATGGACACTGCCGGAACGTGTTCCGCACAGCTCGAAGCGAGTTGCTGCTGGCCTACTGTGTACTTACAACTTTCAAGGTGACTTCTTTTGCTTTTTTTGTGCCAACGAACTGTTTTCGTCTACGACCTCGTCGTGTTTAGGACACGTGAGCCGTCCACTTTTGGATGTGGAGATACGACGTATTTTTGTCTTTCTTTTTTTTTTTTTTTTTTTTTAAAGAAACACGTCTCTATCGTCATTTAGTTTTAGTTTCTTCAACTTCGCTCCTTTATGAATTCCGTGTCTTTGAAAAGCTGCTGAAGCTTACGGCGACGCGGACGTGCAAAGCGACGCGACGTCTATATCTCCACGTGTAAGTTGATGCTAAAGGTCGTCCGTTTGGTTAGTGTTCTTACTACTGCCGTTCATTCGCGTAACAACTGTGTCATTAGTGGAAGAGGAGGAAAAAGTATTTGGTAACTACTGAAATACGTTGTACATATTATATTCAATATATGCAATGAGAATCAAGTTATTAGAACATTTCTGGACATTTCCAAATTCGACTTAAATTTGTTTTCAATTCGAGACGAATCAGTCTGATGAAAAAGCAGCACGTGTAATATAATGTATATTAGATTCGTAAATGCCCAAGGCCACGTCACGCTGCAGCAAACCTCTAACCCCTCCTCCCTCCAAATATCGTCATTTTGACTCGGCTCACGGACAGTTCTGGATGTATCTCGTTGATTCGGGCGTTGCAGAGGGAGTGGGTGCGTCACACCCACCGGTAGCAAGGAAGGGAGAAAGAGGTGGGGTGCACCGCATCGTCGATCCACCCCTGCCTATTCACTATGTTTACAGATTCATATCCTGTTTCCTTGTTGCTACTCTGAGAATGGTGTTTCCTTCTACGTCTTTCTTGTAACCCTCGATCAACTTCAGTGTTGTATAGCTCAATTTATCTCTTTTATTATATTACCTACTATGTTGTAGTATTGCAGAAACAATAAAATGAAGTCATAAATATATATTAAATACATACATACTAATTCTAGAAGTTCGTATTATAACATAACTAAGAAGTTTTATTCGTGTAAAAATAAGTCTTATAGATATAACGTAATCTGTAGCATAATCGAAATCTACATAGTAAAAAAGGAATGGAGATCGTTGGTTTACAGCTGGCGAGGAGCAAAGAGGCGGGATGGATTTTGCAGGAAGGAGCTTGTCGATCGTGCAGAATAGAGCGCGTGGAATTGTGTTGGAAGGGGAACGAAGGTTAGTCCATAGGGCCAGGCAGTCCCGCTGTATTGACGCGCGGCGCACAGGCTTGCGCGAGATGACGCAATCTGCCTCCCATGCGCCCCGCTTTGCCCGTACCACATTCTACTCCCCACTCTGTTCCCCGCCGCTCGTATTCCACTCCTCTCTCCCGCTTCAGCCGGCAGCTCCCATAAGTTCAATGCCAAGGTCAAAACGTCCACGACTCGTAGCCGTGTCGGTCGCGATACTCGTTCGCCGAGAGAAGAAGCGGTTTGTGTGTGTGTTCGTCTGTACTCTCTTCTCTGATCGTGTGCTGCCTTGCTTTTGGTGGTATCACTCGTCGTCGTCGTCGTCGTCGTCGTCGTTGTTGTTGTCATTGTCGTCGTTGTCGTCGTTGTCGTCGTGGTCGTGGTCGTTATTGTCGTCGTTTTCGTGGTCGTCGTCGTTATCTTCGTTGTCGTCGTCGTCGTCATCGCTATCTGTCGTTTCATCGAGCGTGTATTCGCGTTCACGCGCGCTTTTTCCGCCGGTTACTTCGTAGCCGGCAAGCGCTACGTGCCACCGTCTTCATTGTGTGCACGCAGTTCGTTTCGCACCGTGCGACTAACCTATATTACATTACGCACGGACATGTTGAATTACATGAAATTAAGGTGTGTTACGGATTACGCAGTGAGAAGGAGCATGTCGACTGCGAAGGCAATGGAAAAGGGATGGGGCTCTGCAAATCGTCATAATGTAAACGTTATATGTGGTTACCCGAGGAATGCAGTTGTAGCAGTGTGCTGGCAATCGCCTTGAGCTGTAGGCAAGATTATGATGCAGGTGCGTGAATATTGAAATAGAGAACGAAAGTTACCCTGTGCGGAAAATGCGGATGCGCGATCATATCAAGAATGGATATAAACTATCGTTGAATTCTCTCTTCCTCTCCACTGTGCTTAATGTCGTGAGACAAGATGGCGGTTTTCGATAGACCCTGGAACACGTTAAAGCTTTCGTACGCGGGGGTGGTCGATGTTGCTGAATGTGTTATGTCGTATTATTATCTTTCAAAATGTCTTTCGTTGTTTTTAATTTAAAATAAAGCTTTATTTAAGCATTTAGTAATATCGGATTGTAATGTAATACCGCTAATTTTGTCTACCATATTTTATCGTATATATACCGTATTGACGTTTCAAATATTTATAACGCAGTGCAGTTTTGTAAATCGCTTTCGAAAACAACCGTGTTCTAGGAACGCCTAAATTTAGTTTAAAGTATTAATATGCGTCTTTGGTGCAAGGGAATTAACGATACGCGTTACTGTCAATGTCAAGGTTAATGCTGTAAATCACGCGAGCCCATATCCTTCGCTCGGTTCGCATTGGTTGTAATATGGCTGGGGTTGATAATATGGTCCTGTATCGCTCAACTAGATAATCTATAATCGTTATACCATTATCGTGATGTAAGCCTGACCCCACAGACATCTCGTAACATGATCAATTGGTTATGTAGATTTTTCTAACTCCGTTTTCATTCGTCGTTTCTTTGTGTCCTCCTCGACATTGCCACGGCCGGTAATATCGATTACCATACTATATCTATCATCGACATAGTATAGAATTCTAACCTTGAACCTTGTTCTCTGGGATTCTTACGTGCGAGCTTCGCGGCGCTTTCTATTTAATCGAATAGGTGTAATAGAGAAGTGGTATGTTTCATTCAACTACGTGTTTAATGTAATTCCACTGATAATGTAATTACGTTGACAATTTTGTCCTTTTCATTTAGTGCCCCAGTTTTCTATGTCGCTAGTAGTCCTATTCCCTGTATAGGTTAACCTCTCCCCATGCATCCCTTCCTTTCGATCTCCCTACTTTCCATCTTTCACCCCTTTCCTTCCCTACTATGTGATTATTCAACGATCCATTCCGAATACGCATTATACTTACATATATTCTTTAAGGATTGTTTCCTTTTGTGAAATATCTTATTCTATCTTGTTACAATATATTAATATTCCGTTTTATTATAACAATTTCAACATGAAAAATTCTTTGATATTTATATAATATAAATGAATATTTATATAATACTAACAATAACTATATTTTCGAAATATTCTCCCGCTATTGTTCGATTACCCTCACTTCCGCTAATTTAGGACCTATTTTGTTGCGGTAATTTCTGAAGCTTTTGCTACTCTATCCACCTCTTGCATAATCATCGGTAGGACGCGTATAATCGATATGACATATGTTGTATTAAGTTTTCGTGTTTCCTTCCAAATGTGCGATAACGTGTCGTGTCACGTTTGTAACGTGCGATGTATGATGCAATAAGAGGGGAAAACGTCAATCGGTTTTCTCGTATCTTTATCGTGTGCACACACGTATGTGTCCATAGTCTGTTCCGCGAAAGTAGCGGTATGAAGACGGACAGGTCCTATTGGCTTAAATCCGATCAACCATGTATGTATTTCGTTTGAAACGTGGCGAAACGAACGTCTGCAACGCCCTCCCAGTCGTATTTTCAATGCAGTCACCTTGAGGTTTATTATTAGGTATCAATTTCCGTGTTTCGACGTTGCGGATTTTTGCTGCGTCAATATTTAGATAAAGGCAAAAAGCCTCTTGAAATGGTTACATATGTTATTCGTAAAACTATTTTTCAAATGGTATAGTTTATTAGAATATTCTGATTCCTTTTTTCAGGTGATAAATTTCGTTTGGTTCTTGCAACGACCTTGAGGGAGGACGGTTATCCCGATGGAGGGGAGTGGAATGCGACGGAACAGGAAGGCGGCTCCAGAGCAGATAGTTTTGAATACGTGATGTCCGGTATGGTTTATCGAATCGAAGGTGACGAGGCAAGCAACGAACCTAGCAGTAGACTGTAAGTGATTTTTTACATTTGGCTTTTTACAGTAAAATCATGGTGGATCTTTTAGCAGAATAAAATGTCAAACATTTTGAAACGTTAGATTTTTAAATGTCAGAAGAATGGACTGAGAATTTTTTCTTCACATATTTCTCCAGATAGTAGTAGATATATATTCCATTATCTTAGACATAAAAAAGTAATAAAATTGTATTTAACATTAGAACCGAGTATCTAGAAACTACCTATGTTTTTATACTATCTATTGAAATATAACACCCATTTCGGATCATGTAGAGGTGAGAGATGTATTTTAATAAAAAATGTTAAATTAGAAATTTCAAAAACTTTCGAAAAAACCATACAAAAAGGTTGCGAAAAAAATAGATATATCTGAAACACGTCACGTCTGTATCACTATTTTATTCTGTACGATCCACCGTAATCGTTTGGCGTATCGTGCGTGCACGCACGCAACGTCACATTGTGACGTCATTCACACGCGTCGACGACGTGCGTAAACGCGCCCTCTTTCTACTGTGATCTCTGATTGGCTCGCTTCCAGTGCTCAATGAAGTTCCGTGAGAGTTTTAATAACCTTCAAAAAGAATCCATTAAGTGTTCTTCGGTAGTACGAAAAATGAAAAGAAATAAACGCATTAACATTTGTGTGGTGTTAAACAATTAATTTATTTCTTAACCAATTTGCGTAATATATACTAACGTATGATAAAAATGTAAACGCTACCGACGTTAGTAGCTTGGTAAAAAATTCTATAATAAATATGATCTCGCGATAATGAAAATATATGTTTCTTGGAATTTTGTGAATATAACTTTCAAATTAGATTTATATAAATTATATGGTTAACTTTCTAGTTATATTTTATGAATAACAAAAACTCCCAGTGATTAGTTAGAATAGGACGAAGTTATTCTATCGGAAAAGACCCCGTGATAACTCTGTTTTGAACGACTTATCGTTTAACCTTGAAACTCGACTACCGTCACGTACAGTGTATATAGCAGAAGCCGCTTTGATGTCTGATCGTTGCCGGTCTCGTCGTAAACTGCGCGCGCGAACTCTATCCGGCTTTGTGTACACGTTTGAATTCGCATATAGCGCCGAAGATAGGAGAACACAGCGTGGCCGACGCTCGATAAGATAAGTAAACTCGGTGCTATACGTAAAGGGATTTTAAATTGTTCGTAGAGCTTATGTAATTGTTTTGTTTCACTAATTATACATGTATATTATATTTATTCCGGATCCTGTACTTTTCCATTCCCATTATTTACGTTACTTTTTCTTATACTTTGTTTTAAAGATTAATTATCATACAAAAAAACAAAATGAATAATTGTCAGTTATGTGTACATACATATATTAAGGTAGAGTGATCGATCATCTTGAGTTTGAATACTAAGTTTTTCTTCTTCAGTGGTACCTTAGTATAAGTTGACCATTATGCGACAGTTCACAGTTCATTAAACATTAAAAAAAAATTTACTTCCAGTCGATATGAATAATTTCATATTCAGTTATCAGTCTTGTTATGATTCGTAGTTCATTGGTTTTCTTGCTATCTTCACATACATGTTTCCATTAGCTTTTTATTACCAGATTTTATCATGTTCGATAGCTATTTTCGAATCTTCCGGGACTTTCAGAAATTCAATTATTGAACGGCATGTGTGTCTCACGTTACATCAGATATGTAGTTTTTCATATCTTTAATGAAACTATTCAAGGAGAAATAAAGTTTATGAAACAAGGAAATTATTCACCAGCAAAATGGTAAATTTTAATATCTAAACGTTGGATTAATAATGAATGCGGCAATAACATTGAATCAATAATCAATGAAAGCGCAATGAGGGTCCTCAGGGTCCCTCTTTTTAAAAGCCATCAACCAAAGAAGAACCGTCGAAAGACCTGATTATCATCCAATCCGTTCGGTCGGTAAAAGCGAAACGGAAATGGTGAACGGGCTCTCGGAGAACAGGGAGCCACTCTGCGTTCACTCGGTGGGTAATGAAGCGAGTGAACACAGCTGGTGGTATCTCAGTTTTCTGAGGGCGTTAGCAGCCCATTGAGTTACCTGCAGGTCCTCTATAATGATTTTATGAAGGGACAATAAAGTGAAATAACAATAAAAACGATCATAAAATTGTACTTTAACTGGAAAACATCAGATACAAAGTCTGCATTGATATTTATGGGATCTTATAATAACGCACTCAACAATTTATGGATTGAAAGTCATAAAGACTGTCATAACCAAAGAATATTTGCTACTACGGATTATGAAAGCAGTTTAAATATTTACACTGTCAATCAGATTCTATATCGATATCAGCTATGCATAGATAACGAAAGTTAAGAATTACTCAGGTGCTTAATGACACGATTGGCTCCAAGTTCAGCAATTTAACACGGTTTATTGTGGTGTGCCTCTACTAATATCGCGAGTCCACCAAATAGGGGCGTGACAGATGAGAAATGAATTATTGATCCTCTGGCAAGCTCTGGCTGATCCTCTGGCAAGCCGAACAATGCGCAAGTACGCATGTCATCATAATAGTGAAGCATCTCTGAAGATAAAGTCTTCAATGAATTTCTTTGTAGTTGAACCATCTTTCGACTTATTTATTCAAAAGGTATTTCCTAAATTAAATATCTACAAAATAGAAACGTTATGAAGGTTCCTATATTCAAATGAAAATAACGATTCCGTTAGTGGGCTGGTAATATCGAAAAGACTTTTGGATGTTATTAATGCAAACAGGGAACGCGTATGCGCAATGCGCATGCGTGGTCGCCATAAATCGTATATTTGAATTGGTTCAGGGCGCGCGACGCGCTAGGATGCGCACAAGGTCGACTGTGCTGTCAAAATCAGCTGACGCTCTGGTGACCAATCAGCTGATTCTCAACTTCTCAGCAGAAGACTTCCCTCCTAGTTACGAATTCTTAGAGGGCGCTAAGTTCCATTATGTGTTTCATTAGTCTCTCATTTGAAGATCTATACGCCGCTGTCTTATAAATTAATTTCCTTTTAATGGAACTAATTTAATTATTCATCCATTTATTGATTATTAAGGAGATCTAAATTTGAAAGAACATTTTCTAAATTTCAAGTTGTTTTCAAGTAACCTAACCCCAATTATAATTAAAGGAATTTACTTTGTAGTAGTAATTTAAATAAATCAAGTACTTTTACAGACATACTGGTATTCGTACTAATAAACTTTTACATTTTTATATATGAATTATATTTTATCTTCTTTCTATTCCAATAAATATAATGTAAATGTTAGAGTTAATTTATTGCTGCAAACTCTTCAGTTGAAGATTCCTTTCGAACTGAAATTCAGTGCGTAATTTGGTTAGGAAGCAAAGAATCAGATAGAACAATGTAGTAAAATGCGTAGTGAAGTTTCTTACGAGAAGCCGCACTTGATGTGTTCATTAGATCATTGCAGCGTTAATGCTCGGCGTGACATCATCGCTGCCATTATAATGATTAAACGTCCCCAGTGAAAACAATTTAATTTCTAATTATTGCGTATTTGTATATATTTAGGATGACTTAATATTTAATCAAAAATATGAATGATTCTAAACAATTGTCATTCTTTTGTAGAATAACAACTTTGATGCGAAAAATACCATTCAATGCGCGCATAAATTAATCTTTATCTCCCTAACGCGGCGTTGGAAAACGCAAGCTCAAAATAATATAACATAGACAGTGTGTATTATCGTAGTTTCTGTTATCTGCAGTGTAAGCAGCAGTGCTCAAATATAGACATTCACTATTTCGATAATTATATCACGATAGTATAAATGGAATAATCGAATCACGTTATTCCGATTAAATCTTAATGAATTCTCAATTCCTCTCTCTGTGATCCGCTTACGACGATCCCCTGAAATGGATTGCGTTAGTCTAGTAACAATTGTTTTTATATCAATCGTAAATCAGGATTTCCTAACATTAAAACAACATTATGTAGAGATATTCGCTATTACATTGATACCTCAATGGAAGATATTTATGCAAATTTCTGTTGAGATGAACAGTCAAAGAGATAGGATTTAGATGAAAATTTGTTTCGTCTTTAATGGATGTTTTGTACATTTTACATAATATGTGTACTTTGAACATTTGTTCTATAAATACGTGAATATTCGTAATCTACTCGAAATTGAAATCTGACATGAAATTGACATTTATCAGCATTTAGAAATAGAGTTTTCTAATAATATTTTCTAATCAAATTGCAATTTCTTTACCATTACAAATATGTCTAAGGAAATTTATTCTAAAAATTTGTTAGACTTGTGTTAAACACTCGTAGGCATTGACAAACAAGATCAAAATTATTACACGCGTAGGCGAATAGCTTTGGATTCAAGGTCCCTGCACCTAAAAGGTTTTAATGCGTTCTATACATCTTACTGCAGCATTCTAGTCTGTATTTATAAATAACTTCATCACACTTCAACTTCACAATATGTCTGTTATTCCATAAAGATATCAAATTGATCAAAAGAATATACTTAAAACTGGAATAAAAATTGAAGATATTGTAATGGGATCATAAAAGCGAACAGATTGGATTAAAGTTTACATGTTTTAAAATTCGAATACAGTAATTTGAGATATATAGGGGGAGATAAGAACTTTTGTCAGAATATTTAACAAAGAATGTTATAATGTACAATTTGAACGTTAAAACACTATCTACATTTTGGCTAATATTTATTGAAATATAATTTCCACTCAGAGTCTCACGAACCTAAGTTGAACAGTCGGCTTAATTTGTAACTCTATATATCTCTTCCGCCAATTATACAACAGAAGACCCTTTTTTACCATCAGAGTGTCTAGCAAGTTGTTCAGTGTAAGGGAGCCCAGAATGAAAAAGCGACCGTGTTCGAACTCGTCCTGACGTTGTAAATATATCCGTGCAACTTGGTGGAAAATTTAACCGCCACGTCACTCGACTTTGCGTTCCTAGAAAACTCGTGCGAGCACAGCAGAGAGGGAGAGCGACGAGCACGTAAAACCATCGCGTTACCGCTTGCAACAAAGGGTCGTCTAGGTGGCGCTAGGAGCAAGGGGAGTAGGGTTATGTAAGACTTACGCTGCGACGACAGCGAGCATTGCAGCATCGCGTTTTTGGCAGGGAGGTACGTTTTCATTCCGTCCTCTAATGAGCACGCTCCTTTCTAGCGTGTCATCGATGATGGTGCAAATGTGTATAAGAATTCATTAGATACATGATGAGTCAAATAGTAGTATTAATAGTTGTTCTATAGTTACAATAAAATCCTAAATTTTGTGGAATAATGGAAGTAGGATGCAACAATTTCTAATAATCAAATCTTAAATTTAGTAGAATAATAAGAAAGGATGCAATCATCTCTAAAGAGATGATTTTAGAAAAATTTTGAACTAATTTTAGAAAAATAATGAACAGAGGAAGTCAGTGAAATCGAATGGAAAAGCTTTTTTGGGAAATGATTGAAATATAAAGGAGATAATTAATGGTAAAATTATTATTCCTGAATAATGCTTCATTATATATTATTTTTTAAGGAAGTTAGGTGTTGCAAGGTTTGAAACTTTTGGTCAATGGTTATTTTGCATTTAAAACACTGTTAAAACGATGAAAATAGAGGTGCCTACAACGTGCCAGTATGCCGTACGTCACTGGTCAGCTCGTAGCCTTGTACTTTAGAGGCTCTATGTACTCATTGTATATAGACTATCCGGAAGAGCGGAAGGAGGAAGGGAATGCACCGTCACGTAATGCAAGCATTATGCAATCCTGTCCCGACTATTTAACAACAGCTGATCACACTTTTAGCTTGTGCAATTTTTCGCAACTACCGTGTACGAAACATACGTTCTTGTTTAATATACATTCCCAGAAACATCCTTTTATTTGTATAACAAAATATACAGTCGTCAAAACTGTTGACCTATCATATGTTTTATTATTTTAACATTGCCATGAAACAATATCAAGCAATGACAAATAGGACACGAATTCCTACAAATCTTTGCATCTTCAAAAAGATTAAATTCATCCCAATGACACTATCATTTATTACTTCAATTTCCTTTCAAAATTTCTCCTTCCAAGCTCAATTTATCTCACTTTATGCGTCCTTTCTGACCCTCGATTTATCATTTTTCGTTCTAAATTCGTGGTATTCATAAATTCGGTCGGTCTGAAGCCTTGGACCAGTCGCTCGGTCCCGTTGTTAATGTTATTGTCTCATTTAGGAAACTCCCGACGGTGTGTTGAGAGTTATTTTACAGCTACAGAGTGATAAATACAGAGAAACAGTCACGTACAAGTTGGAGTTACTCGTTGACGTCAGGTCGTGAACGCAGAAGGGGACTCAGTGGTTCCAGTTATTCGATTATGTTACATTAATCCACGTATTCCGAGCAGTACGATTCTAGCTGCATTGCTGCAGTTCCATATATCTCGTTAGACCCTCTAATTCCACCATAGATGAATACATCCACCTAAACTCACCATAAACTTTGTTACAAGGTATTAGATTCCTTGTAATTGACGGAAAGAATAGTAGATTATTCCAAAACACTTACGTAAACATTTAAGTTAATTACTAAGGTGAGATTCATTAGATCTTGGCTATTTTTGCTTTCGTGATAATTTACAAAATATCAAGAACTGTGGGATGCTTTGTATATCAGTATTCGCGTAGTCTTCTCATAAATAATGTTACAAAATGTTAAGCGTCCTCTGAATATAAAGAATTAGTATCAGTATCTTGAAACGACAACCCTTTACAAACTTTTATACAAAACATTCAAATTAATTGGCAAGTAGAAGTCTTTTGCAAGTAGAAGTACTGCCTGGTCATAGTATCAAACGAGAATGGTCTGGTCCGAGGCAGAATTATTATTTCGATATAATCGACCCGCCGTTTTTCGTTCAAACGATCTAGGTCAACTGTCGTCGATGATATCGGCGCCTCTCAAATCTCTTCCTCTCTTTGAATGTGCAAATACGCACAGTGATTCATATGTTTTCATAGATACGTTCATACGTCAAGATAGCGGATGTTATTTGCTCTTTCTCCTAATATTTTCGCACAGGCGATGATGGTACATGACCATTGTTGGCCAAGTAGATCGTTTGTCTTTGCTCGAGAATGAGACGCGTCTTGTATCTGCGAAACAAAAATTCCCTATGTGTATTGTTCTGTCAAAATGACTTTACCCTAACTATGTATCATACGTACACGGTGGAGAAAATTATTTGGAAGAAATTAGTTCAATTTAAATACATCATATCTTTTTATTAAACCTATTAAATTAATTTATGCCAAACAAGATTAAATTACTTTACTTTGGATATCATATAATTTATATAATATTTATAAATATTTTGCATATCTGTGCACTTCTAAATTTTCCAAAATCGTAGGAACATTCACAGTTCATATACCAAATATATCTTTTAATATCTTTTACACTAAAACTCTTTCATCGTATTACATTCGCTGTATTGATCAAACTGAAACAAGGTTTCACACTATTACTATTATCTATTACTCATGAAGACTCATATTCTTTTATCATTCCCCTTATTCTACATACAACCAACTTAGACGAAAAAAGAAGACAATCTTCCCAGTAATAGCATGAATTATTTTAAGCCAGTTCCAACAAATTGGCACCAAGAGAAATGTATCCTTGCTTCCTGCGCCGCCCGTATGTTCCTTATGTTTCATCAACCCGCCTCATGACCTTTATCATTCTGAATTATATCCTCTATTCATTCCCAACAGAACAGCATCCGAGAGCAACGTTATATTATTTATTGCCACGATTTACGATGAATTCATACCTGCGCGTTTTCACTCGATTCATCCGATTCCTAGACAGTATAATGGCACATTCGTTCAGCGCTTTCAGAGTTCTGAGTTCTTTCATGCATTGATAAGCTGGCGGCGCGTAATGCATAATTCACGAATCGAGCCCACGATATCACAATTTTCCAGCGAGCAGGTTCCTTTTTGTAAATAATGCGTGCGCCGACTTCCGTTCCAAAGCCGATATATCCACCAGGTACACGCACACATGCACTTATATCTCTATCTTCTCTCTTTTCCTCTCTGTGGCCAGTCGTGCTCCCGGACACGAGCCCCAGGCTCTCCGGTTCCCAGGGGTGACCCAGTTTCGCTTATCCCCTCACGGTCGTTTCGCACTTGCCTGGCGAACCTCCACTATCTACGGTGCTTGTGTACACCTACGCAAATTCGCCGGCCTTCCTGGATACGGCTTAATCCCAGCCCCGTTTCTCGTTACACTTTTTTTTCTATCAATTTTCTTCTTATGGAAGTTTCTTCGTGTTTGTTTCATAGCTTTATAGTTTGATTTATCATTAAGCTTTCGCCGATGGTGTATTGGATACCGTTTTTGTTAGATTACGTTACGAATTGCATGAGGCGAGGGAAAGGGAGGATCGTGCGAGAACAACACAATTTTCGAGTTAAGATAAAACCGAAGTAGAGATTTGTTTCAGTTACGAAATATTATAACAAGTATTCTATTTTTTTTTATATTTTATACGTATGTATATTTCTGCACAAACACTTATACATTTCTTTTATTTTGTATTTATTCGCGTTCCATAAATTTCCATAAATGTATAAAAATCCGCAGTCTGTTTATGGAGTTCAAATTTAGTTTGTTTGAAATTCAGGAAAATTTAATCTGTTCTTCGTTTTTTAAAGAGTATGGCAGTATGACCCGCGGATAGTCGCATATAGCAACTCGACTACTTGTTGAGTCTGACCCTGATCGGACAAATCTACTTATCCTGCGCCACAGAATAAGCACAAAAGATTTATCGATAAACGGTAATCCGGTTTTCTCAGTACATTCAGTAACCTCAGTCAGCTTCATTACATGATTAAATCTAACTTCTCTGATTCATTTTTCCGTCTTACAGCTTGCTTTCCAATTTCTTGGCTGTTACGCTTTCACTCGCGATTAAAGTTAAAAATAATCAAACTTTGTAGTCACTTTTCCTCTCTGTTCTCTTCTTCCTTTTGACTTTCATTTACTTCCCTTGTTCTCCAATTTTTTAACTATTACACCTCGACTCGCCGTTACAATTCAAAATATAATCAAACTTTGCAGTCACTTTTCCTCTCTATTTTCTTCTTCTTCTTCCCGACTCTCGTTTATTCTCCCATTTTCTATTAATTATCCTTCAACTAACAAATAATACTTAACTTACAGAACCAAAGTCTCCAAACTTTCTCTCTCTGTTGCCATTATTGACTTTATTTTCCGATTTGTTCCATGCGTATCCTACGCACTGTCGTACTACGCGTTCTCCCCATATTGCACATGTTTCTGCTGCTTATGGAGGCTGTACACGTGTCCGCCGTGGCTCTCTGTCCCTCGAACGATTTGTAGGTGGTTCACGGGCTCGTACGCGTGTACCCTCGCCAGGAACTCTCCTGGGAAAAGGTCAGACAGTCAGAGGCCAACCTACGAAGTGGAATTAGGTCAACCCCTAACGGCCGCTCGTGCATGAATTCCTCACTTCCCTGTCTCTCTCTCTTTCTCTCTCTCAGGATATGGGGAAGAGTAAAATTCACCTTGTTGCGCCTGTCGTACTTTCAGAAATCACCCACGTAGGAGCAGTTGATACTTACCCATCAAGAAATAGGTTACGTGGTTTAGAGATGAAGAAATAACTTATGCAAAGGAAAAATGTATCGGTTAGATTATTTGCTTCGAAAGTAATGTACACCGATGGCTATAAATATTAGGTGCTTACTGGCTATATTGGAGAAATATAACAAATTTCATTTTATTTAGTGTTTTATATTATGTTAGAAGAATCTGTGCAATTGTAGAAAATTTAAGGATGTAAATGTACAAAAATGTATAAAATATCTAAAGCAAAGCATATATATTTGCTATGATGTTCAATGGACGAAACAAATCTCCATGTTGCTTTTATTTTGATTGTAGCTGTAAAAATGTGAAATATGAAATGAAATATGATACGAAGCAAGTGATAGATTTATTTTAAAATAGGTAGGATTAGAAGCAGGAAAAACCTTTCAGTTTGTATTGAATATCATTAATTACAAGACTTGTGACATTGCAAAGATGCTTGTATTTCAAAAGAAATGTAAAGAACGAGCGAAGATCTCTTAGTCTTATAGGTTAGTTTAACAAAGTTCCAATTAAAAAAGAGGTTATGTAAACAATTTTTAGTTTTTTATTAATTTTCCAACTTGAGGAGAAGGTTCGTAAAAATTTATGAGTTTCTTATAAATGTATCTTGCATATTCATTTTTCTATCTTTTAAACGGACATTGAATATTCGTGTTCTACATTTACTAGAAAGAATAAACGATATTGGAGGATGATGGAAGACGGTTAGCCCGAATGGAAAATGGTAACGCTGCTGATAAGTCGCGAACAATTTTGTCGATATTTTATCAATTATTCAAGCGAGCAGTTCATAACCGGACGAGATATCCTTGGCCCTATTTGCTACTGAGCAAACTATGATGCCCTTAATATGCTCGAAGGTTAAGCCTTGTTGATATAAAGACATCCCTGCTGCGCGCAAGAAACGAAAGCTGATTATCACTTGATCGATACCAGAGAATGTCTTTGTTTCTTCCTTCTAAATCCCAATACTTCCTTGGAAATAATTATAACCGAAGAAAATTAAATTTAAGAAACCTTGAACAGAATTTTTGTCGAAGGTTCTTCAGTTCTGATATTTCAAAGTTTTATATGAGGGATCTTCCTCTACATTTAGTAGATAATTTCTTCGCTTCTTCCATCTGAATTCCAGTGCCTTCTACAAAACTATTACAAGCGAAGAAAATTAAATTTCAGAAGGTTTCAGCAGAATTTTCTTAAAAATACATTAATTCTGATATTCCAGATATTTACACAAGCGATCTTCTTTCTTCGAATATACTTTTCATACGATGTCTTGCACTTCTTTCTCACGAACTGATTCAAATTATTATAATTGAAGGAAGTTAAATTCAATAAACTTTCGACAGTGTTTTCTCGAAGACTACCTAATTTCGATACTTCAGAAATTTACATAAATAATCTTCCTCCCTCTTCTGTATACCTCAACATAAAGACTTCCTAACGAACGTCTTTTATAAACACTTTTTATCTTCATCTTGGCGAATCCAATTTAGTGGGTGTAACAGGAAAGGAAGAATACTTAAATACATTTTGTCGAGATCCAATCTACTTTTCTTCGAATAAATATATCGAGATAAGAGATGAGGAAAAAGCAAGATTTCCCTTGGATATTGAATAAACTTGAATGGGAAGAAACAGGGTGTTTCGTTGAGAGAAGATACAAGAGGGTTGAAATTCGAGACTTGAAAGCGGAAACGTTCGAAGGACCGAAGTCTTCCGTTCTGCTATTGTCTGGAAGGTACTATTCCACCCCTGTGTGTCCTCTCTTCGTCACTTTCGGGCGAAATTACAAAAGGAAGGAGACAGGAATGCGATAGAGATGGAATCACTATCGTCGTTCTTCATTGTAACGTGATCGTGATAAAAATCGTAGAGCAGATGAACAAAATTATTTATGAAAAAGGAAAGAATAAGAGACCTCTAAATAAAGATAGCGAAAAACCAAGAAAACGCTGTAATAAAGCCTTTGTGGTATATTTTTTGAAATATAAATAATCGTTATAAGTTTAAAGAAATAAATTTTTACTTCTGGTTCTGTTTCTATTATTATTATTTATATTATTATTATTGTTGTTGTTGTTATTATTACAATATTTATAATTATTGCAATTGCTAATATTTTTATGGAGCTTTGCATATTTTATATATTTTTGAAGATTATATGCATTCTGCGAATTCGTACACTTTTAACTATTCCATAAATGGACAAAGTTTTACACTTTATTATAATTGTCTCGTTTCGATAATAAACTTTCGCGGGAAGTGTAGAACAACTGGGGAAAATTTTGTAGTTAATTTTTCGCTTCTACTCTTTACATTCAATTCGAGTCTGCACGGATATTTTTAATACCTCTTTTTTATCCGTGCATTCTTTGACCCTAAAAAAGAGAAAAGATACGCATACAATTTTTTATACGTTCACGTGACTGAGATAAAATTGTTCTTCAATGTACGTTTTACGATGTAGGAATATTCTTTAAAGATCTTGCAGTAATAATAAAAGGTACCTGATGGAAAGAATATGGCGACGATCTATTTTTCCCTGCCCGTAAAAGCAATATGTGTGTCCTACAATTTCCAAGAACTCATAAACGGCAATCAGATTGTATCTCGTGAAATTAAGGTCAAGTTAAGCAAAGCATTATAGGATCTCTCTCAAGCCCTTGCCACTTCCTGGATGGGGGTTGAAACAGGCCTGTTAGTCGGCTGCCAATCGCAGCCCGGCCGCTCGATCCAATTACTCGACCTGTCTGTTGTACTCGAGAGAATGCTGAGTTACTCTCGCGCATATTCTCTGCTCAAAGTGTGTCCAAAATTGTATGGAAATGTTCCTTGAACGATAAAACGAAATTAAGTAAATTTGTGATAAATAAAATATAGAATTTCATAAATGATAGTATCACGAACGATATACAGTATCTACATTTGCATCACATTTTATTTATTATATTATTTACATAGTAATTAACTACTAGGTATTAAGTATATTAAATTTCGTATTTTTTAGTATTAGTTTCATATGATTATAAAGTTTCATATCATAAAAGTGAAACATGGAACCTGATAAAAAAGAAAACATCTTTCATTAGTAAGTATAAATATCTGCAAATACTTTTTGTAACCTCTATTATCATTCTTCATATCTCTTGAAAAACACGATGATTCAACCTCGTCGCAAATAGAATGTTATCCAAACAATTCCGACACCCGTTAGACAACGCAATGGTGCACGTTCGGAATATGGGTCATTTAAATTGATCGCGAAATTTCAAGTCCTATAAAATTTCCTCTGTCGATTGGATATCACCGGTGGTGTGACGCCATTGGTTCCAACTTGGTGTTTCCCCCACCATCTTAGCTCTTAACTCTGTAAACGAACAACCGACGGTTTCGGTTTCGGTTTCATTGTATTTCGTTGCGCACTACAATGTCTTCTTTCCTCTACTTCATTTGCTTTTTCGCGGTGCATGTTTCTCTGTTGCATGTTATTGTTTTTTTTCCTTGTTTCCCTCTCTCTTTCCTACGTCGATCCCTCCACGCTCGGGCGCATTTATCGTGCCTGCTGAAGCCATGACATTGAGACGCCGAGCGTGTAACAGTTCCGGACTTTCGTAGCTAGAATAATCGAGTCTGTGCGACAGCGGCGACGTCGATCACTCCCGTATTCCCGGGGCCACGTGTTGCTTCGACTCGATTCGTGCCCCTTCGTGCATCTCCGGCTCGCCCGATTTCTAAGTAGAAAAGTTCGATTCGTGGTCAGACAGGGCGACGCGGCCTTCGAGACGCATTGCGGTCTCTCCCAGCTTTGCGATTTTTTTAGATTCATCCTTTTTTCTACCCCCTCCAGCGTCTCGAGGCCCTGGGGATAATTTTATTATTGTTTACCAAGCCTCACTCTGCATTCATACCAGCGTAAACCGTCCTCTTGTCTCCGCTAATTGACAATCAAACCGTCATTGCACGGTTCCGTCGATCTCAATCGTGGTCTTGAATTATAATCCAATTGGAATTCGACTGGTTCAGACATAACCGCGCATGCTTGGACTTGTGTACGAGGACGGTGACTAGTTTGATAGCCATCTTGAATTCCTTTTTAATGGGTTTAATAACTTAGGTTTTTTTGTTATGTTATGTTATGTTATATTATATATTGTATGTTTTTAGTTATTAGAGGTTAAAAGGAAGTATTTTAATATGAAATAGTCGAAGACAAGGATAATCCGGTAGATTAAAAAATATAAAATAGGTGATAAAGTCACGATGTTTTATGAGAAATGAACATTAGTTTAGCTGTTATGTTAACTTAACTCAATTGATATTAGTCTGTATAATTCTTTAACGTTATTTATATATTTTGAATATTCGAAACACTTTCTAGTTAGTTGTACTAGTACATATAACTTAATTCTTCTTAATGTTAATTTTGAACCTGAGCACCTATTAACGAAAGCCAACTGCGCAATTCAAACTTGTCTCCGAGCCAAAATTCGAATCGACTGCGCTGCCTATGAAACAATGCTCGCTTTTACAAATCCAAACTGGAACTCAGGTTTCGGTAGAGCGTGGAACGGAATAATCACCATTTTACGCGTTTCTCCGTATAATCGATGATCATCTTATGTAATCGGTAATAACGTGAGACTCCTTATGCATCGTCGAATCGTATTAAACTCCCTGGCATCTGACCTCTCTTCCGTGGCAATCGCTTTGCGTTGGTCCTTCCTAATCAACCTATTAATATCACAGTATGGCTGGCTTCGACAACACGCGTCGAAGGCAATCGATTGTCCCGATAATATAGATTGCGCACGGTGATTGGCAGTGTCTAATTTTGGACTTGCGACATACGAGCTCACCAGAGTCTTTGTACCGTACAAAACAACGTGGGTGTACTCGAAAACCTATGGTTTACGTGTGTAATTTCGATTCGCCCTTTGTGGATTAAATCGAGGTTCGTTGACTAGCAGGAAATTGATACCTAACGAGGATATTAATTTAGAACCTCTGTATACATTGTTAATGTTTCCTATCCTTCGTTTCTCTCCTTTGTTCCTCTTCTTTTTTTACCCTTATTGATTGTATTGTATCCGATTCAATTCTACAATTTGTAAAATGAATCTTATTTTCTAAAAAGAAAAATGAAAGTTACAATAATACGATAACTTTGATACGTATCAATGATACAATGATAAGGCAACTGGAATGAGACGCTACAAATGGCTTTGTTAAAATTATTATATAATGCATATAATTAAGTCTATAACTAAAAATGTGGTTTAAATTATATCACGTTAAAGATAAGAAAAATGTGATATTTAGTCGTGGTGAAGATAATGGAGTCTCAGTGCCAGATTCAAATCTAAATTATGTACATTGAAATAATAAAAATTGGATAATTACGTTCTAAAATAATTGAAATCCTATATCATATTGCCAAATAATTATTAATAATTAGAAACTCTGACAGTAAAATTCTAAAATTTAAATTAATACACTTTATATCCATCTCAACTTTCCCTAGTCCCTGTAGTAAAATTACTTTTAATCCTGCAAAAAGGCTCAATTTCCAAATCTGCCGACCAAATTGTTTTGCATGTAAAACCAGAGTACCCCAGAGAAGGCAACGCGTACGAGTCATCCACTATTGCACGTACGTCGAAAATTCCTAATCATTGAGGACTTACATAATCGCGGAACGAGCGCGCGCGCCGCGTTGAATTTAGTCGACAGTGGCGGCCATATTGGTGTCTGTCACTGCGCGGCTGTGCCGAGAGTGGAAGGGACCGTCCCCGGTCCTCTCTCTCTCTCTCGATGGTAATCGACTCTCGACGATGCATACTGGGTATTGGGTGGGTGGGTGGTGTTACAGGGTCGACGGTGGATGTTGTGCGGGGTAGGCGACGTGAGCGCGCGGGTGTAGAGGGGAATGAGAAAGAAGAGGTAGAGAAGGTGCCTCCTAGTGACCCCCTCTCCAGTCAACTACAGGCGAGTTGTAGAGCGTTCGAGAGCGTGTTGGAGGAGGTAAATGAGAGTGAGAGAGTAGGTCTGGGTGCTCGTGGAGAGGAACGAAGGATAAAGAAAGAGAGGGTTAGCGGGCTGGGAGGGACAGGAGGAGAGGTGGCGCGACAGGGACAAACGGGCCACGACCGAGAAAACGACGCAGGAGCGCGCAGGTGCGCTTTCCTCGCGAGATACGTTGTTGTTTTACGAGACAACGAGAGAAGCCGACCGCGCGCGCGAGATACTTGAAGGCGCGTTTACATTGCGATCAGATTCAGCCTGTGGAACGACAGATTTTCCTTTACTTCCTTGTTATTCTTCGTTCGTTCGATTCCTTATTGTTTCCAACTTTATTTTTGTTATTGTCATTTTATTTCCCTTAGTTGACCGTTTCAATTTGATTTACGCGTTCTCTATTCTCTTGACTTATTGTACGTATTTCTTAACTGATGTTGGTGTCGTGCAGTGTATCGTAGACGTATTATTCCGAACGGTGGTGTGTCGATCGTTGTCGTTGTCATATTACGGTGGTGTCGCGAGAGAGCGAGTTCGTGTTGCGATAGCGTGTCAGTTTTCGCGTTACGGTGCGTGTGCACCTCCCTTTAGTCCGGTTGTCGTCGTAGCCGCGGTGTGTTGCGTGTGCCTCCGCGTCGTTGTGGTCATCGTGACTGGTGTGTCCCGTGTGTCCCGTCGCCGAACCGCGCTGCGCCGCTAACCAGCAACGATGACGAAAGTGTGAACATACAGCGGGTAGAGTGGTGGTGAGAACGCAGTCTGTTTGTTGGCAGTGGAGGAGGTGTTCTAAGATTAAGTCGGTCCCAGGTTCCATCCACCTGGCAAGGGAGGCTGCTGTTTCTTCTTTATCTCATTTTCCCCCTCCTCCTTTCTTTTTCTTTTTGCACATCTGATTCTACCTCTGTTTCGGCACTTGGCAAAGCACGTTTTGCGTCCCCTTCACTTCTCCTTTCGTCCTTACGATCTTAAGGTCGCATTACTTCTCTCCGCTTCTTAATTTTGTCTCTTGGATCATTTAATTTTTCGCGTTATTGAGTAATAAGTATTTTGTAACAGAGAAAGATTATTCTTAGATTAAAAATTCGTATATATTGTATGTGATGACTCGAAATGGCAGCCTTGCTTGATCTTTTTTAATCGTTCGTGGTATTCGAACAGCACCGATTACGCAGGTAATTATCGACGAACGACCAACTGTGCCCAACTGACGTCACGCGTAATACATATGACATATGTGCCAAGTTAAATATATAGCTTTAGATTTACATATGTAATTGTAATTTATACCACACCATGCGGCTGAAATAACTTCTCTCCTGGATTCTCATGTCCACTACAGTCTATCAGTCGATAATATTGCATCTACTTGTTTGAATACTTGAATAACTAGTATACATATTAATTAGCGTAATTGGATACACACATCTATCCAATAACATAAAAAACAGATAGTTTATGTTTTATAAACGCATAATGAATACACACGATTTATATTCTAAGTATTTAATGCTTACCTTCTAAGTGATATTTCTTGTTAATAACTGCATTAATTGTGCGCTACAAAATCTCGCTCGTCAATGAATCTTTTCAAGTCTCACGTAGTCGTAAAAATGTCAAAAAAAAAACCAATTACGACTGCGCCCTTGCATCATCGTCATCGCCTCGAGCATGAGAACTCCATTCATAATTGCTAATTAGCGATCGATAGTAGCTGCTTTTGATCAAAAGGGTGAGCCATACAGGGCGTTCCATTATCAGCGGAGTACACTTTCGGAGATAATGAGTTCAGAGTTACAGAATAATAGTTCTAATCCAATTTATCATTCTGTGAACAATCGCTTCGATCACATTTTTTTCATTTATTGAAATTTGAAGGATAAAATTCGAATGGCTTATATTTGTGCGATATCCTTTGCTCAAAATCAGTCGGCTGTTCAAGGCCACTGTTCCTTCTTCTATTCAACATGGCAGTCGTAACATCTACTTTTATACTTATATTATTTAAATTTGAATGTTTTATCTTTAGTAATTATGATACATACTTTTTAATAGCCATAACATGTCAATTCGTTGTAGATAAGTGATACAAGAATATTATACTCAGTTACTGATATGCGCTATAGAATATACTATGAACATTTTACGAATATCTTAAATCCATACGTGTATACATACAATATAATTTTATGAGTTATCACAAAACTATACTTATATTTCGTGGCTCTAATCAGGCATATCTTAATTATTCAAATTTATTACTGGAAACTGCGTATTTCCACTTATTACTTATCTCGTGATAATTTAACTGATAGCATAACACATGTTATAACTTAGCCGACAACGAGAAATATCAATCTTTCTTATGTTATATTATCAATCTAAAAAAAGGGGTTAAATAGAAAATCGATCTCATCTGGGAAATAGATCGGATTGATTCTTTTATCTAGACTTGCAGCAACAAATGAATCGTCCTGTATATGGTAGACGTCGATAAAAGTAAAAGCACACGTGTGCGAATAGCAGGTGGCGCGTGTGGTGGCTTTACTCTCTCTTCTTTCTTCTCTCTCTTTCTCTCTCTTCGCTCGTCCAGGATCGATGGAAATTCAGGGACGGTGGTGCGCCGCGCGCATTCAATAATTAGTGCTAATTATATTTCACGCGAAGGTCGCTCACGGAAACTACTAAAAGCAACGCCATTTGTTCAACGTATTCGATAGTCACATCCACCTTGAGAATCGATCGGATTCCCGATGCGCTGACCTATATCCATCCGCGTAACCCCCGGATATCCGTTGCAGCAAAACGGGGCTACTCCTTGGAGGCGTGAAAAAGGAAATGGAACGCGTCCTCTCGAGACCGATCGAACCCGAACTCTTTCTTCTATCGTCTTGAAAAAATAGACAAAGTTAACCCTTGCTGTTTAAACTTGAGTCTTTCGTGCTTAAGTTAGTTTGAATTATATTTCATGTATTTTATTTTATATTGATATGAATATATTTATATTTATATTATTATAGATCTATTTACATTAAACAGATAGATATTCGCTATACGTGGTCGATAAGAGTTTAAACAGTTCGAATAGGTTGACAAAAATATTTCGAGCAAAAGCTCATTATTATCAAATGAAAAATTTACTGATGTAAAAAAAGCGTTGAACGTATCATTTTTCATAAAAGACAAGAGTCATTTTGTATCCTCTGAATGACACTATATACCTTTCTTATCAGATTCTTAAATTGCGTGATAGGCGATTTCAATGATACAATTGTAACAATTAAATGTATCTGATACTACAATAATATAATTTGTTTCTGCATAGTAGTGTCATTCAAAAACAAATTATATTATTATGGAATCGGATAAATACAATGATAACGTTATTACTGAATTCGCCTTCTAGCGTAATATAAGAACATGACATAACCTAAATATATATCACACACAAGATCCATATTTATAATTAAAGATACCGTTTTTATAGTAATGGCGAAAGGAATAGTATTAGTTATTGTTTACAAAAAGAATTCTAGTGATATTTTAAAACACAAAATTCCAAGAAACATGTAGGATAGTGAAATACGTCTGAAACAAGTTTCCAGAAACAATCTCGTTCGTGCTCAAGGAAAACCGTAGAAATATATCGGTTGCTTTAAAGCGAAGAATAATGAGAAATATTTGTTCCTCTGTTCTTTTTTGAATATTTTTGTTGAGAATTTTTTTGGCAATCGTAATTAGCTTTGCTGAACACTAAACTGCGGATTTTCATGCATTTATAAGAAAGTACAAAAATAATATATATAATATATTATAATATATAATAAAAAAAGTATAAAACGTGTGTTAACATAATAATAGGAATGAAATATTCAAAGTAGAATATTTCTTATAAAAATATGAATTTATATAATTATTCTCAATCTGTTAATAATCGATTAATCGTTAAATAGATTTGAATTAAATTAATAGAGCTAAAGGACCATATACAGAGCGTTTCAGTAATACAAGTGTACAGTTACTTCTAAGTTAGATATTAATGAAACAACCTGTATGAAAGATAACGAAACAGACCAATAAAACTTCATTCTTTTGTAATTTAATCATACGTGATAATGAATCGGATTCGATTTACGTACGTAAATAATTAAAACAGACATGTTTACCTCCGGGTCATATCTGTGAATAATTACATTCAAGTGTTTTCAAACGGATTCACATACAAAGTGGAATATAGTTATCGATAATACAAAGGCTCCGACATAATCGCTGTTATTGAAAATGAACTTCTACGCGAGATAGGTATAGAATTTTTTTTTATTCGACTAAATCTACTTCTGACAGATAGAGTATTGGGAACAATGTTATTCGATAAAGGTTACGTGTTCTTTTCCAATAAAATCGAATGTCTAATATCGATTCAGCCATTAACTTACGATTCCAAGTACATACATAAACTGTATCGAGAACTTTAACGACTATGCATTAAATATTCAATGACAAGCTGTGGTCGAGCGTATCGAGTCACGAAATTTAAAAAATATCGAACGATCGATTTACGTGTTGGTAAAGTAGTTGAAAAGATCTGCAAGTTTATAAAAAAAAGTTCAAATTTAAAATAATATTAATTTAATTGTCTTTTACCATATAGCTTGAAATGACATAAAATTTAATTACTTTTTTCAAGATTAAAATAACATATGAGTTCTAAAATTCCCTCAATTGTTATATATAAGATGATCTGTTAAATATTCATTATTAAAGTAAACATACCATATCTACAATTTAAATACCGCCTTAATATCTATATTATCATTGAAAACTTCGTTACAAAACATTATGTAATAGCCTAGTTTCGCAACAAAATTATCTCTAAAAAGCACCTAAGCGCGCGGTTATGCTTGAAAAAATATCGGTGACCTTCATGTGTGCTTGCCGCGCGAATTTCGCTAAGCAATCATACTTTATTTTTATCCTACCACCCTATATATTCGATCATATAACAATACAAATATTTCGACGTGTTATTCCATACGTAACACGTTTTAATACCATGTATATGTTGCTAAAGGTTATTTCCAATGATCGATGCATTTATAGTAGCAAGTGAGAGAATTAGAGTTAACCTATCTTCTCATTACGGACCCCATTTTTGGGATGGTTAGGATCCTCTTGCACAATAATTTACCAACTGCTACAGTAATATTGGTAGACTGATACGTTACAGATTACAGGTGAAAACAACTTGTAACAAATATATTATAATTTGTAATGAATATATAGAAATATATTATACATTTTCGGATAAGTTTCAAATATAACCAATATAATCACGCTATTCGTGTCTTGTTATAGTGCTCGTGAAATTTGAAAAAATTTTATATAACGAAAATAATAAGGCCATAAAAGTTTTCTGTGACAATTATTCAAATACTTTCATGTACCAGTGTCATAAAAATCCGCAGTCTACTAATAATATTAGCTTAGTTATGCAAGAGGGCCCTGGTCTCATCTTAACGCGTTAAGGTCGTCGAATAAAAAAGATAACGCCCCTAGACGATCTGAATGGTCCAAATAACCCTGGGCTTTTTCGCAACCCTAACACGCGATGCAATCATATGCTATCTTGATGCGTACACATGTAACGTGTCATATACACGTCTTTGTGTGTGCGCGCGCGTGTGTGTGTAGGATGGTCGTGTATCGAGTGTGCCACTTTTCTCTGTTCTCCTCCGGTTTCGAGGTTAGGTGGACACACATTTACGCCGTGGCCCAGCGCCACGCAGCTTGGCACAGCTTTTTCGGCCAGCATTGTGTAACACGTCTACCGCCAACTGCTCGTAAGGCGCCTTTACAAGCGTAATGTCATACCGTCGGCCTAGTCGCGACTAGTTCTTCTCACGATGTCCCAGACTGCGGACTTTTTTCCGATCCCGCCCGCGAACGCGACCGATTCGAGTCACTTTCAGTTCGATGCACAGTGCTTCTATACACAGACAGAGTGAGTGAGTGAATGAGTGTGTGTGTGTGTGTGTGTGTGTGTGTGTGAGAGAGAGAGAGTCCCTTTGATAGCAAAAATCGATTGGCTTTGTTCGGTTTTACTAGTAACACATAGTGGTTGCTCGTAACTCTTTTAAGGGCTCGTTAATTGGTGCATATAGTCGGGTCGCCCTTATGTGTTCTTCTATGTGATCTAATGTGATGTAATGGTATTTTTAAAGTGAGGTTGATTTGTATAGAGAGCAAGAGGTTTTTCATAAGTGAATGGTTGAAGTATACTACTGATCATAAGTATTAGGACACCTATTGTTGGTTACATTCATTGAAAAGTTATAAATTTTCTCACGATATAAGTTTACATTAAATTTTATCTCATATCGTAGTTCGTATTATAAAACATATATAGTGTGAATGAAGTAACAGATTCATAATAAAATATGTAACTAGAAAATTAAAGAATTGGAAAACATTCTATTTATAGTAAACGTAAGCAGAGCCATGTTGGACAGTAATTTATTAACTAATAACGTTGTAGGTTACACCTACCTTCATTATCAAATCTATTGCTATTATATGCAAGAAAATTTATTAATCTTGATAAGTTATAACAATTTCTAATAATATTATCTCTATAATATTATTCTAACAGTATCTCTAATAATACTAGCCCAATTGTGCAAAAGAGCCCAGGTGTCCTACTACTCATAACCAGCAATGTATGTATATAATTATTTGTTCCCTAGTGAGAAATCTGGTAATTGTATAATACCAGTTTGTATAGTAGCAAGCGTTGATTAAATCTGTGTTAATTAAATTAATTAAATAAGAATCCGCTTTTCTCAGTTGGAATGCAGTATGTGACTTATATATATGTATATATATCCGCAGAAGAGTCGGTAGAACAGGTCAGTGGATGATTCGTCGCGGGATCAACCGGTGACGCTCGCATCATTAAAACAACGTCACTGGTCAGGAGATCCATTCCGTCGCCTCTCTGCATTATGTCATTAGAGTGGAAGGCAGAATCGATCGTTAAGCTCGTTTAACGGCAAAGTGGTCCAATTACAACCACCACTGCTCTCTGTGGCTTTTACCTCGCTTGAAAATTACGTTGATCGTCCTTGGATTTTTCTCACGAGCGTTCGCCTCGTTTACTTGCCGCCCTCCATCTTCTTCGTTCGTTTCCTGTTTCATTTTTGCTTTCCCGATTTATCCGCATCGAGTTTCGATCAAAGCACGATTCATAGAATCAATGTTTTTAACATCGTTTCCTTTTTCCAAGGTGAAATATAGATTAGGAATTATAGGGAATTAACTAGAGAATTAATTATTCTTCAAGACTTCCAAAGACCATTTGCCATCTGAGTTTCCTTAAGCTTAACCTTAGAATGAACTTTTTTAGTTTTCTTTTTGATAGTTTTCAACTGAATTATAGCAAATTCTCGCGTTAGAGAGTCTTCCTAAGTTTTAAAAGAAGTAAATAATTATAGAGTCATTAATCTTTGTCCCTTGGCACTATTCACCTCAATCGACGGCAGCACGCACGATAGAACAGCAGCAATTGCTTTTTACATGTTTTCTTCCATTTGTCTTCTATCTTCGTACGTCGCTAACACACATTAAAGGAGACTGATTCGGTGCGCGCATTGAGTCACTGGTTTCTGCTATAGTGCTCCCTAAATTGCCTTTCTTAAAACATCTCTTCTACAAACTAAAATATTCACTTATTCCAATAGAAATACAACTCTGTCATCTTTTTATGTTTTCCCATCTTCTTCTCCTTATTACAAAATGAAAAACACAGCAGAATAAAAAATTTAATTGTAACCAAAAAATAGTCAGATGAAACTCTAATAAAATCATCTGTAAAAATCAAATTCTTAACAGATGAAATCTACCTTTCACAAATAACAACAAGAATGACTTTATTAATAGAATTTTAGTTTCCCACCAGCAGCCCATCCGCACCATCGCTATAAATAGCGGTTTGGTTAGTAAAGTATGTTAGCTTCCGTTGTTCCTTCTTCTAACGTGCTTTCTAACTCGTGTTACACAAATCCATGAAATCTTTGAAACCTCAGTCGCAACTACTATTGTTCTCTGTATTTTCCCTATCAACTGCAGACCAAAGGAACGATACAGTAGTTTCTAACGTTCTTTCATCAGAGCCTAAAAACATCGTTCTCCTCACAGATCGTTTCTAAGCAGAAGGAACCGATATATGCATGTGGATTGTATAACAGAGTCGAGATAGAGACGAGAATGTAGCGCCGTTTCTGCTTGCTGCTGCTGCTGCTCAACGGCTTACGGTCACATATCGTAGTTCACTGTGGCTGCTCGCTACAGCACCATGACTACTACTCTAGTCGTCAACTAGTCGTCGTGTGTGTCGTATATATTCTCTGTTCCTCTGTGTGTATGTGTGTGTATGTGCGTGCGTGCGCGCGCGTGTGGGTGTGCGTTTAACGTCGTGTCGTGTTTTTCGCGGAGAATCACGCGCGCGATCGTTTGGTTTTCCTATTGTACACCTGGGTCGTATACTTTGATCGATTGAAATCAATTTTCGTGTGCCTGGTCCCCGCCAACCATCTCGCCTTGCCCTTCTCGGGTTAGGTTGCAACGGTTGATCGTCACGTATACACGTGTACCCGCTTTGACTGGAATAAATTGGATCTGCGTTAATTGGATCGGTCGTTTCAAAGAGACATGTTGAGAGGTTATATCGTTTTAGAGAAGCATATTTCGATCGGTTTGTACATATGCACCTACATTTCGCATCGTCTTTATTCAGTGTTTGAGACTTTCTGTAGTAGTTTGTTTTGTTAGATAATCTATAAATACAGCGGAGTAGTTCTTTCCGATGGTTAATCATGGTTAATCATAAGAACGTACATATCTGCGAGGATTACTCAATATCGTGAAAACGATCGTAAGATCTCGTCTTTCAGTCGATTCGATGTTTCGAGCGTAAATATCGTTCCCAGTCGTCACCGAGGTGTCGCTGTCGTATGTGTGTCGGGCTTGGTGCACAAGTACAGTACCGTTCGAAATATAGCCACGTAAATACATACATACGTGCCTTCGTATAAATACACAAAGCCTGGTCGGCAACGCGGAGAATCTCGAATTCCGAATCGATTTCGTCGGATAAATTCCTGAACACGCTACTGTGTGTCTTCAAGGTCGTAATTGTGTAACGAACGTTTAAGATCTCTCGACTGTATTCCGTGGAGCACGGAGCATGAGTTGCAGTTGCCACTGGCAGCAGTGCCTCGGTCGGACACGGTGCTGTGTCACAAGAAGCTGCGTTTGTTTTTCGACTCGGGTTCGCGCGCCTCAGGTTTATCTTTAACCGTTCCACGGTCCATCTTTCGATTATATAATCTGGGGTAGATCGTCAACTACAATAATCGACTCGACGGTTTATTAATCGAAATGTAGTCTCGAAGCGTACAGTGAATATTTCGAGTCGCGCTCTCGGACATGATTGCGTAACGCATGTAAATTACAATTGTCTTGTCGATAATGTTGGCGTGCTAGCGCGCTCGATCAACATCGAACCTTTCAGTGCTTTTTCTGCGAATCGTTTATCGAATTCACGCACAGTTCGTCGCGTTGTGTAACGTACAACAGGTTAATTAGACTGCACGCTGTGGATCACAATTGTATTGCTCTGTCGGTAAAAGATCGCGGACTCTGCGAGTTAGTGATGATCTTTGACTTCGTCGTGAAATATTTTTTTGTCACTTTTTGTCAACTTTTTATATCATCACGTGATACATTGTTTAAAAATGTATTTATTAAGATTCTATTGACAATTTCCTTATATAGTCATATAGTTGAGTTAGTGATATATAAGGTAGTATTAGGTAGATAATTTTACATAGCTGCTGTCGTTTTTCTAATTTTCTTGTAATACCAAAGATTATCTATTTATGTATGTTACAATTGGCGGAAGAGTATTCGTGATCAAAATGGCACGCAAGGTTCTGCTAACGTTCGGCCAATATTATCGAAGGTCTAAGCCGCGAACATGATTGTGTAATAATGTGTCCGCGTCTTATGCCATTATTGCACTCTTAAGCGCATCATCACGTAACTGTCCTCTCGGTAGCATCGGTGTCGTTCAAGAACTTTTAAGAAGCTTGTATAATCGACTGATTTCGTGTATTTCTTTAAGTCAGTATTTTAATCGTGTGTTACGTCGATAATATCGTGTGTGACGTAAACCTTTAAAATTACCTATAAACGCATTTTTAAATGTATAATTCATTAAATAGCCTTCAAAAATTAGTGGATAACAAATATTAAAGTAAGAAAATTAAATTTCCTTTGCTGTGACAAAAAATAAAGAATTTAGTACACATAAAATAAAAATAATAAACTCAATACGGATCTCCAGATAATTTAAAAAGAATAAAAAAGGCCGGGTATTCTAATAAATAGTTTATCCCACGTGAAGTTAATATTACGCGTTCGCATGACGTCACGTGACGTAACCTGTACGTATAGAACAAGCAATCTCAACAGATCAGTTTCGTCGTCACTCGTTGCCCGTTTAAAAAATTGCAATATTCGAATGTGATCCATTCAATGTTTATCCTTCACGTGCTAGTGTGAATTGCTAAGAACGTGTCGAAAGTTGTTCATAAAAGAGAAACATCGATTTTAATTACATGCTTAAAGGTGTTATATTAACTGCAAATAACGAGTGCGTCTCGACGCCGCCAGAGCGTCGCGGCACCGGGGACAGGCTATTATTAGAGACGTCTCTTCTCCTCATTTGACTTTTTAACGGAGAAAAGTGGTATCAGCTGACATCCCTTACATAGACGATTCATCGTGGAACACTTTTATATTCGACTATCGATATCATTTAGAAATTAATTGAATCAACTAAACCAATTGTTCCATGATATATAACTACAAATATTTTTAATGAAAACTTTTATCTAAAAAATATATACCGAAAAAAAATCGAATAGCGCGTAAACATAAAAGATTTTCTACAATGTCGGAAAGTGTTTCTCCCGTCATAAAAAAGAGGAAGGAGAGGAAAAAATGAAAACGAAGGGCTAGTTTGCACGATGAGAATTAATTAATCCAGGCTGGCGGTGTGTTAAAAGCATTGAAACTAGTAACGCGAAAACGACCGTTCTTTTGTTTCATCCTCTCCTATTGTCCTTTAACGTGACGGGAATAAAACCTACGAGAGAGGTAGTCCAGGTGCCGGTCGAAAAGCAATTTGCCCGCGGGCTTGACGCGTTTCTCTCTTTCCACTGTCAGGCTCAATCACACTTTCCGCGAATCAGAAAACACTTCCGTCGAGAGTTAAATTAATGCGGAGGAAGCGTGACGCGACGCCTTGTGATCTGACGTTCTCGACATAATCGAATCGTCTGCGCGCGCATCGTATTGTGCGCGTGATTTAAAAATCGAAGCTTAAAACTGAGAAAATTCGTATCTTCATATAATCGGATAAATTAATAGAGATAAAAGAAGTTTTAAAAGAAGAACGTTATTTAAATCCGTATCAGTTACTAAATTACTTCGTGTCTATTTAAATTTATTTTTTATAAATTGTATTTAAAAATTAAAAAATTGTATTTAAAAGGTATTTATAAATTGACGAAAATAGGAAGATTCAATACGCGCGTTAATCGAACATCAGACGCCATGACAGTTTTCAAGAAGTCCCTCGTTTAAAAGAAAATATATGCTAACGCGCATTAAAGGGGTTAATTAAGGGAAATCGCGGGTGTATAAGTAGAAAAGAACAACGAAGGAGACGAACAACATGAGGGCAAAAGATAGAAAGGGAGTAAAGATAAAGAGTCGTGGGCAAACGAGAGAGCACGAACGAGAGAGCTAAACGGAAGCGAGCCAATATGAGATTACAGGGCAGTTGGGGCTCGTGCCAGATGCGCGTTTACACGGGCCCTGAATACTGTAAATGCACTATCTGGTACGACATCTCTCCTGTCGCCGCCACCAGAGTAACGGTCACCGAGTTGCTGCTTTTCGGCGGTGCGATAAATTCCAGAAAAAAAAAAAAATAAAAAGAAACTTTTCGATTATATACATAACCTGGAATGAGCAACGCTCCTTTTCACCGGATTAGTTTTTCGCTTAAGAAAGTAACTGCAAATGAATATTTCATATTTAATCCTTCGAGTAAAAATTTACATTATTTCATTAACCCTGCTGCATTCTTTCGGTCATACCCGATTCAATTGTAGTTTCTTAATGTTAAAATATATCTCAAGTTTTAAACAAATCATTATTGATATGCATGATCTGTTGCTTCAATTTCATGCTAAAAAAGCTTCTTAAAGAAGAAATAAAATTGAAATATGAGAATCGCAATAAGGTTAAGAAATATCACGAAATTACATTTTGTTTTTCACTAGAAGTAATTTTCCTATCTTAGTATTAAGCTGTCCATGATGACTCGAAGGGTTAAACAGGTTATGTCATAATTATAGTGTATTTCTCAACATTCATTTGTAACTTTAATTAGCCAATTGTCTTCGAATTATTTAATGTTTGTTATGCATATGAAAAAGAAATTGTATAAAGAATACTTCTAAATATGAAAAACTTGCAAGTTCGAATGCGTGGCGTTGAACGCGGTTAGGTAAACGGTTTGTAGAGGGGCGACTCGATTGTGTTTCGCGATGAACAACGAGGGTGAAGATCGCGTGTGTTTGTAATTTCGCGTCTCTATCCTCGTTTCTGTATCATCCCAGCTGAAAAGTCGACGCGTCGCCGCGCAGTGTCATTGAAAACATTACGGAGATACAATGTCACGTTACGTCACGCTCGCGAAGACGGATCAGGGAACAATTGGATACGCGAAGGAACACGGGATTGCGTTACTCGCAAAGTGTATCGTGTTCTTATTCCGGTATCACATGACGTTTTGCCTAATACATCGAAGCTCGTCAATTTTATTTATAGAAGTTATTTAGTAAATTTGATATATCATAATTAGACTGCAGATTTGTATGCATTTATGGGGAACATGGGGAAAAATGTACATAATATATCAAATAGAATACGTATAATATTCAAAGTAAAACACTTATTATAATATTTCCATTTCATTAATTACATTCATAAAAATTCGCAGTCTATGCATAATTAAATATAAATTTAGAGAAATGCATTTATTTGTACATTGTAATGAATCACTTGTAAATATTAACTTTTATCTCGAACACAGTCGTCAGGGTCAGTATATCAGTTTGATATGATGCCTTCTTGTTGACTGATGAAGTATTGTTGATCTGCTTGAGTCAAATGATAAGATTCTTTCAGACTCAGTACAAAATATATTTTATTATTGATAAAGGAGGAATATATCAGTTTATAAGGTGATTTGGTATACTGTTATTTGTACAATAGAATTTCTTTTTAAACTGAATAAGTATGTATTGAGTACCTGGACTACTACTGGATTTGACGCTAGAACTACCAAACCAGTAAAAATGACTGTCATCAAAGTCTTTGTATTTGTAATTACTAAAATATTTTAGTAGTTATTTAACTTTAATTCCAATTAGCTATATATAACATTATGATTTTTTACCTGAGAAGCATAGGAATGTGATAAAAAATATCTTGATATTTTATTTAAGCTGTATTTTTAATGTAAGAATAGATTTTAATTGAGGATGAGGAGAAAATATGAAATAGTGATAAAATAAGAAATAAATCGGATAGTAGTCCAGATCGAAATTTCCTGTTTAACGACGCATATCGTGCCAGAGTGTGCACGCCGAATCTGTGTATGTGTGTGTATGCGTGTATACAGCAGCAAGTTAAATTTGGGATGTAGAATGAGATTGCGAAATTTATAATCTAAAACGAGAGTGTAAAGCATCCATAACGAAACATATACACATCTTGAACATATGTGTATACACATATACACACAAACATATTTTATCTTTGATAATGTTGGAAAATCACATTACACGATCTATATAAGTATATATGTATTAACTGGTACATAGCAAATACTGCACAAGCGAGGTTAAGTGAATAAAAGCGACTGCATGCTAATTTTAAATTAAGCCAGGTAAACCAGTACAGTTTTCCTCTTAAAAGACCAGGCCAGAGAATACTTGTATGCACGTTACATGTGGTTTATATTCTGGTTTAAAATTCTGTACCTCATGTTATATGTCTCTTAAAATCCTGTCTATACGAAATATATAGTAACTATATACAACTGCTTCTAATTACTCATTCAATTTGTACATTTTGGTAAAATTCACTTATTTACAAATCGATCATAGTGAATACTTATGAGTGTATATTATACATACATAGAAACATAAATAAGCATAAAAAATTCTACCACAATAAGAAAAAGCAAAATTAATTAGTACACCGCTTATAATGCCTCGCATTAATATTGTAATACCACCGGCAATTATTATTGTACATACTTTATAATAGTACCAAATCTAAAAAAAATATTGTGGATTTATCATCTATTTTCACCTATTTTTGAATTCGTCAGGTTCTACCCTTTATAAAAATAATTTTTTTCAACTACCAGGTGACCTAAAAGTTATAAAATTCTTAAAAATGGACATGTCAAATCTTCCCCGTGTAGTTTTCATATCAATGTAAGCCTTAAAACCTCATAACGACTGGTATTTAAATCTAGTGACATATAACTCACGGTAGCCAAGAATAAAACTAGTGGAAAGCATCAAAGACACGCCGTCAATAATGCGAAATTCTCGAACGCGAGTCATTTTTCTGCGTCAATGGCACAATAGGTATTGTGGAGTTCATGGCTGGTACAGATTTCACGATAGTTACGTCCGTGCGACACAATACCGTGAACCACGCGCGATACAGACGTACGCACGAGATATGGGAAACCTGTTTGGCCCACCGTGGCGCTTGTGTCGCAATAAATCTCTGACACGTTTGCTCAGCAAAAGAATTTCTCCGACTTTAGCATAAAGTCAACGCGTGTGATATTTTCTACAACATACAGTGGCTCACGAAAACATTCGAATGCTTCTAGAAACCTTTTACGAATGTATTGTATATATTTTATATTGAACATTTCGAAATTTCATTAGTATTATAACGATTACATTGATGAAGTTTGAAGCAAAACTGAGAATCTATGTAGTAACTATAAGGTATTTATTCCAACTATATACAATATTCCGCAAGGATCACAAAAGTATTTAAACAATTATCCATTGTATTGTTAATAAGCCTTAATATTCAGTAGAACTATTTTTAATTAGTTATTATTACACCATTTAACTTATATATTGGAGATTCGTGCTGTATGCTAACTTTTTACCAGATACCTTGCAATAAACGTTACTTATATATACTTTTCTAGATTAGTTCCAAATTTTACCGATATAATCATGGTGTCCTTCTTTCATTTTAGTGATCATGGACTTTCGAAATGTTTTATATAGCACATAATATATACATAAAAATTTTCTATGATAAGTAGCCACTCCTTCGATCTTTCATTTTTTGCATTTTTGTCTTTCTTGTATATATCGTAAATGATTACGTGTTCTTGGAAGAGTTGAATAAAAGAGTCGGTGGAGCGTGTAAACGAGAGTATCGGTTCGCGGTCGACTTGTTTTCTTTTTTTTGTTCTTTTGCTCTCATTTTTTCCTCATCGCTCTCGGCCGTCGGACATCGTTTGCGCATAGGCGATATTTATACCTGTGACTTATTCGTTTCACCACTTTCTGGACTTTTTACAACTTCTGACACATTTCAGTTTCTGGCACATTGCATAAGATGCGTGCACCAATTGATGACTTTCTTTGTTCAAGTTCATTCATCGTGAAATCAATTATTGGATTGCGGATTTTTATGCATGTAGGGGAAATTTGAAGATGCACAATTATATAGAGAATGCGTAAAATATAATATGTTATGATATTTTGTAAATAAGAAAATTGCATGCGCAGATTCCATTTTTTATTATATTCATAAAAGTATGACTTTTCATAAATATTTACAGTCTATTAATTATATAACTTATATAATTTTCGATTAATTATTCTTATATAGATCTGATTAGCGACAAGAGTGTTTCAAACAAATTCGTATCTATAAATGACATGGATCTTCTACTTAAGGTCCATTATGGGTGGTGGTGCTAGTGGACTTTCGCGAAACTTTCAAGAGCGTTGATTTCTATCGTTGAAGAACGTTGAAATTTATCTATCTATTTTTATGTGATTGAATTTTGAACAATATTTTCATATATAAATATATGAATATCTAAGGATCATATAAAAGAAAGATTTTTGAGAAATTTAAAACACTGTTGTCGCTGATATATTAGGGTAACATAAGTAAACCATTATAAATATAGCAGTGATATTGTCGACCACTATTATCTCAAACTGTCATCACTTTTTGTCGCTGCTCATTGTAATTGTAATGACAATAAAAATCATATACTGTGCCGCATCCTTCTCATCATTTCATTTCATACCGCCACCTCTCAAAGTCGTTGCTTCCCGGAACCTCAATATCATTTTAGCAAGTTATTCTTGACCCGGTAGAAATGCTCTTTTTCCTTCCCTTCCGGACATACTCGATGTACGAGTTACATACATAATTATTTTGTATATATTTCATGCATATTGCACTTTTTTTATATAAACAATATTTACGTTTAGTTTTAAACATACGTATTTAAAAAGTAAAACAGATTTACTTAAAAAATTTAATTAGTATTCCTTAATAATATTCATAATTTTAATCCTAAATTTTATTATAATATTAATTCATATTTTGAGACTTGGAAATCATGCAATTATAATATGAGAAAGAATTTGAATAATGAATCAAAGTTAATCATAGTTAATTAGTTATTACTTATAAAAAGTAATATCTATAATATGGTTGAAGAATAATAATGGCATATGTTTACTCTACTAAAACATCTTATTTTTTTAATATTTACTCTACACAACATGCCACTGTCAATGTCACATTGAAGATAAGTCATCCAATATCTGAGAAGTTTAATATAGAGATGGATTAATTGAACAAGGGATGAGGAGAAGAGGGTTAGCCAATAGACGGAAAGGAGGGGGCAGAAACCAAGAATACTTCGGTTAAAAATAATCAGCTCTCTTACTATGGATGGTGAGAAATTTGGGAGCAAGGTCAATCGATAGCAGCGTAACTTCCTAAACATGTGTATTGCTCAGTTTATTTAAATATCCTTGGATCGTTAGCGGATGTGTATTATTTCTTTGAACTCTGAGATGTAACGTGGATAATTTTTTTTTCACTTGCTAGAAACATTTTGTATCTTGTAATGTATCATCGGAGGTTAATTTTGTAAAAAAGAAAGAGAGAGGATAGTGAACAAAATGTTGACGTCTTTATATTGAAAATTGAATAATAACAGTTCATTTTTGGATTCTTTCTCATTTATAATTCTGTCAATAAACTGCGGTCAAAGTTCCATCACAGGCTATATAATTTCTTGCTACTAGTTCTTACAATATTGGTAAACTTTGGAAAACAAAATTTCGAATAATTTACATTGAACCGTAAACAAATTTTAAAGCTATTTTACGCAGTATTGTATTTGAATCTACACATTAATGTTCTTGGAAAATACATTAGTAAATACATAATCTCGCTTCATAAAGCACAAGATTTCATTTCAATAAAATGAGTTCTGAATAATCGACAATGATGAAAATATTTTTGAAAATTGGCAAATCTAAAAACTTAAGAAAATGACTAATATCATAGTAAGGTTAGGATTATCTTTATTATTTTGAATTATAATTTTTTTGATTTTGAATTATAAAATAATATTCACCTACTTTATACAATAATACATTGATGTTTTTAAACTCATCGTTTATTATTATGCACCTCGTAATCGTCATAAATCGTTATAAAAGCACGTACACGATGGTGCACTTAAAAAATCCCTAGCATCAGGAAGAAACTGCGTTTCTATTATGGAATCCACCAGCGGAACTGCTTGAAGAAGAGAAACACATTTGACGTCAGAAGAAAATCCTTGGCAGAAGATTTTTGCAATTGGCATGTTGGCAGTGTTGTTAGCTGGTTGTGTGGCTATATTGTATATACGACCGCTATCGGCACTGCAATTATGACGATTGCAGATCCGCAACCGTGATTGAAAACACAACTTCAATGATCACCATCAAATAATGAGGACGAGGATTTAAATCAATATTTTCTAATTATCACATTAGTGTATTTCGATTGAAACATTTTATGTGTGAGGATGAAAAACTGTTTTACTGATCAACATAATAATTTTCAAGTTTATTCTATGTAGATACATATGTACATAAAAAATATGTCTTATTTAATGCTAACTTTAATTCTTCTCAAGTCCAGAAGTTTCAAAATCGAGTTAAACAGGAAAACTGAGCTAAATATAATTAATATAACTAGTACAATTAAGTTGAAAAAATTGTAAAACTTAATTTTGTAGACTTAAGAATTTGCTAAATGTAAAATTACATAAAAGTTTATTTCTCAAATGCCATCATGGTTGAAAGTTCATCTCATTTTTTAATGAGATTTAATTTGAGATGAATTTAATTTGAGATTTGAGATGAATTTAATTTAAACATTTCAAATTCAATGAAATAAATCCCTCGATATAATATAGCAATATAAAATTGTTTTTCCGGTGATCAGGAGGGTAAAGTCAAACGAAAAGCCAGCATTCGGTTTCTAAACAAATATATGTAGGCTTTTAGCGTGGTGATTCACGATGACTTACATTGTCTGTTTCTCTCTGTTGCAGATCTGCCTACGTATCCTTTGGAGGATTACTGATGAGGTTACAGGGTGACGCAAACAACCTACACGGTTTTGAGATCGACCAGCATATGTATCTACTAATGAAAAAATTGGCGTTCTAACTGCATTACATGCGCCGCAATTGTTGATTTAGGAAATGTGTGTATATTAAATGCATTCTTTTCAAGGAGAACGTTATTATTAATAAATTTAGGAGAAAGGTGATTGAATTGTTAGAAGTTATTAATGGTCGATATGATTCCAGAAAGAAATTTCTTGTATATTGCAATAATTGAAGAAGCAGTACATTGACGTAAAACAGGAAATATGTATTTTGTTTTCTAACTGATCGTTCACTATTCATATTCTCCAATTCATGAATCATTACTAAGCATTGTCACTGCCATTGCGATTTTCAGATACATGCTGACTAATAAAGGTATTTTTCCACGTAAAAAATAACCTTCTAAATAAAAACTCCCAACCTATCCAATTATTCTTATTAAAAGGTACCATAAAAATTACCAGAATTAAACAGTTGTTAAATAAAATGATTACTAACTGTTGATTAAATTCTTGGAAAACAAACAAAACATGACAATTTTCAGGCGAGTTTGTAGTAGCTTTACAACGCTGCGATTGGCCAGCTAAGTTGGTACATATTTAAATAAACTGCTTTGCTCCTTGTTACCAGTTGAATTAATTACAGGCAGTTCTTGTAATGAAACTGTAAAGACCCGTAATTCCGCATTCTCTTAATTGCGAGCAACTGATTCAATGAAGTAAAATATTTTTGCTCACTCCTGTCTTTTATAAAAGTAACCATTAAAAGACAATATTTAATTCATAACATAAAATTTTCAATAAATTCATCAAATCTTAAAAAAATAAAAGAGATTTGTAGGAGAAAAATCTATGTCTTGTTTTTTATGATGCTGCGCGTACAGGACGACGCCATTTTGGAGAACAACGGAGCCAAGACTAAATGCGTGATCCAATCGAAACGCGCGCAGCTTCTGTGAACACGAGAGCAAGAAACGAAAAGAATGTATCACAGAGACATGTTGCAGAAGGGGGAATAGCCAAGAACTAATTTATGTAATTAAACTCGCGGTATTCCTGACCTTGTATGGCTGAATGTGAGCTGACCGAGGCTGGCTCGAACAATGTAGCATAAGTACCACTTGGCGTGGATACGTCTCGCGCCTCAACATGGCGGTCTGATGTTGCATAACATATCGCACTATAAGATGGCTGCCACTTAATAAGGGTTTGATTCTAAATAGATTGGCCCGATGACATATAATTCGCTTTTATCTGGTCGTCCGTACCGCGAAGTTGCGCAACGCGTGCACATGTATACGGAGACAAAAATCGATATTTAACGAACCACAAGTGTCGCCATCGTGATGAAAATTTTCTTCGCAGTCGGTAATTTAGATTCTTAGATAACCAAGAATTCCAGACAATTTAATTTGAATTTAATGAAAAATTTTGTAGAATATTTTTATTTTATTCATTTTATTTCGTCAAATTATATAAAGTAAGAAAATTGATGTTTATTTACAGTTTTATCTCATTTCTATTGCAATAGTGAACGTTTCACACTGAATAATATTAAATAACATAATATAAATATTTTATTTTTTTATAATTAATTAGAACATGAATTTATACTTTTTCTTAGAAAGTATTAAGTTTTGTGGTGATAATTACCCTCAAACATTGATCAAACGCAGTGCAAACAGCCAAACCCTGTTTGTCTGGACTCCAATCTAGGGAACTAACAGGTTGTGATGAAACAATAGTGTTTTGTAAAAGAGTTAAATCACCGACGACTCCGCGGCCAATGCCATCTACGTCTACTATTTTTCGTTTCTTTGGATAATTACTAAAAATAATTCAATAGTAAATAAAACTATAAAAAGCTAAAAATAAAAATAGATATAAAATGTATAATTACTATTTCCATAAACAAAGGCTTCCTCCTCCACCACAAGTAACAAATATTTCACGATTTTGGGGCAAATGTCGAACTAACCATACTGTTGCATTATGTGCCTAAAACATTATAAATCAAATTAAATGAAGATGTGATTTTCACATTTTAATCTTACCTTCTCAGTTAGATAAGTAAATCCTTTTTTAGGATGCTGAGTTTTTAAGTCAAACAAATAAAACTTTGACTCCAAAGTGGTAGCTATTAATTTATTCATTGGAATATCCTTCCTATCAAATTCAATGCTACAAACTCCATTTTTAAGATTACTTTCCCACAAAACAGCCATTGCTTTCAAATCAAACATTTTTACATCTCCATTATCATAACCAGCAGCTACAACTCGTTCCTCAGAATTGTATGAATTTCCAAATGCAACTGTCCAGCAATCTCTACGATCTTCACCCTCTTTAGGTTCCATTACAGCAACTGGCCGACCTTTCAACCTAGGATCCCAGACTTTAACACTTCCATCCCTAGAGCCAGTTACTAATTCCGGTGCGCCGCATCCAATGTTCTGTCCAGCTACACCATCGATACTGTTTATAATCTCATCATGAGCAACAGTAGTATAAATTGGTATCGAAGGGTCTTCTAGGTTGTAGATGTTCAATTTACCCTAATAAAGATGACTTTAAATCTTATCTATGTAGGAATAACAAATTGTTAAAATTTAAATCTTATGTATAATATCATTCATTCAAATGAAAATATCTTTTAAATTTTTTATATTTTTTGTTAATACCTGAAAATCACCAGTTGCTAAATATCTGTCTTTTAGGCTAGATGCTTTAAAGGTTCCGCATTTTATCGGTTGAGATCGTTCGATATCTTTAACAAGATTTAATTCGCCGCTGGAAACTTCATAGATTTGTATAATACCGCTACCTCGCGGTCGTGAGCCCATAACCACAAATTTTGCGCTGCACGGAATCCATTTTGCGTCGAATAAGGAATAATTTACCGATTTCTCAATATGACAAATTATCTGCGGTTTCTCAAATTTATCCATGCTTTCGAAGTTGACTATACAACAAGACTACTTGGTTCTTAGCTAAAATTTGTGAAACTGTGACAGCACTTATTTTGACGTATCTGAAGTATTTGAAGTATCCATAAACAGAGATCAATACGGAACAGGAAATAGGAAGTAGTGAGTACGGAGTAGGGAGATCGTTGATGTAATGTCAAAAATGTTGGTCAGAAAATGCACTAGGAATAGGGACCTCTAGTGGCCAATGGCCGAACTATAAACACGTATCTTCTCCGTTCTCATGGTGGGAGAAATAAACGTACACACAGTGAGAAGGGAAGTATTTCAGTTATTAATGAATAAGATTTTGCTAAAAAGAGATTTTTAATTATCATATTCCTTTAAATTTAATTTAATTAATTTAATTTAATTTAATTAATTTAATTTAATTAATAATTAAATTAAATTTAATTATCATATTCCTTTAAATTTTTAACTTCATTAATATCAATAACATCCTTTTCGAAAAAATATAAAAATTGCCTGAAAGTTTAATTAAATATCAAAAATAAATTGTTTCTTCTGTATTGTTTATAGAAATACAATAAAAAAATGAGATTATTTACTGTAAAAATAATTAAACAAAATGTATTTAGAAAAACTTTCAATAAACCAGAATAGTTTAACAGTATTTAACACTTTTGTAATATATTCCATTCACTACCCAATCTCACAAAAATTCAGACAAGAAATTAAAAAATGAAATCATAAAACGTTAAACGCAAAATTTACAGAAAAAAAAGTATATAAAAAAAGCGCGAAATAGTTTTAAAAAATTCCGAGAAATGACGTCACTTTCAAGAATGGTGAATTTGTGCCATATTCTATGCTCTCATGTTCTCCTGACACAAAATCACAAAATCGATCTAAAGTTTTGATCAAAATCTCGAAAATTTCAACTATACTCCGTAGTGCCTAGTACAAACACATAATTATTTATTTATTTACATAAATGGGTTTGCTTTCTTTTTCCTTTGTATAAACGTGTGGTGACGCCAAGTACAATTTTTCATATATAAGTATATGTGATATATGTATATATCAAACATATGTAAGCATAAATACATAAAATATAAGTGTAAAATATAAAAAGTATAAAACTGTAGAGATTTACGTATAGAGGATGGTTGTTACGTGAAGATTAAAGGACAAGATTGCTCGTTGTTGGAACCGTCGAATATATTTAGAATAATAAATTAATGTACAGCCTGTATACGTGAGTCGTTAGTACAAAGTATAAATCGCAAAATAAAATCGCGAATAAATACTCGTTAATGCTCGTCGCGCAACTCGGTAGACACTGTTAGATACTCGGTATGTACTGTCTGCTTGCGATCGTGACCGTTTATTTATACTGGTCGGGGCGAAGTCGGAAAATTTGAATTCGTCTTCATTCGACGGTTGTATGTAGCGGCGACATTGTTTTGCCCGGAGTCTATTTGTTCTTACATTACTTGTATCCTAACGATCTTGATACTCCAAGGCAAAACAACAACATGATCTGAATTGTCCTTTGACTCATGTGCCGCTACAAAACTATAAGTAAACATAAGTGGAATATAAATAATTTAGACATCTAACACGCCTTGAGAAGCCTTAGATAAGTTTGAAAATTGATATGAATCAAGCAAGATAAGATAATCTGTAGATTAAACCATTATATTTGAATTGACATGTATATGGTAAAAGTGTGAACTTGCAAAGGTGCCTGGTTCATCTCTCAGGAGCATAGATGTTAATGCTCTCAAGAATTTTAAGACAGTGGATCTGTTTATTGAATATTGTGATTGTAAATTAGATCTGACTTTTGACATTGACCTCCCGTCGTGCATACGCATGTCTCGCACCAGGAGCATCGGATGAAGAAATGTTGGGCCATTTGAACGCTAGAGGCGGTGTTTTGTGAGGAATACTTTTGGCTGAATTTATTTCATACAATTCATCCAGGTCTGTTCCAGCTGTAAGGTCATCAGAATTTATTTGTCTCCAATAGTTGTTTGTTTTTTCAACAATGAATTCTACCAGTTCTTCAGATACAAACAACTGGAAGTATTGCAGAAATCCCCAGAATCTTATATTTGTTTGAATAACCGATTGCTGTTTTGTAAAATCATGAATTATTAGCCTAAATTTTTTCGAAGTCCATGTAATATCTGACTGGTTGGTACTTCGTACGTTAACGTTATCAGTTTCTTGAGATTCTGATGTACTAAGTACATTTAATAGTCGTTTTCTTTGATTTGCTGTATTTATATGTGATTCATTTTCATCACAACTTTCCGAAGCAGTCTCGTTCACCAGTTGCCGTTTTTTTAGATTTTTATACTTCATTTTGAAGAGTACCGAAACCTACATCACTTATTGATATTTGAAACGGATAAGAGGAATTAAAGATCCTCTGGATGTAACAACTTAATAACCTGGTTTACTTATTTTTCTGTATGTAATGTTATTAATTACCTTTTAACTGTGATACTCTACAAAAAGATAGAAAACAAATAAACTTTACTCGTTGCAGGAACTTCTTCTTATGCGCTAGTTTAACATAATTAAGATGTCAATTCGCGTGTCCTTACTGTCACTGGCCAATACGACGCGTTTAGTGAATGCGGACTATATCCGGCGTAAGTCGATGTGAAGTATTTTGTGAATGCCGGATATAATCGGCGCTAGGCGTGAAAGAGTTAAAAATGAAAAATTTTAAAATGTTACGTGGAATTCAGAGATTTTTATTATTTCGTGAACATTCTATAAAACATTGCATATATAAACATATGCTCGGGAAATATATAAAATTTAATTCAATATTATATAAAATATAATATTTTCATATTTAGTTCAATTACATTCCTATTAAGAACAATTACTCATTCATCAGCTTCAGTGTCTTCATCTTCTGCTACATTGGTAGCATTAGGAGCATTTAACTTTTTCGTAAAAAGCTCGACGTATCTTACCAACCGTTTATCAGAAACTACCTGTAAAAGATATAAATGTTTATATAAATTTGTAATATATAATTAACAATTGTTTGTATGTAAAATATTTACCATTTCCATCACTTTATCGATAGCTTCCTGTAAGTTTTTTTTAGACGTGTTATCGTCCAATTCCAAATGCAAATCTTTCAACGATTTAATAAGAGTTTCTTTGTCAATGTTGCTTTCTGTATTTAATACCTCTGCCAAAATAGAAAAAACGAGGCTATTATGAGCACAGAAATTCTCTCCTCCAGGTTTACGAGTTTCAAGCCTAGTCAAGTTTAATATAAACCCGGATACTTCATAAGGATCAATTTCTTGTAAGGGACTGATGTCTGGTGCATTACATAAAATTTGTAAGGTCGGCAAGTATGCTTCTTCTAATAACATGTGTGCATCGGGTACGAATGTGACAAAATTATCGAAGAAACCAGTTAGACATTGTCGAAGATAGAAGTCGCTATCGTTTACAGGATTGTAACATAAAATTATTAATCTTGACAATAAACTCGAACTAGTAATTCGTCGATGAAGTAATAATTTGCAAAGACCTTCCGCGGCAACTGTTCTTAGTCCTTGATTCTATATTTTTAACAAAAAGATTTTCACATTATATATTTAAAATAAAAGAATATTAGACTAGAATATATACTCACTGCATTATCTAATAATCCGGCTATAATTTTAATAAAATTACAATTGCCTCGTTCTGCTTCTGATTTACGTAGAGATGCTACAGAAACTTCTGTGTCGGTATCTGTAAATAATTTAGTGCGAGATTTTTCTGATTTACTACCAGTATTATCGGGTACATTTTCTAATATATCAAAATGCTCCAGGCCGTATAACAATAAAAGGTCGAAGATTCCTTTCAAAGCAACAATCCAAATATCTGGATTTTCTTGTTCCAAAGAAAATTGTAAGAACAACATCATAATATGTTGTTTAGCTAATTCCCTGTCCAATATACAACAAACACTAACTGCTTTTAATGCTAATATATGTACTTTATCATCCGGATGCTGAAAACAATAATTACGTTATACATAATAATTTAAGATTAAATAAATTTATATTTCAATCACATACATCTAAACTATCAAGCGCTATTTGCATAAGGCTTTTAAGTGTTGGCGTTAACGAAGTTACAGACTGCATCATTGTACATATTATAGTTAGACATTTTATCATTGTTGCAGAATCGCTCTTTTCTTTGATCTCTTCATTAACTATAGTTTGTGTTACTTGAGGTTTCTCTGATAATTTCACTATTTCCTTGTTCAATTCGTTTATTTGATTTTTTAAACCATCTGCTTTTAAATACTGTTTGTCTTGTATAGCCTGATATTCTTCTTCTTTTAATTCTAATAATTTTACCTTAAGTTTTGCTCTCTAAAAAGTACTTTTCATTAAGATAAATGGTACTACAATTTTTACCAAATTTGAATTTTTTAATGTTATATTTAATATTATATTGAGAATACCAACTTACTTTTAAGTTAATCTCGTGTTGTTGTTCCTCCGTGATTTGTGTTTGTGTTATAGTTTCTTTCAAAGGCAATCTAATTTCACTGATTATATTAGCTAATGTATCTAGTCTGCTATTTACATCGGGTATAACGTTTTTTAGGTGTGTTACTGCACATTCAACAAGTTTTTCAGTCCAGTAATTACCCATTAAAATATTACGTATTAATTCGTTCAACTTTTTTCTTCCAACTTCATCAGATAAATCATAAGTTGTTACTATTTCAAATAACTGTAATAAGACAAATTTCTGCATATGATTCACCCATGTTTCGGTTTGTTGTGTGGATATTGCTGTAAGGAAATTGGAAATATAATTGCAGAACATTGATAATTCTGGTAAAATTGTTTCCAATTCTTCTGTACAAGATTCACGTTGAACATATTTTACTAAGCATCTCCAATACAGAGCAGTTTCACTGCCCAATTTATTCACTGGTATTAATTTAGTCTCTTTATCTATTGGTAATTGTTCTATTAATGTATTTAATGCAGTGTTCCTAATTAAATAAAGATTAACCATTTAGTATTTCAAACAAATGTTCAATTGCACATATATATGATAAATTAAATACTTACTTAAATAAAGAATCTAGGGCTAAAACAGATACATCTGTACCAATTTCAGCATCAAGAGCTGTTATTAAACTGATGAATTTACCATTAAAATGTCTTAACCATGATGGTAATAGAACATTTTGAACAGTTCTTTTAATTATATCAGATCTATCTTTTAAACCATCATTTAGCAGCTGATCTCTTTGTGTAATAGTTAAAGATCTTACTGTTACTTTACTAATGAATTCATATGCCATTTTACGAACTGCCTCATCTACATCTCTGGTTCTTCTCAATGCAACTTGTAAAGTACTTTGATTCTTTCCCATGCTCATCAATGCTGCTTTACGAACCATAGCATTTGGATCTTTGCTGGCATGAAATATATACATTTTTATAACAGGGCATTGCTCATCTGTAGGATCTTGAAGTCTATGTAAAGCAAAAATTGCCTGAGCTCTAACTTTTGGCGATCTATCTAACAACCGATCCATCATAGAAGCAGTAATTTTATCACAGACAGCATCATCAATAAAAGCCTGATCACCCATAGAATTTAATAACATATTCAAAAAATGACAAACTCGAAATCTTACTCCTATGTCTTTTGCACTATGATTCGTTAGGAGAAATTCAAACAGGTTGGAAAGAAATGGACACATCGGTTCCTCAGATTCATTATCATTTATGGCTGAATATAAACTAGCGGCAAATTTAGCAACAAACTCCAGAGTATTCTCAACTCGTGGATATCGCTGTGCAAAAGTAAGTGGAACTTTAAAACAGGATATAAAGTAGTTCCAAAAATCTGATTCATTAGTCTAAAATCGAAAAAGGAAATGTTAGTAATTTTGCACGCTGTATGTAAAACATTTATATTGAAAATTTTTTAAATAAAAATAAATTAATTATAATGAATTCGTCTGTATTACAACCTATTCTTACCTGTTCGTAGCATTTCTTCAATTTTTTTAAATTACTCTGATGACAAGTTTTATTAAATTGAACACTATGAAATATTTCTTTTATATAATTATTTGTATTTCGTTCCATACTTATAAAATAATACGATTACGACCTGAAATATAAAAATGTGTGAGAAAACGACATAAGAAACAAAAACGTTACAAATTCAAATATATTTTCCTTATTGGTTGAAATGTTCACATCCATCTTACATCTACGAATCAGAGATCGCATGACAAGGATAATGAAATGATTGCATTGAAACTGAGTAAGATGGAACAATAACAATACTCGACTTTAAAAACATTGGCGTAAGAATGGATTTAGATATCAACCTAAACATATGATCTTAACCTACATATTCAGGGAAATAATGTTTAATATGCATTGCTTGGCAAGATTATCTGATGAAACTGAGCCAAAATACAATATCATATTGAATGTTTTTGTACAAAGTTTTATTTAAGAAGATTTCATGTTCGTGATAAATCTTGGAATACATACATATCGTATGTATTACTAGGTATCACCATATATTAGGTATTTCTCAAGGATGAAAATTCTATGGAAATTCTGTCGGCATCCTACGACTATGTTTGACCTTTTGTCAAGAAGGTGAGAGTTAGATGGAGTGAGCTGAAGATGTTTATAAACATAACCTCAAATTATCTATATCATCTTTTCGGTAGAACAAATAAATTATAATTTTATAATTCATAAAAATATTAAAATCCTGTATTGACCTAATAATATATATATATTATATTATAGTTTTAATTATTTCATATTTGAAATCAAAGGAACATATATTACATAAATAATACTGCTTTTTATATCATATCTTTATTATTAAAAATTGGTATTTATTAGCTTTTATCTTTTAGATTATATATATGTATTATTATATGATACGTTATACGTGTATGTTGATCAAATTTTGCTTTTAGTAATGTTTTCTCCAATAAAGTGAAAAAATTAGTGAAATAGTGTATTCTGCTGATATTGGATAGATATAAAAGTAAAAAAGATGGATGTAGAAGCTAATAAGCAACAGGTAATTTTTTTCTAAAGTTAATTTATTTTTTAATAAATTCTTTAAAAAATTTATAAATTATTTAACTAATTTTTTACTTCACAGCTAGAATTTGTATTGCCACCCATTTGGACTGATATTAGAACTGAATTAAGGGAGCATATAGAATGTTTAGATAATCTTCCAATGTACCATCTAAACAGTACACAATGTTACTGGCCAAGGAAACCTGATATTTTATCTCTTTTGGATTGTGACTTAGCACCACTTGGTACCACATTAAAATTTGATCGTGATCCTGTTACTGGGAAACTTGGGGAGATGCATGAGGTACCTTCAAAATCAGCAGGTGAAACTGCACGAAATTCTATGTCTATGACTCGTGCACCAGGTCCAGCTAGTGATAATATCAGAGGTATTTGATAGAAAAGATTCTATAATAAAATATAGCAATTTTTTGAAACATTATGTAAATTAAGAACATGTACAAATTTAGGAAATACTAGTAATATTCCATTCTGGCCTGGTGGTTTTGATGAACCTGAGATAACAATGAATCCGTCACTGGAGGAAATAGACTTTGAAAACAATTTAAGAACCTTGGCAAAAGGATTTAGTGCAGGTGTAGAATTTAAAAGTGACAATTGTACTCCAAATGAAAACACGACAACTGTCACAGAGCAGGAACCATCAGAATTAGAAAAAAAAAATGAAATTGAAAAAATAGCAGATAAGATCAATTTAATGGCCATTATAAAGGAAGAACAAGATGAATTTGATTTTTGGAAGTCAGAAACAAAAGAAACAAAAGAAACAAAAGAAGAAACTAAAATAAAAACTTCAGATATAGAACAAGCAGCATTTGATGAAATTTCTTCGTTCTTAGAGGAAGCAGATATTCCTATTTTAAATATTTCAAAAAAACCTGTGGAAACTGCAAAGACAAAATGGGCAGAACAAATAGATGTGTCTGTTCCAATAACTGATTTCGAAAAACGTATTCCTGAACTAGCGATGAGTTTTCCATATGAGTTAGATACTTTCCAGAAACAAGCTATTCTTAAATTAGAAGAAGGCTGTAATGTATTTGTGGCCGCACACACGTCGGCTGGGAAAACAACAGTAGCAGAATATGCTATTGCATTAAGTCAGAAACATATGACAAAGTAAAATTGCAAATTATATTTTGAATTATATTTTGGTTAATTAGCAATACTAATTTTGTTTCTTTTTAGAGTTATTTATACATCTCCCATAAAAGCGCTTTCAAACCAAAAATATCGCGATCTTAAACGAAAGTTTGGCAGTGTAGGATTGTTAACAGGAGATTTACAAATTAATCCCAATGCTTCGTGTCTTATTATAACCACGGAAATTTTACAATCTATGTTATACTGTGCATCAGAAGTTTTAAGAGATTTAGAATTTGTTATATTTGATGAAGTGCACTACATCAATAATGACGAAGTAAATAAAAATTCCAAATGTTACAGTTATATTATATTTATATTATATGTTATTATATATTATATTTATATTGTATATTATTATGTATTATATTTGTATTATTCTATATAAATATTACAATTTATATTTAATATTTATAATCATGATATATCTTATTATCTTATGTTATGTTAGCGTGGTCATGTTTGGGAAGAAAGTGTGATCCTTTTGCCACAAACAGTTACTCTAGTAATGTTGTCTGCAACTGTGCCCAATCCTTTAATATTTGCTGATTGGGTTGGTCGTACAAAAAAGAAAAAGACATATGTAATAAGCACATTAAAACGACCTGTACCGCTCCAACATTATTTATACACTGGAACTGATGGTAAAACTAAGGACAACAAATTTTTAGTATTGGATGAAAGAGGTCATTTTCTATTAGATGGGTAATCGATGATAATTTCTATCTTTAATGTGGTGTATAAATTTTTAATGAATAATCTTATATTTAATATAAATATTATTATTCTAGGTGGTACAAAGCAACAACTGCGCAAAATCCGAAAAATCAAAGTAATAAAAATGCTAAAGATGTTAAAAGGATACCAATGCAACGACAGATGACTCCAAAACAGGAACAAGTATTGTGGAATGCTTTTATAAGTCATTTAAGAACTCAGGTTGGATTAATACTTATATATTGATCAAATTTTACTTATTCATCTAAACATACATAAACAATTACTTTTGTTATGCCAGAACATGTTGCCTGTTGTTGTCTTTATGCTATCACGAAAGAGATGCGATATGAGCGCTATATTATTAAGAAACGTAGACCTTACAACCGAGACTGAAAAGCACACTATTCGAACTTTCTTTCAAAATAACATTCGGCATTTAAAAGGTACTGATAGACAATTGCCGCAAGTGCTTATGATGCAAGAATTATTAGAAAGTGGAATTGGTATCCATCACAGTGGTATATTACCTATTTTGAAAGAAATAGTGGAAATGTTATTTCAAACTGGAGTTGTAAAAGTCAGTTTTCCAATATTCTATATTTTCTTCCTTAATTTCATAATGTATTTACTATTTTTAAATTTTAAAAGTCACCACCTTTATGGTCTTGCAGTTACTATTTGCAACAGAAACATTTGCAATGGGTGTAAATATGCCAGCACGCACTGTGGTTTTCGATTCTATAAAAAAATATGACGGTACTAATTTTCGAATACTTTATCCTTCTGAATATGTACAAATGGCTGGCAGAGCTGGACGTAGAGGTCATGATACAGCTGGAATGGTTATAGTCATGTGTCGAACATTGGTGCCACATTTTAATGAGTTACAAAATATGATGTGTGGTCAAGCTCAGAACTTAGAATCTAAATTTAAAGTAACATATTCCATGGTTCTAAATCTGAGAAGGCTAAATGAGTCAGTAACAGTTGAAGCAATGATGCGAAGATCTTTTAAAGAATCACCAGTAATTAGAAACCAAAATAATTACAAGATACAATTGCAGAAATTGGAAAATGAACTATCAAAATTGCCACCATTAACAGATCTACAGAAAAACTTATCTGACTTTTATCGACTAGCTGTTGAGTATCTAGAATATCTTAAGTATCTGAAATCCTATTTTTATGAGACTCAGAAAAAAGCAATAAGATGTTTAACAGCTGGTAGAGTATTGTTGATATCATATGAAAGTCATTATAATAAATTAGCTATATTACTGAGCACTGTTCAGAATAAAGGTAGTAAGCAATACAGGGTATTAGTCCTTAAAAATTCTGATGCAACAAATTCTGTCAAGGAAACATTATTGAAAGAAAACAGCGAGAAAGCTAAGAAGTCCGATAAATGGTACGATATTGTTGCTTTAACGAAAAAGGAAATATTTGTACCAGTTGGAATTCCATTAGATGAAGTGTTAACTATAGCTGCATGGAATATATTGGAAATAACAAATTGTGAAATTAAAACAGATTACAACATGGTTTTGGCAAATTGGGAAAAAAGACAAATATCAAGATTTAGGTAAGTAGCGTGAAGTTAAAATTAAGCGAAATTAGATTACGTTTAATTTATAACTTATAAGACAACAAAACTCTTGAAATATTTTTAGAAATGAACCTCCCAGTCAGACTATGCAAACAGCTATAGAAGAATTAATGACATTATCTCTTAAAGCTTATCGCGATTCTTCTGTTCTACAACCATATCTGCAAATGAGAATGAACTATGATATCGATATGAAATTAAATCATTTATGCGAATTAGAGAAAGCTATGTATGATATTAATTGTACAGAGATAGTAAGTTTTGAAGAGCACTTTGAAGTTGTATACGAACGAAGTGAATTAGAGAGCGAAAGGAATAAACTACAATTGAAACTTAGTGATGAAGGATTAAGCTTGTATCCGGAATATACAAATGCTGTTGCACTTCTTAAAGATTTGGGATATATAGATAATGACGAAAGAGGTTTGTCTTCTTTCAGATTATCAACACGAATTAGTTATGTATAATAATTTTATCTTGTTTTTTATAGTTGCATTAAAAGGTCGTGTAGCTTTACAAATGGGAAATAACGAATTACTAATTACCGAACTTATTCTCAGAAATGTGTTAACTGTACGTCAACCAGCTGAAATAGCAGCGTTGTTGTCTGCTTTAATATTTCAACAACGAACTGATATTGAACCAAATTTAACGCCAGAATTAAAGAAGGTATATATATTTTCTTAATACAAATTAACTATTTACTGTGACATTTACAGATTTTTTGGTTACAGAATTGTCTTATAATAAAGCAAATACATGCCGAATTAGAAGCTTTAGAACAACATTATCAGTTAATAACGTTGCAACCACTAAACTTTGGTTTAGTAGAGGTAGTTTATGACTGGGCACAAGCAAAGTCATTTGCCGAGATTATGGAGAAAACGGATGTACAAGAAGGGATCATAGTACGATGTATACAACAACTGAGTGAAACATTACGAGATGTAAAAAATGCAGCCATTACTATAGGTGATCCCGTTTTAAAGGAAAAAATGGAAGAAGCCTCTACTGTCATTAAAAGAGATATTGTTTTTACTGCATCCTTGTATACTCAAAATTAATCGTTTAACAAATCTATGTATAATAATTTATTTAAATGTGTAAATGTGCAGAATATTTTCTACTTTGATCAATGAGATATATGTATATTTTTATAATTTATACACTGTTTATGAATCATATGCTGTTCAAAAAATGTACAGTACAATATTTCTCTACCATAGATGTAAAGTACTGGAATTCAGTTTGGTCTGAAAATTATATTTCTTTATGTATAGATATATGATAAGAGTACAAAGTAAATGAATAAAATTGTTATTAATATTGAATAATTCTTTTAATTTACAATGCTTATTAGTAAAAAATATTATCCTATATTTTATTTTCAGATATTATAGTGCACGTTGTTCCGTGTTATTAAGATTTCCTTGACCTTTATTTGTCTCAGAAATACAGGTCCATTGACCTTCTGTATTTTCACGCCAAAGGGACACTTTATTATCTCCACCACTAACAGCTAATATACCTCCAGTTAATGACCAACTAACATTCCAAATGACATCGTCGAAAACATTAAGGATGGTTGGTGTCCAACTTGTATAATCATTGGAGGTCCATACAATTACACGACGATCTTGTGAACAGGAAGCCAAAGCTGCTTTGGATGGTCCAACTGCAGGTGCCCATGCAACATCCCTTATCTGTAAGAAATAAAATATTAAATTACTGTTCTTTTAATTTATATTTCTAAATTTGAAAAGTGACAAATGCATTACCCAATCACTATGTGCTTCAAGTTTGTCCTCTTCGATCCACCTATCACCTTCTTCTTTCCAAATTTTAACTAAATTGTCACAACCTCCTGTGGCTAATCTCTTTATTGGTCCATTTTTTTGTGTTCCACTAGCATCAAAGCTGGGTTCAATAGCAGGACACCAACTCACTGCATTGCATCCAATGGTATGGGCATTTGTAATTTTTTGTGCATCCCATGTATCTCCATTATTAATAAGTATGGACACTGAACCATCAGAGCTGCCACAGGCTAAGATTAAGCCAAATTCATGTGGTGCCCAAGCCACTGAGTTAACAGAGGAATCATGACCATTGTGTTCATAAATCTTGGTCCATTCTCCTAATTCTTTCCAAATAATTACTTTTCTATTGCAAGAAACAAAGTAAAATAATTTCAGATCAGAATAGTTAGTTTTAATATATTACAATCTCTATGAAAAGGAATATATTTTATATATATCAAAAAATGGTAACAAATTGAAACATACCGATCGTAACTACAAGACGCTAAAAGATTTCCAAATTTAGGATGTGCCCAAGTAACTTGCCACACAGGTCCAACATGACCCTTAAGATCGGCTACTAAACTTTGTGAACCATTTTTTAAATCAAAGATTTTAACCGAGTTGTCACTGGAACAAGTTGCTAACCTCAAACCATAATAATCCATCTCTGCATCGTGAATCATATCTTCATGACCGGTATCAACCGTATTCAAAACTGATACCATTTTTATGACACTTTTTGCTCAAATTTTGTTAACTATATTTTGAAAATTATTAAGTTATACAATTGTAGGTGCGACAAAGAGGTTATGTTGTCCTAGCTGTTCAATGCTTGTCACTTACGTGGAAGCATGTGCGCACTGGCTGTTAACGCATGATTACTTTGCGCAACTCGTGTGTAAATATTAGTGCCGTTATATCTGAAAACTGAATATAAATTCTTTTTTGTGATTTTGTCAAAATTATGAGGAATATAAATATTTGTTGTACCCTTATTATAAACTAAGCACTACGACTTTATACATAAGGACTAATAACCTTTTTTACGTGGTATGTAGTAAAGTTTTTTTATTTATTTAATTTCTTATATCAAATTGGAATTAAATTTTATTCTTATTGATTTACTATAATAACATATAATAATTTACACATTTTCACAATATCATACTATACATCTTAAATTTATGCTTAAATATTAACATTCATAAATCATATTCTATATCTCCAAAAACCAGAGCAGAATCATATTTAGAATAAAATGATCTAAACATGATCTAACAATGATCATGGTGCATAAGCGTGATAAAACTCGTAATTGAGTTTGTGATCGATTTCAAAATGATCATGTACAAATATTTAACCTGTCACTAAAGAAAACAAAGTATAAATTCATCATTCGTAAAATACGTTGCTGGATAATGGAATCGCTTTATGTTCATTTTTTCATTCATCCTTCAATTGGTAAAGGCTTTTAAATTCGTTCGTTTTTGTTCTGTTAATGAAATGTTATATTATACTACGTATACTTTTGAAAAGCTTTAAAATTAGAAAAATTTAAATAAAATAAAATGAGAAAGAATTTTAGTTACATATAATATTTAGTCATAATATTGAGAACTTTTTAACAGATAAACTAACAAGTTAATTTGTTATAACGATGTTTCATTTTTATTAATAATTAATATAGAAATCCCATTTAATTTTATTAAAATTTATCCGAAATTATACATACAGTAAGATATTTATAATATAGTTACATTAATAGAATATAAATGAGATAGACGACAGGAATTGATAGGTAACATAATAATCTGGTCATTATTCGATTGATTTAATCTAAATCCATTACGGTTTAATTGACGAATATTTTCACTCTAATTACTATCTCATCTTAATATAAATTATAACGATTTGATGTTCAATTTCACGGATATTTGAGCGACATCCATCATTAATTTATCCCAACATTAACCGTCACAGCGTTACCGGAAAAACACAACTCAGAACACATGCTTACTGTGTGTAACGTCCTTACGTACAGAAATGTCATTAGTTCATCATAATTCACGAAACTGCGGTGCAACATAACATGGTATACGTTCGTGCAAGCTTGTCCCTTCCGGCATGCCGATAATGACAAGGCTCCTGGCGTTGCGTTGATAAGATGGATAATTGATATATGTTTCCCGAGAACACACGTACATATGTACATATACATGTGCACTTTCTTGATCCTATATACGTACATATAAGTGCAGATATATACACGTACGTAACGTTGCGGGGTACTATAAAATTTTCAATATGCTGCACGGTCGAGTAACAATTACTGTTACCGCTAATTACGTTTACTCGCATAGGAGGTAATGAAATCACGGCTGGAATTGTTTATTGATCGGGTAGTAGGTATCGCGTGGATCCGCTGTTGAATTTATGTAGAATAACCAATGGAAGCAGAATGATCAATGAAACGAATTCGATACTTCCATTTTCTTATGTTGATCTTTCGCGCTCCAGTAACTTCCATTCGTACATATAGTAGCTCAGGAAAGCATTTGAACACTTAACATAGCAAACTTTTATGTATATATTGTATACGTTATATGTATAAAACATTTTGAAATTCTATTAGTACTGTAATGAGATACGATTATCATGATCATATTGGTCTTTGAAATCAATCTAAAATGCATGTAGTAATTAGAGGATATTTATTCTAAATATATATTTAGTAAAAAATTACTCACTTTAAACAATAAATGGAAGTATTTTTATGATTTCTGCAAAATATGAGTTATAGCTTGTAGCACAGGCTTGGAGATAGCCCAGATACAGAGATACAGAGTAGTCTACTAAATATCTTGTAGTTTCTATGTACGTTTTTAGACTTGTTCCAAACTTCAACATTATAATCATGATAGTAAGTGCTCATTATAGTACTAATGACATTTTTGTGTAACACACGTAATATATGTTCGAATATTTTCATAAACCTTTGTACGTATGTCTGACGAAGAGAATATGGCCATAGACGAGGTGTACAATAGATCTATCGCACACAATACGTCTTTCTGTCCCACGTGACTATGGACCCCACTTATTATTTTGGTGTGATTTGCAATGTAATCATGCAGCAAAGAAGTTACAATTAAAATTGAACATTATGAAATTACAAGTAAATTCTCAAATTGAAATTGAAATTGAAATTTGAAGTCAAATATTCAGACTCAAATTCTTCCCAAATCAAATTTGTAATATGCTTCATGTGCATTAGAAAATGGGACAGAGACAAAAGTTATAGCAGTTGACATTTGCTAAGAAAACTTTCGAAATAGTTTAACAAATCTAATGATATTAATTTCCAAGTTATTTCCCAAGTTATGTATTTTCAAAACTATCTTTCATAACTAAGATAATGGTGTTGACATTGAAAGCTAGGGAGAAGGTATTGTATCGGGGTCCTAAAAGTTTGCTACTCGTACCTGGCGCAGGTGTAGCATATACGTATATAAAGCATTCATGAACTTCGCTTGATTCAACTGAAATTGCACTTATCACTAACATATGTGCATTACGCAGCGTTACCGTGTAACGTGACTTTGTCGCGTTGCTCTTTTCCAACGGTAACGAAACGAATCAACGTTAAAAATAGTGATTATTTATTAAAATTGCATTATTTAAATTTCGCAGGATGCTGGTGAAAATGTAGGTCTCCGCTCTCCGGATTTTTATGGATGGATCGTAAAAGATACATAACGTTGTAACTGTATACAGGCTTTTTAAGAAATGACGCTCGCGAGTCGAGCGAGGTACTTATCATATATGTAGGTATATGCATCAATTTATTTCATTAAAATAATACAACATCTTTTTCTATTCCAGTCGCATAAAAGTGATTAACACTTATTTCTTAAAGAAGTAAGTGAATTATTGAAAAATATAAATAAATAACATACATATTGTTTTATCGAGACACGAAAAATATATTAGGATAATAAGTACTTTGCAGGAGTTTAAGAAATAAAATTATAGAGTCCAAGAGAAGAAAGAAATGACGACAATATTAATCTAATTTTGTCATAATTACAATATTAAAAATCAGAATCTAATAATGTAAATTGACAAGAAAAAAAGAATGAATAAATGAAACGTGAGTCTTTGATCTATAACTTTACATAATTTTTAATATTAAAAATCTACGTAAATTAAAAGTTTCTTTAAAATATCGTATGCTGCTTTGTAATAATTTTCAGAAAGAAAATAGAAGGGAAATCAACGTAGTTAATAGCCAAGAAAAGATTCGAATGCTTTCGATATATCAATAGCGGTAGACGTAGTTTTCCCAAGGTTCGTTAGCCCAACAACCGAAAAATTTGACCTCGTACTCGAGAGAGTGGCTGGTTCGTACGGAAATTCAGGGCGAAGGTTCCAGAGGTTCCGGTTACGATACCCGCTACAGGTCGTCGCCGTGTATACGTTAGTATCGCGGCAAGATCCGGGCAAAGGAGTATCAGGAAGAATGGAAAGGGGAATGTCGGTCACTGGGCCTTTCCTTGCGATGACGGTACTCCGTTTAGCGCCTCGGGGCCACCTAGGAATGTTGGAATGGCATACAACTTGAAAAGTCTCTCGTCTTTTCTCTCCCTGCTTTCCTTTCTCTCTCCCTCTTCGTACCCTCCTACTTCTCTAAGTTGGTAACATTCGCGTCTGCGTCTGATGCCATGTACATCTGCTTTTGAACACGCCATAAAATAAATTTGATGCACGAAATACAATGTAGATCCGCAGTTGATTGAACATATAGATTATGGATACGTTCTACGTATAGTTTATATTTGGTTCATGATTTATGTATAGGGTCGAAAGTTGCCGTTCGAGGTAGAACTATGTAATTAATATTTTGTACTGTTTAGAAATATTTTTGCCCAATGTAAATGATATTAATTAAACGTTAAATTTCCATTTAAATAACGTTTGATCAAATACCAATCTCTTCTGCCCTTTTATCTTTTTTTCTAAATGTATATCAAAGTACACTCGTTTACTTCTGCATTTCAATATTATCGTGCTTTGACATGCCAAAAAGGGCTAAACACAGAGAAGCTTTTAAATTCCAGCCAGCTTCAAAGCGTCCCCGTTGTAGCTTATTTACCGCTCTCTCCGCAGGTGTTACACTTTTTCGGTAGATTACATAAAAACCAAGAGAGTTGAAGCTCGTATTTAGGTAGCTAGTGCCGCTAAATCTGCAATGGTTTTCCTTCGAATTTCTGTTTTTTGGAGAAACTTCTCGTAGAAAATTCTAAAATGTGTTCCAATCTTTCCAGCGCAACCGGTAACGCGCAGAGGAAGAGAAGAAGTGGTCCGCCAGAGGAAGAGGAAATTCATGGAACGTTTACGCTTGCCAAACAGCGCCGTTTCGTTTGCACGTTTGCAACGATGGGGGCCGGTGAACGAGAGCAATGGACGGTCGTGCGAAACGGCAAAGCTAAACGGCAATGCGAAACGGGCGCGGTTCACTGCATATTTCCATGGCGGTTATAGCCCAGGATATCGCGCGAGTACCGTAAAGGTGAAGAAGCGGGTCGTTGCTGGATCGAATTCCGCGCGTACCAGCTCGAACCACATTAATTTTCAGCGTGCGCGCTAGAATTACACCGGATCCTTTCGGTGAGAAAAATGGAAGGTAAGAAAGATGGGTGGTGCTCAGTTTTACCAGTGCCTATCTCCTCCCTCTCCCGGCTTCTTACCGTGTTGGTTCGCCTCCCTGCGGATGCGGCCGCTGCAACCGCACTTTTTCGTGTCTACAATCTATAGGCAATACTACGTGGAGTACCGTAAAGTTGGAAGGAGCAATACGTTCCAGAATCGAATTCCGGACGTGTCTGTGCGAGCCACATGAATTTTTCCCAAGGTTCCTCCCGCTGAGTATCACACCGACTATTCTTGAAGGAAAAAAAGAACGAAAGAGAAGGAGTCGAGAAGAAGAAGAAATAGGAAGTATCGAAGTAGGAGAGGCTAAGAGGGACATGAATCCATCGTGATAGACGAAGAGATCGAGTCTTTCGTAGGCAAAGGCCGTTGACTGTGACGCAGTGTAATTCCGGATGGTTTTGGGTCATCTGGTCGATCGATGGCCCGTTTCATCTATTATTGAAATGTAAGCATCGAACGTATCATCATCAAGTTTTACCTTTCCGGTTGATAGAAACAGAACCAAAACGTATGGAACATTTCATGGGAAGTCGGTTGATCTACAGATATTTGCAGCTTGTCTCTGCGTGATAGGGAAACGGTTGGCGTGATCGATATTTTAGACAGGCTGGTATGTTACAGAGTGACAAATCGTTCCAGGAACGTTGTCAGTTGACAGACCATTGTGTCGTGAATAAAGTATTATTTTAAACTTTATTTGTAATAAATGAAGTACGAGGATCATTTAAATAGGAGATGAGTATTTCGTGCGAAATGTTGCATTAGGGTATAAGCAAAGTTTAAATTTGCCTAAAAGTTTCATGTGGCTATAGTTAAAAATACTAAGTACTTTAGTTTTAGTAGTTTTAATGGAGTAGAATATTTTTAAAAACCACTGTGAATCGATTTAAGCTACAGGGATTACCGACCACCTTATTTCTTTCTCGATACTCTTTGGTGAAAACCGTAAAACACCGATTCTGTTCACAAAGTCGAGAAAAAGTTAACGTTTAGTTAGCTAACTAAATACAGAAAGGAAAACCCAATTAAAAAGTAATTTCACTCGCTATTATAAAACAAATTAGCTTTAACTAAAAAAATCCTTTTACGCTATAATTTTTGTTTATTAAAGATGTTAAATTTCTATTTTTAAAAATCCGCTTAAAAAATCTCATAAAAACATATAGAAGACGAAACTATAGACTATTAGCAGTACCAAAAAACTGCAAAAAAGCATTAAATATTTCTCTATGTATCTATTATTTAACCAGATGTTTAATTCAACAAAATTTTTCAGAAATTCATCAGTACTGCATCGGACATTGTTGGCAATCCAACGATTTTGTCGGAATTTTTCGACGAAATTTTCGATGTAAAACGATCGAAGCCAGTAGGATTGGCGTTGCACGTTTCCTGGTGTTACGCCGGTGTCCAGAGACTGGCGTACGTCGACAGGGCCGTAGAATTCTAGAAGGGGGTCATCATACGAGGCCGGCTCCGCCGAACGCACCGAGCCAGGACAGTATACGAACGTCATTCGGCGCGGACTGAGCGGCGAAAGGCGCGTTACCTGTGAGCGGTACCGCAATTTCGAATCGAAGTTTGCTCTCTCGTGTCTGCTTTTCTCTTTACGAACGGGAACGGCTTGCGATTCAGTGCAACGATCATCGTATAAATCTACGCGATATTTGCGATTTCTACGTTGAGCCAGTGCGAGGAAGAAAGAAAAAAGATCACGAGGGAGATCTACGGATTGTTTCACGGAGAACGAAGGATTAATTGGCTGCACGTTTCCACGCGTGTGAATTATAGAAATCGAGGTACGTCTACACGAATTGATTTTTCCACTTCGTTTTTTTTTTTTTTTTCATCCGATTCATTCGATTTTCCGTTGCGTTCGTTATGAAATGTCGCGTTCCGTGGGATCGACATCCAGTTGATTGAAACTGTTCTTCCTTTACATTTTTTAAATTGGGAAAGCTTGTTGAATATATATATTTGTTATTGAATTAGAAAATTTTTAACGCAAATTGTTTCGTTTCTTTTACTTTATCTTTTCTTGTCTAATTGAATTGGAAACTATGTTTTTCCTTCTCTTTTCTTTTCAAAGTGAATTTAAGTGGATTACGACGTCGTTTGGATTTTGAAGATGATGGTACGTGATTTCGCACGGTGGATCTTATTTCGGTTTTAATAGACAGAGCTTCTCTGGCCGCGGTTATTCGCTGTTTTATTTACGGAAGGGGATACTCCTTCTGAGTTGAGAGCACGAGCACTTTGCGAGCCCGTGAACTGCAGTGACTCGCTTGTGTATATGTATATACATATGGAAATGTGTGTGTGTGTGTGTGTGTACCTATCTTCTTATTCTGGTTGATTAAAAATGCTCCGGTAAAGCTTGATGAATTTCCATCGCGCGCGAAAGCTGCCTCGTCTCGCGTTCTGAAAACGCCGACTTCATCCGTGGGATGTTCATTAAATTTGCATTATCCTCCTAGAACAATTTCTTTTCAAGTTGCAGCTCTGCTATTTCCTAACCATATATCAATTATACATGTACCTATTCCCCGAACAATTTCCTTTTATTCTACGTTAAAATTGTACTTTTCTTACAACTTACAAGCAACATAGAAATATTTAAAAAAGCCAAATGCCACAATAAATTAAAAGAGGGAAATTCTTCGTACGTACATTGCACTTTATAAAATATTCATCTTTCGAGGAGATATTGGTACACATGTAGATATACAGAGTTCCTCTTTCAAAAGATACAAAGGGAGTTTACGTTATTGTTAAATATTTTCTAATATTATCTCGTTTAATATTTTTAAGTATAATTGAAGAGATTAAAAATAATTATCTTCTTCCGGTATTAAGCAACAAATTTATTAAAAAGTTAATTACTTCCCTATCTTGAGATGCAGTAATATAGCGAATATTCTTCCACGGATCGTACATATTAGGGGCGTTCAAGCCGAAAATTAAACTTGGACTATTTTCATTTGTAATTCTGTAACGTTGCAATTACACCGTTTCTTGCTTTGTGATCGCTCCGAAAAAACCTTCGGCCAACCGGCGGATCACGTGCACGCGATTTTCTCTATTTACTTATTATAGTTCCCGTTTTGTTCTTATCTTTCTATTCCATTTTTCTTCTCTCTCTTTTTTTTCCCGTTAGAAATTACAATACCGAAATTACACGTATTTTCTTATGGAAGCTGCACGCATGAAATTCATGGGAATCGCGCTGCGTAAATCACAACGATAAGTCTGGCCGAATCACCGAGTCAATTAATTCCTGTGAAATCCACCGAGCCACGAGTTAGCATGTCCACTTGTGCGTGCACTTTCTAAAGCGGCAAGAATGCAATTTCTACATGTCTACACATATGTACTGTACGTACACTATTGCTCATAAGCATCCGGACGCATCGATCGATTTGTAATAACAGTATGTAAATTTTATCGAAGCGTACGAGTAATAACTCCATAATGATGAATTAGGTATTTGAGGCAACGCTTACTATTATATTTTCTTATGGAATCGCCAGGTTATAAATGTAGATTAGTTATTAAAAAACATAGCAATAATAAATTTCAGCATTTATTATATATATGTATTAATACATTTGTTAAAAATGTCTCCAGTTGTATTAACATGGGAAGTGCTTCTATTAATTAATTTAGAAGATCCTCCTTAATTCATTTTATAATTCAAAAGTCAAGGAACGTGGAGATAAAGAATCTGTCAAATAACGAACAGCTTCTATAAGGCATGCCAATTACAAGCGTCAGTTGTATTGTTACGTGACCTTCAGAAATCAATTTAATCAAGTTATAATGTATTATTATACGTAGCTATAGCAATTACGGAGGATAAAATCATTGCAGTTTGATTTGACCGTAATTTTCTAATTAAAATACACCTTGTCGAGAATAAACAAGTGTTCGAATACCTTTGAGCTGTAGCGTATGTACAGTGTTTTCCTCAAATCCGCCACGGCGTTTCGAGTGAGAGAATATTCTTTAACACGATGTTTCACGTACTTACGTCTCCCTGCGCGAGGATGTGCTCCGGGTATTAATTATTCCCGCTTTCTTTGCATTCCTCCCTCGCCATGGCTTACGTGCGTCTTTTGTTAAGGCTGTACTTGCTCGCTGGAATCGATGCTGTTCAATAGCGAATGTAATCTTCCACCGAGGCTGTTCGAAATTGCGACTGATTCTACGTGTTGGGAATCGAGAGAACCGTGTTCGTGGCGCGATGTTATTAGAGCTTGTTAACGGTCTTTTAAGTTCGCATGTGTTCCATCTTCTGGACAGGGACTTCGTAAGGTTGCCTCGAGAATATCAATATACAGGGTGTATCATAACATATGGGACTCACTTTAGGAATGAACAAAAGGCACGAAAACAATGAAAATGAACATGTGTCCTATCTGATCTTGTTCCAAAATTATAACCATCTTTGTGTTTCAATAATCTGCAGCTGTTTACCTTTCTAAAAAATGCTCGAAATGGTTAGCCTCGATCTGTATACAAACTCACAGTGGTCGTGTTAAGGAATCTCGCAATTTTTCAAAAATTCCAGGTGTATATCGAATAATACAGATCGAGAGTAATCATTTGGGACACCTTCTATGTTCCGGATTACTGAAACATAAAAATAGCTGTAAATTTGAAACAAGGATAGGTAGAACACCTGTTTGTTTGAATTTTTACCATTGTCTTTTCGTTTCCTGTCCACTCCTGAAGTAGACCCCATATGTTACGATACAACTTGTATATTGCCAATATTTCAATGTTCTCAACTAAAAGGATCAATTTGTACTGGTAATACAATATTATCAATATCTATTGATAAACTATATTTTCGTTGAGAATCTTGAAATATTGACAATATTACCTAACATTTTGGGCACGTTGAATTTTCTCCCTTTTAATCTTAAATCTTCTTCGATTTAATTAATACTTTTATGATTTATGATTTATATATAGCTAGTAATCCTGACTATTCACTTGATTTTAGTTAAATCAATATATATTTGGTATGAGTTAAATTATAATTAGTAAGCTGTGGATGTTCGTGCATATCCGACAAACGTAAATAACGAAAAATGTACGAGGTTTCGCATAGATCAAAGATCAAAACGAAACGATTTTGTTAGATATTTTAGTCGCACCGCGCGACGTAAAGCTCGGAAATGGAGGTACCACAGAAGCGTGTGCAGCAATGATTGTTTAAATGGGAAACAATTACTACTCTCATTGGGGAGGGATTTCGATCCAGTAGAAATTCAGCTTTGGTATTTATGATACTCGCATCTAGAATTACAATGTGTGCTTTTAGAGGCGCGGAAACGCGTTTTGGAGCAATGAAACCGACTATGGCTGCAATTTTCAAGTAATTACTCGAACGAGTAATGAGAATCGATACTTCGAACCCGTTATAAAGTTTCGCGCCAGTCTTCCATCATTTTATATTTTATTACGTGAGAATATTGTATATTTAATCAATATTGACACGTAAAACAAGATCGAAGCTCGTTACTATTGTCATAACAAATCATACTGTTCTCATTTTGGACATTTCATTCTTATTGTTCTTGATATTTGTTTAATTTCATTATTTGTCCATTAGGTAACGTTTCATAAACAACATTTCACTGGTCGTGACGAACTATTCAATGAATGCATACTTGCCTGATTATATTCAGCAGCCAGTTTCCTGCAGTTTGAGCTCCACAAATAATCGTAATCGGTATTTGTCACTGGGCAGAGACATTAGTAATCGTTTTACTATCTCGTTTATGTTAATTTTTGCTAATCCATAACTACTCTGCGTTTGTTTTCATCGTTTTGCATTTCTCTGTTCCAACTCTGTCACAAAAGAGTGAAATGACGCTCTGTTAATCCTCTTGTATTCGTGGATAAGATATCTTGTGATGCAATGTTGTTTATGCGATGGTCTGAACCAGATATTTCGCGTTTTCTTTTACAACAAAACACAAGATATCTCGTTCGTGGATCTTTGTAAGAAATAGTTTGAGACATCTCATTTATTGGCGTGGCAGAGTTAAGAACACTAACCGTAAGTTCTATTATACTTTCAACCCTAAGCAAACATAGTCTTCCATTCATCCCAGGCAAACTAGGTCGTCCATGTCCAAGCCTAATTTTTTTTACTATTCCACGCTTAAAAAAAATTTTAAACAGATCTGGGATGTTCCACGATGCTTCTATTATATTATCCAAGCATATTTTAAATCAAATGTTTGAGATCTTTTTCGATAAAAGTAAAAATTTACGAATGCCAGCTTATTTTTATCTCTTGGGCCACATTCTATTGTGTTTTACGCTTTTGTAAAATCTGATAAAATTTTGGGAAGCTCGCCAATATCTCTATTATATTATAGAATTACTATTTACATCAAATGTTCGAAATCTTTTTTTTTTTTTTTTTTGAGAAAAGTAAAAATTAGACGAAGAGAAATCGAAGGATGGATTTTTTCCATCTCTGGGCTTAATCTTTTACCGCTCCATGTTTTCTAAAAAATCTGGTAAAAATCCTAGCACGCTCATTAATAACTTTGTTACTTTATAGAATCGCTTATTAAGCCAGACGTGTATTCATGCACGACTTTGTTAATTCTAAATAATGATATCAAATAAATATTAAATACTACTATACTAATATCAAACGCATCAGATATCTTATTCCAAGTATCGTCTGAACAAAATTGCTTCACCAGATATGTCCATAAATGTGAAAGGACTAAAAATCTGCTGGTTCATTTGCACGAACCGAAAGTTTCCGATCGAAACGTTCTTTCATTGTCGACTATTGTCAAAATACTATTGTATCCTATTGCATTCTACGTTCGATTGTTATCGAGCCAACTAGCTGGACTGCAACCCCGAGGATTGCGTTGATACTATCCAAAAAATCGGAATTTTCACCGCGTTCCTTGATCCTTTTGGTCGGCCATGTATATTCGCGGATCAACCGATTCGTAGTCACCGACTTTGTCTTCGTGGTACGAGACCAGTGGCACAAAGAGTTTCCAATAGCGTTTCACGAAGAAAGCGGTCGCGGTTCTCCTCAAAGAAATCGTTTATCCTCCTTTGTGGGCGCGGTCGAGATCATTAAACACGCGGATATGCGTCTTCTTCGAGCTTTTTCTGGAACAGGAGATTGGATCCTTTTTTCGCGAACGGTATCAACGCGTATTTTAATCACATCAAACTTTGAATTTCTATTTCGATGGGTTATCCGTAAATGTGACCCATCTTTTGTACGAGAGAAAAAGTTGAGAAAAGATAACGAAAAAGTTGATTGGTCTTGTTCCCAATCATTAATTCTTGGTCATTGGATCTGAGCTGCGAATAACTTTCGTATTAGTTTTCGAATTTGAGATCTTGAATGACCGTGGTCCGGACTTGTTTGCATAGGCCTTACTTTTCAAGTATTCCCGAAGGAAAATGTCTGGTGCTGTTAGGTGAGGGGAGTGAGGGGCCAATGAATTCACCGTAATCCTCTTTGTATTTGCATAACGGATTACTGACTTTGATAAAAGTTGTATTATAGCGACAAATTGTTGAGGCGTCAAACGACCGTAATAAAATTGTATGACCCATACTACACGATTGCTAGCTAATGATTGATATGACTTCAACACAAAACAAATGACGCTAAAACAGAAAGGTATCGATCCTTCCACGACACACCTTTATTATGAATATAATAAAACACATCATCTCGTGTATTGAAAAATAAGAGTTGAAACTTGTACATATTATCAAACCTGTTATACTAACGTGCGAAAATTTCCACAACAGCCATAACTAGGTAACTTGTAAAATTTCGCTACTAACGTTACTTTAATCCAACAACGAAGTCCTGATTTCTCCCAAGTGCCCATCTACACGAAAACTACGCTATCGTCGAAACTTTTATCCACTAGCTTCAGCATGAAATTTTTCCAAATATATGCATTTTTACTAAGTACACACGATATACATACATCGAGGGATATTGCCGCGACAAAAGTATCGTTGCATCATTTTTCCAAACCTTTGCCAACCCCGAAGAAGATCCTGTAGAAAATTGGAACGTCCCCATTCGCCGGTTCAGGAGACCGGATCGCGATTTTCGTTCGAAAATAGAGAGGAACCTCTGTGTGCTTCCGCCGCTCGTTTATCCCGTATTCATTCGAACTGGATGAATCCTTTATCCCTTGTACGTCCTTACAATACGTTGCTTTCTCCCATAGGACAGGACCAATGGTTCCTGGTATATCTTTCTCGAATTTTGAATGAGTCGTCGAACAAAATGTTTCCACGTCAAGAATCACGCTTGATGTTCTTTCAGAAGTAGAAATGCAGAGTGTTGAGCCAGTTAGAGCTTCCCGCGAAAAGACATTCACTTTTGGATGTGTTATCGACAGCTAGTTTTTTCGAGGATGGGCAAGGTTTTTTATAGAATTTTCGCAAGCATGAATCCTAAATTTCTAATCATGATTTGTCAAGTTTCGCTGATAATTAGATTGCAGATATTTATGCAATGTTATATTTCTGTGAATATAACTAAGGAAAGGAAATTTAGATAAAAAGTCGTTCCATCTATCAAACGTTATAACGAATACTTTGGATGCTTTATTTATTTTTACATATCATATGTATTATCTACATCTTTGTACGTTTCTTTCACGAACACATAAAAGTAATCTACGTAAACGATATTAATTTAATTGTACAAGAACGCTCTATAGTATTTTTAAATTTCAAAGGAGTCGTCGGGCAAGATGTTCCCAAGTAAAAAGCCCCTCTCAATCTTTTTCTTTTTCAATGATGGAACAACACATCCTCAGAGTTTCGACGATTTTCGACGTCTCGCGAAAAGGCATCCGCTTTTATGGCATTCAGTAACCAGTTTTCCTTCGTCCCCATTGCACAGCGTCGTTCAACGGCGACAACAATAGCACACGCGTCAAATAGAAAGTACACACAGTAGCCAGGCTTCGAACAACGGGTTGCGTCACGCTCGCTCGAGGAATGTTCGAGCATTCCTCTGTTTTCTGTTATTCCGGCGTTGCATTTTCTTTTTTCCCTTTCCTTTTTTTTTTTATTCGCTCTTTATCCTGTTGTTCCTTTTCTCCACGACGTTTTTCCCTCGACCTGTTTCGCCCGGCTTCGTTCTTTGTTCCGTCGCGTGCCAGGCGACAGTTTGAAAACGCTCCTTTTCACGCGGTTCGACAATGCGAGCCGCGAAAGGAGGAAAGCATTACGTTGGTATCATTAGTAGCGCGTGGAAAATACGCTTTTTCCACCAAGTAGCCAACTTTCTACCCGCCAACGGGGCATAGAAATGATCTGGAACGACCGATATCGCGGAGTATCCGCGTTTTGGCTCGCAGTTCATCGGAGAATCGGACACATCGGAGAGTTAATCAGATCGGAACACACCGGCTCCCTTGCGATTTCCTCCTGATGCTGATTTTCATCGTGACGTGTCGGTCCTTTGTCCTCTGTTTGACGGTATACAGAATTAATTTCTATTGTTTGCTTCGCGAGTTGGAGGATAGAATAGCCTTTTTGGTATGAAGATAGGTCAGAATTTTTAAATCGTTTTATTAGCGATGTTTGATGGAAGTAGAGAGCAATGGAAGTAGGTCAGAATTTTGAAGTTGTTTTATAATTTTTAAGTGTAATAGTATTTCGAAATTATTTTATTAATTTAATTTGTAATATCGTAATAACTAGTGTTTGTTATATAAAAAAGATGAAAATTTTAAAAGCGTTTTATAACTTTTAATTGTAATAGTATTTTTGAGTCGTTTTATAATTTTTTAAATCGTAATAGTACGAAGCGAAGGTCAGGCTGATTTTTTTGTATAAAGGTGGAAAATTTTAGAATCGTTCTATAATATTTAATTGTAATAGAATGAAGTAAAAGTTAGCGGTGATTTTTTTGTATCAGTATCTTAATATTATTTTAGTATCGATTTGCTTAATATTAGATTTTACGATAATATTAGTCATTCATTTTTCACTTATCTTTTATGCGTGTTACGGTGAATATTCACGAGCTCTTTTGTGTTCATGCCCCAACGGGCAAGTAAACGAGTTACTAATTACACACGGTTGTATTCATAAAATTTGTGCAATTTCTTTATCAAGGGAATAGCTTGTAAATGAGGCCAATTAAGTCGTCAGATAAATGTTTTTATTATAATGTACGATTTATACAATCATAATTGGATTGTTCGAATATTACGTTACATTATTTTAATTACATTTTTATTGATAATCATTTTCAATAGCCGATTATCTCGTTGCGTTGAATATTTTTAAGTTACTTTTTACATTCTTATTTTTAATTTACGACTGTTCATGATTAACGCAATAAAATACAAAATATATTACCAAATGTCTCCAACAGTAGAACACGAGACATAAGTTAGTTCAATATTATTACAATATATGCTATCCTCGATATTAATTGCAATGTTATCATGAGAAACATTGAAGCCTGACACTTAAATAGATGTATAGTTTGGAATTTTCGGATACTAGAATTTTCATCAATCTTCCAAATTAATATCATGTTGCTTCAATCTATTATAAACGATCAACATCCACGATTACAACATGTCGTCCAATTATGAATTCCGCACGGTATGTTCGAGAAACCTTAGAGCGTTCGTTTTTGGGTGTCGTGTATCGCAACGGACGAGCCCGGTGAAATAACATCGACTAACAAAGCCTAGGGGATGCTCAGTTTGGACTGATAGGCCATGGTCGTAGAATTCAGCATATATCCGCTTTCGAAACGAGTCTCTTCTTTGAAATTGTTTGCAGAGAAAGCGACATGAAAGCTGGTTTTAAACGTGGCTGGTACTCTATGTAACCATGGAACACACTTATTAGCGGACATTTTTATTTTACTCGTTCGGATTCACGGGACGAATCCATTAACTCGTGTGTTTCCACTCCTCGAATCTCTATCGACGTTCTGACTCTTTGTAAACGTACACTCTTGTCCAAGAGTATGCGGAGACTTGCTGACATTCGATCAAATGTATTTTAATTACAAAAATTGTGATCAAATAAAACTGCATTGATTTTATTCTATAGCTTTTATTCTATAGATTTTATTCTATACAGCTACGTATAATAGTATATTATATCTTGATTAAATTGATTTTTGAAAGTCAATATGTAATAATAATAAAACTGACGTTTGTAATTGTTATATCTCACACAACTAATCTTTGCTACTTTACAAGATTTTTATCCTCAGATTTGTTATCTTTTTAATTATAAGACAGATTAGGAAGAGCTTTCTAAATTAATAGACGGACTTTCAATGTTAATACAGCTGCTGATATTTAAATAGAAAATATATCTACTATTATACATAGCAAATTCTAAAATATTGCTATATACAAAAGTTGCCATGTTTAGATTTATTAATTTTTATTTTTTTATTTTATTTTTATTAATTTAGATTTACGGTCTGTCGATTCCATAACCAAATTATCAATGTTGCTTCTAATTCATTATTAATTTGTACACTTCAGTAAAATTCACATACCACGAATCGATCCAAGTATCGTCGACCAAACTTATGAAGATACTTATGAACGATAGCGCTGCTCCAAATGGATCATTTAGGCATCTGACGAAGGCACAAGTAAGAAAATGACTATATAATATATAATGTATCTTAACATGTACGAATCGAATCTTGCAAGCTGCTACTTCAACGAAAATAAAAGGAGCACTGACAACGTGGCGTGATTATGTCTCCTCGACGTGAAAATACGTTTTCTCAATCGGTGTTCCGAGACTCTTGCGAAAACGTGCAAGTCAGAAGTGTTCAGCACTTAGCGTATAACGTTTTCGAACAACGAGGAACCAAAGTGGAAAGTTGTTTCCTGCGGAAGAATAGGAAACGTTCCTCTGCTTGAGCCATGAATGGGCATCTTCTTAATGGCGCGCAATATCGCCGGCTTGCATATTGTACGCGTACTTCCGGTATGAAAGGTAATGCTCGTTATTGTCTGGATGCAATCGGCTACACAACAAACGTCGCTCTCAAGGAACGTTTTCCAGGCTTTTCGGAAGAGATCCGTGGATTTCATAGGTAATTTTCTTCCTGGAAATTCTATTCTAAGTGGTATTATCAATGGCAAACGAGACGTTCGTACAGTATAGGCAAAGATAGCCAATTTACATATGGATGGAGCTGGATGAAAGTCATTTTGTTGGCTGTCGTGGAATATTTCATATTCTCCATAGTTTTTATTTCATTTCACTGGGGAAGTTTTGGAATTATGAATTCATATTACAAAGTTTGAAATTAGATTGTAGTATCTATTCGAAGTTAATTGTTCTGCTGGTCTCTTTTTCAATGTATATTGAAGGGAATTTGACAAGTTTATAAGATTTAACGAAACCTGACTATTTATAACATATCGATAAATTATTCCTTTGTCCTTATTGAGCTAGATCGGAATTAGCTTTAAAAAATTTGCCCTCTTTCCCAAATTTGTTCTAAAATCTATTTTAAAATATGTTTTTACTTTTGTATATTCTCATCGTGTATTGTATTTGTAGTATTATCTTCATCATCGGATATTTTAAAACATAGTACAAAATATATACAATATTTCATAATATATAATTAAATATAGTACAATATTTCAGTATTTTATTATATGAACATATTTTCCAATATTTTATGGGGAAAATTTACGAATCGTGTCGAAGTCTTCAAGTTTACGTAAGCCCACATGTTTTTCGATATGTTATGCATTTCCCACATTAATTTTCCATTAGCGCTTTACAATTACGTTACAGAGTTGTTACGAATAGTCGATCGTTCGAGGGGAACGTGGTCGCTTTCTAGCGGAGGAAAGTCGGGAAAAAAATGTAGGAAGTACTAATAAACGGCTCAAACCGATGATCTATAATGCACTGACCATGCTATGGCATAGTGATGATATAAACGTTCCACGATACATACATACTTTCTATTTTCGTCGAGCCTACGCTTGTACCACTGAGCTACTTATCAACAAGGATGCAGTCGAATTGGAGGATCTTCTTTGTTCTTCCGTTTCTTCTTTCGTGCAAGTGGTCCACCACAACGTTCGTATATGCACTGTACCATTACATCAGTTTAAAAGGTCCTTCTTAATCTGTTTTACATATATTCGAAAAATCAAAGAATCTCAAGATAAAGAATTTGTCAAATAACAAAATAGTTCTATAGAGTATAATAACTTGAAACGCCGGTTTTATCATTGCTCAGATATAGACTTGCAAAAATCGATGTTATTATATCGTTGTAGCTATGGTGATCGCGACGAATAAAATCATCGCAGTTCGATATGACCGGAATTTTGTAATTAAAACGTATCTTGTCAAAAGTAAGTAAATTACTTACTTTTGAACGATAGTGTATGCAAGATAGTGTACAATGTGCACGTGTATGCATGGATTTATACATTCGTGGAGGTCATTCACGATTTCCATCGGTCGACGACCTATGGGAGAGACCACTCCACTCGAAACTCATTTAAAAGTACCTTTCCACGAAAGTGTTCCACCGATGACGCACGGATGAGTCCATGCTTGTGATCGAGGATTGGTTATATACGTATGCATGACAATAGAAAGTTAACTCGAGAGAGCTCGACCCGGAAGGAACACCGATGATGACGAAGTGACCCACATCCTGTGTGTATTAGCCTTGGGAGAGAAGGCTGATCTTTCTGGCCCATGGACCGTTTTCTGGTCCGTTGGAAATCCGAAACCAAAACGTAGGTCGACGAAAGAATGCATGTGACATCCTTGCTTTTCTAAGAAAATTGAATTTAGGTTGTAATCCGATGGCTCAGTCGAAACTTTTTCAGTGAAAGATCAAAATTAGGGAAGAAACATTTGGTTTGATGTTTTGAGAAGCATGGAGATATGATATAGTGTAACAGTCCTGTTGTCCTGCTTTGATTTTGTATTTTAATCATCGAACCTATGAAAGGGAATACGTATCTTGTTAATATAATATGATATAATATAATATATAATAAATTATATAATATAATAAATTACAATACAGAATCTGTTTGGCGTGGGAGTTTTTAAAATGATTTTTAAAACACTTGTTCGAGAGTTGTTGTTAGATGAGTTAATTTTAGAGATTGATATGGACATAAAAGCTATGGGACGGAAGCTTCAAAACTTCTTTACTGTCACCTGTTTACGTCAGTTCGATGATGACCGTTAAAAGCATCTAGTCGATATTCGCTTTAAAGTGGAAAGTTCTGCTATTCGTTTAGTTAATCAGCAAACAGTTGATCATTGTAAAATTATAAAATAATTTCCGAGGAACATAAACGACATAGTTAGCTACAAAAATTAGATAGTTTGTAAATTTTATATATAAAATATTGAGTCGCTTAGACAATTTCTTCATTTTATTATCAGAACACATGGTTCATATTCAACATTCAAAAGTCGAGCAATTTGTACGTAAATTCCAGTTTTATGCGATTTCAATTATCAATTCACCTATTTATTTATAAAAAATAATTCCAATAACAAACTTTAAATAACAAATATTTATTATCGTAGAAAAAGAAAAGAACAGATTAAGAACCGAATTCAGGATACTCATATACTTGTCTAATCAATAGTAAAAACTTTCCCCATTATTCTTTCCGACGAAGTATACTCTAAAACGAGAAGGAAAGGAAAGTTATAGCATCATAAAGCTAAATTCGAAAAATTTATCAAAATCCCTTACATTTTTCACTGCGTTAGCCTACGGACAATCGAAAGTAAAATTTCTTTCCATTGTGACTTTGTAATCGCAGAGATTGCTATAACGTAGCAATTTTGCCACAGGCAATATCCCAAGGCAACGTTCCTTGTTTAAACGTTTCACCACGATGAAATTGTTGCGGAGATATGCGAAGAGCGCGGGCCACGCTTTTTGGGTATCAATTACTAGCAGGCCGCGTAGAAATTAGAATTTTCGGCATAATAGCTGCGTAACGACCGTTCCGGAGTAATCTTAACGTGATCATCGATGTAATTACCAGAACGATGGCGGATGAAGGGAGTCGCGAATACGCTCTCTTTCTCGATGCATTATTCATACGGACGGGATATACCCTAAATTCAAAGGCTTCCCAGAGGATGTAACCGTTGGTAATTTCGCCATCGACGCAAACCCGGTGTCGTACGAAGCTTGAAATAGCGGATATAAGAATCGTCCTCTTTTCTACATTTCGTGATGCTACGTAGATCTCTTGCATTTGAAGATTACACGAGAAAAATATATAACACTATTTTTGCTTATTGTTGAATCTATGATTTTGAAGATACAATTTTAATACTTAAGAATCCTTAAGCACTATGAGTGATATTTCTATCCAGTATATGAATGCAAGTGATTGTTTTATTATTATTTGACATTGGGTAAAAAATAGAGGAATTGTTGTTTGCGATGGTTATAAATAACATCACGATGATGTTATCGTGGGATGATGTTAATCCTTAACTGCTGTAGACGTTGAGACATACGTAATTGCTATAGGCAGTCTCACAGACCGCTAATGTTTATTGCATCGTTACGCACATACAGATATAAGTGTTCTTCCTTCATACATTAACAAGGGAGAGATGCAAGTCTGATTAAACAATAGCAAATGTATTGAAAACATCCTTTTTTTAATAATTATTTATCATTACAAGTTATACAGAAAGGTAGAATGAAAGTTTCACACTCGTTCTATAGTAGCTAAAGGTTGAAACAAAATTTGCATAGGAAGAAATTCCAACCTCGATAGTCTTCAGGCGTTAATAGGACACGGTTAACAAGAGAAATATGTAATTAATTAGGTTTAAAGATACGAAGGTCGGCTGATAATTAATGCACACTCGCCTATATCTAAGAATACATAATCTAAAAAGAAGAAAATAAAATTACAATTAACTAGATACAAAACACCGTATTTATTTTTTAATATAATCGCCGCTATCTTCGATGCATTTTTGTCAACGGGTGACGAGCTTCTTCAATCTGCCAATGCAGAATTCTGTCGACCTACTTTTGGCGAACGACTTCACACTTGCCTTGACTTTATCGTCTGACATGAAATGAATACTTTCCAAGGTCCCTTTCTATTCGGGAAAGAAATGGTAAAAAATATCGGAAGGAGTCAGATCTGAACTACATTTGACCTGACCACTTTAACTTGCCAATGGAAACAGTTCCGCATAAATGCGCTAAAGCAAATCGCCTTGGGTTGGCTTAGCTGGCCAGTAGATTTCCGGCTCAAGACGGGCGTGGAACAATTTGAAATTCTAAATTTGCAAAAGCGTCAAGCGTTGTGCGTGCGGTATGCGGCCGAATGTTGTCACGCTGCGATGATATCCAGTTCGAGTTCCAAATCCGGCATATAGACGTCTTCGTAAACGCTTCATGGTCTTTAATATCGTGGCATATACGTGCTACTAAACGGCGAAGAATTTCCGCAAGCGCAGTGTTTACCGCCATCAGAAACTCGATTACTGCACTTCGCTTGAATCTCGTTGACATCGCATTGATATTCAACCTCACTCTAAACGTTACTGTTGGTGATTGCGTCAAACAAACTTATTAAAACTCGGTATGTTTATAAAGAAGGGCTGTAGCTATAAAATGAGCGACCACGCAGAGCCTTAACTCTTTTCGTTCTTGCGATACAGACGAGTGTGCATTACTTATCAGCCGATCATCGTATAAACTATAAGGTGTTTTGATCATGGAAGATTATAAGGTACCGTATATGTATAGTATGAGAGGATGAAAAGTATAATAACGTGATAATAAATATCTCTGAAAGGTTCACAATAATGACAAAAAAAATTAATTTATTAGAAGCAATTAAAATCACCCTCTTATTAAGATGAATTTCTCGGAAAGCGTTTTAAGCTAAAAAATTGGCCGCCTGTAAAAAATGGCCACTGTATCTCATTATTGAATTATGAATATTTATGCATATGCAGGAGGTTGAAATTTAAATAACACAGTTATAAAAATATAAATGCAAAAATATACGAACTATCCAAAATATTCATTAATTTAATCAATTCATAATATATCGCAGTATTTTTTTTTATCCTTTTTCAGTGCTCGTAAAAAGCATAAATTTGCATAAACGCTTATAATCTACCTGTTATATGGTTTCTGGTTTGTGGTTCTTATTTGCATTTCCTAAATGAAACAATCGATGTGCATTTAATATCGTGAAGAACATGAAGACGAAGGAAAAGGGAGACGAACACTTCTAAGGGAAGCTTGGAAGTTCTCCCATAGACTTAAATTGAATTTTCATGAAAAATACGAAGTTCCGTATCGTTATTAAAAGTGAGTGGCTCGTTTAAATTTGAGATTAAAGCAAAACACACTGAAGGAAGGATGGGGGATTAATGTAAGAGACTGCCCCAAGATTTGAGAATATTTAACAAAACGTGCGCAAACAAAGTGAAAGACACGTTGAAAGTGGAAAAAAAGCTGGAAGAACAAGTTACTAGAGGCTGCTTTGATTTACATATTTCTTAATATCTAATATAATTCTTATCGACGATTATCTGACACTGCAAAGGAAATATATAGCATGGCTAATAACTTTCATCATTTTGAGTATCTGCATTATTTTTAGAGATATGGGAAAATTAGGTTTACAAAAGTGGCAAACGAAAGAGACCATAATATTTGTTGAAGTCAGTGAATCAGTTGAAATTATAAATTCAGTTTCGTAAATTTTAGAAAACTCTGGTCCGTTTAAAAAAATGAAAAACTCGAAATTATACGTTATTTTTCATCAGATACGACAAAGAAGTAACTCTTTTCTAAACTAAACTTCTTCATTCCAAATTTCTTGCCATTTTATTACATCATCAAAGGTTTAAAAGATCCATGAAACTGTTTAAAATTTTCCACCAAGCATCCTGAGGTTTCGCTCTAACAATTTTACGAGGGAAAATATCGAAGATACCGCGAGGGTCGAGGGAATGAGAAACAGGAAGGGGAAAGCAAATCTCCCCCTTTTTTTTTTTTTTACCTTTAATCATCTTTTTAGCCCTGTTGGAACGGTGGCCACAATGAAAATATCCGTGTACCAGAGCGGAATGGGTGGGAGGGTGGTGGCGGGCGAAGAAACGTCGCCGACGTCGAAGTTGTAACGAGGAACAAAGGAAGGTGAAAAGAAACGAAAACGTCGCCGACAATTCGTAGATCTCGAAGCTGACTCTGGGGCTCATGAATAACGGAGAGGAACGCATTAGAATATTCTCCGCGGCATAACGAATAAGGAGACATAACTTCCATTGTTATTCTCCCTTTTAAAGAAGGGAATCCCTAAGTTGCACGAGCGCGTCGTCCTCGTCGCTTTGCCCACGCCGCAGATGCAGTTTTCCAAGAGTGCCACTTGCAACCGGTTATAGAATTAAAGATTATTTTCCATCTGCCTATTAACAGCGAGACAAAGATAAAGCGACATCGGGTCGATGTTCTTGAACTGCAAAATTAATTGCAATCCGCGACCGCTGCGCAACGATCGTTCTATTGTTGAATACTGCAGCTATTATCCCATCTTCTTTCTGTTTAGAAAATGTACCGTTACGTTTTATATGATGAATGAAGAAACTTCTTATATTTTCGTATTCTTCCTTTTAATATTAGTGGAAAATTAGTTTTTGATATACAAGAAAGTATACAAGAAAACTAGTTTGGTACTGATAAGTTATTTGTTCTTTTTTTCTTTGAGAGCAAAAAGGATTTCTTAGTTTCATATTTCTTTTAGTTCCTTTAGTGTCGTTTTATTAAGACATACTTAATGTGGATTTTTTAAGGACAGGCTTAATAATACCGTTATGGAAACGACAGGTCAAACTTTTTTAATCAAGGAAGATGGTAGGAATGAAGACAGACACAATTCATTTAACTTTATAAACGTTCCCAATAATGGCGATAATTTCCCTGATAACAAGAGAAATTACGCTTCTTTTAGTTAATTTATATTGTGGGATTCTGCAGTTTAGAGAGACAGACATACCAATAAGGTATTGAACAACTAATATTATCTGCACGACATCTGCTCTGTTTTCAAGAGTTTACTAGCACTTAAATGCATTACAATTCATTAATAGATCTGCTAGAAAATGTTTTATAATATTTTAAGCCTCTAAAAGTACCATCGCACTTATTAGCAATATGATAATCTCAAGGTCATTCATTCAAGACATTAAAGAAACATCTTACAGTGATCATGAAGGGAGAAGTGTAACAATACGCTGTAATAGCACTGTAATATGACACTGCAATATAATAATACAAATATAATACCACTATATATTGGTATTCAAGGAAACGAACAAACAGATAAGGCAGCAAAACTAACAGCTAACACAAGAGAATATAAAAAGTTATCAACTACGTCACATACAATGATACAAGAAACTATTTAAATACTTTCATAAAACAGCAATCCATAGGAACATCAGCTATAAGATGCATGGAAATATATGGAGCAAGCTGATGGAGATACGGGATGGCAAATATTTCCAAACATGATTAATCCAACAATTCAATTGTCAATTAGCAGAATTAGGATCAGCCACCCAGCACTGACTCGTTCGTGTCTACTCAACAAGCATAAACCTCAATGCAAATCTGCAGACAATGCAAACTGATATTGTCTATTAAACATATCATAGTAGAGTGCAGAAACTATGATCATAAGAAAAAAGCCACTAAACTGTCTAATGATACAACGAAATTGTTGAACTTCAGCTGAAAAATGGTGAGATCTACAAAATTCTATCTGAAATTATAGACTGTTAACTGTGCTACGTTGCTAATTATCTCTGCTATAAGCAACGTTAAACATATATATATACACACACAAGATTTTCGGATTTCCTTCCATAATCACAATGTGAGAAAACGGAATTTAATAAGATTAGTGTGCTAAAATAAAATCGTCCTTAACACTTGACTCTTTCCTATACGAGTCAAGATACACCTAAATTTCGAACACATCGGCCGATACGAACTTTTTCGTCCCTTTAATTTCGACGAGGAGAGGTATCAAAGAAAAATGAAAAACTGCCCGGTTGTTGCTTTCAATTGGCAGAGCGACTTCCCTCCGGCTTCTAAGAAGAAACTTTTTCCATTACGGATCTATAATCCCGAGCTTTATTGGCCCCGGAAACGGCGAAACGTAACTTTAAGGTACTTTAATAGTAACGGTTCCACGCGGAAAGAGGAAACAGAAAATGTGTTACTCCTTGGATCTTGATTCCGTCACGCGCTCCAACTTTCTCTCCTCGAAATATTTGAAGGTCCGATTAATTATTTTCTCCATCGTCTCTCTGCTTACGATCAGGCAGCTTTCTGACCCCGATAGGAAAATAAATTCGTGTCTAGCCCGTACTTACCTTTCAATTTAATCACGTTTATTATCATTAATATTATCGAACTATGTAGTCTTTCCCATTTTACCTGGATAAAAGGAGCACAAGGCTCCTCCATTAAAAACTGCTTCAATAACCAATTAAATAAGAAGCTTCAAAAAATCAATATGCATTACTCTGATTATAGGCCATCAGCGGCGGACTTGATGAAATATACATATATAAAACCTGTCATATCGTAGCTCATCAATCGGTTGTATAAATAAACAAAAATGTATGGTTTTCTGAATTGTAGTGTAAATTTTATATCCCTGTCTTCGTCTGTTTTTAATTTATCAACAATTTTTCATGCATTTGCACGAAGCTGGTTATATTTTAGTTTACTAAATGGTAATATAAGTGGCAAAATTTTAAATCGATTAAAATTTTAAATACCTAAACACTCTCTCAGTTCGATAATAATTCTTGAATCCTCGTTAACCACATACAATAATAAAAGCAGTCGGATATTTCACGTTTCGTTCTATTGAAACTCGCTGAAACATTGACATGAATAACAAACAGATGTACGATGCTGAAATTACATATGAATTTCAAATTTCAAATTGAATTTAGATGCATGATATTTTTTTTATCGAGTAGCAATTTTTCAAGCGTAATCAGACCGATAGATACGATTATCCGGGAATAAAATATTCAGGCGCTGGAGATTTGCTAAACGTACGTACGTGCGTACATACATGTATATATTATGTATGTACAATCTTTTTATACATCGAGCGATCGCGTAAAATTATCGGACAAACGCATATCACCGGTTTAAAATCGTTTCATTATATTTTTCCTCTCTGGACAATTTCAGATATAGCGAGCCGATTAAAAAATCACTTGATGCGCTGAGGATGCGCCGTGATTTCTGCAACGGTGGGCTTGCCTGCGCCGTTGTGTGGGTGTCATCGACCTGCTGGCTGCTACTATCTTTGTCATCGTCGGTCACAGCAGGTACGTCTACCTTTTTTCTACGTCGTTTATTTTATTTTTGTCCCCCTCCCCCAACCCCTTTTCTCCTTTTTTTTCTTCTATTTTATTTCCAGCGATTTCCCCGCCCTAGCCCCGCGGTTCGTTCGCCTGTAATGATTGGTCCCGAATTATTGAAAGAGCGGCCATTAGCAAACAATAGAGGCCTGTGTAGCTGTGTTCACGTTCGACCAACGAGGCGGTGACGACGTGCACGGGGTGACGCTGTGAAAGAGATAGAAAAAGAATTAAAAAAAGGAAGGCAAACTCTTGAAACGGGCGTGCATCTACATATAATGCTACGCCACAGACGTGATCGGATTTCGAGAGACGTCCTCTCACCGACAGATTCGTCCTTGGTATTGCGAAAAACCACCGGAAAAAGCCAAGCCCATCCTTAGGAGAGGCTTAATCCTCTTTATCCTCCTTCAAACACCTCGTCAACTGGAGATATTTCCGTGTTTTTGTACACAGGCTCGCGAAACTATTCGAACCCTTGTACACAAACATGATACAATTGTCACGATTAAATTGAAGTATAGAAGTTGTCGGATATTTCTTGCAAGCATATCGTAAAAATCGTGAAATTATTTTAAACAGTCAATTATCCACTATTTCAACAGACCTCGATATTCAATGGGGCTAGCTTTAGCGTTAATTACATGTTTGATGCTTTGTGACTTATGACTTGTGTATACGTTTCCAGATTGATCTCTTTTACCAATATAATCGCGACAATCGCGTCTCGTCACAGCGCTAATGAAATTTCAAAATATTTTGCATAACGCAAATGATAATATCGTAAGCCAGTGTATTTTATTTATTCATGATAGAGGGCACAAACAATAATATTGTAAGATTGATAAAGGTAGAAATACTCGTAATGTATGACGATTCATGGACGTATTCATTTCAAAATTGTCGAGGATATTTTAGTATTCACGTTACCAACGCTCTCTCTAAAGTAACGTTGCATCTAAAATCCTGCTTCATATTTCATCGAACAACGTCCTGACTCGGATAAAAGATTCAACCGTCGCGCGCGTCGTGTCGTAAGATACTTCTTGTATTTTTTAAAGACGAACGGAATGTTTGTACAACAAAATATTAATCAATGCTACACGATCCAAATAGTATATTCGATAACATAAATTGTAACTAAAAAAACGTTAGGTTACCAGAAGTTTGATTCTTAATACTTTAAGAGTGCGTTAAATCACTTTAAAACTGACTTGTCGGATGCTACTAAGCTATAAAAATCGACGACGTTAAGGTACCTATATTAATACTATATAGATCTCGACGAAACACGAGAGAGATCCCCTAATCGATGAGTTAATTATTTGTCGACGATTATACATCGGTAAGCCACGGTACGTCCTCCAGGCAAATGAACGATGTCACTTAACGAGACGTTAATTAGCAGGTGAAATTGCTAGTGGACAGTGGACGTTGAACGGTGGTGAAGACTTCGATCGATTCGCAATGTGTTACAACAGGATATCGGTTTCTCGTCTCGATAAATATCAGGCCGGTGAAACGATTTGCATACTACAACAAATAACAAATTGAATCTCTCGCACCGTTAAAGTGCATTCTACTCTGCATTTCTCCACCTCGTCGCTTGTGTCCGCCTTTGCGTCTTTCCTTTCTTATGAACACGCTTCCTCTTCGCTGATCAGAATGCGTTTCTTCATTTCCTCTGCCTCTTTGACATTTTTGCCGATCCCTTCCTTGTTTCTTCATCGTTTACGCGTCCACAGAGATTCCTGAGATATTTTTGTTCCCCATTGAATTCTATACTATATATATATAGCCGTAATAGCATGTAAAAACGAGCACGACGTGATTCCTTGTAAGAAAATAAGGAAAAAATATGGAACAACATTTTTACATTCTCGGCTTAGTTTTCGAAAAAAATCGAATTTGAGAATTTATCAAGTATAATTAAACACGGCTAAATCCGGATTGAACAGTAGTAGATAATCGATAAGAGGTCATTCTATTTGTGAAAATAAGTCGAAAATATGAAATAACAATTTTTTCTTCGAAGGCTTCATTTTCAAGAAAATAAAGTTTCAACATATTTCATTAAGAATCGGCCCAGCACACGCGTATAATTAATTTTCAAATTTCTTTCTTTCGGACACACGTAGTGTTACGACCGTTCGCGGAGAGACGCGGTCGCTAGAAAAACGCGTCAGCGAGAGGCGTAAATTCTCGCTGCGATTATGTTAATCGACGCCGCGAAATAGTCGTTCCCCTGTTTCGGTTAAGATAACAGAGGTGGTTGAATAAATGTAACACTGTATTAACAGGTTAACATAAAATAATATATTTTATAATAATATGATGAATATGTTACAGAAAGTTGACTCGACTTTACGATATCTCTGGATAAATTCGTTTGTTCGTCAGATTTGTCGATGTGTCACGTTTGACTCGTCAGAAGGAACTGATCCCTTTCGATTATTTCTTTGTCTCATTTGGAAGACGACCCCCACTATGCTCGAGTCACGCCACCGCTCGCGCCTATGATCACGTATGCCCCTTCTTGTGTGAAAAACGTAACGGTCAAAAATCGACGTTTCTAGAACTCGCTGCTTGGCGACAACTATGCTCTCGTCGATACATTGTATATGATCCGGCGGGCAGATAAGACGACCTGCCTGCGACACTGTAGGACCGTGAACGACGGTTAGAAGATACAGCCTGTGGTAAGCCTCGTGGCGTAACACGTAGGATGACCTCCTGTCGATATTTACTTCTATTCAGTCCGGAATTAATCATGCTCAAGTGTATTCGATAAATTTATAAACCCGATTTTCTCGGAAATTAAGCCGAGAGCGACATAATTTTATTTTGTGCTTTTTTATTATTTTTCCATAAGGAATCATGTCGTATCAGCATTTATATGTTATTCGGCTGAGTCGTATGTATAGTATAATACAAAGGTTGGATGAGTGAATTCATTGAGAATGAAATGAAGTAGGGTTTATTTGTGAATTTTGCATGAATGGATAATTAATTCTTGTGATAAAGAGAATTTCATTCGGGAAAATAGAACTATGTGGGTAGAAAATGGTAATTTAAAAATTTGATGATGTGCGATGTGCTACTCTGTGGTGAAAGAAGTCAATGACACATGCACTACCGTTCATGGTTATACGAACGACTTCAGAAGTCGATGTACACTGCTTGTGCATTAAATAATTTACGTATATTTTAAATTTAATCTAATCTAATTTCGAAATCTAATTTCTTAATTTAAGATATGTGCTTTTAAAGTTTGAGCTGGAAAATATGGTCCCTTAAATATCTTGAAGACTATGAAAGGGAGATGAATTTTGTAAGTAGAACAATTTTGTGTTTTTGTACGGCAAAATACGTCTGTCTAAACAAATTAGAAAGAAAAATGGATTTATTAATAAATAAGTATAAATCAATAAATTAAATCGATGTAGTATAGAATGGAGAAATACCGAATTGAAAATTGATCTGTTACAGTTTTCTAAAATGATCTAAATTGTACAACGCGGAATTCGATCGTCAGAATGTTGTAATAGGGAAACTAGTTCGTTGCGATGAGGATTAACGAAATGATTATAATAGAGCGTAAAAAAAGAGGACGATGGTCAACGAACCGGAAATTCGGGTAATCGGATGTGCCGTAGATTTCACTAGACTTTTATGAAATCTTTAACGGCGTGAAAATGTGGTATGTGGTATATAGAGAGTCAAAGTAAAAAGTCGATTGGCATGCAGCGCATGTATTTTTCTATCCCATATGCTCGACGAGTGTAATCGTGCGTATACTTTCCCTGTATGGCTTCTATAAATCGTTTTACTTAACCAGATTTCTCATCTTTGAACTAAACAATGAAATAGATACTGAGTCATAAAAGTGATTCACGAACGATCGATGACTTCATACTTCGAGGTTTTTTAGAATAGATATTATAATGAAGTTTAATAAAATCACGATCTAGTGCAATTAAAATTAATATTTTAACAAATTACCAGACACCGAATGAGTCTGATATTGATATTGATACGAGCATGATATCTCTCTAAATCATAATTATTTTATAGTTACAATTGATCGGATTTTCTACCAACTTTAGACTTATCGATAAAAAAAAGTTCTCTACATATATCTCGTATTACAAAATGCTTTAAAACTCTTTGAAACTCACTTCCAACTGTTGCTGGTTGTTCCAACGTAAACCAGCCTCAACAGCCCCAGGGTAACATTTTCGGAAGCAAACTTTTCAAACTATCTGATCTTTTTCCCACTCTTCGAAAGATTTAACAACCATCGACTTAGCCAATACGGCTCCCAAGACGTTCCCAGCTATCTGCAAAAAGGATCCGTGGAAGCACGTTCGACGTGTATACGCAAGTTCTTGGTCGAGTTAACGAGAAAAAGGGTCGCGTGACCGGAGGCACTTGCTGTTAATCGAGCAGTCGTCTCCGTTGCATTCGAATCCCGTGGCCGTTCTACACTCTGTTCCTTTTTGTCTGTCCAGTGGTTCGGCCTACGGCTTGCTATGAAGTTTGTAGTCGCCGAATTGGAACCACTCGAAACTTTCAATGTTTTTCACTCATTTGGTATAATTGAGAGTCGTGTGCGAACTTTAATAGCAAAGTTTAATTGTTAACTACTACGGTATTATACGCGTACGCTCGTGAAAATATTTGAACACATACTGTAGAAAACTTTCATACACATGCTATATATTGAATTTTATTAAGTTTAATTTGATTACAGATAATCCCACTGAACATCGAAACTTATTAATATATACGGATATAATGGATAATTGAGTGTAAAATATATTATTGCAATGTTTTTTAATACGTAATTTAAAGTGATATCTTGATGGATAAAGAGATAGCAAGTGTTGTTTCTAATTACTATATGAGTCATCGTTAATTTGCACACTTTCGTAAAATTCACGTACTGTTGTTACAATACCAAATCAGCTAAGTGTCATATTCTTATACGTACGTATATACTTATGACCACATATACTCATATACTTATGATATTAGTGAGTGTATCTGTACGTAGCCCTAATTCGATAGTCAGGTACGTGCCTGTGAGCGAAGCACAGAACTGGAAGCTACTGGAAGTCGATGGAAACGTGTTCGTAGCACGTTAGGCGAGTAGTAAGTGTGGCAGTAGGATGTGAGGAACCGTTAGCTCGACTCCGGCTATTTTTATTATTATTATCGTCGCGCTGCACTTCAACGCTGGTGCTTGAGAACGAAAGCGGCGCTGTTCCGCGAGATCCATACGCGAGCTGTCCGTGAGATCGCCTCGATGTTCTGACCTATAAAACTGGCTCCGTTCTTCGCGTGGTACAACGATGATGATAATGATGATGATTCCGTTGCTAAGATCCGCCGAATGTTCGTTCCGTTACGCTCGAATAAATTTGTGTCGAGGTGTGCCGTTTTTTACGCCGTTTCGAAGACATTCCGGGCCGAGGAAATATTTTTCTTTCCTTCATAATCTCTTCCGCGTATTAATCGAAAGAGGTGGCAGAGTTTGAAGGAGAAGGAGAATATTGAGTCCGCCGAAATTGACTCCTCCCAAGAGTCAATTTTTAATGTAAATTTTGACATAGAAAGATTCTTAGATCACTGCTTAAAATGAACTTAAGGAGGCTCTAATAGAATGTAGAAATATGTAATTTCCAAATACCTGAATTATCTACGAATGGACTAGCTTTTTCAGGACCCAATTTCTTCAGTCTGTGAGAAAAAATATATACAAAAAATAAAGATATGACGATCAAATCTCTAGCACTTCTACTATCACAGTTAATATAATAATTGAGGCGAAATGATTATACTTTAATCATAAACTACATATACTTTGACATTTATATTAGGAAATATATCATATTTGACACAAAGTACACATATTGCTTGTATTACAGAGCCATCGTTGAAAGCAATAGGTCGATGCCCAGCCTTCGAGGAGCAGAACGTGTGTCCCGCAAGGGCGCCAAATTGCGAGAATGACTTCCAGTGTCAGGCGTCGGGGGAACGTTGCTGCAAGACAGCTTGCGGCACGAAATGCGTCATCGGCGAGCTGACAGGATGTGAACAGCTGGCGCAGGCAGCCGTGAGAAGATCGCGCGCCCTTGGTCCACGTGGACCGTCGCAATTTATACCAAAGTGCAATAACGAGACCGGCGAGTTCGAGAGGATACAATGTGATCCGCGAGAGAAAAACTGCTGGTGCGTGGACGAAATCGGTGCCGAAGTTCCAGGTACTAGGGGATCCTCCAAGGATGTGATCGATTGCGACAATCCCCGCGAGTGTCCCGCACATAGCTGTCGAATGCTTTGTCCACTAGGCTTTGAGGTAAACTTTCAAATATATCTTGAAATATCAGTTAAGAAATACGATAAATAAGATTTTTTTGATCTTCAAATAAAACAAAAGATCTAAAAATCTAGAAATATAATGCTCCCATGTATCTGATCTTCTTTTAATTGGCTACATTTTCGGTTAAGATGTGTGTGGTATAACGGAGTTCTTTAATTATAGTTCTTTAACAAAAATAAGCACGTATTCTTATTCTAAAAAACTGGCGTAATTGAACTTCGAGAAATTAAATTTAAGAAATAATTGCTAATTACCAACGATATATAAGTAAAGAACATGAAGCATGTATAATTATCTCTAATAACTGCATTACGGATGTTCATATATTTATGAGTTCAAAGGTGCAGAAATATACAGATGAATACATATAATATACACAAATAACAATTCACTGTAAAAAGAACAAATTCCTCTTTAGGTTCCATTTGTTCCACTTATAAAGTTGCATAAATATCCTTAATTGCATACACATCCTTCACCTACTTTATAACCAACGATATAGAACCAAGAGAAGAAAATACCAAAATAATCCCTTCCTACACAAGTACCCATAAGACCTCTTACGAGAAGCAAAATCTCGACTTTATGCAATACTCCGTAGCAGCTGCTGACTAGTTATTTCCACTCGCAGATCGAGCCGAAAACTGGCTGCGCTAAATGCGAGTGTCGGGATCCTTGCCGCGGGGTCGCCTGTCCGGGGACCAGTCAAACGTGCGAGTTGATTGATGTAACATGCGCCCGTCCACCGTGTCCGCCAATTCCCAGCTGCCGCAAAGCGAAGTCACTGTCGACGATTTGCCCAGCCGGTGAACCGCTGCAAATCACGGACTCGCCGAGACCATTCCTCTGCGGCGACTCGCCAGGGAAACCAACCTGCCCGCCGATGTATAGCTGCCTGGTGGAACCGAAACAGGAATACGGAGTCTGTTGTCCATCCAACATTAATCTAAAGAGACCAGGAACGTGTCCATTGGAGGAGCCAGCTATTTGTGGCAATTCCTGTCAGCATGACTTAGAGTGTCCAGGTCCTCAGAAATGTTGCAAGAGCGAGAAGTGTGGAGGAGGAGTTTGCTCTGTTCCACAGGGGCTCAGTGCTTGCCACAGAGACCGTGTGCTGGCGGAGATGCTGAGTATTTCTGAGAGGCAGGGCCGTGGATATGTTCCTCAGTGCACGGAAGGTGAGGATCTAAGGATGAATAGGAATCTTTGATTAAGTCGAATAGTTAGGTTTGGCTTAGTTATTAAAGAGAGTCTGTTTAGTGAAAGATAACACTCTACGATAGAATCATATTTGTTTGGATCTGCTGGCGGATAAGTAAACAGTTTATGCACATAGACAAACAGTTTGTATGTATAATAATAATATACTGATTGCACCAGTGTCAACTATTGCTGGTTCAGATAATAAGTTTACATTCCTAGTTAGATAAATATGTAGCGGCACACGAGTCAGAGGACGATGCGAATCGAAAACAACTCATATTGTTGTTTTGCCTTGAGACATTGACACTGTCTTGACGTACCAAACGTAGCGATAAACAAACTCCAGGCAAAATAATTGCTGCTATGTGCAACCGTCAACCGAAGTTGAATTTAAACTTTCATCGTTAAGAGAATCAGTCTTTCTTTAGATCAGTTATTAGTTAGTGAGTATCGAGCAATCTTAGAGCGAATATCATCGAGCGAACGTACTCATTACCGTGTATACGCATAACGAGCGATACTTAGCGAACGACGATCAACTCTGTACTACAAATAGTTTTAAATATATTTGACTACAGCAAATATCCATTGGTCTCATCAATAGATATACCAACACGTCTAATCATCCTTCACAAATATGTTTGTAATTGAAATGGGATTCTATTGTATTATACGTTTGAGAATTTTTGGGAAACCAATTGTATCATAACATTTTTAATTTGTCGATATGCTTTGGGAGTTAAAAATATATTAAATGTAAGAATTTGGGTATCCCTTTTGAATTATTTTAACAGCATCCATTATGAAGATCGTAAATAACTATGTTTTTATAATCTTTTGATAAAATAAACATTATTAATATTTTCAAACTTGTAGATGGAGGATACGAAGGTAGACAATGCTCGAGGAACGGTCTGGTTTGCTGGTGCGTGGATAATAACGGTCGAAAAATATCCGGAACCATGGGACCAGCAGATAAAGTCGATTGTAAATCAATAACGAAGGGAAGATCGCTTCCGGCGTCTTGTGTTTCCCAACAGTGCGCTCAAGTTTGTCAATATGGATTTAAAACCGATGCTTCCGGTTGTCCAACTTGCGAATGCGATAATCCTTGTGAAGGGTAAGTGTACAATTACATTCACTTAGATATAGTACATTTCATAACAACATCTTATGCTTCTAACTGTTTTCTTCCTCAGTTTTCCGTGTCCGGTTGGAGAACAATGCGTTCTGCATCGTGAAGACGGTTGCCCAGACTTTCTCTGTCCAACCAGACCAGAGTGTAAACTGAAGAAATCTTATCAGAGTCCTTGTGTCTATGGAACTCCCCTTATCGATAACGAACGGAACGCTGTAACCTGTTCTGAGAACGAAACTTGTCCACAAGGCTACAAATGCACCGTTGTACCGGAAGCTGGACAATCGGTGTGCTGCATGACGTCAGCCAATTCCACAAAACCACAAACCAGTAAGATGTCCACTAAAACTTAAAAGAAATCTAAATCATTGGCATACTGATATTTTTACGTTGAACGTTCCTACGTATACTATTTTTTAATAACTAAAATTAATACCTCTCGGCTTTAATTCTACTTGTGTAAAATAATGTTATTAAATTATTCCAGTGTGTGAATACTTGAGGGAATTCAACGACCGCATGGAAGGAACCAGGGAAGATATGTCTTTAGCGATTCCACCACCACAATGTGAGAAAGATGGTAGCTACAAACCGTTACAATGTCACAATGGTACCTGTTCCTGCGTAAACGACCGCGGAGTTGTTCTAAAAAGCGGCGTGAATCGTAGCACTGATTGTAAAGAGATAAACGACCTTCTCAAACTCTGTGGATCTTTCTCCTGCAATTTAAGGTGCCCTTACGGCTACGAAGTAGATGCGACTGGTTGTCAGCAATGTCGTTGTCACGATCCTTGTAAAGATGTCTCATGTGGGCCACATGAGACCTGTACGATGGTCGATGTGAATTGTGGATCAGGACAGCACTGTCCAGCTGTTCCAGCTTGTCTGGCTATGAAACCAGGGCAGTGCCCGTATCTGGTACCAAGTTCATCGAGTTGCGAACTACAATGTAGTAATGATCAAGAATGTTCTGCCACGCAGAAGTGCTGTTCTACAGGTTGTGGGACGCAGTGTGTAGCTCCTGTGATGGCCACAGCTTGCCAACACGCACGTGCAGTGGCAGAACATGCGGCCAGAGAGTCAGGGGAACCAGCCAGAAGGATTTATATCCCGAGATGCGATGCTAGTGGAGCATTCGAGCCGGTTCAATGTCACAATAGAATGTGCTGGTGCGTGGACAAGGAGGGCAGAGAGGCTGCAGGCACTCGTGTTCTCGAGGGAGTGGTACCAAAGTGTAACACGCCGCTCAGATGTCCAGAGATCGATTGCAAGCTTGATTGTGCCGATGGATTCGAACTAGATCCTGATAGTGGTTGTCCAATGTGTTCCTGTCGAGATCCCTGCAAGAGCGTGACTTGTCGGGGAGAAAACGAGGCTTGTAGAATGGTCGAAGTAGCCTGTAGCGTACCACCGTGTCCGCCTGTACCAGTCTGTTTGCCTAAGAAAGATAATCCTTGTCCAAATGGGTCTCCTTTACTAGATCAAAATGGTTCCCCAGCAATTTGCGGACCACATGGTCAACATTGTCCATCCACACACAAATGTGAACTGTCTCCTCTGGATGAATACGCTGTATGCTGTCCCAAACCTCGCGAAGTTTGTTTTGAACCACCACGAAAAGTACCCTGTAATTTAGGAATGGGTTTAAATGAAACTGAGAGATGGTACTTTGACCCAGAACATAACGAATGTAGGAGGAAATTCGAGTGTACTCTGGGTCACAATGATTTCTCCAGTCGCTTAGTATGCGATACCGTGTGCCCTGTATTATCACAATGTGAAAGACTTAGAGAGAAGAACTTGAAAACGTCTCAAAGGCTGAAGCAACCAACTTTCTTGCCCAGATGTGACCCGGAAAATGGCATGTGGGAGTCTATACAGTGTTTGGAGCATGTTGGTGTTTGCTGGTGTGTCAACAGAAAGGGTCAACCTGTGAAAGGTTCGCTTACCAGAGGAGCAGAGCCCAAGTGTAACTTTAGGCAAGCAAGACGGGGTGGCAGAGGGCCGGCAGTTCAAGAAATCGACCGTGAAATTCAAGCGTTCATGGAGAACGCTCTAATTAACTTAGAAACTGACGAGAAGCAAATCGGGATGGTGTTAGGCACAAGATGTCAGGCGATGAAGGATAAAGGCCACGTCCCGGCAATTTGCGATCGTCAGGGCAGGTTCGAGCCGACGCAGTGTGCTGGGGACACATGCTGGTGTGTCGACGAGGCAGGCAATCAACTCATTGGCTCAGAACCGTTCCTGAAAGGAACGAATATTTGCTGTAAGATACGATATCTTTCATATATTTGTATTGAGTCATTTTGTCAATTTCAGGTAGAGTCAGTTTGTGATAGTCGATCATTGGGAACTAAAACTTGGTTTAACATGTATAATACAAATATTATTTATCTAATATGTAGAGTATGGATGTTTATGCAAATTTATATTTTTTAACGAATGCAATTAAAAAAAGATTTTAATATGTCATAAATGCATACAAAATAACAGTGTAATAATATATATATATATATATAATTCGATAATATAAATAATATACATTGAAATAAATATCTGATAAATTTTTGTAAATTTCTTTAGTGCCAACTCCAGTAGAAGCTGTCGAAGTAACTCTACGTTTCCCCGGTCGATTCCTCGGCGCTGACGAGGCTATACTGACCAGACAAGCAGAGGATCTACTACATGATCTAGGCGCCAGAATAAAGAACGACGTGCGAGTAGAAATCAATCAAGACTCAGCCATACTTAGTTTCGAAGTAATAGGACCGAACAAAGTAGACATAGCATTCCATCTGGAAGAATTAACCAGAATACAGAAATTATCCATGTTGGGATCATTCGCGGACGCAACCACTTCTCGTTTCACACACAGATCTCCTCCAATAGCTATGCAGAGTAGAATTGTAGCATTAGAACAACGAGAAATCCTCACAGAAGTGGAAACGCCCGTTTATCAAACTGCTACCTTGGTTTTGGCTGCTGGAAGTGCTTTCATAATTAGCAGTTTGCTGATTTTATTGATGTTATACCGTAAAAAGGTACACTCTCAATTTTATTTAAATAAGTAGTTGTAATTTTCTATTATTATTTATCATTTTTTAAAAAAGCAGATATCTAATAATTCCATAATGATGAATTTTTTCTTAAAGAATAACAGATTTAAATAATAGTTAGCAATAAAAAATTATTATGTAATTAGTTACTAATTCAGTATATTTAATAGCGATAAAAAAATATTTATTTTAGATGAAAATGAAAGATCCATCAAAAAATTTGGCGGCGGATCAGCACTTCCTCGCGTACCAGCAACCAGTGTATGTGATATCGGGCGTAGAACAGGAAGAGAAGAAGAAGGACATAGCCGAAGCGCAAGAGAGTACGTCTACCTCGGATGTGGTCGTCGGTACATAGAAAAGATCAAGAGTTCGTCGCGTAGATCGCTCTTATTCCGTGCGCGAATATAGTCATGATCCAAGTCACGTCTACGTAATCCCCTTCATATTTCGATGAGATATTTATTCTTTGAATATGAGATACATCGCGACTGCCAGAATTGACGGTCGACCGAATAAATTGCAAACGGTACTTCCTTCTTTGTGGACATCATGCGATATCGATCCCACAACATAGGATGTAACGTGTAGCCACAATACGGATTTTATTTTAAAAAATTAAAAAAATGGAATTCGGTCGGTCGTCGAAAAATAATAGTTTTTATTTAGAACAATCTGATCTTCTCGCGGGTCTCTCTGTTTCACCTCGAACTTATCGAAGCCACCAACGCAAAAATGTCCTGGCTCGAGAACGAAACGCCGAGGATATCATTGCGTTAAATGTATGTATATCATGGGTGTAAATATTAGACTCATACTGTGTTCGTTTATTTATATAGCTCAATAAAGATCGGAAATTCCTTTATTCGTGTGTCGTTATTAATACGTCTAGATCATTACTTTGGACGCTAGAGGCCAACCGTTTACCCAATCAGAGAACTGTTTCCCTAAATCTGCATTCCCAACTTGACCTGTATAGGAAGATCTTTTAAGGTCACAATAAAAATTTATAGTAATAAAACGGAAGCAATTATTTCTTTTAATTTAAAACATATGTGAATCAAAAAGATTTAGTTCCCAAATAGTTTTGAATCTTCCAGTAAATGCTGGATACCAGTACCGTAAGTAGAAGCGCGCTTTTTTTAGCCAGACCTCCGCCAATCAGATGACAGCATCATTCTAGTGTTTCTACTTGTTCCGCAAGCTCTCCATGCAGTTCAGTCTCAGCATGCCAACGAATAATATACTTTACAAACTAAAAACCATATAGATTCGTTTAATTTCATTCTCTTCAGTATTCTTTATACAATATTGGTACGAAAAGATGTCGATGAATCGAGTGTATATATTCTCGAATTTAATGCATAGATGGCCGAGATCGTGGGTGAAAACGCAGCCTGAGCTTTCGACGGAAACGCACGAAATATTCCGAAAGGCATTCGAGGCCGAGATCGAGTCGCCCTTTAGACGAAGCGCGGAGTGACCAATCGAGCGGTTCGGGTCGGTGGGGCTGTCCGGGGACGGGAAACGAGTGCTTTTATCCACGATACGCCGTTTTTTTTCTTTCAACAAAATCGTGGAACGAAACTTCGATTAGTGTTTTGAAAATCGTGTTCGAGAACTTCGTTCAGTGGTTAACGAAAGGTGGAAATATATAAACACGAAAAAGGGCAGGGAATCGAAGAAGAGAAAAAGGAGCTTAATGGCTCTCAGGAGATCGGGAATACAAGGACAGACATTGCACTCGCGGACGGGGCGCCTCGCAATAAACATCGTCGCCTCTCGTTCGCTCGTCCTGCATCCACCTCCTTTGCGTCTCTCCGTTTTCAACGAGCTCCTGCCGTCGTCGATTCTGCTTCCGTTTCCGTGTCTGTTATGTGTGAACGCAAAGAGAGCCGAGTGTTTATAACTGCACGGTGCTGGTGGCGGTGACGAAGGGAAAGGGAAAGGGAGGAGGAGAAAGAGAGAAGGGGAAGAAATTTGGAAGCGAGATAAAGAGAAGGATAGCTAGAAGAGAGTGCGCGTGCAAAAGCGAGAGGGAAAAGGAGAGAGAGCCAAAGGCTCGTCGGACGGAATATTCGAAGCGGTGCGCCATACATTTCCTACGGAAGGTCGTATTTATCGCGGGAACCTTATTGGTGAAATTATCTCAGTTATTGAAGAAGATTTTGATATATATAAATATATATCAAACCTTCCTTACAGCGATCGCTTCCAATTGAAAGGAACTACACATACAGTCGGTTACAACAACGGTGGTCCGGCTACTTAACCATCTATCTACTTAACGTCGGGTAGTTGACTAGGAATTCTGGATAACCTGATCGCGCAGAAATTCGAAGTGTCAACTCGTCGACAGGCGTGACAGCCTCGTCGACTGTCTCGTCCGTCCTCTGTCCTCCCTTTTCTTGATATTCGGTGTCGGTACCATCATTTGATTCCGCGATGTTCACGGGGACAGTGAAGATCGAAATATGTGAGGCAGTCGGACTAAGGGCGACGGACAAGCAACGAAAGTTTTGGCAGGATGAACCTATACTCGATCCCTACGTTCAGCTGGATGTCGACGAGAATCATCTTGATCGTTCATCGACTAAACCGAAAACATTCGACCCGGTTTGGAACGAGTGTTTCACCCATGAAGTTCAGGATGCGGTGATGCTCGGACTGACTGTCTTCCACGATGCGGCATTACCGCCGGATTATTTCGTCGCCAATTGTAGTATTCCTTTCGAGGAACTTGTCAGCAGGAATGACAAAACTGCAGATCTTTGGGTTAGTACTTACAATTTTGGAGGCTATTCTATTTCATCATGTGGATATATTCGTTAGAAATTTTTTGTTAGAAAATAAAAAGTGTTCCTTATTTACTTTTATTTTCATCTTTTTATACTTATGAATGCATGTTTCTATATTTTACTCCCTAATTTGTAGGTAGCTTTGATTAATCGGTTCACATTAATTTTGTGTTGACACTACAATGTTTGTTGTTGATATGTGTAGTGGAAAAGCAACGTGTAATCTATGTATATCTTTTTACTATGACATTATAGAACAATTCAAGGTAGTCTGATAACATTGTGTCAATAGAAACCAAAGCAAAGAAAGATAGACGATAGATATTTCTTAGACCTGAAACATGTGTGATGACTGGAATTCAATTTGGTTTCTTTAAAATGTTGAAAAAGTGTATACCAAGTGTAATGTATCTGAGTAATATTGTAATATTTGTATTACATTAATAAGTCATTTATAATATTAAACAATGATGATATTATTGAATAAAATTTGATTTGAATTAAGATATTTATGTTTGTTATATGTTTTAATTGTGTAGTAACTCCTTTGTGCTTCAATGCTTTTAAATAACAGTGACAATCGTTGTGAATTATCATCAGAAATTGAATTTATTTTAGGTTGACCTTGAACCTCAAGGAAAGTTAAGGGTTAGGATCGACCTAAAATGGAATGATCAAGGTAAGAAACAGGTAATGGCTAAGAATTATGCATGTAAGGTATACTTCCATAATAAAATTTTAGATCAACAAAGAGGCTGTGGTACAGGTGATGGAGAAGGAATCGGAGGCAGAGGTGGTGGAAGCATCACCACTGGGAAGGAACCCAGGAGGGAGTTCAAAGAAAGACAGGGTTTTAACCGGCGTAGGGGTGCTATGCGACGCAAAGTTCATCAAGCGAATGGTCACAAGTTTATGGCTACCTTCCTGAGGCAACCAACTTTCTGTTCTCACTGCCGTGAATTCATATGGTATGTATTTTAACAAAAGTATATTGATAACATTGCTTAGATTCTAATTCACAAGCATATTTTAACACTAATTCAAAACATTTACTAATTTCAATCATTTTATAATATGGAGTGTTATGTACTTAATTTGGTGTGTATATTTTAAAAGGTGATCAGTTAAATTAAATTAGTTTGACCTAGCTCGCATTGATATAATAGACTTATGCACACTAAATTAATATGGGATTTTGGTTCTTTGGATAATTTAAAAGTCTTGAAGTTGCATGCCTGGGTTTTTGGTTTTTTAGAATATACTGCAACATCATTAAGAAGATATTATTAGGAAAATGGCTTTTAGAAGTATATATTTTGTACAATATACATATATCTTCTTAATAATTAAGCTAGTTTGACAATACAGATATATAAGAATTAATTTTTAGTTAGTTTACCAGCACATAATATTTGCAGCAGGGAAGTGAATATTTAACACCTTAGATATATTGACTTTTAAGCTTTCAAACACTCTTTCCTTTCTTGTCTCTTTACAGTAATGTTACATAATATTCTATGTATTTTATTGGAATAGATCATTCAACTAAGAAATAGGCTGCATGCATTGGTTTTGCAAGCATATACTATATCTACTGTTTGGTAATATTTCTTATGAATTAACATGTTATGATGTCTGTAGACAAAAGTTCTCTAATATAATAATAAATTATTTTTAAGAAAATACTAGAAACATCTAAGACAGAAATAAAAATTGAATAGTAATCTTACCTAATCATTTTTAAAAGACTAGCATAAACATCTAATTATGGTTTATGGCCCAAGAAAGCATACGTATGTGTTTTATGAGGGTATACAAGGAGATGATGTGATGTGTTTTGTCTGTTGTATTTCAGGGGCTTGGGCAAGCAGGGCTATCAGTGTCAAGGTGAGAAGACACATACACGTTATTAACAAATATTATAATTATATATTTGCTTGCTCTACCTTTGTGTGAATATATGTTTATCTAGGTGTGTGTATGTGTACTTAGTTCTTTATAAAAAATCAAAGCATTTAGGAATAAAAATCCATAATCCAGTTTGAAAACTTTGAAGTTTTTAATGTTTAATTTAGCCCATGGTTCAATATCTGATGCTATGCTTTCTTTAATGAAACGGAAAATAAAACTTAATGTCCATAATACATCAATGGAGTCTTTATTGCAAATTATATTAGCTGTGATTTAATATAGTTATAAGTGGGGATATATTTCATTGCATGTTTCTAAGTAAATTGTAACAAATCATCAGGAGGTTCTAATGGTTTCATTTTACCACATCCTTAGAGTTTATATTCTGTCTTCAATGTTCAAGCTTATATTGTTTCCATGGCAAGACTATCACAACATCCACCAAATTTTATTTATGCTTGTCATTTCAAATCAGTGCGTCTAATCACGCATGCAGCCAGCTTGGGTCATGCTATGCTAAAAGTTATTTGTATCAAAAAATGTAAGCATTCAATGAGATTTTATTATGTTTCAGTCTGTACATGTGTAGTTCACAAAAGATGTCACAAGTTGGTTATCACAAAATGCCCAGGCATGAGAGATGAGGTGAGTGTGTCTTACTGCAGAGTATTATCTTTATATTATTATGTATTATATTATATATTATTTTTAGTATTATTTTTAATATCATATGTATTTTGTAAATATCAAGAAACTGAATTTTTTAAACTAATCTTTAAATGATATTGTCTTTCAGTCAAATCAAGATACAGAAAGTCCACGTTTCAGTATAGATATGCCACACCGTTTTGTTGTTCACAACTACAAGAGATTTACATTTTGTGACCACTGTGGCTCACTGTTGTATGGTTTATTTAGACAAGGTTTACAGTGTGAAGGTAAATATATAATAGAACAGATTTATTATACATAAAATGATTTACATGAATATGTAATACTTGAATCTGATGTCTGTTTATACAGCTTGTAATATAAATGTTCATAAGAGGTGCCAGAAAAATGTAGCAAATAATTGTGGCATTAACACTAAGGCTATGGCTGAGATTTTAAGTACAATGAATATATCACCAGACAAACAAATAAAAACTCCAAAGATTAATTATAGAACAACAACTTGTCAGTCTGGTCAAACACCCACAACAGTAACAGTCACAGACACATTACCAACGGATAATTCACAAACAATTCAAAAAACGGAAGAAACATCTGTTATCGCTACTGAAAATGCAGTACCTGCTAGTGAGAATGAAGTTAGGAAATTTGGTATCGAGGACTTTAATTTCATAAAAGTTCTTGGTAAAGGTAGTTTCGGGAAGGTGATGCTAGTAGAACGAAAAACTAATCCCGATGAAGTTTACGCTGTAAAAATTTTAAGAAAAGATGTGATTATACAAGACGACGATGTAGATTGCACAATGACGGAAAAGAGGATTTTAACACTGGCAGCGAGACATCCTTTCCTTACAGCTATTCACAGTTGTTTTCAAACAAATGACCGATTATTTTTTGTTATGGAATATGTGAATGGAGGTCAGGATTAATTGAAATATAATTATAAATAAAACGTATAGAAAAATATTCTTTACTATCTGAATATAAAAAATATTTTGCTTCTTTCAGGTGATTTAATGTTCCATATTCAAAGGGCTCGAAAATTTGACGAAGCAAGAGCACGCTTCTATGCGGCAGAAGTTACGCTTGCATTACAATTTCTTCACAAGCATCATATTATTTATCGAGATCTCAAGTTAGACAATATAATACTCGACCAGGAAGGTCATTGTAAATTAGCAGATTTTGGAATGTGCAAGGAGGGTATTATCGAAGGGAAGACTGTTACAACAACATTTTGTGGCACACCCGATTATATCGCACCTGAAATTCTTCAAGAATTGCATTATGGTGCTAGCGTTGATTGGTGGGCACTTGGTGTTTTAATGTACGAAATGATGGCTGGTCAACCGCCTTTTGAAGCAGATAATGAAGATGATTTATTCGAATCAATTCTACGAGACGATGTGCTTTACCCTATCTGGATCTCAAAAGAGGCAGTTTCTATTTTAAAAGGATTTATGACAAAAAATCCAGCTAAGAGATTAGGTTGTGTGGCTGCTAATGGTGGTGAGAACGCTATAAAAGTTCACCCATTTTTCCAAGAAATAGATTGGGAAGCACTCGAAGCGCGTAAAGTGAAACCACCAATTAGGCCAAAAACTGTAAGTTCATATTGAATTTTAATAATATGTTAAAATAATTGAAAAATATTTCACGATAATTGCGTGTTTCAGAAAAGCAAAAAGGACGTAATGAACTTCGATACGGAGTTTACAAAAGAAGATCCAGTGTTGACGCCAGAAGATCCAGATGAAGTGAGCTATATAAACCAAGAAGAATTCCAAGGTTTCTCCTTCGTCAACAAAGACTTCAACCCTGCTAGGTTTGGGGCGCAATAAGAAGTAAGAACACAAGCAAATGAAGAGGGTTCAATGTTAATATCATCTTAAACGCTTCTTGCTTGGAAAATTGGCGAGCATGCCAATCTGCAAAGCTGAACATCGGCGTTTTGAAGCTGCTCGGGGTCTCCTTTGTATTTTATCTCCACCGGGGATAATTTTACTACGTATCATCGGAAGCAATGTTCAAGCTGTACAAAAAAGTGGTGGAGATCATCAGGAATTTGGGAAATCAGCTAGAAACTTCGGTCTGTTTCACGTACAAAAAAAAGTGGTAATTTTCGCAGAGAATTTCATTGCTAACAAGGAAGCGTGGCCTCAGTTCGAAAAAAAGAAATGCGTTTGGATCCAAGTCTCTTAAAGTTGGACAAAATTCTTGATTTCCTTTGTTTTCTTGAAACAAAGACAAATGTGATTGAGATGAAACATCAGTAAGAGATTTCATTTGTAACATTGATAAGCAGAAAGATCACGTGCTTTGGAAATTAAGTATCGGTTAAGAAACTTAGTACAAAAAATACAAAACAGAAAGAGAAAGTCATTTTCGATGGCATGATGGTAAAGGTCGCTGGGCGATCTATCATTTTTCTGTTGATATTGATATTCTCGAGGAAGATTCGAATTAAATACCGAATTTTTCAGTAATCTCTTAACCGTATATTTCGTTTCCTCTTAGAGTTTCTTTCGTAGAATGTCTCTCTGGAACTACAAAGTTTTTCATCAATGACAAAAAAAGAGTACTCGCGCAGGAAAAACCACGAATCTGCAGGATATGAAACTCATCGACATGTCAATTTTGCATTGAAATTCAGTTCCATTAAGGTATACAAAATTTTACCTGATTTACAGATTCCTAGTTAACCATATATAAAGACTTGGCACTTATTACGCATTTTTTTTAGCGCTTACGTACTTACGGACTTAATTTTCATTGCAATTCACGAGAATTATTTTTTACTACGGCAAGAATACCGACAAAAACAGGACGATCGAATTATTGTGATTATTGCTTAGTAAGTCGAGTTTTTAGGTCTTAGCGTAGTGTATCAAATCACTAGTGATCAAGACTGAAACAGAAGCTGGGCTTAACTTTTAGGTAAGCACCGGCTGCAGGCGTAATTATAATTGCCGAGTCTATAAAAACCTGTGCATACATAATAGCATCATATAAAGTAACCACATAGAGAATCGAGAAGTTATGTTCCGGTTCGAATCGAGATCTCGTGTCTTCGAACGGTCTAAACTTTTCGTCGAGCAGAGGAGCATCTCGCAGCGCTTCTCCGATAGGATTTAAATGATAAACAAAATAATAATAAAATAATCATACAACACTAAAAGAAATCATGCTCGCGTGGTGAAGATCGAGCAGGATACGATCTGACCAGGTGGACATACCAATTTCATACTTAACATAGAATTTTAAACGATCATAGACGGATTCCACTGGTGGTTGTCCCGTCAAAGCTAACACAAAATGATAAATATATCTTACGTATAAATACGTATAAATTTAACTTATTTTAACATACGCCTAAAATTGTAATGAACAAAAAAGGTCTCGCTATCAGAAACACCGGTGAACATATAAAAGCGATGGTCTCTGGTGAAATTCTCTGGTGTTGCTGTGTGTGTCGAGTCTTTCACAAAGTGTTATAGACAGAGCATATATACATACATATGTATATGCTTTGTAAAGTTACCGCTAAGCGAATTAAGAAAATTGTAAGGAAGTCCACCTAGCGATGTCGATGCACTTTCCGGAAACTTGTTGTCTCTAGTTAGGTGTCTTTAAAAGCTTGAAGCAACAACTCGTGTACTTAAATTAGAAAAAGCTGCAAGCTCCTTAGTGTTAAGTGATGAAATAGTCGAGAGCCTTATCCGTACCATAAGAACGTTGAAATGCGTAAAAGAAAAGAAAGGGAAGAAAGAAACCAGTGAATGTTATATCGAGTTAAGTATCGTTGTCGGTCCTAACGGCTAATAAGGATAAATTAATTCGAGATACATAAATGAGAGACAAATTTCTCGTGTTTTAACAAGTGAACAGAAAATACTCTAATATTTGGGGCACGTAGTCCACCGTTTTGTGCCGTCGAGTTTATACCAAAGATTTCGTTCAGACTTTCCGTAGAAACCTCGCAGAACGAATTAACGAGGGTAAGATCGCGAATGAATCACAATCTCATATCGATCCGACTTCAATCTTTGGTGTAAACTTCAATCGTCGTTGATAGTTTTAATGAGAAAAGTTTAATTGATAAATAGTAACGATAGACCGTAACAATTAGTCGATAATATGTTTTAGTGATTATAAATTCAGAAAAAAGGACAACTGCGGTGAAATCGTGCAGTAGTGCAGAGCAAAACTAAAAAAAAAAAGAAAAACAGAAAAAAATATTTTAGCGTACTGTCTACCAATGAGCCACTGGATAACAGACAGCCCCCAGATTCTATTCAAATGGCTTATTGTATGACCAGAAACGCGTTACTCAGTGTCGTGTCGAAATTGTCGTCGTGTCATACTCGTACATTTTTATGGACTCCGTAGATATTTAGGTTCATTTAAAAACAAAAAATGTCATAAAAAAATTCATTGGTAGAGTACCTTTAAATCACGTGCTGCCCTCTACGTGCTTCGATTTTGTACAGAACTTGAAGTTCGAGAGCCGCGGCACCGACACAATCGAATTGTGAACAAAATGATGTTCTAAGTTACGGCACGTGTCGTGTACTCATCGCACGATCTTAGAAATTAACGATGTACGAGATGAATATTACCATTTCAAGGAGAAATCACCTATCGTAAGATATATACATGTACGACGTCGCTTTTATGAAAGCAACGTTGTACTCGCAGCCATTGACACGAAATAATGATCGTTCGCATGTAAATGTAGCTGATCGTATCTTTTTACAGCTTTTGCTTGCATAGCAATAATTATTGACCAGTGAATATAGTATCCTATTGATGTATCGACCGATGAATCGATAGTATTCTCCGTGTACTAAATTCAGAGTGCTATATCCTTGTCGTTGGCAAACTGTCATAAAAATTAAATTTATTATTTATTATACATAATATCAATTTCTTAGAATTTAATTCTTAGTTTTTAAATATGTATTAAATTTCTTAAATGATCCAATAGGAATTTCTATTGTTTCTAAGAAAGGGAATTGTGTTTAAGATAACTTAAAAAAAACTGTCCGATTGACAAGGATCTGTACTTGATTCATCTGCGTTCGTGCACTTATCGTAAATCTAGTCAGAACGAGAATATCGAGAAAAGGTGTCTGGCTCGATGTATCGAGCTACGGAAAAGGATATGTTTAAATTCAAAAGAGACGAGTTAGTCCGGCCTACGCTTAAAAAAAAGACGGTTTCGTGCGTTATTCGAACAAAAAATTACTGCTATACCATGTACCTATTGTTACGTGTAGAGTTACCGCGTAACAAATATCCGTACGTCTAAAAAAAGAAAACAAAAAAAAGAAAGAAAACAAACACTGTATCGTCTAGGCGTAGTAAAGCGAGTTTCTTTTTAGTCTTATGTCCGGTACATTAGAAAGAAGATTTTCAGCACTCCGCGTCGTATTATCGATAGTCATATCGCGATATATCTCTTTCGGTTGTATATATCGTTTTTGTCAGAACGATAGATTCTCGATGGTCGTTGAAAATGGCGCGAATCAGACGAGAGAATGCAACGATTGCCGTCCTAAACACATCGATACGTCGAGCGGGGTTAATCGATTATCCAAAGGTTTCTTTCGACTTTAATTGCATAGAAAGTAAGCCATTGGTGATTTATAAGTACGTTACAATCGTACACCGGTGTACGATTACACCGTACCATAAAATGTTACGAATTCTGATCCGTCGAGATTTAAATGAAAAAGTAATATTCGTTGAAAGACTTATCGAATAATCAAAGTTGAAATCTCATTCATTGTGTGGGAAGAAAGAATATGTTTGAAAGAAAAAACAAATTATCGAAACGTACTGTTTATACTGTTGTTATTGTTGCAACGATCATCGAGCTGACAAAGATGTTAATCTCTTTTTTTTTAAGTTAAACATTGTATGTTTTTTTTTTGGTTAAAGAGAACGTGTGGCGTTTCATTTATTCTAATGTTACATCGTTTTACAGTATTTATGTTTTTCAATATCATACAAGTATTCTTGAGATATCGTACACGGCCAGGCCACGTTAATAGCTGAATGTTAAGGTTGCTAGCTAATTAGCGAAAAGTAAATATATATTTTTTTAGTTTCTCGTTAAGTACATCAATTTTTTCAGACATTTTTTATCGGAACCTTTCGTCCTTAGGTTTTATCTTTTTTTTTGTATTTACAGCGATCGAATCGGAATAACTTTTTTTCTACTTAATTTCTACACTTTATATGGTCCTCGTTTTAGTGCGCATGCGTAAGCTTTTCTAATGATTGTGCTTCGCAAGATCTAGCTTATATCGTATAACGAATTGTTTATATTTTTTATCGTCATGTAACAGAGGAGAGATAAAGCCAGAGTATCTTTGCGTGTGTGTAAATTACAGAGTTTAACGATTCACGTTGCACAATTTAACGGGTATGTAACTATTAAGATTATAATTTCCGTTGTATATATATTTCTTTCGATTATCGAAGAGAACTATCGTCATCGATTCCATGGCGTATAAGCAATGTATTTTAAAATCGGCTGGGCTAAAAAAACAAAGAAAGGGGAGTGAAATAAGCAAAAATCAGAGTACATAAAAGAACAAAAAAAAAAAGAAAGAATATAATGGTAAATATGTATAAGTATATACATACTTATATATATATATATATATATATAGTAAAAAATTTACAGTAGCATGTTAGAAATAAATCTGTGGCAGACGATAGTACTCTTGTCAGGCGCCGACACTCTAACCTAACCCCATAAACAATTTTTGCCGTGAGATTTTTGTAACCGCTAGTCAATCGTATTAAAATAGGGAAAAGGGGATATTGGGGGGGAGAAAAAAAAAGAAAAAGTTATGCGTTATCGATGAAACGTTCCACTCGCTTCGTTTTAATACTGTATGCGTACGCACGTGACCGTACACCGGATATCACGTGCCGTATATTCGTTAAAAAAACGAGGAAAGACGTTAATTTATCGATGTATACGCGAGATTATAAGCCAACAGGAGGTAAAACCGCGTATTTTTTTGACGTGTCAAGTTAACATACGTAAAGAGCGAATGAAGTGATATATACATATATATATATAAATTATAAATATATATATTATATGTTGCATAAATTAAGATGATAAAAGAAAACTAAAATATTGTTGCAATATAGAGCGCTAAGTAGGGTCACACGTAACTATCAACTGTGGTACCCCTTTCCTTTTTAGGATATAATTTACAGAAATTATATATATATATATTATATATATATTTATTATTATATATATATAATTATATATATATATAAAGCATACATACCCGCATATATATATATATGTGTGTGTGTATGTATACGAACAAAAAAAGAATAGAAATGTATATATTTATAAATATATATACGTACTACATAAATAGGAAGTATCATATTAGGAATACGTCATATTCTTTATGTTCCTTCAGACCTATGTTAAAATCCGTCATTTTTCTTTCTGTTTCAACGATCTTGGTTTGCTTTTCTGTTCATGGGAACGCGGGATGGTTGCTGCAACGATGACGACCTTCTAGAAATCGCGGATGGAGAAAAAAAGAAGTTACAAAAAAGAAAATAATAAAAAAAAGGGACCAACGTCGCTGAAAACGAACGAACATCGTGGATTTTATCCTGGGTCTGAAAGATATCGGGAATGCCATACAAAAATGAACAAAACGAATAAAAAAAAATATGAAAGAAAGCATCTGCAAAAAAAAGATGATACCAAGATCATAAACTCTGTAATGTTGTAAACTAAATATCGTCTGTGCACAGTGTTGGGTAAAGATATTCTAAAAATGGAATGACTGCAAGATACTTCGTGAAAGCCTTTTGAAACTCGCGATCAATCACCGGCTCCTCTTTCGTGTGTGTTAAGCAATCGTCATATCTGATATAACTTTGTAATAATAGTACTATTATTAATAATAGGGCTGTAAAATCGTGTGAATATAACTCTAGGTACGGGACAGAATAGAAATTACGTTGGAGATGCAAACGAAACGAATTCTCTGATTGTACCAAGGGACAGCCGGTAACAGCTGTTATTCGAGTAAATCGTGAACGATTAGCAGCGCTTCGATCGAATTCTCAATGCCTCATAAAACTTTACTTTCTACGTGTACATAAGTGTAAGCGTGGAGCTACGTACTCACGTAACATCACATATTTGGAAATGTAATATTCTTAAATTTGACCAAAGGTGTAGGCATTTCAGTTCACACGAAGCAAAATGAAAATGAGAGATGGTCTATGCGTTTGAATTACTTACACTGTCTCATCGAACACACGAGGAACATATTCGACAGTGTGAAGGCCCGTTTTTAGATAAATTCGTTAACCCCCGGTGGCACAAAAGATCCGTTTTCACAAACGAACGAGCAATCAGCCGAAGGCTGGAGATAAATTTACTTCCTCAAAAGATACATACATAATCGAGAGAGTTTTATCCTCTGACGAAAGTAGCCGTCCGTATGATTGGAAAGCAAAAAAAAAAAAAAAAGAAAAAAGAAAAAGTGAAAAAGAGGAAGAAACGAGCGAAGGCAGGATGGAGAATTTCGATGCGCGAAGGAGTAGCAATCGCTGTGTTACAATTGTATTAAAACAAATGTGTCGTTGAATTTTCATAGCGAGCGTACCTACGTATATGTATATGTTGACCGTATCATTGTCGTTACCGATCGTAGAATTTATGAAAGCTCTCTGAGTGTGTCCTTTCGTTACCTGAATCGCCATCCTTCCTTTTCACACGACTTTCATACGTCGCGCCGACCATCAAAACTCTCTCTTTCCCCCGTTTTCGATATTTACAATCAAAAACTCTCCTTTTTTTACTTCTCTTTTCATTTTTGAAATATTTTGCTCACTTTTCTTCAGAATATATTGTATGTCATTGTAAAGCTAAGCGTTCGTGCGTGCGTGCGATATGTACATAAATGTAACGATACACATGCGCATACATTATAGTGAAACGAATTGTATTCGTGCACGATGATGCATCGTACATGTGACACTGTGCGAGAAGAAGCGATTTTTTTTAGAGAATTTATCATCAAACGTTTTCTGTTGTTTGACTCTTGTAAAAGTAGATTTACTTTCTAGTGAGAGATAGATTTTTCCATGAAATGACCATTAAGTTTGAATTTTCTGTAGGCAGAAGGAAAAAAGATACGAATACAAAAGATGCATTGCTTCTTTTTGTACAGTGTTTTACATGAGCTAATGTGTGTTTCGTTGAAGCTGGAAGAGCGACACTATTTTCCTTCCGACTCGAATTGAATCTTGTATTTTACTTTATTCCCGATTCGCGCACAAATGCAAGAAATGATGCGTTAGATCGACCAACGCCCAATGTGATGCACACAAGCTGTTTAAACGTACAATTAGGGAACAAACATTTATTTTTTTATATGTACCCCAGCTGGTCGTTCGTCGGACATTTTACGCGCGTGATTGAGGATTGAACATCTCGTATAGGTCAAACATTATTTCGCGTGTTGTATCTCCTCGCACAAAAAAAATTTATATATCAGCGTCTGTAAGTTTTCCTGTTAGAGTCTATAGAATTCCGGAATGTACACAAATTCAATCCCAAAAAGTTACGTTTTACAATAATGTTATTAAGAATAGAAAGTCTAATTAATACGTTGCAATTAACACCTTGTGAACTAACAACACACGTTGCTCTTGTTATTACAAATATTATCGACATCCAACCATTCTACCATTTATCATTACAAAGTAATATTAATTTTTATCATAAAGAGAAGTATCATTTAAGGAATTAAAAAAGGGTTTAAAAAAGAACAGCAAAAATGAACGCGTGATAGTGCACAAAGTGTTAAGCGTTTTGATTGTCAGCATCGATGCTTCAGAGCGAAAAATCATTGTTATTTTGATTAGAACCGCAATCGATCTATCTGATCGAAATATACGAAGACGAAAAAAATTAAAACAAAAGAAGGTAAGGAAACGCCAAGTCTCCGAGACGTTGACGACTCATCGAGAATCGAAGTTTTACACGTCCAGTCGCAGTTTCTTTCTAATGAGATTTATTGCGTTGTTGACCGTGCTAATTCTATCTGACTTAAGCCTATTTCCATGTTGAAGACACACCAGTGATTGTTGCCGAGCTGAAAAGTCCGAAGTCTAATTTATAAATGTGATAGAAAAGCGTGCGAGCAGGGAATTCGCGAAATCGGCTTTGGAAACAGTTCTCTAATCAAATTATAAATTAATTTCACCCAGAAGTATGTATCGTCTTTATGAGTTGCAAAGTGGATTGAGATTTATGAATCTTTTTATCTTTTGATAAATAACTTTTTTACGCGTATATTGAGAATTGTTCTTCCTTATCGATAGAGCATCTTACATATCCGCTTTGTAATTACATATATGGTAAAGTTCATTGTACAAATATTTGTTACTCGTTTTATGGTTGTCTTTTCGTCGACAAGTTTGTTAAACGGATCGTTCATCGATCGTTTGAACATACGATACAGAAGAGTCGAATAGCGGAACCGAGAAATACTTGGCAAGCATACATGCTGCTGTTTAAAAGCTCGTTAAAAGGAAGTTCCCTGTTCATGCGCGGACAGAGCTGTATTAGCGATCGTTATAAATGAGCATTATTTATTTCTCGATTGTATTTATATATCGTTAATCGTAGTGAGTCTTAATAGTAATTTACGGAAGTGTTATTATCTGGTGCTGAATATTAATATATATCTGTCGATGTATTGGTGACTCGAATCGAGATATCGTTAAGGAATTACGATCGAAACAAGGAGGAATTAGAATATTTGCATTAGTTGTTAAGTAAATAATTTTTGAAAAATAATTTTACTTAACTCGGTAATACAACGATTTCACTATATGAGTTACTTGTTACTCGTTGCTTGGGGAGTGGTAATTTCGTGTGCAAAAATTGCTACTGCTGATTAGCGTAATCAAGTTAGCTCGATTTCGACCGTATTACCGTGGTAATTAAAGATATTTCATTTATTGATCGATTATCTTTTCGATATTACAAATGATCCTTACGGTTCGCTGTATAAAAGAAAGAAAGAAAGAAAGAAAGAAAGAAAGAAGGAAACTCAGTGTAGTCGCTACCGTAAGAATTCTCCTTGTTCGTATAACGATACTTAACATTTTCGATCGATTCTTGATTCGATCTAGAAATACATCGGGCGTTATACGCGATTATTACTCCGTAGCTGATGATTCGTTATGTGCGTATTGTAAATTCGAACGATTGTGAATGTATTTTACTTGCGTTTGCACGAGTCCTACGCTATTTCCCTCGGTTTTAGTTTTCTTTTCTATTTCTTTACCGAAGCATTCCCAAGACGAATCTCGTAAGCACTTCTTTGTAGAAGTAGTAGAAAACACATTTACCGACCGGCATTTAAAATACGCGTATTCCGATATATTAAAATATTTCGACGGGATATTTTAATATATATCGAGGGGTGTTTAAAGCGGACACACTTATAAACGATGAAATATTGCAGAAACACACACACGTACAATATATATGCATGCAAAAAATTGAACGCAATGAAGAAAGTGTGTGTTGTTGAAATTAATTGAGTTGTTAATTTCGTGCAAATGAGTCAGAAATACATTACCAGTCTCGTTGAAAAAGATCTGCTTCTCATCCTAAAATGGGAACGAGAACGCGTGACGAGAGGGCAACGTTGTATGAAAAAACGCTTTCGGTGTTTTGTGACAAACAGTGAGTCCTATATGAGGCTATATAGTATAATAAGCAAAAACCCTTTGCACTCGATGTTTCTTTCGATGTATGTTACGTAATCAAATCGGATTATTGAAATATAAAAAGTAATTTTGAAACGATATCGATCGAATGTTTATTTTTTAATAGTTTCTACAATACGACTGGTTAAGTCTGTAATAAATGGAGGATACATTATTAGGAATTAAATTTATTACGGTTTACGGTATAACCTGTTCTTTGTTAAATCGTTTTATTTCGATTGGTTAATTTTTTGGTTCTTCTTATGTATTATATTCGTGAAAAGTATGGTATAGTAATGAAGGAGATTCTTCAGTTCTAACTATACACACATACTTGATCATTGCGATTATACTCGAGGTCGATGCCAAACAGACGCTGTTCCAACAAAATCGATTATCATGAACTTGCAACTACTCAAAGTATGGCCTTCGGTCCTTGGCAGTGACCGGAAATATTTCGTGGCCTCGACCAATATTTCCAGAAATACCGATTGAAGGTCTTGCTGCGAAAAAGCGACGCTGAACTATCAGAATTGCGTCATGTATAAGGTGACATTGAAATAAGTAGTCCCATCTAGCGTATACTTCTCTTTTTAAACCTGAAGAAAGATCATCATATTGACACAGATCGAGAAATTTGTGGAAATGAAACTTACATAATAATTTCTTTCATTCACTAGATCTTATAATGAACAATTTATTTTGAGCTTAACAACTTCTGGACGTCCATATTTCCCATACAATCGATTAATCACGATCGATATAAAAGAACATCCACAATTTTTTTCTAACCTATACATTTTGAGGTCGATACGCTTTAAGTTTTAAGATCGACTAACAAATCCATAACTTATTACGTAACGTGTTTAAAACGGTTCCTTTTTTGTGATCGAGTGGAAAGGGTTAACAACTGTGTAAAACAAAAAGTACCTCTATTTTTCTTTTTCGTTGTAAAGTATTTTCAAGTATCATAACACCTGTTTGATATTGCGAGCACCCGATGAAGTTATTCTGCCAAGTCTATCTCGTATTTGTTGAGAAACTATGCAGGTAAGAGAATCTTTGTTTTTGACGCGAAGAAAGTATTTTTACGATATAGTTGGGAAAACTAGGAAACCGGATGCGATTCAAAAGAGTGCGTATTATGAACACAGTTGCGTGCACGTGTCGAATATTAGTTTGAAGGAGTGAATGAACGATTTACGGGGCAAAAAGAGACAAAAGAAAAAATGGAAGAAATAAGAATTGCACATCCTGTTGATTATGTATTTTTTAAAGTTAGCATTGAGGCATGCCTATATTCCTATGGAATCGATGAATAATGCTATAATTTTAATGACAAAAATGGAGTAAAATAAAATATTAAATAAAAAGTAAATTGACCAGAAAAAGATCTTTTATTTAATCAAAATTGAATAATTTCATTTTTGTCATTATAATTTTAGTCCATACAATAGCGACAATTTTCTTTCTTCTTTTTCTAAAAAATTCTGTTTAAATAATACATATTTTCATTCATAATATTCGTGGAATGTTTCTTAATTTCATTACAGGTGCCAAAAAAAATATTACAGGAAAAATAGAACTGCATAAATAATAGTAAAAGAAAAAATACAGAAAAACTGATATAATTCTTATATGCTACAACATTGATTTTATCTTGGCCAAAATGCATCCATTTTGATATCGTATTTTTGTAAATAATGATTTAATATCATTCTCTATTGAACAGGGATTTTATTACTTATTGCCCAAAATTTTAATGAAACAATTTACACACAGATATGTATTGTAAATTACTGAAACTTCGATTTTGATCCATTATGGCAAAGATAAAAATACGATGTAAGCGCAGAGGTTTAAATGATCTTAAGGCCATTTTTACACATGTCTGTAGAAGTGCGTCTTTTAAAGACAAGTTTTTTGACAGCTCCATCTGCCATACTTTGTTGAAACATGCGTCCATTCCAGTTCCAGTCTAAAGAGAGTTAACGTATTATTTCCGTCAATGTTGCAGCACATTTAACGCGTTTAGAAACGTGGGAAGAAGGTCTTAAAAGGGGAAAAAGTAATTTTAATGGGTACAAACTAAATGACCGAAAATGGTGCGTGCAAACATAAGAATGTTATTAAATGTAAGGATTTATGTTTATCACTTTCTTCCTTTCCAATTGTCCTAATTTTTATTTTTGAAAGCTATTTAATTTGTCATAATTTATAATAATTATTATAATTTGTCATATCTGAGAAAAAAACACATTTATGTACGAACGATTGCCTTTGTGCTTGCTGTGTTTGCCTTGTCATAATCATAAATCAAATACGTTTAACTGATCGAATGCAAATATATGTCTATATATTAACGGAGAGTTTATCGGTTGCAAATACATGGGCAATCGTGAACCCAAGCAAATACTGTTACTTGTCTGATTATTGTATACAAAATAAATAAAAAATGTATATATACATCAGAAACGGTAGTTTTAATTGTGTAGATTACAACCTATTCAAGAAATTCTTTTGAAACATCTAAAATTTTATTAAGCTCAATTATCAATCCAATATAATTCATGTATATTTTTAATGCCGATTTGTGTTGTAACCATATAAATATTACCCATCGTATTTTTATAATATTCCAATTAATCTGATTTTTAATAATTTGAATAATTCAATAATCATTCATAAAACAATTATTCTTGAAGAAACAGAAATTCCTGTTATTTGCAATATTAAAGCTTCGCTTTCTTTTATTGTATCCTTATACATAGCTCGAGTATTTAATAATCTATATATATATATATATATTTATATTTATATTTATGTTCATATATATATATATTTATATTTATATAATAGTATGTATATTCTCGTCACATGTAGGCGTGTAACTCTCCCCATCTTTCTCTTTGTACGTGTATTTTCTCCGAGTTTTACAACAGTCTGTCGTGTTGCATGTGTAACTGAGAGTGTAATTCGCGGTGTGCGTATCGTCTATGCGTGTCTATTTATATATACGTATATACAGTGTCGATTGTTCTTAAATATTTCAATATAACATCATCAACCAATAATTTATTTCGCTTAAGCTACACATACAGGGGTCGCGTACTTCTCTCCCCGTTTCTTCTTTTTTTCTTAAGTATCATGCATGCGTCGCGAAAATCACATCCTTGTTTCGCAATGTTCTCTTCACACATTCACATCATCTTTTATTCTTTCTCTCTCTCTCACACACACACACACTCACACGTGCTCACCTTCTCTCTATCTTTTTCCTTCTTTCCCTGCTCTTTTTCTTTAATTAGTTAACACGAAGTCTCACTCGTTAAACAGCTCTCGAAGACTAAGGACACCCAAAGCGGATCACAGTCTGTCTCTGCACTCGTAGAATCTTAGCCAAACTCCCGGAAAGGAAATTCGAATAAATACAGATTATAGAGGATACACTAACTTCTCGTTTCGTCACGACGAATTCTCGATCCTTCACAATTTGCGATAATTTATATAGTTGATCCTTAAATACGCATTACATAATGTTTTTGCAATATTTTATAATAGGTAATTGAGTCTGATCGCAATGTAATTGGTTTTGCCGCCAATTTTTAGATGGCGCGTTTATCGGGGGAAATTACTTTTGTTTTTTATACTACAGTTTTCCTTCGCAACTGGGCAAAGTTATAGCTTTAAAACAGTAGACGATAGAAAAAAATTTTGCTATACAAAATTAAAACTGATCAAATGGCTACAGTGAAATTGTAAATTTAACTTTAAAATTTTTTACATTATAATTAAGATATCTTTTAAATTAATCATCCTCAGACACAAGTACGTTGCTATCTATTTTGTGGAAATAAGAAACATATTGATTGATGTATATTAAAAAAATACTTTAATTTGAAGCAACAAAGGTGATTCTCAACTCTAAAATTATTTCTACCTCTACTTCCAGTGCAGCCACATGTACTAAGTGATGCATTACTTAAAAATCTAATTGTACCTAATGAAATCTTTGTCTGTCATTTATCATTCTAAATCTATGAATTCGTTTGTGAGTGTATGTCTAGAGTTAACGCGTAAATAAGGATCTGACAATAATTCGAGTCCTCGTGACGAAATCTTGGTCCGAATAAACTCAGGATTTTTTTTTTTTTTTGAGAACTCCAGTGTTCGACAGAAGATTCTTGGAGGAAATTTCTTGTTTATGTTTACATTAACCCTTTCTTGACTGTGTCCCGTAAAAAGTGTATATCTTTTTTTCTGTGGTGCTGGACTTCGTAATTATTACTCGAGCAATGGCCATTGCTCGTTATTAAAAGAGTAATATGTATTAGCGAAAAACTAATAGTATTTCTACATTATAAACTGTAAACAGTGTAGAGATCTGAAAAAGTTTCGATTCTTTATATTAATCTCGTCACTACATTATTAAAAATTATTTTGAAAGGGTTAAATTACAATTAGATAATATCGTTTCTGTATATAAGTGAGCTGTAAATCTAATTTTACGTGGAAATGTGATCACTGAACACTGGAGAATTTTGCTTGAAACCTGTTGTTATTGTTTTTAGTTTAAAGTTTAAACATTTTTTTCTTTATTTAATATTTACACGTCAAGATATCGAGCGATCTTTTTGGATTAAAGAAAGAAATTTCTTTGGACGCAATTTCGTGGCAATTTCCGATCGATGCGATCACGCCGGAATCACGGATTCTTTGTTAAACTTCCGCCTAAACGATTTCTTCCATTATACTTGATTATAACTTCGTAATTATAACCTTTACGAGAAAAGGGATGATAGCACGAAAGGATTGTCTATAAAATGAATGTTAGATTATCATTCGATTTTCATCCTCGAACTTGTTCGAATACTTCTGAAATACGAGTCAAAGAGACTATCATCCTTTTCCAAGATGTCGTTCATACAGTAGTGTTTCGTTAATTGGCCAGACGTCATTTTGTTTGGCTACTTAATGAGAGTGGTATGTTCTTAGGAAATCTCAAATATCTTTCATTTCTATTGAAATCTGATGTGATACAAATGATCTGACACATTTATTTATTTTACCTGTGTAATCGCTGATAGTCATAATGTTGGCCATTTAACGAAGCAAAGTCTGTGGTCAGTTAACGAGGCACCACGATATCTTTGTATTATTAATTAATATACGTCGAGTAAAATTTTACGTGAAATATTGCGTCTAAATATAATACGTATATAATCGTATTTAAATTTTGCGCAAGATTAACATTTGAAACGTTAACATCGATTGCAATATTATGGAATCTTGTATATTATTGTATCGTTGAATAGAGTGATTAACAAGAGAGACAGAATTGAAAGTATAAAATCAATAAATTGGTCGTCTCTGATATTAATTAAAATAGATATAAAAACTATCCAATCACCCTTCGTCGAACGATACAAAAAATGATATGCCAAAAATGTAATACCATTGATCGCATTAAAATTTAATGGTTGATTCGATAATCATCGACTTTCTTAATCTTGTGTCATATTATTCTGCAAAAAACACTGTATAAAAAACATTGACAATCGCTCGTAAAAAAGACAACGACAATGACTGACAAAATAGAAATAGAAGTCTTCGACAGCTTTCTAATTACTTGTTTTTTTTGTAAATCGTAAAATGGCAGTTATTTGTTGATCCATTCTCTAATCTACTCTCTCCGCGGCAGCAGCTATTTTCTTGTAATGTCTCTCGAGCTCTAAGCTAATCGAATAAATACTGGAAGAAAGAAGTATTTCTAGGCTAGTGCTGTCTCGTCGCGACGAGACTTTATTCGTCGCCTTATAGGCCTTGCCGATAAAGCATTAATAACTATAGAGACATTTTCTCGCTACAACCTGATACTGAAACTATATTGTTTAATTCACACTAATTAAATAATAAATTCGAATAGAGATATCGAAAGAATATAAAAACGAATTAATGAATAAGTAATATAGAATTATGTAAATTGAAATGAATTAAAATTGTAGTTAAAATTAAATTAAATGTATGTTAAATAAGTATAATAAAGGAATAAAAATGTGTGTGTGTATATATATGTATATATACATTATATTATACATATATGTATATACGTGTATGTGTGTGTGTGTGTGAGATAAAGATTAAGGTATGAGGTTGAGGAGAAGTATCGCATCTAATAAGTTACCTAACTTTTTAACTAGCTTGCGATTGTATCACTGGAGCACCTCTGTGTAATACCGAAGCAGGTCGAGATTTACGACCACCGGCAGGAGCCGTAAGATTTGTCGATGGTTGTTGAATCGGTTGCTGCGCTATTTGTTGGGCAATTGCCGATTCTCTTTTCGGTACTTCCGGTGGTGATTGAAGAACATCCATGTATTCGCGAATTAAGTTCGCAATTTGGTGTGCCTGCAAATGAAATGATGGCAATATCAGTAAATAATAATTACGCAGTTAAAGAAAATGTTTTAACACTCTAAACATAATTATTATTCAATATAAAATTTGTGCACTATAATATAAATTCTTAAACAAAAAGAATTACCTGAGATGTCGTAAGGATAACTTTGCTCTGCTTCTTATCAGTACCAGTGATAATCATCAAACAACTAACAGCTGGACTATAACTGAGAATACTGCTATATTCGTAGGTACAGAGAGTGTTTCTGGAACGATGCTCCAAAAGGTGAAGACCTTGCTGGTCGACGGCCAACCACAGAACACGTGGCCAATTCGAAGTAAATGATTGCATGACATCGAATATCGTGGCCCTGTGAAGCGGCCACGATTGAATTAAATTCAGGAACGCCTTCTTCGCTTCGGGCGGTGTCATTCCTCGTAGTGATTGATGGTGTTGAAGTACTCCTTCAATGCATAAACTTGGAACCAGTCTTGGTGGAAGGCAGTGACTTGATATAGTTCGGTAATCGTGATCCGATACAGCGTCTTCGCAATCACCTAGTTCTAATTGCGCTTGTAACGCTGTCAGCATCATCTAAAAACAGATTATAAATTTAGATAATCTATACCATAATTTATTGGATTTTAACGGATAATAAAAAAAGAATAATTATTTACAGCTTCTTTCTCAGTAATAGGAAATCGATCAGCACGTAAATCATGCAGTACTTGATGATAAAGTAACTCTTTCTCCACCGGATCATCGAGATTCATGTACTGATCAAGGAACAAATGTTTCTTAAATAAGAAGAAATGATGTGCGTGCTTTCTTTGCGATTGATTCTGTTGTGCGTTCGCCGTTCTGTAACGCTCCCATTTCGACATCACATCGGCAATCTTTTCTTCTGGTATCAATGCTCTTTCGGTCGGTCCTAAGACTTCATAAATGGCATAACCTATAAATCCCAATTAAATTATAAATATTTACAAGCCATTTAACAATTAAAAGAAATAACAAATTTAATTTAACTTCGATTACCCATGGCAGTTTCTTCTAAACCAATCTTAGTCTTGATAATCTCCATAACGTCTCTAGCTGTTGCTGAAGGATGAAATTCAACAGCATGATATTGTCCATCCATGAAATGGAATCTCGCATAAATAGGCCTGCGATTAATCGTGCACATTATTTCTTCTCTGCTCGGCGGCCATTGTCTTCTTCTCGTGCCCTGCGTCTTGTAAAGGCACTTTTCAGCAAATCTGGCGTATTTTCCCTCCTCCGTAACGTAATCACTAGCGCATCGTTTCAAATGCGCTATCAGATACTTTCGAATTACTTTCTGTGGAGGTAGAATAACTGAACAGGCCAAAGAAAGTAACGCCCAATGCCTGAGATTGACTCGACTATTAGGATCAGGGTGATCTGTCGTTTGTTTAATCAATTGAAGATACAGTTCACCTAAGAGATTCTCCTTTCTTATACAACGTTCCATCACGGTTTGTATCAAGTTTACGTGTTCATCTTCTACCCTACGAACCGTATCTCCGTTTTGTCCTAATCCAGCGTAAGTTAAAATTAATTGGAATACACTAAGAGCCATCTGTTCATCCGGATCGGGTAGTTTTGAGAGACTCTGAGGTATAGTTTGTCTGCTGAATGCCCAATAGGCATAAGGAAATCCTTTATAGGTTTCACCATGATCAGTCGCGCTACCATGTTCTTGCCTAAGTTTCTCTATCTTGTGCTTAGACAATCTTCGCAAAGTGTTTCTTAGAAAACCACCACCAGAGTCTTGAGGTTTTCTCAATATCTCCGCGTCCACTAGTGTTCTTCGGCAATTGACTAAGTTATGATAGAGCCTAATACGATCCTCGTTGGTAATACACTTGAGCTTCTTAGTAGGAACCTCGTTTTCCGTGATCCAGCCTGCCAATGCTGGACAGTAACTAACGATCAGACTACCTATCTCGTTCTTCTGTGGCGTTTCAAAAACAAAACACTTGTGCGAGCTGTCGGGATTGTGACGTAGAAGAGACAGTGTTATGAAAGAGTCACTTGGGTCTAGCATGATGCTTTCCACATCCTGATAACGATACTCCGATAAGACAAATTTATCATCCGGCTTGATCAGCATCAATCCATCGCAGTTTATACCCAAGATTAGTTGATTGCCATACGACCAATAACCACGATAAGTTACGTTGAACATAGTCGTACCGTAGAGAGGGTATTGCATCACGCAAGATAAATACAACACCTTGGCTGCCAATTCTTTGCGACCGGCGCCATACTGTCTGTGTGCCTGCGCTATGATTGGCACCCAAACATCGTCGCCTCGAGCACGGCTGATTCGATAAGGCAAAAAACTATCCACCTCGCTGTAGTAATCCAGCCGATCGTTATCTTTTGGATCGCCCAAGGCGACTTGCGCTTGTAAGCCCGCCAACTGGAGCGCGACCTTTTCTGATACCGGGAAATCGTCGCACTGAAAAGTGACAAAAGAGAGAATAGGACGTTTACAAGAAACAAGATAAGATCAATAATTTGATTTTTTCCCTCTCTAGTTTACCTTCACAACGTTATATACAGCTTGAGCGTACAGCATGTTCACCTCGACGGGATCTTGGGATATTTCTCGGGTATTTCGGAAAAGCCTTCGTTTGAAAACGAATCGATTATCGCCACTCCCTAAAGTAGCATTATTTCCACGACGAAGTGTTGAAAATGTTGATTGTGCTGTGTTTAATTTGCATTGTTTCCTGAAAAAAGTAAAATATAATAAGACAAGTTATCAATGTAAAATTAAGTATAATGAACTTTGATATAACTGCATAAATATTCGTAGTTTATTAATCGATAATAGTAATCAATGAAAATTTACATTTCCCAAGCAGCTATAACATCATATAGATAATCATGCGCTCGAACATGTTCTTCGCCATCCGGTCTACTTTGGTAAATTGCCCAACCTTCTAAAGACCTGAGACCCAATTTTTCACCTAACTTAGCAACAGCATCGGAAGCAGTATCAGTTGGATGCACATCGATTGCTTTAGTTCTTCCATCCAAAAAGAAGAATCGACAAACTATCGTGCCTAGTCGCCTCATAGCCGCAATCTCTACCGTCGACGGTGGATGTTGTCTACAGGAAACTTTCATATTTTTACAATTATCCACGCACCACTGAACGTATTGCCGTAGTTTGCCCTCGAGAGCCAAATTCTTTCGCAAGAAAGACACGAAATACTTGTACAGTAGTTTACTAGGTTGAAAAGCAACTATAGCCAAACAGAGCAATAACCAGACTCGTTCAGCCCATTCTGGGTTAGGATTGTTAGTTGCTTGTCGCATACATTGGACGAAAATTTCATCTCTTAATTCTTCACGCTCAATACCATAACCTATTATACTTTGAATAGTTGCAATTTCCTGATCTAGTTTCATCTCTCCTCTTATATACTTACAAAGATCCTAAAGATTAAGAAAAAACATTACTTTCAATGTTAATTAACAAAGAAAATAATCTGTACAAATAATTACTTACCCTGAAGACAGAACAAGCCACATTAACGTTATCAGGGTCGTACATATGAATGTGAGAATTCGGTATAGTAGAACCTTTGTAGTAGGTAACCATTTCGTACTTTGGGATGAATTCTACGCTCTTGCCACGTGATTTTCTAGTGAGCGTAGCCATGATTGTACCCTCGGGAGATCTTTCGTGGCTATTGAAATAATTTTGCGCAAATTCTACGATATCATGATAAGTAACTTCGTTATCAGGCTCCTTCTTGTCCTCCAATTCTTGAAGTTTACGCTCCACTCTGCATTTGCGTCTCTGTTCTCTCTCCACGGGTGGTTGTTGAGATTGCTGCACCTGCTGTTGTTGTTGATCATGACCATTCTGTTGCTGTTGTGGTACCGGTTGGTGGTGATTATGGTGCAATAAATGGAGACTATTTGAGTTTCTAGATTCTGGTCTCGATGGAGGGCTACCAGCAATCGGTTCTTTAATGACTTTGTTATTTGGTGCAGGTGGAGGTGAACCACAGGATTCACCGTTAACTAATGATCCAGAATTTCCATTGACCAAAATTGGACTGCTAGGACTGTTCTCTTCACGAGGTAAAACGGACTCGTAGATAGGCTCTCCATTATCAATAGAGGAATCGCCACCATTCATCGTCAAAGCTGTAGCAGGAGGTGGCGGAGGTGGAGGAGGTTCAGTGGGCTCTGGAAGACTCGGCTGACCGAGTTTGCCAGTGTTTGGACAAGGTATCCTTTGCTGTTGCTGCTGCTGCTGTGATGATTGTTGCAATGGCGAGGTAGCTTCTTGCCCATTTGGAGTATTTGCTTTAGATTCCGCTTTTGAATTTAACTCCATTTCTTGCTGAATTACAGTCTCCAGTTCCACATCGAGGTCTTCGACCAATGCATCCATTTGTTCACCAATTTCTTCAATTATCTGATTACCCTTCGTCGATTGCACGTCGGATAAAAATGAAAATAGATTGTCCAAGTCTACAGACTGCAAATCTGAGGCAGCCATTTTAGAATTCATTTGCTCCGCCATCTGCGACAATGCAGCGATCTCTTCTTGCGCTTTTCTGTAAAATGGAATAGCACATATATGAAAATACTGAAATACAATTCAATGCAAGTATTTTAATTTCTTAAGCGCACAAATTAGCCAGGTGCCGGTGTATGTGTGTGTATTTTGTGGTACTAAACACTGCATCTATGTTAAAAGCAATTATTCTTAGTGAATTCTCGTCATGCCGTAAGGATTTTTAATTCGCCATTCGAACTACCGACACGTCATACGAACTTACCCGGGTTCCATCCCGACAATACCATTGTACTGTGCGCTATAAAGGACACAAATGGACATACTATTAACACACAAACGAACAACAGTTCTATATGATCGTCACGGCAGTTTGTATACTGGAATAGACGTCCTTTTATCATACAGTTTCAAGATAATATATCGTTATACCTTTGACTTTCTTCCAGAGCCTTCTTATCCTCCATCAATCTTCTCTCCTCTTCCAATCTCTCCCTCTTCCTCATCTCTTCGTCTACTCGTCTCATTTCTCTCAAAGCAGCCGCAACCTCCCTTGCGAATACGCCACGCAGATGACTCTGTATCACAATGGCTGCTCTTCGTTTTCTGATGAACATTATTCTCAGTTTCCAGCCTCGGTATGCATGTTGCACTTTCAGTGCAGCGTCTCTCACGCGTTTATACTCTGGAAAAATTCAAATTCTCTTTAGTTCAAAAATAAGATAAGAAATATATTATGAAAAATTAAAATTGAAAATAACTTACCTCGTCGAACTACGTAGCCTCTCCATATTTTCTGTATCATCATAGCGTTACTGGTAACCATTTGATTTCTACAATCTTCCAGTGGCTCGTGTACATAGCTTCTTAAAAACACTTTAGTTTTGCCTATTTGCCATTCAGTTTCAGGGATACCCTGACTACTGATTAAGCACCTAACAGCCTCTTTCTCGTTATAAGAACGTGATAAACGTGCTTTATCTAAACAACGATATCTCGCTATAAAGTCGTGGAAGGGCATGTGTATAGGAAAGCCTTCCTTCCTGATTCTAATAATATCTAACATGCCTAAATATTTCAGCTGGTCCAGAACCAGCTTCTCGTCATAGTGATTCGACACTTTTTGCATATTTGGCTTGATGCATCTAGCGTACCAGGGTGTGGTAGCTTGAAGAACATCGACCAGAGCCTGCAACTGATGTCTGAAGGAATCACAGAGGGTTGGTTTTCCCTTGGATGTTCCACGAGACATGGTAGTTGCATTTCCACTTGCACGAGCTACCGTGCATCCCAGAAGATCCTGATAAACTGTGATTTCTTGAACAAATTCATTTGTGCTCCTAGACATGAAATCGAAGAACACATCTTGTTGTACATCTCGATTCTTATCGACAAATCCTTCGACTGCGTAAGTAACGCATCCAGCGTAGTGTTTCACTCCAAATTCTTTCTCCCATTTTCGCCTATCGTCCCCTTTCACGTAGCAAGGATGATTCTCGAATTCTGCATGCAAATTGGTCAGGTAAGCTAGGTCCGAGCCTTTCGGCATATGGCACTGCTCGGTCAGTAATTTAAGAACACATCGTGGAGGTTTCTCGATTAATTCCAGGCACATGGTGTTGTCAGTGAAGGTGATATGGGAGTATTGGATCTCTTCCTGTCGATACTGAAATTCAAAACGTTTCACGTGTTACGACAGCCGACATGGAAAGGACAAGTGTCAACTAGTCAACTTTGCAACCAGTTTATTTTTATCATTAACCCTCGACTATATTCAGGTGAAGTATTAATGACAATGTATTACATGCATTTGAGTAGATAACTTGAAACTAGGTAACATGTATAATATATCTTTGTGGTGCATTACTAAGTATTACATGAAAAAATATAGAAGTATTCAATTCAATTAATACAGAAAGACGACTGGCATCTAGTGAAGTTTGGAACTAGTTAATTTTAAACCCTACAGAAACTCACGTTCTCAGAAACCTACATCTAATATATCTTCAGTTTATTGTTAAATATTACAGACAAAAAATTGCTAAGAATTCAACTGAATTATCTTACTGCACCTTTGACATCGAGGTCAATACAATGTTACCTTAACGGTTACGTAACAAACCCATTATCTCACCCTATCATGTGACACGATCGTTAATCGTGTCACACAGCTGACTAAGTATATAGGAAAACAAGAAAGCTTAGAAACGACTTACTAGTTCCTGTTCCAGCGCGAACACGTAGTGATTGAAAAACTTATGCAGCTTCTCGTTCGTGTAATTGATACACAGTTGCTCGAAGCTGTTGACGGCAAAGTTCTCGAAGCCAAATATATCCAAAACACCAAGAAATCTCGAGCTGTCCTGGCCAGGATTCGTGCAATTGTTTATATGATTGATTAACCAGGCGAACGTTCTCGAGTACAATGCTTTTGCCATCGCATGCCTGTTTTCACGGGCTTCTTGAACCTTCAATGGTATCTCGGTGATATTTCCGCGGACGTTTATCTGTCGTATAAGCACCACTTTGGTGAGATCCTCAACCTGCAGCCCGAGCAAAGGAGCAACCGTACCAACGATGTCAAGGTCTTCTTTAGTTAGTTCGCATCTTTCGCCATCCACGTCTTCGAAGCTCAAATTCCCCAACCAAAGAATGGCAGACAGGACTCTGAAAATACCCTCGCACATTTCCGGCGCGACCTACAAAAACGAAAGTGCCAGTCAGTCGCGGCTAAGGATAAAATAAGTCCTCGTTACTGAAGCAATTTATAGAGGGAAGAACGAGAAATGAAATAACAAAAAGAAATATTATGTGGGAATCTATTACACATATTTTAAGGTTTTAGGATGTTCTTTAGTTATTCAAATATTTAAATTGTTATAGCAATCAGAAAAAATGACGATAATACAGTTATAAATGTAATAATAAGAAAAACGAAAATTAAATTATTACTGTCATAAAAATAAGAGATGTACTAATTATGTATTTTAACGGAAAACAAACATTTAATAAATATTTGAACTGATTACTTTGTTTAAAAGTAATTGTTCTAATTATTTGTTTGACTAATAGAACAAAACATCAAAGAATTCTAGATTGTTATGATAAATTCTCTATTGCTCATATTATAAATAAATATTCTATCATTAATAACGAGTAAAAAATAATTTTCTGACAGACTGAACATAAATTCTATTCTGAGAGAATTAAGCAGAGAAATTCCTAACTTTTCATCTATATGGAACTGTTTGTACAAACTATTAACACCAATAAATCATATCCTTTGATGATACCACCCTGTGTGTACCGACTAATTACCTGTAGCACGTTAAACGCAAGCCTAAGAGCATCGAGTTTCTTGCAGTCGGAGATTCCATCGATCTTCACACAACCAGACTGATTCAAATACTTGTAGTGGCTTGCTGGCATCAGTTTATATTGTTCCGCGAATTCCTCGTCTCTGGTTCCAGCTTCGACCAGCTGATAGAACACATGGTAATTCCTTTCTCCGCTACTTTGAAAAGTTATACGGCTCTGCTCAAGCAAGTAATCTTGGATGATACAGCCCTTGATCATCCACTTACTGTCGAAGCACACCTGCATAAACTTGCCAAACCGGGAGCTGTTGTCGTTCCTTACTGTCTTCGCGTTTCCTGTATAATATTTTTTGAGAATGAAAATAATTATATTCTCGTAAAGAAAGACTATAATATATAATATATAAATACAATATAAATAAATATAAATATAATATAATATATAATATAATATATATATAATATATAAAATATAATATAATATATAAATATAAATATAATATATAATATATAAAGACATTATAGGATAATTATTTAATATATTAAATTTTGGATGATTTTAGTCTGTAGTTCCAAAATATTAAATTTCATAAATTATCAAATTTAGAATAATCACATTCTGTAGTTTTGAATGATTAAACTCTGTAAAATATTAAATATAGGATAATCATATTTTGTGGTATTAAAATACTAAACTTGATGAAATGTCAAATTTAGGACAATTTTCATATACCCATTGTGAAGAGCGATTAAAGAAAAGATAAGAATTTTAAAAAATAAATAAACATGAAATATATATACTGAAATAATTATTTGTAAATTTTAAATCAGTATGAGACAGTTATAGGAGAAAGTCTAGCCTTTTAATATTGGTAGAATAAAACGCGACGACAGAAAACATTTTTACAACGAAGCAGGTATTCCTGCAGTGTTTGGTAGCGCATTTTGCCGAGATACAAAAGTAAACGGTACAATTTTTATGATACCCCCTTAAATCTTTTGCCTCTCGTGACCCAGTTTCTACCCCTCGCGCTTTTACATTTCACACCTGACTCGATCTCGGCCTCTTGACTCCGAGTAATGAATCCCCTTTATTTTTAAATGCCATTAGGAATAACGTTCATCGATCCATTTCATAAAAGTCTTCCCGTTTCTATTTTCGAGCGTTGCCTTTGGAACAAGAGAAAACCTCGAGAAAAAAGGCTTGCCTTTTCTTCGGCGACTTTTATGAAAAGTATCCAGCAAACAATTTCGCGACAAATCTATGCTTTCATCGAAGCCCTTCCATTTCTTTTTATTTGAAATCATTTTCAAAGTTTCCAATTGAAAGAAAGTAAAACATGTAATTTTTTCTTAATTACTGGAAATAATATTTAATAACCAACGATTGAGAAATTTCTTGAGAAAAGTGCTTCTAAGAGGAAAAATTGCGACAGAATTGTTAATTCTGATTTTGTAATATTCGTAATAATTGAGAAATTCCATAATAATTCGTGTAATATTTTATTAGAAAACACACTTGACACCTTCACGTATATTTATCATAGATCCTTTTCTCCAGATTAACTCCTCAATTAATAAATAATTCTAACTTCTATAATGTTGTTTGTATTTTGTAACTGGTTATTTTTAAATTTTACAAAGATCCTGGGATATTAATTAGTTCTAATTTAATATAAGGTAATTTTCCATTATTAACAAAAAAAAAAAAAAAGAAAAGAGAGATGTAATTAGCTTTTAATTATTTTTATAAGAGACAAAGCTTTCGTGTTGGCGTGACAGGCGAAAAATTCCTGGAAAATTAAGGACAGGCCGTAAACTGTTAGAAAATATAATCAACGGCGACGAAACTAGTTATTAAGGGGAATAAGTTAATTACCGAAAGCTTCGAGGATGGTGTTCGCCTCTAGAATTTGTTGTTCCACCCACGTATCCACATTGCTGGTCACCGAGCAAAGGTATTGCAAGATGAATTTCGTGGTTTCCGTCTTGCCAGCGCCACTTTCTCCCGATATCACGCAGGATTGATTGCTCTCCGTGTCCTGGAGAGACCTGTACGCTGCTTCCGCCAACGCGAATACGTGTGGCTCCAGGGAGCCCATCTTTTGTCCATGATATCGATTCACGTACTCCTACAAATCAAAAATTTCAATATGATTTAACGAAGACTAAACTTTCCTTTTCCAATAAAAATTTTATCGTTTTCAATAAAACAGAATCAACTGTGTTATTCGTAAAAAAAAAAAAAAGATGCTGAGAATAGACTACCCTGCATTTTTACAAACAGCAAAATTTTATAAATTTATTTGCATTTTAAATTAGTTTTTATTAAATAAGTTTTTATTAAATAATTATTTCTTTGAAAGGATTACTTTAAATTTGTACCTGTTATGTTAGAGATAGGATTCTTTGAATAAATCTATCACACCGTTCTGAGCTGAAAAACCTTTATTGCACTTTCTTACATGGTCTAGGGATAAAAACAAAAGAACATCTTAAACCTATCGATTACATCTATCGATTATATCTAGAACTATCTTCTAGTTACTATTTATTGTAACTAGCGCGTCTGCATATGGACGGCGAGCGCGAACTCACGTTGTCATTTTCAACATGTTATTTGTATAAAACAGTGTAAAATTGGTTGGACTTTTATAGAGTCTGGGAGAAACAGCAATGCCATCTTTAGTTTTACAATGTTATTACGACAGTTGGAATAGTTTGGGGTGGTGCGTGATGAGGTAGGGGAAGGAAGACGTACGTAGACAACTCTATTTCCGGTGTGGAAGAACTTTGGTCGACTTGTCAATAAGACTATCTATCTGAGCTTAAAATGTACATGTCATATCCACGAAGGATGCATACGTACTGTATGTAACAGTCGATGTACAAACAAGAACTTGTCACAATGGCGAAAAGATGTAAATTTTAACGTTGCAAGGTTATTTAAAGATCAATACTGCGGTCATAGTTTTAGTTAAGATACAGCGGATAAAAATCAAACAGTGCAATTTTGAAAAATACAATTTGCTACATTTAACAAATATTTTATACTTCTACATTCGTCAGACATTTATGACAAAAATTAGTTTGCAAAAGTATACGCAAAATCCAAATTACAATATTTTTATATTTCATTAATTCTGCTTATAGAAATATAAATTTACATAAAAATTCGTAACGCGGTCGCCATTATTTTATCTAGCTTCGACGTACAAAAAATCTCAGTACAGAAATTTCTTGAATTCCAATTACTTTAATTATAAATGTCCTTTCTTCATGGCAAAAAATCTGCGATATAGTTCATTAGCCTTAATTACCGTTTGGAACGCATCGGACACGACAAACAGATTCCGATGATCCAATAGAAGGTTTGAATTAAGAGCGATAGCTGGGCTCTGGACAACCCTGGTAACCCGATTAATTACAAACGTCATTTGATAGGACATTCCACGACCGAGTTCCATTCGGCCCCTTTCATTTGCTGGTTCCCTTGGGAGACCATATCACGGTTCTAAAAGGTATGTACATCAATAGTTCGATTTCAAACGGATCACAGATTAACGCTTCGCCTTTACGTGGCTCGTAAAATGTTCCCTACTGTGCTCGTGAAATCTACTTTATTTGACGCTTCCAGTATATGATTTCTGCCTACATTCGTTATTTTTTCAAACAGAATCCTGTTTTCCACTATAATACAATTTTTTCTTAAATGCAATTTATAAATTTAATATACGATACTGTCGTTTTTTTTTTAATAAAGATTAAAAAATCTAATTACCAAACAAGAAGGTAAAAAACTAACTACTAAACCAAAAAGGTAGTAAAATTCTACATTAATATACAAGTTTATATTAAATTTACTTTCTGTGGTTTATTAATATTTATCTTCGTTATAAAATGAAATTGCGTTCTAAGTTAATATTAGTCTATAATCGAAAAATCTAAAAAGGGCCAGATTACCGTTCACGTTAACTATATTCTACCGACGTCGACATTAATGCCAGCTTCGTGAAACCTCACTTAGCAAAAGAAAAAAGTAATGTATTCATTATACAAAAGACCGGAAGTGTTTTATAATTTTTTAACAAGGGAAACTTTGCTCGTTAGACGGGTTTCGATTCGACCTGTGCACCGATGCATTATGCACACAGCACCTTAGCTGGTCGTGCGGTTGCAGCCAGTCCCGAACGAAGTAGTGCAACCCAGTTTCGTGTCAGACACGTCCTCTGCGCAACTGCGAACGCAGGGAGAGCGTTAATCCACTAACCCTTGGCGGCTCGTGAAAATTCATCGAAACGCTTGATCCATTTCCATGAAACCGCCGACGAGAACACTTGGGTCGTATGGCCCCCGCTGCATATGTACACACGTGTACCTGGTATATGCACCTTAACGAAAGGGCCGAGTTTACAACGTTTCGAGAATTCCATCTAAATTGGAGTGTCGCGTCGGATCCTTGCAATTTACTTTATCTTTCTGCCAGGAGAGGGAAGACGCGTCGAGATTTCGGTTGCAGTGTTACCGAGCGTTTCAAAGATGCATGCGCCACTTCAGGGAATGAACATAAAGAGGGGAAAAGATTATTGTGCGAGCACCACTGTATGCACCGGGAAATTTACGTAATTGGATTGCTCCGTAAATGTTGATCTTTGCGAAAATTAGCTAAGATAAAAGTCACGTCGTTCTGTGACGCATCAGAACGAAGAAATAAGTTTCTTCTCCTTTATTACTTGAATTATGCTACTTCCCTTTCTTCCTTTTTTTAGGTACTGTAGTTTTATGATGTATGAATTTTAGGATGTATGAATTATATTGGAAGACATCTAATTATTGGCTCTTTACATGTAGTTACATATAGTTACATGTAGCTCCTCCGTAAATAGAGGATATATACAGTCAGTCACAAAAATCTATATACGCGTATCATTGAATTCTTTGCATTCGATATTTAGATTATAATAAATATTTAAATTGTAAAAGTGAAGATTATACTATATATCATGAAAATCGGTTTGAAAGCTCTATCAATAAGGCAATAGTGTTTATTACAATATTTTAATTCCAATTTATGTAATCTTTTGTATACATCTTTTACTGTCAGAATCGTTAAAAATTTTTGCTTTCTCAAAATTTCTTTTTCAACTTCTTTTTCTCTTTCTTGTACATGTTCCACAGAATGCTTTCCTAGACGACAGAAATTATTCTAGGAACATCGTTATTGGCTATATTCGAAAAGGAATTATCTTTGGCCGCGTTTACACAGTAGATAAACTTACGTCGCGGGCCCTAAGTTCTTGAGAAAATAAATGGCCTCCGGTAAAAATAGCGCAGTGCAACGAATTCCAGGTGGCTGTCATACGGAAGATGCATAGACGTATCTTATCTCCTCCTTTCAAGGAATACATCTGGCATGCGTGGACATACGAACTGTTAAGCTCTCCTACATATTTCCTTATCGGTGATTGTTTTGTATTTTGGGAGCTTCAATTTTCAGCATGCTGCTGTTATTAAAACGATGTTTGGATAGCTCTTACCGGACTATCTAACTTTTATTGCGATATTGGCTGGTTGGAATCGGCACACCTGCCGCCGAAAATGAAATTTTTTGAAATACGATTGCCATCCATCAGTTTTCCCAATCTGCGTAATATTTCACCAAACATATAACGTAGCTCATACTCGCGTACAGGGAGTTTCAAAACGATACGCAATCACTCATTAGACATTCTTTCTACGTCATTAAAAATCACTCTCTGCAACTTCTGAAAAAAGTTCTCCTCTTTGTAGTTAGAGTGAAAGAAAACGACTGTTCCACGCCTGTACATAATAACGAGAAAAGAAAGAAGGAAAGAAAGGCGCAGAAAGCGAAGCAGCTATGCGCATCGCGAATGTTTTGACTCCAAGAGTGTAACAGGGGAGCGAAGAGCTCGTGTCCCCGTTTATTCCTGCAGCTGCGACTGCAAAATCAGCGCACGGTTCGCCGACTAGAGGCTGTGGCTCGTGTCAGGACATCGGCACCGGGGATCGTACTTACGACCCCTCTTCTTCGTCGGTGTCGTTGTCCGACCGTGCGCGCAAAGACGAATGGCAAAACGAGGTTACGTCGAACCTAGGATAAAAACGGGACTGTTTTCCATGGCTCGTTCCTTTACTGGGTCGTTAATTAAGGTTATAATACACACGAAGTCCAACAGGATCAATTAAAGGCGTTCGATGCTCCTCTTGTATCGATGATGAGAATAACACGGGCAAAGTCTAGGGATTTTCCCTAAGTTTGTTGACGCACGTTGATTGGTCCATTGATAACGTCATAAATAACTCGTGAAGAGGTTATACGAGGAGTTTGTATGGACCTATATCGTCGATGGAATTAAAAATGTAACACAGGAGGTGAGTTCATCTCTGGATGATTAGAATTTTATTTATACGATTTGAAGAATTACAGATACTAGAATTCTAGTTAAACGTAGAAATGTTATAGGTACTAACAACTGAAGCATAACAGAGGAATTGAGTTTACTTTTGTGACATTAGAATGTTACTTGTATAGGCTCTGCAACTACAATTGGGTGCATGAAAGTTACGAGTATCAGAACTGTATTTAAACGTAAAGGGGTTATAGGCACTGAAATTATGGATAAATGCAACCACAAGTTACAGGTACTAGAATCATAGCCAAATGTAAAAATTTTAAAACAACGTGACATTGGTGTTTTAGGGATGGAAGACAACAGCAGACGATACATCGCTTTCTTATTTGCATGGGAACCAAACGAAACCTAACGAGTCATCGGTCACGTGAGCAAAGCCCATTCTTCGGAAGAAAGAATGAGACGGTTCCAGAGAAATGGGGGACGCTTCGTTTTTTCCAACGAACAAAACCATAGCCGGTAAAACGGCGTAAAATAGAGAGCCCTAGAGGAAAATGGAGCGATCTAACAACCTGCAGCAGGTCAGCCTTGGCTGATCGTTAATGACGACACACTGGCGGTCCAGTTACCTGAATGATTGTCTTTGACGTGAACCAGTACGGTTGATTACTTCGAAATACACGGATCGATCGTCCGTGCAATACTATAGGAGAAACAGAGGAAGATATATATGCATGTATATAGAAGCTATGGGTGATGCGGAATGTGCAACGACGAGATAAAAATGTTTCATCTCTCTGGCATGCCATATACTGCAAACGAGGGAATATCGAGATGCTCCAGTTCCTTTTGTTTCTGGAGAGACGCGGCTGATAAAGAGCGTTCTTTGACCCGAGAAATCTGGTATTACGTGATGCTAAATACCGTTAATACCGTTCTTCCTTCGATTTGCTTATAATTTGTCGTGTTTGTTCTTGAATAATGGCATTTTAAATCTTATTTTCTGCAATCTTTCGAAAATTGTATTGTTTGTCCTTTTCGCGAACTGTATTTCTTCGTTTATTTGAAATACATTATAAGCGTTGAATATGCGAAAGGTAATAAAATTAAGTAGAAGCAGTTAAAAAGACCAAATATTTGAAAATTATACATATTAATAACTGTTGAAATATAACATTTATTTCTAGACTATGTAGGCCCGATGAGGACAGGATTATAGTATTTCAGACTCGTTTAAGACTCTTACAATACATATGATTATGTACAGATGCAACACAGTGCGAATAAAATAATGGAATTATCTACATGACGTATACTGGCGATATATGTGCACTTATTATGCACGTACGGTACTGGCCAATCTCAATCTATTGCTTTATTAACTGACCGTCATATCTCAAATTTGTCTGACCTTTAAGTCTGTTTCACTAACTGACCACACGTTGAGATCTTAATTCATGTTTCCTGCTTGCAATTTTACAATTATGTAAATTGATTTTTGTATTTCGAATTTTCATCCTAGCTGCAATGAACAACACGCGTTTCGTTATTTTATGAACGAATCGCTGTAACCAAATTGTTCCATCGTTCCTTAAAAGATTTTTTTCAGGATAGGAGTACGATATTCGCGAAGAATAAAATGATAAATAACATAATAATTTTATTATTTCATAATCGAGTATGATGCAAGTTTTGCTATGATTTGTAAGTGACAGCGGAAATTACGCTGGTCCAAGAGCCACAGCGGATCTATCGCGATGGTCGACGATTAATCAGAGCACGACACCGTTTCACGAGCAGAACTGATATTCGATTACCACAAAATTATCCTTACATGCTGAGACCGTTGAGACTTGCTAACTGTGTTTCCAAGTTCCTATTACGAGTTAGGTTAACGATTATGACAAGTGGATTAATAGGTATAATTCCCGTCGATTGGAAAACAATGAGCTGCACGTTTTGCAAATTGTGGACACTGTGGAAATTATAAATTATTAAGCATGTAAAACTTTCCTACCAGGGAAGATCTTCCTTTTCAATTTCAATTACTATAACTTATATTTTATGGAAAGGAAGAATAGAAAGAAAGTAAAGTAAGAAAATATTACGAGTTTGTAAATTATTTTTTCGTGAGGATAAGATTCAAGCCTGTGGTCAATTTCCAAAACAAGGCTTAACTTTTAAGAGCGGTGGGGCATAGCCGTGGTCAATTAATAAAGCAACAGACTAAATCAATATTTGCAGGAGCAAGGTTCAACGAATTGGATTGTAACGAGAAATCACCACTCTAACTAATCATAAGAAAGGTAAATAATGCTATAGTCGCAATTCTTGCCGAAAAAATTCCCTATACACCATAAAAATCGATGGAATGGACGTTGCCCATTTTTTCCCCATATCCTTCGTGAGTGAACGATTATTCTAGATGCATGACATTGGTGTTCGATTTTCAATGCACACATTCAATTTCAAGCAGAAATCGGTAATAGATTCATGAGGATCGACACGTGTACCCGGGCATTGTCGCCGACGAGAGGAAAGGACGTGGCTCCAAAGGCTCCAGGGTAACCACGACGAGTCTCCGAATCCGATGTGCGCTCCAGCCCGATCAATAACACGGGGCGTGCACCACAGCGAGCCACCCTTTTCCTTCTTGCCAGCCAGGGGTCCTTTGGTACCCCGACTGACCTTCGAAATTACCGATCTATTCTCACGATCCTTTGTATTTTCTCTTTTAATTACCTTTTTTTCTTATCGATTTCTCATTAAAAATTGTTTAACGTTCAGAAGCTGTCGTTAAAAGAAATCAGCTCTCGTTAATTCTATTATGAGCGAAATTTTACTTAAATATGTCTGTTTCTTATTTCACAGATAATTCATCAAATCTCCTACGATTAGACCTACGATTAGCCTATCTGCTCATTTGTAAGGAGACCTACTTGATTGAACTGTACTCTATTAGTGCTAATGTAACGAAGTTTACTTCGTCAAAAGAGATCAGCTGTCGATAACTCTATCGTAATGAAAGTTTCGTACAAATGTACGATATATATGGCTTATTTTAGAGATAAATAGGAGATAAAACAGTCCTCATTAGCATTGTGTTCGATGTTACATGGAAAATGAAAACATTATTATTTGCATAACATGATCATAATAGAATAACGATGCTATTCATTATCGAGTGATAATGTTAAAATGAGATACATATGAGCGTGAACTTTCAGCCACGATAGCCTTTAACGATTGAATATTCTGAACAATATGTGACTTGAAATTTCCCTTATAAGTGATGCCAACGCCCTGTTAGGTTCTAGAAACGCTATAGATATTAGGACATACGAATCTTTTTATACGATTGAACTGTTACTATCAGCGAAACATTACGAGCCACAACTTATTGATATATTAATAGATTCTCTTATATTGTAGGAAAAACAGATTCGATGATAAAACAAATAAAATTGTTTAGTTTCTAATTTATATTTCATTTCATAAATTGCCGTGACGGCTAATGGGCAAAATATTTGATTTTATTACGCATTACCGAGAGTACTACCGAGAGAAGTCATTTTTCAAGACCTTTTTAAAACGCGGTACTCGCTTGGTATGTGCAGCGCGAGTTCATAAAGTCAAAGGAACGCGATCGAAGTAGAGACACGGGTTACAGCATCAAAGCGGTTTTTCCCGCGAACTTATTACCTACATGCACAGCCAGTCTGTAAAAACCAGCCGAACTTGAAGCGCATAGAAAGACACTGTTTTAAATCTCTCTAGGAAATTATTTCAACCAAACAAAGGAAATTAGCTAGTAAGTTAAAAGATATTAAACAAGCAAAAAATCTTGCCTATTCTTTAGCACAGGAAAAGATAACAACCAAAAGAATCTATTTAACGAACTACTTGTCAAATATTTTAAAGAAATGATAATAATAATCTAGAAAAGTTACACAACGCGAACAGATTAAAACTTAGAAAAATATACGAGCATATAAAACGAATAAAAGATAGAAAAATGAGAAAAAGAGAAATTCTATATTCGGCGATAAAAATAAGATTAAAAAAGTCGTTCGAGCTTGACCAGGTGGAAAGGTTTAAACCGCTGGCTCGGAGCAAATTCTATTGTGCCGTGGCTTTTTCTTTATTGCTTTAATTCCATTTAATCGCCCAGCCCTTTCATATTTTTTACTTTTTTTCCTTGACGAAGCCACACGTCAGTCGAAGGGTCGAATGCCGTTCGAGGACTGTTTCACTGTCGGCGACCCGTATTTACGTACGAAGTGGCTGCCACTCGATCCCGAAATAAGTCCTCGCGCGCAGCCTGCACCCTAATTCGACCAGGCTGATACGCGCGTTAACGCCGCCGATGGTTTTAAGCTCGATGCTTGCACGCCTCGAAATAGAGATTAAAGCTACGCGCACCATAGGGGAAAAAAGAGAAAAGTGCAACGCCAGACGATTATCGAGAACACGCCAGGACACCAGGGACCGTGTCTCTCAGCCTCTTGGAACAGATAGGAAACAATTTGCCGTTGTGCTTGCGAAAATGCTTTTTAAATGGCCTCTAAAAGTGTTTTCGAAGGTGTTTTCGGAGATGACGCGAGACGATATGGATAATCTTATCTTATTGGGAGCCCGAAGAATATTTTTGCAGCATGAAAATGGAAAATGGTTTGAAACTTCCACCGTCGATGGATCTCGTCGTAAATAGGATCTGCAGTGTTCATACATAATAAAAATATGCTTTAATTACAATTAAACAAACTTTGTATCTATATTTATGTCTGCAAGCTGAACGTCGATAATCAAAAAGGAAAGAGTAGGAAGATAAAGATATATCGTCCAATTAAGTTTCACGCGAATTAATATCTTTGAATAATTCATACGTTGAAATAAAAGGAGAAGTAGGAATGTAATAGTTTTTTAGCGATATTTACAGTTTACAGAAATATATAATATAAAAAATGAGGGGAGTTTGGTGTTTTCGCAGTTGTAAAAATAAATGGATTACTCATCGATTCGTCGGCAACGGAGTGTATCGTGACCTACAAAACCCTTCAAGAGTTGATCGGTCGTCTCGCGATATCTCCACGAAAGCACGTCGTGGCTTCCGTTTCCTGTTTTCAAACCGAGGCCTAGCAATTCCAATACGATAAAGGCGTCCTGTCGTCGGCATTCTCTTGTGCCGACGAAATATATTTGATAAAAATGTACGTCGCGTTATTATAACACGTCTTTCACAATAAATTACCATTCTCTCTTCCATAATATGTATCCCTAATTATCGCAATAAATATATTTCGGTTTTATATTGCAATTAACAAACGCAATCTTTATAAATAAATTGTTAATGAAACAAAAAAGATTGTTCGAAATGATATAACGCTATTTTTAAAATATGAATTTACTTAAAGGCATTCTGTTCCGCGTTGATGAAATAAACCACTTAAAAACGTACATCGCGTTACTTTAAAATATAATTCACTGTAAATTACCAAGTTCCCCCTGTGTTCTTATTTAACGTAACAAGCATGTTTCATCCTCATAATGGAAGTAATACTGTAACTTCGAAATGAACCATTAGCATAAAAATTATATTGTACTGTTTGCGATATTATTACGCGATTTAATAATAAGGAGGTAAAAATTCTATCGTTAATAATTTCGAGAATTTTTCAAGCTTCCGAAAACTTCTTCACAGCAATAATTTAATAATGAAACATTCGTAATATTTCTGGCAAATTACTTGAACATTATTATGCAATTATTCAAAATAGTTTTGGAATTATTTCATAATCAAAAAAAAAAAAAAAAAAAAAGAGAGAAGAAACTCTCCACCATTAATAACTCTGATAATTTTTGAACGTTCTAAACGGTTCTTCCACAGGAGTAATTTAATAATGAATCTTTCATTATACACGTGACCAAATTCTTAATTGTATACGATAGGAGAAACCAATTATTGCTTGCAAAGGAGAGGGGATAGGCACGTGCAGTCTGCTCCGTTCTTCGAGGCAGACGCCGTGTTTAATATTTGCTATTCTTCGACAGCACTTCCTGCATACATTTGACGCCGGAAGTGCGTAAGTAATTGCGCATTTCAGCAACCGCGGCACACTCTTTGTTGTTTTAATTCAGCTGCAATCCTCGGGTATGTAGCAATTTCATCGTGAGATATATTTAAAACACGTATTCTTACAAAAGTTCTTCTCTACATAGTAGAATCTGCAGAGGAAGTTAATATTCTATAAAATACATCGGCATACCAAAACTATTACTTTCTCTAAGAAAGATAAATACAAGAAACTAGAACGTTTCTTCGAAGAATAGTTCTTTATGTAATTTTATAAATATTTATATGAAAAGGAGGTGCTTCCTCTTTACAAATTTCCCTACAATTTAGTACGCACTGGAGAAGTTAATGTAACGTAGCTGATAAGGAAAAGACAAGTTCTTGGGTCCAATGATATAAACTTTCAAAAATATATAAATAAAAATTTCTTGTAATATTATTTTGGTATTCCTGGCTAGTCGAAAGATTTCACCGTATAAAGAAATCTCTTCTATATTACATTACTCGCTCTAGAAATATATTACGATGAAAGACTCACTCTACGCTAATATCCGTATTATGATTCACGTTCTCGATAACGCTAATTACCTCCATTCATTACCAATCCATTACAATGAGTAAAATTTCAACTCATAACCCCTACGATTCCCAATCGAACGATTGCCTCGATTCAAATAAAGAAAAAAAAAAGAAAAAAGGTCAGAGAAATCTAGTATTCGTCTTAAGCAGTGTGCATTAAAAGATAATCACGCGAAACGGTTCTAATTTACTCACGTTCGTGTAGAAGTCCACCTCTTTGTACGGATTCACAGCCACCAGTATGGATCCCGTGTACGTCTGGTCGTCGAATAGTAATATGCTAAAGTCAAGGAAAATTATCGAAGCAGCGACTCGTTAAATCGCTGATGCATTCAAGCAAGTCGTTCGTCTATTAATCTCACCGTGCGACCAAGAGATGCAAATGAATAGAGGAGGGGAAAGGAAAAGGAAAGGAAAGGAAAAAAAGGGGGGGTGGGGGGGGTGGAAGGTGTGTTTACCCATAGCTGAAAGGAACCGTGTCGACGGCATTATTTCTCATTCCCCAACCTCGTGAACCGCCTTGAATGATAATGCGAGACGCATTTTGAATGGAGACCTACACTCTGTGCACGTGACGTCACGCGCAACCACGTAAATGCGTGTCGCTATTTCTCTTTTTCTTATTATATTAAACCGTTTTACGAAGTGTATGCCTGTTTCAGATGAAGAGGGAATTTCCTAACGTTTCATTGTCTTAGTTTAGGATTATCGTAAGAGCTTAAGAGTGATTGCTGAAAAAGAATCTTTTAATAACAAGAGCTGTAGGGAAATTTGTAAGGTGTAATAATTCCTAATTCTTACGTTCAGAAACCTTTGAAAATTCTTATTATAATATTTGTAACTACACAGAGATCGAAATATATCACATTGCAATAATATGCCTGCAAGGAACGTCACCTCGAAAACAAAAATCCGAAAGCAAAGGAAATTAATTCGATTCAAATGAAAAAATCAAAACCGAAGAGTCGGATTCAATGGAAACTGCGATCTCCGCCCCTGCAATCAGCCAGACGTTGTTCCTCCTCGTGATCCGAACTCCTACCCTCCTGGACGTAATTCATTCCGTCTCTCTGATTCGATCGACGATAGAGCGAAAGCGTAAGACAAAAGAAAAGCAGAGCCCGACGATAACTAAATGGTACATTCACCGATTGTTAGAGAGAGAGAGAGAGATTTTAACGATGTCTCGAATTACCGAACGAGTCTCCTTGTTATGTAGTTCATCTACAGACTTATCTGTCTTCCTTCCTTCTGTCTGGCTAACTGTTATCGAAGTACTCGATCCATTCTCCTTTATTTTAACCCTCGTCTCTATCCGTTGAAATTCGTGCGTATTCGATAGAGGAGAAAACAACGTTATAAAAATCAAGGTCGAAAGTAACCAAAGAAAATTTTCTATTTTTTAAATTTTAACCGTTGATAATGGTTATCCGAGAAAGCAAAAACTAACTGATAATGGTTATTTAAACTTAATTAAAATTTTAATTAATCGATTTTCTAACTAAAATCAGTTAAACGAAACCTATCTTACAACCAGTGCCAAAAATTAAAATAAACGTATACGTATTAACAAATTCAAATAAAATTGTCATAAAGACATCAACCCTTGCGCTACAATTTTTCCTTTAATTTAGGATACAACAATTATAATCTCCCATTTTCCTTCTTCTTTCTGCCTAGCTATTCGTTATCCGCCCGATTCATCCCCTCTCACTTCAATTCTCGTTTCTATTGCTTGAAACCAATCCGTATTTGATAGAGAAGAAGATTATCGAGAGCGGTGGTTCCATCGAGGAAGAATCCTCGAGAGAATGGTTGGCGATTTTCGGCCTCCCTTGCATAATAACCGAACGATGACACGCTTCCGGCGGTAGATCTAGATGGGGTGGAGGACGTCGAAATGACGTCACACCCGGGGGTTGAGTACGAACCGATGACTCACGGATGAATGCCAGCAGCGAGAAAGGGGATAATATAAGTACTATAACCGTATACCCTTCTGTAACATTTGAAACAGCAGGCTGACCCCCCATCGACTGGTTTTTGGGACTAGTGGTGAAGCTGGGTTGCACTTTGCAACCATCTAAATGTGCAAGCCTCTGTAGTTTCTGCGTTTTGTGGGGAAAGTTTGAAAACACGTTAAGAATTATTAGAGGCAACGAAGACGGTGAAAAATTAAAGTATGGGCATGTTTTGAAATTAAAGTTTGAGACGAAACAGAGGAGAAGCGTAAGGTATTTTCTAAACTGTGTGTATCCGTGGTTTTCTGCAATTTCCCTGCTTTGTATAGAAAACTTGGAACTCGTTGGTGTTTGCAAGGATCAAGGTCTATCGGAAGCAATGGGGGCGTGGTGAAAAATAAAAACCTGAGGGTGATTTGAGATGAAAGAGTGATGAAACGTGAGACGGCTGAGCTTCCTTTAGCTTCTCTATTTTATACGAAAAGATTGGAAATAATTGAATCCTATCGCAGCGTGAAGAGATCGAGCGTTGTTAGAAGCAACGGACACGGTAAAAAAATAAAATTTAGGGGATGATTTAAAACGAAAGGAGAGATATAAGGTACTTCTTAAACTTCGTGTATCGATGGCTGAACTTTCTGTAGTTCCTGTGTATCGGATTGAGAAAATTGCGAGTTATTGGAGTTAATGGTGAAGAATAAGAATCTATAGGGATGGTCTGAATCGATCGGATGGGCAAAGTGTAAGATGCCTTATAAACTTTATGTATAGTTGACACAATATAGTGTATCGATAGTTGACACGATATTATGTATCATTAGCTATATATCATAGGTTTGGTCAATTTAGCTTCTGTGTGGTTCAAAGTTGTCGGTTTAAGATGGACTACCACAACATCATTCTGCGAACAGTATATTCTATTTCGGGTAGACGCTCATTTTGATTTCAAGAGAAGCTTTTACGTGCTTAATGGACTGGCTTTTTACGACTGCCTTGAGCTTGATATGTCGAAGAAGGTTACTGAAAGAATAGTAAACGGGGATGGTCTTTGTCCCGTCACTTTTCATTTTTCCTGCTCGATCGATGAAGCTGCCTTTCGTCAGGCTAACTTGAGTCCTGTGTAAACGACAGGTAGAAGGTTACCTTTACGTCGCAGTAAAGAAAGAAATATTTGCCAGCGGACGGAAAGGTCGTCGACTAAAATAGACGTAATGTCGCCTGATATGGAGGAGGTTGCTGGAGAAGGCGTCATCAACCCTCTACTTTTTGGCCAACGTAAAGGAAGAGAAATGCGAGTCGTTCGCTTGCTGGCTTATACCACAGATATCCATGGATTTATTATTCCATTCTTTTACTAGATTATTGTATCTCTGAGGAAGTTACAAAATTCTTCGAAAACTACCGTATATTAACTCTCAGATAATAGTATACAAGTTGGCTCAATTCTGACACATGTAAACTTTTTACGTTTATTACATTCTAAGCTATTGCATTGGCCACAAATCATTCCTCATTTATTATAATACTTTATAAAGTTTGTAAGATCTGTTTGTATCTTTATAAATTTCATAAGATTCTACTTTACCCATTATGAAAGCATCTCCATCAATTTTCATTCATCTTCTTTCGCTACTTTCATATTAATTCTAACATGATTCCTCATAATCCTATCGTGTAGTGTATTGGTTGAAGACATGTGTTAGACAAACAATTATACACATAGTACTTTCTTTCAATATATTCCAGAGAGAGCTGTTCATTAGAAAAAAAAATAGACACAAGAAGTAAGTGTAAAAATCAAATTATAACAGAAGACAAGCTAATTAGTTTAAGCAACGTATCACAATAAGATCGTAACCACGAATGGATTAAAATAATTAAAAAGAAATTAAACAATCCACGTATCAGGATCAGAATCTCCCATTGGAGAAGCAGGAAACACGGTTCTGTTTGTAATCCGCAGGAAACTCCTTATGGGCAGTCGCATTTCCTTCCATTGTCGTTGACGATATTAATCTTTCGTCGTACAGAAAAGCGTTCCGAAAGAGGAATTCGTGAAATTCCACTGAAAAATACTTCGTATTTAACGTGCACAGAGAGATTTTTATTGTACAATTTCAAAGACGTTTCACGTTCGAGAGATCGGTTGAAACGCAACGTTATGTCGACGAAGCAGCAGAAGAATTCTCTCGCATTGAATTGGAACCGATCAGTGCATCGTTGGAAAAACGGTTTCGACAAAATCTAACGCTAAAATTGTCACAGAGTAAGCTCGATATGCAGCGACGCAAGAAAATATAAGGAAATCGTTATATCGAAGCCTTTGGCGAGCGTTTCTACAGTCAAACCAGCTTATTTGTCTTTGGCTGTGGCCTGTGAGAAAAGTACTAAAAGCAGCCAGCGCTGTAGCTTCTAAAGATGGGAATGTAATCATCCGTTCACTTTTTTCCTATATCTTGTTCTTTGTCTGGAGGCGGGCAAATTCTTTCAGATGTTCGAGGCTTTTGTGGATAGAGCAACGAACCTCTGAAGCGTGTTTTCCTAATTGGAATAATCATTGCTGCTCGAATTTCACGCTAATCACACGTTAAATGAATTGATAGTGTTGCATATTCTTAGAGAGAATAACAGAATATTTCGTAGACCAAAAATGAACGAATCATTCTGCAATGATATTACCCAGACAAGATATAAAGAAAATGATTTCAGAATAAGTCATGAAAATGAATAATGTAAAGGATATTCAAAGATGGGCATAAAAAGAGTCTTATCGAATGAAAAACATTTAAGAAAGTATACAAATAGTAATACAAAAGGACACCGTAACGATAATCTCGGAAAATATACCAGGAAATGTAAATAAATATCTCCAGCAATAACCCTTTAAAAAAGCACGAAAGGAAAGACTATAAAGTTAAAAATAAAAAGAAACAACAAAAATCTACAAGAAAAGATACGAATACAAATCTGAGAAACTAGCATTAAAATGACAAATTTCCAAGAAATAAGATAATCTAGAAGAAGCAGCCGCCTGCAGTAACTCTAATCACAAAGTACAGCATTTCCGTTTCGGACATCGTCACCACTCGACCTCGCTTCTCGACATTTCCCGCATTTCCACTGCACCACCTAATGACGGTCAGTATCCGGTTCGAGGGTCAACAGACAAACGTTGCAAACAGGATGGCTGACCCAGAAACCCGGGAAGGACAATTTTGCGCGCGCGCACCGGACAAGAAGAGCATGAAATTTTCAATAAAACGCAACCCCCATACACACCGGCGAACCGGGTGACCTGAAAGGAGGCTGGTCCGGAAAAGGATCAATCTCCATCCCTTTTTCTAGCTGCAGAAATCTTGATATAAACGAGCGTGAGATCTTCGATCGATATAAACGATAACCAAGAGCATTTCGTTTCAATGCATCGTTGATATAAGAAATTTCATTAACCTTTCCAATACTATACTCGATAAGTTGTTAATTGATTAAACTATATGTGAATTTACTTTGAATCAAACGGGTCATGAATTTAGAGTATCATATTCTATGTACAAAATCAGAAGGAAAAATGTATTTCTGTTATTTCTTATTATATCGAATACTAAAAACGAATTTCTTTTCACAAGGAAATTAAAACGAAAGATGAAAATATGTATATATAATATAAAAGAAGAAACAAACTTTCATTCATACACTTGGCAAAATTACAATCCCCAAAGGTATATCAAACTTTATAGAATGCAAAAATCTCCTAAATTCTGCAAAAGTTTCTAAAATCAAACTTCCAAAAAAATGTACCATTGTAAATCTATAATTCTGTTAATTTCATAAAATAGAAAGGTTTTTGTTCAATTTCACTATTATAATTTAATGCTAATTTTTGATAAACGTAAGATTCACAAGCTTCTATATCTTTTCATATTAAACTATCATCAACCGAGTTAAATTGGGCGGTATAAAGACTTTTACACGTTCTGATAGACTTGGTTGCTTGGTTTCTTTTCGTGGCCTAGTTCGGTTTCGCATCGACAGTTTCAGCAAACACGGGACACAGGGTTTTCTCGAGAGACTGCCGCATATCCGGTCTTGTGTATTCCATCTCTGTTTCGTTCCATGGTTTCGTCGAGGGTTTCGAAACGCGCCACTAAAAGGTGGCCGAGCTTCGTCCTCGACGAAAGCAATTGATGCAGCCGGCTAAGAGCGCTTCGCCAGCGAGAGGTTAATGAGAGCGAACCACCCTCCGCCTCGCAAACCTATTCGCCTCGTGTACACGTGTATAGTCGGAGGAAGAAGCGTAGAGAGATCGTGCAATCGGTATCGAGGCGTATATGCTTCAAGTATACGTGTTTTTTTAGGTATTTAACCTGCTAACCGCGGAGTTTCGTTTCAAAAATCCGTTACGAGTCGCGTAGTTAAAATCAAGCAATGACGAGTATATACGTCGAACGTAGGGCAAATGCTGGTATTATAAATTTTTCGAAGAAAGCAAAACGAGGAAGGATTACATTTTTATTCGATAAAAAATTAATAATTTATTGTTATGAAAGGTATGTATTGTTGTTATTAGAAACTTAAAGATTGTCAAAAAAATAATAAAGTAAATTACACAAAACAATTTGGGCAATAACCGATATACGCAGTAAAGTACACAAATAGGGATGCATTGGGGAAAATAATCAACTCAATTTATAAAAAAACAATACATTGTACGTATAACCGGTATACTAAAGAGAATAATCAAATAATCAAACTTTTTCTTGTAAAATACATAATAGGTTTATTGGGAGTATGAAGGAAACATACTACTAAATGCCATTTAAATGGTAATTTTTTATTTCACACGACGAGCATACACGTCAATCGCACAGAAATACAGTTTTGGATTCACGTTTATACACGTCGAACTCAATTAACTGGTTAAAGACGCATCCGGGTAAATATATAATCCGAAGAAATATTTCTATAGCAATATGAAATTACTAATTATACTAATACACCAATAACTAGTTATATTTGAACATAATCTTCGTTTCAATTAACAACACTGATATTGGTAAATATGAATAACAACTGTGTTATAGAAATTACAAACTGTAAAATTCTCCCAATGAAACTATATTAATTAATAAAAAAAATGAAATGAATATATCAACAAGCAATACAAATAATAAAGATCCAAATTTTCCTTCTTGTCTACATCGCAAACAATTTTTGTATTAATTTTTACAAGAAATTTGATCAGAAGAGATAAAAGCCCTAAATGTTACGTAAAAAAAGAAAAACCTAATCTCGTTTATGATTACATTCCTTTCTAGTCCATTCGTTCAATCTTTATCGTAAACTTCCGGTATATGTCACACAGTGAAACTTTTCTTCAAATACCAGCAAAGAAAGATATCGAGAAATATGATTTGTGTGACGTCATGTAAGCGTCGATAATATTTGGATGAAAGCTCGATTCGTTCACACGTGGGGAAAAAACACGAGTTAAGAGCGAGCAATTCTTTTGGTCCCTTCACTAACTACATTTCATCGGCACCCATTATCTACCTACCTCTCATACGAGCTACCCAACGCTCCTTTTCCACAGGCTAGTTTCTCTTTCGTGATATCGGATTAACCCTAGTCCGGACGACAACGTCGAAACCGGAAGCTGAGAATCCCCTCGCGCGTCCCTTATGCAACTCTGGTTATCTGATCGAGCGTCATTCATCGTCTTCTTTCCCTAGTCTCCACCCACGGTTATCTCGTTTACCCTGCGCCTCGACCACCAGTGGGTTTTAATTTTGTACATGCACACGTGCAGCTCGATACAACCACGTTCACAGATTTAAGTTAATACATAAAATGTACATTAAAACTATTCGATAAATAGCTTTTAAAGAAAATTGTTTGTTTTCTGCTAATGTATCTTGTTATCTATCCACTCTGATTTCTGTTCAATATTTACAGAAAATTTTTTTATCGTACGTTATCTAAGTTTTCTTAAGTTTCTTATATAATATACAGGGTGGTTGGTAACTGGTGGTACAAGCGGAAAGGGGGGTGATTCTACGCGAAAAAAGAAGTCAAAAGTATAGAATAAAAAATTTTTTTTTAATTTTTCCATCAAGACAACGATCTACAGTGAGATCCGTTATAACGTACCGCACGCGTACCGAGCGAAAATTCAAAGTCGATTTTCTCGAAAACAAGGCCTCGAACGAAAAATTTTTATTCTATATTTTCGACTTCTTTTTTCGCGTAGAATCACCCCCCCCTTTCCGCTTGTACCACCAGTTACCAACTATTGTGTATATGGCAAACGGAAAGATCTCATTAAATAATTTTCTTTCGATAAAGTTATTTATTATTATATTCCAATTACTATCTCCAACTTTTTCTGCCTACTTGTAAAATTATTTAAAATTATTTCCTATTACTCAAATTTTTCATTATTACATTTTAATCACCATTTCCTATTAAAATCCCAGCTCCTAAAATTATTTCCTGCTGTATCATAATTATTTATTATTTCCTACTATGAAAAGTCCATTATTTTCCAGCTAAATTCACGTGACAAAGTACAAAGGAGGCAGAAGCCAGAGGCTCGCGAGGACGTCAACGTCAGATCTCCGCAGTTGAGCCTCTTATTTGTATGCTATCGATGTTTTCACCGCGACGAGCTAGGCGGCGAAAGACACGGATCGTCGTTGCTGTCGGTTCGCCTCGGAACTTTCAATTTTCCTAACGAAATTAACCGTGACAAAAGACCGGGAACCCGTTGCTTGGTAAAACTGTACCGGTTTCGTGTAATTAGTCCTGGCCGTCGTACTTTAACGAGATTCGATCGGCCGTCACGGCACAAACGTTTCCGTAATGGAGGCGAAAGAGATTCGCTTAAATGGAATTGATTATATTCGTTCGATCGTTGTTGGAAGAACGAGATAATTGGAAGCATGATATAATTTGCCTATATCACGAAATTGCAACTAATAATAGCTAAGTTGTGCACTACACTAAAGCTTCTCTTTTATTCGTATTCGTTATAAGAATAATCGATTGCAGGTTTTCATGGCTCATCTAATGTTTCGTATAAATAAACTATGGTGCAGTAATGTAGAAGTAAATGAAGAAAATAACGTTTCAAAAATGTATATGTTATTCTCTAATTTTTCGATTACGATTTTATGACTATATCTTCTGACTTTATTAACACAGCCTTAACATTTTTCTGCAGAATTATAACAATGAAAAATGTGTATATGGAATCCAGGAAATAGTGTGATTAAAATGTAGTAATAAATAAATATGTATACGTAATAGCAGAAAACAATAAAAATTTCCTTGTATATCCTTTAGCGAGTTTGTTACTATTTCTTATATCGCAACATATAAAATAATTTGTCCTACTCTCTGCATCCTTCAGATCCTCCGATCGCAAATAATTTTCCAAAATCTGTGTTAACACTTCCAAACGTCTGATCAATCTCTTATTCGCCTAAAATTTAACCAATAGCCAACCGCTAAATAGCGTAAATAACCAAAAGAAAGGAACCAGCATTCTTCCGTCTCTCGCGGATATTATGAGGGAAAAGGGTATCCATTAACTAAAAAGCATTCTACAGCGAACTTCGATTTCAATCGTAACCAAGTGGAAAGCTCGTTGAACGATCTATGGAAGCACGGAAATGGAGGAGGAACTGTCCGGCATAGAAATTCGAAGGAACATCGCCGGTTTCTTTAACGTCCGCGTGATTTCTCGATTACATCATCGTGCAAAAACGACGATTTCCGTGGTGTTCCGTTTCCAGCGAGAGGAACGCCCGCTGCTGCGCACGATTCTTGGCACAAGGGCCATCATTTTGTCGAAAAGCGAACGCCTCACGGCGTTTTATCGCCGACGTATTATTTCACCCGGTAATAATGTGCAATCTCGCAGTTTAATATCGACGCTGACGTAAATACATTACCATTGAAAGGTGTATCGAGTTGGCTACTTCTTCACACAGATTGCCGTTTAATCACGGAAAAATTGAGGATTTTAATAGTTATAGCCGTGTTGCAGTTACTATGGTTATATGCTTATTATGGCTAAGAACTTCGATTTTTCAAATTGTTAATTAGTCCATCTCGATATTCAAACGCGTAATCTTTAACATTTGATGCGAGATGCTACAACCATATTATATCGTGAAAATTACTATTCTTATTACACGAACCTGTCCAAATTATTGGATTTCTTAAGATAAGAAACATTTTAAAAAGGTAAGAAAGTTGTTAAACTTATTATACAACTTTTTCCATTTTTATCACTTTGTTCGTTCTAATATTGGAATATACAGGGAGGTTGGTATCTGGACCACCAGAAAATATACAATAAAATTTTTTTTCTAATTTTTCCATCGAGACAACGATCTACAGTGAAATCCGTTATAACGAGAGGCGATAAAGTGTACGCGTACCGAGCGAAGATTCAAAGTCGATTTTCTCGAAAACGAAGCCTCGAACGAAAAATTTTTATTCTATATTTTCGACTTCTTTTTTCGCGTAGAATCACCCCCTTTCCGCTTGTACCACCAATTATCAACCACCCTGTATATATATAACTTTGATATATCTGACTGATTTTACGGCTTATCTATATCGTAAAGGCTACTGTACTTTATCTGTGCTACTGAAAGGTATCTTTCTCGATCGAAATAGCACTCGCAAAGGCGAGCGGTTCGTAGTGCAGCTATTTAATCAACCTGCGATCTATCGATCGGGCCCTTTGGGAGGAACCAGGATACACCGCGGCTAGTTCTATTAGCTATACGGTTGATAGTCTAAAGGAAATTCTGATACATTGTACGATCGGCCCGATCTTTTATCAAAAGTAATCTATAAGAAATTCCGCATTTTTATGTTATTTCCTATTTTTTATAAAGAATTTTTATGTTCCAGATATTTTTAATTGTGTGTTTTTGTATAAATATTCTTTTAGAAAACTTTTAATTATTTACAAAATCCAGTATCAGACGTTATCTAAAAGTCCAGTGACATACAAGAGATAAATCCGATCAGAAGTTAACAGTTGATGTTTCAATTTAGCTTTTTATATGGTGGTTTCTCGTGTACAATTGCTTAGATTTATGAAAACAACCCGGACGCACGTTTTAATCAATCTAAAAGCATCAGAATATGAAAAATATCTAGAAATTTGAAGTGTAGCGTTGTCGGATGATATTGATTGTTTTTAGTTGAATTTAAAGTAATCAACGATACGTGTTGTTTGGAATTGATAGTGGAAATCACAGGATGTGGTTAGTTACTTATACTAATTACGCGTGGATTGATTGATATGTAGTATGTTCAGTGTTTGGTCATTGAATATACGGTTTTATTCGTTCACTGCAATCAACCGATAATTAAACTTCCTGCGGAGGCTGCACGATCTGTGACTGTACACTGAAATTATTCGAGCCTACATTTTAATTGAATACGCTAATTTAATATCGGAGAACGGAAGAAACTGAAGAATCTATAACGTAATTTACAATTTGGATATGTAGAAAAATATTCAGCTGTAATTATTTTTCTCGATTCTTCTGGATTGAGGCGATACGTAAAATCAAATTGAAAATGTAAACGGAGTTAATGTAAAGAACGTAGAAAAGAATGTAACAGAGTTAGGAATACAAATTTACATAAACGGCCATAGTTTATAAATTATTAACAACAACGATATTATTCCATCAATTATCGAATGTCGCAATGAAAAATGAAAAGGAAGAACCTACGAAGAAGAGAATATTTTCTTTGGTAAAAGCTTTGTCATCGTTGATTTCGTGGCCAATTTGACGTCTATGCGTCCCACACGTCGCGTTCTGCGACGTTCATCGTCGTAATGCACGAGGAAGTGTCCACTAACGAGTGCGTTCCAACGACGACCTAAATCATCGAAGCGGACGCATCACGCGTTTGAATTCCGGTGTTTGATCCATACCGAACCATACCGAAGAGCAAAAACTATGCCGCTACTGGTTAGGCGAATCGTGCCGGCTTCGTTAACGACCCATCATCGTCTATTCGTGTTGGAAAATCGATTACACGTTCCTTTCGAATTCAGCGTAACATCACGAATATCCTAGCGCTTTACGACAGAACAAAGTGTTCTTAATTTAATTCCAGTTTAACGATGGTAAATTCGTAGACATGACGATTCGTAGATATTTAATTTTAGAAAAATTTATATAGAAATCTAACAATTAATCCCTTAACGTTCAACTTCTAATGCATCAAACAATTAGATAAGTCATCTTAACCATTAATTTCATTTGCTCTAGTTTTACAAATTTATTATAATTCTGTAAGCTTTGACAGAAACCCAAAACCTCTGCAATGTTTCCACAAATACGATACGTTACTTCCGTCAATTCGGCTAATGAACCAAAACAATAAAAAGTAATTATAGTTACATAATTATTTTTCCCTACTACGAAAATAACTGACCTCTCCGGCATAAACCTCCAATATCCCGAAAAACATAATACAATACTGTCTCCGATCCAACTAACGAAAACCAATGAATTAGCTATCTCTTCCTAAGTTCAATACCCTCTTCAACAAACCTCCTCATCCTCTCCAATATCTGGAAGAAAGTAATACAATACTTGCAGCAGTTCAACCAACGAAACTAATAAAAATCAGCGAATCAACTATTTTTCTTTCTATTCGTTGGTAAGCCAATTAAGAGGAAAACCAATCCAATTAAGATATCAAGAAAAGGGTCACCGCGAACTTGCCAGACTCCTAAACTTCCCTCGATATTTCCAGCTCGAAGGCGAGTCGATATTATGCGTGTGCCTATGAGAATATCGAGCCATACTCGTAATAAAAGGCACGGATGATCATTTGGACGTCTTTTCGCCCTCTAGCCATAGATCACGAACGTAGGATAATCGAAAGAAGGGTAAGGGGTGGATTGAAGCACGACAAGAAACTACAGTGGGTCGGGTCGGTGTCGGTCGTTGGGTCGGTGAAACCAGAGGATGAATGGGTCTGGCCCTGGGGTGGTTCACCAGCTGACTGGGGTTGTCGTCATGGCAACGAACCAACCCGGGAGCAACGCCCCACCCCTGCAAAATTCATACGTATAGTTCTTCTCTTCTTTAAACTACCCCCGTTTCTTCCGTTTTCTTCGTCGCTTTCGTTCTTTCTCTCGCTATTTCATACTCTATTGCACTAGGTTTCTCCGCTTTTAATTCCCTTTCCTAATGCTGGTTCTCTGTTTGCCGGGATAGAGATGTGACAGAGATAGTTTTGTCTTGGACTATTTACATCTTTATGGGTTTGCGGGCTTTTTCAGTTTCTTTTGATTTGAGAACCTCCGAGAGATATGGAAACTCCAGATGTAGGTATACGTAGTTTATTTCGTCGAGAAGTTTAGCAAGTTCGAGATGTTTAGGAATTTTGGCGGATCGAAAGGAACTTAAGAGTCTGAGGAAAAGTACGGGTAGTTGGAAAATGTGTATTGTTGATTGAGGAGGTGTATTGGAAGTTTCAGATATCCCGGAATTTCGGTGAATTTGGAAGAGTTTATAAGATTGATCTATAGTAAAATTGTAGATTTGAAATTATTCTTTAACAGTATTTTTGGAAGTTTGACTTAGTTCCTCAATATTTATATTAATACGAATAATATTTAAATTTTTACTCTTGACCTTAATAAATTTAATGTTACACTTTAACGCAGTCCTAAAGTATCTAACATTCCACTCTAGCATTATTCTAAAAAATTTGACATTATTCTTTAATGTGCTAGCTTTTCACCAGCTCCAAACGTCCTTTCACTTAGAGGCCAAAAATTGTTAAAAATTTCAATATGAAATACCTTAGTTCCAATGCCGCAATACTGTTGAGAAAGAGGAGGAGCAGAAGGAACTCGAGAGAGAGTTATACGTAGGAATGCGCGAAGAATTCTAACTCCAGGGCATACTAACGTACGAATTGCGAAATGAACGGACGTCCGTTCACTGTTTTTTGCGAAACTCTCGGACGAACAGAACAAGACGGTTCACACGTGGTGTAGCATTTTTATGAGATCATATTCATATGGAAGATGTTGCAATCGTACTCGAATCAATTTCTAATTTAATCGCTGATTTAACATCATAAAAAAACTACTAAAAAATATCCTATCTAATAAATTTCTAAATTAAAGATGTATGCGAATTTTTTGAAAAAGTTACGGTATAAAGAAATATGCATTTGTGTATTAAAAAAAGTGTAAAAATAAAACCAATTAACATATGTTTAAGATAGAAAACAATAAGATAATTCTTACCTAATACCTAGGTATAAGAATGAATTTTAATTAATTAAAGTTCGACCAAAGGATACGTATATCTGGTCCCTCTTATAGCGGACTTGGAGATTCCGATTAATTCCCGTTTCATCGATGTCACTGATGACTGTCATATCCGGGACACCCAACTCAGGGCTGGAGCCTGAAACAAAAAAAGAAAGAAAATTTCCTTTATATTTAAGAACTCAATCCAGCGAGGTCATGTTAGCTTTTCCAAGCTGTCGGTCATCCGAGCTCGGCCGACCACTTAACACTGATCCCGTTCGTTTGGAAGGAGCGCGATATGGAAACCTGGTAAATTCTCTGACCACCTGTTGTTCTGTTCGGACAATATTGTACGTGACGATTCCTTGGTACCAGCAGTGGTCAATTTTCAACGCGATTCAACGTGTTCATAGAAAAGCCACTATAACATGACTACGTACGTGATTTTCTAACTTATTCTATTATTTATTTTGTTACAGGTTATCCATAAGATGCACGTTTTATAATGTTTAATACATTATCAAATATTTCCCAATATTTCATAATAATTGATTAACACATTACCAGTAATGGGTGAAATTTTATTATCATAAGGAATTGTATTCCTCAATAAAATAATAAATTTTCTAATTAATGAAAAAATAATATATAAAAATATTTTAAATGTAAAACAATAATACAGAAAAATATTGTAAATATAAAAAAAATAATATTTTATCAACTATGTATAATAATTTTCCTAGTCTTCTATCCGCTTTAATATCCAAAGAAATCTCCATTTCAAACCCGTTAGCATTAATTAAAACGTACATAATACACATGTGATACACGTACGTACATATTTCCTCGCGTAATTCTGTTCGAAGAATTCAATGGAATCAGTGTTACGGGGTTTCAAGGAAAGATTCCAGCTGTTTGATCGCAATCACAATTTAATTAACGTGCCCTGACGATGACGAACCAACTGAGGGATCGTGCACACAGTGCTTACCCCAAACGCGGTGATCTCTGATGTAACTGCTGCGGTTTGTCTTCTTTCCCCGGTTCATTAACCAATCCTTTGTATATAACCTATGTACATTCGCGAGTTTTTTTTTCCTTTTCACCCCGCTGCGGTTTATCGCCGGGGAAACACTGCGAAAACGATGGAATTAACCTTTACACTGCGACAGTCGAGTATAATTGAACGCTTCTGCATTTCTGTTCATTGCAGTATTCGTTAATCTTTCTACGTTTTTCGATCCATTTTCCATCGAATCGTATTTTTCCACGATTTAAAATCTTCATTATTCACATCATATATTCACGTCATAATTAGGGATATATATTTTTCGATAGTTAGAAAATTTCTTTATTTCAAGAAAAAAAGAAAGAATTGTATTCTTTAGTTAGAAATTTTACTCACATCGCATATTCATTATAGTTGGAAATATTTATTTTTCTACAATTGGAATATTTCTTAAGGTTTAGAAAAATAAGAAAGAATTATTGTTAATACGTATTTACGAAGAATATCAAACACTGTTGCATTTTTAAATATTTCTTTCAATTTGATCAGATATGTTTTTAAGAAATCAAAAAAAATATCTAGTCTCATCCGGTCAGAGCATCATCTCCAATCATTGCGGCGAACCACGTGCTCGCGGTACGCAGGTGCCATAGTAGCAGCAGCAGCAGCAGCAGCAGCACGTATGCACCTGCGAATATGTTGCACCTGCACGTCAGCTGCCATGGTCCTATTTCCCCAAGGTCGTATATCACGTGACTCTTTGTGGACCGTCTCGCTAACTATCGCGAAATTTGATACTTCATCCCGCAGTTTGAGACCCGTTTGACAATTTCTGACAATTTTTCTCTTTGCCACTTAGAAGACACATTTTTCACTTCTGATGAAGCTTGAGACTTTTAAAGGCAAGAAGCTTCTAACAAATTGTAAGATCATTTATTATAAGCTTATATGTATACCAAACGATAAGACAAATAAAATAAAAATGACAAAAAGTATATACCTTGATATTTTGATCTTAAATAATTATATAAAAAGAACCGTATAATATCACAAAATAAAAACTGCCGAAAACTTAACATTTCATAAAAAAGCGATTCATCTTTGATGCAAGAAAGTTTGAAAAAAGCAAATGAGAATCTACACGATATACACAGCTCGGATTTAAAAGTAATCCCACTCATAAAGCGGTCGACCCAGTCGACGTTTCCGAGATTAAGCCGTGTTTGCAAGAAAAGAGTATCGCTTGACGTAACGACCCTCGCGCGAACTCAAGGATCATTGCAACGGTCTTGTATTAAATTTCTATGGCTCGCGAATGGTAGTCCGACTAACGTTCTTCCCGTTTATTTCCATGAAATAAATCGCTTGTGCTCCTTCGCTCTCCTATATTTCCTTCCTCGCGCTTTGGAAACGGCGATTCCTTATCAGAACTGCCATCCGTTTCCCGGAGTTGACGAAGGTCCTCTGGCCATACTATTTAAATAGGAATGCAGCCAGAAACGATTCATGGCCGTACGTGACTGTTTTCGTAGATGGCGCGCGTGATTGTCATTCGATCGCGTGTCATTTGACTGGATTAGTTAACCCAGACTTTGTCAGTGATTTAGGCAAAACACGAACGATGCCAAGATAAGATCTCGAGACACTTGTGCAGGTGCTAAGATTGATGAATTTTTCGCTAGCCGTTTAACGAGTACACCGAGTTCGCATCTTTCATGGTCGCTGCAAGTGCAGTAATTTACCGTGCAAGATACATTTAATCCATATCAGTGGAGAGCTGATAAATCTATTATTTGCCTTTTTCTTATTTGCCTTTACAAGGGCTCAATATCAGAGGGATTATACTGCATGATTCAATTTATTGATATTATGACTTATCACGGTTATATATGTAGATGTTATTAATAAATTCTGTAATTGTAGGTTATCCGACGGTAGTAGTTGTCTTATGATGGTAGTCCCTAGAGATTCCATTGGATGATTTAGTGTCTGATAGCCATAAAAAAGGAATAAAATTCAAATTCAAGCACGTTGTGGTTCACGCGACGCAGAAAAGATTGATCTAATATGCATTATGGTAGTAGTGTCGTACGGTGGAAATGAGCACGAATATAATTTACGGGAAAGGGAGACGTAACACGCGGCTAGAATATTCTAATGTAAAAGGAAGGACACGGAGAGGGTGGCATATTTATCAGTCTAGCATAATTATTCATCTCGCTCCTATCTACTTCGAATAACGAATGAAATCTAAAAGCTACGATCATCTCTTACTCAATTCCTTTGATTACAAAACTGCAAAAGAATAAAGTCAACAAAATAAATATACCCGAAGAATATAGATTTTCTGAAACGAGAATATAACGAGAATGAGAAATAGATTATTATATTTCTTTCTTATAAATCGTAAAATGTATTGGGTTTCGTAGAATCCTTGTTCTCGCGTATCACTGTAAACGAACTCTACATTACGAAACAAACATGGCGTCCGTCATGTAAGCGATACATATCGATAAACATACCGCTACTAACATAAATAAAAACAGTTTCGAGGAACGATTTTACGAGCTACTTACAACTGTACATATAAAAATCGAAAGGAGAACGTAATAAAATCGAACGAACGAAATTGCTTTCAAGAGCTATGCGATGTTATTATCCGGAGATACAAGACGATTTTAACGAGCAACTTCACAAGATATGTCTTTTTTATATTCAATTAGAAACGATCGAATTCGTTTGGTAATTGCAGTTTCCTTCATCACATATTTACGTTTCTCCGTAGGAGCCAGGCTTATTTAATTTTCTTCTTTCGTTTCTCCGCTTGTCCTTCCCGCTGTGTGTCTCCCTTTTACGGTGCGCCACCTTCAAGGTACTTCATACTGTCGATCGAGGCCAAAACTTTCGTGCAACGATCCAACAGTATAGTTCCCGAGGAGTTCCCAGGGAGGTCGATGACACGCAACAACGGGAGGAAATAATTAACTCACTGCATTATCATATTCAGAACATCGGTGGTATATTAACCTGGCCGAAAAACGTTCAGTCTTGCCGAACGTATACTTCTTACTTTCTATATATCGCTACTTGGCATCGATAGTGGTACAGTTCAAAAAATGTCAAATGAGTCATTTCAACGACATTATAAGGCTGACTTAAGGTAAGATATGCCACTATTCATGAAAGCAGCCTTCCGCTTGCAGCGTCACAAAACAACTGAAGATGAGCCGGTGTTGTTGAAAAACTAAGGCCAGGTTAATAGCGGCATACGTAATGAGTTAGCTCTCTGATGCAAAACTGATGGAATTAGAAATATATTGTTTTACATGATAAAAATAGAAACATAATATAGATTCAACAATTTCTATTCGATGAAAGTAAATTTGAAAATTTGTTAGTTGTCACTATCGTTGCCAAGCAATGATATGTAAAATTAATCTCATCCTTTATTAATTCTGATATACCACGGGATTTCAATTATTCTTAAAATCGATTTGATCGAAGCAAAGGATATAGCGTTGAATTTTGCGATTCAATTGTATAATGTCTAATGTATTTTCTTTATTCAACTAAAGGTCTTTTTATATACGAGGATCATAGATTATTTGGTTATTATAAGAAAATGCTGCGACTTAAGATGATTGTGAAACTGATATAAAAGATTCATGATGATTAATAGATTAGATTTTTAATGCAAAAATGTATATAATATCAAAAATGTGGTACTCGATGCAATATTTAATAAGTAAAATAAATCTCTAAGTTCCATTTCATGCGATTCATTGACCAAATTGATTATTGTATATGTTAAACATTGTTCTAGCATGATTACAAAACTATTACTCTAAAGAAAAAGGCCTCATATACATAATATTACAACATAAATCATAATTGTGTATAATCGAAAAATCATATCAAAAGATGTTCCACAATTTTTTTTGCTTTCTACATCTAAAATATCAAACAAATACAAGGTTGTATTAAATATTTCAACACTAAATGTCTACACATTTTGAAGGATTCTGATTTTGAGTTTTCGAGTAAAATATATATTTTGACGTTTACATCCGGTGATTCATTGGGAGAGCACGAAATTCCGAGGAAACCTGCTTTTACCAAGATGTTGTCGTGACTCACTCGTTCGAGATGTCCACGATATACCTGTGCACACTGTAAAAGTTTCTCAGACGGACTACATATTTGAGTCACTGTTGATCGAATTTCGGAGAACCTACGTATTCCAGGAGTTACTGCTCCTAGGCTATTAAAAAGCTATTAAAGTTGGGGAAATTCATACGAGATATCTCCTGTTAATTTCACCAAAGAGATCTCTCTGATCGATTGTAACTATTAGTTCGATGACACACATAGTACGTGAAGTTGGTTTCTTAGAAGAATGCGTTGCAACTATCTATGGTATCATAGTCAACTGATTCTTTATCAATTAACCTCCAACCTTTTAATATTGTATCACGCTCGTGACATCAATTGCAGTTACGATTTAATAAAGACAGATTACTTATGTAACAAAAGGTTTGACTCAAACCCAGAATTTGATATCCATTCCTCGGATGGAGGATTTTTAGATACAGTGAGAAACAAAAGCATTTGTACAGTAGGAATGAAATTTTATTTCTATGTATTAAATATGTATACAGAAATATATTTAATTGCATATTACACACAACTATAGCAATAAATGTAAACAAAAGCTAATTACATTTATTACTGTAAGTATCTATGTATAATGTACAGTTACATATATTTGAATGTACATATTTAATGATATAGAAAATACTGCTCTTTTTATTTCTATATTTCAATTCTATTAATGTTTCAGTCTCTTACTGTATACGTTATGTCTTACATTTCAATACTTTACTAATAGAAGAACTGTAAGAGGTTAGGAATGTACTATGAATGTGTAAATGTACACTGTTAACGGGCTAGAATTAAATGTATGAATAGAACAAGTTGAGACAAAGGATGAATCTCTATTTTAGGTATTTCGGTAAAATAAGCTTAAACAAGTATTCTAATAAAAATGCGTCGCGCGTACAAAGCAAATGCCATCATCCAATTAGTCGTCCTGCGACTTCCAATGCTCATAAAATACGAGAGGAGTTTTGCCTGGATGTTCGTTCGAGTTTCGCTTCTCGCGGTTTTTCATTTTACAACCCGAGATTATTAAGGAGACGGATTTCAGTTCCAACTTGTATTGTTCTACGAAAGAATTTTTTTTCATTGGCTATCTACAGATACAAAATAATACAAATTGTCCACGTTTTCAATCCGATTTGCAATTAAATTACCTCGTTTTTTTATTTTTAGTTCTCTAGAGTTTTTTAATTTTCTAGAGTCCTTAAGATAAAGAAATATACAACTAGTGTAACACAGTATTAATTTCTCTTGGTCTCGACTCACTAGAGGCATTGTATCCTCGATCGGAAGTAACATGTATGCACACGTGTATGTGTCCCGTAAGTGGTTTTATCATACGCGACATGATAACTCAGGCCCTCGCTAATATACACACATATTGTACACACCAAACTGCCGTGAATGCTGATTGTGTACGAACGGCGAGATTGTATTGCCTGCTCTGCACAGAACTGGATCGCGTGTCACAAAAAAAAGGTCGTTTTTATGTGAAACATTTTACGAGCCCCCAACGATCTTTCGTTAAAAAGAAACATACTCACAGCATCTGGCATTCCTTTGTTCTAGCTACATGATAAAAACAATATTTTTACCAATTGTTAGTATTACTTCTAGTAGCTAATATTAGATAAAAAATAATAAGATTAATTTAAAAATTGCGCGTGCAATAGTTCCTTATATTTAACAAACGTGTATTGAAATGCTACAACGTAACGATACTTTAATTTTATATTATAAATTATGAATTTTATGAAACTTATAGGAACAAAAATTGACAGACTTTCCTGATTGAGAAATGTGCAATGAAATCCTACCGCACAAGCAGATGACAATATTTTTATTTTAAATTAGTATAGATTATAAATTCTATAAAACTAACTAGGTACTAAGATTATAGAGACTAATTTACTGACATCGAAACTCAGTTTCCGTAAAATTGAGTAACGGAAGTAACAAGTAGAAAGGCTGATTCGAAAGTGCAGAGGAACGTGCAACCTTTATCGACCTGCACGATGGAAGGATCCAAAAGAAACGACGTGCAAGATGGAAATCCCTAGATGTATCACTGCACTGCAGGTGTACATAGTATATAGAAGAAGCAAGGCCTGATGGATTTAGAGCGGAAGAATCATCGCATACTTCGTTAATCGAGCTTCCGTGAAAAATTACTAGTGACATTTACACCTACCGTGTGTGACAAACAGATGCTAAAGGTAAACCAGAATTATGTTGAAGATTATTGCGTGGTAAGAAGCCAACAAATATCGCGATGTAAATTAAAAGGGTTGTGGAATACCAATACAAATGGATTACCAATCACGAACGATAGAAATAAAATTAGACTTCCATTCACTTTATTTCACCTCATTGAATGTATTTTTACTACCTCTATATATAAATGAAATAAAATAAAATGTATAATCAAAGACTATAATAATAGTAATAAAAAATCATAATGAAGTTTAAATTTCATTAAAAATATTCTGAATATAAAGAACTGTCAATTTTAATGTCTATAAATTACATAGAATTTACCGCCTACAGTTAATAAGTTAATAGTTAATTAATAAAAGTTAAGTTAATAAGTTAATTAAATAAAGAGTATTCATTTGAATAAAACCTATTACATATATTATAAAAATCCAGAAAATTATTATTGACAAATGTATCCTGACAGTAGAAGTACCAAGGTAAATTAAAATGAAAGTGAATCTATAAAATTTCTATGAAAAATAACGAATTCATTATATTGACAACTACAATGTTGTAGTTCCAGCATTAAAAATACGTTACAGTCAACCATCTTGGGAAACGTGCAGAATGGTGTTCAGCCAATTTTTTCTCTTTGCTTTCGTCCCCTCAATTTCATGCAGAAAAACATGCGTGTTCAGAAGGGCACGCGCGAGTAAGATTACGCCAAGTGTCGATCGATGGGACATCGAACGAACGGTTTAAAAGCCACCACGAACTTGACATCGGCCTCACGCAAGCTCCAGAGCTTATCCCCCAGAACAATCGGTCAATGCTACTCCACCCAGACTTGACAAGCTTTACTTAAAAACGTGATCAAACTATAAACTACTTTGCAGCCTCATATCTAGTTAGTAGTTATATTCACATATAATTATATTATAACATACAAATTTCCTGTCTATAAATTTATTCCTTCAAAATACCACAGTTTATGGTTATAAATTACCGAGATTTTACTTTCACCGAACACCTTTTGAATAATGGATGAAAAACAAGGAAAAGGTCTTACAGTGTTTGAGTATTCTTAGTTGTATAAAAATGTCGCAGAACCGTGTCACGAAATATAAAAGTATTATAATAATAGACAAGCGATTTGACTCTGTTCTTACTAGTGTATACATGTCTATATCACGTAGAAACATATATTCATATATGTATTTCTTGCCCACATAATTTGAATGAATTTTGTTCGAACTTTGTTTTATATGTCAGGTTGTAATTCGTATATAAATATGTATATAATATTTGTATGTATGTATGTATGTGTGTGTGTATGTGTGTGTGCGGGTATATAATATTTAAATAAAACTTGGTTGAACAGAACAAAAATATATTTGAAGTTTTGTGATGAAAAACGGTATTTTGTTGACAAAAACGTCGAACTTTTGTGATTCTTGTCGAGAAGTCAAAAGATACGATTCTATCAAATTTTACATGTTTACACGCAAAACTGTAATAGCTGATCCCTTCTAATTTCTTTGATCTCTATCGTGGAAGAAGTGTGATCTATCATGTAATACGACCTTACAAGTGTACCATTATTCCTATTATTATTATTATTATTACTATTATAGAGTTGCACCACCCACCATGCACCGTATTGGTGCACCATGGATATTACGTGTGCACGTTTTCACCTCTAGGGTACGCAACGATTCCGAGACTTGTATTATCCTGCTTTATCAGATCGAAAATTCGCAGGAAACGTAGTTATATATTATAGAAACAAAACGTGTGGTTGAAAGGAACGGTTAGGAAACTTACCCTGTGTGAAGTGCTTAGCAACCATGATGTGCGTGGTTCACGGCTCAGAACATTATTCTCCACCCCCTCGAACGAAGCTGCTACAGGGTAACGATATATCCGGCAAGGAAAACCTTCACTTTTCACGCACGCGGTAACGAGCGTCGACGAAACGTATTCTCTGTCAAAATCACATGTTCGCGAACTGTCTGTCGTTCCTTCATGTACTAGGGTGTACATGCAATTGGTGATCTGTGTGCAATTTAAGACACAACTAAACAGACACGAGAGACGACACACATGCTCGACAGTTGCCACCCGACTGATATCTCGGCTTCGTTTTTCAAATGAACTAACCCTGACTCGCTGCGCCACCATGCTGCGTCCCAGGCTTGTCCTCCTGCACTGCTTTGACGATCGAAAGTCATTTCTCTACATTATCGATGATATCACAGCTGTTAGTTCGGGAGAAAGCTACGTGGCAGCACATATTCAGATACAGTATTCGTCCTCTACTTTATCGACGTAGTCAAAAATAAATTTTCAAAAGAATTTTGATAAAATGTGTAATCAATAATTGGATACATACTTTATACAGGGTGGTTGGTAACTGGTGGCACAAGCGGAAAGGGGATGATTCTACGTGAAAAAAGAAGTCGAAAATATATAATAACATTTTTTTTTTTAATTTTTCCATCGAGACAACGATCTACAGTGAGATCCGTTATAACGAGAGGTGATAAAGTGCACGCGCACCGAGCGAAAATTCAAAGTCGATTTTCTCGAAAACAAAGCCTCAAACGAAAAATTTTTATTCTATATTTTCGACTTCTTTTTTCGCGTAGAATCACCCTCTTTCCGCTTGTACCACCAGTTACCAACCACCCTGTATATGTAGAGGTTTATGTGAGTAGAGGATAGTTAGTACGTGAGGCTTAAAGGATGACATCGCTCGTTGTTGAAACCGTTGAATATATTTAAAATAATAAATTAATGTACAGCCTGTATACATTAGTCGTTAGTACAAAGTATAAATCGCAAAATAAAATCGCGGATAAATACTCGTTAGTCCCTTAACCTACGATTTACGTTCGAGAATTTTCGGTCAAAAACGTAAACAAACTATTATATATTATATTATATATTATATTTGGCCCGATCATGGCACTATGTGCTATGCCCGTAGATGTAGGTTAAGGGGTTAATGCTCGTCATGTAACTCGGTATATACTCGTGATACTCCGAGATATTGTAGGTACTTTTTGATACTCGGAGATAATCAGAGATACTGTGGAGATACTTTACGATGCTGTGTGATATTGTCGCTCGCGATCGCGTCCGTTTATTTATACTGGTCGGGGGAGAGTTTGAAAATTCAAATTCGTCTTCATTCGACGGTTGCATGTAGCGGCGACATTGTTTTGCCCGGAGTTTATTTGTCGTTATGTTTCATGCGTCAAGGTTGTGTCAATGCCCCGAGGCAAAACAACATGAGTTACTCTCAATTTGCGTCGTCCTTTGACTCCTGCGCCGGTACATATACTTTGACAAATAAAAATATTTTGTGAATACAAAAATGTATTGTATATATCAATCTGTATTTTCTACCGTATATTGCTAATCCAACTACTTCTGTTCGATTAAGTGCAATTTTTCCGGCTTCCCTAATATCACTGACCAAGGATAGGATAGACATGACATTACATGGGACTTTGTGTCTTACGTTTTTGCATACCGATTAAAAAAAAAAACAGAATGTTTCTTAAGCCACTCCATGATATCTTGTAATTAAAATATGAATATGCGTAATAATTGTTCATCCTAACACAAAATTAAACGAAGTGTTTTATATTGTAAGATAAACTTCAAGAAATACGATAACAACTTTTTACATTTTTGAACATGATATTTTACCCAAAAAGAACTACAAGATAAAAACCTATGCCATCCTTATTCATACAAAATTCAATGAAACTATTTAATAAAGTTAACTAAAATCGTAATCGCAGCCAATCAGCTGGTATTATTTGCTATATAATAATTAATAATTGTATCTCGTATAGTAATGCGATTAATAATTATATATGAAATAATACTGATTGCCCGGATCTCACCGCGAAGAGTTTGCTGCGAGTAGTCCTTATCCACGATCCCATCCACTCTTCCTTTTATGTGAAATTTACTAATTTTGTTTTAAAAAATTTTAGAAAATTCTTCTTTTAATGCAAGTTTGCAAAACGTTCAATTCTTTGATCGTTGTGCAAAAGAAATATCAAAATAACTTTAAAAAAACCGATGTGAATAGCTGAACTTGTACCTTTTAGCAGTAGTAAGCAATGTCCTATTAAGTAAAGTGATATCTTAGCACATACTTTACTAATCGCAAGTATTAGTATACCTATTGATTACATTCCGAGAAAGGCTAACAAGCTTTACTTTATTTGGAATTTTACATTTTAAGGCTCATGTAATACGAATAAAATAACACATTTACAATAAGGTAATTAAAAAATAAATGCAGTCAAAGGTATTTGATTAATATTAAATGTCTGTATATAAGTGTCTTAATACTTATGTCCGCCAGTGTACGTGTGAAGATATTTATATTTTCGACCAGTCGCGGGGAGACGCGATTGCGAGGAAGCGCGTCAACTGGAGTCGTAAATTCTCGTTACGATTATAATAATCGACACCACGAACAGGTGGATCCCCTTATTTCTTGTGAGATAATAGGGATGATTGATGTGGTATAACACTGCGATTAACAGGTTATAAATTCTACATTTCCAACAACATAATACAATAAGTAGTTACGCCGTTACTTGTGATATAAATGTTGTAGACGATTGTTTGACGAATGAAGACTCGATAGAGAGACGTTAACTGATCTGTAGGTGAGATCAAGTATCCGTGTATTGGTGGACTCCCGACATCACGGAGCTGAGGGCGAGATGTGTCCGGGCCCGAAGACGGTACCAGAGGGCCCGAAGACGGTACCAGAAGGCCCGAAAACGGTACCAGAACGCCCGCAAGCTCCTCGAGAGGGCGGTTGCTGCCCGTCTGGAGCGACACATGTCGGGGCGGGTGCCGGGTTGGCACGAAAGCCAGTACGGCTTCCGGAAGGGACACTCACGGAGGACATAGTTTCCCGGGACGGCGTGGCGTTGACGGTGTCTCTGGACATCGTTCAACTCCATGCCGCGGGACAGGATAGTGGCGTCCTGGAACACTTCGAGGTTCTCAGCTACCTCGTTCGGCTGATCCGCGCCTACCTCGACGACAGGTGGGTATACTACGCCAGCAGGGAGGGGGAGGAAAGGCGGACCGTCGAGCGCGGTGTTTTCCAGGTCTCGGTGTTGGGACCCGATCCTGTGGATCATCGCGTAGGACGAGGTACAGCGCTGCCTGCTGCCTCTGATCGCGGCCATAGTGTGCTACGCGGACGACACTCTGGTCTTGGTCAGAGGTTGCGAGTGGCACAAGACGTGCATTGGCGAAGTCGCAACGTGATTCGTGCTGTGCGCGGACTGGACCTGAGGGTCTTCCCTGCGAAGTCGGAGGCCATCTGGTTCTACGACAAGAACAGGCGAGGGACTCCTCCGCCCGGTCTGAGCATAAGCATGGCAGGCGAAATCGTCGGGGTGGGATCGCGGATGAAATATCTGGGTCTCGTCATCGACAGCCAGTGGACGTTCGAGCCGCTCTTCGACTCCCTGATTCCGAAGGTGTCGGCAGCTGCCGACGTCTTGTGCAGCCTGCTGCCGAACATCGGAGTGGTGGGAGTCGTTATACGCCGTTATAGTGGTGCGCCGATTATACGAGGGTGTCGTTCGGTCCCGAGTGATGTACGGGGTCCCGGTATGGGCGGACGATCTGATGGCGAGTCGTCGCAGCATCCTGCTCCTCAGGAGGTTGCACAGGATAACCGCCATCAGAATTGTCAGGGGATACCGAACGGTGTCCCACGTGTCGGCGACCGTCCTGGCCGCGACTCCCCCGTGGTAGCTTCGGGCGTTGGTACTCAAGAGGAGATACACCCACATGAGAGCGCTGGACCCGGGAGAGGACTCGGCTGAGCAGGCGGCCCCAAACGACCTAGGAACCGCCGAGGAGGACGCGTGGGATCAGTGGCGATCCCAGCTGACCAACGAGGGGGGCGAACATCGAGGCGCGGAGGCGGTCCTCCCAAATTGGGAGACATGGAGAAGCCGCCGCGGCCTCCCGCTCACCTACAGGATGACCCAGGTGCTCACGGGACACGGCGTGTTCGGCGAGTCCTGATGAAAATCGGACAGGAGAAGACAGGGACACGGCGCAGCACACGCTGGAGTTTTGTCCGACGTGGGAGCTGTTCCGCTACACCCTGCGTCTCGTCATAGGCGAGAGATTGACCCGCTCGGCGATCGTAGAAACGATGCTGCCTAGGAGCAATGGCCCGCCTAGCGCCAAACTCAACAGTTAGGGGAATTTTTAGGACTGGCTCGATCAAGAGGACGCGGGAGGGGGGTGCAACGGAAAGATAATTCGTAAGAGGTCTTCGAAGCGCTCCTGTCACACGCGTAGGATGGTCATCGTGGAGTTTTAGTCGGTAAGAGTCCGACATTACTTTGCTGTTATTATTAGCAGCAGCAGAGTGTCCATGAGGATTTCTCCATATGCAAAAAAAAAAAAAGGTAAGATCAAGTACGAGTAGATACATTGATGTTGCTCGAATGTAGTAGAAACCGTCCGAAATGTTGATTGTTCCGTTGATGACTTGGCAGCTGTCGACTTGATGCCGGAGTATTGACTGAACTAACGTCGTAGAAACAGTTGAGTTGACTATCTTAGTATTGGCAAAGAAGTGAAGTCCGTTCTCGTGTTATTACGGAGGAAAGCTCGGTGTTGGTGTGCATTTTGAACTAAGAACGCGGATTCGTTGTTCACACTTTTCATTAGGAAAGTGAGGGTAACGATCCGTGATGCCCATTGGTTATAGCCAACGTTAATAACTGAAGATAGGAGGAGAAAGTCTCCTGCCAACGAGATTCATGGTGTCATTGTTTATGGGAAAAATCTGCTTTTCCGTTAGACAAATGTCCACTTTCTCCGTCATTTGTAAGAACGTGCAATAAACCTAAGGACTATCTTAAGGACCATCCATAAACCGGAAATACTTACAGAATTAGAGTTTAAGTTAAGAAGATTCTATTTATGGTGGTTCCTTAGGTCTATTGAGGGTCTGCATAACGGCATGCGGACTCTTGACGGCCAGACAATGAAGGACGTCGCACGGACCATCTCACCCGACATAACAATATCATTTTAAAAATACTCTATCTATCTACAAGCATTCAAAGCAATCAAAGCATTGAAACCATCCCATCTATTTCAAAAAAGTCTGTACCTAGGTACCTACATTATTTATGAACCCATACAAATACATAAATATAATAAAAGAACAGGAGGAGAAATATTTTATAAAATGGTTATTTTATTTTCCTTTATTATTTATATTTTTATTTTCCTTTATTTCGTTTTATTTTATTTTATTTTTTAGAAAAATTTAAACATTTATTTATGGGAATCTTATATAAAAATGTAAATATCATAGAGGGAAGTAATGGGAAATTGTATATAGAGCACTATGTGAAATATAAGTGTATTTTGATCGACCTCACGATGGATTCTGAAACAAACATAAATTATAAGAAGATTAGTAGGATTTTCTATGAGAAAAAGGATGCTCGAGCATCGTTTATTCGTATTTGCCTCTTCTCTTATAGATTATATTATCTCTTTTCTTTAGTTATTTTCTTTAATCCATGTCTTTCTGGCCATATTCATTCGATACTATTAAAAATTCCGTATGAGTATCTTACGGTTTCTGAAGTTAATAATTCTAGAACATACATATTTATTGGATTAGTACTTAAAAAAAAAGCTGAAAGAAAGACGTATTAGGGAAAAAGATATCAATCTAATTTTAAAAACTTGAATTTAAATTTAATTTTGACTTTAAATTGAATGAAATACTAAAATAAAAAGAAAAGCCATTGAAATCATTATTTATTTCTCATTTACTTCTTAACAGCCAAATGATATTTTATTTAATAAAAATCTTAACTGTACTAACCATACTGAGCAATAACGAAATTATGTTAGATATTTAAAATGAAAACTACAATAACGAACATTCATATTATTAGTTTTAAAAAGATAAATTGAATATTGTTACTTATGTATATCTTATAGCATTAATCAGTTTCAAACAAATTAAAGGTGTGATAATTTACAGAAATATTATGTATTTCTGCTAACAAATCCTCAAAATGTGTTATTCAAATGTTCCATAACAACATTTCTTTTACTTCCCTTTTTATACAATATTTTTTCTTTTTTTTATTCAGTTGTTTACATTCACAATTTGTCCGATTTGGACATTTGGTAGAATTGTTTGGCTGTTTGATTATCATGTGTATGGCTACCCCCAGCGGGGTACCATCTTCGTGTTTGTTATATCCTTTTTTATACAATATGAAATTATTTGATGAAATCGTTTAAAAATGGAAACCATCCCTTTTAAAAAATACTGATTATTAGTAAACAACATATCTTAGTAGTATTTTCGATCACAAACACTAATAATAAGGAGCGCTGAAAAAGAGTAAAAAGTTATTCATTTAATGTAACCCGATTATCGCGAGTGGAATATCCATTCTATTATGTAATTCTAGTTTACTATATGTAGCTATAAAATAGAAAATTCTCAAAACAAATTGCAATGAGTGCTTCCTCATGTGTGTAATATTAATTAATTTACTACTTATAGAAAAAGCAAGAAAAAAGGATGGAAAACTCCCGAATGAATTATTTGCACAACGTTAATAACTATTAATCTATGCACTCAGATTTATATGTTCGCAACACTAATAACGGTTCAGTGTAGTCATATAAAAAGTTATTGATGACACTGCGTCAGATGATCCAGAAACAGGAACGTATTTCACAGTCTCGTGGAAGGAGATTGGGAATGATATAGGCGCAACACTATTTAAAAAAACTTGATCATTCATTAAGGGAGTGTCCTGAATTAGAATGTTCTAAAACAGCGTCTTTTTGTGATTTCTTTTAGAAGGGAAAGAAAGAAATGAAGTTATTGAATTTTGAGGTATGGTTTTATATACATTGAATTTCATACTATTTTCTGCCTTTTTTCTTAGTTCATCGAGAAGAAGAATATATAATAATTTAATCCTTTTTTGGTTTTTTGTTTCGGTCAAGAATGACGAGGCGGATCCTTCCCGCCGATTGAAAACTGCAGCCCATGAAATAGGCTTAGAAATCCGTTATAATTTTTTTTTATTTAAAAAAAAATGTTGTTGTATTCGTTAAATATATATAGAACCATACCTCGAAATTCAATAACTTCATTTCTTTCTTTCCCTTCTAAAAAAAAAAATCACAAAAGGACGGTGTTTTAGAACATTCTAATTCAGGACACCCCCTTAACACAACCCTAGCTAGAAAACTAATTAAAACAATCGCGATGAAAGGCCGCAATACTAATTTTTAAAACAACAATAAAATAAATATCTATACATAAAGAAAATGCTACTTCAAATATTGTACTACTACAGACTGCAATACTACAAAATTAATGAACCGTTAACATTTCTAAATTCAACTTTAAATAAGAGAAGGAAATAAGAAATATAAGAAATTCTAACAATTTATAATCAAAATTGCTAAACATAATCGCCATGTCGTAATTCGCAACACTAAAATAAACACGATTATCATTGTTTCACAACTTTAATTCAAACCGTAACCAGTCTCTCGCCACTAAATCAAACCGTAACCAGTCTTTCGCTAATAAAAAGCCGCGAAACTTTTCCGCAATTCTAATTCAACCCGTAATTAATCTTTCGCAACACTAATAAAGAAGACGTGTTTTACTCAATATAGTGGTGGGCTGACATATACGTATCAATCGAAATGTATCCCTCTAATTTTTCGAAGCTTTCCTCGAAATCAAATAATCATAATTTGCACAAAAGAAGACTAAAATATTAAAACAAATGTATAAAAAGAACAAATTATATCAAAGTAATGCAATAATTGAGGTTAAATTGCTTTTGGAAACTCATTGTACATGCTACCAGCAAATGTAGCAACTAAAAGACTGATTGAAGAAAAAAAGATAATCTAACAATTGATTATAATAGATTATAACAAATAATTGAATACCTTACGTATAAGGTACGAAAATGTATGTTTGTTCGACCAATCGCGAAGAGACGCGATAGCGAGGAAGCGCGTCAACGGTTACGATTCGAATAAATGACGTCACAAATAGATCGATCCTCTGATTTTTGTTAGGATAATAGGGATGGTTGAGTGAGTATAACACTGTGCTAAACAGGTTATAATATATATTTCCAAGAACTATATACAGAAGATATTTATCCTGTTGCGTAAGGTATAAGAGAAGAAATCCGAGATGTTGACTGTTCTGTAGTTGTAGCTTTTTTTTTTATTTATTTATTAAAATTTACAATCAATTCTCGCATTGAGAATTTTCAGTAATGTAGTTGTAGTTCAAGCGAAGTCCGGTGACAATGCTGTTGCAAATGAAAACTCTTGGTGGTGATCGCCCCGGTGGAATCCTGGGAAACATGAGAAAACCCACGTTTCCCTTATTTTTACCTGATAGAGCAATAACCATAAGGAACCTTTTGAATCGAAGATGTTTTAAGCCGCTTACAGTCCTTAACGGTAAATCCAGAAACCTTGTTTTATGACCGTTTATTAGGATTTTTGCGACCCGCTTAATTATATGTGCACAGTTGGTGGACGCCTCGACCGTAGAGAGTCACCGGAGGTAACAACGTACCTTAATTGAATGAAGTTAACAAGAGAGTGAGTCGGGTGATGTAGTAGGAAAAGGACACCTGTCGCGAAGTAATACAATGTGTATACACAAAGCCCGTCTATCCACTCCGATTTTCGTCAGCAGATGACCCCCCGGTCAAGTTCGGTTGGCAAGGAGTGGGGGAAGGCTCGTCGACAAGTCGATCGTACACAAACAAGAATTGTCGAGGAAAGGATATGTTTACAATAGTTTGACATTATGTCCGAAGTGAAAAAAATAATACTTTAGATTAGAAAATAAACACGCGTGAGCTAACTGTAACCCAGGTGAACAAAATTTAAAATAGAACATCGCAAAATTATTATGGATTATCGAACCAGATTTCGTTAATTTATAGTTCGATATATATAAGAAAAGGGAAGAAAGGAGAGAAAATGAAAAAGAAAGTAAAATCGAGATAAGAAGGGAATTATCAAGAGGAAAGAAGAAAAGGAAAATGATCGAAGGGAGTAAAACAGAAAAGAATTTCATTTTTATTATTAAGGACATAACCTAACAAACAAACAATCACCACACTAAAGAAATAAATCAATCAAATTCGAAGATGTTATCCCACTGGGGGTAGCCATCCACATGTTATATTATTATACCACTAAGCTATAATATTTTACCAAATGTCCTACTGGACAAATTGTAAAATGTAGATAAATAAATAAAAAAAAAAAGAATTCTAATTATTCGACCGTTCGCGGAGAGACACGATCGCGAAGAAGCGCGCCAACGAGAGTTGTAAATTCCCGTTGCGATTTGATAATTGACGCCACGAATTGGTCGATCCCCTATTTCGATTAGGATAATAGAGGTAGCTGAACTGATGATAACACTTAGTTAACAAATTAAAATATGCACTTTATTCCAATAACTTCTTAGATGTAAATAGTTACGCGTGGTGCGTGTAGATGCATTCTCAGCGACATGTAAATAGTAAGTTAAAATTGATGACTGATCAGTGAATGAAAAACCAATCAAAAGATGGTGACTGATCTAAGTATGAAAAGCTAATCAAGATATTAACGGTCAACAGATGAAAAACCAGTGAAGTTCGATGACGACGATACGTCCTGCATGCCACAGCTATCGAAACAATAACCGACGTGACACTGTCGCAGAGGAAAACTATTGAAAGGTGTTGGTCATCCCAGTAACGGTCGTTCGCGGGTGGAAATGGCCATTGAACATGAGAAAAGCCCGACCTTGCTATTTTCTACCTGACTGAATAATAACCATAAGGAACGTCTCGACTTGAAAATATTTTATAACAGTTAAGGACCTTAACGGTAAAATAAAAATGCTTAGTTCTATGGCAATTCCTTAGAATTATTACGGTCCGACTAATTTGCACAGGTAGTGGCCGTCTTGACCGAGGGATGGATTCTGATTTATGTAGAGTCACCAGATGTAACACCAATGATACGTGATTTATGCTTTTTGACGTAAATGGCTTTGATTAAAAATTAATAACTGTCTATCTACGTCGAAAAACAACAAATTGATATAAATATAAAATGAAACAAATTAATATAATGAATAAATAAGATTCTCGCCATTTTAAAGCAACAACATATCGATGTATGCTAAATTTTCCACATTTATGACGATATCTCTGCAGTTGTTTCCACTTTTCGATATGACAACGTGCGAAATGATATGAATTCAATTTTTAATTCCTATCTTTGCCACCAGGGCGCAAACGACTCAGGTACGTATTATGTTCTATTAGTACTCTGATACTGCATTTTTCCGATTCTTATTTTCATACAAAATTCCATAATTCATGAACAAAATTTTGAACTCTACGTAATTTATTCGATTCTTACTAATAAACTATATATTGTATTATAGTAAAATACAAGATTTCATAGTTATATAGATATCTTATTGCTAGGTAGTATTAATTTATGACGTAATTGGAATAATGTTTCCTAAATATTATTACTTAAAAAGCGATATAAGTATTATTATTTCCGAATATTACTGTTTGAAAAGTGATACCTTCAGCCGGAGCCATTACATATATGTAACAATACACAATTTTTTGTTTACACACACACATACACACGTACAAGGCAACGAATAAGCTAATAACAACACCATAGGACACCGTGGGACATTGGAAGATGTAAACCTTAATATTAGTATATTTGTGAAAGTATAATACTTGATTGATATTTATCCACAGAAGCAAGTTTTAGTTGATCTATTTCTCTTTTTATTGGGCGTAATTTGTCTGTTTGACTTATCCATAAATTATATTACGATTTTCTGAGGCAGAAGTGTATCCAAGTGCAATATTTTATAGTTCGTTTGCGATTATACCATAACTATTCTTTCTATATTTTATTTGTAATTTCATTGTAGACTTTAGTTTTAATTAAAATCGCTACTATATTGAATTGGTAACGTCGTACGTGACATGTAACACAAAAATGAAAATGGGTCGGATGAGCTCCAAAACATGGGACACGAACAAATATTATATGTCATGTCTGTATCTCGTCTGCACTAATATGTTTAATATGGTTTATATAGTATATAAAGATTAACATAAAATACCATAGAGTCTAGGTTATGATAATATAGATGGAATAGATAGATAGATATAGATAGAATAAGATGTATAAATCACAAAGGTCTAAGTTATAACAATAAATAAAAATGATACAGTACAGTTTTCCAATTAAAAACTGAGAAAATAATAAAAATGGTAAAATAGACAATGGTCAAAATGATGATGCAATCTTACTCATTACATAACACCAAATATTGAAATTCACTAGAATTCTCTATGAATATTTTTAGTTCTCAGTTTAAACGTTATGAATGGCAACGTGGCTTTTCTTAGATTCGACTAAAGTTTATACAAAAGTAAGTGTGAGTAATACAGATTCTAAAAATGTATCAATGAAATATATACTCAAACGAATTCGTTCAATATTCCAAAATCGATGCATACGTTTCTTGTGAGACTCGATTACATTACAGTTGTAACTAAGTGTACATTTAAGTATGTTGTACTTATTAAGTATATTGTAGAATTACAGACTAATCTTCTAGAATGCTGTTGGCGTTGTAACATAGTGATAACAGATTTTTATTAATCACCCTTGCAACGCATGGAACAACGGTAAATTCTCCGATATATTGTTCTGAATTTATCTACGTACATTTTTTGTCATTCTTAAATGATATCGAATTGTATGAATAACAATGATACGAGACGAGCAAGAATGGACAAGTGACGACCGTATGACACCATACTTGGCTTCACGGGAAGTGTCTTTGCCTAAACAGTATCAGAGGATTGACACGTTTTTCTGTAGCAGTCAGTAGTCCCGTAACATGACATAGGCACGGTTACGTCAGTCCAATCGGCTATGAATCATTATGCACAGAGCATATCATATAACTATAACTCGTCTTTTCAAGGCCCCCATTTTATGATCAGACCACGTTCCTTGATATCAAGTGCCGGTCTTATAATTACCACAAGAGAATTCAATTGTACCCATCGTTAAATATGACCTTAAAATCTTTAATACAACTTCTAACATTTTCTAGAAAAAAATTATTTTAAACACTTACCCTTAATGTAGATTACTTAACATAAGTACATATATAACTATATAAGTATATAAATATAAAAGGTGTATAAGTTTGAAGCTTTCTTTTAATAAAGGAAATATGGAAATGATTACTTCGGTATCTGATTACTTACTTTAGAATTAAATCAATTGTCAAAATACAACTTAAAAAAACTTAAAAAGATTCTTAAAAGATCTTGGAAAAGTTGTATCTCTTTAACTGTACAACATTAGGAAAATTAAAATAATACATTTTTTGTATCTAATAGTATCTAAAATCTAGATAACAAAGAAATTCTTATTTTCTAATTTATTCATTCCTTAAAAAATTAGTTTGATTTGTGTGTGTAATTACACACGCATTGTACAGTCTAGGAATAAAATGTATTTATAGAATCACGTATGCCGTTAACAATAAATAGTTCGTTTACACGCGACCACCAGAAACTATCAATGATTTAGCTACTTATATGCATTTAGGAAAGCAACAGGCTTTTTATTTAGAATTTAGAATTTTAAAGAAATTTAGAATGGTGGACAACTATGACTAGGATAGGATCGCAACGAGAAGGGAAAAAGGAAATTTGTTTACACCGGCACGGCTGTTGCAGATCGGTGATTCTGCACGAGACAAATTACGCTCTGCGAGAGAGTTGTTGGACCCGTTTTCAGACAGGTAGTTAAATCGACACTGCAGGTCAACATGCGATGAATACTCTCTCACTCGCTCGGAAACAAAACGATTTTTCCTTTTACAAAGTTGTGCCAAGTTTCGAAAAGTCCGTTGACCGTTAACTTGTAGTGAATAAGTCTAAATAAAGTTAGATGTTTCTGCAGAATCAATTTTCATTCAAATTTCAATTTCAAAATTTCAATTAATGCTTTTTTATGTATACAAATTAATATTAATTATTGTTTTTATTAATATCTGCTAACCGTATATAGTTATCTGAGATAAGTTTAAATATTCAAATTAGATTAAAGACGTTCATTTGAAGTATACTTCATATGTATATTTGCAATAATTTAGAAGTGTCTTAATATTTATAAATGGAAGTGTTATGTATACTAATGTGTTAGCACGTTAGGTGTTCGTATCTTGAAACGAGACTGAGAAATTTAATGGCCAAATAAACCATTCTATGGTTAATTAGAAAAACATTACTGTATCCCTTTTGTTCAATGAACAAGAGTGAGATACAAATACATAACATGAAGTTTCGAGGTCCTAACGTCGATAGACTATTACATAAGATATAAACTATGGTTACAGTAATGCATGTTGTGATGAATGAAACACCTTAAGAAACTATACACATACAGTTAGGATTTAATTGGTCCAACCCATTTGTTTTTATCAGAACAATAGTTCGTTAGAACACGAATCAACAATAATCATTCAATAATCTTAAAGAAAGCATCTTCAATACACAGTGCTATATAGATACGTAACACAAAGCTACTTGGGTAGTTCGAGGAACCGGTGGGAATAGAAACAGTCAATTAACGAGGCAAAATCTCAAAGCCTACGCGTCACTGCTATGAATATATTATATACAATAATATACACATACGTTGAAGTATTTCTAAGGAACACTAGCGCCGCCTATGGCATATTTACTATTTACAATCGTGGGCAGTGGGCAGGTGCCTACAGTATCCTACTCTTGTCCTGAATCTGTGCCCACCGATGATGTGTAATCTCCAGCTGGATAATAAAAAGACATGAATTCTCTGTATAACCGCCGTTACGCGCTTAAAGAAACCGCAAAAGCGTTTGATTTAGCTCTCTCTATTTGCTGCGTGGGTGGCTCGCCTTCTCCGTTCACTCTCCACCACTGGCTTCTACCATACCGATCCCATACTGACGTCACATTCCATAGAAGGGAAATATAAAACCTGTTAGACCGTCTCCCTTTCTTTCTCTACAGTTTCGTATTTCTGATTCTCTTTATCTTTCTTCGTATTATCTTGTCCTCTTTTCCTCTTCTGTCTCTTTTCTGTTTACGTTTCCGCCTGCATTTTTCCATCCGCGCCGTTACGAATAACGAGCAAATGTGCGGTTCACTTGAAATTAGGGATCCCCAATGTGTACGCGCATGCGCAGGAACGCAACTTTTTGTCTCGGCTTAACAGCGGCTTGCTAGCCAGTCGTCCGCCTGTGGAGACCGTGTTGAGGATGATGTTGCTCATTGCGTGCGAGGTTCGACGACGACGAAGACGTTTCGTAGTACGGCAACAACCGTCGACGACGTCTTGTCTATACAGTACCGCGAAATACTTCACGTTCGCGTAACGCGAGTTGAGAAAACGCAAAAGTGACAAGATATACCGCGCAACACTAACATCCTTTGACAAAGTCCATCCGTTTGTTGTAGTCATGGCTTCAGTGAAGGTAGCAGTGCGGGTTCGTCCCTTTAATAAAAGGTGCGTGCAACTAGTGATAACCTGTGTTTAACGTGTGTTTTATGTGTTTTCATTGTTATGTGTTTGATATACGAGCTGTACATTCTCTAGTACAGATACATTCTTCATCATGAATTTTATTCAATGCCTGTTTTTAAGATCCCAGTTTTTACAATTGACCAAGTAGCGAGTCAAGGCCTGCTATTTATGATTTAGACAAAGTCCTCACAAAAGATGTTTTTGCGATACAATTCGCGAACGTTCGACCTTCGAACGTAACGCGTTCCATGGGACGATCAATCATATGGTTTCGATCGACCCACGGTGCGACTGACGACTGGGCGACAAGATTCTGCCACCTGCTGTCATTCCCTCTAATGTTATTGTTATCCAAATGTTTTTGCCTATCGACTATCTTTTTTTTCTTTTCGCGTTATATTATTTGTAGGAACATTAATGAAAATATCAAGTGCTCAGTTCTATGAATAGAGATGTGAATCTGTCAAATTTGTATTCCAGGGAGTTGGCCATGAACGCGAAAATGATTGTGCAAATGGATGGCCGAAAAACAAGGATTTTTAACACAAAGGTATTTCCTAGCATTTAAAACAATTAGTTGTAAAAAATTTTACGTATCTCTTATTAAGGTTAACCTTGCTGCGATCTTCAAATTATTTTCAACTATTCGTGGTTCATTCTTCAAAAATGTCTGAAGTCTGATTCTTAATTTTATGCTAAAGTTTTCTTAAAACGACACAAATTCTTTTGCTTATTAAAATAAAGATTGCACTAAGGTTAACACACCAGACTAGGACTACAAATGACTAAAGTATGAAATTTGTTTATACTCCAGAAATATAATGTTGTAACTTCACAGAATTTCTATAAGAAATTGAAAAGTTGGTCATTTTACAAGTTCCAGCATTGTATGTTATGTACGTTCTTATGCAGTTTCCATGTATAATCCGCAACAAGCGACTCCTGTTGCAGTTCCTTAAGCCAATCCTTATGCAGTTCGTCCTTAATGATCGCACGGGCGAACTTTCTAAAAAGATTTCTAGACTGTAGAGCGATTTTTTTTGCGTCCCGAACTACCGTTGACCGCCACGCCGTTAAAACACTCGGTGCTCGAATCGTGTCATAATTTCTGGTCGACCGAACCTCGGCTATTGACCCATTAACGTCACAATGACCGCGACATATATTGTTCGTAGACGTACAGAATCTTTTTTACCATACGGAGACTATTTGTTATTCTAACATTACATCATTGATATCCACGCTTGCCGAGCGAAATCTTTGGCCTAGCTAGTGAGAGCAAGATAGCGAACGGCACGTCATCTGATCGGAGAAAGTGCGAAAATCGTTGTTGGACCAATCCCGGACCACTCGGTTTCCGTCCCACGACACTAACCACAAAACTAACCAATTATATCGCAATTAAGAATTAACAGCTACCAAATCTATCAAAATCACAAATTATAGGTTTTTGGAATTACTGAAAATATGTAATGTGTTTTTTGACAAAATTAATATTAACTTTCATCGGGATGAAAATTTGATTTTTGTTTCTATCAAAATATTGTAATTATAATAATTTTTGTGTATGCAGTATCATATAATATTTAAAATTAAAGTCCGATATATATTTCTATATAGAGTTAACAGACGTTGCGCGTAAGTGAACTTTTGTTCGTCTCTGTATGACCAATATATAGGTCTTAGAGCTAATTATATCGTCCTCATTAATGCTTTGGGGTAAATTTGGTTCGTGTACGATATTAATAGAAATTTCTATTTTGTTCACTTGTTATGAGTAGGTCGTAAATGTTTGTGCAAATTTATACTAATATGAACACAAACATGAAGAAATGAAACCTACGCAAAGATTTATTTTGCCCATTAACTTTTACGTGTATTATATGCATTTTACACTTTTAAGTTTTCCATAAACGCCTAACTATCCACCTAGTCATGAATCTTTAGTTTCTGATTCCTTTTTCTCTCTGGAATGACTCAATGTTAAAAATACGAGTTTTATATTTTCGTACAATTCCTTTTATCGCTCCAGGATCACTCCTGTACCTTGTTACAAAAGGAAATAACTTTTACGTAATTTATGACTACCGCTTACCTTTATCTCATGTTAATTATCATAAAACAGATTTCCCGTTTTATCAGTGATAATGTGACAAGACAGGTTTATGAAAATCTAGCGCATGCAACATTATGGCGATCATGACGCATTTTATGGCACGCGTAACGCTGTTGACTATAGGTATATGTATGTTGTTAATTGAAACAAACAGTTAAACAAATAAAATTCTTATTTATAAGAATAATTTTAAATATGCTAGCGAATCCACGTTTCACGAATTTAAGACATTATATATATCAGCCGATTCATTTTAACAAATAGATTACGAAAATACCACAATTATTTTGAGGAAAATTATTATTATTATTATTTTAGTGAAATATCGTGCTAGATACTTTATCTTCGTATTGTACTAGATTTTTGAACAATGGCTGACATATTGATTGTATTTTATCCAATAAAAGATCACGGTTTATTTTCTATATAATCTTCCTTTAGTTAAAATATAATATAAAGTACATATATTTTATAATGTTACATTTTATAATTTATAATAACATTGTAAAGTCTAAAAGTTATTTCTAATTTGATTTCCTATCTAAAACACTGAAACAAAGAACAATGAATTCACAAAGTGCGACGAAATCGATGACCTCAACAAGTCGAACGTGATGATTCAAACGTTTTAACGTTTCCTCAAGGACTAACTTCAAATTTCTTAAGGCATCGAGCGCGTTGATCACGATCCTAGAACGATAATGACTCCTCACCTTTAGCACTTTTTTTGTCTATTGCAGGTTTCATGATGGACAAACATAAGAGTTTTATTTTTTTAATTGCTTGCCACTCGCTTTGTGTTGCATAATGTGCGGAGTGCCCCTTGATAGGATACGATTATAGTTATGTGGGATGCAGTCTTACGAATGCACGTGATATAACAGCTTGCTGTTTGCCAGCCACTTGTGAATGATGCGCTTCTTCGGTATCAATCATTGTACAGGCTTTTGACCCGTGTCAATCTATCCAATATTCCTCTTCTTTAATATGACCAATCAATTATAATGCAATATTAAATCCAATATTAAAGAAATAGTTCACACGTGAAAATCTTTATCTTCAGAAATTGTTGGGAACTTTGAAGAATTTATTTGACTTATCTTTTTCAATGAAATGACTAAACATTAAGGTCATTGTACAGAAACTGTGCCTTGAACTTTATATTTTAATCTTAAAGGGAAGTCTATGATGCATACAGGTCGATCAATAAAAGGAGTTTTCGTTTGTTAATGAAGGATCCAATGGATTTGGTTCAATGAATCTGAATCGATAAAGACATTTCTTTTTATAAAATGGAACAATTACTGACTTTATTATTTTATTGTTATTTTCAGACACCCGGTAGTTGCAGGGAAATCGACCGCGAGAAATATAAGGACTTTACTTTTGATCATTCTTACTGGTCCTGCGACGCAAGCGATGACAACTATGCATCGCAGGAAGAGGTATATATTACTTGGTTTTTTTAAAGCGTATCAATCTATCAATTCGAAATTAATAATACGTACGATACAGATTAAATAGATCATTGAATCCAACGATGCATTAGAAACAGAGGAAATACCTTTTCCTAATTATGTGTGTTCATTTGAATATACGAGCCATTAATTATTATGAGCAATATGTTAAGTAATCTTTTATTTCATTTATAATGAGAATTAAATTATTTTTAATTAAATAAGCTCGTTCTCTTTGAAATTAATTTTATTCTCAATAAAAAATTATCGCCGTCGATTGATTCGCATCGGGCAATATCCCACATTGGGCAATGTTTTGACGGTGAGCCACGATCAGAATTAAAATAGAAGACCGGCATGCGTGCACCGGTATAGCAACCATTGTCGTAAGAGAATAGATTCTAATTAAAGACTTCACATTTTTCAAAATTTTAAGGATCATGTCTATATAATTACAAATTATTTTGTCACCGTGATAAATGATAAGTCTGACTTGTCTTTTATCGCGTGTGTAATAAATAATGATACATCGTGTAAATAAAAAAAAAATATTTCGCTTTTATCATTTGTAGAATTAATCAAAACACACGTATTTATTTAATACTTATCGACCATCTTGATTCCTCTGGTGACCCGTTAAAACTCTTTTAAGTAATTCACTATCAAAATTCCCCTATCAATATGTACAGTTAAGTACACATAAGGCGTGTCTGGTGCTATTTTTGAATTCGATAAGATTTTCATTTATCATAAACGTTGATGCTTGTTAGTTACTATCATATCAAAAACAGATAGCTGATCCTTTTTCTATTTTAGGTGTTTTATGATCTGGGTACAGACGTAATAGAAAGTGCCTTCGAGGGCTACAATGCCTGCGTCTTCGCCTACGGCCAAACAGGGTCTGGAAAGACCTTTACCATGATGGGTACACCGGTAATATTTTAATCATTTAGTTTGCCAGCATGATCATGTCACTTTTATCCCTTTATAAAAGATTACTCTTCTTTGATCTTCTACAATATTCCATTTTGCTCAGTAAATTTTATCTTTATGTTTGATATTCGGACATCCTGGATTTAGTGTAATATTTGAGTAATTCTGCAAAGTTAGTTTGATATCTGGATAATTCCCTAATATTAGTTTGATATTTGAATAATTCCGTAAAATTATTATTGAATGTAATTCTCTAATTGTTTTAAGCATTTAGTCCATTTTTCATAAAATTTTATCCACAGAGGAAAAAATCGTAGAGATACAAAAGTTACCATACTTTTAATGAATTTAATACGCTCCGATGCTTCTAGATCGCTCGATCACGTAGTTCACTTATCATCAATGCAGAAACCCATTACGTTATTGCGAAACATTGTTTCGTACTTTCACTGGCCAGTTGATTTCTATGATTTTTCTTCGCCTTGTACTGTATTTCTTTACCTAGAAAAGAATCCTTACCTTTAACATCTAATAATTTTATCATTTTCAATTTCAGGAGGCTCAAGGATTGATCCCACGGATTTGTAAGACGCTGTTTGCCAGAATGGCAGCTGGCAAAGAAAGCGGAGCGTCTTACAGAACAGAAGTGTCATTTTTAGAGATACATAATGAAAGAGTAAGGGATCTATTGAGACTGGACCAGTCGCAGTCTCATTCTCTCCGAGTGCGGGAACATCCCAAAAGAGGGCCTTATGTCCAAGACCTATCAAGCCACCTCGTCTATGACTACTCAGATATTCAGGTAAATGAACCCGTTCTCTCTTCCTGCTCGTTCCGCACTCACAAGACACTTGTGGGAGAGGTAGTTTTAAAATAAAGAGTTGTTCCCGCGCTTGTAGGAGTGCATGGTGCGAGGTAATACGCACAGGACTACGGCAAGTACAAATATGAACGACGTGAGCAGTAGGAGTCACGCAATTTTTACTATCACGTTCGTTCAAGCTGGACTATCAGAAGGCAATATGCCGTCGGAGACAGTTTCAAAAGTGCATCTTGTCGACTTAGCCGGAAGGTATCGAGACATGTGTCTTGGATAATTTTTGTTTTTGGAATCATCGGACTAACACGCGAGATGTGAGCAGAAAGTTCGTACAAAACATTACTGAGTTTTTAATACTTTTTTTTCTTTTACTTCCTATTGTAATTGAAACTTGATAAACGACTGGAGATTTCATAAAAATTATTTCTATTGCAATAGGAGAAGCCTTGTTTATAGAATGTATAAATGTAATAACGAATTAAAGAATATCTTGTGAAGAGATCTTATCGAATAAAGGAATACCAACACTGAAGTCAAGGTTTCCTTTGAAAACAAGGAAATGTTTATCCGCAAGATAGCTAGTTGAGTTCCATTCCATTATTATAAAAATTTATCGTATTTTTACTATTAAATCACATTTTTAAAATGGCAACACTTGGTAATATCTTGAGTAATTCTCTTACAAATCTCTGCATAATGTACTTTAAGTTGAATGAAGTAATCATATACTTTGAACCTTTTGCTCACATTCTTAAAATCATTAAGAAATATAGATATCTAAGATAAATGTAAGGTAGATATAAGCAGAAGTTGAGTTCACATTTGTTTATCTACGTTTGTTTAGTGAACGTGCAAATGCAACAGGTGCATCAGGCCAACGATTAAAAGAGGGCGCGCACATTAATAAATCACTGGTAACATTAGGTTCCGTGATATCAGCGCTCTCTGAAGTTAGTGCCGCAGGCGAAGGGTCTTCCACTTCTAAGCGAGGTATCTTTATACCCTATCGAGATAGTGTATTGACATGGTTGTTAAAGGACTCGCTTGGAGGTAACTCGAAGACAATCATGATAGCCACTATTAGTCCGGCAGATTGTAATTACGGCGAGACCCTCAGTACGCTCAGGTACGCTAACCGAGCGAAAAATATTATTAATAAACCCACTATTAACGAAGATCCGAACGTGAAATTGATCAGGGAACTCAGAGAAGAGATACAAAAATTGAAGTCTCTTATTGGGAAGGATATGGTAAGTCCTAAAAAAGATATACACTTTCTCCTTTACCAATTAAGAAAAAATTCGATTAAAAAGTGAAATCTTACCTGTTCATTGCAGAGCGTTGAAAGGCCACCGCAAGTATTGTTAGCTCAGATTCATGAGAAACAGGAGCAAGAGAAAGTATTGACGGAAGAATGGACGGAAAAGTGGCGAGAAACGCAGCAGATTCTCCAAGAGCAGAAAGCGTTAGGTCTTCGAAAAAGCGGTGTTGGCGTAGTTCTAGATTCAGAGATGCCGCATTTAGTGGGTATCGATGATGACCTTCTTAGCACTGGTGTTACACTTTATCATCTGAAAGAGGGTAGAACGTTAGTGGGAACGGAAGAAGCACCAACCACACAGGTAATCATTTCATTTATTTATCCCAATAAAAATTAAGATTTGTTGAATCTGAATACTAGTTAAACTACGGAAATATATATATACATATATTTTATGAATTATATAATATGTGCTACTTAATAAATAGGATATTGTATTGACTGGTGCGGATGTCGAGCCAGAACACTGTGTGGTGGAGTTAGATAGTGGGGTTGCAACTCTTCATCCCCTTTCTCCTCACTGCTGGATCAACACAGCACAAGTCGATAAGCCAACGCGGCTGTCACAAGGCTGTATTATTCTTCTTGGCCGGAACAATATGTTCCGATATAACGATCCAGCTGAAGCGGCGAAACTAAGAAAGGAAGGTGGAACGAGTAACGGTAATTTACAATCCACGGTCGTCAATCTTTCAAGATTGTCTCTCTTGAGCTGGAGTGTCTCGGATTTGCATGCTTCGTCCTCTAGCGATAACCTTTTAAATTCGAGCGAAGATCTCCGAACGCTTGAAGAACTGGAACAACAAAAAGCAGCCCTTATCAAAGAAAAAGAAGACTTCAAGGTTCGTGAATTAACTAATTAACTTTATACGATATTAGTTTTTATGCCAATTAAATCCATTATAGTTTATTACTATAATTAATAATTTAATAATCATAGAATATTATTTCTAGTACTCTAGTTATATTATTATTAATATCCTACATATAAAGATATTTAAATTAGTGCAAATGGAATGTTAATCGAAAGCTTTGAGCTAAAATAAATAATAAAAATTTTTCATTTTAATTTGCACAGAGGGAGCAGGAAGAACGAGAAGAGAGATGGGCCGCGAGAAGAGAGGCTCTAGAAGGAGCGCAGCGCGAATTGGAACGCGAATGGGGTGCCCAATGGAAAGAATGGGCTGACGCCATAGCGGCTCTGGAATCTCGACAACGCGAGTTACGCACGAGACGTCACATCCTGGAGCAAGAGCGACGGGACGAAATGACGCAAGTAAGTGACTCGGATTCGCCGTCGCCAGATCCGAACGTAATCTCGATCATCTATCAATTTTTCCTCGTCCTTATTGCTCTCTGTGTTCTTATTTGCTTGTCTGGCAACATCATCATCAACTCGCACATTTGCCCGTTAAACATGTGACCCCAGAAAATGTGTGTAATAGTATTAGGTAACACGTTCTCGTTAAATCACGTTTATGTTCTTCATCAAGTGTTCACAAGTGTACTTGAATATCAAATGGTGTTCAGATGTAGAAAGAATGAGTTATATCATCAACATTGACGATGATCACATTTTTTCACTTTAGTTTAACTGTAGATGTAGAAATTTATTAAAAAAAAGCTTAAGGTGCTTCAACTCAACGATCGGCGTCTATATCAGGATTTTCTCCTGAATTGTAATATAATGTAACTAATGTACAATTACATTGTTAACGGGACAATATTTGTCCGATATTATATAATTCAATCATTTTTTTAATGTATAAAAGAAATGTTTCCTATTCTTTTTGTATAATACTTGTCTGCCTTTACGTAGATTCTATTACGGGTTTTTAATACGAATCGCGCCTAATATCCCGCAGACTATAATCTTAACGCTTATTTTTTTAATGGCGAATATTAGATAGAGAAGCTTAAATGACGATAAGCTGTTTGAATACCATAAAAGTGCCAGTGTTGACAAGATTTTGCCGGACAAATATGGCATTCCGTGGAATGTTATACGTTAAGTATCTTGTAGACGATTGTTACAATGAACAGAGTAAAAGAAAACAAACTGTTATGTACATATCTGGGCTTGTCTTTTGTAGAAACGTCTGTATATATGGGTTTGTTATGCGAGAAAGAAAAAAAGAACTGTTTATTATATACATACATATATATAATATATATATATACGAATACTGTTGATTAATAAATTTTTCTTACAAAAATTGGCCTTCGATCTTCCACGATATGATATTTTGCACGCACACTTCTACTGTCTGTATTCTATCTTTCATATACAGGGTGGTTGGTACATGGTGGTACAAGCGGAAAGGGGGTGATTCTACACGAAAAAAGAAGTCGAAAATATAGAATAAAAATTTTTCGTCTGAGGCTTTGTTTTCGAGAAAATCGACTTTGAATTTTCGCTCGGTACACGTGCACTTTATCACGTCTCGTTATAACGGATCTCACTGTAGATCGTTGTCTCGATGGAAAAATTAAAAAAAAAAAAATAAAAAAAAATTTTATTCTATATTTTCGACTTCTTTTTTCGCGTAGAATCACCCCCTTTCCGCTTGTACCAGCGGTTACCAACCACCCTGTATATTCTATTAAGTATTATATGTATACACAGTCGAAAGAATTAACACTACCGATTAACAAACCCAGTGTATCTTGTTAACAATTTTGTTGGGGTACGTCCGCACGTACATTTTGTCCAATACTGATGTGGGATTTAAAGACCTAACTAACCGAATTTTATAAGGTAATGTATTTATCGCGATTATCTCATCGTTTCTGTTTTCTTCTTCTTTTACCATTAATTTTTGTTCTTTTTCATTCAATATTTACTTGGATCTTTCAATAAATCTCGTATGAACTGACCTCTGCAATAACGTCACGTAGCCCCGTATTATCATTGATGCATAAACAGATGGCATGCTTTTGTTTTTATTTTTATCCATTCTACATGATTCTTCTCTCGTAACCGATAGCAGAGTATCTGTGTACATGGGTGACTTGTAAAACTATCATTTTTCGTTATTATCACTTCAAATGTAAGTTTAAAAATTTATTTTTCGTTTAAACGTACAATTTATATATATATATATATATATATATTTATATATATATATAAATATATAATAAAAAATGAAATTAATGGGAATTAAATAAAAGGAAAGGAAGAAAAAGAATGGAACTCGCATCTAAACTATATTTTTTTCAGTTATCTTTTTTGTTAATGCATCGATATCTGTGTGTGTGTGGTACTAGGTAGAAAATTTATGTAGGGAAGTTGCCTCTCTACGCACGACATTGCAGTCCAAGCATCGTCAGTTTCAAGAGTTCATGAGCAATCACGAGCGCGCTCAAAGATTTCATCAATGGTGGGAGAAGGTAAGAGTCTAGACAGAAAAGAAAAAATCGGTATAACATGCAGCACATATAGTCAGTACAGTATTTTGATGGCACGAACTATTGAAATAAACGGGAGGAAAAATAAATTTTAAAAAATGTAATTGCATGTAACATATATGACCCTGCATCTTGTCTTTATTTATTTTTCTTTTTTTTATTATTGCTTTGTTAATTATCTCTTTATTCCTTTCTTAATAATACTCTAATGAAGTATTAACATAGAAACGAAGGTTCGCAGTTTTTTAGTTCAGAAAAAAAATTTACCATTTCAGACGGACGACGGTGCTGGTAGCGATGGCAGCTTGCCAGAATCCTGGTCGAGTTTGAACGATGATAAATGCGTTGACGCGGTGAGAGAGCTTGTTAATCATCATGTAAGTGATTCTAAAACCATCCTTTCTCAAGTTTAACTATAATCTTAATGACTGGATTAATTCTAGGAACTAGGTCAAGCCATAACTCTTTTTTTAAGCAAGGACTTCATGTTTTTGTGAACTACATCTCTTTAATTATGATTTAGTCTTTTATTTACTTAACCACTAGACTGTGCATATTTATGCAAATTCGTATCTTTATGAACACAGCTAAAAAAATTAAACATATATGGAAACATGTTTCATCTACTTTTATATCATTAAACTTTGTATATATGAATTTAATAAGAAAAATATGGTTCATAGAAAAATCAAAAACAAGAATTAGCTAGTTTCTATAATCAAGAGAACATTATAAAAGAATCAAAAAATAAAATCCAACTTTAAAAATCTACCTTCCAGAAGAAAGAATTGGCTGTATTGGAGACTGAGCTACAGAACAAGGTGAAATCCCTCAATGAGCACCAGAGCAAGGTAGACAAGATGGAAGAGGAGCTGATGGAGATAGCTAAAAGGCAAAAACATATGTTTAATCTCGAGGTTAGGATACTGTTTATAACTAGAAGCTAACTTACTTTTCTTATTCTCATTAAATATTAAATACATATGTTTCTAGTTTCAAGAAGAAGGAAACACAGAGAAGAAGTTGTTGCTGGCGAAGCGGAGCCAGGAGCAGTTACAAGAGATCCTGAGAAGAAAACAAAGTCTTTCATTAAACTTGAAGCGTGCGTTGCCTGCTTCACCAGGTGATTGTTCCTTGAGCGGCGATGAAGTTCTTCACAATGGAGATATTGAATCGTTGCAGGGATGCAATAGAAAACTTCAGATAGCTTCTGCCTTGAGTCTACTGCCACAAAATATTCCAAGTTCTATAGACACAGCAGATACTTTTCATACAGCTGCGGCTGACTCGCCTGAACCTAGAATTCTGTTTGAAAATTCGGAAACAAAAGAATCTCAGACATTACCAAGTGATAAACAAAGAGAACCTAACAAGCACCAGAAATCTTCCCCTGAAGTCCACTTAGAGAATGATAGAGCTAAATTGTGTGAAGTAGAAAGCAGAAGTTTGTTGAACTTAAATAGAAAGTCCTCAATAGATACAATCATCAAGTCAGGAAAGTGCAATGGCAGTGTTAACAGTGAGAAAACAGAATCAAAGTCTCCAACGAATTCTATTACGGAGGAGGATATTCCTGAAGATTCGCTGGAGTCACCTGTGCAGCAGAATCCAGCGATGAAACGATTGAACCAAAGAATCGCTCGTCAACGAATGATGGTGATGAGGTGCCTAGAGGCCAGCACACCCTCGAAAGAAGATCTGAATAGACAAATTGCGATCTTACAAGATCTTCAAAAGCAGCAAATTGAATTAGAAGTATCGCTTTTAGAAGACGAACGAAAAAATCTCAAGCAACAATCACAATGTGATGATAGATTGGCAGTTGGTGATGCGAATGATCCTGCACAAACAGTAGAAACAATGTCGTGCCGTGATGTAGAGTCCACGACTAGCTCAGGCACGTTGCTGGCCGTGGCCACAGTGCGATCTCCAATTCTCAGGAACCACAGGCCTAATATCAATGGCGAGGAGAACTTGTCAGAATCGGTAGTGCCTCGAATATCAGCGGGAAGAGGATATTCAACAGTATATTTAACGGTAATTTATAATATGCATGATGTAATATAAATTGGAAGACAACTAAAAAATATCTTCCAATAATGAAAGTATGAAGATCATTTGTTATATCTGGCCTTTGTTTTAGAGTCAAAATCGAGGTGATCGTTTGAGTAGTCCATATACCCTGACAATCACGAGGTCTTTGCCATCTTTGATAGCAAACGACGCCGACTACGACAATGTGATTAACATGATCGTTAGTATACCTTCCTACGTGATACGCGGAGCTGGCACGTCCAGTCACTACGAATACGAGGTACGCGTCGTAGCGCAGGACGATAGCTGGACGCTTTTACGTAGATACAGAAGATTTCGAGAATTGTATATTTCTATGAGACAAAATTATGGTAGCAAGGTAAGTAGGATTTTTTTATTCGTTTTATTAATTTTCTGTATATTTCAAATTTGTTAACATTAAATAATTATAATTGATAAAATTTTCTTAAAATTTTTTTCTCAAATAACAAATAGTAATATATTTTTATTTATTATTGTTTAGTCCGTGCCTTTCAGCTTTAGACGAGGTTTCGGTTTTACATCTCTTTTATCTATTTCGCTTCTTATATATCTACCTCCCTTCTTATCCACTCTATTATATTGCACTCCTTGAATTATTCTGTCCTTAAAAACTATGGCAACTTTTGGGCTTTTAGGCTCTTCCCGTCTTGGCCATTTCCCCAGTTCTCTCTCTTTCCTTTATGCACTCGTTTACTAGTTCCTTTTTTGATTCCATGGGTTTCCCTTTGTACTTTGCTGCTCTTCTTCAAATAGTAATATAGTATAAGGTATATATAGGTGTGTATATATATATATATATAAGGTATATAGTAGTAAGGTGTAATAGTTATGGGTGATAGTACTACTGCTGGTGTAGATTGCTGGGAGGTACTGCCGCTTTTTCTTGTCATTTAAGAATCGTGGAAAGAAAAATTGCACTACGGGCGCCGGGATTTGAAAACCCGGGTCCCGAACGTCCGTAACCAAACGCGCTAACCATTGCGCTGTCGTCGTTCGACGATAGTTGCTATCGAGTGCCGCCACAGTAACCCCTTATCAATGATAACGTTTCTTCTTTGTGTTGTGCATATGGTCGTATGATCTCGGCCGTTGTTTCCATGTGCGGTTGAGAGAATTCGGCATCTGCGGATGTGTCGTTTCGATGCAGGGTAAGGTGTCGGCCGCTTGTTGTCAAACCTGTGCAGATGTTGCGCAAAGTCTTCGTGTGGCGGTGGACCTGTCGGTACGGTGCGGGCGTTTTAGCGTACGGTCGTAGGCCTCCGTTCTTCTTTAGTATGACGTGCAGAGATAATATGCCCATGGACTTTGCGTTGGCTGCATCACTCCTGACTCGGTCATCGTCTCGTATCCTGTCACCTGCTTGCGTCGATCAGAGGTGAGGCGTCGAGGTTCGCTGAAGACGGAAAGGCCGTTTCGAGTACGTCGTAGCGGTAGATCCAGTTTCCGCAGTTTTAGATTCGCAGTGATGAAGTCTCGGTAGCGCTATCACGGTCACCCCTTCTCGCTGTCGATCACGTCGGGATCACCAATTTGAGGTATGATAGTTGTGGGTGACAGTGCTACTGCTGGTGTAGATTGCGCGCTGGGAAGTACTGCTGCTTTTTCTTCTCATTTAAGAATCGTACAAAGAAAAATCGCACTACGGTCGCCGGGATTTAAAAACCCGGGTCCCGAATGTTCGTAAGCAAAGGCGCTAACCATTGCGCTGCCGTCGTCCTGTGATAGTTGCTTTTGAGTGCCGCCACAAATATAATACCTATGGTCATCAAAACTATTACAATTGAGGTGTGATATAGTAGTCATGACAGGTGGTGCTGCTGTATAGGCAGAGATGGCTAGGTCCCGTATAGGATGATTTTGTGTCTTCCGTTCCGGGTTGCCTTCTCAGTTAAGAATCATGGAAGAAAAATCGAACTACGGGTGCCGGGATTTGAACCGGGGTCCCGAACGTTCGTAACCAACGGCACTAACCACTGCTCTATCGTCGTCCGGTCATAGTTTGCTGTCGAGTGCCGCTACACAATTTATTTTTTAATATCCAAAAATCTTATTTCTCACGAATTTAATTATAGTCCTTTTACATTCTTATTATTTGTATCATAGCCGTTTGCAAAAGACTAAAAATATTAGAAATATGAGAAGAAGGAACTTTTATCAATTTTTTGATAGTTTTATATACTTCAATTATATACAGGTAGCGGCAATACGCTTCCCACCTCGACAAGTTTTTCCAAGGTATGAAGTTGTGGCACGGCAACGTAGAAAACGACTAGAGGAATATTTACGACGGTTGATTCAAGTCTGCTCAGAATTACCGCACTGTGAACCTCTCTACAAGTACAACGGCAACTTAAGCAACATAGATAAGCAATCGTTGCTGGAATTTAGTTCGTTCTTCAGACGTGGAACGTTCGAAAGCAGCAAATACGGAACAAGTTAAACAATTAAAAAAAAAAAGACCACACACGATTCTCCAGAAATAGAAGAATGAACAAATTCAAGTGAACGCATAATAGATATTTATAATTCGTTATGTATTTTTTATATTGATGAGCTGGAGAAAAGCTAAAGTGGGAAAAATATTAGCAAAGTATAGTTACCACTTTTTGCAATGATTATTATGTATTTGCCAAAATACGTTTCCAAAAGTTTATTGTTTATAAGACTGATATATATATATATCGCATATTTAATATTTGTTTTATTCTTAGCATTAGTAAAAGAAAGAAAAGATTGTGAAATTTCTATTTAACGGGAAACAAAAAGATCTGATGTGTCTCGCAGCTATTCTCGATACGAGATTTTAGCTATTCTCGACAGGAAAAGCATACATTAAAGTTAAGGTCGATGAAATTACACGATTCGATTACTTGTTACGGGTTACGAATATTTTCCTAATGTTTTTCTCCCGTTAAAATTTTTGCAATTTTCCAAGTGTACCTTTCTTGTTTCTTAAACGAAATTGTTGATTTCATTGAATCTAAAATCGCGTCTATCACTAGTAAAATGTATAGTTAGTACCAGTATTGTTACAAGATACGCACGATATAAAGAATAATTTGTTGTGCGCACAACCACGGTGACCATAATCGCGCGTCTATACTCGTGATAATAATTAGATTTCATAAATGAACGCGTTTATTTTTTCGTCGAACAGCGTCTTTTACACATCGTCAGGACTGAAAATTGACTGGATCTTAAACGAAGCAAAAAAAAAAAAAGAAGAAAAAAATATCGAACTTCCTCTTAATACGTAGTTATAAACTTATTGAATTATAATTTTACGAAGTGCAAATGATATCATATCGCTGTTGAAGTTCTTCCGGTTTCGGGAATTTATATATAATATATATTGTATATGTATACACTGCGTTTTGCGGCAAAGTTTGTAAAGAAAAAAGAAAAAGGAACAGCGATGTTAAAGTTGACTTGAAATCGTTATGCAATGCTTATGGCAATGAGAGAATTGTTAGTAAATGCTAACTTTGATATTATCGATTATTCTCGGCAAAATGTTTATCCGCTATATTTATAAAACTGCTTCTCGATAAAAGGAAAGAAAGAAAATATATACGCTTTTCAAGCCCAAGAATTCTCTATTATTATAATAATAAAAAAAATCGCATCTCTCCATTACATGGCCAGATCATTTTGCCTTGAATTCTCTAATAAGTAAAAAGAATGTTATGAAGCTTATACCTAAACCCATGTTGTTTAGTATCGAATGAAACTTATAGCAATACGTATTGTCATTGAAGTGGATAATCAAGTTCGTGACTGATGAGCGATACGTATTCCATGGCTGTGTATAAACGGACTTCAAACCCCGAGGAATTGTCCTAGACGGCTAGTGGTACTAGTAATTTATAGCCGCGAGGTCTGTACATTTAGCAAATTATTTAGACAAACATTATACCTCATGTTTCATACAGTTTCCGAGAAAAAGCATGGAGAAAAAAAACCATCATCAACCGCTTTTTTATACTCGATCTATGCGATCTATGTTCTCTAAATGTAAAGACACACAATAAATTTGTCATAGCTCGATTATTTTTAATTAATAACCTTATAACCCATAAAATAGAAAAATAATCTACAAATTGTAATAAAAAACATGAAAAACCGTTAAGGGCTTTAAATGTGTTTTACACTTAACGTGCAATGGATATCAGATAAATACAATCATTTATTATTTTTGTTATTCGTTTTACAAATGTAAATTTATATCTTGAGCATTTTTTTGAGACACTAGATTTCTATCCGATGTGATTGTTCAACGAATACTTATTATTAAAAAATACTGGTTCACCCAGTTTCTTATAATGTACATTTTCATCTTGATTTGTACCATGTCATGAGACGATTAATATATCCGTGGTATAAGTTTATAAATGACAAATTACGAACGACGAATTTAAACGAAATACAAAAGCTAAACGATCAATATATGAATAGGCACTATCCTTTTGTAATAAATTATAAATATTATGCTTATCATACCTACAGTTAAATGAACACTTGCTCGCTCGCTAAATTATCCGCAAACGGCGCAACAATTACCCTTGTGGCGAAATAAAATGTTAAACCAAACGTAACAGAGATTGGTAATGCGGGCAATGCCTTCTTGAATATAGCCAGTAACAATAGCGTCAAGCAAAGACCCTGGAAATAAAAATATTCGCAATAAAACTTTGCTATTTTAATATAAAATATAAATTACAAAACACGTACAATAAGAATAGCAACGAAACAAGCCAACGTGGTGTTCCAATCGCCATAACTGGAAGCTTTCCCAACTAAAACGCTGTAGAATATAAAATCACCAAGACCTAATTTCACACCTCGTTCTTCTTCGGTAACTGCAATTTGCTGCCCTTGTGATTCACGTGCAACGCGATTATCTTGTTGTCTTGATCTTTCTGTTAGGGATAAAGTGTTTTCACGTACTTCTTGCGCTCGCCTCGCTCCTCGATCACCTGATAATAAAATATTACATCAAGTTACAATAACTGAATAGGTAGTACACTAGTAGTTTATTTGCTACCATGTGTATCTATCCATTCAGGAGTAAACCCACTCTCTTCAGCATCTCCCGATGCAGGATTGTTTTGATTATCTGCTTGATCACGCATTGTATATGTCGTGCTATCACCAGTAGCATTGTCGCTGGTAGTCATCGTTGCGGTTTGTACATAACCAGCGTAAGTCATTGTGGCTGTGTACATAATTGTAGAAGAATAAATCAATGCAGGAAAAATAGACTCATTTCGCTCTTGTGCGGTCTCAACAAGTATTCTTAAAGGTCCTTTTGGTGTTAACACAGCAATTAAATCTGGATGGAAAATTATAAAAACTTACATGTATTTCATCTGCAATGCGTTTGTACTTTTTAATAACAAATCTATCTTACCCCAAATGCTGATAACACCTAGTACAACCCACGCTGTCCATTCTGGCAAATATTTGATAAAAACAAGCGCCATTAGAGCAGAGATAAAAATAAGATATGCTTGTTGTAATTGCAAGGGACCTTGCCAATGTATACATATCATTCCAACTACTCCAAAATTCCATAAAACTAAGCCTAATGTAAACAAATCCATTGGAATGTTGTATGCTTTTAATACTTGCCTACAAAAGACATTTTTTTTAAATGTTAAAACCACAAAAAGTAATTAGTAAAATGACAATACTCACTCGCAATATAACATGGAAAACATAGATAACAACAATAAGGAACTTATTATCAACCATCCATGGATTACTTTGTAAAATTTGTATTTGTATAGGACAATAAGTATCACAGTCATAAATACAATGACACTCATGAGTATCAAAGAGTTAGCAACTGCTTGCCAAGCCTTGGTACTTGTGTCAGCACTGTCTTCATGAAACGGAGTGTATACTCTAAAAACAATAATACAATCATAGAACACAACTATCATCTTATACAAACGATATACAAAAGACTTCAAAGTATACTTACAAGTACATTCCTTTGGTTGTATAGAAGTTTATAGAACTAATTGTGGCAACTACAACTAACATACAAAGGGATACAGGCACAAATAATTTAATGACATGTGCTGCTCCATACTTTAATTCCTCTTCCTCTTCATCTCTATAATTTCTAGATCTACCCTGGCCACTATTGCCTGATGTACCTCTCCTACCTGAACTTGCATTATTCGATATACCTGGTGTTTGAACATGGACTTCAGGAACACCATTTTCAACCTACAATTCATACATGTTATACAATATATATTTTTTGAGTTCTTTTAAGTTATCTACGTAGATAACTCAACCTGTATAAGTATCACACAATAGAATAAAATACCTCTTCGTTACTAATGCGAGAACGCCTTTTTCGACCAGTGACCAAGCCCAAATCGTCCGTGCGAGATTCCGCGACGTGACCGTCCATTAGGCTTGTATATTCGTCCGCCGAGTCGTAAATATCACTCTCAGACATTCATCAACGGTTATAATTATGGACAAATTGACATAAGTACCTTTGACAGCTTCACATACGCTTTTTTTATACTTCCGCACTTAGTTTAAGTCTCGTCACACAATAGCGGTTACGACTACATTCGAAAAATTTCGCCGATATAAAAATACTTAACTAATATTTATGCATGTCGAGGATTATTCATAGGACTTTATCGGAAAGCACAAAGATAATTTTTGATTACTTAAAAATGAACGACTTCAATAATTTTTCACTTTATAAATAAATCCTACACCTGATGGCAGCCATTTTACGAAATGATTCACTAATTGCCCTCTATCGTCAAGCATTTGGAACTAAAAAGAGCGTAGTTACAAAATTTAAATTCTTTCTTAATTTCAAATTTGATATCACTAAAAATTAAATTGTCCAATTTTTGATAATTACTTATAAAACCATTCACCTAAATAAATGTTGAGATATATTTTTAAGATTAAAATCGTCAATAATTTTGTGTATATACTATATTACCTATAATATATATACATTTCATATATTAAAAAATTGTATTTTTTATATATGAACCTATAAAATATTTGTAATGTTATATTTCGTATTTCGAAGATTTGGGATAAATTAGAGTTATGTTTGGTTTACATAAGAGATCAAATTAGACTTGATTGACACTATACCTCAAAATCATTGAAATCTTGAAATAATCTGTTTTATAAATAATTATCAAACTTTTTTCACGAAATTATATGGAATTCCTTGAAATCAATCATCATAATTTTATTGTGCAATAAAATGTACATTCCATCGCAGAAATGTGTACAATCAGTACGATGTCAGAGAAATCTTTGGATAATGAATTTCAGTTACAGGGGAATAACGCATTAAGTCAATTCCGAATGACGTTTCTACGAGAAAAAAAAAGATTGCCTAACGTGTTCATATGAATGCAAATACATAATTTCATTTTTTCTCTACTCAATTACTACCTGTCCTATATTGCTACAAATTCTATAAACGTTCTTACAGAATTGCAATTTCATAATACAGGATTGTACAGCATTGTAATTTTATGAAAAATTTCAGAAATTCTATTCGTTACTCGAGGAGCCGCAAAATGGCGCTACAAAATTCTAGTTGCCATAAATACTTCAACGATGTCCCCGTTAGACTAATGATTCGAAACAATTGCAATCTTTTTTTTTTCCTTCGCTGTTTAATTCACATGAACAAGAAAGTATCTACGCGATTCTATTTTTTGGCAAAAAGTTTGAATCAGAGGGTAACATATAGTATTCCTCTCAATGTTGTATAAAATAATAATTGTATGTATATATATATAGATATATATATTAACTCTGTTTTACATCGATATAGAAGTGACGAATTATAAACTCGTACCTTTTGTACATATCCTCCATTTTTAAATAGTTGAAAAATAAAGTGTAAGACACTCTCATACAAGTAAAGAGATGCGGTAAAATTGGTATAATGCAGATTATCTTGCGTAAACAATTAAATATCTTTAAATGTTTTTTAGTATTTTTTTTTCTTTTTTTATACACATAGACTTAGATTTGATCATGTCAATTTGTAAAAAGAAAAAGTAACAAACAAATTGGAAAGATGAAAATAACTTGTTTTTAGTAATATAAATTCAAGCTCTCAATGTTACTAACAGAACAACCATTTGCATTGTTATCTCTCATGGAAATGTTTCAATGACTCTTTTCAATTTTTCTCACAGCTTATCATTGTTAAATTTAATTCCGAAGATGTTACAAGCGTAATTATCCAGTAAGAAAAATAGTTTGGTGCTGTGCTAATAATGTTAACAGCAATTTGTATATTTATAACATAAATAATAGCGAGCGATTGTTATAATGATACTAATAAAGATAGTTAATTAAGTACAATGTTTAAATACGATTCGTAAAAGCATTCTTACGCAAGACTGTAATAAGTTCATTTTTTCCCTCTTCTTTGTATGTATATATATATATGTATAATACGCACATATATATAGACCAATATTTTTCATTCTTTTTCGTTCAATAATATAGCGATACAATGTTTCGCAGAGAATAATTTTCCCGTTCAATGACTCCAACGTCATTCACGTACTTAACAATTTATGTACAATACATATACACACTGCTTTTCTTCTCTCAATCTACTTCGTTATAAATTAGTGAAAAAATAATGCTGCTTTGGCCATGGTCTGCGTATCGGTAATTATTATTTACCTACAACTTCGTTGCTAAATACCTACACATTCGAATGCGATTCTTCTGATAATCCTCAAAATGGTCAAAAAACTCGAAATGTATATTTATTACAATCTCAACACCTGAATACCACATTGAATATATTCACCACAATATAATATAATTTCTCTCCTAAAATTCCGTTTATATATTCAATTGCGAAGAATGGTATTAATACTTTGATTATTATCACTGTGTACAAGATGAATTCTTTCTGAAGCAAACAAATTCACATTCTGTTTTTGCTCTGTATACTTCCAATACTTTTCTCAATTTCATTTCATTTCAATTCTCTTCTGTTTTATCTTTTCAAATACTCTTTCAGTTTTATTATTGTTACTCAGAAATAACACGTTTTGACACAGTATTTAAAATACTTCTATTTTACGTATTGTAAAGCACCAAGTATGTGTACCTATGGTATGACAACAAAAACTATTCTTCATGTGAATTTTCATTCTACGTTTCATTCATCTTAAACAATTCTCTTGTGTGTTTGATGCGTTACAAGAAGAGCTCTGGCTGTCAAATTTTATTACACAGAACGTATGTGGAATGCTTTAACCATCCATGGAGACATATTGAAAATTTCACTCAAATTATGGACAATGAATAGCATATAGAAACGATTGTTTGTATGGAATGTAACGTATGAACAGATTTTTTAAAAGACTCCATTAAATTATTGTCCTTCGACAATGCAAGCCGAGATCGGACCAACATCAAACAAATGAAGTTATAACTTATTACAGTACCTAAGAGACATGACATTGATTAGTAAAACTTTGTTGTTAAAAAATAACATTTGATTCTTATTTCAACACTCATATAGACGCGTCCTGTGATTATGGTAATCATGTTCGTCCTTTTATCACCTCATTACATTACAAGAAATAAAATAATTCTTTTTATGAAGGCATGTATGTATATATATAACATCGAGGAGCTCGTTATCTTTGAAATAAATTAAGATAGAAGCTTTAATCGATATTAATTATTTAAGCTTACCTATTCAAGTACAAGGATAAACTGATCTTAAGAAAGTACTGTACAATGAAAATAGCTGTCATGTGACTCTAGTGTATATAACAAATATTTAGTTACTATTGTATTACCTATGATCCGTTAAATCTTCTCATATATTTACGTTCCAATAAATTAATATTCACGTTGCAACAAATAAACAACGATCTGTACATTTAATATAAAAATTAAACCTAAGGACGGAAAACAGAAAACGCTAAGACTAATCGGATGTTTGACGCCCACTGTTTAAAAATTGTTCTTTCTTCATTTTAAAGATGCTGAATCATTGAATCTACCATTACATCGCTTATGCATCTACTACCTTTCAATGCACAGAAATTGTGGGCTAGTTATTTTATGTTATTGTAACATATAGCATCTTAAAGAATTCTTTTAGATAATAATATCTAGGATATGCCCAAACAACCATTTGTGCAAAAAATGTTTTTTTCTTTATGGTATTAGTACAAAACTTCTTATTTATATCTTGGACTATCTGGAGGCGTGGGTTGAGTGTTTGCTCTCTGTTTCGGTCCAGTTTTGAACGACATCTTTTTTACGGGTCTGGGAGATATTCCATGAAGTGCTGTGCTTTCTGGAGTATCATTACTAAACCATACCCTGCTTCCATCAGAAACTGGAAATAAAATTTAAAAAATTGTTTTGATTGAAGTTGTGCACTTTCAATTAGAGATCATGTAGGAAATAAATACATGTATTATAATAATTGCAATGACAGTCTTTGTCATGTATGCATATGTATTAATGGCAAAAATTTACGTGCAATTTGCTAAAAAAAAAGTAATATATAATTAAAAATTAGTCTATGCTAATTATGCATATAGAATTATGTAAAAAAATTCTACTTTTATTTTTATTTGTATGTAAACAAAATTTTATAAAATGAAGTTAGAAAATTTAAGTGTTGAATTGTTTGCATCATTTTTATGAAGTGACATATTTTACATTTAACTTTTAGGTTGTGATAGAGACATGACTGCCTACATTTACAAATAGGCACAACTATATGAGTTGCGGACAACTACTTGCAATGTGCAATACTATACATACATATATTATCTTAAAACTATTTCAAGTTATAGATGCTTTTATAAATTTGTATTCATTGATATTAACAACTATAATACAAAAAAATTTAAGAAAAAAGTCTACTATGTATTATTTATTTAGAAAAGTATATGCATAGTATTGTACAGTATTTTCAATCTATAAAGCACCATTAATAAAATGACACATGTAATATGACATGAATGTTTTAAAGTATGTCTTGAGCTATGTCTAATATGCATGTAAAAAGGAGATTTTACCTCTGAATAGATTGTGTAAGACTGTTAAACAAAAATATAGTTAAGAGACATGTGAATATTAAATAAATAATAGTTGGAATATATTTATCTTCAGCCTTGTTTCTTTTTTTTTTAGAGGAAAGAAGGTGTATATACATATATATATATATCAATACACAGATGTTTGCATATATATATATATATATATATATATATATACTTTTTTGTAAATGTTAGCAAAATGTGTAATGTCATCATAAATCAGAAAAGTGTCTATATAAATTTACTATTATTTTTTTATGTAAGTAAAGATAGATTGGAGTCCATTGGATGAAACTTAAAAATGGTGTATAGGTTTGCATAATTATCAACATATTATAACATATAAATTCACTACCAGGTAATCTATCAAAAGAGAGAAATAAACAGGATACACTTTATAGAGACGAAAAAACATTGGAAAAACAGCAAAGAAAAAAATAAATAAATTATAATACTACCTTGTTGGGTGGTGTTACAAGGTGGGTGGGGGTTAGTGGACTGAATTAGTCACCTCTATTCGCGCGGTTATCACTGCTCGCTGCCGAAGAACTTCGCAGTCCCGATCGGCCCTGATGTGAATCTATAAGCGCTGCTGCGAGGTTTGACGATGCTGTGGATTGCACGCTTGTTGTAGATCCTGACAGTATGATATCGATAAAAATAATAATAATAACTGATACCTAAACTCGTGCAAAATCTATTAAAAATAGTTTAATTTCTATGAGTCACTCACAGCTTCTATGGGAAACGAATAAAAATAATCCATTTCATAATTGCTATAAAACAAGAACTATGTACAGAATTTAATTGCAACTATTTCGAAATCAAAGAAGAAAATGATAAAAAGTTAAAAAAGATTTTGTTTGTAACATATACAAACTAACCAGATACTGAAGAAGTCCCACTAAACGGACTTGGCGGCTGTACGGGTGAATATACATTGGCTGTAAATTCTTCAAATGTAGTAGCTTCCTTGTGATTCCTCATGACAGTATCGATAGACCTCGCTCTCTCTTCATAACTAAAGTATTTCGTATTAATCAAGAAGTACAATTATTAAACATAAATAATCAAAATGGCACACTTACTAATGTTGATATAATGTAAGTGTCGATCGTTTTGCCCTACTTGCCGCCAATGCTGTTGTCCTCACTAACCCAGGTAAAACTTTATCTTCAACGATACACTCATCAAACAGGGGTCCAAAAAACGGAATTTCTGGTTTTCGAGAAATTTGGATTCTATATAATTTATTATGTAACGGATAAATTACTATTAAAACATCACAAAATTCAGTTGGTATAATATCCCGACGATAATCTCTCCAATGTTCTGACCAAACTATGTGAATCTCATCGTTACCGAGATGCCGTGTCTGAAATAATTTTACTTTAAGTCTCTCATCTTAATATACTTTTTTCGTGAATAACTAACACTTACTTTTTGCAACAAACTTTCGGGACTATCAGAAGGCATTCTTGTTGCTACATGAAAAAGGATTTCAGTGAAAGATGTTGCAAAGTAAGGTGCTGTAACACCAGATGCTTTTCCAGGTACAAGGCCTCCAAGAAAGCCTGTATGTGATTCAAGTTCGACCTCCCAAGCCAATCTAGCAATAAAGCTTTCATATTCTTTGCTAGCAGTGACATTACTTAATATGGAGTTTTTGTCTTCTTGTCCCTGGCTGACATAAATTACGGCTATTTTATGCGTTTCTCTAGATCGTTGACTATCGAGATTTCGTAATTCGCGTAAAAGTTTTTCGTTTTTGGATAATAAATGCAATTTTCTACGTTGTTCCCAACCGGATAAACCCAAGTGCGAAAATAAAAGACGGCAGTGATGAAACGGTGCTGGAGGTGGACGACACGATGGTGGACTTATTGCTGACGCACACATGCTGGAAAAGATATTCCAATGATATGAATAAATTTAATATTATATCTTTTAATATAGCATACCTAATGTGCTGACTCCAATTATTGATATGCTCTTGCTCAGCGTTTCTCTGGTTGAGAATTGTGGCAATGGTTTCACTCTCAAGATATTGACCTTGTGGTGGATTAGCAGGCGCATTAAGTGCAATTTCTGGATTAGTTAATACTTCCGGACTTGTATGTCCTATGTATTGTAAGAGCTAAAAATAAAAATATAAAGTTAATATAAAATGATTATTAATGATATAGATTAATGTTTTAAAGTACTAAAGTATTACATCATCTAAATTGTCCATATCACTCGCGGCATTTGCAAATGTAGGCAATATATGTGGCTCACGATGTCTTATCGTATGTCGAGGTGTACATGTTTGAGGTGTTATAACACTGCTCAAATCGTCTCCATGTACTTTTGCTTTCCATTCAACTAAAAATGTTAATGAATATTATAACTGAAGATATTTAATATATAATAAAATTGAAATATTAACGAATAATTTTATTACCATGTTTTGTAAATGCAATCGGCACATCGTCTTCAACAAACGGTTGACTGTATAAAATAGAACTATCCCAGGATGCTTTCCCTGCTAAATCTCGCAATAATACCCTGACTAATGATGGTGCTGTTGTTAATCCAGCTGTAACACCTCCGCCGGGTGCATCTAATGCTGCCAGTTCAACAAGTGACATTATTACAGAATTTGACAACATCAACAGTTGTATATTTGGCGCATGAAAAATTGCAGAAGATAGCTCATCCCCATCGATTCCTGGTACATCATCTAATTCGACAACTAACGAAGATAAACGTGCAGCTCCAATACCCATTGGAAAATGTCCCAAATGATTTATTAAATGCATCATTACCTAAGAAGAAATATTGAAATTTAAATTTAAGTCTGTGAGAAAAAATATTTCAATGATATCCTACCATCTTTGCTGCTAACTGAACGGACTGAGTATTGCCTCGACGGGGTGATTTTGCGCAAATATCGTCAGCTAAGTTATCTAAAGTAATATCAGGATCAAAATCATCATCTTCATCCTCATGACTTTTATTTGTTTGTGATACATCTTTATCGATTGTATCTTGTACTATGTTATCCAAAACCTGCAATATTTTTAGTATGTTTTGATGTTATATGATTATTATGAATATTTCAATTTATGTTTAAAAAAAATTGTTGAAAATGTTACTAACCGTAAATAAAGTCATTAACAGAGGTTTTCCTTGAAAAACGCGTAATAGAACGGAAGGACCAAGGTGCATAGCCCATTCGCCCAAACAGAATAACATTGATATCGTCAAAGGACCGCGTCTTTCTCGAGTGCTCATATATCCAAGTGTTTCCGATAAAATCTGAAGTATACGAGTAAAATAATTATATATATACCAATTAAACTTAACATTTAGTAAATTTTAATTTGATGGCAAAACTTACTTGAATTATTTTACATGGCACATTTGGATATAGCTCTAGCAGAATATCTGCTTTATCACATAACAACAAAAGAGAATCGCATGCCACTTGAGCAACAGTAGCATGAGTAGCCTATAAGATAAGAAAGAAAAATTGTTAATTAAAATATCGTATTTATATTATATTTTAATCTTTATCTATGATTTCATTCTAATTAGTTTTATAGGGATAGCATAGAACAGTTAATCGATAACATATAAAATAGGATAGTTGTCGTTCTTTGATGTTAGAATTCCCTTCCCCAAGTTGATTTAATTTATTATAAAAATCTGATCTTTTTTCTTAAAGATTCTAAGTATTATCTTTCCATGGGTTGACAAATTTCGGGGAAAGAAGAAAGCAAAATATTTAACCCACATCTATGAACCACTGTAATATGTAAGATATAATAAGATTAAAAACATCGAAATATCACTGGACGTTTTACACACACAACCGTGCAATACACCATGCAATGGCGATGACACCCTTAAACAGACACGAAGACATCAGTCAACAGGTAAATACTGTAACAACACGTAATGAGGAGTCCAAAAAGTTAGTTGATCTAAGAAAAACTACCTGATCCATTAGTGGATAACAGATACCAGCTCTGCGACGTTCTGCTCCCTGCATCCGCTGTCAATCAGACTTAGTGAAAGAGACACTGAATTTCTCACTACTATTATTACATATCTACTACGTTTAACAATACATTACACTGTGTTTACTACTTAACTAAAAACTATAACCCAAATAGAAAAATATTAAATAGCTATAAGATAGTTACATATATTGTATAGCATGCAGACTATCTTACATGTCAAAGAAAATTAACACAGGAATTATTTTTGATTTAAAACCGTTTACCCACAATGAATTCGACAAACTTACTTTAAGTGCTAAGAGAAGAACCGTAACAGCTTCTGGGATTCGTGGATGTTGATTTTTGTAGCACAATTCCCTGTATACAAACATAGCAATGCTGGAAACAGCTATGCATCTTGCAATGCCAGTTGGTTCGCGTCTACAACTTCTCAAAAGTATCATAATTATATGTTCCTAGAATAAAACAATTTTTATTAAGGTATTTTCGATAAATTAATGCCAAAAAAATAACTGTTACATTTGATACCTTTGCATCTGGACATGTCATGGTTACAATATCGTTCGCAGTAGGTTGCAATACAGGTAATTTAACTGTAGTAGCTGGTAAAGATAGTAACGATCCGATAATCGAAACGGCCTCAGTTCTTGGTGCCTATAATTTACAATTTAGTTTATAATATACAATTTAATAATGCTATTAATAAATTACCGTAAAATCTTTGTAATACCTGAATATCCTGATTGCTCAATATTACATTAGCAGCATGAATATAATCCAAGATTAAAAGACTAGATCCAGGAAGATTCAAACTGAACAACCTAGGACCAGTATATTTGACCAATACATGTAACACTTTGTTATCATTACTAACGATACCGCTATGGACCGCACGATAAAAAAGAGTTAAGTGCTGTTTTGGCAAATTAATATCTTGTGGTTGAACTGTTAGAAGACAGATCAAACGGTATGCTGCTAATTTGCCAACTTCATATTGACTAGGAAGTTGTATTGCCTAGAAAATAATTACATTAATAATAGTAATGTAAAAATAATATCAAAATAACAAATTAATATTGACCTTGAAACACCATGGAGCAATGACTGTAAGTGGAGGTATAAGTTCTGGAGCTGGAGGAGTCGCTTGGTTGTCACCAGACACACCTTGATTCAAGCGAATCTAAATGATATATGAAATGTTAATAACAATATAAAACGTGTAATAATGCAATGTAAGACATATTATTATTATGACAAAATAGGAAACATCATACTTTCAGAAGTGTTTGTGTAAGCTGAACAAGGTAATCCATAACTTGTCCATGGAGGGTAGGATCTTGAATATTATTTACATCCCCTAATGCTGATAGCATACGACGCCATAATACGACCGCAACATCGGGTAACCACCCGCGAACTCCACCACCTGCCATAACAGATCTCCTTTCTGATGCATCATTCGTATCTGCAAATTGATGATACAATCACAAAATTACCATAATTACTAATTATTCGTGATCACAGAATTACATGAAACAAACTCTTAATAAAGTTAAAATACTTTTGAGAAGTTTTCTCATCGATTGAAACGAAATTCAAAATTTATTAGTAACTAAACAGAAACGTATTAGGAACATATGGAAATATGCAATATACTGCTAGATTTATTTCAGAAGTGTATCAAATTCTGTCTTATAAAAAGAAGCTATTTCTCGTATACATAGTTTCGTTAATTTACAAAAAGGTAAGCAAAGCATGTTGGATGGAATAATGCATTATTATTATTATTATCATTATCAAAGTAATCAAATATTCCATTGTTAGTTTTATATTTATGATTTTCTGTGCGATAAATAAAGAAAAACAAACATAAGAAATAATTTTAAATCATAAGAATGATCACACGTTGTTATGCAATTAAAAATGATGTTCTCATATCTTGATGCAAATGTTAAACAGCAGCAAACGATATACTTACCGATACTACTGCCGTCAATGTTTTCTATCTGTATCGGACTGTCTTTGTTACTGTCGACTCCGCTGCTCGGTGTTGGAGAAGGACAACGTGGTGATGGTGGTTCGCTATCGACTATTACAATGCTATCCAAAGATTTAGCACGCCTGTTCGGTAACATTTTCCGACCAGTTGTCGACGACGAAGTAGTACCGTTTGACAATAGTCGTGCCATATCTTGCTCTATCGATAGGGGGAGTACTGCGCGTGTGGAAATTTGTTTACACTTAATACACAAATAAGCCACAACCACTAAGAGAATTGTTTATACCGGATCAATTTAAATAGAGCTTTATCGTCTAAAATTAGGAAAAAGCACGAATAAAAAGGATATTGCGAATGAGAGGCGTATTAAAAGAATAAAAAGAGATGTATGAAGAGAGACAAGTGTCTGGTCGACACCAGAGAAGTTATTTTTAACTAAGTGTCAGCGACAAAGCAAAAAAGTAAGAGACAAAGTTATAAATAAATTGCACGTATTATCAGCAACATAGATGGCACTACCAAATGAGAAAGATTATCCAACTAAAATTTAAGAGGAAGAACCTTGAGACTCGATATTTGGCAGGCCACACTTACCAGGAATACCACTGTGTACAGTATGTGTGCGATTTCTATGAAGTTTTGTACGTGCTTTTCCATTGTATATCGTGTTATCGCTTGCACTACGAGGAAGTGGTCGTACCTTCCGTAAGTCTCGCATCGGGTGGTCTGTTAACAATAAATATCTAATTTCTTTCGAAATGATAAATTAAACGTTAGAGATAAGAAATCATATAAAATCTTCTTACCTGAAACATTTTCTTTAGATACGGTATTATTATCTTGATCGACACTTCCTTTGCGTGGTGGTTGAACACTTCCGGTTGAAGCAGCCCGGCTTCCAACACCACGACGCTTTTTAGTTTTTTGTTCACTCAATCTATCTAATGGTAAATCATTTAAATCCAAATTATACACATGCCTGGCAAGCACCCTTGTTAAAGTATCCAATGTTTTCTATAAAGTAATAATAAAATATTAAATAATATAAATGTTAAATTTCTTATAATATGTATGCAGAACACGACTTTTAACTTAACTTACCGCCCATTCTCGAATTAGCTCTTCCCACTGTGTTAAAGAAGTCAACACTTCCAGGAACTGATCCCATAATTGTGTAGAAATAACAACATTTAAATTAGCTTTAATCCATGTAACGATTAAAGTCTGAAATATGGCAGGGGCAAGTTTACCGCCAATGCTTTCTTGAATCTTGCGCCGAGAAGATTTTTCATTTAAAACAAGTGATGTTATTTGTAGTAATACTCTAGCAAATATGTATACAATAAAATTAATATTACAAATTTGCGAAATAAAATGTTGTTACTTAAAAAGGAAAATATGATTTTGAAGGTATTTACCTAAGCAACTGTTCCCAAGTACCCGGTTCTAATCGAGAATTCATTACAACATATCGATATACGTTCAAAACTCTTTTGCAACTATCGGTCTGTTCTTCCAGTAATGATAAAGATGCATTCGGTCCAGAATTCTCTAAGAAGAAGACGTTGGAAGCTTGTGTAATGAACACTTGCAAAACATTTTGTAGCCCCGCTCTTATAAATAAATTTTCTCTGTGTATAGCACCGAGGTAAGAATCATTTCTCAATCTTGTTTGACGATAACTTTCCGAAGGACTTTTATCGATATCATTTAGATCTTTTCTCGGATTTTCTTCGAAATCCCTTTCCTTATGACTATCCAATGGTTCCAACATGAATGGTGGTAATTCCTAATTAAAAATGTAAAAATAAGTAAGTATCACTGGTCATATTATTATAGTGTTAAAGAATTATAAATTAAAACTTTACATTCATTTGAATCCAATCTTTATAAACCGCTATAGCTTTTCTTATAGCACCAGCATGGTTAAAGTCTAACAAAAATGCTTGTCTGTATAGCTCATGTACGAAATTCACGTTATCCCTGTTTCCATATAGAACATCCCTAACAAGAGTGACTGCTGAAACACTACTATCTTCCTGATTTTGATTCTCTTGTTGAGACACAGTTGATTCGGGAGATAATAAAGTTGAGTCAGCACTATTTTGTGTAACGGAAACTCGACGAAGCTCTGGTTCCGTATTTTCTTCATTTGGAGTTGTGCTAAAATAGAAATTTTTTAGCCATAATTTATGTAAAATCATTGTAATGTTCATCAAAAATACTAAACTATTTGTAACAAAATACCTATGCGAAAGATGTGCGACACGAGCATCTTTTCTAGCGATATGGGTAAAACTAGCGATCCACTTAATCAAAGCAACTTTGCATAATACATAATTATCCTGACTCTGATTCGTTGGTTTTCGCATCGTAGGCAACTCCAAATTCGGTTTGTACAACGAAAAATTCTCATCAAACTCAGGACAAATATGACGAAGATACGTAGTTTTAAAACGTTCTAATAAAAATTGAAAAGTCTTGTGCTGTCTTGAAGATTTATCTCTCCATTCTATCTTTACAACCTGTAAAGGAAATAAATACTAGTTTTCTTAGTACATTTTTTGGTAATATCAAATTGCATTATTTCAAAATATGTAAATATACCTGAGTAACCATAAATTCAAGTAATGCTTCTAAAAATCGAACAGTCTCATTATCAAGAGGCTTTTCCCCACTTTGTGGGGGTAAAATAGGTCCATTGTCAACTTGAGTGACAGGGCACTGGTTTGAACCATTATCATGAAAAGTACTTTGTGACAATTGTGTATCATAAAATTCCTTCTTATCTTTATCATCACAACCAATAACTTTGACAAGTTTATCTTTCTTTCCATCTATCTTACGTTCAGACTTATAAGGAGATGGTTGTTGCGGTGGAAACCCTGGTATCAAACTTGCAAACATTTGGTGAATGTGATCAGGAGCATTTTCACCAAGAGCTTGGTACCACAAAATAAAGTATCTAAAAACAATTTAATACACATTATATAAAAGCACAAAACTTCTTACATAACAACATCACTAAGTATATGTTTACCTTATAGCTTCTCTTCTAAGTTTCCAACTATTACCAGGATGTAGAAGCTTTTGTAAAATCCTTGCTAGACTATGACATTGCCATCTTCTATTAAGCAGCTCAGGAAGAAGTGTTAAGACTTTTTCCAAGAGTTGCAACACCTGTTCCAATTCCTCTCTATGTGCTTTATGCACTATAAACGAAATATTTATTAAATGTACAATATTCAGTCAGCCAACATTTGCTTGATATTTCATGGATGAAAAAAAAAAAGAAAAAGAAAAAAGCATTAGTTCTATAGAGCCCTTGTGTATATGCCAATTACAATGATATTATACTTGTGTAAGATTAGATGTAATGGTCAGATTAATGGAACGCAGACTGCAACATGCAAGGAATATACACTCTGTCATCTGTCTATTACTCACCAATGTGGAAGGAAAGTTCTGGCAGCAAAATAGAAAAACAAGCAAATAGTAAAATAATGATAATATTAGCATTTTGCAGATATTACATATAATTATAAGTTAATATTTTTAATACAGTTATAGTTCTATAAATAAAACTATATGATTTGGTCGACAGAAATTGCAGTCACATCTACGTTACAATGCAAGGCAGTTATGATGTATATTGTTAAAATATGAAATATAGTATACATGGAACAGCAAATATTTTTACCTCGTTGTCGCAGATTTGTTTCAGCTGATACAAAACAATCATATAGAATAAAATAGACATGACTGAAGTTGCCTTCAAAAAATCCCTTTGCTTCATCAGTATCCACATTTTCTATAAAATAATAATAGTAATAATTAATATATAGTAAAGTATATATTAATTATTATTACATAATTTTTTAGTTTACTAAAAAAATCATTATTTTGTATTATTAAAAAGTGAAAAAAAAGTTTCCTTAAAAATTTTTTTTACGATATTAATTATAAAATTTACAACAATAAATTTAGAAATGCTAGAAGACAATTATCCTTAATTATTGTAGCTAAAGATTAGAAATTTCAGCTACTTTTCTTTCACAAGAGGTTTGGTTTATAGTTTGTAGGGAGAGCTGTAAACCTCTATTACATCACCACTGGTCTTGTACACTTATACTTATATAGTAGAACCTTTTTCCTTCTATGTTTTCATATCACCACTGTCAATATCATTCTTCTCGATATAAGTACAATTGTAAAATTATAAAATGTTATATAGTTCTATTTTATTTAATAAAAAAAATTAAATTATACAAATTACATAAAAGTATAATAGAAAGCATTTATATTTTCTGCAAGTTGGAGTAAATATTTATTTCTAGCACAGAATAAATGCAAAATTACATTTTAAAAAATAGGGAATTATGTGTATAAGAAATAAAAAAATAATAACACTGTTCTTGATGTCAACTTGTATAATTCTTCTTCCAATAATCATTTATGTATTCTCAATAACATCCTAACTCATAAACAACCTACAGAAGTTTTTATTGGTTGATGATTATACATTTAAGCATATAATATTATCTATGTATAATAATAATGTAACATTAGCTAAAATTGGAGGCCACGATAGGTTGGTTACTGTGGTCATGCGGTTTGGTGATTAGATACTACTACTTAACACTACACCATCACATTACAACTACATACAAGCTAAATTATTTTCTTTTTAAAAAATACTATAGAATAAGATTCAGTAATCTTCAACGATTTATTAATATATTTTAAAACATGAAATTATATAAACCTTCTCTGATATCATTTTAAAATATACAATAATCAATACATTTATTCAAAATTATTCATGTAATTTTTACTTTTATAGCATACAAAATTAAAAAGAACAAATCACGTTATTAAAAAAAGAGCAAAGATGTTACAACAGTTGGTACCAAAAGCTGTACAAAATAAGAAGGAGAATAATGAAAAATTATTTGACGTTATTTTCGGGAGGAAAAATTCCAGAAGTTCTACGACAGCATTAAAACCATCTCGGTACTGGTGTGTAGGCGGCAAATACTAACAAAATTGCCGCCCCTCTCCTTTAACTATCGTCGTATTCATTAACTGGCAACTCCTCGTTCATGATTAATTTTCACAACGAATTAACGTTAGCTGATTCATACAGCAATAAGAAAGAACGGTTACGGTAATGAAACGTAGGCTCACCTAGTACAATTTTAAGATGCTTGAACCGAGTCGCGCTATCCTTTTTAACATCCTGAATCTTCAGTGTTGACTTTTTGACGTCTACATGAAGTTTTTTGCTGAACATGGTTCAATGCGAGCCGCCGGCGGCCGCGACGACAAAAACTATCATCGAGGGTGTACAAAGTGGTGCTCATGGATACAGACCGACTAACTTCGCACTGTCACCATGTCAGCAACTCGAAAAAGACAGCCCCTTTTATCACAGTTCGGCGTCAAATTTCCCGAGCGCACACACCTCCGATCAGATGTACGTGGCAGCCATCTTGACATCCTCGGCGCGCACTGCTCATAACCTGTCGGGGCAATGACATCATCGCGCTCGCACGGTTAATTTATTTTTCCTTTTCTCTTAATTTTGAACCCACGCGAAACTGCACCCACACGCTCGATCATATTTCATCCAAGTATCTAATTATCAATTTTTCGCCGATTGAACCTTTTAACAAATGATATTTTTTGAGGACGCGCTTTTACTTGCGAAATGTCGAAACTACATTTTTTTAAAAGCTGCCGCTCTTGTTCTGTTTTACCATAGTATGATAATATTAGTTATTGGCAGTACGATCTTTCATTTTTGTATTATTGATAAATTATTACTAAAATGTTTAATATAATATAATATATGTGGATTTAAAAAATACACGAGCTTGGAAATTTGGTATTTTTGGTTACAAGTTTATATTATCGACTTAGCTGCAATGGTAACATTAAATGTTACTAGATATCCCATTCACATGTCTACAATGATGCTAGTAATATTTCTTAAAAGGAAGTGACGTATTTACATGTGAGAAAAATCGGCGGAATATTTAAATATGACACAAAACACGAAGATTTGTATAGAATTGACATTTGATAAAAAGATAAGTTATAGTCAGCAAATCAAAGTGAAGAATTTTTGGAAGTTTATGACAGAAACGAAGCCGTTTGAACCTTACCGAATAATATCAGGTACAATTGTAAAAATTGTCAGGTACACATTGTGTTTTATCCTTTTGGCAAATTAGTTGGTAAAATATAAATGATAGCGAAGAATGATAAAAATATGAAAGATTAAGTATGGCTGTTGAACCATTTCAATTTTCCATACATATTTAACTATAATTGTCGAAATGTAATCTCTAAAATACAAATGTAATGAAAATTTGCAGATAAAAAGTTGGTGAAGAAAGAAGATCGAGAATCTTTCAAATGTGAAAGAAAATGGCATAATCAGTTAAAAGTCTTCAAAGAACATGGACTAGACAAAGCAGCACTTGCAGCGAGTGAAGAGTGTAAACTTTGTCGCTACCATGCTAATTACACGTAAGCACAAACGACGACAGCCTGATTAAAATCAAAGATTGTTATCTTACCTGTTCCAAACAGGAGTTCAGAAATTTGTGACGCAGTGGAAGAGACATACGACGACCTGTTAAATGACATGGAAGCTTTTGACAGAAGATCAGATAATAAAACGAGTACCGCATCAACAAGGAAGAAATCTTCCACACTTCTTCGATATATATAAATATCACCCTTAACGTTCATATTCCAGATAGAAGAAAATCAAACTGTCGATACATGCTTTCGTTTTTAACCTTAATAATTCGAATTGATCACCATATGTAACATGCGAATAACCAAATCGCAGAGAAATCTTGATTAAAGATATCAATAATGCATCATATACGCGGAGAACTTCGTCCGTTTCCGACTGTCCGATAGATTTGGAAATTGGAACAAGATAGAATATATATGAGCAAGATATTACACACTGGCCGAGGTTCCGAGCAGTATCGAATTTCTGTGGTGCAGAAGGTCGACGTTGTTCGGTTCGAGTAAGGTGCTCTGCTACGGGAGCCATGAATGGGCTCGAGGATGCTGAATCCTTGCACAACATCTGGCCCTCCGATCCTCCCGCGTTACCTTCTTATTGTTAGTTCATCGTGCATCCGAAAACCCGTACCGGATGACCGCGCACCGCCCCACCGATAAACATAACCAAAAAAAGTATCTAATTTGTATATTACCATCTACTAGCTAGTAGCTGCGACTCTTTTCACTTACTATACGACTGTATTTTTCAGGTCCCAAAAATATGAGTTTTTATGGATAAGTTTAGAATATAGTGAATAGTACTTTATAGAAAATTAAAAACTCTTATATCTATTAAAAAATATGAGGTTAGAAATTTGAAAATGGAGTCTTCGTTTCCAAATGTTATAAAGAATATTAATCCCATGAAAATATGTGCACCATGATAAGTACCTAGCAAGGGAAAGTGTGAAGTAAAAATAATAATAGTGTTACGTGACACTTGTGACTCTTGAGAAAGTGCGGAAACAACGTCAGTTTTTGGATATAATGGGAATTCTTTGCGAATAGCGATGTCATTTTTATGAGCAGATCTATTTTAATTGTTTAAATAAGGTTTCACAGTGTATACCGTTACAGCCGGAAATGAACGGATATTATAACCAAATTTATTAAGGGAATCTCGTTGCGGAATTTTCATTCTCACATTGTTATTCGAACTGTATCGTAATGTTAATCAAAATACAATCATAATTAATTTACATCTATACGATTCGATTTATTCAGTTGTTGTGTTTTAATAGACACGTGTCTAATAAACACGCAGTTTATTCAATTGAACAACAACGATCTCTTGATTTTATCTAACTAATAATAAAAGTTAGCCGCTGTAGTCGATTAATTTCGCGATGAAATGCCTCGTCCCTCTTTAATAAATAGTTAACATTAATGATCGCTCGACCTCGTACAATTTCTCTTTCTCTATTTGTTCCTACATATCGTTAATCGCAAAACTGAACAATTTTTCTTTTTAATTTCTAGGTCAGTTAAAAACGATGGAAATGGAGGTTAATACGGCTCAAAAATAAAATAAAACAATTTTGCAACAAAGTGGAAAGAATTGAAAAATTTAGGAAGTGGCGGCAATTTAAATAGTTTTGTTGCCAGAGGAATGAAAAGATTGATCTTGATTGAAAAGATTGACCAACTTGAAATGCAAATCGTAAGTAAAAAGTCAATTACGGTAGTAAACGACTTTTTTAATCTTCAAAGCAAACCTTTAAACGCAAATGAAGCGTATTTTACGGATAGCCTTCGACTTCGCGCCTCGTAGTCCTTCGCACTAGAACATGAAAATAAAACAACGAAAACCTGAAGCAGATGAAAAAATAAATTTCTTTGATACTTATTCAAATTCTCCGTTTCCGTATCCGTTTTTAACATGTAACGTTGCTCGACAGTTAAATAAACATCCACAACAACAGTACAAAATAATCAAGCAAACGGTTCGGAAAGAAAGGAGAAAAACTATAGAAACTACAAATAGGAAACAAGAAGAGAAAGTAGATGAAACTGAAAAATTTAACAGATCCCTCGTGCATAGCCAATGATAATAGCAAGTTATAAGTTCTCGATGATAGAACTCTTTTTTTCAAAATTTTACAGTTTTGATTGCCAAATGGAATAATTAAATTGTAACTTGGGAAATCCAGTTTTATTATCAAATTCGTTATTACAAGAGAATCTAACAAAATAGATTTCGTTTCTTCGATTCTACCCACAAGAACATGAATTAGACATCCGCAGTCTACTAGTAATATTATACAGTTCAATAGCGCATAGAGGGTTGAACGATGGACCTGACAAACAACGAAAAAAGGCAAGGCAGAGACACCCAGGAAGATATAGAAAGTGAGCAAAATGTTGGAGGCTATCGACAGGATCCGCGTCGCCTCCATCCGGACATCGGCGTGCGTTATTTTCATCGAGCGCACACGGAGGAGACAATGAGGGTAAAAATAGAGAAGAACCACGGTAGGACTCTGGACAAAAGAGAGTAGCACCATGGGGGACCCTACCTCTTCACGAGGACACAGAGAGGGGATACCCGTTAACGGAGATTCGACGAAGCAGAGATGTTTAATCGGTGTTGGCCCGCATCAGGTTGATCGAGGACCCCCCAGCTATGGCTGTTCGACGACGATCAGGAGGATGGCGAGGACGATGACGACGATGAGGAGAACGAGAACGAGGACGAGGACGATGACGAGGACGAGGACGTGGAACCTTCGATCATCGGGGTAAAGGGAGAGACAGCAAGAGGGGTCGAGGAGAGGAGGACATTGGGGGGGGGGCGTAAGCGGAACCAGGGTGGGTAACAGGGGAGAGAGAGGCTGCGCCGTGCCGATGAAGCGAACAATGGAGGCGGGATGCTCATTTGTCTGCGGGCATTGTTGTTCACCCGGCCGGAAACACGAGCTCCGTGCTCTCCTTTCTCTCTCCCTCTCTCAGCAGTCCACTACTCCTCTTCGTCACTCCTCCTTTCGAACCGTTTCGTTCTACTCGCCCCGTACTACCCCCCTCTTAACGATAGACAGATTTTCCGATCGTTCGCGGACGTTACGATGCTACCAATGGTACCTGGAATTTTGATGTTGTTCCATGCGAGTATTATACACGGGAAGCTTATCCGAAACTGACTTTGTTAGAGGATTGAGGGATGCGAGGTTGTTTGGTGGCTTGAGAGGGTTGGTTGGTTTTCCAGGGATTGTATTAGGAGGCTTAGATAAGGAGATGAATGATTTGATTTGAGGTTTTAATGGTTTGATATAATTGGGCTGGTGTGAAGGTAAGGTGGCTATTTTTAGAGATACCTTTCAGTAACATTGATATATGTTCTTTTGTATTGGGAAATGGAGATTAGAGGCTGATAATTCTGATAATTCGAAAGTGGGATTCTTTTAATGAAGGAAATATAAAGCGGCTTGCCGCTTCCTATAAGAAGCTATCCGTGACACTGAAACTACCAAGTCAGTCAATGACTACACTACTGAGTTTTTTTACGGTACATTGAGTTTTTTTTTTTAAATTACTAAAAACATGCAAGTGTTTTTGCTAATATTAATATTCATTTGTAGGCCAGAAGCATGATTAAGTACATATATCATTGGTTGAATTCTAATGATCTGGGTATGTCGCATACTTAGCTACATATTAAAGGTCAGTAACTCTAGCATTAGTACATTTCCTATTAAAAAACCCACTAAACTCCAATCAACGTACGTTAGAAAAAAATGTACATACGCAAAACGTTAAACTTCTAAAAGCTCCAATCTCTATCAATGCCAACAAACCCAACCAACTCAACCAACCCAAACCCAGTGTTGTCAGAAACGAGCCGTCCTCGTACCGATCAAAGAAATATCTCTCTCTGTCTCTTTGTCTCTCCCTCTCTATCCTATCCTATGTTCAAGATCTGTCGACGTCTTCCCGAAAAGCAAGCGTTGCCACTTTGAAGAAATCGAAAAAACCGGCGACGCGATCGACGAGGGATCGACGAGGCAGCTTGTGTTCGAGAGGAGCACTTGTAGTTTACATCGGCTGTCCACCGACGTGGAGACGGTAGCCATTTTGAAGGTGGATGGGCCCAGTTTTGTAGCTTCTCCTCCTACATGCATACACGCATGCACACATAAATCTATATAAAAGATATATATATATATATGTGATATGTGTAAAAGAATATATATATACTCGTATACATATAGGTATATAAGCAGCAGGCGAGGTACGTACGGTGGAACGGTCCTAAAAGAGGAGAAGAACGGTGAACGCGAAACGAGGCTAACGCAGGGTGGCTTCTGGCTCATTGGGCAGACGTACAAATTCGTCGCGACGTATCCGTGGATTACGTGAGGGCCCAGCACACTCGTTGGTCCCCGAACTTCGGTACCATTTCTCCGGCAGAATGCCACGCACAGAGGGACACGTCCCCGGTCTTATCTTCGACATCGGCCTGAAGCTTCCTTCTTAACGGCTGACCGGACACGAGCTACGCGCGCGTACGCGATGCGCCTTGTCCAACCGCCTCTTCTTTCTTTCTTACTCGTTTGTTTATTTTCTTGCTTGCTTCGTGTGCTCGCCTTCGTGCACGTGGATATTATTGCCCTCCACCCACGTTACCTCCGGGTGTTTGGAAGGGTTTTGTGAGCCGATGAGTAAATTTTAGGGATGCGTTGAGTCAAAGGAAGCTCACAGTATCCGAGAAGAAATTTGAAGAAATCGTGTCTTTATAGAATCGTTATATCATCGAATACGTATAATAAGAGCGTTTTAATAACTTTTTCCTCTTTCCTACTTACTTGTTTATTTGCTGATCAATGTGATATAGATCTTTCTGTTTAATTGATATATTTGATGTTTAACCGGAAGGACATATACATATCGTAAAGGTATGTAATAAATAATTCTCCTGATATCCTATCAAGAATACAATATAATCTAGATTTCGGTTATTGAGGAATTTACAAGGTTTTATTGGCAGACGAAGCACTGCTGTTTCATTAGAAATTTAGCTTTCTCTGCAACTTGATAGAGGAATAACTCCAAGAAGGTTCGCATTTAGTTCTTGGTATTTCCTACTTATCATTAATTATTTCATAGTCATTTTCTCGGTTACGTCTTAGTCTTGCAGTGTAATATGGTACTTTCCTACGTTTCATACGGAATAATTACAGTTATCAGCAATCTTGCGAACAGGTATTTCCTGATATTAAGTCTCCTTATTTACGCTACCATCTTTTAACTTTTTAACTTACAGAGTAGGAATATGATCAGTGTTACCTCACGCACCATCGATAATTCTCCCATGGTGTTAGTACGCGACGGAGAAATCGATCGTGGCTACTTCATAAATATTAAAACCGTCCAAATTCCAATTAATCGTCGAAATTGACTCGTTGTTATTACATCATCTATATCATCCTTGATCTTAATCTGAACGATCGATCATCCGCTGTATAGTATGTCAGCAATTAACACCGACAATTTTCCTGGCTCAAAACGTGAAATAAGTACTTGTTCGCTCGTTTGGGAAAATTTCGTCCAACTATGCCAGGGAATGAGACTCGCACGGCGCGCGTACGAGCGAATTAATTAAACGTGTGCACGCATTGCAGCCTGCAACTCGATGCTCGCCGCATCTACGTATAATGTTGCGATATGTAGCCAACCAATAGAGTGCAACATTGTACACCATGCCTATCCCAGGCTATAAAGTGTCGATCGGTGATCGATCGTGCTACATCGGATACCTGTACACCTTGGAACGGTAACCGGAAAGGAAAACTGGAAAATTTCGGTGTGGTTTCGCTTGATAATTATGCCGCTCGTGAGTCAAGTAAATTTAGTCTATATTCTATTTCGTATTTCAAGATGGTATGCAACCATGTTGGCCTCAAAGTACTCGAAATATTTCTTTTTGCATTTTTTTTTTTTTTTAAAGCTTCATACTCATAGAATACCGTGATAAAAGAGTATTTTGAAATTTTAAGAAACGACGAAGTTACAACGATGAATACGAATACATTCTTATATTTTAGCCGGAAGATTAACTTCAAACTTTGAACGCGTTCTCGAAATTTTGCTTTTCGACTTTCCACCCAGTGGATACCCGAAACTCTTCATCCAATTAACTTGAGATTTTTGCACGGTATTCTGCGTAATATTATCTAGAATATAGCGTACCCTAATTTTTATAAATGTTTAAAGTTGATTCTCTTCGGCGGAAAATAAAATTTTAGTCTTAACAAAGCTGTCATTTTCTTATTTTTCCTATTTTTCAAAATTATGGGAAAATTGTACGCTACGTTGAAGATAATATATTTCTGTATAAATTCGCACAAAAATTTTCTACCTTTTACGATCCAATCGCATTTGCCGTTTGGTGCAAGCAAATAAGATTCTGCCGGATACGGAGTCAGATAATATTGTGCCATTCTGGCATTTTGTAATTTTATATAATTAGAAAAATATGAACACAGAGTTAAGATGTTGCTTAAAGATTTCTATAAAAATCTTGATTCTTTATCAAATATTTGTAGGTGAAAAAAAAAAGTTAGATTTACCTTATTTTTTAGACATCTTCAATTTTATACATCACAATTTTATAGAGGTTCTATAACACCTTAACTGCTTAATTTATTTTACCAGGATCCTGTTGCAGAATTAATATTAATATTATTAACGAAGGCTATACTAAATACTTACGAGGTATTAATACAGACGACCTTGTCTGTACTCTTAATATCACTATGGATGTTTGGAAACGAAGTAAATGGGATTTTACGGATAAATTTGATAAATTGCAAAAGTTGAAAATTGTGATTTGCCAATTTACTAATATTATTCGTTGGTAGATGATCGTGCAAAATGTTAAACGATTGATAAGAAATGAATGTAATGTTAAATTTGCAAACTTTGCTTATGAACAATTTATAATACGTTATGGAGGAATAAGAAACAAACGAGGTTTGAATATATGTAATAGAAATAGAACTCCGTAAATACAATCACAATCAATGAAATTTGATTTTTATCTTCGTATACAAATTTTTCCTCGAAAATATTCATTTCGAAATAAAATCGAAAACCTTTGTTATCGTGATCGTAGGCGTCGTTTATCGTTTGCGAACTGATACGACCAAAACGTTCATGAAATATGTTATTTTTGTTGGCAAATACTATGCCATAGTTATTCGGAAAATACGTTGTATTAATAAAAAAAAACATTCTTTTTCGCTTCGTTTTAAATCCATGGATTATTTTTGGTTTATTTGGCTACGCAAAGATTTAGTATTTCTTTCACTGCAACGAGTAGTTCCTGAAATATTATGGATTAGAGTGAAGAGAATAGTTAAACTGCATAACAAATCTAATTATCTGATTAATACTGATCTAGTTAAATATTCGTTTGTTACGAGAAGCTGAAGTACAAAAATCATACAAAAATACTTCACATTCGAACTTGTTATACGCGTAAAGAAAATTAACGACAGATATCGCATCATTAAAACGATCTTAATAACTTCACCAAACTAATAAAGATAAAATAAATAAATGAAATTACAACAAGGATAACCAATATGAATAACCGATAATCAATAATACATGACAGAATAATATCATATGTATAATAAAATAATATACCTATTAAAAAATCAATGAAATAACAACGTACTCACAGAAAGCAAATGATCTCGAGATAACGAAGCCATGAATGCAAAGATTACTTTGTGCCAGGACCGGCTCCTGAAAAACTGGGTCGTTGGCGTGTAATTTGACGGACGGATAATGCGATGTTAATAGAATGGAATATTGGCCAGCCGTGTTCATAAATCATGGTTAATTTGGCACAGCCATTCGTTCTAGCAAGCCTCTACTCCACCTCTTCTTCTCTTCTTTATCGTCATCGACTTCCCTCATATTTTTTCCCTTCTTTAACCCCGGATCCTCCGACTACCGATCGTGTGGCTCCTGTCGGCCGAAGGAAGATCGTAAAACGGAGCACTCAGACCTGGTGCTCGCTCCAGATACTTCTATTCCTGTCTCTCTTTCGCCATTTGCACGTTTACGTCTTTTTGCCACGCGTTTGGCCATTACGTTTCTTGCACGGAACATTTAGGGGCAGTATTCGCCGGAGAAAAATACGTTTTGCGTACTCGTTTTTGGTTTCAAAATTTATTCGTGGGATGAAAGAGATTGGTATATTAGTAGATTTTTTACTTCTCACGGATTCCATTAGTTTTACAGATATTTTCATTGCTGTGCTACGAATTTCTTCGGTGTTGGGAATTTGTGTTTATCGTATTTTGATCGAAATTGGTGAAATATTTGGCGATTAGTGGAAATTGGAAGAAGCAAAATTAAAAATTCTTTCGACCCTGGTACTTGTAAATAACGTTATATTTATTTTTTTTTTTCATGGTAAAACGTGGAAGTCTATTTTGGCATATTCTAAACTTCTTCGGTTATTATAATAGTTCAGATTAATTGTGTTCAGATGATAATTTTGATAATCGATGGAAATTTACGATATCTGGTAGTTGTAATCTATCTTTCATTTTTTTAACAAATCGTCGAATTGTGCAATATGATGCTATCTACTGTACTAACTACTGCAGTGTGATAGTATCTATTAGTGCTATGCTGTCTACTACTTATAGTATGTGACTCATGTACACATATAAACGCGTGTTCACCTCGTTATAATATTCCTTCTATCTAATTAAACGCGCAGACTGTTACGAGTAGTCCTTCGTCGAAGCTATTAGTTCCGCCGCCGGGTCAGAATTGCGTTCTCATCGAACACGACAGGTGGACAAGCTCCATTGGCTTATAATCGATCGTTGGCAAAATAACAGTAACTAGGATCAATTTGAGCGATGAATTTGATCTTTCAAATTTTCATTATTCACCGTACTATATGCCATAATTCTATTCGCGTGGAATAGAAATTATTAAATTATTTCAAATTATAATTGAGCGATACTCCCTCCAAATTGATGTTTCTATTATATCCAATGAACATTCTTTATACATATTACATAGACATTAATTCCAATTTGATCATTAGACGATAAAGTAAAACTTAAAAAAGAACGTTCGTTCAAAGCAACAATACATCGATTTTTCATTATTCAAAATTAAAGATATATATAATAGAGATCGTTTCTTGCATATTAGTTTTTATTTGGCCGTTGAACGACGAAAGAAGACTCGAGAAAGAATATTATACTAGAATAAGCCTACTTTCGAATGAGACTCTCTACTCTTTGACTTCGTATTTCCATTAACACCTATAAACTGTTCTTCGTTCGTAAAAGATTAAGAATTTAAAATATGCGATAGGGGACGTTGTCCATTTGATTACTAAACAATCGAGGAAAAAATGGGTCGAACATTGGATCGACTTCTTTTGAAATGGCCGATACCAGCGAGAAATTCTCGCTAATGCTATCACTCTAAAATTACCCTTTGCTTTGAATCGGCTCAGGCCGATGGTGCTTCGTTTAATTCCATTTTCGTTCTGTCGTAGACAATGATGTCACGACGTCGGCCACCGGCTCCATGCCGGATGTTGTTCTTCAATTAATGTGTGCCTTATCGCAACGCCCGTAAGATTCCCACCTCCGGCTCTCCCTGGAAAAAATCTTATTCAGCAATCACGATCACGAAACGCAACACTGCCCCTCCCCCCGACCGTTCTCCCTTTTGCATCATAATTATATCTGGACTTCCTAGGAAGATCAAACCTTTTTAACTCCGTCCGCATTATTTCAAGAGATAAAGAGGAACTGTTTCAGGAGGATGTTTAACATAGAATGAAAACAAGAAATCATGTATATATTAGCAACAAGAATTTCGTTGATATTTTGCTCAAATTCGAGATACTTTTTACGTTAGAAAAATAAAATTGGGTTAAAAAATGATTTGGAAAAGTGCAGCAGGATCAAGCCGTAGAACACAAATGACAGACTGAAGATGATAGAGGCGCGAGTGAAGAATTTTTCATTGATTTTTCGTTTTATTGAAACAGTTTCTCCGCTTTAGCAACAGTCGAACGTTTCCGTAAACGCGGAGGTTAGTGTTTACACAAATGAATCCGCCGTTGTTCCGGCTGGATAACAGGAAGAAAACGTTCGATCCGCTGATTCGCGCAATTTGCCATGTAAATTCGATCGTAGCATGATTACACGGCTTACGAGCGAAACCGGCCGATCGTTCGACGACCAGTCAGCTAGATGATGTTCCGCTGATCGATCCTGATCGATTATATTCGATCGGTATGTAGATACAGATCCTTCGAGATCGTGGCAGATGGCCTATGGCGTATCGAGGCCATTATGGGGCTGCTCGAGAATCCGTAATGAAATTAAAAATTAAAAGGGAGACCCGTTCTCCGCCGAGGACTTTTCCAAGAACGGTTCCAAGAACTTTTATCGATTAACATTTTCTTGCTTGTTTGGTATTTTAATGGACGAGAATGAAGTTTTTAGTTACTTTTAGCGTTATTAGTGTGGTAGGCAGTTGCAGTAAGTTGTGTAGAAAATAAGATAAAACGAAGAAGGTTACTATTATTTCACAGAATAACGAACAAAAGAAACACATTGTTTCCATCGTTTCTGATCCAATCGTGTATTTTTACTGTTAACAAATTTCTTAATGTTATGAAAATATGAAAGATTTCTCGCTTCAGTGTTGGAATAATATTTTCCTAAAATGTATTAAAAACTCTTTTGTATTAATATAAATTAATAATAAATATAATTTTATATTGATATTGAATCTAGGACCGCAACACGAGTAATGAAGGTAAATATATATATATAATACGAAAGAAGACACTATGTATGTATAATGTTTCTTTGTATTGGAAACACACAGTCTATCGAAGCATCAATTATTACGACAAATCTCGTTTCTATTGATCGTTTCCATGGCGAGATTCGAAGGATATTTACCTGCTGGATGCTGTTTTTTGTCGTATAAAATACGTTCGAATACGTCGAAACAGGAAGAACCGGCGAACAATAAAAAGTTTTCGCTATGCGATTCGTTTTAATGGAAAACATCCGCGTGGCCGGATAAAAGTGATGTTTACAAAAAATACGTAATACACGTGGTGCACGCCGGCGAAATGGAGGTTAAGCGTCGAAATTAAAGCGGAAGCACTGATTCTTAGCAACCAGAGTAGCAAGAGAACAAGTTTCAATTAGGTTTACATCAGGTTTGAGCTTAGCTTTGGATTATGATTGCTTTAGCTTTAGGTTAAGTTCGCTTCAGTCAAAATTAACCATCGATTCTTTGCAATTTCAAAAGAAAAAGAGGACAAGTTTGGATTAAGTTTAAACAAACTCGAATTAAGTTTACATTAGATTTGAGCTTAGCCTCGAATTATGATTGCTTTAGGTTTAGGTTAGGTTTGCTTTAATCAAAATTAATCACCGATTCTTTGCAATTGCAGGAGGAAAAAGGAGACAAGTCTAGGTTATGTTTAAGCTAGATTCCACTTAGAATAGCCTTTTAAAACTCCGTGTACTTGACGAGGAAGGAAATAAAAAAAGGATAGGTTAGGTTAGTAAAAATTGAAGTAGAACCATTGATTCTTAGCAAATGGAGGAAAAGAGAAGACAGGTTTCGTCTAACCGGCGACGAACGTCGTTGCGCGATCTAGTGACGCAGCCAGACGGAACGAATTATTCTAATTCGTTCAGTATTCGGACTGGCGCGTCTCTAGGAAACGGCCATTAGGCTTTTAGACGTGCCTAACCGGACCTAGACAATGGCTCAATTAGCGAAGGAGACCGACAACGAGCGCAATCATTCAAATACGTTTTCGCCCTCCTTCTTCTTTCCCTACTTCCACAACTTCCGATCAAAGCTTCCGCTTGTGATTACTTCAAAAGACTATTGTTTGTCGATATTAAATTATTAAATTGACTACATTGCTATTGGCTACGTAACCAATTCATACTTAACAGATATTGCTACTTCACTGACATAACGCCGATGCCGATAATGTGAAAATTAGATTGTTAAATCAATTGAATTGTTATTGACCATTTTCTATTTCACCGACACAATTACAGCAACATACTAATAACGATAAAATTGTCTTTCCTATTGTTAGCATGAAAAAATAAGAAAGGTTACCGTATACGGTTAATCGTAAAAGTCTTCGCGAATCTTATAAAAGCGTCATTTTTATTTAAACAAAATTTTCTTGCTAAACTTTAATGAATTTCTGAACATATCGGTTACGTGATAAGACAACCACTGTACCATACAGTGAATGAAAAGACCTTCGTGTAGGAAGGTATATGAAGGAATAAGGTGTACGAAGACCTTCGTGAATGGCTATAAATAAATTTTCATACGTTTGTAATGTTTTCTTTTTCGTAATGAAACACCTGATAAAATATAATCTCAATATGAAGCCGTGTTGTTGCTACGGTATTGGAAAAATAAATAGTTTTCGCGCTACGGTGGGTAACTTATAAAATGGTGCCAACGTGTATATAATTGTAGCTTTGATTAATGATTTTACGTCTTACAAACGAGCAGAACATCATACTTATTAATATAAAGTCGATGCGATGCGTAACGAACGTATGCCTGAAACCGTGAAACGGCGCATCCGCAATATTCTGAATTAATTCTTCGTTTTAATTGTTGCTGTTTAATAATGCAGCGAGTCCTCTCTTTCTAACGTAGATCACGATATTATATAATTGATTACGGTTGTTACGAAGTGTGTACACCGACAACTTGTTATTAGATTCGACTTGTTCAAAGTCGAGAGACTCTGATGTTTCTACTAACTAATTGTCATTAATTCTCACTTCCTTCGTCAAACTAACGACAGATTGGGGTGCTTTGATAGTTTATCTTATGGTGTTAATATTTCATTTCGATAACTACTTTTACACGTTATCCTGTAACTGTAAATGTTAATTCTACATTTAATAGACAAGTATTAATTAATAAGAGTAGATTTAAATTATGTGTATAAAGTAGAATTCGTTTTACAAGATTTTATTTAATACTCGAGTAACTAAACACCTGCTGATTGAATCTACTAATGTGAACGTGAACTCTTATATAATATAATAAAATTATTCTCCTATGCTCGATGTCTAACGCAACAATCAGATTCAGATGAGTGATCTTCCATTATATCGACATCTACTTTTATAGTCAAAAAGTACTAATTCATTGGCATGAAGTATCTCTCACTCACTAAAAAGTCAATCTTATAGTAAAAAATATTTCTATCAAGATACTAATAAATCAATCTCCAAAATTTGATTTTAATTTCAAGTACTACAAACCTTCCAACTATTTATACCTGGTACAAAAAACAATACCAAAAACATTCTAAAAATTCATTTCATACAATACAAATATCGAAGCGAATTTAACCTTGCTGCGATGCTGAAATTTTCATATTGTTATATTATCTTTATAATTTTAGCGAAAAAAAGGGGATTTCTAATCTTGTAAGAGCACATTAAAAAGATCCTGCATTCCCGTGAGAAATTTTTCATATCTTGTTCAAGCCTGAGACATTTTCTAACGTTAAAAAGCTACAACTGCATCTTTCTGCGATCGTTAACGAACAAAGAGTATTCTACGTGTATTTTAGCCTTTTAAATACTGTAATAAACTGAGGAATTGTAATTCAAGTCTTGTTTCAAGGCCGCCAGGCTTAAATAAAACTATCTATCTATCTATTTATGTAATGAGCCCCGTATTTTATTCCCTTAGACTTTTTCTTACAACCGAAAGAACGCAATAGAAATAGAATTTCAAGAAAAGAAAAGGAATGATTTTGCAAGGAACAAACTGTCCTATTACGAGAGCACGCGTGGCCCCAAGCCAGAAGCTTGAATTTCCTGGATGGTGACTTTTTCCCTGCCGCGAACAAGGTCGTAACAGAGATCTCACGTTTCGTGAATGGAGGGAACATCGAGGAGAAAAAGGCAAAAAGGGATATATACACGATAGTTTACGATGAACGAAACGAACGGAGCTCTCGGTCGATTCGTCACCGTCGACGACGACGGAGGAAGTGAACGGGTGGAGGGTTGGGGACAAGTTAAAGTATTAAGTAGCCGTCGCTGCGTCCGCTGTCAGTCTCCGCTCTAATTAATCGTAATTGACGGCCGCGCGAAGCCTCGCACATTGCTCGCAGCGTGTGCATCGTGCACTCCTTCTCTTTTTCTCTCCATCTCCTTGTCTCTCCTTGTTGGGCACCGTGTCGTGCTGCATAATCGTTCCGAACCTCCTCTTCCGTTCCTCACTCAAATCTGCCCCGCGAGCCAGACCACGGTCCTACACGTCTGTCTGATTTTTCCAGCATTTTTCGACGTTACACATCCAGCGCATCTTTGCTTAAGAGTTTTACGATGGTCGTCGCTTCCAAAATTTTAATTGAGAAATGAATGTTGTGGCAATGCGAATACGATTTCAAGCCTGAAACAAATCCTTTTTCTTATTCTTGTATAACAAGTATAAATTTTGTCAGTGTAGCAGACTGTTTTTGTTTCTAACTTCTACGGTATTTGTTATGAATAACAAAAATTTGGGTCGTGAAAAGTAATCCGAATCAAACTCAATACAGCAGTTTTAATTGCTTGGCTGTGAAAGTCAAAGTTGAAAGCTGGATAATATTTAGCTTAAACCTAATCAGAATCTGACTCCTAGCTATAGTTTCCAATGGAACTGAAGCTAGTGATTGTGTTATCCTACGAATGAAATTAACCTGGTTTAATAGTTTTTGACTTACTGAGTCCATTTAAAGACTTTAATTTATTTAAGTTTGAGAATTTGGAAGGATTTGATTCCTTAATATTTCTAAGTCTATGTATACCGCAAAATCAGAAGAGGATTTCTTCTGTAATGTGTACAGAAATAGCTATATCTCTTGGCGAATTTAATTCTCAAATTGCTCGATTAAATATTAACAGCTCCAAGAAAGTTATAACGCTCGAATAATTAGACCGATTACCTAGTGGTGGAATCAATTAATCTAGTTTCAGAAGTGGGACAAGGAACTAGCAACGAGGCCAGTACAGATACCAAAAACAATATTTCAATTACAAAATACTTGCGAGTCAACGTCAATCTAATTTCGATGAAGAAATAGTTAATTGCTGCAAATGCAAGCGACTATTAGTGGACGTCTAATGTTCGAGATTCCAACGGACGGGTGGATAGAGATAGAACAGAATTACGTAACTTTGTACCCAATTTGCATGATTAGTTCACCCATTTTTCTTCCTCGACTGACTGGTTCACACACGGTCCACGCGCTAGATACTGGATTCTCACGGTACGTACGCCAATTGGAGTCAACTCATCTAAATACTCGTACTGCCCACCATTTGACGAAGCTCGAGGAGGCCCATTATGTAACCAACGTGGTCAATTTTGCCCCGCATTCGCCAATTGTTCGTTCCTCGTTTCTCGGGCCTAACCGATTTGGAATTGTTTTCGTCAATCAACTAATATTATAATTCTTATGTTAAAGACTACTATGGTATCCTAGCTGATGAAGACTGTTCACCGATTTGTAACTGTTTCCATTAATCGACATTATAATCCTTATAATAAAAAATTATGGATATCTGAACTAATCTGGAACCGTTGTAAGCCTCACAGTAAAGAAACATAATATTTGTTTGGTAATGATAGTTTACCCGGAACACTGTTAATTTATCATGCTTCTTAATAGAAAATAGAATAGAATTCTTCAGTGGAGAACATATATGGCAGAATGATTTTAAATGATTTGATATTTCTCGTTATATATCTATAAATAGAATTATATTGTGAAACCTTGAAAAATGTCAATATTTTCTATGATAAAATTGCATAGAATAGAGTGACCTACATATGGTACTTATATGTCGAGTAAGAGTAGAAGGAGTATAGCGCAACTTCTTTGAAAAATCCTCAACCTGTAAGCACCGCAATGAAACCGCGAAATCGTATTGTGCAATTGTTGGTTGCGAGCACGAAACGTGATTTTTTGAAGACGATCAGAGGCCGATGAACTACTAACTTCGCTCGACATAACCCCCAAGATACAGAGTCAATTTACATCATATGTACGCATCCAAACACTCCTTCGATCTTACCTGAATCACAATAAACCCATTCGAAATTAATTACATCAATTCTTAGTAAGATTCAATAAGCACAACTTCTAAAATACAAAGTCAACTTACACTATATGTACGCATCTAAACTCTCCGTCATTCTTACTCCAAACACTCCATCGATCTTACCTAAAATCACAATAAACCCATCCAAAATTAATACGCTCAATTTTTAATAAGACTCAGTAAACATAAACTCTAGAACACAAAGTCGACTTACACTATACGTACGCATTCAAATTCTCCGTCATTCTTACTCCAAACATTCCATCGATCTTACCCAAAATCACAATAAATCCATTTAGAATTAAAAAGATCAATTCTTAATAAGATTCAATAAACATAACCTCTAAAGCGGAAAGTCGATTTACACTATACGCACGCATCCAAACTCTTTGTCATACTTACTTCAAATCGCAATAAATCCGTCCAGGACCACACGATTAAAGAATAAAATCACCGTATCGAAGAATCAAAGAGAAACTTACTACAGAAAAATGTTTTCTTAGTGGCACGCGTACTCGATTACCGCGTGAATTAACACACACCTGTGAAACGCGCTAACTGGCCCTCGCAAAGGTTAGTCGATTGCGCGCGCGCATTTGCTACGAAACTTTGCTACGAGCTTCAGCGTAATGATATGGTTTTCGGTTTCTGTATTGAAACACGATTCTCAGTGGGGTAGGTCGGCGTTATGGTGTGCGTACGTTGTGTGTTGGTGTGTGTAGACAACACGGGAGGATTACACGCACACGCGTCGACGCCGCGCGTCGAAAGCGGCGAACGCGCGCGTAATTTGTCGTAGGAAAACAACGTCCTTCAGCTGTCGCGTCGGTGATTCTGAATGGATCCCGCTGGTGACTGAAGGAGATTCCAGCTGTTCGTGCGTACACCAGACTCACAGAGTGAACGTCTTTTTCAACATGTTGACTTTCTTTCATTCTTCCTTTGGAATTTGCTCTTTTAGCGGTGTATGGCAATTAAGATGGATGGAAAGTACTTCTTTGATAATTAAATGACTCGTAACAAAAACGACGCTTGTTCGCGTTTGTCTTTTCCCAGGAAAACACATAGTGTGTCTAATTTCTGTTTTAATACATTTCAATTTTTTAAACAGAATATTCGTCGTATTACACAATTACTGTAGCCTGGAGTTATAGAATCACAAGTACAGTTATTTTTGTACAATCGCTTAACTTCCATTCAACGATAAGCGTAAACATAGAAAATATGGTATTTCAGTGATGAATAGTAAGTAAAACGAATGGAGTATACTTCTTCGTTAATGTTAAGTGTTGAATTATTGCAGGTCTTGTAATGTGATTTTTTGCTTTATAATGTTGACTTCGCTCCATTTTCCTTTGAAAATCTGGTCTTTTGATAGGAACCAGTATTCACTGATGTTCTTATTCGCTACGATAGTTCGTCACGGATGAAGATATTAGGACGGTTAAAAATTCAGTTTTCCTAATTTCGATATTGAATCTCTCTGGCCGTAATCATATTACAAAGTTGTCCTTTCCACAGTACCGCTTGCAACGGTGAAGCTGTGGCTGTCCGCTGCACCGCTTAATTCCTGTCTAGAATTACAAGCAGCCAACGATCAACTCCATAGTCGCTCACCTGACACTGTAACTGGCATGCTCTCTTACCTCTACGTACACTAACATTTCATTATGTAAATCTTAAAAATACAACTTCAAAAATTACGAACTTTCCATTGAATTTCAAGTAACACCATTGATATTAAAAGAAAAACACTATTTCCACAGTACCCTCAATGTACGCTTATTATGCTACGTTCAACGTCTTACGAGAAGCGAGAAGAACGTGGCAAGTCGTATCCTGTAATCCAACATAATCCTTCTGTAAAAAAAAAAAAAGAAAAAAAAACAGTGGAGGAAACGAGGAAGAGAAACAAGTTATCATAACGACGTTACGTTTACGTTGCCGCCGCCTAATCCCATGAATTCCACCCCAGGGAAAACAGGACGCGTGTCAACCCCCATAAAGTTCTCCCAGCGTGTTTCATTGGACGAACGACTAACCAATCGTCTGCACGAAATTCCATGGTGTCATTGTACCGAAAAGGGGACGAGATCTCCGACATATGTTTGGTGGGCTAGAGATTCAAGGGGAATTTCTATGGGGCGATGAACGAAATTAGGGGTAGATCGAGCACGTTGTAGGTATACAACGGTATGGGGAATTAGGAGAATCGTATTTTTTGCGCCTGACGCTCTCAACCATTTACATAGAGTTCTTCTACTTAAAAATTTTTTAATTTAAATCTTTTTAAATTTCCATTTTAATGTTACGTATATTTTTACCGTCTCTCTTAACCAATTTTTGATTTCATCTGTGAAGAAAAATTTGTCGAAATGTTATTTTAACAATCCAAGCTACGCATGTTAAAGCTGTAGAACTATTAAAGTGATATTAAGAAATCATTATTAATACACGGAATTAACGATTGATTAAGCAAGAAACCAAATTAAGAGCAATTCCTTCGTATCTCTTATCTTGTAAATCTCATAAAAATCCAAACCCAAACATATCATAACGCACTAATGATTCATTATCTTTCTTCGGTATCTTGAGAAGCGTACAGTACCATTTTCTAGAATTACAGTATTGTTTCATAATATATCCTCTTACCTTAGAAATTTGTCTCTATTCGCTACTACAATTCCAACACCAGGCAAACCTTTCAAAATCTGCCTAATCACCCTGTCAAACGTATACACATTCATCGACGACATGGTCACAGTTTTCCACGGACCGGATCTCCGGTCGTTGAAACAGTTTACGGGTCCGCTGACATATCGCACCATCGGTCCCATGGCGATCGATGGGCGCGCATTACCGCCGTATCTCTGTCGCGTGTCAGTCCAAGGAGAAATTCGATTCATAAACGTCAAACACGTGCTACGAGCTATTCCCACTAGGCGGCCATCGTGTCGTCTATTGTGGTGTCGGTGACAATTTCTGACGACGTGGATAATAGTGAAAACCGTATAGAACGGAAGGCAGAGAGAAGAGGGAATTTCTATGACTATGAAAGATGGCGGGATATGGAAGCAGACGGCGTACATAGTTCGATAAACGCCTGCAGCCAAACGGTTCTATCTTCGATACGATCGGTAGTTACTTAGCACTTCTCTGACGCTCGTTCGATCGTTATCGCCGCTTGCGAACCGGCCCTGCCCCCCTCGTTGGCCCGTTAAATTTATTGCGGGCCCCTGCGGAAAAGAGGCTGACGGCCCATCTGCATCCCCCTTCCTTCTTCACCCCTTCCTCTTCCTCGCCATTCCGCTGCAACTCTTCCCTTTCATCCCTAGCTGTAACGCGTTATGTACGTAGAATACGAGACAATACGTCTGGCTTAAATGCGCAAAATGTACACGATATTAGTCCTGTAACCATAGAGGATAAATAATTGTTCGTACGATAGTTGTGCGATTAGAGAAATTTAGTAGAACGTTCGAATTTTTTTTTTTTTTTTAATTGAAGTTCTTCGCTGGTTTGATTTAAATTTGTAGGCACGATATTGGTTCGCTTGAATTTTTACTTGAGTGTTAATCGTATTTTTAAGGATTTTAGTAGGAATGTATCTTCATCTTTTTTTTTTTTTAGTTATTAGACGAAGTTATGATGTGTTCTTACTATTGGCAATTTCTTACGTATTTCTAAATTTGTTGCACGTACGCGGAATGTGTATAGAACGTACTTGGGTAATTTAGATCAGATATCTGTTCTTGACAGATTTCAAGTTTGCTGTTACACTGATGCGATTCGCAGGTATCGTTTGTTCGTTTTCGGTGAATTCGGGGGATCGAGGACAACCGTTCTGGGAAGTTTAAAGTTTTTCGACCACAAGACCACCGAGAGATTATTGCTGGACCGTCTGGACCATTTACATTTTTACATATTAACCGGGCTGATCGTGACCAAGGATAAGATAGCTGTTAGGTGCAGAGGAATGGAGGTTTCGCGAGAGGCAATGCTAATTGAATGGAAATTAAATATTAGAAAAATTCTGTACAAACTTCGCAAGGCCCTCTGTCGCTCTTGCGATTAATTTTCGTCCAAACGAAATACTCCACTAAGAAACTGTATGACTACAAAATTACTAACTGTTAATAGTAGGCTGAGCCACTAAAAGCAAAAATTTATATCGCTTTAAATATTCGATACTATCTTCGGAAAAATAGTATTCGGCTCAAATCGTAAAATTTCTCAAATTTTTACAAAATTCAAAGATACAACGTCGGATGGGACGATCTGTCGTCCCTTTGCGGAAATGAAATTTCTCCTGTCGTATTCTTTATTTTCCCAATAATTTGTGAAGGACGATTGACGAGCCGATCGAAAGAAAAGCAGAGAGACCTGTCGAGGTGCAATTATTCGCGAGATTCGGTTACGAGAAGCGACGTCACGCGCTAAGTCAGAACGGGAGAGCAACACGAGGGGGCCCAGGAACGTCGACACTATGAAAGAGAGGGAGGATGTAAGGTGACACCTCTGGGACAGGTCTGGCTTCCCGTCAAGAGCCCGTCCGAGATAATCATATTCATAATTCGCGAGTTCGCGGAACGTGCACCCGCGTCGTGCAAGAAAAGGACACATTGTGGCGAAAGGTGACAGGCTATTTTTATTTTAACCCTAGAAAAATTCTCCCAGCTGTTCTCCTCTCCTCTAATCATTAGCCGTTGAAAAAGCCGATAATGTAGGAAGATCGTCGCTAACCGTTCATTTTCTCCATGCAGAAAATTACACGTATAGGAACGTATGTACGTTATTTACGCTTTCTCTTTTTCTGCTCGACGATCTTCCAGTTTGAAGATTTTAGAGTACGATGAGGATGAAAGGACAGATGTCCTGTAAGTTATGAAAAGATTGTAAATAGTTATCTTTGCTTGGAATCAAAAGCTGACGCTATTTTTGTCAACAGGATTCCGATCACCTGTGGAATACACCTTGAATTTATCAAGAGTTTCTTCTCAGTTCGAATAACTTTGCTCGCACACCAAAATGAATAAATAATACTTTTTTGGTTATCGTTAACCATCATCGATGACGGAAATTGTCTTTGGTTACGAGTAAATAATTGGCAACGATATATTCTACTAGTAATCTTATTGGTAAGAATATAGATACTGACGATCAGTATCGGTGCAAAGAATTGTATGCTTATCACTACAGGCGACGGAATTTCTTTTAGTTACCAATGACCGTTATCGACGATGAATATCCCTTTTTAATAAGCGATAAGCATCATCAACGCGACGAAATATTTTCGCTTTGAAAATTTACTGTGGCGGATCGGTATCAACAAGACGCCGACAGGTCGAGGCATCAACGCGGCGCAACACCTTCCGGGCGATCCGCTGGTACCAACCGCCAACACTAGAGGGCTACGACGACAACGAGTCTAACTCGCTAGCGGTCGAATATACGAACGATTGATACAAATACCGCACCTAGCGAGACTCCCTCTACGTCTAAGGCAGGGACTACCGGGCATAGCCTTACTGATGAGTCCATCGGTAGTCCCGGGACGAAACGCACAACTCTCTTTTCATCCGACACATTACCATTGGTAAAATTCCAAAATCAGCAAATCGGATCTTCGATTTCAATATACAAAAAATAAACCAACGTGACCATTAAATGTCAAAGTTTGACGTATGTAAAAGCCGGACGGATAAGACAAATGCTACTTTACTCCAAAGAACAAGAGGATCAAAGAAAATGAACGCAAACGAGACGAAGAACAGAAGGGAACACCAGGAAGGGAAGCAGTATAGAACGTTGAATAGAGAAGGAGAGAAAGGGAGAAAGAGATAAAAGAAGAGATGGGAGCATCGGGAGCAAGACGTCGACGGAGTGGCGGATTAGAGGCGGCTTCTCGGTGTATAGCGAGCGGTCCTATTGTCGGGCCGCATAATACGGTTATGATTTAGTTTTGGGTCGTGAGGATCGCGTTGAACGAATGAACGAGAACGGACCAAGTGGGGCCTTGCCGTACATTCTGTCTCACTCTGTGCGGTGGATGTTGGCGTTGGAGAGGGGCCCAGAGCTGTTGGTGTCGGGTTACGAACGGGGCCAGGGCTCCGCCTGGACATCCACACGTCCTCGTATCCGCGGACCCACACGCAGTCGGGCCCTTTAAGCGTGCCCATAACTGCGTGTACCGAGGGCCACGATCACGCGTGTCCCTTCTCTAACGTCCCTCCTCACTAGCCCTATCTTTACTCTTGTTCCATTTTTATATTCTTTTCTTTTGTGGAAAGTGGGCCATTTGGGTTTGTAGCTTTTGAGAATTCGCTTGTGCCAGATTTCAGGCGTTATTTTCCATACTTTCTTTATTTAACCTTCTGTCTAGTTATATCTTCGTTTCATTTGGATGTTAACAAACGAATTAACACTAACTTAAATTTCCTTTCTTCTACGTTCCTAAATGACTTTCCCACTCTATCGTTTCTATTTTCCACAGCTGACAATTATTCAACTTATAACATCTATCTACATATTCACTATGATTCGTCGCTAAGAGATGATACGATGCATAATTTTTCTCTATCAAACGCGTAACCGGTGCATCTTAACGACTCAGAAACGTTCCTTCCTTTACCAGAGCTTATCCGACGACACGTCCGATTAATCCAGAAAAATTCTCTTTCCATATCGTTCCATTCCTTCCGCATTTTCACCTCCACTGTCTACTTTCCTTAAGAACCCTCTACAACCCAACCCAGCGTCGATACTTCTCCAACCCTCGTTGCCGCTCCACGAGGTGGACAAAACAAAAGGACCAGTTGATAGTCGGAATTAAGCGATCTGACAAATTGCCGGGCAAAGGGTAAAGACGACGATCGGCTCGAGACGCGAATCTAGATAACCAACACACCTCTACCATCCACCACCAAAAACAACACCAAGAGACCAACATCTTCAAACCTGCCCACCTACGATTTTCCAGAAAGATTCCCGGTTGGATCTTCTGGATATTCTATGAAGTCGCAGGTTTTTACAAAAGTGGAGGTGGTCGCGATTTATCTGGAACCTCGAGGACCGCTCTGAGACTTGGCTCGCGGTTAAAACGTCGGGGACGGAATTTAAATTTCACAAATTAGTCCGTCCATTACACCCTCGTTGTAATCGGGTCGGCTGATCTCGAAACGCTCGCCCCACCACGCTCCACGAGGTCGGTTCTTCCACCTCCTCTTTTCGTTCGTTCTTCCACCGAGGGACGAGGGAAGGCTACGTCCACACGAGGTGGACGCGGTTCCTGGAAAGCGTGGGTGCCTCTTCCAGGCAGACAGGATCAAGGATCTGGGCCCCCACAAATCATAACGCGGGTGCACCGCAGATCCCGCACGAAGATCCTCCGGTTCTTCTTCTTCTTCTTCTTCTTTCTTCTCGCTCTACTCTTCTTTTTCCGCGCTCTTCGCGCTCCCGTAACCGTGTTTTCTTTCGCGACCGATTGCCAACTCGTGCGTTTTTGTCGACTGTATAAAAAGCTGTCTTTGAAGAGATTAGATTCTGAAAAGAGATCTGGAGTCTTTTGTAGGTGTTGTTAGAGACTAATAGAGTATTTGGTTAATTATAGGAAATTTGGGAGATCTGGCGTTGTTTGGATATTTCGATGCTTGAGAATGTCGTATGTGTAAATTAACGAAATTGGAGTGTTTCCAGTCAGCTCAGCTTTCTCTGTCAATTTAAAGAAATTTCTAATGTTCTGCGAGTAGGATTTATCTTTATACTTATCTGCAAATATCTAGAAACTTTCGAGAAGCGATTAGAGAAAAATAAAGGTTAAAGAAAATCGTTGTGCAGAAAAATTTCGCTCACAAGTGCTATCCTCCAGAGACTAATTTTTTTATTTAGGAAATACAAGGTTTCTCTAATATCTTTATCGCAAGAAAGCTAAACGACCTAACAAACCTTTGTATATTCATTCAAAATCCACTGATACCTACATAAATGACTTTTACAAAAAGGCTGTGTAAAACTGTTCTGTCAAACCACAGCTAAGCATTTATCATAAAAAGGGAACAAAACTCACCTATTTGAACAACATTTCTAATTCACCTCAACCCTGCGCGAATTTCACTAATTGAAAAATCCTCAAACAAGTCTATCTTCGTCGTAGAACAGAACAAAAATCTGTCTGTATCAACAAAATGTCCAATCCACAAAATTTATCACATAACATACACAAGACATATCATACAAAATTGACAAACTAATTTCTCCAATCTTTCGAAATATGCAACAGATTTATCCAAGAAAAAAATTCTCTCGTCTCGATAGAATCCATAAAATCATCTACGTGTACCTAAGATAATTCCAGATCTTCTTCAGGGTTGTGTATATTAACGAGTACTGGATGTAGAAGGAAGAAGAGGTATCGCAGAGGGCTGAGAGGAATATATAGGTGGAGTAAGGGTGTTCGTGGCTGTTTCTAATGGGCAAGGATTTCCTTACACACAAAAGCCAGTGAAGAGAGTGACTGATCGTCGCGAGCACCGCGAATAAATTACGTGGCAGCCTATGCGGCTGCATAAATTAATTTCAGCCGGTCTGCCCATAAATATTCCCCCCTTCGAAATCGTTCTCTCCCACCTCGAAAGCGGTGCGCCGCTCGTCTAAGCAGCGCCGTGCCAGGAGACGACGTTACCCCCTTTGTATCTCGTAATTTACGCCGATGTCCAGGTAAACGCCGATCTAAGCACGTTCGCCGACCCCCTCAACCGGATAACGTCCATGGAATATCGATGGGCACTGATCGACGCGCGTTGCCACTTACGGCGATCTTAATATGATTTATTTATTAAGATTCTAAACCTGCATGGTTTTGTCGTTAAGTTCTGCTTTATGCGATTTTTATCACATTTTACGACGCTGGCGTGTCGATGAATCGATTACGCGTACAAATCTCGTTGCTTTTACGAGAAGGTTGAAGCTGGAGAAACGCATAAAACGCACATGATACGCAAAAGTACTCGTACTATGTACAAAGCATCGAAAATGGGATAGTTCGTCTTGATGTTTAATAGGTGAAGTAATTCTCTGTCTTCTTAGTTATGTCGATGAAGATGTGAAAATCTGCGATCCAGTTATGACACTTATTTGCTTGCAACTTTTAAGCAAGAAGAGAATTCTTTCTTTTGTGAATTCTTTCAGCCTTTTTCCTCCTTCCACTTTCGAAATCTTCTTTTTGGTAAATTCATGCCTGAGAATTCTTCTTTTAATACACCTCGAAGAAAAGAGAAGAAACGATATATATTAATATCAGACATTTTTCCAACAGCCTGGAAAATCTCCCGCAATCTAAACTCCATCAAAATGGAACAAGGATGTTTTCTAAAAATCTTCATTCACTGTTACGAACTGTCCGCGTATACTACGTATCCTACTCACCTATTTCATATCTCTGTATCTTCGAACTTCCATCGTTAAATCAAAGAACATATCTATCTATAAGAACATATCCGGAATTATCGTCAGATATGTAATAGCACCAATCGATCCGATCGAATATCAGGGGCAATCCTCATAGATGGACGCGTATACTGGATGTAATTTTGATGAGAAACACCATAGAGAAGAGAGCATCGTTAATTTTGGCGTAACGATTCGCAGGGTAGCGGAACGTTCGAGCTATTGTTAGCGGACAGATGCGGCGTATGGGGGCCGGTGGTACATTGCGATTCACCTTGGTCGTTCATGCTTGAATGCGCCGTCATTATCGACGCGTAATGATTGTATTGTAACGCCGTCAAACTTATTATCCGCTTTATACCGACAACGTTCGCCATTTACACGCCTGTAAAAAGATTCTTCTCCCTTCTCTCGACCCCTCTTTCAAATTTTCCAAATTTCTTCACGATTTTCTGCAGAAAAATATAATAGCTACGTGCTCCGTATGTTTAACGCATCTACTTTTGTATTTCGTACGTCGTATTTCAGGTCCTGCGTGAAAGTTTCAACGCGTTCTACTGCAGAAGAAAAAGAGAAGAAAGTGGCGGAAAATTGGTCGGTGTAATTGCAACAGCTGCGCAAATGTGTACGCGTATACGTTTCAAGCGAATTATGCGGGTTGTACGAGTGGAAAAGCGATACGAGTATTTCTTCGACTAAAAAAAGTAAATCAGAAAGAAGAAGGAAATTATATACACGTGTAATATAATTGGAAGTTAAATTTGACAGATTTTCTGCTTTCACAGTTGAAATTTTTATGAGAAGACCTCGGATGGGTTGGAAAGTAGCTCTTGAAAAGTTCGCATACTCGGAACAAGTGTATTTGGTCGGTGAAAAGCAGAACTCGGATCCCCGTGTCGTTTCCCTTTCTCTGTTGACGCGTCGAGCTAACAAGTAGCCATTGTGAACCGCCGTGTCAAGATGCTACTTGACGATGTACTCCTGAACGGACCCTCTTCACAGACAGTTTTGCCCTTTTATGCAGCTCACCAACCATTACCTCTACAAACTACCGATACCTTCTGCCTTGCCAGACTGCTATTTCGTTTCATTCTCAGTCAATTGCAACAATCTGTGTATGCAATTTCTAACTACAACTTAAAAACATACTAATGTTATTATGGCCACTAAAATTAATATTACTCACCATGGACAGTTGTTAAATATCTTACCAATTCTCAATATTGATACCATTATACCATTATAAATTGATTACCTATCACATGTACATATTATTGTACATTACACATGCTACTATAAACCACTAGTCTGTAATAGTATCAAACGCTTTTCACTCTACTTTCTACATCAATTCCCAATGGCCAAAGCTCAACTCCCTGAACAATCATCACACCCTAACTTGCAATTATCAAATTATCCTCTGTAACCCTGCACGCGTCACCAACTATCTGTTTATCCATTTCAAGACCTTCTGCCGAGTATCCAGTGATGGATTCAGTGTATAGGGCAGGATCCAGGTACTTGGATACACATACTGCACACAGAGAGACAAGAAGAGGCATGGTGGTATATAGCTCTGTGGGGTCTAAGCTTAACTTTACGATCTCTTGAAAATCCCTTCGGGGCTTATGGGGTCCCACTACGAGGCTAATAGAACCGAAATTATAACAGGCCGATGAGCATGCGTCGACTGCTCTTATTCCGCCCCGCTGACGGATCGAAGAAAAGACCAGTCGTGGAAGAGAAGGGGCGAAATCGAGGAGAGAATGCTCGAGAGCGTGCCCGACACAGTCCCAGGGAGCCGATTAAAGGATCTTTCGATGCTTTTTAGAACCTCTTAAAACCGTTTCAAAGAATTCCAAAAGCTAAACACCATCTAGGAAGAAACCGTTAAAAGACGAGAAAGGAAGAAACGTATTGTGCATGATAGATGTGAGTACATATCTGAAGCAGTGATAATGAGAAAACGTGATAGTTGAAGATCTACATGGTACAATTATAAAATTACGGTATGGAAGACAAGTAATATAAGAATGATGAAGTAATATAAGAAAACAGTGAGAATAAGGAGTAAACACTGAATAATAATATAAGTATGATTAAATATCATGATATTATGGTATATGGTATATTAGTATTGTAGTCAGGTCCACGCATGTGTATGTTACATCATTATTACACAGATTATGTTTAATGTATGTTATATGATTAAAATAACTATCCCTAAGATAAGACAAGGTATACTAAGTGAACCAATACGTTGTGTCAAGGAACAATGATGTACAATAAAGTAAAGTAATATTATTGTTATTATTATATGTGAAGCAGTGAAGGAAAGTTTACTGTGAAAATTTGTCAATTATTAAAGTACAAAAAGTAATATAGTAAAAAGAAGAAACGATACAGTAAAACATTGACTTTGCTGTAAAGTATATATGATCTTCGCACAAATATCAAAGCACATCCTTGAGGAAAGTATTATGGCAAGAAATAGAAGTAGAGTAGAAACGACACAATGAAACATACATTTCACTGAGGGACCCACAAACTTCAGATGTTACGGTATACCTTTAAAGAAATTAAAAAAAATTATCCATAGCTTGCAAAAGCATTAAAAAAGTGCTTCCTCTTCTCCAAAAAATTTCCGCTCCCCCATCGCTGTTTGCACTGTCAGTTTCAATAGATTCCCAGAATCTGGATCGCCGGTGTACGACAAACAAGAGAAGTTGTAGCAGGGCACAAAGAAATCGGGGTCACGTGGAAACAGAGCCAGATGCTCTTTTTCAGCATCGACGGCGATCTCGAAGATAGACGAAGGTCCCCATCGAACAACGTTACCGGTAAATATCCGCACAAAGAATAGACCGACCTTATCTGTCATCGGCGATCACTGATACAACTAATAGAACTGGACCGACGCTCGTTTTGAAATAATTACTGGTACGTATCGTTCGACGATCTTTCAAAGCTCTTTGCAGGTAGTTCTCACTAAACAAGAGATTCCTGCTTCCTCCTGCTCTCTTCCTCGCTCTCTTCCTCCTGGGAAACTTCGTTTGACAATCCACCCCTCAATTGTATACGTTTGAGAAGAAAAATTTCTCAATAGATTCTTGATTGCTCTTAATATATTCTTCGAGTTTTCTAACTTTCAAAAAGTTACAATAATAACAAGTTTGAAAGATTTTATGTTTTTGAAGTTCTTCAAGAAAACTGTGGTTTACGATATACACTTGTTTATTTAATTAATTTGTTAATAGTATATACATATGTACACTACTACTCATAATTATTCGAACGATAAACCTTTTACACTTCACCTCGTTTCTGCTTCGATATAAAAGCCAGGTAAAAGCCCCTTGACATTGCTTTAACAGATACGATGATTCTTTATTGAAGCAGTGAACACGCCTTTGTTCATATCGTTATATCTCGTATATTATTCATTGGAAATTGCACGTGTCCTAAATGTAAACTATTCAAATAATTATCAGTATTCCAAGGATAAATGTCTACCAATTATTGTTATCGTTCGAATCATTACACTGTGGCGTTTCTCTATTTTTATGAGGAGAATACTTTACCAATAGGTATCTTGATTTACAAACTAAACAAGTGATCTTTGCTTTAGATATTTGCATCCAGTATTAAATACACGTGTACTCTGTACATTAATCTTCGTTCACCGGAATTACACCATTTCTATCAACTAAATTTAATAGTTTCTATTACTACATAGATCTCGAAGATACAAGTTTCAAGAAATAGCAACAGAAAAATTCAACAGAAAATATAATCTATATACACAAACGTATAAAAATACCTATGTATGCATCTCCTAGTTGATTTTATCCAGCTTTTGCTGCAGCAGTTACGTATAGCTATATTCGATCTTCAAAGGTTTAAAATATTCATCTTCTCGTTCGCCGTAAATTTCTTTAAAAAAAAAAGCCACTTATTCGTCTGAAAAAAAATAAATCAATGCTCGATAACGAATTTAATTTAACATTTAATTAGCGCAGAAGTTTTACAGGATAATACATCGTGTAAGGGAGTTATCGTTACCCACGTGTTGTATATATAATATATATATATATATAATATATATATATATAATATAATATATAATATATATTATATACATATATATATATACATAATATTTTCCTTTTATTACTTTAAATAACATCAACTTTTACTTCGATTACAGTTCGATCGTACATCGTGTGATCTCTTCTTACTTGTCTATTCGTGCTACCCTTTGCACATCAGTTTTCATTCACGCGTACACCTACACATATACACAAGCCATTCTCTCCTCTTCGTTCTCTCATTCCTCTTATTTCTCAGCTTCTCCTTTCTCTCATTCTCTCACTCTTAGCGATTTGTCTTAGTTAGTTGTGCAACGTTAAGCTTGTCCGCTAAAATACACGAATGAGAACTGCTGGGAAGAACTGTCGGTTATTAATAATCGTCCTTGCGCAAAACATTTTCTGCGAACGAAAAACGGTACAATACCACTGCTATGCGTGTATTTATCGGCACTTTTGTCCACTGTACAGTTTCCCTTTGTGAATTACCGATTCAAGAGAGATTTGTGCTAAGACCGACGAAACCGATTGATCCAACCGAAGATTGGACCAATTCCTTGGGCGAAACTTTGAGATTTAAATATTCGATTTCGATTCGCGAGAGTCTCGTTTCCTTGGTGTCTGCTGTTACGTTTGGTAATTTTCGTATTCTTCGATTTCCAGACTTTCTCAAAATATTTGCGATATCGGAAACGAAACGTTTAGAGATTATCTTCTTCTGACAAATTTTTGAAGAATATCTTTAGTATTCTCGACAATCGCGATATTTGGTGAATCTAATTTCACAAGCCGAGAGATTTCAATCAATATCACTTGCATTTTCAGATTCTCACAAAATTTTGAATATTCTTAATACGATTAATACTTCTGATATTTGGAGATCTTGATATCGTTAATAGCGTTGAACTTTTCAAGGCCAATCGCCTGATCGGATTGTGGCGTTTCATTTACAAACGGTTTCTTCTAATCCTCTTCGAGAATTGCTCGCGATATATTAGATATAAAACGACGATTCCTCGACATTCTTTTATTGCTGACTTGTTTGTTGCTGGCTGCAAAGTCCTAGCGTTCTGGGAGGAGATGATCCGCGCGACAAGTGATTCTTGTCTAATTATACCCTAGGAAGATTTATCGGCAGCCTTGGCCCGGTAAAGTGACAAAACGTCTCTAAAAGTTAAAAGAGCCAACTTCGCCTGAACGTCGAAACGAGCCTGATAAATGAACGATCACATGCTCCGAACGTATACGTTAAAAGCTATTACACATTAACGAATATAAAACCAAGACGAAACTCTGATTTCCCTATTAAAACCAAGGATAAAAAGGAGAAAGATGAGAAATAAAAGAAATATTTTCTCCTTTAAATAAGAAAAAAAAGAAAAGAAAATCGATCCTACAGAAATAAGGTGAAGAAATAGACACTGCTCTACTATCACTGAATTCTTGTCTTCCACTTGATTCAACGAACAGAAACAGATTCAAGAGCTTCCGATTCTTTGACCCTCTTCACGTTCCACACGGTGTTAAAAAAAAAAAAAACAGAATATAAAACCGAAACGAAAAATGACTCGCTTGAAGAAACGTAACAAAACAATACAAAAACACGATCAGGTTTAAAATCATCCAAACAGGTATAACAGCATGGTTAAAAATATAATGTAGGATTTTTAAAACAACGCTGATTGTTATGAAGATAAAAGAAAAGAAAGGAAGTCGATTGGAAATTTGATCTACATTTATAACGAAGCCAGCGATTGATCGTCGAATAAAAACCAAAAGCTTATTCGCTCGCAAAGTTCAAACGAACGTTTGCCCGGAAATTCTTAGAAAATTAAAAAAAAAAGGAAGAAAATAAAAAAAAAAAAGAATTCTTTTGCCTGAATCCGCGCTTGTGTGCATTTTCGGAATGTCTCGCGAATGGTGTGCACCCTGAACGACGTCGAGCGTGTATACTGTGCCGTACAAAGCGTAGATTGTGCGTGAATCGAAGACAGTTTGGCTCCTTGTTGGACTATAGAAATCTCGAAAGAGAACGGATGTCGATATAACCGAGGATATAACAGAGCGACAGACTGCTCTTCACTGTCGTTAGTTTTCCTCGAGACATTTTGTGCGAGAACTAAATCAAATTACGCAAAAATCTAAAGAAACGATCTTTTTATTACAACTTTACGTTTCATGATTCTATATATGTTACGTTGATTTCATGTATCTGAAGATTCTATATCTCAATATTATATCTTTGATTTTATATCTTGATCTTATACCTTGACATTATACTTTCGATGATTATAGATCTTCGTTTCATTGATACTGTATATCGACTGTATATATTTCATGATTCTATGATCCTGATTTTACGCGATATGATTTTATACTTCTGGTAACGCAGTTTGATTTCACACGTATACCTGATGATTATATATATATATCTTAATTTTACAGCTTGCAAAGAAAGGTATAAAATTTCAATTATATTATTATAACGTTATCTTCCATGATTCTAATAAATTTCACGTGTGTTATAAAAAGAAAGGTGAAACATGATCGATGCACACATGTTAAAAGCAGTAAAAAAGACTCGTTAAGACATAGACATAACACAGTTATCGACTCCGAAATCGAAGGTAGCTCTGCGTTAAATTGATTTGATATAAAAACGCGTAAAAAAAAAAATTTCATTTCTATTTTCACTCCAATATTCGTAACAAGTCGATAGAGAATAAAACTATTAAAAAAAAAAAAGCAGTACATCAATTTCATTAAACATGTCTAGAGTACGTATCCAATGAATCTAATTAAAAAGAGCGAACAAAATAAATAAAAACAAAAAAAAAAAAGATGAAACAAAATGATCAGACTGGAAGTAGAACTAGATCCTCGACGCGAATGTTCTGTATTACCAATAGCATATAAAATAATAGTCGAGAAAAAAGCTACCCTCCTGATATAATTAAAGTGTCCTATTTATCGTTCCTTTTTTTTCAAGATACGTTAAAATATTTAAATCTCCTTCTGTGTCTCATCTTTTCTATAAAACTACACAATGTTATTATACACTCTGACTAATGACTAAATATTTTAAACTGATGAAGGAAGACCAAGATGATGGTACAAAGAGAATGATCAAGAGTTTCAGTTTGTCCCCAATTTGTAAACACGTAAATAAAACAAATTTGAAACAAGGAGTTTGAATTGTCTAAACAGATTTGCCAACAGATGATACAAAAGCGTTTCTTCGTCTAGCTTCCTTTTCCTCTTCCCCGTCGTTCCTCGTTCCCTTTCTTTTGCTTACCCTGTTTCGTCCCGAGGACTCTTTCTAACAGGGAAAAATCCTTTCCTCTGCTCAGCATCCTAGATAAGAATCTTACAAGGCAATGTCGCATCCAACGGGATATACATTCCGGACATCTGCACGAGAGATGTCCCTTAAATAGAGAACCGATAAAACTTATACTCTTTACCTCTTTTTTGCCTTTTCTTTCCCCTCTATAGCGTTTAAATTTTGTCACCTCTACGATACACACCTCGCGTTTTCTCTTCTTTCCTATTCCTCGTTCTAGCTATATACCGTGTGTTTTCAGATTTTTCCTCGCTCATTATCTTACACCTTTCACACATTCTACCACTCTCCATTCAATCTCGTTCTCTCTCTCTCTCTCTCGTACTTGTAGGTTTTTCGCTCTTCTCTCTCTCTCTCTTTATGTACAGACTGCGAACTGCGGATAATAAATGATAAGTTACGCTCTAACTTACGCTATCTACGACAGTGTTTTTTTATTTTATACCGGGTGTTTTCGAGGAAGAAATGAATATTTGAGGCTCGTCCTCTCGTTTGGCTTCTCGGGCTGCGTTCTTCGAGTACAATAATTGTTCAAGAATTAGAAATAATTCGATTTCCTAGATGTATCTTAAAAATTCCATCGTTATCTCTAGAAATTGTAGAAATGATAAATTAGAAAATGTGACATGCTCGAAGTAGGTTTTAAAGAACGAGCTGAATCGTGGTTTAAGCTTCAACCGTGTTTCTCTAATTTCCATTATCAAAATAGAAAAGTGCCGACTTATATTGATCCCGATTGCTTCTCGAAATTTCTAAATAAACGATAACGTGTCAGTAAAATTGGATTTTATCCACGTTCATCTGAAATAAAAAAAAAAAACACGTTGTCGTCTATACCACGATTAATCCGCAATTAATATCCAAGACGATCTATCACACGATTAGTTAAATACAGATCCAACAATTATCCTCGAATACGCGTAACTAAATTAAAACAACCACCGGATGTATCCTACGTTTCAATTACTCCAAACAACACGAGAATAACAAAATTTGCCCTTATTTCGAGGAACTGACGACTTTAATTGAAACGCATATGCAACTATTCAGAAACTGCTACTAATTTCTGTCAACGATGCAATTCATAACGTGAGAGTACAGCGGAGGCAAAAGAGCGAGACACAGAGACAAGAGCGGTGTTCTGTAAAGGTGTTGCTGATTCTATTTGCGATGAAAAGATTGGCACTCGGCAATTGGCTGGCAGGAAGCAGCTGCTCCGCCTACCGCTCGCTTTTGCCTTCGTCACGCTAATTTGCATACCATTTCTATCTAATGCACGGTCCTAGCCGCCTATAACCAGCCTGACACGCGTCAAGCAATTAAAATTTCATCATTTTTCACTGGCCTAATGAAGAGGTATCTTCGAAACCGGTAAAACCGAACGAACGTTTCGTTCTCGCTGTGTCTTCTTTCTCTTCCTCTCTTGCACGATCCACGTCAAATGAAAAGCACGATAAGTACACTTTTCTCGTTCTATTGATTTTAACGTCACTTTATGATTAACGATCTAAATACTGTCACGAGTACGCGAGGAAATAAAAATTGTCTGATACAGCGTAGCAAGAGCATTATCAACGATGCGCTTCGTTAGAGGATTACGTGTAAATTAAACGTTTACACGTATTTCTCTCCACTATAGGAATAATCGCAATTTTACCGTTTATGCTGTACTTCTGTTCTACAAAATAACACGCTTATTTATTGCGTCTTTACGTATTTGCTTGTGTATTTACGTTTGGAAGTCGGTAGAAATTCGTGCACCTCGAAGAGTTAAATGATTCATCAATTACTCGTATCTCTTATATTGCTTAACTACGTACAGTTGTATTGATAATGATATTGCGTTTGGTATTATCGGTATTTTTCCGTGAGAAACAGTAAGTATGACTTATCGTGTTCTTCCTCTGTATTCTCGATCTACATATACACGGTCGCGTCTACATACGCTTAATCTTGAACAGCGTTGTGCACGAACGAGCAGCAAGATCGCGAATTGATACAAAGAAGAGGATGCTGCGAGCCATAAATAAAGACAGGCTTTTCGAATAATCGCGTATCAGAGAATGAAATTGAATCGTGACTCGAGCCTGATTCGCAAACACCCGGTACTCGCCCGTTATAGACGAGATTAACTTAATCTTCCTTCGAACGCTCGTGTAAACGTGTATCTACTCTGCTGACCGTAAGTATCAAGATTAAAATACGAAAAATTGAATAACGATCGTGTACATCTTTTACATCGTGAAAATTAACAAGCTTCGCGAAAGTGACATTTATCAAATTAACTTCTCAGCGATTCCGTTCGTTCGAATATTCTAACAATGGCCAGCAGTGTACACGTGTACGAGTGGGTGTGTAGGAAGGTGTACGTGTGTATGAAAGTGTGTATAAACTGTGTGAGTGTATATTATCTACATATGTACACAGGACAAACACAGAAGCGTACGGTGTGAGAGGATCGGTGTGTGAAGAGCGTGTGTGGTTCGTTATAGTGACGTTAATTAATTAGCGGGGGATGGCTAAGATCCGTACACGCCTCAGAGATCACTCTCAGGGATCTTGCCTGCACGGTGGTGTTGAATCTTCCAAATAACATCGTTCTCCTCCCATAAAGGAAGGGGAACCGGTGCTCCTGGACCATCGACGTTCATCGTGCTTACTTATTCTCGCTTGTTCTTCCGTTATTACCTAATGAAGAAATTAATTGGTACTAAACATTATCGTTAACGTAAAATTGTTTCTCTGAATATCAAACGTTTGTTTATATAAAATTATACCTTCTAGATTATTGAAATATTTTGTCTACGTTATAACTTACATATTATCCCGAATAATTTCTCTTCAAATATTATCCCGTTGCAGATATTAAATGTTATGAAAACTTAAACAAAGTTCTACCGCGTAACATCTCGATAAATTTATCGGAATTTCTTTCAAAGCTACCAAGTATTTCGTTAAGAATTTTACCGATAATTTTCTCCAACTTAAACGATTACTGGATATTTTATATTCTTCGACAAAAATGACCACGAAACACGCACGAATACTGTTACAGACATATCGAACACTGTGTCTTTCCCTTCTTCCAGGCAACACAGAAGATGAGCCACTATTTCGTAATTCTCCACATATGAAAGACAGGGGAAAATGCCGAGAGGCTTATAACACGACGTTCGCCAAGGTCCAGAAAGATTCCGGCAGCAGGTCGAGGCTTGCACGGTTCCAACCAACTACTGGTAACCGTAAACAACGTATGAGTGTGTTGCTCTTATTTCTCAGGACCTAGGTACGGGCGATACGCTACGAGATTAAAACGGGGAATAATAATGGGAATAATGAGAATCGTTGGATTCGCGGGGAGAAAAGACAACTAAGATAAAATACGACGTATGTCTGCGTTGTTTCTGCAAGCTGTGTTGTAAAAACAAGAAAAACGTTGGCCATGTCTGGCGTCGCAGGGCGATATGGGATAAAGAAAGAAAAAGAAAAATGCTAACATGTCTTTTGCTATTTTCACGCCGGAAGCGTTCCCCCGCTGCCTCGATTTTCCTCGTCTTCTCACGGCTACTATTCGTAATAATCGTATGCGTTATATATATATATACTATATATATCGTTCGTTCCCAAAAGAATTGGGAGAACCAAATGGGCGTCGTTCATGTATCCTGTATCTGTGTGCGAAGAACATGTATTACGCGTAATAACACAGGTGAAAATCTTTCTCTCTTTTTGCCGGTTGGTTTGTCGGAAAGATCGTTTCTCGAGCGTGTGTGTGTGTATATGTGTGTATGTGTGTATATGTGCGGCGATTAAAAAGTCGAGGCATGATGTGGTCGCTTCGGTCAGAGATACGAGATATTTCTCTTTGTTTCGATATTTATCCGAACTCCAACGTTCCGTAAACGTCCCCAAAACCTGCTGCAACTCGTCCGTAGAACGAGAAGCTTCAGCGAGATCGGGCGCATCCGCTTCCGCGGTACACGATCTCTCCGTTCGTCCTATCTCCGTTTCAGAGCCACGAAAAAATCGCAACTGATGTTCCCTGGCAATGTATACAACTAGTACGTACATTACGATCCTCGACTATACGCAGATCGTTCGTCTCGTCGATTTCGAATCGACATGTTTTTCGCGCCTTCGATCTAACATCGCGAACAACAAAATGTTCTTCCTAATTACCTAACGTGGTATACTCTGGATTCCTGATCGAGCACAAACTGGACGAATCGGCCCAGCTATCTCGAAATTATAATACGGTCACCTTTCGTCTCCCACTATCTCACAGATAATAATTTCGTGGTCAGACTCGCTTACGAATCGCAAAAACTAGCTTCCTTCTCAGTTTCCTTTTTTTCTTTTCTTTTTTTCTCTCTTACAGGTTTCGTATCTTCTGTTTCTTTAGGTTTTCTCTTGGTTTCTCTTGCCCTGGCTGCTCGGGGCCCAGGGTCACAATGAGTGATAATCGCCTAACACCAGGCCGCTGTGATAACTACCATGCGACGTAGACATGCCCATGGAACCCATGCCCTGATACGCTCCCATCCCCATGCCGTTCATCGACATAGTGTTCATCGTGTTCACGCTTTGCATCGTGTTCGGCAGCATCGTCGACGGACCCATCGGGCTCAGACCACCCATGGAAGGAGCTATAGCACCCATCTGCATCGACGTGGCTGTATGAGGAAGCGACTTCTGCAGATCCGCCGAGGTCGGTGTGATTAGGTAATCCTGGAACAAAAAAGGATAGACATGGTTCATCGATGGAGGAGCTTGTGAACTGTGTTCTTCGCGACGACACTCGAAATACTTTTGTGATGTTTTGCTGGTGATTTATCGTCTGAGTCTTCTTGCGCAATAGTTTATTAATTAATAATGTAATAATAATAGTAATAATATTGCAATATTATAAAGTTGTAGATTACAGAATTGTGTTTTATGAGTTTATAAATTTACTTGCAATGGGATAATCAGGTGATTTGAAAGCTGTAAAATTTCATTTGGTGTATTCCTAAAACTTGCTGTCGTAGGAAAAAATTTAATGGTGATTTCTGTAATTTCATTAATGATATTTGCTTAATTATGCAAGAGGACCCTGGAATAATTTCATAGTAACGTTTGATTATCTTTGATATATATTTTTTGGTCCGGAATTGAATTATAGATCAGAAGAAAATATTTAATTATTTAGTATTACATTTACTATGAATAAAAGGAAAAGAATTGGCTACTAATTGAGTATCTTGGGCAAGTAAGTAATCGAGTTTAAGGAGATTATAGAGAGTGATCGTTACCTGTAGATCTACAGCCTAGATGCGTTCCCAACCATCGAATTAAGAATCATTAATTTTCCTCTAGTTAGTTTTTGTTACAGATGCTTAAAAAAGTTAGATATGAACTATTAAAGCGGAGTTAGAATTATCATACTTGTCACCCCTCGCGCAAACCATTACGCTTAGTTGGTTATAAACACAAAAATTTATTCAACGCTCTTCATAAATTTCAAGCAATTTTTCACCTTACCTGATATTCTTACGCTATACGACACGTGCTTTGCATTTGTTATCGTAAAAACTGTAATATCGACTCTTTAAACTTATGAAAGCGTATATGCTAAGTAGTAATTATGACTTAATTAACCACATAATGAATGATTTGGACAAAACTAAATGAATGTTCTTACGAAAGTTGCAAGGTTCGATTAATCTCAAGCCTCTATACACTTTAATGTACACCGTAATTCTCAGTCCACCAAATACTACAAACACGATACACATCATCATACATTTTTTAATTAACAGAGCAAGAATTTCAAATACCAACGCCCAATTACTTTCAAAAAACTAATCCTATTAATCCTTTAACATTCTAATGAAATATGCAAATATTCCTTTAGATCATGATCAACAAGATAATTGAGAAATACTGTTATCTATTCAACGATTGAAAGAAAATTAAATATCTGTAACATGGCGAAAAACCATTGCTTGTTCTTTAATCAGTTAAGATCTTAAGTCCTCTTTTCTCTGCAAAAAAAAAAAAAAGGAAAAAGATGAAAAGTAGAAAAACCACAGAAAACAGTTCACTGTACCTGTGAACTATTAATACATTAATCCTTTTAATCCTATCAATCCTTTAAAGTTACAGTGAAATATAATAATGTGCACTGAGGTCATCTCCTAAAATTACTTGTCAAACACTGATGTCTATTCTGGAATTCCATGAAATTGAAAGAAACTTAAATATTTATGACAACATTGTGATAAGCTATTATTGCCTGATGCTTAATCGGTTTAGAATAATCCCTCTTCCTTCTGCCAAGAGAAGAAATGAAAAAAATATGGAAAGTAGAAAAACCACAGAAAACAGTTCACTGTACTTGTGAACTATTAATCCATTAATCCTTTTAATCCTATCAATCCTTTAAAATTACAGTGAAATATAATAATGTGCACTGAGGTCATATACTGAAATTACTTGTCAAACACTGATGTCTATTCTGGAATTCCATGAAATTGAAAGTAACTTGAATATTTATGACAACATTGTGATAAGCTATTATTGCTTGATGCTTAATCGGTTTAGAATAATCCCTCCTCCTTCTGCCAAGAGAAGAAATGAAAAAAATATGGAAAGTAGAAAAACCACAGAAAATAGTTCACTGTACTTGTGAACTATTAATCCATTAATCCTTTTAATCCTATCAATCCTTTAAAATTACAGTGAAATATAATAATATTCACTGTACTTGTGAACTATTAATCCATTAATCCTTTTAATCCTATCAATCCTTTAAAATTACAGTGAAATATAATAATGTTCACTGTACTTGTGAACTATTAATCCATTAATCCTTTTAATCCTATCAATCCTTTAAAATTACAGTGAAATATAATAATGTGCACTGAGGTCATATACTAAAATTACTTGTCAAACACTGATGTCTATTCTGGAATTCCATGAAATTGAAAGAAACTTAAGTATTTATGACAACATTGTGATAAGCTATTATTGTTTGATGCTTAATCGGTTTAGAATAATCCCTCTTCCTTCTGCCAAAAAAATAAATAAAAAAAAGATGAAAAGTAGAAAAACCACAGAAAATAGTTCACTGTACCTGTGAACTATTAATCCATTAATCCTCTTAATCATATCAATCCTTTAAAATTACAATGAAATATAATAATGCGCACTGAGGTCATATCCTGAAATTACTTGTCAAACACTGATGTCTATTCTGGAATTCCATGAAATTGAAAGAAACTTGAATATTTATGACAACATTGTGATAAACTATCGCTTGATCCTTAATCAGTTAAGATCAGTCCCTCTTCCTTCTGCCAAGAAAAGAAATGAAAAAAATATGGAAAGTAGCAAAACCACACAAAACAGTTCACTATACCTGTGGACTATAGTACTGCATATAGTCCAACTGGCTCTTCTGCTGGGCGCAGCTGGGTGGCGGCGGTGGCAAGGTCGCCGTGGGATGTACCAAGCCGTGAGTACCGTGAGCACCGACCTGGAGATGATGTTGCAGCTGATGATGAAGGTTCCGTTTGTCGTCTCCGCTCTCGCTTCCGGTATCGTGGTGTTGTATATGGTGCGTCGGCGTGTGAGGATGGCTCAAGGTCGAGCCATGGCCTTGGTGGTACGAATGAGGACTGGAAACCGAGACAGGAGGAGGAAGCTGATACATGCTCGACGCCTGTTGATGTTCCATCATCGGTTGCTGCTGCTGCGCAGCTACAGCGCAGGATGATGGTTGTTGAGGCGGTTGCTGATTGACCGCCTGCCTCTTCGTTTCATCGCCACTTTCGCTGCTCGAATCACCTAAACCTCCGCCGTGAGTTTTATCCTCTCGTTGGCCGCTGTAACAGATAAGAAGACGGTTTGCTTGTTAGAGAAGATCGATGAAGTACAAACTTACTTTTCGTGCAATTCTGCGCCTGAATAACAGTTTAATAATTGAACAAACGAAGGTCGCGTACATGTAAATTTTGTAAATTACAAGTCAATAGTCGAGCGATATTAAGACAAACGATCAACTGATATTCGATTAGAATTTACAACTTGTACGTAACTTTCAACAATTACAATAGGTCTGTCTAATGAGGAAGTGCAATCAACGGATCCTACCAGTAATGATTTTCATCAAGAACAAACTACGACTATATAAAATCGCGAAACAACCATTCCACTTCTAAGTTCTCCAAAGATCCCGACGCAATCCCATTCTCAATGTTTCCTCAAAAATATGAACACACAGCCCTCCTAACAATGCAAGAACAGATTAGAAAACGGCAGAAAGCACACAGATCCTCCATAGATTTCGCTCGTTATCTATCCAACAAATTTCTCCTAGTTAACGCGAACAATACCCACACCCAGCGATGGAGGCCGCTTAGATATCCAATTAATATTGCAAGTCGATGCCAGGCGAATCTTTTGCCGCTCTCTTCTCGTTTGCTTCGGGCGGTTCCTCCGCAACACCACGCTACGCCACGATACTAAACTCTTCTTCTCACAACCGGTAACAGTTCCAATATAATTACCGACAAAACAGTCGACCAATGATCCTCGGTATCCCGAGAAGCGGAAGAGGATAAGGGCTGCACGGAATAATGCCTGCTAAGATAATACCATCTTCGATTCGTAAAATACCGGTGAAGAGGGTACTGCTTCCTTTTCTGGCTGTAGCAACGTGAATTAAGGGTGGAGCATCGCTGAGAACAAGGAGGAACGAGTAAAACTGACAACAGAATAGCAATACAAAGCGAGAGAAAGAGAGAGGAAGAGAGGAGTGAACTCGCTCTGGACGTATCGTAAACTCAATTTAGCAGGCTGGACCTCCTCGAAGCCACGAAGCACGTGCGACCACTTCGGGGTCCTTGCGGCCTCGCGCTTCAACCTCTTTCTCTCTTGGACGTTCGGTTACCTCCTCGTCATGCTTGACTAAGACACTCTCTATATCCAGGTACGAGCAATCGTTAAGCGCTTGTTTTACAAGTCGTTTAGACGTGGCCGCCGCGATACGGCACTGTCTCTCCAGGCGCAAGTGCCACGACACTTGTCTACGGGGTGTTTTCGAGAACCGGTCCCTCTCGCGTTCGTTCAGTTCGGCCCCGCCTCCCTTGCCAGCTACCGAACTCTGATAACGGGCATCCCGTTTCACACACTTTCGTGTAACCTTTCACTTTTGTGATATCGGCGACCCTCTCGATCTTCCACGACCGACTTCCACGGAAACCCCGTTCACGGTATTTCGGTTAAACGAAATGAAATTTAAATTTGTGGATGCTTGGATTTTGTATGGTGTCTTTTATCGACAGGATACACGCGTTACAACGCGGTTTTACGCTCTTTCGGGTATCATTTTACTTTTATAATATCGGGAATTATTCGATCTCTGAGGATTGACTTCCTTGCGTATCTTAGCGAGTATCTAGAGCTGAATAAAATTCGTATTTATGAATTGAATGAATGCTATCGTAACTTTTACGCTTTCCCGCGTGTATTTTTATTGTGACATCGACGAGATTTCGGATTTTTGTACATATTTATATATGGTTAAATCATACAGAAATTAACGGCTCATAAAGTATCAGAAGAAAGGATAGTAAAGGCGAAAGGGTGGAAGGACAACGATGATTTCGTTAGATTAGAATCTGACATAACGTTAAACTGAAACGTAAAACAAGGAAGGTCAGTGGTTTCGTTAGATTAAGAGTCTAGCATAACGTTAAACTCTAGAAATTATCGTCCTATACATATCACGATAAAAGATCAACGAAGATTCCATTAGATAAGAGTGTAACATGTCGTTAAGCTCTATGGGAACTCACTCGTACAGTATCACAACTAAACGGATAAAAGAATCTCAAAGAACAAGATCAAGGAAGATTCTACGGAATTCCAACATATTATCAAACGATATAGAAATTATCGTTTCATGGAAAATCACACTACGAAAGATGAAAATGCCGCTGAAAATCAAAGAAAGATTCCACTGTATAAGAGTCTAACGTATCGTCGTAAATAGAAATTCACTTATACAGTAACAGTATTTATTTTTTTTACACATCGTTAAACGATAATAGAAATTATTGTCTCATACAGAAGCGCGCTAAAAAAGATCAAGGAAGATCCCAACGAAAAAAAAGGAAAGATATAGGTTCCTATATCCCTCGACTAATTCTTCCAAGACAAGGCGAACGATAAATCCGTTCGGCAGGTGAAAATCTGGTTGGTCGTTCGGTGCCGGTTGCAGGGGAGTCGGTTCTCGTCGTCCGAGGACAAGAATTATTTCCACGAGACGCGATGCAACAGATCCCACACGTGGAACGACGTAGTTCCGAGGCAAGGACAAGGGGATCAGCTTGTTTCCACCGGTACTTTCCGTGCCACCCGTTGCATGCCTGGGTCTATAACCCCAGACGAGGTGTCCCCAGGTATGCCTTATCCGAGTCGAGATCGCGCAGTAAATTTATCCGCGTTGCACGCCGCGCGTTGCCTGCCTAACAGAACGGAATCTTTCGGGCATTATTATTTTCATTAGGATTTGTGACTCATCGCGTGCCCGGGACATTTATTTGGCGGACGAGTTCCTCGCGACAACTAAACCTATTACCGCGAGATCTCTCGCTTCTCTTCGCCATTACATCCAACAGTTTTTCTCTTGATTTTTCAGATCTTTGGTCTTATTATCGTTTATTATTTTATTGCGATTATCCACAGTCATCGGAGTTTTTTTTTATTGGGAAATAAGATACAAATTAAAAGATATAGAGCAGGTAGGCACTGTATATAGATGTATACAGGATAGTTGGTAACTGGTGGCACAAGCGGAAAGGGGGTGATTCTACGCGAAAAAAGAAGTCGAAAATATAGAATAACAATTTTTCGTCCGAGGCTTTGTTTTCGAGAAAATCGACTTTGAATTTCGCTCGGTACGCATGCACTTTATCGCGTCTCGTTATGACGGATCTCACTGTAGATCATTGTCTCGATGGAAAAATTAAAAAATTAAGAAAAAAAAATTTTTATTCTATATCTTCGATTTTTTTTTCGCGTAGAATCGCCCCCTTTACGCTTGGACCACCAGTTACCAACCACCCTGTATATCGTAGAATCTATTTTAAAGAAATTTCCTATGATACGCGTATATTAAATTTTCGTGAAGATTCTACGCGAAAAAAGAAGTCGAAAATATAGAATAACAATTTTTCGTTCGAGGCTTTGTTTTCGAGAAAATCGACTTTGAATTTCCGCTCGGTACGCGTGCACTTTATCGCGTCTCGTTATGACGGATCTCACTGTAGATCGTTGTCTCGATGGAAAAATTAAAAAAAAAATTTTATTCTATATTTTCGACTTCTTTTTTCGCGTAGAATCGCCCCCTTTTCGCTTGTCCCACCAGTTACCAACCATCCTGTATATCGTAGAATCTATTTTAAAGAAATTTCCTATGATACACGTATATTAAATTTTCATAAATCTACCGTGAAATTGTCAGAGCCTTGTCCGATCATTATCGCCAGACTACAATTATAAATATATTATAAACATTTCTCTTTTAATTCTGATATTTTAGTCCAATTGAACTGTAGTTTGATATTAGTCGAGACTTTGTTTCGTATACAGGGTGGTTGGTAACTGGTGGTACAAGCGGAAAGGGGGTGATTCTACGCGAAAAAAGAAGTCGAAAATATAGAATAACAATTTTTCGTTCGAGGCTTTGTTTTCGAGAAAATCGACTTTGAATTTCCGCTCGGTACGCGTGCACTTTATCGCGTCTCGTTATGACGGATCTCACTGTAGATCGTTGTCTCGATGGAAAAATTAAAAAAAAAATTTTATTCTATATTTTTGACTTCTTTTTTTGCGTAGAATCACCCCCTTTCCGCTTGGACCACTAGTTACCAACCACCCTGTATATAGATAGGTATATGTAAATGAAGAATGGATGAAGCGTAGTAGTATATCTATAGATATGCAGGAGTTTAATTTTCGTTTGGTTTTATGTTTATAAATTATATAAAACCAAGTCCGATTTCTAAGTCATCAGGCAACACCCAGTAAATACGATATAATACTTTGAAATTATATGTGACACTAATTTTACAGAATAGAGAATTATCCAGAAAGAAACGAGCAGTGATATTCTGAAATTATAAGTGACACTCTCGTTGAAAGACACATTTTAAATGAACAAAAAATTACATACACAAATTAATGAATCACCTTATACAGTACACGTAGTATATGTATCATTATACAGGCGCAGTTCGTTAGAATTAGTAACACGTCCAATTATTTCCCAATATCGAGGCAATAATTCAAAGGTAATTTCGTATCATCACTGATAACGATCGTCGATTTTGCGGAGGATGACGATGGCCGGATAATTTTTACTGTCGTTATTTTTAATCATTTTCTCGTACGAAAAATGTGACACGCTAGTGAATAACATCGAAACGGGCCGAAAAACCGTGGCGCGCGATTTTATGGCATCAGCATGGTCTCGCCGTTTTAAACGGCGCTGAGATAATGATCTAAGGCGCGGCTCGTTTTATTAATCGGCCAGTTCGTAAATAAGCTTCACTTGGAAATTCCGTAACCGGGCTTCTCCTCTCCATTGCTCGAGCGAAGTCAACGAGATCGATTCGTTCAGTTTCCAGAAACAGAAATGGCCGAGAACGGTTCCATGGATCCCATCGTGAAGAAGATTCTATCTTACGAGGAACAACGTCCCTGGCGTTGTTCTTAAGGTCACCTCCTGACCGCAGAATTCCCTAATAATTCAACCACTTTTGACGTTAAAGACCATGAATATTAAACAGTTAAAAGAAACGTGGAGGATGATCATAGTAACGTAACATAACTCACGAGAATATTCATATTACTACAAATATTCAATTTCGACGTCAAATAAAGAGTAAATATAACATTAGTTAGGAAATTGGTATAAAAAGATTCCGACATATATACGTAGGTTAAAAAAGATAACCTTGGACAATTATTATATACATACTTAGAATGAAAGCGTATTGTATTATCAATTATCTCGCGGATTTATTGTAACTGTAAATAGAAGTAGTGCAGATCACTATCATTTAGCAGCTGCTCTCGCTCGTATTCGGTATTACCAACAACCCTAAATGCAGATGCAATCTCGAAAATGAAACTTAACCATGCCTTATGTCTTATGGCAATGTAATCTATATAATGTTCAAGGAACGAAATTAATATATGTACAACCTTCGAAAGATAAATTTCCAGCTACCATTAGACGTTGCAACGCTGCTGACTATTCCGAACATCAAAGCGTGTCTTCACATTCTAAGCTTCTTAAATAGTTGCAACTCGTGTATCTAGGAGAAAGCCGAAAAAAAGAGCTTCATCTCACTGTGTACTTTCGTATGTAAATATCCAGTTATACTACTTTGTAATACTATACAATGTTGGAAAATTCTGTTATAATATATCGTTATGATAAATTTCTTACGAAGTTTTTCTCAATAAAGAAAAAAGAAAATATATTTTACCAAAGTACAGAGATCTAAACTTGATCTATACTGATAAATCATTGTAATAAGTGCGCTAGAAAAAGAAACGGAAAAGAAAAAAAATAATCGGTGAATAAAAAAGAAAGATAGGTTAGGGTCAAATTACATATACCTATGAAACATGTACCATGTGACGTAGCCACATGCCGTATGTAGCGCTGTCCATCAGTCCTTAGTACGCATGCGCACTGCTCCCATCGAGAAGAATCGCGCGGTTAGAATTTATTAAAGAAGAACGTGTGATTACCGTGTGTACCGCTCGCCACGAACCCTGACCCCGCTCGTTTGAGACGGGGCGATACCGTGTGGTGGCTCGAATAAAGTGTGCGACAACGCAGGGGCGACAGAGCCGATATAATCCGATTTTACGAGGCGGCCCACGAGAGAAAAAGATTCAACGAAGGGGGAACGAAGAAAGCCACGAAGTAGGTGCGACAAAGAGGGCGAGAAAGAAGGGAGATGCTATCTCGACCCCGTGCTGCTCTCTCCCGAGCGATATAAACTTAGACGCGAATTAGTGGAATCGCGCAAGCCGATACCATCTCATTTTGGCCGGCTAGCGAATAACGCCATAGGAAATTTATCGGGAAATTAAATTACGAATTATGCTAATCCGACTGAATAGCCCTCGGCTCTTTCTTTCTTTCACTGTCTATATATGTAAGAATGAAACGGCGATGCTGTTCGAGTGGTTACTGACAGATATGATCGGTCTATCGATACCGTGAACGTTGTGACTTTTGTTTATAATATATCTCGTAGAGTTTTTCGAAATATGTACGCGCGAGATGTCTCGCGTGACAGCGCCACCCACTCGCAATCATCGACCACCATCTATAGAATCGTATCTCTTTTATTCGATATCGTTTGCTCGATGAAAAACGACGCTCGAATATGCTGCGATAAAATGGATTACGATGAACTGTAGATATATGCACGATGTTGAAATACGTCCATATGTCGAACGTGTTGAAGAGCAGCTGATTAAGGATGGGCATAATTTTTAGATTTGTCAACCTAATAAGGATGATGGACAAGAGTACAGTTCACTATAAAGTCATAGAGTATCATAAGAAAGTACGTACATATCCACCTGAATCTTATAGCTCCTTTTATGATCAATTATTAAAGTTAAGCTAAATATTTTAAATGTCTTATACATACTATATTGTAATATTACGCATCTGGTTCTTTTTTGTTTATTAGCCGGTCTCTCTTTCCTGTCAACTGGATAACTGTTTAAACAATTATGAGGAACAACGAAACAGCGGAATGAACATGAATGAATTGATACATATTTTATTTTTTATTGTACCATGCTTACCGTATATGAACACCGTGTATATATGGCTTGTTAAAAGACGTTATTAATTTCTACGATGAACGATATACAGTCTACAAAATGTTTACGCATACGCAAATGATTACTTCTTATTCGGCTTTGTTTTCTATCTCGTCTTTCCTCATACAGACTTTATTGTAACATACATAACGTAATTCTATACAGTCAACGACCATAGTGTTCAGCATTCTTCGTTTGCGCGATTGTCAACAATCGTCGGTGACTTTTTCCACGATCTATTTGATTACAGGCCTATAAGACAGAGAGGAATTTCGAGGGCGTGAGACGTAGTGCCGCGTCTCCAACGATCATGAGTGTGGCGTCTCGGCACGGGACACGCGTAAACGTTGGCCGTATATCTTCGCGGCGAATTAGAAAAGGACGGAAAATGAATAGAAAGAGCAAAAGACACGAGGTGACCAGTGGAAAGCCGACTAAAAGCCGAGCCAAGAGATCTGAGATTTCGGCTTCTATTCTGGTCAGAGATGCGATCCGATTGCGCTCGCCGTCGCGTTAGAAACGCGAGACAATATTATTAGACCGTGTTGTGAAAAACAAAGAAAAAGGGGAACAATCTCTAGCTAACGGACATAACGCCTGCTGTTCATGTTCATACAGTTCAATTACTACTCGAGTCGAGAACTAAATTGTGTACCTATATCGGAAGAAACGTTTAACCTACAACTGACCTTCGCTTTCACTCTATTTTTATATTTTAACGCTATGACGACCGGCTACTAGTTGCAAAAGTCATTTTTATTAGTAGTCAGCTGCGTCTTTCAATGATTGATAAGACATATTATCTTTCAGTAACTTCATATAAGTATCTTATTTGCATGTAGCGTCACCGATTTTAATTACATTAACTTATTAAGTACACCAAAATTAAGTAATCTACACATTCACGGTTACCAATGATACCAGTTAAACATTGAAATAAAATACAAGAACTTCAACCAAAAATAATACCTCTCTCGTTACATACTAATTATTCGCAGAATTATCTGGCGCCATAAATCCCACTACAAAAGCCTAACCTTACGCCAGAAACTTTCGTGAGATCCAGAATTAGATGGGCGCGTTATTATCTCAGAAGGGGAGATCCTTCGAACGGAGAAGACTAGCGAACAGAGAAGGCTACTTCAGGATTTACTCTGCATGCAGTCGAAAAGGCAGGAAGGCAAGCTTTCCATCGCAGATGAATCTCCATGGATGTAGAGAGAGCAAATTGAAAATCGGCTGGTCAGCTTGTCGGCAGGCAGAGAGAGAATTTTCCCAAGCACGCCAAGGGAAGAAGCCTGTTACTGCTCTCACAGTTTCTCTGGTCTCTAGATCCAGTCCGCTCGGCAGGTGAGCGCGTCGAGTAAGCGCCGAAGAGAAGAAGGGACTTCACCGGCAGCTGATTCCATAAGCAGATAGGAAAGAATTTCTTCGGCCTAAAATAATGGGGATGCAGCCTACCGTGTACACACCGCCTCTGTTTACAAACTTTGCTCGCCTCTTTCTTTGCTCTTGCTTCCTCCTCCGTGGTCAAGCTAACCGCGTCTACCTTTTGTTTCTCTTTACCTGCCACTCTCATCCCATGCTCTTCAGGGCGATTTTACCGATCGTGTAATTTTAAGGGAATATTCACCATGGGTTGTTGACGGTTATATATAGTTTCTATAGTATCTGTATCTTTTTAAGGATACGAAAATAACCTTCACGGTTTTGCTTTAACGCGAGTGTGTATAGCGATGAGATCTGAAACACTTCCGAGTCGCTTGGAATCTGGATCGTTATCGAGGCATCCAAGACTCAAAACCTATCAAGATTTTCAAAAGTTTTAAGCCTCGAATTCTGTTCCAATTACATAATTTGAATGTCTCTCGTACATATTCAATATATAGAGAAATATACAAACTGCTATAAACTACGAAGTTCCAATAGATTCGAATCAAAAACCACAACAGAGAAGCGGCTAATCGATTATAGTTAAATCTCCGCACTCCTATTTCGAAGTTAATACCACTGATTGATCGATAATTTGGGATCGTTGAATGGGTGACAGAGCGATAACATCGGTAGAGGTAAACTCAGAAGTCCTCACCTGAATAAGAGGACCGAAGCGTTAAAATGCTTTCGGTGTTTCAGAATTCCTTAATCCGGATTACGTTGAACCTGCCACTCGGTAGTCTTCTTCGTTCTATGAGGAACGTGTTACACAAGTGAATGGATATATCTGCTTGTCTTCAACTCCTATTCTTCAACTTGTTTCAGGGAGGCACGAGGAAGAAGTATGTCGATGGCGGAACTCGGACAAAAGTTTTGTACCACAGCCGAGAATCTTGGTTAATGATCATGTCAATGATCGGTTGATCGATTCTATCGCGTGAAACAGATTTAATCTGGGCAAAGATACTGCGACGGAACACCCACCGAGCGTCCTTTATTTTATTGAAAAATATGCAAATCGATCATGAGCGAGATGGAGAGTCTAGATAGACGCCTAGAGGCTATTTATCTCTAGATTTATGACCACGATTTAATCCCTTTTTTTCGTCTTGCTATGCGAATCCTCTGATTTATCGACCTTTTCATTGAAGACAACTCTAAGTAACTGTCTATGTCTTTGTACTTAATTACTTTGTAATTAATTGGGTACCTTATACCCAATAGTATAGGTATAAGGTAAATAATGCACAAAATACTTGATTGTACAATAGTGTATCTACTACTGTACTTAATTAAATATAAACTAAAAAATGCACAAAGTGCTTGATTATCGAATAGCGTATTTACTCATACTTAATTAAGCACAGAATAAATAACAGATATGAAATAATCGGTGATGCAATAGTGCACAAAATGGTGCTGCAGTTCTGATGAGATCCGATGCAAAAGTAAAATGTACATTGCACTTCGCTATCTATAATTATTCGATATTTCTTAAATAATTTCAATTTAAAACGCGTACAATTTCTAACTTATGACGCAGTCAAGACAGGATTCTTTGTTCCGATAAAGAATCGTATTACACGTAAAATTTGAATATATGCAAAAATTTCCATATAAATCACCGTACTTCCGAATCAGTCATTGAAACAACTAGAAGCCTGTTTTACAAGCTTCAATCAAAACTAACTTCATTTGACAAAATTTAGTAGACGCAAGAAGTGTAGCGATTAATCTCAATTGATACTGGGAAGAATGTTCGGCTTCTCTGACTTGTCTCTTCGATTGAACATACTAATTCAAAGTCATTGAAAATCCCCCGCGTGTCCAACAAGATTAACGACGCGATAATTACGAATGTAGCAGTTGTAACGCAGGGGTAACCAAACGAAAGACGAATAGCCGGCGGATTCCGAGCAGAAGAGTTATCGACCTCTGCATAGGTGGCGGTCGCATCGAAATTCGCGGGGAAATGAATGGCGCTTTATCTCCGACTGATCGGCTTGTTTCCACATTGGAATCGTACGGAAGAATTTGCTGCTTCCACACCGCCTGCCAGAAATTCTACGTTTTCATGCCAAACTTTAGTATGTACGATCAAAGAACAACGACGACTAACATCCAATCGTAAATTTTATGTATGGAGGATACACAGCGACGCTCTGTTATTTTCCTAATGCGCATGCGCATACTATTGAGCAAGTAGTTTATTACTAGATTGTGGATCTTTAAAGAAATTCAAATTTTTATAAACATAAGTAAAGAAACATTTCTTTCATTGTTATTATTTATCCGTTATTCTAGAATTCTATTTATATTTTAGAATTATTGTATCGCTTCTGTAAAACGCCGCAGTGATTATAAGCTATAATTTAAAGATATTATATGCTTCATACAAGCATTAGTTTGTAAGTAGTAAGTGTGTAACAAGTAAATATAGGCTGTGAATGTTTATAGGAAATTTAAAGATGCAAAAACGCATATATAAATTAGGTTCGCCATAAATACGAATTTAGTCACTGGTTATATCCATTCTGCTAAATTATAGCACTGCAAGGGAGTAAATAATATCGGGATTGCGATTCGTGCGTAACGTGTTGCATCTATTTACACTATATATTCTATAATCTGTTAAAATGACTGGATTCCTATTTATATCCTTCTCTAACTATATACAATCGTTTACTATAAACTTATGACCCTCGTAAATTCCTGGTTAATAATGTACGATAAACTTCGTAGTCAAGCTACGCTGAGTTACGTGCGTAAATAAAAATGGCGGCACATTAGTTCCGGTAGACATGCGCAGTACGTCCACGCGCATACCCATGGCACCTATTTGAATCACAAGACTCGAGATGTCTATTGAAAATGATATAGCGCTACGTTTCGCATCTTTTCTTAACTGGAAATATAGGACGTGAAATAGCACAACACAGTATCGTTAAGGATTCTTTATAGGCTCTTCATCGTTTGCGATTCGCGACTCGATTTCGTAGCGAAATAGTTGGCATCGGGGAGACAATTGTATCTCAGAATTTCATGAAACTTCTAACGTCAAAATGTTATTGCTATTTACGAGTCACTATCCTCTCGTTTATCATCATCCTCAAAGCTTCTCATAGAAGTCATGTATTTCTTATTACAAGAATTCATTTATCACTCGAATGTCTTATCCATTTATTATCGTGTTATGATATAAAGCCAGGCATTCAAAATAAAAGTGGACTAATTCCAATACTCGACAAAGCGATCCTAAAAATCAGAATTCTAAGAATCAGATGAAACAAATCTCCGCCTAGATCCTATTATTCTTTCACTCTACTGATTGCAAAACAATTCTATTCCCCAGTTTCCTTGATCTGCATTCTGATCCGACATAGAAAAAAATGGGAGAACGCAGTGTTTCTCTCTTTGCAAGGTGAAACTTAGTACGAGCAGCAGACACACGGGCAGAGGAGGTGGACAGCACACCACGAAGATCGAAACTTCTTGGACGTATATACTTACATAAGTTGTGTTCCAAGCTGACGAGTAACTCGATACCGTTTAAGGGAACGTCTGCGTGTACCGTTGTACACGTACAGTACGTCACACGAAAACGCTTCCGTTGTTGGGATGCTACCACGAAACGAAAACGAGGAAAAAATATGACGGATACAGACGTCGAACGTATTCAACCGAAACACAACGAACGATTTCAGTTCTTTAGTCAAGAATTCAAAAAAACAGACTGCGGTATAAGGAAAAAGATCTAGAGGAGGAGAGGTTTGATAAAGATGACGCGTGGACAGTTCAGTTGTGCAATTTCTTGAAACTAACTTACGATTGCTCACAGTGTTGATTATTACATTTTGGATATTTATACGAATTATTATGGCACAGATTTGTTTGATCTACTAAATACTATATAAATCATCATTTCGAAATTGAAGAAAATCGTGGTTTCATCATTTTTCTTATATCATCTTTGTTTTTCTTCATTCAATTATAAATATGTAATCATTATTTACTTGTATAATATATAGCCTACATAACTTGATATAAAAATAACGATGATAATATAAAACACGAGTAACTTCAAATATTTCAACATTAACTTGAAAAATGAAAAAATAGTAGCTAGCACATTTCAACCAAGGGAGTATAATATAATCAAAAACGTATACATAACGTAATTACATACATATAGTGACTGATAAATTATTTGAAATTATACTAATAATATTTTCAGCAAGAAACCTTATAATTATAAAAAAAAAATGTAGAAGCGGTAACGCGTGAAAGATCACTTACAACAAGAAAAGTGTCGTCCAAAGCAGACTGAAGAAATAAAAAAAAACCACGAAATAAAGCTCATTTATCCGGTTCGGCATAAATCGATGATATACGGCGAAACTTAAAACTTGATTTACGAGAACGTGCTAGATAATTCACGATAAGTCAACCTTGTCGAGGGGATTGGAGAAAGGAGAAAAATTTTAGCAGCCATGACGAATTCGAACGAGATCCGGAAACGCGTGTTATCGATGCAGGAAATTGCATGTTGGATTGTCGAACGATTTCCTTGAATTTGCATCGCGTGTCCGACTAGTTGCACAACAAGACGAGCCTAGGCTTGGATTAGATCTGACTCTCCGTGTTTCTGTTCTGTCCGACAACGCAGTAAAATGCAAACGATCCAGAACGGATTGGTAGATCGAGAAGAGAGAAACACAGAACGGAGTAATAGAGAGACTGGCAAGCTTTTCTATTAGAGACGGCTAGCCGCTATTGCACGCTACATTTGAACTTCATTGTTCGTTACGTTACTTTGGTTTCTGGGCAGCTTAGCCAACGTTCTTCTTGTTTTTCTCTTTCCTTTGTCTTTTTCTCACCACATCTAAGAATACGCTTGCGTCGCAATTCTTATTTAAACGATAGCCGCGTGATTTTTTAGAGTATTGCCTTTTAAACGATTGCCCTAAAAATTCTACAGAAACGTAGCTTTCATTTTCATTGAAATTTTTTTAGTTATTTTCGTTGCTCTCCGTAGCGGTTATTTCGATTCATATTCTGACTTCGCAACATTTTTGGCTAACTGACATTCTATCTTGCATCTCAAACAAGATATATTTCTCTAACACGTTACCGTCCATTTCTTTCCTTATACGTCAGAACTTTATTATTCTCACCACGCCCCGCTTGATCATAACCTCAAAGCTTCCAAAACACATGTACGCGAGGCGGGCATACACAGTGCATTCTGGGAATGCGTGCATGAATGAATGCCCCCTCTGTCGCCTGAAGAGAGTCGACAGAAGAAAACGAGGGGGGCTCATCGAGGGAAGGGAGAGAAAGGAGGAGGAGGAGGAGGAGGAAAAGAAGAAGAAGAAGAGCACGAGGAAGAAGAGGAAGAAGAAGAAGCAGAAGAAGAAACACGCGCCCTCGACTACACAGAGAAAGGGAGAGAACTGAGAGGATTGTTCTTTTTCAAACGGCAGCAGGGACGACGTGTACGCGACGAGGCGGGCCCTTTTTGGCCCTTACGTGGCCATATGTGGCCCCTTCTTCCCTCCGCCTGTCAGATTTGACGTGGTCCTTCTTTAGAAGCGGTTTTTCACCGAGAAGGGGCCCTAACCCGCCTTTTTTGTCCGCGTGTGCCCGAAAATGGCTGAGGCGACCCAACATGGCCGCCCCCTTTCGCCTCTCTCTTCGGCGAAAAAGGGGTCGAATCCGACCGTTCCCCTTCATCCCGTCTCCTCTCCCCGCAAAACGCTTCGCCGTATCAAACGCTCGTCCTTTCCTCGCTTTTTCAAACGCATCCTTTGTGCGGTTTGATAGCTCGAATCAAGAATGTATTCTTCGACGACCTTACTCTACAATTCGAACACGACAGTGCCCCACGACGTGCGCGATGCTTTTCTCTTCTGACCTAAGGAAATTTACCTTCCGATTGTCTCTGTCGGGGATGGAAAAAGAGAAGATTGCTCGTTTGTTAGAGGAGATAGTTTTCGAGAGCGGATCTTTGGAAATTTCTGTTCGGATGAGGCATCGAGCTTCGATGTTGGAGAAGATGGTGACATTCTTGGAGAATGGATTTTGGTGTACATATATAGCGTATTAGTGGCTTTTCCATCGCATGGAATTGTCTATTAGGAAGATACTAAAAAATTAGCGACACGACAAATAAGTACATACTGGCAAATACAATAGTCTAACACATATGCGGATTTCTTCGTAAATAAGAAAATCATTTTAACGGATGACTTGGTTCGTGGAGTTGAAAATACAAAGAAATGCACGGCCAACGAAATTCAGAATTCAGGGCTTACACCTTATGGATATTTAAATCGCAGGATATCAGTTGCGCCACCTACTTCGCAGGATATCAGTTGCGCCACCTACTTCGCAGGATATTTCCCGAAGGCCGAACTGCCAGAGTATCTCATCGCCATCCATAAAATACAATTTACTGCGTTCGATAAATTCACGTTACATAAAGTCCCTAAGTGTTGCAGGGACTACCCAATAAATTGCCAGATAAACGTTTGAACTTTATCGAGTAGTATGGCACGTACAACGCCAAACATTCCTTATTCACTGATTCATACGTGTCGACAAACAGGCGTCCTGTTTCTTAATAGCGAAATAATTTATCTACGATATTTCGAACAATTCTACTTTCACATACATCTGATACAGTAATCTGTCATATAATGTTCAGTAACCCGTTTTATTTTCCAGAAACAAATGAAAATCACCTCATCGATCATATTTTTGTAACAGCGTATCCTCATCACTCGAGGACGAGTTACGGAGGCTTATCAGAAGATTTACATGCAAAATCATTCACGATAAATTATATCTTGCAACTAAAAACAAATTTTCTGCCACAATGTATCTACAGCAGCATTTCCACAAGATCGTAAATCACAATTTCCCAGATCTCATCGCGATAGCAATTCTATTTCTACTTCGATATAATAATCGGTCGTATAAAGTTCGGTGGTTTGTTCTACTTTGCAGAAATAAATGGAACACATCGGGATAGATCGTAATCGTCTCGTCGATGATTTTCCGATAACATTACATTGGAACGATTCATGGAAAGTTGTCAAAAGGTGTACCTATAAACGTCAAAATATACGAATACTAAATTCTATTTTGCAACTGCAAACAAATTTCGTGCCACGACAATGTATTTCCATCTGATTCTGCGCTAAATCGTAAATCAAAGTTCCCCTAAAATTATCGAGAAATTTCGATATAGACAATGAACAAAGAAACATCAGCAAATTATATTTTGCAACTAGCAACAAATTTCGTAGCACGACCTGTCCACGCTTGTTTTTCGCTGGATCGTAATTTAAAATTCCGCAAATTCCATCGCGATATTTTCGTAGAAACAAATCGAGCCATCGTCAACTCCACCATTACGTTGCGTCACGATTTTGCCTATGTTAAAACGAGCAATAGAGGCTATTTCGAGTCAATGATTCTCTACGAATCAACAGCTCTAACTGTAACGACGTCCACGCAGAAAATACGGCCGACTGATTGACGCTAAGGTCGTATTCTCTCGATTCTGCGACGGCTGTGTCGCATAAGCCAGTCCCTAAAACTATTCGTCAGCGAAGAAACGCAATGGCGACTGTGACGTGACTATTCCTTTGATTTTAACGACGTGCCATACATAATACAGCCGTGTGTTGCATCAGATGAGCAACCATATTTAATACAATATAGACTGAGGCCGTATAGCGTTACTTTCTGAAATTCTATCACACAGAGACCGAATCGATAAACCATCATACGATCGTTTCTAGAAAATTGAAATATCGGTCATTCTAATGAATTAAGCTTTATATTAAATTGCGTTAAATAAAATGTTTTTGGGTATTCTGGTAAATTAAAATTGAATAATTTCCAATTTTTTAAAAGTGAATAAAAAGCCATAAATAGTAGAGACTCTGCAACAGATTATTAAGATTATTAACAGATTATTAACTCTAGATTATTAAGAACTATCGAACTAGTAAATTAACCCCAACCTAACCCCAAACTAATCGACAAAATTAATACGAATATACAGGGTGGTTGGTAACTGGTGGGACAAGCGGAAAGGGGGTGATTCTACGCGAAAAAAGAAGTCGAAAATATAGAATAAAAAATTTTTTTTTTTAATTTTTAATTTTTCCATCGAGACAACGATCTGCAGTGAGATCCGTTACAACGAGACGTGATAAAGTGCACGCGTACCGAGCGGAAATTCAAAGTCGATTTTCTCGAAAACAAAGCCTCGAACGAAAAATTGTTATTCTATATTTTCGACTTCTTTTTTCGCCTAGAATCACCCTGTATAATATTAACTATATTAAATATTCTTGTTAACGAGAATAACAACTTGATTCGTTGTCGATATACATTTATCGAATTATACAGGTGCCATTTTTTTTCCATAAACTTTTTCCATCTTTCACGTAACTTGAATATCCCCTCCTTCCAGAACAGCGAAAAACCTCTCGATATGATCTTTCATGAGGACCAAATTTCTTGAAAATCGAAACGAACTTTCCAGGCGGTCCGATACATTTCAAAATTACCGCCATTGCTCTCGGTACTTATTAAATCTTACTACGTACATTAATTACACGCAATTATTAAAATTGATCGTTTATCGAGGCTAATTTAAACTATTCGTCGTTCTATCACCGTAAAATTATTGTAATTATTTATTTTCACCTTTAACTCGTGCATTTTTCAAACCTTATGAAACCTGAATCCGCGGATTAAGCTATCTATCATTGGTGAAACGTAGTCAGAAACAATCAGACGACGATTTTTCACGTGTAACGAGCCAGATCGGAAATCTGAATGAGAAATCACCGCTAGGCAAGAACGCGAATTCGTCAGCCAGGAATAGACGCGTAAACGTGAAAACGCGGGCTATTTATACGCGCGACGTTCTTCTCGCGACAGAATCTACACGAAACGGTAGCGAGGGAAACGAATGAATGGAACACGAGAGACGTCGAGGTGCAACACGCATCGGAATTCGGTTTGCCCGGATGTTTCTTACGTATCGTTCGAAATTTTCGTTCCAAAAGATGATTCAGTGGTGGCCACGAGATTTTCAACACCGGCAGTTTCTGCTCTTTGAAGTTGTACCCGTGTTGAATTGGCCGGCGTGAATTATAAATGAAGCTTGCATCGTTCGCTTTGTATTTCCGATTTTCGAGAGATTAATGGTACAGGGTTTAGAATTTAGGTGAAGTTTATTTCTGATGTTTCGTCGCGCGGGTGTTTCAGGTTTCTTTGAGTTTTCGGATTAACGGATTAAATAAAAAATTTAATGGATCATCGTGATTGTTTAATACGGAGGCGACGATTAAAAATTTGCAAAATTGTTCCATGAAACGTTTTTTTCGGAATTTTTATTTATAAATAAAAGATAGAATTTTATCAAGTAGGAGAATGGGCATAAACGATAGCGAGAAACGAATGTTTCAAGATGTTTGATTGTGCGTGTGATTTAGCTTGAAGCAAGAAACGCAGGATACCTATGACGCGTCAATCTTTCTTTCTCGTCTATTTCCTTTGTCATTCTTATCTTTCTTAGAACAACGTGACATAAGCGAATCACACCACCTTGTCACAGTCTTCGATTGGTCACGTAAAAGGTTGAGCAGAATTTCTTTGAAGAATTTCAATGTCATTTAGGTGCAGTAAATGTCGCATCTAATAGTAAATGTTAATTTTAAAATCGATTAATAATATTTAAATTCCTGAAAATTTCTGTTTTCTTATTCTTCGAACAAATCAAAACTCAGATTTTGAATAAATCGCAGAATCGCAAATCGTTTTATTTTGCTGTCATTTCACAAATTCCCATCCCTCCTATTTCAATCTCAAATATGTACATATAATCCCAATATCCTCAATTTCCTTAAAAATGTTCACTTTTCCAAATTCCTTACAAATATTCATCAAACACATTATCCTAATGTTTCAGTTTCCCTTCCAAATCAATTACGGATATTTAAATTGTCAAAAACGTCCACAACTTCTAATTTCTGGAACAAGTTTTCAAAATCAAGATCATCTCTATCCTCATCATTTCTAATCGTCTCTCCTTAAATCTATTTCTCTATTATTCCACAAATTTTTCTCTCCCCTCCAACATCAAATATGCATAATCCCAATATTCTCTATTTCCCTAAAAATGGTCACTTTTCCAGATTCCTCGTCACCCATAAAACCCAATTTAAGTAACGCTATTTAAATTTCCAAGTTTTCTAATTTCTCAGACAAATCTCAAAATCCAAAACGTCCTGTTCTTTCTACCATTCCACAAACTCCTATATCTCTCCTATTGACACATCAAATACTAATTTAACCAATAAAGCTAATAACAAAATAAATAAAACCAACTAATTTAATAAATAAAAATAAAAAAAGGAATAATACCATATCCCCTATTTCCTTAAAAATGTTCACCTTTCCTAATTTCCTATACGGTGCTCGTCAAACTAATTATCCTAATATTTCATCTGCTGCCGCCGCAGATTCTCAGAATTCCCAGATGCCCCATTCTCCCTCTCTCCTTTTAAAACTAACGCCGTTGAGTGCCGTTGGCGTGAAAACAGGATTCGCAAACGGGACCACGGGAGCGCGACCGAGTGGCAATGAAAAATGAGAATTCGGAACCCGTGAGTGCGGAATTACAGCGCGTGCGACTTCCAAGTCGCCTTTTTCGTGCAACGGTTCCGTGAATGTCGTTGCGCGTACGAGAGACACGGTGACGAGATGGGATCTCTGGTTTCAGATACGCAGAGCGCGTTGCCCAGGCACCGTGCATGCTGTAACCGTAAACCAGGCAATGGTACGCGGGCAGTATTCGTAGCTATTTCGGGGACGTCGGCATCGCGAGAACGATTTCAACGAGTGTCTACCCGCCGCTTGACCTGAACGCATCTTTATTTGCGCAGCGAAACCCTCCTTCCTCTCTTCTCGGCAACTGCTACCATCCACTTCCGGCCGCTATTGTCCCCTACATTTTGTACTTTTCTTTGTTTCCCTTTTTATTTCCTGTGCGTGTATTATTTCTTGAATCGATAGATCCGTTCCGATAGGATTTCTTTCCAACACATTCAACACGCTCTGATAAGATGCTCTGCGATAAGCGTGCAGTCTGAATTCCCACGTACTTTTTCAGTGATTTAATAAACGACTGAAGAGATTCAAAAGAGTGTACGGCATTTAACAAGTGTAATATTTAATAACAATAACATAAATCTATGTTATATGTTAAATCTAGACACATTGTAAATATGTAAGATACAGAAAGGTCTTCGTCATCTTTTTCGTTAACCGGCTGCAACATTCGCAAGGGACGAGTGCTTCTATTCCTAGTAAAATCAACTTCACTGCCACCATTACTAATATTATTTCCACTTTCGGCATCGCTTGGTACGTCTGACGACACATCTGCACAAATATCCGCGCTATATTCAACGGACCGATTTTTCGCTGCCTCATTATTAAATAAAATGTTCTCAAAAAGCTTTTTAAATATTGATAACGGTTCCCTATTATTGAAGCATATAACGTTATATTCATTACATTTTGTCTGTAGCATCTATTGCTTTTTCTTTTTACTGTTTTATTTTACGGTAGTTAACATATTATGATAAATAAGACGCAAAATAGTGTTTCCCGTCGGCAATGTGTGAAGAATGCGATTAGAAACGTACGTTACCGTCCATTCTCCTTTCTTTCGTTTACGTATCGTAAATTACGTAATTTCATGCGTGAACGAAGATTATCATAAATCGATAAGATCTTTTCTCTATTCCAATGAACCTTGCAATTTGTCCTATTGACACATTCCACAGAAATCTTTCTTACCGATAATTGAAAATATAACGCGCACGTGTTACGTCTCTTTAGACAGCATCCGTACGTACAACAATTTGAAGCGTGGCAGATTTGTGAGCAACGTAGTTGCTTTATTATTACAGGAGAAGGTCGTTAGGATGTCTTCTGTAGAGTCTTCTAGATAGGTCGACTGTGTACAGTTCCTTGGCTAGGTCGTTAGAACGATTGTCTAATCTGGTTTTCTATTTGTCACTCAAACGTGTAATTTCCTCAACGACTGAGCTGATATTCAGATCTTTAGGGAGTGCGTCATTTCGCACATACCACGGCACGCGTTTACCATGGTCCTGCCTGAGCACAATACGTAGCTTGTAGAGCTTCTAATTTAGCGGCGTGGCTTTTAGCAGCCATGCCCCACAGAGCTCGATACCGTACACCCAAATGGGTTTTGATGATCGTTTTGTAGATGAGAAGTTTGTTATCTGCGCTTAATTTTGCACGTTTGCCGGCCAACCAATACATAATTTTCCCTTTTGATCCTGATCTGGACAATCTCTTTGCGCGTGTGTTGTTCCCGCGTTACATGTTGTTTCCACGTTAGTCGAGAATCTAGGCGCATTCCTAAGTAGGTAACTATTTTTGTTCCAGGTATTGTAGCATCAAATCGATAAGTTAGTTTTCATATGGCTTGTTAAGAATAATGAAAACGATCGAAAACCGATCCAGTAAAATAAATGTACTTTTCCAAACTAACACCTCTCACTAACTAAAGAACCGAGTGCTATGTAATTAGCAGAATGCAAAATACTCAAAAGAACCAGAAACGAGATATTTAGCCTTACGAAAGAGTATCCACGAAAGCTTAATCCTAAACCATTTCGGATCCACCTAATTAATTTACCTCTCCAAATTATCATTTTCAATGAACTAAGAGAACATCGAGATGACAAATTAAGATTTCCAAAAAAAAAAGAAATACGATACAGAACCACTAGCAAGATGTTTTTCTTTAAAAAAGGTATCAGCGAAGATTCGATTCTAGAAGCTCCACTTTGGATTCGCATAATTAATTTGTCTCTTCAAATTATCACTTCCAATTAACTAACGCGCCATTGAATTGGCAAATTAAGATTTCCAACAAAAAAAAAAAAAAAAAAAAGAAATACGATACAGAACCACTAGCAAGATGTTTTTCTTTAAAAAAGCTATTAGCGAAGATTCGATTCCAGAAGCTCCACGTTGGATTCACATAATCAATCTGTCTCTTCAAATTATCACTTTCAATTAACTAACACACCATTGAATTAGCAAATTAAGATTTAAAAAAAAAAAAAAAAAAGAAATACGATACAGAACAACTAGCAAGATGTTTTTCTTTAAAAAAGGTATCAGCGAAGATTCGATTCTAGAAGCTCCACGTTGGATTCACATAATCAATTTGCCTCTTCAAATTATCACTTCCAATTAACTAACGCACCATTGAATTGGCAAATTAAGATTTCCAACAAAAAAAAAAAAAAAAAAAAGAAAAAAGGGAAAACGGGAAAGAATCAGCAGCAAGATGCTTTTCCGTGGAAAAGTAAGAAGGCTGGAGCCTAAAAGACTTTGGATCCACATGGCCGAAGGACAGCGTTGATGAATCGTCGTACGCCTGTTATAGGCCTGTCTGGGCTGCTGGCCGCAGCCAGTAGCGTGGGTCGACACCGCGACTCTCGACACGTCGACGATCGTGATCGATTTCCATCAAAGTCGATGTCGAGCTTCGATACCGATCGACTTCCATCAAAGTCGAAGACCTCGCCCTGTTCTTTCTTCTTATATACCCGCGAACGCTCGCTCATCTCCCGCTGAGACCGGATGAATCATGAACCTCGTAATCGAGCGTTCGCTCTGTCGTTCGATCGCCATGCATGCATACGTGCGCCATTAACCCGTTGTACATGGTAAAAGAAAGGATAATATGGGCGAAACAAGTGAACACGTTGACGCTCTTAAATTTTCGCGCAGACAAAAGCTTCCGATGTGACATCCTTTCCGGTCTGCTTTTCTCTAGTCCTTTCGCTATGCTGAATTATTTTACACCATGGCTATCCATCTATACGATACACTTAATTGTTTATGAAATTGGTTTCAATTCCGAGGATATGAAAACGAAAATACAATCTGACAAAGCGGATTCATTTACGCGTGGTAAAATAGACATTCGTAGAAAACGAGTACTAACGTTTGACTGTAGCAAAGAATAGAGTAAAAACATCGCTTATACTAATCTGCAACGACCCAGTTACATACATTCTGATACAACAAACGAATTAATTCGCAACATTTTCAGTTCTTCGGCAACCTTCGGACCAGATATGCCGGAGCGATAAAGACGATAATAGGTTGGTTGATTTAAGTGAGAAGTTAAAAAGAGGATAAAGTTAAAACGATCGTACTGGAAGAATCGTAAAATGAAATTCATATATCCCTACGCTACCGCAAGAAATATAATTGTAATTGCTAAATGATTAAACTTGTAAAATTCGTAGATACAACTGCCATGTTTTTTTGTTATGCCATGTTTATGTTTTTTTCAAAATAAAACATAATAGTAGGAATTATAGAATTGATAAATATGATACATCTAACTCGAACTATTCTTTCGAAGAAAATACAATTTCAGTAAACTAAAATGATTCGAGCTGGACGATGTAGCAGGGCGCCATGCCCACAGTTGAAGGCGCACAAAAGGCTTGGTAAAGTAGCGCCACCCTCTTTGTCACCACGAGGTCCTCGGTTTTCAGAAAGAGTCAATATTGGCGCAGCCACCCCCGTGTACCGTCCAACCCTTACCAACGTACCGACAACCGTCGTCGGTGTCCCCCTTCGTAACGCCCTTCTCGACACCGACTCCATTCCCTTTTTTTTTCCCCATCTGTCCTCCTCCACATCCGGGAAGTGGCATCCACCCTTCCCGAAACCAACCAACTCTACGTACACACCCCACGATCGTCGTCCACTTCAATCTGATGCGCCTCCATCTTCCACTTATGCGACGACACTCGATGGAACGATTTAATTAAGTCTGAATAATGGACATTTAATACTCTAGCTTTAGTTTTTTCTTTGGTTGGGGTGCGTAGCTTTCCGATGATGTGTATGTAATTCTGTGCGCGCAGAAAGGAGAAAGAATAGAAGATAATGATGAACTTATGACGTGTATGATGAATGATGAGGGATTCGTAGCGTTATATTATATTCATAGTGTTGTATTATATTCACAGTGTTGCATCATACTCACAGTGTTGCATCATATTCACAGTGTTGCATTGTATTCACAGTGTTGTATTATATTCACAGTGTTGCATTGTATTCACAGTGTTGCATTGTATTCACAGTGTTGCATCATATTCATAGTGTTGCATTGTATTTACAGTGTTGCATTGTATTCACAGTGTTGCATTGTATTCACAGTGTTGCATTGTATTCACAGTGTTGCATTGTATTCACAGTGTTGCATTGTATTCACAGTGTTGCATCATATTCACAGTGTTGCATCATATTCACAGTGTTGCATTACATTCACAGTGTTGCATTATATTCACAGTGTTGCATTATATTCATAGTGTTGTACTATATTCATAGTGTTGTACTATATTCATAGTGTTGTGTGAATAATAATAGACACATTTTCTGTATTATTTCTGTAATATTTCCAAGAAACCACCGATCATACCTGGAGGGATTCGTAGTGTTGTACTATATTCATAGTGTTGTGTGAATAATTATAGACTTGAATATATTTTCTGTGTTATTTCCTCGACATTTTCAAAAAACCATCGATTATGAGTGAATATGTTAAGTGAAGAGGTGTTCGCAAAGGATAGATTGAACGCTATAGGATATGACGAAGGGATGTTGCATCAGGAATTATTGCCTTTCGTAACTGAAATGGAAGACAAAGAGACAATGTCTGGACAAGACGATGCTCTTATTTGTACAGCAGTTACAAAAATGTAATTTCAAGATTTTGAAATAGAATTGTTATCATGACTAGCATTGGGCGATTCGAACCCGATGGAGACCCTGAGCTAAATTCTAGCAAGAAAAGTTTACGATTTGGAGAAACCATCTATCAAAAATATCGTTGAATTTAAAAAAAGGAAGAATAAAATTCGCGTAGGTGGATACTGAAAACGAAGCTTCGAATAAGTTAGTGCATGGTATAGCAAACAAGAGTAATGAAAAATAAAGAGGAATTCAGTAAATATTGAATGGAAACGTAACAAAATTAACATTGAGTTTATATCTTTTCATAGTAGAAAACACAAGTTTGAAAGTGTAATATTTAATATCTTGCAGACTTCGAAAGAAGAAAATTTCTGTTTGTTGTATCTTCAGTTTTATTTTACGTTATAATATCAGATTACATAAACGATTTCGTCACTTTTTCTTTTGATATTTTGAAAACCCTAAAAATAAGACTGAGTTTATAATTATTCACTGCGTATCGTTAAATTTGAATTACATATTACACGTTACACATACTGTGCGTGAAGATGGAGAAAACATTGCGGAAATTTGTTTAGAATTTTCTTGACCGAGAAAAGTTTATCATATTATATTACATTATTGTATCATTGATTATTGATATTCGAGTTACTGATGATCAAAGTATGACATTGATACTGAATAAACAAAAATGGAAATGTTTTACAAAGAATTATATAAATTCCCAAAAGTAGTACTGTTAAAGATATATAAAATTAATATTGTATTGTTCATTTTGACTATCCCGGTAGTCCTAGTGTTAATTTTAATTCAACTTAATCGGAAATAATTTTAACTAATCAAGTCAACGGTACAGATACAACTGATAAAATAATTCGAAAGCTTTAGTCGACGGAAGATTTAGAAATTGAAAGTTGTTCGATTAAGAAATTCCTAAATTGATGGGCGTTGCGGTATCGAAAAAATAGCTTACGAATTGAAGTACCAGCTGACCTGTAGAAGTCGGAAGTTCTGTCAAAAGAGACTGGCAAGATTTACATAGGAAAGCTCAGCAAACAACACGAACAACCCAAGGGACTGACAGTTCTCTAAGTAGCTTGACCAACAATTTTACTAATAGATCCAAGTCAAAATGTACCTATCGTTCCTACCAGTCTTTTTCGCTCACCATTCTCAAACAAGAATCATATAGATAATGGAAGAGAAATAATTAATCAAGAAGAATAAAGGTAATAGGATTCTAAAGATTACGCGTTTACTAAGAAAAGAACCGGTGCTCTGAAAGTGGAGTATTAATTTTAACGTTAAGAACGAGATAAAATCATACGCGTTACGAAATTATTATAGAACTAGGACTAAAATTAACAAAGAAATAGTTTTGCACCTGGAAGAGTAACAATTTACGTTTCTATCGATTTCATCCGATTTCTTTTCGCCCCTCCTGATAAACTATATCGTAGCTTGATCTAGTAATAATAAATAACGTGACACATGAAACTATACAGGGTGATTATAAAGTTAATTCGTGGAAATCGTAAATAGAGCCACACACGTTGATTAAATGTGTTGCAAACAAAACGCGGCCAACCTACTCGCCGAGAATATCTGATCTAAGATTTTAAGCATGCAGATAATCTGATGGATAGAAGGAATAATAAAAACCTAGGATATTTATCACGCCATTAAATATTCGAGGAGGTTCAACAGCGTCAAACATTTCGAGGAAGGAATGCTTTGAAGAAATTCCACGAATATTTCCTTCAGCTTCTACTGCTTACTTTTAATTCGTTTAATCCGACACTTTTGATTATAGCTTTTACTACTTTATATAGCTACTTCTCTTTAATTCGCTTTTCGAATCGAGATAATATTTTAAAGAATGTCCAACTTTCTTATTTCGTTATTACCGAGTTATCGATGATTTACTGAATTATTTTAAACGATGAAATTATCATTATCGATCATAGTTGTGGCCGATGGAATTAATTTGTCATTAATTATTCTAATACATCAGGTAATTTGACGAGTATGACGTTTATGAAAGTCTATATTTTTACAAATGGCACAACAAAATATATGAAATAAAACCTAAATATAGTTAAATTATGTACTCGCATTTATCCACTTTTTTTTATAAATTTAAATTTCTAATTAAAGTAAATACATGTCTCTTCAATAGTAACAATCTTGGGGAAAGTTAATTTCCCTAGCAGAATCAAATCTATAGAAAACGCGTGTTGATTTTGAATTTTTATTGTCAACTAACCTTTCGCTACAGAGTTTGACAGAAATTTGATTTAAAAAAGAATGCCATTGAATCGTAGAAAATAAGACAAAAATACATCATTAGTTATTTACCGATGGATAAGCTTTTATTTTTACCAAATGCGGCAGCAAAAAAATCCCCATCACTTGTGAGCTAACCTAACCTGATAAGTTAACCTATATTTTTATCTATATAAATGAAGTATTTAAGTAGTAAATTCGTTATCCCCCAAGCAGAGACGGGGGAAAAAATGAGAAGGAAATGAAAAATGAAAAGGGAAATGTAAGACTGACGGCTATTGTTATAACGATCAATCGTAATGGGATTAGAAGAATGATTACAAGAACATCTCGTATTCTTGATGGAATACTTATGAAAGAATGTCCGTCAAAGTATCTAGAAATAGAACGAGAAAATCGGTTATCGAAGATCAATGCAATTGAGAACGATTAAGGATGCATACGACTAACGAACAGATTGAGAGATTCGAAGTAAGCATCTCCGGTTTGTACATAATCGAATTTATCGTTAAAATATTTCTAATATCGTCGATTCCAATTGGTTACCCAAGCCTCGATCAATTTCGCTAAAAAAATTATTTGGCAGGAATTACGTAAGAGATTGAAATTCGTATTTTTGGGTAATCGATAAATATCGGAGAGAAATTCTAATTTTCTAAGAATCCGAAGCGGAGAAATATTTTAAGAGAAATCACGTGATAACTAACATTAGAATTTTCACGGGATCTATAAATGTTGAAAAGCAATTTCCAATAGAACTAATTCTCTAAGAATGCAGAAAGTTGGAAAGAATTTTTAGGGATTCGAATTTTCAAGAGAACCTCGAATAAAACGCATAGGACAATTTTCAGGAACAACCGTGTAGGATATCGAATTTTCCAAGCGATCGATAGACGTAGAAAATGAATTCGAAGCAATTAACGTTTCTCTGCGATCCAAGACCTAAATCAATTAGATGTTTGTAATTAAATTTTTAAGAAACTTTTATGGAAAGAAAATTGTTAAGAAAATTTTATGGAAAGAGGAAAAATATGATTCGAGTTTCCAATGGCTGGATAGTTACAGGAAGAGAATTCTAGGCAACCGATCCTCCATTTTCCTGGTTGTTCCTTTCTCTAGGCAGCCCTCGATTTATCGTGGCACGAAGACGAGGGTGCGCTGACAGTGGCGCAACGAGGGTGAGGCTAGGGTGAATTTGTGTTGGCTTGGGTACATTAGCAATGTTTTGTTGACACTGGAGAACAACGACAGAGCCATTACTGGGGCTGCGACCCCAGCGAACCGTGCAGCCACGACTCTTCTTCGATCCATCGAACCAAGAAACCCGTGGGGCATACGCCAAGAGTTACGCAGAAGTCGATTAGCTGACTCTGCGTTTCTACTTTCGAACAAAATACGTATTATAATCGTTCATCTGTATAAAATACAAATAAAAATAAAAATGTAAAAATAACAATAAAATTACAGAATCTTAACGAAGATAGAGAATCTTGACTATTCGTAAAATCGGAAAATAATATAACGTAAATGACAATGAAATTATAAAACACGATTAATGAACATAGATAGAAACTTCTCCATTTGTGCAATCAGAGAATAATAACGTAGAAACGACGATGAAACGATGAAATTCCAATGTAAATAGAAACTCTGTAGTGGGGTAGATAGAAGAAAAAGAAATTTCGAAGAAAAGCACATTTTTCAGTGAAACTTAAAATCGGTTAAAAAAAAAAAAAAAACTTGTTCGATCAATGTACACATTTTTCCTTACTTTCTATTACTTTACAGCCATTTGGTAGACGAGTGACGAAATTCACATCACGGAATAACGTTGTGTCTTTACTAATCTTTAGACACACAGATCCAACCGACACAGTATACTGACAAAAAGGAGGAGATTCTATGAAATTGCTGCGTGGCAATGATAGACCACACACTGCTTTTTACGGCAAAAAACATCGCAACGAGTCTTGGTTGGGTCGTCTTTCGTAACAGTTCGCTTATTCAGCAGATATGCCGTTTCGGATTACCTCCTGTTCCGATCGATGTATTGCTTTGGCAGCTAAGTGATTGCGGATTTTGTCCATACCACCTAATGGCAAAATCCGCAATCACTTAGTTGCCAAACCAATAACATGCCTTATCCGATACCCAGTTAGTGATTACTCGATACTTCAATGAGTAGATGAGATACAAAAATTACACGACGATCGGATCTTGTCCATGGATGCAGCAATTTGTCCTGGCGGAATTTGTCATTTGCGTCTGATTGACGGCTCAAGGTTATAGAGAAAACATCACTACAAAAATTCATCGTTTATTGTGAATACCAAAATGTATTTAAAATTGTATCTTGGGTTTAATAAACATCTTAAATAAAAAAAAAAAACGGTTCAAGGTTATAGAGGGCAACGGTTTTGTTGATCGAATATCTTGCTGTATTGTTTTTTAAGCGAAGTTTCAGCTTCGCTGGAAGGTTTGAATCGTTCGTTTGTACAGTTCAAACGAATATTACGAATAATTTTAATATGAATATTACGAAGTACTGTGTCACTAACCAGTTAGTTATTGCAATTTCTTTGAAAAGCGTGTAGCTGAAACGCGTGGCAAAAAGCAATCGATGACGAGTATACTCGTCAAACACAGAAGTCGAAAATATAGAATAAAAATTTTTTTTAATTTTTCCATCGAGACAACGATCTACAGTGAGATCCGTTATAACGAGACGCGATAAAGTGCACGCGTACCGAGCGAAGATTCAAAGTCGATTTTCTCGAAAACAAAGCCTCGAACGAAAAATGTTTATTCTATATTTTCGACTTCTTTTTTCGCGTAGAATCACCCCCTTTCCGCTTGTACCACCAGTTACCAACCACCCTGTATACGAAACGAAGTCTCGACTAATATCAAACTATAGTTCAATTACACTAAAATATCAGAATTAACTTTTTAACTTTAACTTATTTAGAAAAAATATCAGAAGAAAAAATTTTGTTTTCTTTTTATTTAAATTTTTCCATCGAGACAACGAACTACAATGTGATCCGTTATAACCGCACGCGTACCGAGCGAAAATTCAAAGTCGATTTTCTCGAAAACAAAGCCTCGAACGAAAAATTGTTATTCCATATTTTCGACTTCTTTTTTCGCGTAGAATCACCCCCTTTCCGCTTGTACCACCAGTTACCAACCACCCCGTATAATCAAGTTGTAACGAAACGACCGTCTTATTTTTGAATTTTATTATCGACAGGGCTGGTCGCAACACAAAATATTGCCATTTCTTCATGACGAGTATACTCGTCGGAAAACAGCTAACTGGTTAAATTGAGTTCTCAACGTGTACATATCAAGATCGAACAACAAGCTTAAAAAGTTCGTCCGAAGAATGTAAAGAATAAGAAACTCGACATAGATCTTGGAATAAATTCGACGAGAAACAAACCAGAGATTGTTTCTCCATTTCCAAGATAACGTGCGATACGTTTCCCTTTTATTTCGATTTATCTGGCTCGTTCTTCGGATCATGGATCGATGTTTTCTAAAACATCTTTTCGTAGTAATTTGGGCAAGAACGCGGATACATAACCCGGAAATTTAAATATAATTATCCGAGTAATGGTGAGAAATGCTATCATAAAGCATTTTATCTTCGGTGAATCTCAGAGCGAATGGTTTCGCTGGTTCCTCTATTTATTCATCGATACTTGTTGGCGGTAAGGAAAACGAGCCAAAGAGCCAAACGGAAGAGGCAAAACGTCTGGACGGCACGTAGGGACCACGTCTGCCTCTTCCGGCTTTATTTATTTTCGGCGGCGAAATGTTGTTCTTAACCTTTCGACCAGGCGAACGAGTTATGTTGCTCGGCATTTTCGAAGATTAGAAGGCGTCTGAAAGAGAAACAGCTCTCTTCCATCGACAGGATGATGATATTAGTCAGGGCCAGGGTATAATAACCACCACCGCTTTAACCTGTTAACTGACTGGTTTCTAAATCGAAAGCATTCTCCGCGCTACACAGTTGAAACTGAGCCCCCTTGTTACGTGTTTGCAGGGTGCAGATTGAGGCAGGTTACGTTAACGTGGAAGAAATGTGCACAAAAATATTTAAATAGCTTTGCTGGTAATTTCGTTTAATTTCACGAATCACATAGAAACGTTATAGAATAGTAAAAATATCATATATCTAGTTACTTGGTATGATACCGCACCTCCTTTCGAACAGGTGAACACATAATGAAACGTCGTGAAAATAAGAACAACAAGAACAACGCGTAAATATGAAAATAAAAACGATTATATTTCTAGAAATGATATATTTAACTGTATTCCTAAGAATTTCTATCTGAAATATACGTTACTTATACGTTTATACTGATACATTACTTATTTAACAAATCACAATCATTTATTACATTTACTTATTACATTTGTTATTCTTAACGAATCACAATTGAATTTCTGAGCAGCGACAGAGGATTGATAAATGCGAATTTATTCGTTCTAGTTAATTCTACCAAATGTCCAAATTGGACAAATTGTGAATGTGAAATTTTAAATTAAAAAAAGAAAAAATTGTTCTAGTTTGTGCTTTCTGTACTTATACAGAGTCAGTTGTATTCACAAAGGATATGACCTGACAAACACGAAGATGGTACCCTGCTGGGGGTAGCCACCCACATGTTATATTATTATACCACTAAGTTATGATATTTTACCAAATATCCTACTGAACAAATTGTAAAATTTAAATAAATAAATATAAAAAAAAGTTGTATTGCAATTATAATCGCGTAATTAAATTATCACTTGCCAGATGTAACGATAACCAGAATTACGTACGAGAAAAGCAACTAAAATTGAGCCGACGTAACTGGAGACTCTGTGGTTTAATAATTAGCCTAAATACACTCCACTGATAGCCAATATAATAACAAACAAATAAAATTTATATATACAAGCCAGCCTCGTATTAATAAAGCATTACATCACATGGCGTGATACAGAGGTATAGATGAATTATCTTACAGCTATTAGATATAAATCTTGCTCGTCCTTTCAGGTAGTTAACAGGTTAAGTGACGCGCGTAGCACAGAACAGCGTTCGCAAGAAAAAAAAAAAAACAAAGAAAAACATTGTCGTGGCACGTGCGGCAGAGAGTGAAGTTTATTTTCATCCGCTCGTGGCGAAGAGTGCCAGGGTACAATGCAACGAAGAGACACCAGGCGCTGGATCTCTCAACGGCAGAGTTTTATGTCCAGGAAGAGACACACGGATATTTCAAGAGTGGCTCGTAACGATTTATGGCGTCAAGTTTAGTAACGAGAGAGACAGAGAGAGAGAGAGAGAAAGAAAACCACAAGGTGAACTAAGTTTCACAATTTCAGAGTCTATTTTCTTTTTAATTTCACAGAGGCAAGAATACTAGGAAGATGAATCGTAACAAGTGTGTTATTAGGAAGATATAACCAACGTACTGCAATAATTCAAATTTGATTATTATCGATTTAGAGTTTGAAACGTTGAATCGAAGATTCAAAGAGTGTTTGGATCGTAGCGTCGCAGGCGCCAGTGCTACGTCGAAATAGATGAAAGTTTAAAACCAGAAGATCGGACGAGAGACTACACGAAATTCTGTAACTGTAAGCTCATTCTAACGCGAGATCAAAATCAAAGAGTACTTGTAGAAGACACTGTAAATGGCAAAATTGCAGGATTTCGATTTTTTATTGAAAAATGTTCTACGTAGCAATGAGGATACCGTGGCATAAAATTGAAGCTCAATTTTATATCATTTCATATCATTATATAATTATATTATATTATATAAATATATAATTTATATTATATTATATTATATTATATTATATTATATTATATTATATTATATTATATATTATATTATATTATATTATATTATATTATATTATATTATATTATATTATATTATATTATATTATATTATATTATATTATATTATATTATATTATATTATATTATATTATATATATTATATTATATATATATATTATATTATATTATATTATATTATATTATATTATATTATATTATATTATATAATTTCATATCATTAATAGTAATGACTAGAATATAATGTCAGCGGTCGCCTTTATAGAAAAGCAGATAAAAGTAGCAATAAATTATTAGTCAATTGTTTATTGACTTTTGTCTATGCCGTCTGAATGGAACATGGAGTTTTCTTTACAACTAAGAGGTGTACTATATATACAGGTTTTCCTACAGATACGCTTTTCCTGTTCACGAATTTCCACTACATTCAATATATCGCTTTTCTGTTCCTCGCGAAAAATCTGTTTCTTCGCGCTCACAGCGTTTTCTACAGATATGCCTTTCTTTTCCAACAGTTTCCACTACATTAACGCATAAGTTTTCTTTTTGCTCTTGACAAACTTGTTTCTTGCCACTCACGGCGTTTCCTACGAGAACTCTTCGATTTACAAAATATCGAAACCAGAGACTCAAATGTAAGAAACAACAAATTAGAAAAAAAAGAAAAAAAGGATTACTTCCAAAAGCTAGGAGCGTGGAAGATTCGGCATAATCTCGGATTAGAGACGAGTACGGTGAATCTTTAAATGACCGAAGCTTCTGGATTTCACGGTGAGATCACATATTTTTTTTTATTATTATTATTTAATTTGTACTTTACAATTTGTCTAGCTGGACATTTGTAAGTTACACATTTTTGTAACTTAATTGCTAAATAACATGTGGATGGGTACACCCATCTTCGAGTTTGACTATTTTATTACTTTAGTGAGGTCAGTGGGGTGTTTTTTTTTTTTTTTTTAGTTTTCTTTCTATGAGAGTTTTGCTCGCTTCAGCAGCCAGCTCAAAATTACTGAAAATTCTCAATAAGAGAATTGACTGTAAATATGAATAAATAAAAAAAAAGCAGCCAGCTGGTTTCGATCTCTTCCGATTTCTTCTTTGACCGCTGGTATTAGATCACATATAAGTCTGCCGATTTTTCTACAGCTGCGTGCTCTTCATCTCATTGGAAAATTTCGATTTTTCAACACGCGCAGAGTGAAACTGTGTCTTGTACCTCGAACTTGAAACTGTGTCTTGTAGCTTGAACTTGAAACTGCCAACGGTGGCCACAAGAAGAAGCGCGGTTATTATCGACCGCTGTTGACAGCCTTGACAATTTGGTAGACTGTCGCTAATTGTAACCCCTGCAGCCGCCGAATATTCCCGAAGACAGCGGAGCATAGTTTGTCAGAACTTCGAAATTCCGGGAACAACGATCGACGGCTCGATGACGACACGCCCGGGATGCAAAAAGTTAATGATTATGATACACCGAGTGAGGCAAAAGCGAATATTGGAATCTAGAATTTTATCTTAGAGTTTCTCGCTTTTAGAATCGTTCTAGACAAAGTGTATATTTAAAAATAAAATTGGTTATTATTATAATCATCGTTAAGAGAAGGCGATTATGACGCTATTGTTCTTCGTCTATAACAATTAATATTGGGTTGGCAACTAAATGATTGCGGATTTTGTCAATACCATCTAATGACAAAATAATTATGAAATTATTGACAAAATAAAACAACAAATATGTATTGGGTTGGCAGCTAAGTGATTGCGGATTTTGTCAATACCATCTAATAACAAAATCCTCAATCACTTAGTTGCCAATCCATACATATTTGTTATTTTATTTTGTCAATAATTAATAATATTAATAAGTTCGTCTCCCATAAATTACTATGTAAAGTAATTATAATGTGGCGGATGGAAAGAGAGTTTTGCGTTTCGTCCCGGGACTACCGGTGGACTCGTCAGTAAGACTATCCCCGGTAGTCCCTGCCTTAGACGTAGAGGGAGTCTCGCTAGGTGCGGTATTTGTATCAATCGCTCGTATATTCGACCGCTAGCGAGTTAGACAGACTCGTTGTCGTCGTAGCCCTCTAGTGTTGGCGGTTGGTACCAGCGGATCGCCCGGGAGGTGTTGCGCCTCCTGGGCGATTGCGTTGATGCCTCGACCTGTCGGCGTCCTGTTGATACCGATCCGCCACAATAATATTATTAGGCGATGTATTCTACACGAAAGGATCGAAATAAACGATGAAAATTTAGAGTACAGAATGTGAGGTATATTGAAACGATAATCGTTAAAATACGACTGGCGCTGTGATTTCTGCGGGCGCAGAGTAACGACATTTTCTATGCTTTAAACAAGTATCAGAAACTGAGTGAAATTCTTTGCGTAGAACAAAACTTCACTTCTAACGTTGTTACGAATGCTGTTATTTTTCATTCCTACGTTCTACCATTTCAATTCTAGTCTTCATTTTTTATACTTTGATATCAGACTTTGGCGCCAACTTTTCTACAATTTTTCCACGAAACAATTAGTAAATAAGACTAATTTCAAATTTCTCTATATACTTGTATCTTTGCATAAAAAGGTTCCGCTAGAAAAAAGTTTATGAGTAATAGAAAAGAATTTAAAAAGCGAATAGTTTCCAAATTTGTTCATATAAGCGTATCTCTCCATAAAAATATCTCACTGGAGAAGAATAAATAAGTAAGAAATTAAGATGGTGACAGATAAATAATTATCGAGAAACCGAGCAAAGCAGAATTCCATCAGCTTCTACTCTTTCAAATCGAATTTTCACGTTCCATATTTCGTGGAAAAAATTTTCCAACTTTTCCATAATTTCACAAAGAATTCATAAGTAGTACATACGTCAAAATTAATAAATAAGAAAAATTTCTATACGAATGTATATCGCCGTAAATATTATTCACCAGAAAAAAGTTAACAAACAAGAGAAAAGAATACGAGAAACGAATAATTTCTCTATAAAAATGTATTTTTCCATACAGAAATCTGGCTACAAAAGAACAAATAAATAATAAAAAACAAGACCGCGAAAAGCGAATAATTATGGAAAATTCGAGCGAGACAAATTTTGTCCGAGTTCTTCGACAAACGATCCGGGGCCTCGACAAGCTGATGTAAATTAAAGTTGGATGACGCGCGCAGGGGCGGAAACGTTAGCGGTATCACGGGCCCCACGAGACTGGGGCGTCTCGTGGGCGTCGGCGTCGGGCAAAAAACGTCAAACTCCGGAATGCATACGGTGTATACCCTCCTCTCCCCTGGGAGCTCTTATCGAACGATTTAACCAGCTCGTTTACACGTGATCCATACACATAATGCACAAACGAAGAACAGACGATTTATTCAAAAGGCTCGCGTGACTCGAAACTTGCAGTTCGCAAGGCAATAACCTTCGACAACTTCATTCTGTCTGTAAATTTTTCCATAAATTCCGGTTATTTTCCGGGCGTTAATTCACGGGGGTATTGGCAATTTAAATCTCCGTTCACTTATGAATCTCATGGTATTTCAGTTTGTTGATGCAAGTCAGTTCATATTGAATAAACCGAAGTGCTCATTAACACGAAGATTGTACGTGCAACGTGATAACAGAATAATTGAGAAGAAGAGAATTATTCCTTAAAACAGTACAGAATACTTATAAAAATTCAATATCATTGAATTTGTACATATTATTGAATTAAAACCATGTATACTTTTAGAGATACTTCGATAAAGCCAAAGTTAATTTCTACACGTAGCTAATTTCGAAACAATTTTTCTATCAAAAATATACGACGTACTATAGCGGAATAATTGAGACTTAAAAGATACTTTCGTAGTACAACCCGAATTACAATATTATATATCCAGAAACTTTCGCCCTCAATTATTTCCTCTGGCTAAAATTGTTACTATCGTAAAAGAATCTGGTAATATTTCAATCTCCGATAGAGTCAACACACGGCTAGAGAATATTCCGGCAACTCTTGGCAGCCGCCACGCGTGTCGCCAAAGAGGAAGATATTCGAGAGCGCGGATGGAATTGCGTGGAACAAAAGAGGTGCAGATAACGAGCAGACGGCGCCGTCCGAAATCTCGCGATCAGCATCTTTTTCTCTTATCGTCCCTTTGTGTTCCGTGCGCACGTTCGGTTACCGGACACCGGTCACAGACAACGTTTAGCATGACGTTTTTTTGCTGATCGACAGTAAATGTCAAAGCAAAAATTAAAAAAAAAAAAAAGAAATCAAAAGTAAAGGAAGAGAAAGAAAAAAATAATGATGACTCTTGGTCAGCTTCGTTAGAACGGAGATCGTATCTTCGTGTCAATTTTGTTCTTTGCATGTTAGTCGAGGCCTCATCTTCCAATACGTTTTGTATCCTTTTTAAATTTCGTAAAATCACTATACCTATTAGTATCATATCTTATTTTTCGACTGTGTATTGTTATTATTAGACCGCTTATGTAAATTAATATTTGTATTAGGAATACAAGAAACATTTAAGTAAAAATCTACGGTCTAGTTATTATCGATATTATATTCTTTCATTCAAAATATGCAACGTGTTGCTAAACGAAATGGGGAGATCTTCCTTATCGGTCGCCAGTCTGTTAATAAAATCTGAGTCGATGTGTTCTAAGTTTTAAGTTCTAAGAGTTAACAGGCGGCTGTGTCTTTAGATACAGAGCCGGGAAGAAAAGATTCATCTGATTACTTGGATGGCTCAATTAATAAAGTACTCTCTCTGGTTTAGACAACGTAGACGAAGAAGACCGTGCTCAATTGAATTATCCTTTCTCTTCCTACGATAATTCACGTTCGCGACAAATCTTATTTGGAGGTAAAATTTTGATGTATCGCATTATAACCTATCTCGATGGATCGCTATCGAGATACGACACCTAAAGGGCTTAAATTTTCATCTACGAATAACCAGACAATCGAGATTATTTGTCTGTTTCAGCAAAATTCACTTAATAGTGGATAGGCTTTTCATTTGAAAAACTCTTACGATATATAAGTATTCATTCAGCTCGTCTTTAGTTTCACGTTACACTACTGGGTAATTGGGATGCAACCTTGGTGATTGAGACTCGACGATAAATTCGACCGAAACGAAAATACAAGAGCGAAGCTAGAACATTTCGGGGAATTAATGACTCACGTGTGCTCCCACTGAAACTGCGCGACGAAGAGTAAAAAGGGAAGGAGAGGAAAAAAGAAAAAAAAAGAGGCGGTTAACGGTGCGTGGCGATAAGAATTGCTTGTCTAAGCGGTGCAATCCGTGCCGCTTGTTTACGTTTCGCGCTGCCTCCTAGTCTCTTTGCAAGATAAAGTTGGCTACCCTGCACAACGAACCAAGATGACGGACTATGAGTCAAAAGACAAAAATCGTATTCCGTCATGGAATTGTTTCGTCTAAATTCAAATGACCCAACCTCTATCAAAGATACTCAATACCTCGAGCTCATCGTTAGTGTATTTAATCGCCTCGTTTATACAAATACGCAGCGAGAAAAAGTAAAAGAACGGGCAATGATCTTAAAAAAAAAGAAAAAAAAAACAACGACATCGAAATACAATCCACCGATCTTTCACCAACGAAAAGGAAGAATATTCTCATAAAAGATATAATGTATATTTTTTCTAATAAAAAGAAGTGAAAGTGCAACGATGATCTCAAAATCGTTCAGTGCCAACTCGATATTCCATCGATGGGGTGTACAACGAATTACGTATAGGGAAAGCATGGGAGGGTGATATGGATGCTTTGTAGGATTTCCTGTAATTAATATGCCGCGAATGATGCCATGCGTATCCACGATACCCCCAAAGCCATCGGATAGGACTATAGGATCCACCACCGCGCCTCTATATCTCTCTCTTTCTTCCCCTCTGACGTCTCTCTGTCTACCTTTCTGTTTCGCTCTGACCTTCTGTCTCCGTTCATGGGAATACACAGAAGCCATAAGAAATTCGATACGTTCCCCGTGGCGTGACACGGCTGTGTACTGGACTGGGCCTCGCCACGGTGGTGCTTCCCACTTCCTCCCTCGCGAAATTCTCGGCGAGGAGGAACGCTGTCTATCCTGGCCATGATTCGCATCGATGGACTCACCAAAATCAAGGGAACAACGACTGGTTTTCTTTCTTTTGTGTATTTGTTGCATCCGACCACGTCTACTCGATTGCGTCTCAGTCTATTCGTTGACCATCATGAATTTCTTATATCAAAGTTTTCTAACCTTTTTTAAGCCGTACGACTTTCCTGTGATAACCAAATAAATTGTGACTTTCTTCTCTTATTACATGTGGTGGTACATATATACCCCTATATAATTTATATTATACGTATCCCTTATATAAAAGAACAATTTCAATGAAATCTGCAAAATTTAGTTCTAATCTAATATTTAATTGGTGCTAAAAATCTTCAACTAAAAATGACCACGGCAATCCTCTAGAAAATATTTCGTGGTCCACAAGTTAAGAACTTTGGTTCGAACGGAAGTTGAAGATTCGTTACTTTAATATATTCAACTATTCTGTGTCTATTTCTCTCGGTTATCAAGTTGGTTGATTGCATGCATCTAATTGTAAGTTGAAGCTTCTTTTCAGCGAAGAAGATGAAGAACATGAGAAGGTTCTTGTTATCAGTTAAAATATCACGGAAATAGAAAATTATGATACAAGAGGAGGACATAAAAATTGAACATATATTGCCACGCGGTTTCAAGGGAGCGTATTATAACGGTACTTAAATTGTTCCGAGTAGTGGAGAATTTTAACTCTTTCCGGTTAAGGAGCAAAATGGCGGTAATGAGGATCTTACGATTAAGCGGTTCGACAGATCATGTTACACCTTGAACGAGGTGTTCGTTTCGGATCGAAAATTACAGAGCTCCAGCGTGAACAGAACGGAAAAGTTAACGTCCATATAATTAAATTCGAGGACAATCTAGAAGTAACAACGGAAAAAGAAAAGCGTACACGTAAGAACCCTTATTTTATCGATAACCAGACAACGTGTTCTTACAGTGTAAATTATAAAGGTACTGGGAGAAGTTAAGATACGACAAACAAAAAGCGGATCACAAGACGAGAGAGAAATGCATCGCTAGTATCGCTACTAACGTTACGTAGTTATGAGGCCGTCTTCGAGTTTGCTCGGTCGTTTCTAAAATCGGATGTAGAGCAACGACCTTCCAAACAACATGAAACTCCTACGCTTGCGCCCTCCACGGATTCCACGGATATCAGCTCGGCCACTGTCGATTAACTTCTTCCAACAAGGCCATCCAAGAAAAGATATATAGGAAAATATGTACATATATCCAGACCGAGATATTATTATGGCAACAATTATATCACCACCGGCATTCCTCGTGTGTTTCCTTCCTCTCTTTCCTCCGCTTCAAAACAAGCAGACGTGTCTGGCGTATCCCGATATTTGGTTATTAGAAGGAGGTTATGTAACTTCCTCTTCGAAATGTCCGAGATGGAAACCCCTTATTCATGAGCTAATTTACACGTTCATCATGTGTACGCGTAAATTTGTCTGTTTATAAAGCGTCTTAATAACTGTAAGTAACACACCGTTGCATGAGTAAGAGCTTTCAAATTTCCCGCCTGACTGATGATACATTTCAACGGTTTATTACTAGCATTATCTGTTTACTCGGCCGGGTAAGATGAATAAGGTATCGGATGTTTTAGCAGGAACAAAGACGATGACGGTGTATAAAATGTCAACGTTCTAAATGGTTTTGACCTCTCAAAGGTTACTATGCGGAAAAGACTATTCGAAGTAGAAGACGATAAAAATATTTGATTCAGAGATACTTGTGAGTATCACCTAGCGCTTTTTAACACAAAGCATAGTGTTATTAAGATAGGATTAATGTTAGAAATCTTAAGGAAAGAGATAAATACCTGTGTTCAGCTGCACGATCCCTTTGTCTTCGGTTCTTGAACCAGTTGCTGACTTGCGTAGTGGTGAGGCCCGTACTCTCTGCCAATTCTCGTTTCTCGCGAGGTGAGGGATAGGGATTGGTGGCGTACCAATCCCTCAGGACGCTCCTGGATTTCTCCTTGAAGCAGTAAGACGTCTCCTCGCCATCCCAAATTGTACGTGGCAGTGGGAATTTGCGACGAACGCGATATTTTCCTGTAATTCAAACACTTTTGGTCAATTTGGTAAATAAAATATTTCAAATAAATTTACATTGCATTTATATTAACTTCACTACTACTAGGGATAACCTCTACAATCTTCGTTATATCTAAATTCTAGTAATAAGCAACTATTGTAATCTTTTTTTAAATATCACTACTTTTAGGACTTTTATGGATTTTTCTTGTTCATAAGCAAGATTACACGCAGCTATCATTAATTACAACGAAATAAATCCCCCACGAGGGTTACACGATATATACGAATAACGGTAAACCTCTGAATTACGAGAGGATATTTTTAAAACGACGCAACTGTGATGCACGCATGGCGTGGTTCGATTTTATTTCCGTCGTTTGATCTACAAATATCGTGCATTGTTTTGCATTCTCTTTCGGCTATCAATTGCCATCGATACAGGGACCACGAGAACGAAACACATAAACAAAAGCTTATATTTCCAAGATTTTTTAAAAATACCTTTCTGGCGTTTCGTTAACGATATAATGAATTTACAGTCGTGTGCAAAAGTTTTCAGTTAGATAGACTTTTCGTTTTATATTCCAATAGCGGTACTTAAAAATTTTTTTTATTAATTATTTACACAATTGTTTATTTTTGCATTGGGTATAAAGCCAATTATCCTTACCAATCCCGCAAATATTCAATACTAGCTAAAATTTTAAAAATCGAACAAATGCATCTGAGCGGATATTATTCACATCACTGTAAACAAATTAAATCATTTAATAATTAAAGCAAATTTATATAAAAAGGAAGAAGGAAACTACCATTGGTGACCGGCTTTAAAAAATTTTCGGTCCAGCCATAAGGACCTAACCTAAGTACGCTAAAAAAAACATGGCTAGCAATGATGTCGTAGAAATATGGCGAAATATTCTAACAAAGCAGCCGGAAATCTTTACAGCTTCGTGTCACACAGGAGGTGGAGTAAAATTTCTCTTTTTGCTCTCTGGTTTTAGCAGACATACAGAGAGAAAAGAGGAGAGGGGAAAAAGGATCAGATGACACATATTGGTTCACAAAAGTAAATAGAAAGATCTAATTAGAATGTCAGCTCGTTAAACTCGCCTTCATCCCTGTTTACAATGCGCGACAGAAATAAAGCTTGCAGGCCTCAGGCGCGAAATTGCGGCGCGAGGCTTGTTCCTTCGCGAGATGTTTCCTTTCCGGCGCTATTATAATCGCCAATAAATTAAATCCTGCGTTGTTACGCGGTTGATTCGTATTTTTAAACTCACTCGTATCATCGATGCTTAAGTGAGATCACGAAACATCGAGAGCAACAACGAACGAGAAACATTCGAAAACATTCCTTCGCAATGATATACTAAAACATACATTCAACTATAGAAGATAAAAATAAGTTATGTTTTACGTGTCGAAACTGTGTAAAAAAGGTACTGAGAAGTTAGATTTCGTATTCTATACGTTAAACTGCTGAGCTGTCACGTGACCAATATGGCCGCCAAAACAGTTTAAGAAATGTCATATGTTTTAGCTCTTAGGTAACTGTGACAAAATGAACTCAATGTTAGATATATTTTATCTAAATATCAGTTGAATACTCAAGGTTCCTATATTACATTGAATTAATGTTACTATATTTTGTTAGATAAAATAGCAGCATAGAATTTTGTATTCAATTGCAAAGTACCTAGTAATATATTTTCTAAAGTTATGAAATGCTATTAATACTCAAGGATATGTTTATTAATAGAATGAACAATCAATACAAGAAACATATTAGTAGATATAGATTACAGATGACTACAATGCGATTGATCCATTAAGGACCGAGCAATGGTTTATTATCATAATGTTAAAAATATCCCAATATTTTCAAATATTATACAATTGTAGAATCTAACTGAACGAAATAGTGACAAAAAGGGTATTACGCGAATTCTTGGAATTCCTTTATATAGTCACAATGTTAAAAGATGGATTTGATAATGTAAGATGATTGAAAAAAATACTGCAAATGAAATGTTGCGTTAATTCAACGTCGGCCCTCAGTGAGTTAAACTAAAAACCCGAAAGCTAATAAGCAAATAAACAGCATATAAGTTAGTGTTTATATAATCTTAAAGATCAATTCACTTTGAACGAGAGGATAACCTCGCGCTTTAATTTAGGTAACTACAATGCAATTGAACTGGAAACCAGGAGCTATAGTTACAGAATAAATAAACAACATATTATGCTTCAGTGCCTTGAGTCATCAATTAATTTTAGACAAACGAGTAACCTTCTACTTTGAAAGATAGCGCATAGTACCCGTGTATCTTTCATATTATTCATATCATATTTCAGATTAGACGACGCATATTTAAATTAATTTGAAGAAAATCTTATACTAACCGACTGCACCAAGAGGCCTTCCTCTCAGTCTCTCGGCCTCTATGTAATGAGCCTTGAGCCAGAGAGCTTGCAGTTTTTGATGATTGTGCGGACTGAACGTATGACTCTCAAGGATCCTGTACAACTCCTTGAAGTGGCCTCGATGGAAAGCGACAATTGCCTTGGCTTTCAGCACGCTCTCATGGCGATGCAACCTAGTGCACGCCGGCAGGGACCATAGAAACCTGCCGAGCCTCTCCACGGAGCCTGCTTGTTGGAGAACCTGGACAGACGACACCATCGCCTTGAAGACGATAGACAGGGGGGGCACACTGTTAGTCGGCAGAACTCATCCCGATCTCCTCTTATTCTAGTGTATCTTGTATGTTTCTCAATCGTTATTATTTCGTCTCGTATCTATTTCTTTTCGCGAAAAGGGTAGTTTCATCTTTTTCTCTTTTCCATAAATACAACCGTAGATAAAGATCTGGGGATGGCATGCTGTTCATTTATCGAGGAAGATCACACTTTGATAAATTCATTGATACGTAACGGTGGCGTTCGAGTTTCAATTTCAAATCGATTCAAGGAAATTCGAAATAATTTGAACGTAATTCGATGCTTAAAATTCTTAAAATTCGTGAGTTGTTAATGCTTCGATAAACCCTGAAAGTCTTGATAGATTTCATGATCATTATAGAAAGAATATTTCCTATATCTTAGACTCTTTATATCGGATATACAAGAAATCTACTAAAATTTTCAAGACTTACCAAAATTTTAACAACTCGATCAGAATGTACTAAATCTCTCAAAAATTTCAAGTATCGAGTCGCGTTTAAAGTGATTCGAATTTTTCGCAACGTATAAATATTCAAAGCGATCGAAATGTTTGAAAGCACATCGCTATTGATATGCCCTTTTCACGAGCTATCCTCCGATGCCAAGACTCGTAACGTGTAAAGAACAAAATAAAAAAAGAAGAGAACACCGTAAAATTCTCATTACACATGAGCATTAAATTAAAAAGGAGGGGAAAAAGATAACACGCTGTGACGGAATCGATACTCGATTGCTCATTACAGGCAAATTACCAAAAACGAGCGTCCATTAAATGCGACGGTGGTACGAGTCTCGTGCACCTGCCATGGTTACTTCTTCATTCGCGTCGCCGGGTGCCACCTAGTTTCCAAGCGCAACACTTCTGACGAACGATTAATCACGAAATGTGTAAGAGAAATCCAGCCATATAATGAGAAACGAGCCGCGACGAAAGCCCAAGAGAAATGGCCGACAGAGAGATCTGCGATCAGACTTTAACGACGGTGTAAGAACGATTTTCGATTGGCCGACGACAAATCAAACCGACATGCCGGGGTGAACTAAACGGTTAAACGATTTCGTTCTGTCTCGTTTCATCGCGTATTTCTACCGCGAGACTCGAGGATCGATTTGTCTTCGCGCGCGCGAGAACTTGAAGCACGCGATATACACACACGGTAGCGCAAAGAAACGACCGGCACCACCCGGCGAACCGCTAAATATCGATAGATCGTTCTTTCTCGAACAAGTCGATTCACGCCGGTTATTTCGAATGATACAAGACAACTAGCGCCCACGTCTCACGGAGTTATCGCAAATTACACACGTAACCATGGTGACCGGTGAAGCAACATCTCACCAGATGTCATGTATTATTACTGGACTGCTGATGTTTATATTTTTTGGGATAAAGGGAAGAATTTGAATATACAAAATATGTAAGATATACATGTACAGAAATATAAAAATTATCTGAAGTATAGTACTGGTTGTGATATTTAGATATTAAAAAGTACATTTATGTTTCATAAACGTTTAGGTATTAAATTTGAATAAACATCCGTAAATATCAATTGGATAAATGTATTGTATAAACATCCATAGTCGAGTATTAGTAATTTCCAAATTTTAACATTAAAAATTTCAAATTCAAAATCTCAAATTTTAAATAAAGATAAATCGTTTGATCGTGGTAAATGTTTAAGATACGGAATGCTTTTAACCGAAACGATAAGTTTGAATTATTGTGAGGCACGATCGTAAATGCACTAGACTCTCTAAGCCTCTCTATTATGACGCGGGCGTAATTACCCGTTAAACGATTCCATTCCGAGCGAACAGCGGGGTCGTTTATCGAAAACGCAAAACGTAGTCATAAATTAAACGGAATATCCATGTGACGTGGGCAAGGAGTTAAACGTCTAGCCGTATACGTAACGCACTGATGGGAAAAGTGTAAATACATTATCAACGTTCCTCGCACATTCCTTCTACATACTATAATGTGCGCCCTAATTTACTAGTGGTTCATGTAATTTACATAATTTTGTAATACAAGTAAATACTTTAATACAATTAACACAATTAACGCTCGCACGCCCACTGCCAAATAATTACGACTGCCACTGAAGATTTTGTATGTTTTATAGTAATTTTGAATATTTCTTCACATGCTCTATTTTTATAGTACTTCCGAATATTGCTTTTCAGCAAACATATAATTATTATAATTTGTATGTCTGGATATTTCAATTTTTATTAAAAAACAATATTTATGAACCTTCGCTCTTTCATTTTCTTTATAGGTACCTATAACTTCTGATGTCAGTACTGATTTTAATGTATGTATTGTTGAATAAGAATTTTTTTTATTATTGGATAAGTATTCCGATAAATTCCGTGTTTTTCAAAATTTTTTCTTAGCACTTGTGTATAATTAATCGAATGTTATACATTGACAAGTGTATATATTAGATACTAAGTAAATCAATATTCTTTCTAGGTTCTACCTTTTTAACCATCTTCATAAAAAGATAAATTTGTATAAATATTCAAAATCAACGAAATGTTTAAAAAAATATCATAAATATTATCTTAAAAATTGAAATTAGGAAAGATTATTTCTGGTCAATCAATTTTCAATTAATTTCTGTAAAGAAGTACAAACATTCATAGTCGTGCGAATGTTAAATAAACTTTTTTCAATATATATCTTCCTACATCTTTAATTTTCGTTTATTCCAATTTAGACAAAATGGCGATCTCGAACCAGTGCCCCGAATAAAATATTCGGAACACGTAAGTAAAATTCCGCCGCGCACATGTGGGCTGCTCGATCAGTTCAATGCGAGAGGAGCGTAAACGTCGCACACAAAACAATTTATGGTTGCAGTAAAATCGTATGAACTCCATTAGGTGTGTGACATGCAAGTGAATCTTGGCGCGCGGTGCTGTACAATGTTGTGCTCGTGGAACATGGCCCGGGAAAATAGAAAATTTCAGGGACAATTTCATCATCGCATATTCGCAACGTACGTAAATTAAACCAACGAATCCAGTTAAGCATCTTACGAACAAGCGTTTTTACACTAGCCAAGAGTTAACAGCTATTTTATGGGTAATTTTATCAAAGTTGCGAATTTTACTTCTCTATTGTTCTCGGATATACAGATAACATTCATATTTTTAAATGCTATATACATACGAACAAATAAAATAAATTATACGGACGATTAACTCTAAAACAACGAAATGAGATATCCAGGGATTCTACGAAATTTTAACTCTCTGCTGTTTTCCTCACTTCCTCGCATTTATGACTCTTCAGACATCTTTTTTTGGAAATACTTTATTTATAAATTATATTTAATACTAAAACCAAATGTTTAACATAACTACTGAAATACACCACCCATTTTGAGCCATATAAACCTAAGAAAAACAGCACGATTAATCTTCTCCGCGGAGGTCTAAATAACTTTCAAAATATTCAAGTTTCGTCTTGCTAATTTACATTTTAATTTACAAAATAGCAAAAAGAAAAGAATCAAAAATTTCATAAGTTATCTAAAGAATAGCATATACAAATAAATCTTCCAAAAGTATTCATATTATTTAAAGTACCTTGATTTCTGTTCAATCGTCTAAAAGAAAGTTAGAAACGCCTCAATTCGTTTAATACTTAATTACAAAAAGGAAACAAAATCACAAATTACATTTCACTATTATCTGTCAGTACACATATTTTCTCCGTTTAAATATTTTGTGGGCCATCAATTTTAAACGAAATTTACGTAGTATGGAACGTAATTAAGGAAACTGCACCTTGCACCCTTCCGTCGGACACTCGTTGTCCAACACCGCGCGCGGAATCTATTTCATCGATCGATCGCACATCGATTCGAAGCAAATTCAAATCTCAAATTCCAAATCTACACTCAAACACTATATCAAACATTTTTTAACTGAAAACTTACCTCACAAACACAGGCGACTTGTTCCTGAGTAAATCCAAAGCTGGGAAGTTGGCCATTACTTCCGCTACCGCCGCCGGCGGAACTCGCAGGACTATCTTGGGGGCTGTAACTGGTTGGTCCTGTGGTAGGACCATAAGTGGTCGCCTCGACGGGTCCAGCAGCGTGTCCCGTAAGCGGCGTCGGTGTCCCCTGAGGGCTGTAATCACCGGTCGAGCCCAAAACATCAGCACCACCAGAAGAAGGTCCCATCGCACCTCCGTTTCCGGTGGTTCCTCCGTAGGCCATCATCGCATCATCTCCGGGGGCCACGGCGACCCCTTGCACTCCGTTCCCTCCACCCTCCACCGTGGACCACTTTTCTTCGGTACACTTCGTTTCACTCACTATTTTATTCGATTTTTTCTTCTATTCCTTCTACCAAGTGATATTAATCGAACAATTAGTCGATTGATTAATCACCAATAATGATTGCGGAACGCATCGATCGCTCAGCCGACGGATCAGATTTGATTCTTTCGAGAATCGTTCCGACGGCAGATATTCAGCTACGTACCAGCCACCGGCGGTGATTAATTCGTTCACGATCTTCATACCTTTCGATGGTCATCCACGATGCTCCTTCCTCAGATCCAATTTTCTTCGAGACATTTTCTTCCAGTTTATCTTCGCCGTGTTGCGATTAAACTTCAATCAACACGATCTTTTAATCGTGTATTTTAGTTTCTATTATACGTAACGCTATAGAAATTGTTTTTTTTTTATTTAACAATTCTAATCTAGATCCGATATGCAGCCAATGCGTGTATCTATTTAAAGCGTTTTTTAACGAAGAGAAAGCAGACTATAGGATAATATATTAGGTTCAACGAACGAACACGTTGTTTTGATTGTATCGATTAGTCGAAAACAATTGTTATAAAAAGTCTCTTTCGATATACCTCTATCGATATATGACCGGTCCGTCTACTTAAAGTGGTCGAGTATACTTTTCAGTTTTGATCGAGTGGAGAGTACATATGATAATACAAAAGAAGAACGCACCGCACTTGTGACTGTATAAACGCGTCAGAATATGCAGGAAGGAGATATTTTTAGGCTACCGCTTGGTAGAGAGTTACTGCAAGCACGAGAAGCTGCCGACGAATTCCAACATGGGATGTTTCTCGTGTTACAAGAGTAAAAGAAAGGATATACTCGTTGGATATACCAAGGTGGAATAATAAAATCTCACTGTAGTTATTCTCTAATCTGCTTTGAGAGGCTGGGTGTACTGGAAACAGCGGAGAGCCTAAGGTGGACCGATTGCTTCACTTATCTCTCTCTTTTTCTATCTTTCGCGTATATGTTACATATACAACGTATTCCAACGTGTATTTCTTTATAGTCGTCTCTATCTCTATAGTTTCCCTCCGTCTTACATGTACCACGCACGATTATCTTGCGTTACTGGCCCCGACTAGATCCGATTATGGCAAGTTTCTCTTTAGAGCGCCAGGTGCGCCCTCCTTCAAGATTATTCTCCCTCTTTTCCCTTCGGACTCGCGTCTTTTCTATCTCCTCGTGTGGCAGGTTGCACCGTGAAATCCACGGGCTCGTGTTTCCGCGGCCCGTGGTAGCTGTGTATTTATAGGCGCTTAGTATACTCGCGTACGAACGCGCACTGGCTATTATTAGGACCGTGTTAAATAGTCCGTTTTCTCTGTCCTCCTCTATGTGTCTCGGTTTTCGATTCTTCTTTTCTTTTTTATTTAAAACTTCGAGTAGGAAAAAACCCTTTTGCGCATCGATTCTAGCTCTTGATTCTACTATCGAGAAACACGCGACACAATGGATGATGTAGCACTTGATTGGAACGATTCGTGAAACGCACTGTGTGTTGTTTATGTTACACTCCTAACACCTAACACTCCTTACTCGACAACACGCGACGCGTCAATCGTGTAATCAGTACCAAAAACACGCGCGACACCGCAAAGGGTACCAAAGATTTGCGGCGACGGAGATTGTTCGAAGAATGATAACGAAACGTCAGATTTACACACTCCCTCTCTCTCGTGACCGGGCGAAAGAGAGACGTTCTCCTACGCACGCACCAGAAGGGACTGCCGCTCCGGCGTGTTCCGAGACTGAGACACTCTGTCATGCGCAGCTAAGCGCCGATTGGCCGAGGCGTGGCCCATCTGACAGCTACTCGATCTCTCTTCTCATTGGCTGCTGGGCATGGCTACGACCACCATCCCGTCTCCTTATTGGTCGAACCTCCTATGGTAATAAATAAGCCTCATTACACCCCCGACTGCTATACCTTTCTTTATTCAATGTGAATGCAGCCGAAGAGACACGCAAGTAAATCGGACGAATCCATCCCAAAACGAACATATTTCTTTCGCGATGCTCGTTAAGTTCTACGATTGACTAGGTATTTAATTGTCTTCTATGAATATCTCGCGCGCGACGATACACAGAACGCGTGGAATTTGTTTCGGTGGAAATCGTAACCCGTATTTGGTGAAGTTCACGCAAGACGTCGTCGCGATAGCTGCAATTTCGAAATCGATCACGTTAAAACCTCTTCCTTCTGACCACTTCGGACCATGAGATCGATTCATGAATTATTGTTACAGCCAGAATATTGATTTGATGTCAGGAAATTGGATGACACGAATATTTATGTTGGATACTATTTTTATTTGTCTGCTATTTTTTGTTGTCGTTATTTTCATTCAATTGCTCTTTGCGTTGTATGACGTTAAATGTCTTTTTAACTTATATTGGGATATAGGATGTATCATATTATAATGAATGAATACTATAATAGTAATTTGTTAACTCATATGCTTTTCCTATTTTTCTCTACTGCTAATAACTTGTATAAACGGTTGCTTCTAAATAATAAGGTTATTACTGTTTATACGTAATAAAGGAAATAAGATGATACAGTAGATACAGAAAGTACATGTTTGTACACTATTGTATTTATGAACTTTCATACTAATTAATTTAACCAAAGTATGTATATTAAATTTTGTATCATTACTACAAATATCATTTGCATTGAAAAATAAGAGTATGTGCAAATATTTCCTGTAACAAAGGGTACATGTATGTAAATATGTATTTTACTGAACATGATCAAAGTAGTGCATTAGAATAATAAAACAAACATATGACGATATTGATGAACGATTCACAAATTCATAGACACTAGAAATATAAAAAGGAACCTTTCGATCTGGCACATGTCAAGGAAGTCACTTGTCAATGAATTCTTTTTCCAGGAAGTTCCGACGGCACCGTGACTAGATATTTTTTTTGTAATAACCATCGAAAGAGGCCGAGACCCATGGAAGTGACGAAAGAAGAGCAGAAGGGTTCTCGACGATAACACGTGCGAAGCTTGAGAAATGTCTCACGTCAATCAGAAAAGATAGAAAACGGTGTGTGCAAAACAAACCGCGTCCTCGTTTCGTTCGAACGAAACTTTTGAAACAAGACATACCGAAAAATCTGGCTGGCAGACATTATTTTAGGAAACGAAGCCTTGTTATTACAAAAGTCCTCGCAGTCTGAGAAAATAATATGTCCTTTATCCTCCACGTCATATAATCTTTCTCAAAATTGAGTATTCATCTAGCTAAAAATTTTCAAAACACGACTTTGAAATATTTCTCACGATTTTATGTTTATTGAGATGTATAATTACATTTTTTGTAAGCTGTATATATAAAAAACAAAATGCATTAAAGAGTATTTTTTTGTGTCATAAAAAGGAGGTTATGAAAGACAGATATGAAGACCACAGAAAGAAACATATGTACATCTTAATAAGTGTTGTCATTTTGTGATTAGAGAGAAATATTTTAATATTAAATAATTAACAATGAAAGGAACTTATCAGGTTCACTCAAAGATTAAGACAAAATATTTTAATATCTTCAATATTTAAATGTCTCAATGTTCAATATTATAGAAAATAATGTTTTTGAACAAGATATAAAAATACATGTATAACCCAAAACACAAATAAAAGGACAATTTTGTTAACATAAGATTATTTGATAATATACCTAATTTTGAAGCTCTTGTCATTTAAAAAATGTCAATGTGATTCACTTTGTTTTTGCTGTGTAGTCTTTATATGTAAAATGTTTTAAACACTCTGTTTTCATTAAAGTGAAACATTTGTTCTCAATTAACGTATTTAATTCCTTTTTTTATCTCATTTACGGTAAATATTTATATTTCAATTTGCTGGCGGCGTGAATTCGAGATTGTATTGATGTCAGTATCACTTGCAGAGACAAACGTTTCACGACAGAGACAAACAGAATCACACGTTTTACTTTACTAACGAAACGCGTCAATATGTAGAGAACGTAAAAATGTACTCGTTGATAATCATCGAACTGCGCTAAAATTTGCGAGGTAAACCGTGGCATTGCATCAAATAAATCAGACAAAGCTTTCCATTCTTTCTGGAAATATATAGTATTATTTCCGTGATGAAACGCGTTACATACGAGTGTACATGGACATCAGCGACGGTAAAATATTGCGTTTCGATTTGTGTGTTACGTAAATGGAAAACAGTTATTAATGTCAACTTCTTTGCCGTGAACAGGTTCGATTCAGTTACGATGAAAAATCGATTTATGACAGTTGCATGTTTATGAACGCCAGCATATGAAGGAAAATAAAAAATACTTAATAACAGAAGTTGGATAAAGTTTCACGGCAATACACTGGTATACTTAAAATGCTATACATACTGCATGAATATAGATTGACAGGACGTTTCATATTCAATAACAATAAAATTGAACGAATAATAAAAATAAATTCTGTTTCTTCCAGTATTAATATTCATCCATTGAATATAAATTGTTCTTTATATTAAATCAAACATAGTTAATATTGAACTCACCATTATATCTTGTGGGCTGTTTTTTTCACAAAGACCTTTAATTGAAAATTTAATTTAAATATTAGAAATAATTCATAAATAGTCATATATATATATATATATATATATATATATATATATATATATATATATATACATACATATTAACATAAGAAAATTGTCTTACAAAATTATTTTTATTAGATGAACGAATAAACATTGACTGATTGTGAGACTGAAGATTCTGATCTAGATTTGAATGATCTCGACGAAATTGACACATTTCCAGTGGTTGTATGCGGTTCTCTCCGACGGGGTGCCACCCGTGGCGTCACCATTCATCCTGGACACACGGTCGAAGCGGTTTGTGGTCCAGGAAGAAGTCGTTGACATCATAATGTGACGTCTAGATGCTTACGGCTCTCCTCGCCCCCTTTAAGCAACCGTGAAATCAACCGTTCGATCTTCTCGATGACAACTTGTTCAAAAATATCCGCGCTCATATATGTGTCCGCGTTAAGAATGATTTCTGTGTCACGTGCGGTTTTATATCTATATATTTATATCTATATATATCTCGTTTATTCTCATTTTATCTCAAAATATTTGGATAATTATCTTCAAGTGTTGCACTTTGTTTGATTTGTTGCGATGGATTATCAATATCCTAGATTAACGATATATCTTTAAACGTTCCTTTTTATGTTTAGTATATCGTTCCGTTCGTGTTAAAGTTAAACATACATATAAGTATACATATACATACATATCTTTTGATCATTGTCTACAATCACTTACTATCTTTCTTCACCTTCTACAAAACTATATCGTTATAAGATAATTTAATGATCTACTTGCACTGATCCAAACTACTAACTAGTTTTATTCTACGGAATCGAATAAACAATTTATAGGTTATCTTCCAAACATATTTCAAGTAAAACCCACGAACTGATTCGTTTCGATTATTTCCAAATTCTACGATAGCTGCGACTTTTCGAATTCAATTTACAGATATGTAAATAATTACCCAATTACTCGTACATATACATATTTGTAACCGAGCGATATAATTCGATCGCAAGATGTGCAAATAATCATCGTAACGATCGATCCAACGTCGAACCGTCAAATGATGTAAGCGTGTGAGTGAAATCTCTCTGAAAAAAAAAAAAAGACGGTGACAGTTTTCAACGGCGTAAACAAGAATTTCCGATGTCTCGTGGGACGAGCCGGAAGCGGAGAAGGAACGGCGAGTACAAAGGCGCGTTCGCATTGACATCGATTCTCTTTGTGGACGAAGGCAAAGAGGCACGGAGACACGTCAAGGTACAGCGGGAAGGGAGACAGGGAAACGAAAGAAAGGAGAGAAAGGAAAAAAGAGAGGAGGAAAGGGAACGTGAAGGAAGGACGACGTGGTTGCGCAACAATGCGAAAACGCAAGAGAGCATCCAACGAAAAGCTCGTATCACGTTCCCATAAGTGGCAGAGCGCGAGGATCCCTGCAGAGACGTCCTCACGCTTTTCTCCCTTTCTCTCTTCCATTTTTCTTCTTTCTCTTTCTCGCTTGTTCCCTCTGTTTCCCTTGCCTATCTTTCTCCTTCTTTTTTTAGACAGCAGCAACGTTCGCCATACACACGCGTGTGTATACGTAGGACGTAAAAAGGGGACGTGGAGAGGCGCCAGGTATATGTATGTACTGTACGTACGAAAAATTCCATGGTGACGGCACCCTGGGTATCCCGTGGCGAGACCTGAATAACCCATAATTGCTATCCCTCCATTCACGTGCACGGCTCTGTCGTAGTAGTTCGTTCTTCGCACAAAGACATCTCGTAACTGGCCGCGACACTCGATTCACCCGGGACGAACATTGCTCCGGGACGCTTTTCATTTGAAGATTGTTTGAAACGCGACTATCATCGGCCCTCGATCGCGTAACTATGTCTATTGTAGTGAACTCTGGATGATAGTTACTGGATCTGCACAGTTACCGATAGTACGCTGGAACATCGCGCGCCACAGCGAACTATACGTTTCTCACCGCGCTCGGGCAAGTCAACACCACTAAATTGCTGCATTTTATTATATACCTTATAAAAGCAGAAAAATTTCAATTAATTGGGGACAATTTCAGGTAAACAATAATTGTTAGTAACAAAAAAAAAAAAATAAAAGAAAACGCGTTGATAAGGTCGTCAAAATGAGAGATCTTCCCGATCGGTCATGCAACGATTTACTTTAAAGTGGGGAGATCTTCCCGATCGGTCATGCAGCGATTTACTTTAAAGTGGAGGGATCTGCCCATTCGGTTGGCCAAGTGTTAAGTATCGTTATTCTATTGAAATATATGAATTGTATTTTTTGAATTAGTTTAGTTATCAGCTGTTTGCTCTATCGTTATGAAATAAAATATTCGACGATCGCGATAATGATCGAACCTCCGTTGCCAAGGATTAAAGAGCGTTTCTGTGAAATATGGAACCACGAGTTAGAGAATAGATGAGTACAGACGATGAAAAAGGGTATAAAATAATCGATGATCGCGATAACAGTGACTATGTCTAAGAAAAAAGTTTGTAAAAGATCAACAACATGTTCAGTACTATGACAATTAATATTTCAGAAGTGTGCAACAGCGTGGCAAAAATGTATATATTCTCTGTACCAAATAAAATTACAGTTTTGATAAAGTGGCATTAGACATTAGACAGCTTAACGAAATTTTAACGTTTTCTCGTCTGTAAGAAATAAAACAATTAATTACCTTTTATTCGTTCCAAATAAGTAGCATTTCGTATAACTTTGATTTTGCATACGCTATAATTTTGCCTTTTCATATACGAAGGTACACGTAAAATATGGTTTTAATATACAATGTATATATATGTTTTGCGCATAGGTTTGCCAGTCTGGCTTTTTTCCAAGACCATTCTAAAACAACATTCAAATACGAATAAAGTAGATTTAAAAATTGATTATCGATACGATTGATATGATTTGAAATTGATAGATTATCGTCTCGTCGACAAGCCAGCGAATAGTTTCAATATTTACAGTTGAGCCACGAAAAGAGCCAGTTTGATGTCGATCCCGAATGAACATCCTCTACTGGTGCATTATCTTGAGATGTATTATCCATCGAAGGTGTAATCACTGGCTCCAGGTTTTCATCGTTGAAGCTCCAAAAATTCCTGGTGGGCTCTGGCGAATCCGTTTCCCTATTGACTTCGTCATGATTCACGGAGTTCAAGATGGAATACGATCGATCCCGCGGAAGATTTACCAAATTGCTGCCTTGGCTCATACACGTGTTCGATATAACGTTCACGAAGCTTTGTAAGGGTAGGTCAATGGACGCGAACTTTGACTGAGAGTCCTTAAGCTGTTGTTTGCAAGGGTTGGTGGCACACTTTAAACCAGTCGCAGATTCCTTTTTCTTCTTGTGGTGGTTTTTTTTAATGTGCTTCTTACACTCCTCTACCTCCTTTCGTTCTCTATCCAGCCTCTCTTTCGCCGACTCAGCGGTTGTGGACGATGCCATGCATCTTTCTGCGACAATCGAATAAAATTGCAACTAAATTAATATGGAAGCTACGAGTAGATTGCCATTAGGATGTTCACGTCAAACGATATTTGTATGAACTAAGTTAGAGAAGCATTAGGTCGCCTCTTAGGGTTACATTTTGCGGTTTTACTTACATTAGATCACGTATAACGTAATGAAAGCAAGGGAAGAGAAACTTTCGAAAGGGCCAATTTTGTTCGAATAAGATACTACAAAATTGCATCGCAAAATGTGTAAGATTTCCGTTTTATCATCGCTTCATACGTTAACATATCTTGTAAACCTGTTACTATGTGATATTCTATACGTTTCGTTCGAGTAAAAACGACCCTTTCATAAGACTTACGGGAACTTCTATGGATGATCGTGTAGAATAATCTGTCAAAGCGTAATACAATAGTTACACAAAGAACATCTCTGAAAAATATTGCAAACCCATAGCGACAATTGTTTTACCGCGTGAATTACACTAAGATTTGTGGAACATAACGTTTTGTGGTAGCTCCCAAGTCACCTTGGCACAGTTGTTCTCTCTTTTTCAAGCAGGAATCTTCCAATGTACACTTGGTATCCTTCACAGCACTGCATTTTAGCTTGTCAGATGGTTTGCAAGGATCGCTCTTGGCGGAACAGCTGGGCCTGCTGGCTTTTTTGCAAGGATCATCCTTCTTCTCGGAGGCTGATCTTACTCTCTCGCAAGGATCCTCCACTTTCTTTACTTCTGGACCGCAGCTTGTCCTCTTTTTGCAAGGATCTTCTCTCTTACCACAAGTAGTCCTCGTCCTTTTGCAAGGATCTTCTCTCTTCCCGCAAATAGCTCTCACCTTCTTGCACGGATCTTCCTTCTTCTTTTCACAGGTTCCTCTCGTTTTCTTGCAAGGATCCTCCTTCTCCTTCTCGCAGGTCCCCCTCAATCTTTTGCATGGATCCTCTTTTTTACATTTAGTGCTCTCTTTCCTGCAACTGTCCACCTTTTTACATTTGGCGTCAGCGTTCAGCTTGCACTTTGCAGACGGCCTCTTGCACTTGTCCTCGTCTTTGCCACCTGTCAGCTTACACTTGGTCGATGGCTTCTTGCATTTGTCGTCGCTTTTCGAACGAACCAGCGGCGATCGCAGAAATTTGCATACAGACGGCGAAACGAACAAGCTCTGTCTCGCCTCTTTACTGTTTTTCATAGTGATCAGAGGGAAGGCGAAGGCTGGCAAAGAGGAATAGCGTTTCACGTTCTTCGGCACGTTCGTCGAATGATTTGAAAATGCCGACTGGGTGTAGTTTCTCCTGCCGGTGCATTTCGCCGATCTTCTGTCGCAGTCGCGATCGTTGCATTTCCTTCGACGTTTGCACGATGTATCTCTTTTCCTCGGCTTCGTGCAGATCGTACGACCCTCCTCTTGTCTGGAGCAGTCTCGTCGCTCTTCTCGCTCGCAGGATCTTCTTCGCCTCCTATCGCAGCTTCGATCTCTCCTAAATGATCGCGTGTTTATCAGAACATTGCCAATAGGAATTAGTTATCGCTGCGTATAAATCAACGTTAAAGTTAAGTAACGACGTACGATAGATACCACCGTAGTTCGAGTATAAACGCACGTGAATACACAGACGTGAAATAAATAGGAGTATATTTACGTGATCGTGTATTTACATTAACTGAAGTGACTATTAAATAAAAAAAGAATTTAATTGCTTTTAGTAACTTTTAGGAGAATCACACCATCGATATAATCTTTCTGGCACTGCTAAACTCCATCGAGACACACGAAGAATCCATTCTAAATGGAGCTACGTATTCCATTCAAAATGATTCACCTGTACCTTTTTCTCTTTAAACTTGAAAGTACCACAGTGTTTACTGTCATACTACTTCATTCGACGTTCAAAGAGAGACTCGTCTCTAAAGCGTTAATCGTTAACTAATTAAAATGTTCTTCCGATAAGCGAAACAGTCGTGCACGTTCACGCCAAGTTCTATCGCGTTTAAAAAGTCAAACCGAAGGATCGATTTACTTGCAGCGTTATCCAATGACAAAAGTGAAACTAAAGAAACGACAGAGTCGAAGATTCGCGTTATATACCTCTCTCTGCTGCATTTCCTCTCTGTTTGCCTCTTGCAATCCCGATCAGAAGGCCTGCTCCTCTCCATAGTCGTGCAAAACTCTCTCGACTGTTCATCCGTCTCATTCGGCCTGCACGTGGGATCTTTCTTCACCTCGTATTTCTCTATCTGAGTGGCATTTTTAATCTTCGGGCATTGGAACCTGTTATAATCGCACTGGGTCGGCGTCTGCAACGCAGGACAGCAATAACGTTTGCAAATCTTTTTATCCTTTTTACTCCTCGGCCTCTCCTGCTCGCACTTCCTCGCTCTCGGGCATCTGGCGTTGTTATCGCGACATTTCCTCGCCGCATTCACGCTGCAAGTGGAAATATTCAGCGAGTTGTTCGAGTTGAACGCGCTTTTCGCTCCGTTGCCAGTCCTCTTCGACACCGCTGGCTTCCTCGATAAACAAGAGGAATTCGAGGAAGATCTTCTGGTCGTAAACGGGGCGAACGAAGCCGGTGGTTTTCGAGAGCCCCCGTCCGAGCTTCCGGCCATCGACGACCTACCGTTGCCGGAGGAATTCGTTCGCGAGTTCGATACGCTTCTGCCTTCGTTTTGCTGCAATCTGACTTGCGTGGCGGCGCACGGCGACGACTTCACTCCTTGTCCCTCGTTTCGTCTGCTTAACTTCAACGGCGCGGTCGTGTTCTCTGGTATTCCAATTATCGACTCGAACGTACGGTTACCCTGGGTCTTGGACGATTGCCTGTTCCAGCCGTGACTGAAACCTCCGGAAGCTCTTGGAGCGAAATAGGTAGACGTCCGTGACGCAGCTTGCCTCTTCTCCGACGTTTCTGCGGAATCTCTGGCGAATTCCGTCGGTTCAGTTCGCGACATCTTCGCGGACGATTGAAAAGCACTCGTGTCATTCTCCGTTTCTCGAGCCTTCGCTTCACCTTCCATCGGATATCTTTCTTCCCCACGGTTTCCCATAGAGCGCCGCTGCGACGCGCTTCCGGTTACTTCCGAGTACCCCGGAGCCGACGGTTTCGAAAGGGAAGAAGCCTGTTTCTCCTGAGACGCGGCAGCTTTCTTTTCTTCGTCGAGTTCCATCGAAGAAACGTCTTTCGCGCTATCAGCCTCTTTCTCCGTTCGGTTTAATACCGGAGCTGCAGGTTTCTGGATTTTCTTTGGCGGTCGCGAGCAAAATCGAGCCACTGGCTGCGTCTGACTCGTTGCCGCTGACAGTTCCGATTTCAAAATCGGCAGATACTTTATCTCCTCTTTCTTCGGGCCAGCGCTTTGAAGCGCGCGAGCCGTCAACTCGCAGTTTGAAGTCTCCCGACTGGAAACGTTCGCTGGTCTGTCCACGTCTGAAATATTCTTACGCTCCAGGTTACTTTCCTTTTCCACGATATTAGCGTCTTTAGCGTCTACTTTCTTCACACGCTCGATCTTAGCCTTGTTCTCGATGGCTTTCGTCGTCAAGGACAGCGTGTCATTTTCACCGCTGTTTTCCATCCCCGAGCAGATGCTCTTCCGACGTGGTAGCATTCTACGATTTGACTGTTCGTGTTCGTGGTGTTCGTTTCGCGGTAGAATATCGCACTCGTAAGACTTTGCGCCAGGAACGAAGGCGAAGTCAACAGCCTGCTCGTTTCGAAGAGTCTTGTAACCTTTGAGTTTCCATTTCAGCGTCCTTGGCACAGGATTTCCATCCAGCAAAGACACCAAGTTGTCTTGTTTCATTAGACCCTGGATTTTTAAACATGTCATCGACGTTGCCTTCAGGTCCAGTTGAGAATCGTTGATGTATTTTGGCGTGAACGTTACGGTCGTGGTCACGGAATTCGGCGACACGGATTTCGAGACGGCATCCAGAGCATCGTTGGAGAATAAGGACGACGAGACGATGCCATTCGAAGGCAGACACTTCTTTTTGTCGCGATTGGCCGGCTCCTCTTTGCACGAGAAGTCGAAGAAATTCCAAAATCGACGAGACGACGATGTTGTGTGCACTTGCGACGACGACAGGTAATAACTTGGCACGAGATTTTTCTGTTTTGTTTCGAAAGAATAAAATTTCGCGTAAGATTACCTTCTATAATATCCAATGGATATTGCGATGATATTATTTTTCTTTTTTTTTTTTTTCTTTTTGCATTTACGGGAAATTTGAACGTCGATGTCTGACAATATGTGTACAAGATACAAAGGCTGTGTAGATTTAATTACGTAGAGGTAATTGGAGAATCTAATCTAAACGAAATGATTCAATTCACCGAAATATAATTTCATCGAAATCTAGACTTTCGTCTGACAGATTATTTTTATGGTTCACCGAGTACGTGAATTGATAGAAGCTTCTAGTTTATAATATTTATTCGAGCAAAATGATTTTCTATCCAAGCTGTTTTCGATCGTATTCGCGAAAACGTGAATTCGCGTATGATGGCAATTTGAGTGTCGGTACCTGGAAACTTTTTGTGGGTAAAACGTGAGAAAGATCCTGCAACACGAATGTCCTGATTCCTTTCATTGTTGGACGATTCTTTAAATCATTGGGAACCGATACGATGGATTTTGATTGTTTCGATCGTAATCACTTAGAATTTTGAAACGTGTGATTATAATTTTACAAGGGATATTCCATTGCCGTTGACTCAGCGACGCGGCATTTTGAACGATGACTGAACGTGCATTTAATTAACAATGGGGGATCGGCTGATCCACGGTTACCAAAACATTCGCCAATCGATCCTCGATTTCTACCTATCGATATGAACGAACAAGCGTTCGACGAATTAAAATGATCATCTTCGATAAACTGTTATTGGTATTTCCATTAGACGCGCGTAATATCAATAATATCGTAAGAAATATATAAAATATGGAAAATTCGAGATCAAATCTAAGTTTAATATTCCAATATCGTCTAAGTATTATTCATTCTTTAAGTATCATAATATTCGTCGGGTTATAAATATTCTCCGAGTATTATAAATATTTCTCTTTTAATTCTGATATTTTAGTCCAATTGAACTGTAGTTTGATATTAGTCGAGACTTTGTTTCGTATACAGGGTGGTTGGTAACTGGTGGTACAAGCGGAAAGGGGGTGATTCTACGCGAAAAAAGAAGTCGAAAATATGGAATAACAATTTTTCGTTCGAGGCTTTGTTTTCGAGAAAATCGACTTTGAATTTCCGCTCGGTACGCGTGCGGTTATAACGGATCACATTGTAGATTGTTGTCTCGATGAAAAAATTTAAAAAAAAAGAAAACAAAATTGTTTCTTCTGATATCTTTTCTAAATAAGTCAAAATTAAAAAGTTAATTCTGATATTTTAGTCCAATTGAACTGTAGTTTGATATTAGTCGAGACTTTGTTTCGTATACAGGGTGGTTGGTGACTGGTGGTACAAGCGGAAAGGGGGTGATTCTACGCGAAAAAAGAAGTCGAAAATATAGAATAACAATTTTTCGTTCGAGGCTTTGTTTTCGAGAAAATCGACTTTGAATTTCCGCTCGGTACGCGTGCACTTTATCGCGTCTCGTTATAATGAATCTCACTGTAGATCGTCGTCTTGGTGGAAAAATTAAAAAAGAGAAAAAAAATTGTTATTCTATATTTTCGACTTCTTTTTTCGCGTAGAATCATTCCCTTTCCGCTTGTGCCACCAGTTACCAACCACCCTGTATATCGTAGAATCTATTTTAAAGAAATTTCCTATGATACGCGTATATTAAATTTTCATGAAGATTCTACGCGAAAAAAGAAGTCGAAAATATAGAATAACAATTTTTCGTTCGAGGCTTTGTTTTCAAGAAAATCGACTTTGAATTTTCGCTCGGTACGCGTGCACTTTATCGCGTCTCGTTATGACGGATCTCACTGTAGATCATTGTCTCGATGGAAAAATTAAAAAATTAAGAAACAAAAATGTTTATTCTATATCTTCGACTTTTTTTCGCGTAGAATCACCCCTTTCCGCTTGGACCAACAATTACCAACCACCCTGTATACGAAACAAAGTCTCGACTAATATCAAACTATAGTTCAATTACACTAAAATATCAGAATTAACTTTTTAACTTTAACTTATTTAGAAAAGATATCAGAAGAAACAATTTTGTTTTCTTTTTATTTAAATTTTTTCATCGAGACAACAATCTACAATGTGATCCGTTATAACCGCACGCGTACCGAGCGAAAATTCAAAGTCGATTTTCTCGAAAACAAAGCCTCGAACGAAAAATTGTTATTCTATATTTTCGACTTCTTTTTTCGCGTAGAATCACCCACTTTCCGCTTGGACCACCAATTACCAACCACCCTGTATATCGTAGAATCTATTTTAAAGAAATTTCCTATGACACACGTATATTAAATTTCCATAAATCTACCGTGAAATTGTCGTAGCTTTGTCCGATCGTTATCGTCAGATTACAATTATTTACGCAAGTTCACGCTCTTACAAGCATCGACGAAGAAGTAGAACTCGGGTAGAATTATGTTTTCCATCTTCTAAATATCCCGATACGTATTTTGCCTCTTTGATAAACGCGCTCTATTTATACTCACATACATATTTACGCTATTGCTAAATGCGTAAATACTCGCAGTTTAGCTGTTACACATCGTATTAGATATTTGCCCGAGGTTACACGAATTTACCTATTTTTCCGGGAAAATACAAAATTCCCGAAACTCTAAATTTAACATTTGAGAAATCGTACGGCGATTTGACGTTAATTCGCAGAATTCAAAACTGACGTTAACAAATTTATAATATTAGATTGTCCGGGTAGTGTCTTTCTTTTACAGACACGTCTTTTACAACGAATTTTTATACAAACATGAAACCTAATCTGTCGAACATTGTGATCTTTATTTTGATAGAACAAAATCGATCATACGTAATTCGATACAATAATATAAAATGAAAAATGTTGTGCATCCATTATTCCTTATAAAACGAAAGAAACTTTTCGGACCACCTAATATAACAAATATTATAATATACAATATAAAAGTAGATAATAAGCTTCTAATCATCAAGAAGTATATTATAGTATTATAGTATTATAAATATAGTATTATATTATAGTATTATAAAGTAAAAATCATTATAAAGCATATTATAATATATTGTAATATGTAATTATAAATAAATAAATAAGTAAATGTCTAACAAATAGCAATGCAACGAATGTTCAAAATACGATCAATTTTATTTCGCTTTATTTCTCACATTTGTGAAAGTAGCGTCGGAATGGAACTTATACGGCGAACGTGACCCTGCGTTTGCACCGAGTTGATTTCTTCCCGTTGTTTCGTTTGCCTTTTGGATAACCGAGTTTTAGTATTTGACCGCGAGGTTCAGCGTCCTCCGCCGGAAGTCGTCGAACATTTCCCGCCTGATCCTCGGTCGAGGTCGGTTGCAGCACACCCCGTAGACGAGCTTCGTTGCTGGCGGCGTCCGAGTCATCCGGCTCAGGACCCTCGTTCGAGGATCCCGCGGCATGAGAACTTCCACCCAGCTGGCCTCGCCTTTCACTTGTGTCCAGTGATCGAAGATCGATCGAAACGGTTCCCATATTTTCTCGTTCGTGTTCGTGATAAACGCCTTTCAACAGAACGATCAATGTTTTAGCATTTTATTTCCATTCCTATTTCTATCGCCTCCTCTACCCCTCCTTTTTCTTTTTTTTTTTTTTTTTTTTTTGGAAGATGCTGCTGCTTGATGCAAAAAAATAGTATCTTACTTTTGCTAAAGTTGGTTGTATCTCGTTCGAGCGACAAGGAAATATCGTGGCAGAGAATAAAATCGTAGGCTAATTAGCTGTAAAGCTATATGGCAGGTGTAAAATGAAATTCGAAATTTTCAACACCTTACACGATCGCAGAGGCTGGAGAGCAGAGCCGAGAAAGACGCGTTAATAGACGGATAGAAAATATTGCAGGCAGTTAAAATAAATATATGCACGCAAGAAATTTTCCACTGTTTTATCGTTCAAGGCTGATGTATCCCGGAAATGAGAATCGATGAAAAAGTATATGACACTGGCCGGCTGTTATTGCTTGTAAATTATATTTGACTTTTTGCTGGAACGAAGCGGCGCGGCCAAGTACAAGTAGTTTAAATAGACGCATTGAAAAAGTGTATTAATTTCGAGCGTTTCACTCGACTAAGGTTAAGAAATTTCATTTCTCAGAAATGTCTAGTAGAGGTTCGCTGTGAGCTTTTCCGCTGGATGTACCTTGCTCTTTCCGTTTTATATGAAAAAATAGACAAGTTTCGTGGTCGAATGTGCAACAACGAAATCGAAGAATTACGATACCCGCGAGGGAGTCTTAAAAATCGGCGCCAAAGATTGTCTGGTGAACGTCCTGATTTCGTTCATGTCCAACGTTTACGAAATGTTACAACACCGCATGTATTCTTCCCGAGCGTTTAATACTTTTCAATTTTCTGCACCAGCGAAAAGGAATTTTTAATTCCACGACATTGTCTCGTCGTCGGGCGAACGACCAATTTTTCACGTACACGGTGAAGTGGTTCTCGGCAAACGAAGAATAATTTGTTTCATCTGTTTATCGTAAAGTTGGCCAAATAACACGTTCCTTCTGTCTGAGTAACTTGTCTAATTTCTACGAGATTAAACGTCAACTTTCCTACCACTTTTTCCTACTTTAAAGATAACATCGAACATATACGTCGAAGTAGCAAAAGACCGAAGAATATCGAGATATAATTCGTCTCGACAGCTATAGCTTTAGCCTCTAGAAAATTTTTATATTCGATATTTAACCTACACCTAACAGGTTTTCGCGTAATATCAAATTATATCGAAATTATATCGAAAATTGTATCTATTGGGTTGGCAACTAAGTGATTGCGGATTTTGTCAATACCATCCAATGGCAAAATCCGCAATCACTTAGTTGCCAAGTACACAATTTCGTAAACGTTGCACATGAACGAAATTAGGACGTTCACAAGATAATCATTGGCGCCGATTTTTAGCACTTCCTCGCGAGTATTGTAATTGTTCGATTTGTTGCACATTCGACCACGAAACTTGTCTATTTTTCCGTATGAGATATTGGGCTGGCAACTAAGTGATTGCGGATTTTGTCATCAGATGGTATTAACAAAATACGCAATCACTTAGTTGCCAACCCATTATCTCATACAAAGTGACGTCAAGATAAAAAATCAGCAGAATGCACGTTCGCTTTATTTCTTCATAATTCTTCATCGTTCAGACTTTCTATCCTGTTGGGTTGGCAACTAAGTGATTGCGGATTTTGTCATTGGGTAGTATTGATGAAGTCCGCAAACACTTAGTTGCCAACCCTATATTTCATATAAAGTGACGTCAAGATAAAAAATCGACAGAATGCACGTTCGCTTTATTTCTTCATAATTCTTCATCGTTCAGACTTTTCTATCCTATTGGGTTGATTTTGTCATTATCACCTAATGACAAAACCGCAATCACTTAGTTGCCAACCCATTATCTCATACAAAGTGACGTCAAGATAAAAAATCGACAGAATGCACGTTCGCTTTACTTCTTCAGAATTCTTCATCGTTCAGACTATTCTATTCTATTTGGTTGGTAACTAATGATAAAATCCGCAATCACTTAGTTGCCAACCCATTATCTCATACAAAGTGACGTCAAGATAAAAAATCAGCAGAATGCACGTTCGCTTTACTTCTTCATAATTCTTCATCGTTCAGACTACTCTATTCTGTTGGGTTGATTTTGTCATTGCCACCTAATGACAAAACCGCAATCACTTAGTTGCCAACCCATTATCTCATACAAAGTGACGTCAAGATAAAAAATCGACAGAATGCACGTTCGCTTTATTTCTTCATAATTCTTCATCGTTCAGACTTTCTATCCTATTGGGTTGGCAACTAAGTGATTGCGGATTTTGTCATTGGGTAGTATTGATAAAGTCCGCAATCACTTAGTTGCCAACCCATTATCTCATACAAAGTGACGCCAAGATAAAAGATCAACGGAATGCCCGCTCGCTTTATTTCTTCATAATTCTTCATCGTTCAGACTATCCTATTCTGTTGGGTTGTTTTTGTCATTACCACCTAATGACAAAACCGCAATCATTTAGTTGCCAACCCTATATTTCATACAAAGTGACGCCAAGATAAAAGATCAACGGAATGCACGTTCGCTTTATTTCTTCATAATTCTTCATCGTTCAGACTATTCTATTCTATTGGGTTGATTTTATCATTATCACCTAATGACAAAACCGCAATCACTTAGTTGCCAACCCATTATCTCATACAAAGTGACGTCAAGAATGCCCGCTCGCTTTATTTCTTCATAATTCTTCATCGTTCAGACTATCCTATTCTGTTGGGTTGTTTTTGTCATTACCACCTAATGACAAAACCGCAATCATTTAGTTGCCAACCCTATATTTCATACAAAGTGACGCCAAGATAAAAGATCAACGGAATGCACGTTCGCTTTATTTCTTCATAATTCTTCATCGTTCAGACTATTCTATTCTATTGGGTTGATTTTATCATTATCACCTAATGACAAAACCGCAATCACTTAGTTGCCAACCCATTATCTCATACAAAGTGACGTCAAGATAAAGAATCAACAGAATGCACGTTCGCTTTATTTCTTCATAATTCTTCATCGTTCAGACTTTCTATCCTATTGGGTTGGCAACTAAGTGATTGCGGATTTTGTCATTAGGTAGTATTGATAAAGTCCGCAAACACTTAGTTGCTAATCCTATATTTCATACAAAGTGACGTCAAGATAAAAAATCAACAGAATGCCCGCTCGCTTTACTTCTTCAGAATTCTTCATCGTTCAGACTATTCTATTCTATTTGGTTGGTAACTGATGACAAAATCCGCAATCACTGCCAACGCAATATTCTACGCAAAGAACGCTAAAACGATGGGACACGGTGTAGGAAATTCGTAACGTCCAGTGGAAATAAGACGACAGAATTATATCGTTGCGTTTTATACTCTCGGTTATGTAAATCGAAGGGTTGAGGGTTCAGAGTCGTGCGCAAGCGATTCTCTTAATTCCTTTTCCGCCTACTTTTAATTGATTCAATTAGAAGGGCAAATACACGATTAAACAAAGCCCCGGATACTTTTGAAATGCCGTGAAACGCAACACTTCGGTAACGTTTCCCCCGACAGTACTTGGAGAACCAGCCATCGGCAAGTTTTACTCATTAAGTAAGGCATTATCATGGCCGCAACGTCTGAAGCAACGTTCTGCAACGATATGCAATCAAGTGCACAGACGAGCGGCTCACTTAAATTACTGCTGCAGAGTTATCGAACGTAGGACGAGAACTTGGCTCGTTAACGCGGTGGCCTCGGAATCACACGGGCCAACTTTCAAATTCACAGATACCGATATGCGTCGATTTTCCAATCGGTTAATGACCGCGCGTGGAAACGTCAGATTTTTTTTTGTTTCCTGGGATTTTTAATTGACGCGAAACTATATTTTTCCACGGCGAATAAAATTCGACTGGTAATGAATCACCCGATATATCTTGCGAAACGTTCCCATCTCCCTTTCGAATCTTTCAAAATCCAAAAACCGGTGATTATTAGGGTTCAGAGAGAGAGAGAGAGTAATTTTTACAGAATCGAAGAACAGAATGGTCGTGGAATGCCAAGAAACAAGTTACCTTCGAGGAGGAAAGAAAACTTGCGCGTTCATATAATGGAAATTCATGAGAAAGAAAAGCGTATGAGTAGAAAACACTGTCGCGTCTTAATCGTGAAGAAAGTTCAATGTTTCGCTTTAATTTAGACAAATCGTTTGACAGTTGATTTAGAAAAGTGGAAAGATAATTAACTAACAATCTATTGCTACTTTTTTTCTCCTTTTCTTACAGCTTCCTATAGAGACGACGTTGCGACACCATATAATTAGCATTATTAGCATTATTATTCTAATATTTGGAAAGAGAAATTCCATTTAATTCCACGGAGTATTCTGATTGATGTGTAGAAGATTTCCCAATAAGAAGAGAAGATTTTTCAATTTGTACCACTTGCAGCGTGTTTTCTACGAGTATTGCAATGTCACTCGAAGAGAGAAATTCGAATGCTATTTTAATTTGCCAATCAGGTAGACGCAATTAACTGGTGAAATGAAAGTAGATATCAGGATCGAGGGAACGTAAAGAACGAATATTAGTTTGAGAATTCTGTAAGGAAGCTGAAAAGGTAGTTCATCCAGCATTCTTCGTGCTGTTCTTGTGAAAATGAACAATCGTAGCAGCTATTCAGACGATAATCCGTGTAACGACAAATATAATCGCGTGAAACTTGCATCGTATTTTCTCCACGCATGACCAAATATTTTTGACAAATTTTAAGTCGCTCGATTTATAATAATCTACTATCTTTTATTTGTAAAAACTCGCTCAGAAATACAAGAAATATTGCCTTGAATTTATTTATTTCATTTGAACGATCGCTAAGATATATTGGACAACAGAATTTCTGAAGATCAATTTATTTCGTTGATGGATCGGTGTCGGAAGAAGATGAAGATTAAACGTAACATATAATTCGACCATCGCCACTGTTCCATTTTTCCACTCACTTTTCTCAACTTCCCCATCGCGTTTCGGATAAATCTCTTGGTAAGATCTTTACGTTCTTTACTTTACTTTACTTTACTTTACTTCCTCAAGATACGCAAGATACTTCAAGATAAGAAAGTCGAAGAATGGCCATTTTTTACATTCTTCTCTCACATTGGGAAAGTGGTTGTTCCATTGTACGAAAATTCCACGATTCGCGCAGCTTCGTCTTTCTATTATTCAGTTGGCAACTAAGCGATTGCGGATTTTGTCATTAGAAGGTATTGACAGAATGCGCAATTACTTAGTTGCCAGCCCAATAGCTGGGATAATTCCAGTTTCAGCGAATGGCAAAGAATCGTTTAAAATGAAACTTCCTTCGATTTATTACCGATTTATGTTACGTTTCTATATTAATTTATGTGTCTTATCTTCTTATTTTCTACGTTTTATTTTCACATTTCTTTGCTTTCTTTATACATCTTTATTTACGTACTTATATACAGGGTAACGTGTACAAACAGACACGAGGTGATTCCTCATGAAAGAATAAGAACAAAATATGGAATACAAAGTATACGTTTGGAAGTAACGAACGTTTTTCATTCAAGGTTTAGTCTGCGAGAAAATCGAGTTTGACAATTTATCGATATTCATATTTGAACGCGGTTAATTCCGGACCAGACAGCACTAGATAATCGACAAGAGGTCGTTCTATTGTGTTGGCAACTAAGTGATTGCGGCTTTTGTCATTGCAACCTAATGGCAAAATCCGCAGTCACTTAGTTGCCAACCCAATACACGTGAAACTAAGTCGAAAGTGCGGAATAAAATTTCTTCTCAAGACGCTTTGTTAATTGCTTGTAAATTAAATTTGCAAATTTATCATACGCACGTAAACACCAGATCGATTCTCAACTGAACGTTCGAACTGCATTTTCTCGAAGATAAAACCTCGAACGGACAAATTTTACTTCACTTCTTTTTACTTACAAACGCTTCGGCAGTAACATCCTACCGATTGTTTGTTCGTACTCAGTCGGTAGTTAGCCACGTTCAAGTATAGCGGATAAATTTTCAAACTCGATTTCCCCAAAAACTAAACCTTAGATCAACAAACTTTGTCGCATATTTTGTTCTTATTTTTCCATATTTATTTATATACTTATATATATACAGGGTGGTTGGTAACTGGTGGTACAATCGGAAAGGGGGTGATTCTACGCGAAAAAAGAAGTCGAAAATATGGAATAACAATTTTTCGTCCGAGGCTTTGTTTTCGAGAAAATCGACTTTGAATTTCGCTCGGTACGCATGCACTTTATCACGTCTCGTTATAACGGATCTCACTGTAGATCGTTGTCTCGATGGAAAAATTAAAAAAGAGAAAAAAAAATTTTTATTCTATATTTTCGACTTCTTTTTTCGCATAGAATCACCACCTTTCCGCTTGGACCACCAGTTACCAACCACCCTGTATATCGTAGAATCTATTTTAAAGAAATTTCCTATGATACACGTGTATTAAATATTCATAAATCTACCGTGAATTTGTCATAGTTTTGTCCGATCATTATTGTCAGACTACAATTATAAATATATTATAAACATTTCTCTTTTAATTCTGATATTTTAGTCCAATTGAACTATAGTTTGATATTAATCGAGATTTTGTTTCGTATACAGGGTGGTTGGTAACTGGTGGTACAAGCGGAAAGGGGGTGATTCTACGCGAAAAAAGAAGTCGAAAATATGGAATAACAATTTTTCGTTCGAGGCTTTGTTTTCGAGAAAATCGACTTTGAATTTTCGCTCGGTACACCTGCGGTTATAACGGATCACATTGTAGATCGTTGTCTCGATGGAAAAATTAAAAGAAATTTTTATTCTATATTTTCGACTTCTTTTTTCGCGTAGAATCACCCCCTTTCCGCTTGTACCACCACCACCCTGTATATAAAAGAAGCGGCGTAAAATTTTCCAGGGCGAAACGAGGTCGCGGATGGAAGAAACTTAAAAAGCGATGTAAAAAGACTTGCATATTATAAAAGACGTTTTTTATACTACGTCGAATAAATTGGACATAGGTGGAAGTAAAAGAAAAGGAAATATTGGATAGCTTAATGATTTCTTTCGCTCGAAATACCTCTGCTACGAATAATAAAACGTTGGGACGTGGGGAGACCGAGTTCCATTGGAGCATGCTCCGTACCGGAAACAAACGTCAACGGCGAACAGATCGATGATTCGCGTCCATGGAAACGGCGGATGGACCAATGCGAGGCTATTCTCCTTTCCGGACAGGCGCATCTGCCTTTTCCCTCTCGTCTCTTGCTACCCTACTGAAAGAAAAACGCGGTTTCTTCTACCAACGAGAATCAAGTGATATTTATCTGGATGCACCGTGGCGAAACGAGCAACGTTTCCTGCGTAATGATAACATCGAACACCTCTCGTCAAATTTACCATCCAACAGAATTTCCATAAATCGGAACTTTTTATAAATCCTAAATTACCTATTCACTATCAATTCAGTATATCACGACCGAGACAGATGTATCATTAGGTCAGGTGGCAAACGTGCGAAATAAACGAGGAAAATCGAGTTTCTTTAGGAAATTGAAAAATAACCAGCGGAAGTACAGGCTTCTTCTTACGAATTCCGAGAATTTTAATTCGACCATTCTAGAAATGAAAATTACACGATTCCAAGAAACCTTAGAAATGTTTAGAGTCGAAATATTGACTGGAAAAATTCCCTTTGAAAACGATCGAACAAATTTAAATCGTCCAATTCCCGAGACAAAAGCAGTCCCAAGTTATTGATTTTCGAAAAACAAATGCAAACGCCACGCGTTATTATCAAAATAAGAGTAAATTTCCGCGAATTTATTTATCTAAATTAAGTTAAAAAAAAGAATCTTTCGCCTTAAAGCATCTGATATGTCGCTGATGAAATTCTCATAGTTTTATCGCGTAGTCAATTCGATTATTTTTCGAGAGGAAACGTGTCGCAATCTCTGGCGAGTTCCGGGCGAAATCTCGAGAGGGAAGAACGCGTTTTCCCGTGTTGGGTGCGCGGGACATCGCGAGGCCGCGTCCACCCGACACCTCAGGGTTAATTAATTTAAAACAAAGTTAAAGTCAGGTGACGTGCAGCCACCAACGCGAGCGAATGCACTCGAGCGAGCGTCGTTGGTAACGTAATACGGAGTCGGACTACCTGACCGATCTGACAGTAAGCTCGAAACAAAATCGAATCGGTGCACGAGGAGCATCCGTACAGCTGGAACTCGTTTATAAACAAGCGTGTCCTTTTGGTCTTCACTCGAATCGATTGAAAAAGAAAAACGAGTAACCAAAAAAAAAAAAAAAAAAAAAAAAAAGAAGAAAAAGGTAACGAAAGAAGAAAAAAGGAACAGAGAAAGGCATCGCCTTAATCTTTTCCTTTTAAAGTCGCGAGCTAATTCCACTTGTGCCATAAATATCAAATTCTGCGTCCGCTGAGCTTCATTCCCCTTTTTTCCTACAGTTTCACTTCCTGTGTTTTACTTCCTCTTCCATTTTATGGGTTAACCAGACGATCTTTTCGAATTGGTTTTTATTTATTATTTTTTTTACAAGTGTCTTTTTTTTTTTTTTTTTTTTTTTTAGTAGATAGTTGAAGATCGATGGACCTTAAAAGCTTTGCGAAAAAAGAGAACGGTATCTTTCTCGTTCGATCGAATTAACGTTGAAACAAGATGAAATTAATATGTGGATATTAACTTTGGTGGTTAGATGGGATTCTCGTGTAACGACGATAAAAGCAATTGATTTCTGTGAATTTTTTTTTTTTTTTTAGACTAACTGTACTAGTTGTATGGAACTAGACCTTTTTGACATGTAAATAGATAGTCGTGAGGTACAAATGTAATTCTTTTGTTTCGGTTAATTGTTTATCGTATATCATACAAGTCTTGTTGATCATCTTCGACAACGTAACTATTGTTGGTTTCAAGCTACATAGTTTACGATAGGATCGAACCTATTTTTGAAAGAAAAACGTGAAAAATTGTAAGGTGGAGATATTAAACGTGTTGGTTTATTAAAGAGGCGAGTGATAAAATTGTATTAGGTCATCCCATAAGTTCGTGCCGTTTTTCGAGCGGTTACATATGTTATTTTTTTTAAACACCTATGAATCGTTGTCTCAGGTATTTTCAGAACATTTGACATCTCTCGAACTGTCAAACTTCGTGATTTTTCAACAAGATCCCGAATTTTATCTTCGTCTGTCCGAGGAGGACGCCCGGAGCGTTCCTCGTCTTCTAAACAGAAATTCCCAGCTCTAAAACGTTGGAACCACTTCCTACAGGTGCGTGATGAAAGCGCATTTTCTCCGTAAACAGCATATATGGTTTTCGTGGAAATTGTTACAGAACTTCCTTTCCGAAATTCATATAACACGAGATGTCGAAAATGGATACGCATTTCACTGTTCTCCATCAGCTAAGCTCAAGTGCATTGGTCCCTTATCGCCGTATGTTTATAAATCGACACATGAAATGTATACACAAAAGTCGTCACGAACTTATGGGATGACCTAATAATAGTCAATTATATTAAAATCACTTTAAGTACAAGTACAGAGATAGCGTATACCGGTTGTAATCGTTTAGTGTTGCTGTCCAACTATGCGCTCACTATTCGATTAACTATTCGACTATATGACTCCTAGAGAGCACGTTCGTCTATTTATTACAAAAGGTCTAATTATTATAAAAGGTTCAAATGTAACTCCGGTTGACGATTACAAATAACGGAGTTTGATTACCTTTAGACATCTAGCAAACCAAAACAACGTTGGCATTCCAAGGCACAATAATGTGTGGCTGATGAAAAGAGAGTTTGCGTTTCGTCCCGGGACTACCGGTGGACTCGTCATTAAGGCTATGCCCGGTAGTCCCTGCCTTAGACGTAGAGGGAGTCTCGCTAGGTGCGGTATTTGTATCAATCACTCGTATATTCGACCGCTAGCGAGTTAGACAGACAGATTCGTTGTCGTCGTAGCCCTCTAGTGTTGGCGGTTGGTACCAGCGGCTCGACCTGTCGGCGTCCTATTGATACCGATCCGCCACAAATATGAGTCTCTGCCGGTTGAAATTTTGCTTTGACAAAATTGCGTGCCGCTACAATTTTAATGTTTTATCGTTTGGAAGAAACGTTCAGTTTTTTCGGCAGACAAGTTGCGTTTACGTCGTTCCAAGAAATGTTATAAACGAATAATCAAATAGAAATTTATGGCTCAGTCCCTGGGGAAATTTATTACAAAGCGAACAAGTTTTGTCCGAAATTGATTAATCGATTAGCTTTTTAGTTATCGTGCAGACTAACTCAAAAACGTTAATACACAGCAAGAAGAATCGAAATAGGAAAAGTCAGATGTGCACTGATACAACTAGCAGATAGCCTAAAAAAATTCGTAAAAGTCATTTGCTTCTGTTGTTGTTACGCGTCCATCTGCCCTTAACTATGAAAAAGTCATGGTAAAAGATAATTTAAAAAAGTTAAATGCGGCGAGTTAAAAAAATGGTAATATGGAACACCTAGGAAACTTGTAAATAAATTTTAGGAAACTTTACTTTTACCGTAAAAAATTAATATCTCTCCTAAATAGGAAAGACAAATAAACAAATAAATATAATAAATCCAATTTTCATTATTCATCGCATCTTTTATCTATCGTCATCGTCATCGGTAGCGGTATCATTGCCATGTTCCATACGTTACGTACATTCAATGTGTTCCGTATTAAATAGGAACGTATTTAGGCAGAAAAATGATAATTATGCTAAGAAGAGAATAAATTTAACAGGAAAAATCTTCTCTCTCAAAAGGCTCGAAAACAAATGTGTTTAATGAAAAAACACGCATTTTTTAATTTACCTGCATTAAAAAATTGTACTATTTTAACGCAACGATCAGCCGCATCGTCAAAGATAGTTTCCCAAGTGAAGTCTTTTGTTCTTGCGGATCGATTTTGTCGGTTACTTGCCGAGACATTGCGGCGTTTCGTATTAAGTGCGATATCACGTATGAATTAATTAGTATCTATGATTTTAATTAAAAATACAATGTTTTATTGCATTCCGATAATTTCATCGACGATACGTTTTTCATATATACAGTGGCTGTGAAAATATTTGCGCATAACCTCATTCTCCAATGAAACTGTCTTTTTATCGGCTTCTACATTCCATTTCTGTAATATCAAATTTTTGTGATTGTATTAAAATACCATTAAATGATACGATATTTAAAATATCTGAATCTAGTTAGTTGGTATGTACTGCTATGTATAACAAATACAATTCCGTGCAAGTACTTTTTACAGTCATTGCAAACATAATATAATGATTGGTACAAACGAATCACTAACATACATACATACATAACATATGATAGAAATCCACTTATCTGAACTTGTTTGGAAGACAAACAGTTTATATAATTGGAGTTCATGTAACAGCAGCTCTCCAATTATTTATTCATTTATTCATTTATTTAAACGAGAAATGACAATAAACTCTTTGGCATATAAGATGACAAAGCAAGAGAAGGTTGCAGTTAAATATTGTGTACATATATATAGATTAAAGTACACGTTCCAGCGAGTGTTTTAAGGAGACTATGGTTCGCCAAAATAAATCTGTTTCCACATGAAATTAGTTGGTACAATCTAGTACGCGATTAAAACAACGACAATAACCATAAATTGCGCGATGTCGATTAACCTGAAACAAATTATTATTTCGAAGACACCTTCAAGGAACGTTAAGAGAGAACTGCCGTATCACGTTAAAACAGCGAACAATATTCTTGGCTATTTTACTTAGGAATAAAACGTCGAATATTAGTCTCCATTTGCTCAGTGTCTGTAGATTCAAGTTATAGAAAATTTCGTCATGAATAATAGAGAAATCTATCATATCATAATCTGCCAATGTTTATCTGGTCTGGCCGCAAGCCCGAGGGATTTAACTGAATTTTCTTCGTATCATTGGTGTGCGAGAGACGACAGGGAAATCGGATGAGACAGCGATATTTTGAAATTGGTCTGAATCATCGACAATATCTACTATTTTTCTGAAGTAAGTTATTATTATAGCAATTATGTAACACAGGTTCGGCGATAGTATATATACATATCATATAATATTAGGCTGTCCGGAAAGTTTCTTTCATTTTATAAAGAAGTAATACACGCACAATGTTTTTGTTTATATTACTTTATTGAATTATACACGAACTTAATAATAGAAATAAAACGAAATGAATTGTTGAAAATAACAACACGAGTTCGTGCTCGCCATCTATATTCAGATGCGCTAGTTACAATAAATAGTAACTAGAAAATAGTTCTAGATACAATCGATAGATTTAGTTGATAGGTTTAAGATGCTCTTTTGTTTTTATCCCTAGTCCATGTAAGAAAATGCGATAAAGGTTTTTCGGCTCTGAACGGTGTGATAGATTTATCCAGAGAATAAAATAATAGCTATTGTGATCCTACTTCTGAATACAGAAATAACAGCATGGATAATATCCAATTCAATAAAATAATATAAAACAGAAATTGTTGCTCATCTATTATCACCTTATGAAACGAAAAAAACTTTTCGGACAACCTAATACAATAATATTATAATATACTTAATATAATATATTATAATATATAATATAATAAACCTAACCAAGCTAATAAGCCGAAACGAATAAACTACTGTGCTATAATGTGTTTCGTTCGTATAGTAGGAGGTTAGATTCAGATAAACGAATTGAAGCAGCAAAAGTTCAGGTAATCGAGTATCTATTAAAAATTTCATCCAGACAAATCCATTTCTATACCGTATGCGTCAGTTTTAAATTTCGATTTCTAAGATTCTAGATCCGATTGTCTCGAAAGAATGGGAATGATTTACACGTAAGAAGGAATAATAACGGAGGAAGATTTTTGTGCGTAGAGAATAAGAACGAAAGGAGGTAGGAAGAAGAGGAACCTTATCGCAGAAAGCGGAACCATTTCTCGCTGCTCTTCGACATCTCGTTCGCTCGACGATTTCCTTATTGTTTGTATAATCGATAAATTGTGCGCCTAGGGGAATACATACGGGATGCTTCACGGTGTAAAAACCGCGTAATCTACTGCCGTTCGTGGGCGGGGCGGGTATCGAGCAAGAGCCAGCAACGAGACGGACTCGGAAGACTATAAATCTCACGATACAACTTCGACTTCCGGTTTCCCTGTCTTTCCACAACACGTCGATTCCTAATTCATTTGAAACTTCCCAGAAAGTTCGACGATAATTTCAATGACTCACTTATCCAGCTGTCCTAGTATATTCTAAGAAATGAGAAAACGAATTATTCCACAGAATCGTTCTGGATAATAGAACTACGTACCTTTGTAAGATACCAGGAAGGAAACTTTGATATTATAAATGATTTTATAATACACATGTTACACTGTTTCAAATAATTAGAGAATTGCTGCTATGATTCGTTTCATGGTATTTACCGATGAAGCAAGTACAAGAGAAGAACCGTGCTCGATGAATCTGGATGTATTCGATGATACTGTAACAACAATTGATTCGAAGATAATAATCAAAAAACAGATATATACGGAAGAAGCGATTATAAAAATGAAAATGACAGAGGTGTTCTGATTGCTCGGAACGATACATTGTTTCTTAAACGCACATCTAAATAATGTATATCTATAGAAATAATCTATAATGATCCTATATTAACAATTTCTATCAACAAAGATCTTTCGACATCTTACGAACATCAAAAGAAAAACGACGAACATTCTTCGAATTATTAAATAACCTGATTACAAAAATTGTTCTTCTTATTATTATTGTATTCTTAATATTGTCATCAGATCGCACGTTTCATAGTATTAAATAGTTTATAGCCGTACATAATACGAAACGATATTGAGACTTAATATATGCATCGACTTAACTAAATAGTATCTATATGAATGCTGTGACAGATACAATGGTGTACAAATACTTTTTCTGCATGCCACTGTATATATTTCTTTATCAACTTTCACCGATCTCTGTTCAATACTTTCACAAATATTAACTACGATATACGAATATCTACGAGCCGTGGAATTCTATACTAGCGAATCGTTCAAAGGATCGACGAGCGCGAATCGTGTAAAGCTACCTAAAAGTCGGCGTAGTTACTGTCACGCTAGTCCGGCCGGCATCAAAGTGGCAATCGGTGCCGATTGTGTCAAAACCCTGGCCCGTGTCTACGCGAAGCGTTTCGCGTATTGCTCGACGTGGCTAGGCGATTTCGTGTGCGTTCTCTGCTATCCGAAACCGATGGGCGTTGCTCCATCGTAACGCGATACGTTTGTACTCTCCTCTGCCTATGTAAACGTACTCGCGGACCACGTACCCACGCGTGTGCACATTGTTCTTCGTGTATTGGTAACCGCGAAACGTGGTCGGTGATAACAGCGTATCATGACGTTCGATTTCCTGCGTTTCGATAGTTGTCGAACGATATCGATACGCTGGAACACAGAGATGGAAAATATCGGGGAAAACGCATTGCTCTTTGCAGCCCACTTTGTCGCTTCTTACCGATCATTTATCGTACACGGACACTCGGCGGTGAATTGTTTTTCATCGGTTTAGAATTTCGTGATTCGAAAATTTCTTAATTTTCGCTTGATAAATACGGTGAATTATCGAAAAATCGCGCAAGTCCAATGGGTAAGTTGTGCATTTTGCAGCTATTTTTGACTGCATGTGTATGTGTGTGTGTTTGAGGTTCGAAAATTTCTTAATCTTGGGAATAGTAGATATGGTGAATTATTTAAAAACGATATAAGACTAATGGGTAGATATTGTGTATATTTGTGTATTGTGGTGCGAAAGTTTCTCAAGTTTGCGAACAACAGATACGGTGGATTATATGAAAACGATGTAATGATGTAGATTGTGAATTTGGAAATTTCAAAATGCGCAATGCGCAAAGATATATAAGATACGCAAAGTATGGTACTCTTTATGATACTTAATGGCTGAAAAGAATCTTTGCCTAGCTTCTATTCTTTAGATTCTACTCATTAAAGTATGAATTTGCATAGATCTCCGTAGTCTACTAACAAGACGGTTAAGTAACTTTTCCAGAAATTGCTGGATCCTATAGTTTTTAAACGCAAAATTCGTAAATGGCGCCACATAATCCACTTTCAAACAAAAATTGCAAATTATATTTTCTCGAACTTGTACCAAATTACTATGTACTATGCTCGTACAACATATCACGCGGAATTACGGCACTAAACTTCCTCCACCTCGTTAAACTTCCACGATACAACAAGATATCTCGTCTTCCTCTTTCACAGAAGGTCACGTTTGTTCGAAGATCAGCACGAAGAACAACCACGTGAGGTTCCTCAAGCTGTACCTAATGTCCTAAGTACCTGAACGAACAGCACATTCAGAGGATTCTATCGGGTTGGCAACTAAGTGATCGCGGATTTTGTCAAAATCTTTGTTGCCAACCCAATATTATTTCGAATGACGATAGTTACGCTGCTCGTACACGAGGACACGGCGAATTCTTAGCTGGAAAATACGAGCACAGGACCCGAGGCTCAGCAGATAGTAAGAGAGAAGAGACGCATTCGTGGGAACGAAGAAAGTAAGTAGAAAGGGTGAAATGGAAGAGAAAGAGAGAAGAGGAGGCATCGTGTCGATCCTATCAGAGCCCCGAATCTTGGAATTCGAATTTGTCTCCTTATCTACGGATTCCATCGTAATTGCTTATCTACGAGGCGCTTGCTCGCCAGGACAGCCATATCCACCTACTTTATGCGACGCGATCCGTCGACCCACGAGAAGACACGCATGTATGCACGTTTTCTCGCATGTTTCCGTCACGCGAAACCATCCTGCCAAGGTTCGGGACGTTTATCGCCGGTAGGAAATCGTATACACGTCTCTCCTTTGTTTTTTCTCGCGTGTTTCTGGTCGCGCGACGGCCATTCGCTCAGGGTTTCTTCTTCCTCCGGGCCATAGTTCCGGTGGCGCCTTCCTCCAAACGGTGGTAGCATTGTTTTGACACGGTATCCGTATCTTTGCACCTACTATGCTACAGCTCGTCCCCAATCCGTTTCGATCTGCACGAATCGCTCGTGATTCCGTGTTGCTAATTGCGAGTAGAAGGTACGAGGAGGAATATGTTTATGTAGAGGTGCGAAGATTTTTGGAAGCTTGTTTGGTGTGTGAAGAGAGGAAAAGAGATGAAATAATGTTATTTATTGATGAAGAATTTCAACAAAGACATCACTGTTTTATACGAAAAGTTAATACACGCTCTTTAAATCTTTTGCGCTTTGCAGGAATTAAATCTACGTATCTGTTTAATAATTCTAACGAAGATTTCACCTTTTGTTACTAATAACCGGAAAATTAAAACGGAAAAGACCAACATCGATCAGTAACATCTAACGTTGTAATATCATTAACCTACCTCCAAGAAACTCTTTTTAATCTTCTTTCTTTCAAAATTTACTTAACCACACAAAATATTTAGTCAGAACATTCCTCTGCAGTGTAAATCACTCAAAAAATTCCTATTCTACGCGAACAATAGTAATTAAGCTCAGTCCACATGATAATATCATAAACCCTCTCAAACCTTCTCCATTTTAAAATTTATGTAACCAACTACTTGATCAAAGATTTATATTAACCATCAGTTTCACCAAAAACACTTCTCATCCAAGACACGACCTAACCCAAAGGTTAACCCGCCCAGAACAAACACCGATCAACCACGCCCAATATGAAAATGCCATTAACCTTTTTAAATTCCCTGCATTTCAAAACCAGTGTAAGCAAACTATTTAACAAGAACACGTACTAACCATCAGTTTCACCAAAAACGATTCTTATGCAAGACACGACCTAACCCAAAGGTTAACCCGCCCAAAACAAACGTCGATCAACCATGTCCAACATGATAATACCATTAACTTCCTCAAACGCTCTTCATTTTAAAATCAATGTAAGCAAGGTAACTACTTAATCAAAGATTCATACTAACCATCAGTTTCACCAAAAACGCTTCTTATGCAAGACACGATCTAACCCAAAGGTTAACCCGCCTAGAACAAACGTCGATCAACCATGCCCAACATGATAATGCTATTAACCTTCTTAAACCTCCTGCATTTCAAAACCACTGTAAACAAAGTAACTACTTAATCAAGAACGCATACTAACCATCAGTTTCACCAAAGACACTCCTCATCCAAGACACGACCTAACCTAAAAGTTAACCCGCTCAGAACAAACGCCGATCAACTACCTCCAACATGATAATACCATTAACCTTCTTAAACCTCCTGCATTTCAAAACCAGTGTAAACAAAGTAACTACTTAATCGAGAACAAATACTAACCATCAGTTTCACCAAAGACACTCCTCATCCAAGACACGACCTAACCTAAAAGTTAACCCGCTCAGAACAAACGCCGATCAACTACCTCCAACATGATAATACCATTAACCTTCTTAAACCTCGTGCATTTCAAAACCAGTGTAAATAAAGTAACTATTTAATCGAGAACACACACTAACCATCAGCTTGACCATAGACACTCCTCATCCAAGACACGACCTAGCGCAAAAGTTAGCCCGCCCAGAACAAACATCAATCGACAACAACCAACGGCCGCGTTTGACGAAGAGGCTGGTGACGTAGGACGCGTCGACGGTAGTTCGCACCCGTGGAAACGGTCCGTGTGTGGTCCTGGTTGTCCCTGTCCTTCTGTTTCGTCGCTCGTAGTCCCTCTGTTCGAAGCGCATCGGCAACGATGACGTTAGTAACCCGATATCGCCGGCATCCACGGCCCGCAGACGGCTTCCATACAGATGTTCCAAAGGGAATAGGGCCGTGTAGAAGCGGAGGTGGCGTACCATTATCCGTTTACGGAATGCCTGTTTCGCGTCCTCTCAGCCCGCTGCATTCGTCTACACCCATCTCCATACACGTAGCGCCCATCGATAACGGTAATCGGTTTCGCTAGACGCGCGTCGAATCATTGACGACCATTGGCAAACCTGACTGGGTGTCGGGCCTGCGAGCAAAACGTCGCCCTGTTCGATGCAACAGGATTTTTCAGTGATTATCGTATTATCTCGGCTAACCGGCAATGAATCGGGCAAGGTAACTCGTGAGAGTCGGTCAAGCACGCGGAAGAACGTGAAGCTTGCGAGCGGAGGAAATCGCTCGTGCACATGATAAACTCGCTTGATTTTTTTTTCATCGATACGTCACTCTTTGCCTTTTGTATCGAAAGGTTTATGGGAAAGATGGCTTTCGTTTCGTTTATACAGAAACAAGCGTGGCAAGCGACGCCTGGAGAAAGGAATTAGAAAATTATTAGCTTGGAGATGCATCGTCCAAGTATGAAGCTGTAAACGACGACACTTTAACGGGATACTTGTTTGATGGAGTTTGAAGGAGTTTGAAGGAGTTTGAAGGAGTTCGATCGAGGGATTTCAGAGTTTAGTGGCGTTTATGAGTGCCGGATTTGGACGACGTTGGTTTATCATTTATGTCGTTACGTTTAGGCATGTTTGTATGATGTAGTTGTAGTTAGTACTTCGGACATTGATGGAAGGATGTCAGAGATCCTTGGAATTTATGAGATTTTGCTTGAATGACGTGGGTGACTAATTGGATGTATTTTAGTAGCGTTGTGTTTAATAGTTCGGTTGTTATGAAAAGATTCATTTAATATATAATTAAGTAGTGCAATATGTCCATATCTATTCGATCCTTTCATATCGCATATAATTTTGCATACTGAAAATTGCTTGAACTTCCTTCCGAATATCCCTCTTAGTCATTTCTCGTAAAACAAACGCTTCTTCCAACTTCTCCAAACCACCAAAACACTTTTACTGCAACAGAATCCACAGATTATGCGTATAGAAATAATTATATATTTCCACCCCACAAGTATTCGTTCTCTTCGCTTTCCACGAAGCAAACATTTCCCTCAACTTCTCCAAAATACGGACGATTTCGATGAAGGTAACCGCGATTTTCTTCGAATCCTTACGCGTGATCGATACAGAGTAACAGGGCGATAGATAGAGATCGCGAGCCGTTGTTTTAAACAGCGAACAACAGAAAGTTTCGACCACCCTCGCGGGGCGAATTTCAAGGAATCGTTACGATTCTTGGTACCGGTGGAGGAATCACGAAGATAGGGTAGGAACGATGGAAAGGGAAGAGGGAAGAAGGAAGAGGAGCAGAGAAGGCAAAGAGGGAAGAGGCAGACGGCAGACAAATGAGTCGGGCTGCAGGTCCCTGCGACTCGTTTAATCAAAGTTTGGGATGCGTGTTGCCTCGGTCCCGAACTAACTACGTCCAATCATGCTACGAGTTCAAATGGAAACCAGCCTTGCTGTCTCGTACCGCGAACGTCTCCCGTGGATATTTCTTCTTCTTTTTTCTATTCTTCTAGTTCGATTTTTCTTTTCTCAAGCAACTCTGATCGGTGATATTTTGTAGAAAATTCTACTTTTAGTAGTAGAATATATATCGTTGGTTGAAAGAAAAATTTCCTGTAAACTGGTTTGAAATCAAATTTTCGTAGTAGTTTGTTGTTTATTTGTATTTCAGGCTCACAACCTATTGCAAAAGAGATTATAGACATCCACTACGTATATATATATATATATATATATATATATAAACATTTACACACATCAATGCATACACACATCATATACATACACATTTATACATATACCCAATAATGTAATTTAATTTAATTTAATTTTTATTATGCCTCCAATAGCATTAACTTCTATTATCTGTAGAAAGAGGAATAGAATGTTTGTAGTAGACGAAAATAAATTTAGATATTGAGAGTTTCTGATAAAATATTCCTTATATCTCTCTCCTTTACTATTAAGAAACAGAGTTTTGTACAGTTTTCTACATATATCAGATATACAATATCGTACAATATAATACAATTATAATACAATTACATTATAATAAATATTATATATAATATGATAAATTAACATAATATAATATAATATAATATAATATAATATAATATAATATAATATAATATAATATAATATAATATAATATAATATAATATAATATAATATAATATAATATAATATAATATAATATAATATAATATAATATAATATAATATAATATAATATAATATAATAACATAACATAACATAACATAATATATATAATAATATACAATATATATATATATAATAATATATATATATAATATAATAATATATATAAATATAATATAATATAATATAATATAATATAATATAATATAATATAATATAATATAATATAATATAATATAATATAATATAATATAATATAATATAATATAATATAATATAATATAATATAATATAATATAAATATTTATAATAATAAATATAATACGCAATATAATATAATATAATATAATATAATATAATGTAATATAATATAATATAATATAATATAATATAATATAATGTAATATAATGTAATATAATGTAATATAATGTAATATAATGTAATATAATGTAATATAATGTAATATAATATAATATAATATAATATAATATAATATAATATAATATAATATAATATAATATAATATAATATAATATAATATAATATAATATAAATATTTATTTAACGTTTAGCTTCTTAAACAGATAGATGACGCACTGCTATATTACTGTCCTAAAATATTTCAAATCAAATTCACTAAACTGCTGTTGCAAAGTAAACTTTCAATAAGAGTCTCCGTGGTATCTACGCTTTTTTCCTATTCTTCAAAATAATAAAAGTTGACAAATACATTCAACAAGATCAGTCGTTGGTTTCACAGTGGTTCGAGTAGGTTTTAGCAAAGAAATCTAGGGCTACGTCTGGCGGTAGTTGCTGGCTTGTCGCATTCACCGCGGCGTAATATCAATAATTAAATACGGCCGCTTGAAATATCGGTTTCCCTCACCGCAAGAAAAGTTCAAAGAACTGCCACAATTTCGCAATCTATCCGTCGCAAAACCATGACCCATTTACCATAAATGACGCCACTGGCGGCTCGCGCAGTTCTTTCACACCTTCTTACCATTTAAATCCTTCGATTCGATCATCCAGCTACCATATCATCATTTACACTTAACTATCGCTTGAACCATTCTACTTAACATTTATTAAATGTTTAGGACGATTATTCCAATTTACTCATCTTAAGGTAGCAAGGTTCTATTGACGATAAATCCTTAAAAGAGATTAACCAAACATCACTAAAAGATTATCTAGATAAAGTCTACTAAAGATTATCAAGAACCGAATAAAAACAGCGTTAAAAGAATTTTTCAATTCCGGACCTGGCAACTTTTCTAAATACGAAGTAACAGAAAGGACATGTGCTAACATGTTTTATAAAATTATATAAAAATTACAGTAGAGTCTGGGTTATCGAAGGTCCGGTTAACCGGAGTTTCGTATTATCCGAGACGCTTTGTACCTTACGATAACTTCATTTTCTTCGAAACTTTAACAGGAAGAGTACGAAAGCGCAAATAGTCAGATATCGTGAAAGCAGTTGAACGAAATTCCAATGGATTAAGTAATTAATTAAACCTAAATATACGTACAACATTGCATTGCCAAAACGATTTTATTATACGATTTATGAACATTAAGAAACCCTTTCGTGTTATCTGACGTTTGGATTATCCGAGATAGATCCAATCTTCCACTATACATAGTATCTTAAACATTCCAGCCGATCTCAAAGTTCTCTTTAAAGGAACCAATATTTCCCACGTACGTATACATACAAATAAAAAAAGAAGAAGAAGAAAAAAAAGGAGAAACCATTCAGCCAAAGCATTCTACGATCAAATATTTACGAAAAAATAGTCAACCGAACAAACAAGCACGAAACAACTGCGCCAGAAAAACCCACACACGCACACACACATAGTTGTAAATAAAAGAGAAAAGAGAGAAGAAACTTGGTTAGGTGGTGGGGAATAGACAGAAAGAGGTGGAGAGAATCGCGCTGTCTGGCCACTCTATAATTTGTCGGGGTGAGTTACCGCCCTTGTCTTTGCTTAGCGCTGGGCGTTCGTTCCGTTTGGTTCTCTTTCTCTGGTGATGCTATCGGCGCATACCTCGCTAGACAGGTGGCCACCCCGTGACACCCACACAGCCGCTTACACGCACGCACGCAACGACGTGCACCGGGCACACGCACCAAGCCGTCTGCTGTCTCGTGAATCGTGCCGCGCGTCGCGTGCGTCCGTGAATGCGTGTAAAACGTCCTCTTCTCTTTCTCTCCCTCCTTTTCTCTTCCCTTCCTACTCTTAACCATTTCTCGTCCATCGTCCGTACGTATTTTCGTGTGTTCGTCCGGTCCACTGTCGAAAAGTTATCACACGTCGGGGCCGCCTGTTCCACACCCACGTATCCGCTACGGGGATAATGCTAATTTCGATGGATTAGAAGGACGCGCCACAGGGATCTCGATAACAGGCCGTCGCTCTTCGCCAAATCGAGGAAATTATGGCACCTCGGAGGAACGACTGTGGGAAATGATTCTCGGTCCTTGACGGCTGGCAATCTTATTTTTGTCCCGTTATGACGACACGATAGTGACGACCAGAGCCGGGATATATGTATTTATGCAAATTTATGAGCAGCAGATTTATATATATAACTTGAGAACGATTCGAAATTCATTAGACGATATTAGGTGCGATATGATACGATACTGCATTTCGGATATTTAGATTCTCTACAGACAGTCTGGTGAAGATATTAACGATCGTAAGTATTGATTGGATATATCAAATTATTTGGATTTGGAATCATAGTGCTACCACCACTTTCGAGTGGAAATTTTAGCGACTGATAACAAGAAGAAAGAAGTAACGAGGAATTTCTTCGGACGATTAATTAAAATATATTAAATAACGGATACGACAGATCCCTAATTTACCACCGCAATTTATATCAACCAAAATTGCCGCAATTCTTCCCACAATCCTCCACTTTCCCTAAAACTTTGCAACTTCCGATTATTATCATTATTTTCGAAGATATTCATCTGCGAGTAGGAAAAGAAAACCGCAAGACGATGAATGAAAAAACACGAAATAAAAGAAGAAAATACAAATGTATCGTTGTCCCACGAACAGTCTTGTCCATAGGAAAACAACGGTATCTACATCTCAGTTAGAGGTGGCCACGGGGTCCAGGAGCCGGTGCATTGAAAAATCGACAACAGGAGTGACGAGATCGAGCGGGACCGTTTCTCGTTGGTCAGGTGTTCGTCGTTGGCAGTATTGTTTTTTCGAGGTGACGAGGGGTGAGAAACGGCCAGGTAAGACAGCGCGGGGCACCACGCGGCGTTGTGTCAGTGGGGGGCCCCCGTAGAAGGGCCCCGATGCCCGCCCACATCGCGGCGAACAGCGGCGCCCTATCCGATCCTAAAATCCCGATCTTTCGGCCACGATAAACCTACGGCCCGGATATTTATTATTTGTAATTTACGTTGTGAGATCCGGCTCGTTAAGACCACAGCTTCGAGGTTGAGGATACTCGTCTAGGACACCGGTCCATCCGTATCGCATCTTCATCGTAGATGATTTCCCTTCGAAAGGGGCAAGATCTGTGTTTCAGATGCTTTCGTTATCGAACGTCAGAAGTTAACGAAAGGCGCGATTGAAAGATCCCCTTTTTGTTTTGATCTGTTTGCTACACTTGTAAACGAAACGTTTCTTTCGTGATAGGGGAGAGAAGAGTCTTCTTTGTTCGAAAGCGTGCCGCACACGTCGCCTGTTTTCGGCATCGGTCGCACGAAGATCGATCTCTGCGCTGTTCGTCAAAGGGATGTTCAGCGAGGGTAATGGACTTGGTAATTTGGCTTGAATCGGTAACGTTGCAACGAAGGGTATCGTTAGGGGGTGGTGGATGGATCAATGCGTCGGAGAGCAATGTTGGTGATAAACAGGCTTTGTTTCGTATCTTGTAGACTCGAGCGTCGAGGATTCTTGAATTTCTGTTTGGATTTATGCTTTATGATGCTGTGCTGTGATAATTCTTGTCTTTTTACGTCGTTAGTTAAGAACGTTCGAGGAAAGCTCGATGCTTGTACCAGTGTAGAGGTGTATACATGAATTTTCTCTCAGAAACAAGACTCCTTTCAGTCTACTGATAATCAGTACTTCACCCTGAAAAGTTTCAAATTCATCTAGAAAGTAATAAACTTCAATATCCAAGCAACGCAAGATCTCGGCTGCTGGGTACGTTCGGTTAACGATAAAACATCTCGCTCGCGATATATCAAATAGAAAATTCGGTAAGCCCAACGTTCGCCGAATTGCACGCGAACGGACGATGTTACGATTCCAGCCCAAATCTAATCTAAGATCCATTTACATCAGCAAACCCGTCGAATCGTAGCCAGAAAATCCCATCCTGGACTGCAAAACTCGAAACGCACCACGATATGAATCGCAATTTCCCTAAACACTCTGTCCTTCGTTGATAGCGACGCGAGGACCACTGAAGAAGGTCTGCACCCTGGCTGCCGAAGTTCGGAACAAAAGACTTCGGGAAGCCACGAAGCAAAGCAGAAACATAAAAAAAGAAGAAATAAGAAAATAGAAGAGAAGGAAAAAATAAAAAAGATGAAAACCAAGGAAGGGAGTATCGAGACAAAAACGCTGAGATGAGGAGAGAACCGTGATGGAGGTGAAGAAGTTTGCCGAAGAGAAGAAGCAGAGAAGGAGGGGTAGAAGGAGGTGGAGGAGGAGGAGGAGGAGAGCGAAAAAGAGAGAGGCACCGAGTAATTTAACACCGGAAGCGTCTTGAGCGTGACGCCACCCTGAAGGTGCAGGATACGCGTCGAGGATAGGCAGGTAGGAGGTGGGGCAAAGAAGGTGGAGGCGATGGCGATGGTGCAGCCAGTCAGTGGGAGTCGGTAGGTACTCGAGGCCGCCATGCAAGGCGAGCTTCCTTCGTGTGCCTCGACCATCTCGTTTCCACCACCTTTTTCTCCTCCAACCTTCTCCCTTCACGCTCTCCTTTCATTCTCCATCTCTCTTTTCTTCCACCAGTGTCTTTGCTGCACGTACACGGCGCACCGTGTCGACTCGAGCTTCCTTCGTCGTTCTTCTCTATCCGCTTTCCTCCCTTATAAAGTCCTAGAACCTCGTCTCTGTCTTTCGTAAGTCCAAACCAAGTGAGGCTGGTTCTTCTATCCGTGTAAACTAGCCGTCTTTTCTCCTTCTCTCGGTTGCAGTTACTACTTACACACTGGAGACCCGGCCGAAAAACGTAGCGCTCTGTTTGGCTCGTCTTACAATTAGGGGATTAGGACGTCTGGCTGGGTAACGAGTCTGACCCGGCTTGTCTCATTCCCCTGCCCGCGCACGGGCTTTCCGTCTGCCTCCACGCTTCTCGTTTTCCTTCGCCGTGTATAATGGAATACTTCTTTAAATTTTGAGGCTTGGCCGGGGCTAGGTTTGCGCTGCTTTGGTTTCAGGTATTTTAATTTTAGTTAGGTGTATTTTGGGAATGTAAGGGTAACGGGCGAGTTAGAACGTTTGCAACGCAGACGTATTAAAGTTGTTGTATTTTTTTAGTGTCGTATATGTTTCTTTCTATATCCTATGTCTTATGGATTTTGGAAGAAAATACGTAATATTAAGAATAGCGAAGAAATAACACTCGTGTTTCTGGAAAGAAACGATACGTACTACTTGATGTTCCAGGATATTGTACCGTACTTATTTATTTCAGCCTGATGATAGGACTTGGTTTTACACATAGTTCGCACACATAAAGCAGAACTGAAACCAAACTTACAAATGTTTCACAGTATTAACGTTCTTCAGTCGCCGACGGATTGATAGTTAGATAGTAGACGCCTTAACCTGTAGTATAATAAAAGTCGATACTCTCCTATCGATAATTTCCTATCGATGAATCGAAAGATTTGCAGTAACAAAGAAGAGGCAGCTTCGATATTTCAATTATATTTATTGGACGTATGTAAATTCGATATTGAAAAAAGCGCAGAATTTGCTACTTACGAATAGTAGCTACCGATAGATGCTTGAAAAAAGTGATTTAATCCTGATCGTTTTGCTTGTCGATTTATTCCCATCACTGCAAAGTGCAACTTCCTCTACATCGCAACCCCTACGATCCTAACGGAAAATTCCTGCCAAGTCTTAAGAATCTAATTTCCAAGATCATGCGCCTATGCGCAAAACTAAACTACCTTCGTAGCAATCCTCTGCCACATCTCAAGCACCTGTCGCACGGCCACCTCTCGTTTCTAAGCCAGTTTCTCGCTAACCGAGAGCCAATCGAAAGCCAATCGTGCAGCCTGGTGAGAGGAGCACATATATACGATCGTTAAAATTCATACAAGCGGGAAGGTCCGGCCTGTGTAATAGTCGAGGCTTGGCCCGCTTGCGGGACACCCCGTTCAAGAAAAATGTGTCGATACAGTTCCCGACGGTAGGTTAAGTAAGAGAGTTGCCACATAGGGGCTCGCGGTGGGTAATTCAATCCCTTTGGGCGTAGGTAGGTACGTACTTACATCCCGGCCGTGTACATGCTCCGCGGTACGTAAGATCGGCCACACAGCGACATCCCCTCACACTTGCAGAATCGAGATACATACGTGAACGATAGAGAGAAAGGACGGTGGGACGAGACAGACGGTTGCGAGGGCAGAAGCAGGATGGAAGAAGTGGACGGGAGACAGAAAAGTCGCACGGAGGAAGCTCGTCTCGGTGCCACAGGAAAAAGTGTCACGCGACGAGGCAGAGAGAGTGTGCTTAAGCGGCGAGGACGGAGGAACAGCGCTGGAACGCTGGTGTTTTAGCTTAGGAAGCTTCCTGTACTCTCTGTCGTTCGGTTTAGACGCGTTCGACGGTTAATCGCGCAGTTTCTTTTACAGAGAATATAAAATAAAAATATGACGTATATAAGTAAAAATAGTGGCGAACTTTCGTGTTTTATGACAAACCGTGTTCGCGATAGAGAATTTTATGAAGAACATCTTAGTTAGGGTAATATCGGTACTTAATTCTCAAGACAAACTCTTTTCCTCCTTTGTCGTCGTTCGTTTTAGACTTGCTCTCTGTCGTTAGATCTGGACTCGTTGGCTAGTCGTGCACTTGCTTTTAGAGAAAATATAGCGACGGTCTCTGATGCATTGTAATAAACCGGACTGTGGATATTGAGATGACAAGTTAACTTTTAAGAGATACTTCTTCCTTTGTTTGTTATTAGTCTTACACTTGCTCTCTTACAAGTTGGTTCTTGGTGATGCTGACTTTGGTGTTTTACGATGCGGTATGCAGCGCTGTAGGATTTTATGAACAACACAGGAGGACAGAGTAACACATTTTTACGTAGAATATTGTTCATTCTTATTAATCGGTTGTCTGTCGGTGAAAACGAGGAGCAGGAGACGTTGCGATGCCAGAGATTATTGAGGTTGTGAGTGTTCAGTAAATTAATGATCGAGGAATGACCAAGGGATTCTAAGTTGCTGTTATGTTCCAAAACGATGAAGAATATCGATAAGACTTCGAAAGCGTGTGAAAAACAGAGAAATGATTATGTCCCTCGATTTTCTCTTTCAAGATGCAAAATGCATCGGGAAACGAATGGAAAAATATTTCTTCCTATCTAACTAAAATATAATTCTTCTTTTTATATATTTATCGCGTATCATTGGATGCCATCCAATGCCTTAAAGCAATACCTACCCATCCTGAACATATGTTTTATAATAATACACGGCGCCGTAGCCGGAGTCTTGCGAGTGCAAAGGGTTAATAGAGTTCTTGCTCGAGACTTCTGTATCTAAATTGTGTTTTCATGGCGTAGAATATCGATGTTTTATTGGCATTGTAAAACAGCTTTAATAGAAAATCATAAGACACGCCGATAATGAAGGATAAATATTGAATTAGTATAATATATTAAAGGAAACTAAGGTTGCTCTTAAGGAAGAAACGCGAAAGAGATGTTACGACTGTTTATACGCCACTGTTATTACATTTCATGATTTCAGTATTTATAAATACTATATTAGACACGAGTTCTACTACACGATATAACTTAATGCTGTCTGAAAACGATGAGAAACGACGAAGCAATCTATCGTTTTGCCTCTTCAATGACCGTAAAACACTTCTTGCTAGTCTAACCATCGTTAAGAACAAATAATGTTTCTTGAATTTACGGAAACTAACTTAACTTTCTAACTTCCTGCTCCACCGTCAATATATTCTCTTGCAACAATTCCACGCGCCAATTAACTGATCTTATAACAAAATTTTATCATCATAGATATAGCAAAGTATAGACGGTAGTCCTAACTACCATATAACTAAAATTACTCGCTGAACGCGAAAAAGACAATGCTCTCCGACTATAGAAATAGACGCTATGAATACTATTTCAATGGATGAAATAATTTTCTGCTTGAATTCCTATTTACGTAATTAGGTATTTACAAAAATACAAATTCCCATAAAAACTGCAATCCATCCATACATACAACAATCATCACGGTACGCGGTAAGATTGCAAGATTGGAGAGAAGACTAATCGTAAGGTGTTCTTACTAAACCAAGTCCTGGAACCGCAATAGACATTGTATTATCGTTGTCATACTATACGACAAATACCCAGAAAATTCAACATCCCTTGGCAAAACCACCCTAAATTAACCACCTCTCAGATCCAACGTAACCACCATCCTCGAGTCATCCAAAAGTCTGGCTTCTTAATTACCTACGTAATAAAGGTTGCAGGCAAAAAAGCCTGCCGTCAATCTTCACCCCGTGGGACATAATTGAGTTCTCCCGCGCCTCCCAACCTCGAAGGGACTGTTTCACGAAGGTAGAAGAGGGACGACGGAGAAGCGTAAGCTCGTCCCTGTCCTTCCAATGGATTCACGGTTCCGCGGATGAGTCTACGAGAGGATGGATCGTGGCCACGGGAGGACGAGCAGCCGGCGAGGAGGCTGGAAGAGGTGGTAGGAAAAGGAATAGAGGCGGGTAAAGGGGCTCTCACGTTACCTTCGGTGCGGCCAGGTGTCGGGTTACCTCCGACCTCATCTTCCTCCGTGCCTCCGCGAGTTTGCCACCATCGACATCGGCCGTCTGTACGTCTGTCCTTACGTACGCCTACCATCCGTCCTGTCACCTTAGTTTCGCACATGTCCCGCTTTTTCGTCGCCCTCGATCGCCCCTCTGCACGCTGCATCCGTTATACATCGTAGATGTACGTGTACACGTCGTGGATCAGGGGGTGAATATCGTCGCGAAGTAACGAGACATTGTGGTCGTGCATCTTTCTTCGTCCTCCTTTTACTTTTGCCTTTTTTTTTTTTATTTCTTTCATTTTTTCCCTCTTTTTTGGGGAAGATGGCGGTAGGAGGCAGAAGTTGGCGAAGTCGTAAAGGTTTGAGAGGGTTGTGAGAGCGTGGAGTTTGAGGTTGGATTTCTCGGTAGCGAGAATGAAAGTCGAGGAAGGTTTCGGTTTGGACAGGACGCTGTGCGAGTTTGAAGTTGTGGAACGGAGATTGGTTCGTGGGTAGTGCGGATGGATGAACAGGGAGGTTGATTTGTTAATCACTGTGATAGTTAGCGGTGCTTCTTTGGTCGCGAGTACGGAGGGTTGTTTGTTTCAAAATATATAAATTTAAAGATCGTGCGGCATAGATTGGCTAGTGGAGGTTCGCAAATGATCGAGCTAAAAGGAGAAGTTCGATTATCGTTCGCGGTGGTGATCAATGATAGTGCTTCTTCGATGGTAAGAATGGAAGTTGAGGAAGCTTTTGGTGTGGCAAAATTTGCCGTGGAAGTTTGAAACGAGTGTAGAACGATTTGTGGGTAGTTTGGTGGGAGAGGAAGAAAGTTTGATGTATTATTCTCTGTGATATTATTATTAATTACTATTATTAATGGCGAAGAATAGAGATTGTGTATCACGAATCGTGAATTAATTAATATAAGCTGTTACGAGAATAAGAACTAAAGAAAGCTTCCGTTTAAGCATCTGATAAAAATTCCAAGATACTAAAATATGACTGTTCAATTTCATAAACATCTGGTTGCAACTTAAGAGATATCGTGGTGAATAAAAACAGCGAAATTTTTACTTCCATCCAGCGCGGTAATTAAAACTTTCGCATACGGAGAAACGCTTAATTAAGAGGAGAAGCCGTTTCGGGGAAGAAGAATAGAAAACTTGAAGGTATTCCAGTGTTGTTTCAATAGTTTACTTCGCCCGAGTAAGTGTATTTCTATACACAGGAAGCGAAGAAGAAACGGAACAGGTATGAAGTATCGGTGAAATGATTCTTGACTTATCGACCGATAGTCCGTCGGCCCCTTGTAATTACTTCGGAGGATAATTAAAACGGTCCCTCGACGCACCCCGGCCACGTTTTGTACTGCTGGTATCGCAGGCAAAGGGTGTATAATCGATACTGGCATCGAGGGGTGTTCGTAACGGGAAATACCATGATCGAAAGCCACCCCTTCTCTGTTGCCTCTAAATATCATCCCCTAAATACCCCGCACCCTTCGATAAACAACCGCAAAACAACCTAGATACCTAACGATACTTTCTGCTGCATTGCAACCGACTAATTGGACATCTTTTATTTTACAAAATGATAATCAAAATGATTACGTTTGGGCAAAGTACTATTTTGATTATATATCTTGGTTGCTGTTTTTATGTTTTAACATGTAGCTTTTTTCGAAATGTATTTTACCTTTCGACATGATTTTTGCTATTCCTATAAATTCGTTATTTTTAACGAAGGAGAGGCTAAAGATAATTTCATTTATTTGTAGGAGAACAAGATTACGATCGTTATAAATAAACTAATTGCATGTTGATACAAGGTACAAATGGTTTAGTAGGTGAGCAATAGGTGGGTAACATCTGGAAGGAACCACGAACTGGCTGGTATAATAAAATCAAATATAGAGCGGTAGGAAAGTTTCTGCAACGAGGACGAAAACGAGATGGGAACGAAGAAATGGATCACGAAATACAGTGTAGTAAGAACGTCTATTTAGAATGGAATATGAGCGAGATAAAGAACTACAAATAATTTGGTATCTTAGTTTATTCAAAATTTTTTGACCTAAAAATAGGATTTGGGTTTACATTTCTTTGCACACGTCCTACCATATTCTTCGCGTTTTCACGCGCATGCTCTGCATCAAAACTAATCTGCTTGTAGTGCAGTAATAAAAACTAATCTGCTTATTTTATTATTAACTTCTGTACTCTGATCTTTTCAACTCTCTCTAAGCCTGTTCTTTGGTTTTATCTTACACAGATAAATGATAAGGGAAAATAATATCAACGAAATGTGAACGCGTGGGTGTGTCGTCTTCAAGTTACATAGCGTAGGTACTTAATATTTTGTATAAAATGTTGCTATTATCTGGTGTTTAATTATTTTAAACAATAGAAATTTTCAAATATTCTAGTAGTGTAGAATAGTGATAGTTATATTTATTGTGATCTTATATTCTGAAATCCTGTCTTCATTGAAGCCCATAATTCCAATTTGAAGGAAAGATACTCCAATATAAAAAAACACGCATGAGAAATCGCCCATTTCCATTTGTCGTGGTACAATTTTCGTCAGAAAATCCGCTCGTCATCGACAAGTTTCCGAAAAACCTATTACCATGGCCATCGCCTCTGGCCACGTGTTGATTCACGTGCACAACGAGAAACGCACAACTCCACCGGGTGTTTTTATACACGATACCGAATCGGAGGCTGACGAAGGGATCGTTGCTGTGCACGCGGTGGAGATGTTAACAGCCGAGGGTGTCGCGTAACGAGATCATAGCACCAAGGGGGTAGATCGTGCGAGAGCCTATCTTCTCGTCGCTTCCGAATCGCTTTAATTCCTAGTTTGTGAAGCACACTGGCTCGCGTTTCTCCGTGCTTGATGGAAATCTAAAATATAACTCGAATTTATCGATTTCAAAAGATTGCTGTCATCTATTCTCGGAACTATAAACCACGGTTCCAATCGATGTCGAAAGGTTTCTGTGATCTAAGATATCTTTCTAAATTTTCTAATTGTAGACTTTCTCGATAATTCAAAAATGAATCCAACCTAACTTCCAACCTTCCTCGTTCAACTATTAGTCGTGAGCATCGTTGACAATTCTATCCAAAATGCCAATAATTCCAATCAATTTCAATATATTTGCCCTATCGATCGTCCAAACTATCTTTCCCATATTCCACTCAAAATATTATAACAATAGTTAACCCACCAAATCCTAAACATTTCGCGAATCTGTTCTCCGAACCATCTTTCCAATGTTCCACTCAAAATAATATATCAATAATTCTACCCCATGAAACTCAACAACTTTCGCCAATATAACGTGCAAACTATTCTCCCATATTCCACTCAAAATATTATAACAATAGTTAACCCACCAAATCCCAAACATTTCGCGAATCTGTTCTCCGAACCATCTTTCCAATATTCCACTCAAAATAATATATCAATAATTCTACCCCATGAAACTCAACAACTTTCGCCAATATAACGTGCAAACTATTCTCCCATATTCCACTCAAAATATTATAACAATAGTTAACCCACCAAATCCCAAACATTTCACGAATCTGTTCTCCGAACCATCTTTCCAATGTTCCACTCAAAATAATATATCAATAATTCTACCCCATGAAACTCAACAATTTTCGCCAATCTAACGTGCAAACTATTCTCCCATATTCCACTCAAAATATTATAGCAATAGTTAACCCACCAAATCCCAAACATTTCACGAATCTGTTCTCCGAACCATCTTTCCAATATTCCACTCAAAATAATATATCAATAATTCTACCCCATGAAACTCAACAACTTTCGCCAATATAACGTGCAAACTATTCTCCCATATTCCACTCAAAATATTATAACAATAGTTAACCCACGAAATCCCAAAAATTTCACGAATCTGTTCTCCGAACCATCTTTCCAATGTTCCACTCAAAATAATATATCAATAGTTCTAACCCACGAAAATCAAAAAATTCCCCCTATCTGCCAACTATCTTCCCAACTTCCAATAGAAGAGACATCACTGTCCTTTCGATAGCCGCATCCTCTCGTACAGTTGCTATAAAAAGTATAGACAAACACCATTATCTTCTTCGCTTAACTCTGTTCCCACGAAATTCCACATTTATTCATTCTCGTAGTATCAAACTTTTTCCCATCATGTAAATATCCCATTGAAAGATGCGAGATTTGATACATTATGACCGAACTATAGTTCATTCTGTAACTGTCGTAATAAATACACTGGCGTGTCAATAATTTTTCAACCGCGTATAGAAACAAGGCGTGCACGCGTCGGACGATTCCCAAGACGATCGGCAAGGTTGGAGAAAACGTCGTTAAGCTAGGATGTGGATATCGGGGGCAGCGGACGAAGGTGGAAGGAAGGGGCAGCCGTCTCGAAATTGCACGTTCGAGCGCAACGAATGCGACGGCCGAGGTGGTCATGGTACCCTGGCGCGGTACCATTCCTCCGTGGTAACTGGAGAACGGAGACAAGTATCAGTTACGAGGAAAACTTCCGTGCACGCATTAACGACGTTGTATGTCCTCACGTACGACGTACGAGGGTCGTGCCGCGAACAGGTACACAACAGGTCCGAGGGAAGATCTGGGTCGTGGCATTCGGTTAAATGGCATCGCGCGTTAATTGGACGGCATTAGGCGTCCATCAGTGGCACGAGTGCGAAAATGAACCCTCGATCAGTTGCTCGACAACTGTGAAATCGTTGTCTGAACGAGTAGCAGACGATGTATCTACTGATTTTATGGCTACAGTTTGGGAATTGTTTGTAATATTCCGCAATTTGCGAGTTCGTTGTGTAAAGGATAAGATTATTTTATTTTATTCTATTTAGTTATTTCTCCATTCACTTGGAAGTGTGTTAATATAGAGAAGAAGATTCGTAATTATCTATGATATTATATGGTTCGAAAGTTTATATAGAAAAGAAGATCCTTTTATTTTATTTTCTTTACTTGTTGTTCCACCCGCTTGGAAATGTATTACGTAGAAAGGAAGTTTGTTTTATTTTATATTTACGTTTAAATGTTTCATAAATAAATGAATTAACATCAACCGTACGTTCATCACCGTATCGTTGTATTTTGTTATAACATATTATCGCGCAATAACACACAATTTACTATCGTATACAAATATTGGTACCGTATAGATTGTTTATAGGAACTGTTGATTATTAGATTTCAGATTAAAGCGGAAAGCTATAAACGAATTACGATTTTTGCTCTCGCGAGTATACAAACTGTCTTCGCACGAATTAGACACCACATCGATGTAAGTGGCACGTAAAAATGACGATGCACCGGATCATCGAGACAGATTCACAGCACGTGAACATTATCGCAGACATTAGACGGCACGTGGCTTCGGTGTATTATCTGTGATTTTGGTTTTCAATACTGTGATGCGCCTTTCGGGATATATTAAAGGATGAAAGGGCGAGGAATGAGGGGGCACGGACACGTGGAAGGGAGAACAGGCACACGCAGATCATTATTCTTCTTAACGATCCCCTCATTATCGTGTCTAAACAAATTGATGCTCCTGTTCGTTGCACTCGATGCTACCATTCTTCTCATTTTTCCAAACACTTCTTCCTTCACGATTTTTGTTAGTAACGAATGTTCCTCGTTATTTTAATAAATGTATAGTCAATCGATATTGCCAACCATTATATTTGGATTATCAGAATTAAACATTATACGACAATATCATATTTTATAACTGTAAAGGTTATCAAATATCGTGACATAGATCTTGACTGGATTGTATAATACTATCGCAAATTGTTAAATATTCTATCGCAAAGATCACGTAGATTTCTAACTAGTTTGGGTTCTACGCTATCGGGCAATTTTTTATTAAACAAGGTATGAATCAATTTTTAATTATATAATAACTCGCGATTTGAATGTGAGATTGCCCACGATTAATATTAAGAAAATATGCAAATTGTTATAATTGAGAAACTTTTCCAAAAATATTACGTAGCTTTTTAACCAGTTTGGGTTCTACACCATATCGTTTAATGATCGTAATAATAAGTTTACAGATTTTTCATTTGTTCTACTGGTTTATGTTAGTCTGAAGAAATTTTCAACGCACTTCAATCGCTATTCAATTTTATACGTATCTGAAAAATTCATTTGTTCAATGAGCGGGCTCAATATTTTGCATGATAACAGGATCGAGATTGTGGAATTAGTTGCAGGTCGTGATGATGGTAGTAGCATGGTCACGGTTGATGTGAACGACTCCCGTTTCATGGGATCCGACCACGACGACTCCCATGTCGTGAGACACGAAAGAGACCACCCCCAAATTATAGAACCCAATAGGGACGACTCTTGTCTCGTATAACTTAATAGGGACCCGTAAAGCCGTAAAACACGATATTATACAATTAATACCATACTTGGGAACATCTTATTAAAACATATACAAAGAATATTAGCCATTGAGTATCTCGCTTGCTAATTGTGTAATTTCATAGAGATTTTTAGTCCAGCCATAGGATCTCGATCTCGTTATAAATAGAACAGAATGTGCGTGCTATTTTAAGAATTGTTCGTAAATGTTCTTGTTTCTTTTCTCAATCTGAATGTACGACGATCTGCGCGATATTATTACTATTAAAAGAAAGATCCATGTTGAAACGGTTAAGAGTAAAATCGGAGGAAGGATGGAAATTAAATGAAATAGAAACTTCAAGGTAAACAAGTTAAATAGAAGTGTTGCTGCTCGTCGATCGTTTTATTTTATTTTATTCACGTTGCCATTGGACGAATGCAAAATTCACATAATCTGTAAGTGTGGCTGGCGTCATTAACTTTCACTAATTGAATAGAGAAAATTTTCTCAGTCTTCAACAACGACTGTAAATTCGTATAAAATATACAATAAGAAGATAATATAAAGACCAACGTATCGAATATTCCTAAGTACAAAGCTTTCGTTACATCCATTACACGAAGAAGAACATTACAATTGTAAATTTACAATCGTTCTACGATCTACAATAATCCGCATTGTAAATTGTTATTGTAAATTTACAGTCAGTTTTGATTCGATGGGCTTCTAACAGGCATCATCGCGTGAAATCGTAGTCTAGACCGATCAGCGAGCATCTATTCCATTCCACGATCGAACCATCGAACATAAACCCTACATGATTACTCGTTTATATAGCAAGCAACGTTTCTGATTCGTCTACGAGCAGGCAGAGAAGATACAGCCTTCTCCATCGCGTTTAATTTCCAGCACGATGCGTTCGCAGAGCTCTAACCAATTTCCTTGGAACAGTCTCTGGCTAAATTGAAAATGCTAATCCTGTTCTACATTCTCTGTCTCGTTACTTAGGGTGACAGATTGGCAGATAAATGATTTCTTCTTTTCACACGATTAACGTTCGCTTCCTATTCTATCGTCTTAATCAGATGTTTAACTCTATCTTCGGCTCATTCTTAAGTGTATTATATGTATTAAGTTGTTCGAAAAGTTTCTTTTGTTTTATGAGGAAATAATAGACGCACAACGGTTTTTGTTTTCTATTATTTTGTCGAGTTACGTACGATTCATTTTATTTTGTTGAGATAAACACAGCGACATTTCACAGACTTCACGTTTGTATGGAGGTGCACTGTTGTAAGAAACACGTTTGCGAAAGAAAGACACTTTCCGGACAACCTAATACAATGGTGAGAATATGAATAGGAACATTTTGTTTGGCTGAATTTGTGTAATAATTATTTAGAATAAATTATTCAAAAAATTGCGATGGACATTTGCAAAATATATATATTTTTTGCAAATTACCAGGGAACAATAGCTAAAAAGAAACTATAGAGACGCGTATGGAATATCTAAACCTTGTGAGGAAACACACTTAAGAAACGTAATATTATCGCTATGAACGACAATAATAATCTATATATCCATTATCAATAATAAGATACAATCAAGTCATGTTACCTATGAATGAACCATCCATCATTCAGGACCTTTTAACTGGATCACATCATCTTCATCAAACCATCCCCCAGAGCTTCCAACAAATTTAACGTCACCAGCGACTACTTCTCAGGTCTCCACGTACAGAATTCACTGCGGATTCTTCGATCAACTACTGAGCAATTAATTAATCTAATTACCCCATCTGACTGCCACCAAGTCTTACGGTCAACACTGGCAAACACTCAGATCTTCATCATCAAATTTCACTGCAAAACCCTCAACCTACGAACCTTAGGATCTTGAATGAAACAATATGAACCTAGATGGTTAATCCTTCTGACTCCCAACAAATGTAACATTAAAAACTACTAATTCTCAAGTCTCTACATACAGATTTCACTGCAGATCCTTCGATCAACTACTGAGCAATTAATTAATCTAATTACACCATCTGACTCTCACCAAGTCTTACGATCAACACTGGCAAACTCTCAGATCTTCATCATCAAATTTCACTGCAAAACCTTCAACCTATGAACCTTAGGATCATGAATGAAACAAGATGAACCTAGATGGGTAATCCTTCTGACTCCCAACAAATGTAACATTAAAAACTACTACTTTTCAAGTCTCTACATACAGATTTCACTGCAAAATCTTCAACCTATGAACCTTAGGATCTTGAATGAAGCAAGATGAACTTAGATGATTAATCCTTTTGACTCCCAACAAATGTAACATTAAAACCTACTAATTCTCAAGTCTCTACATACAGATTTCACTGCAGATCCTTCGATCAACTACTGAGCAATTAATTAATCTAATTACACCATCTGGCTCTCACCAAGTCTTACGACCAATACTGGCAAACTCTCAGATCTTCATCACTCTCAAATTTCCATGCAAAACCTTCAACCTATGAACCTTAGGATCTTGAATGAAGCAAGATGAACTTAGATGATTAATCCTTTTGACTCCCAACAAATGTAACATTAAAACCTACTAATTCTCAAGTCTCTACATACAGATTTCACTGCAGATCCTTCGATCAACTACTGAGCAATTAATTAATCTAATTACACCATCTGGCTCTCACCAAGTCTTAC